>NC_136070.1:421067708-422267708 GCF_964261635.1 Lissotriton helveticus
TAGCGGCAGGAAGCTGCCTGTGTTGTGCTCGCGCTAGGAGGCGCACTACTTAACCCCAGCAAGGGCAAAGGTCAGGCCAAGAACATTAGGAAGAGGATGGGTGGGCCACTCCCTTTGCCTCGTCCCATAATGAGCAGTTTAGAGGTTATCGGCTATGCTGTGACGAGGTCAAGATCAAGGTATATTTTTTTGTTTTCCGGGATTTATTACCTAGTGTCTGTTTTTCTTGACTGCCTCGCGAGGTTGTCTTATCGACGTCCCTGCTTGGCTTAATTCTGTTGCTACCCAGTTGGTGAAGTGGGCCAAATGATGTTGAAGGGTGTTGCAACAATGGGCAGAAAGAAAGCCCCCCCCCTCCCCAACCTCAGTCCGCCGCTACCTGTGTCTCGTCCAGAGAAGGTTTTCTTCCATCGGGCTTTGGAGGCAGTGTCCAACGAAATAGAACTTGTTGAGCAGAGGCTCTCACTGGACAGGGAAACCCCGGGCCACCCACCTGTAGTAGTTTGGTGGCGCCTCACCAGGAAATGCGCTTGCCCGAGGCCACGCAGTGGCCATCAGGAGGGCGGGCTCCTAGTAACGGAGGGCTGCCCCCGCCCACCTTGTGGCCAGCCACTCCTCACCTGGGCAGGTATCGCCCAGTAGAGGTAGGCGGGTCGCTGACGCACGTCCGGGGCGGCTGGGAGGAGCCTCAGGGGGTTTATCACTCCCTTGAACCATCGTGGAGGCCTCTTTGCCGCTCCGGACGTTGCGCTACAGCTTCGGGACACTCTTTTCCCGCCCTTCCTCGAACCCAGAGTGTCTGCTTGAGGGGGGCTCTGGGGGGAGCTTTAATGTGTTCCTTTTTCGTTGCAGGCGGAGTTACTGGGCGATCCGGAAGAAGAGAGGTGCAAACACTGTACACAAACACTGTACTTCAGCGGGCACATAGGGGTGCCAGAGCCTAACCTCAGAGCCCTAACCTGTAACCTCATGGGAGGTGCAGGAACTCGTGTCGGTGCCCCAGTAGTCCTTCGGGCGGTTGTGGGCCTGTGCAGCCGGGGGTTTGCCTAGTCACGCCCTGCAAGGGGCGTGTGTAGTATAATTATAATAATTGTTCAGCAGTTGGGTGGTTCGCCACTGTGCTGATTGGCTCAACAGGCGGGCAGGTGGCGAGAATGCGGCCTGCCCTTGGATCGCCCGTAAGTTAACCCACCATCATTACATATGTTGTATGTAATAAACCTGCAGCAATTTTTCCCAAACGTAACACTTGTGTCTGTGTGTTATTTGCGGGTTTGGGCATCACGGGGGCGGGGGGTTCTGTGGCCCTGATGTGACTAGGGGCCCTTGGGGTGATCGTAAGTAAGAGTCACCCCGGGAACAGACAGACACTTATAACCCTGACCACACCAGTCATCAGTCCAAGGTGGAAAGGAAATACCTGTGCATCTAACCAGCCCCTTGTAGAGTCTTTGCCGGCAGCCCATCTTACCTAATTCATATGGAGAGGAGACTAGCTCTACACAGGAATGTTTCAGCTAGGGACCTCGAGGGGGGCGCTAGAGGGCGCACAGCAAGATGGCTGCGCATTAGTGCGGCTCTGCCGGCCGATCCACAATCTGACCACAATCTTGCAAAATGAGGCGAATGACAGCGACATATAGCGAGGCATCGTGACAGTAAGAGGCCCCGTACCAGAATAAATTAGTTTGCTGTACTGCAAAGGCTGTGACATGCCAAACTTTTGTTATACAGCGGAGCGGCCCTAGAAAAACAACATTGCGGCTCTCAGCTGAGGACTGCGCTCGTTCCTGCTTGCTGTTGTAGCCTCATCGCGGCTGAGTGGGCTGCGTGAACAGCAAAGAAGCTACCTGACCGAAATACGTGGTCTGTGGCGGTGAAAAGCGGCGAGCAACTGGCGGCCCTGGCGCTACCGCCCCAATGTGTGGAAGGATGTCCGGCCTGGACTTCCAACACTACACCGGAGGTGAGGCAAGCTGATGGGTCGCCGCTGGGCTTACTGGCTGCACTGCGTCGATCCGACGTGAAGCGGCGGATCTTTGCGTTATAGTGCTGCACTATACACGCAGTGAGCTCCTTTCTGGCGGCAGGGGCCGACACGTAAAACATGAATGATATACTGAACTCACCGCTGCGCTGACGATTAGGATAGTGGGTTCTCCCTGCTGGCTTGACTTACGCTGGTTGCCTCGAGCTGTGCTTGGGCAGGACACCTGTGGTGCCTTACCTCCTAATAGACTGATATGTGACTGCGGGCCCTGCAGCACGCGATTGAGCGGGGGTGCTTCAGGTTAACACTTTTCTGCCAGGTACAAAGGGATTGTGGTGGCGTATGTCGCATCCCATATCTGGGTGTGCCTACTGCTACGGAGGCGGGTGGGTCCGGACAGTCGTTACTGGGCCAGTGGTGGTGTCCACATCCGAAGATAATGGACATTAGCTAAGCGCATTTAAGAATTTAGCGCCCCAAAGGTGTGCTGCACGCTGTGGAGGCCTGCGACTACGGAGGAGGACCTGCAGTTGCGTGGCTGTGATGTGGTGGCCCTCGGTTCCACAGTAGATATACGTCGGTGCGGAATAACGCTGTTTGCTAATTGCTTCAATAAGCAGTGTATACTCTATTGGCTGGGTTGTAGCGAGCGGGCGCTGCCTGTGCCACAGGGGTGCCAGCCACAATGAGCAAAACTGATAAAACGCAACCCACATCATATCTGAGATGTGCAAGTGGGACAGATCACAATGGAAGCATGCTTCGGACTCTGAAGCAGACGCCCCATCGGAAACTGCCCCTACTCTGGAGACCACACTACTGATGATGCAGCATAGCCTTCAGTCGATCGACAAAAAGATTGACCCTTTAAATTTACAAATGAATCATATGGCTGCAAAGCTTGACAAAGAGGGCACTATGCTGGGTGAGGTTGAGCAAAGGGTCTCTTATGTGGAAGTGTGGGAGATTTTACTTGTATGATAGTTCATCATAGGTCCAGATCGTACTGTTAAGTTATTAACATAGAAAGTATGCTGGCTCTACAACCCCAAAAAATCCGCCTGAGCCTGATTGGACGGCACCCTGAAGCTGTCTGTCCCCCACCTTCATGCGGTGCTGGCCCCAACCTTGATGGCCTGCCGAACATGGTGAGTCAGTATGGAGTGGGGCGGCAGGCGCTAAGAAAGTTCGAGAGCGGCAGCCCAGGCTCTCCTACGTGCCTGAGACTTAACTTGGTTAAATGAGACTGTGACAATGCCTGAAGCAGGAACACAGATTGGCTAGTGACTATGGAGAGGCTGAGGGAAAGATCGCTCATAGCGCCAAGCCGACATAGCCACAGTTGCCGGATCGTGCACGGGGCACAACGAATATAGTTTCTGCCAGTGGCCTATGGATGGTCTTGTCCCTCAGTTGTAATACACGGGACCCAGGGGACACTTGAGCAACGAAGGAGGAGTGCGAACTGTGCTTGGGGCCCACACCGTGCAGTCGATTCTGGGAGACACTGCTTGCTGAAGAGAGCATTAGGAGCCCCCCTTGCCTGGTGTGGGCACGGACTTAACTAGCAGGTGCTTACTCGGGGCGCATGAGGAGAAGGGGCCCATCTGGAGCCTTCATTCCCATTTCACATCGAATATCCTTTTCTGGAGCTCCCTGAGCGGCGACAAGTTGGTTCAGGCACACGGAGTGAAAACGCTGGAGAGGGTCCAAAATGGCAGTTGCTGACAATAGCGACCAGCTGCGCCAAGAAGCACTTAACCCTAAAGTAGTTGCTCTTCCATCCATCCGGGGGTCCTCCTGGCAACCGCCTCCCCAAGACCCTGCAGAGCCAGGATGAAGGCACAGTGGAAGAGCCGGTGACATGCTCCTTCTTGGAATCCCTGATCATGTCATTTAGAGACGACCTACAAGCAGTCTGAAGAGACCTCTTGCAGGACATCAAAGAAATCAGGAGAGATGTGGACTACTTGTGGAACCACGTCACAGCTCTGGAGGAACAGGAAGATGGCCGGGAGAAAGAGTTTGAGTCCCTTAAGCAGGAGATCTTCCGCCTTCACAAGCAACATAATCAACTTGAAGGCTCAAGCAGAGGATCTCGAGAACAGATCCTGCCAGAATAATGTCCGAATAGAAGGCATAACTACTAAAGCGGAGGTGGAGGACCTCTTTGGCTGCGTCAGGGACCTCTTCTCTCTTATGTTGGGGGCATTATTGAAAACTGAAATAAAGATTGACCGAGCACACCATTTTGGACTGTCACACGAGCCCCACCAGCAGACATTCTAGCATGCATTCAGGACTTCCAAGTCAAAGAAGAAATATTGTGTAAAGCCCAAGAGAAGCACTCCATCAGCTTTAGGGACCAGACCCTGACACTCTAACAGGACTTTGTAGCAATCACACTGCAGAAACGGAGAGAGTTCTGACCAGTCACCATGCACCAAGCAAGGGGGTGCCCTACTCCTGGGGGCCCCCCTTCCACATTGTATTCTGCCTGGGAGGTAATTTTTCCAATTGAGGTCATTGGCAGGGGCCAACCAGGTCCTTGGCCTGGACATACCCACGGAAGGGCGAGCGTGGGATTTCTCCTCCTCTTGCCCTAGGGAATGATGATCATGCTGGCGCAAACGCCGGACGAGGGGTGGAGATGGCCTGTCTGGACCCCGCGGTGATAGCCAAGGGCAGCTGACAGCCATCACCATGGGGATTGCCTCAATACTGACGATGCATAGGATGGACGGTAACATAGATTCAATACTGGCTGGCCGGGTGGTGGTCAAATACACAGAATTGCAAGACTGGGGGACTGAAAGTAAGTTGATATTCCAGTTGTCAAGTGTAGTCTTATCTTCTTGTTTTTGGGTGTTTTCGTTGGGGCCCACACACACTTTCAAAGCAGACACACGATAAACACAAGACACTTCAAAGGATTACATTAGCTAGCGGCCTCTCTAGACTTGCCAGATTGCCATATTCTATAGCCTCTATCACTCTAGATGGACCCAATGACTGCAATGACACTTAAGGTTCTTACTCTCAATGTGTGGGGGCTTAACAACCCGTTAAAATGCAGGGCATGGTTATCCTACTTCGAAAACTCGGTGGCTGACGCAGGCATCCTTCAGGAGACTCACTTTCTGTCCAAGGACCATCGCCACCTCGGGTCACGTACCTTCCCCCACCAGTTTTTCTCCTCTGCCTAAACGAAGTAGCCTTACTGGTGGCACGCTCCTTCAGGGGGAGGGTGGGACAAAGAGGGGCCGAAATGAGGGGCAGACTTCTCATTTACCATTTCACGCTAGGGGGGGCCAGTCCTTAGTGGTGGGCTCTATTTACGCTCCAAAAGAGGGGCAGGAGGCCTTCATACACACTGCGCTGGCGGAGGTGCTGTCTACTGCCGGGAGGAGGGTCCTGCTGGGGGCAGACCTCAACCTGGTAATCTGAAAGAGACCAGTTAGTGATAGATTCCTTACCTTAGAATAATATCCCCAGGCGTCAGACTGGATCTGGAAAGTTTGCTTAGCAGTACCCGTGCGCGTCAGTAGGTGGCGTCCTGCGGCTCTGCATCCGTCACTGGCATCGTCAGCGCAGAGATGGAGAGTACTTGGGAACCACCCATGCGCGCTGACGTCAGTTCTTTCATTTTCTGCGCCAGTAAGCGCAGATCCGGATCTGAAAGAAACAGGTTAGTGTTAGATTCCTTACCTTAGAATATCCCCAGGCATCAGACTGGATCCGGAAAGTTTTCGTCAGCAGTACCCCTGAGCGTCGGTAGGCGTCTTCCGTGGCTCCGCGTCCGACGTTGGCGTCGTGATCGCCGGGATGACGTCGTCGGAGTACTTAGACGCAGCCCTCGCGCGCTGACGTCAGTTCTTTTTTCCGTGCCGATGATTCAGAAAAGGGGGTGGTGATGAACAGAGTGTCTGAATTAAGCAGACCACTCTTACCCAGTCCAAAGATCAGGGCTTGATCCATCACCGTTATTTAGCTCACTGCCCCATCCCAGCTCAGAACCTGGCTATATGCAAATTAGTCTGTCCCTGGCCCAGTGCATCATGGGAACAGGGCAGACCAAACTACCAAGCCAATTCTTCACCAGAAAGGAGACAAGCTTCCGGGGACCGGTTTCTGCCATTCCAGGCGTCGTCGGCCCGGCTTGCTTGAATCCTGATGGAGCAGTGAGCAAGGGACTCATGTCTGAGTATACCTACTTTTGTAGTCTGGTCTGCCCTGTTCCCATGATGCACTGGGCCAGGGACAGACTAATTTGCATACAGCCAGGTTCTCAAACTGGGATGGTGCAATGAGCTAAAAAACGGTGTTGGATCTAGCCCCGATCTCTTGACTGGGTGAGAGTATTCTGCTTTATTCAGAGACTCTGTCCATCACCACCCCTTGTTGTAAATAATTTTGTCCACCCTAAGCGTGGAAGGGTATACTCAGATGTGAGTCCCTTGCTCATTGCACCATCAGGATTCAAGCAAGCCGGGCCGAAGACGGCTGAAATGCCAGAAACCGGTCCCCGGAAGCTTGTTTCCTTCCCAGTGTAAGAATTGGCTTTTGTAGTCTCCTTCGAATCTGGCACACTTCCTGAGGGGTGGAAACAGGCGGTGGTACTCCCCCTCCGAAAGAAACCTCACATTGGCTTTGAGGTGTTGGAAAATCTGAGGCCCATCTCACTCCTACCTTTTCTGTCCAAAGTGGCGGAGAAGGTGGTGAACACCCAAATTATGAAGCATGTAGAGGAGGTGGGTTTGCTTCACGATACGCAGTTTGGTTTCAGACCGCGGCACTCTACAGAGTCCGCCCTGCTCATGGCTACAGAACAACTGAGACAGGGCCTAGACGAGGGGCAAACCATGGCCTTGATCCTGCTTGACCTCAGCGCGGCGTTCAACACTGTAGCACATTCCACCTTGCTGCAGTGTCTGAGCAAAGGGGCCATCGCTGGCACCGCGTTGAGGTGGATCCAGGACTTCCTCACAGGAAGGAGCTTTCGAGTGCGGCAGCGCGACCACTATTCCAAAGGGGTGCCGTTGGGTCAGGGCGTGCCGCAGGGCTCGTCCCTGAGCCCGACCCTTTTTAACCTATATGTGGCGCCCGTTGCATCGATTGTGGAGAGCTATGGCCTCCAATTGGTGACATACGCTGACGATACGCAGCTGGTCATCTCCCTGTCGCACGCGCCCTGTCTTGCTGCGAATGGCCTCCAGTCGTGCATGAAAGATCTGGCCGATTGGATGGCCGCGAATTGCTTGAAGCTAAACGGCAGCAAGACAGAGGTGCTGGTGGTAGGGAGAGCCCAGTCGGCCTGGTCGTCAGCTTGGTGGCCATCCTGTCTTGGACCTACTCCCACCCCCTGTCAGGAGGCCAAAAATCTTGGTGTGTGGTTCGATGCGGCTCTTACCTTCGGGCCTCAGATCAATCAGGTAGTCGGAGTCTGTTTTGGGGTCTTGAAGAGAATGAAGAAGGTTTTAGACCTTCTGCCATTGGAAGCGCGTCAAACCTTAGTGCATGCCTTGGTGACCGCAAGGCTTGACTACGCGAACTTGCTGTACCTTGGGGCACCGAGTAAAAGCATTGCACGTCTTCAAGTGCTGCAGAATGCGGCGGCACGCCTGATTCTTAGGCTGCCCAAAAGGGCGCCCTCGAAGCTGGCTCTACGAAAACTCCACTGGCTTCCGGTAAAGAGCAGAGTTGAGTATAAAGCTCTCTGCACGTGTCATCGGATTTTGTATGGTAGGGCGCCCCGACCTTTGCAGAAATTGATCGAAGCCTATGAACCTCCTAGAGCGCTTAGATCTGCGGGCGGAGGACTGCTGAGGACTCCCAGGGTAAAGAAAGCTCGGATGGGAGGCAGGTCCTTTAGGTACCTGGCCCCCAACCACTGGAACAAACTCCCAGTAGACCTACGCCTGGAACAAGCAGAAACGAGATTCCGAGCTAAGTTAAAAACCTACCTCTACACCAGATAACTTTGGCCTGCCAGTACTGTTTGCCCCTGTTTTTTGTTTCTCTCACCGTCAGCGCGGGGACACGCCGGTGTGCGTAACTCAGCGCTTTACAAATGCCCCTATTATTATTAGTCTGGTCTGCCCTGTTCCCATGATGCACTGGGCCAGGGACAGACTAATTTGCATACAGCCAGGTTCTGAAACTGGGATGGTGCAATGAGCTAAAAAACGGTGTTGGATCTAGCCCTGATCTCTTGACTGGGTGAGAGTATTCTGCTTTATTCAGAGACTCTGTCCATCACCACCCCTTGTTGTAAATAATTTTGTCCACCCTAAGCGTGGAAGGGTATACTCAGATGTGAGTCCCTTGCTCATTGCACCATCAGGATTCAAGCAAGCCGGGCCGAAGACGGCTGAAATGCCAGAAACCGGTCCCCGGAAGCTTGTTTCCTTCCCAGTGTAAGAATTGGCTTTTGTAGTCTGGTCTGCCCTGCCCTGTTCCCATGATGCACTGGGCCAGGGACAGACTAATTTGCATACAGCCAGGTTCTGAAACTGGGATGGTGCAATGAGCTAAAAAACGGTGTTGGATCTAGCCCTGATCTCTTGACTGGGTGAGAGTATTCTGCTTTATTCAGATACTCTGTCCATCACCACCCCTTGTTGTAAATAATTTTGTCCACCCTAAGCGTGGAAGGGTATACTCAGATGTGAGTCCCTTGCTCATTGCACCATCAGGATTCAAGCAAGCCGGGCCGAAGACGGCTGAAATGACAGAAACCGGTCCCCGGAAGCTTGTTTCCTTCCCAGTGTAAGAATTGGCTTTTGTAGTCTGGTCTGCCCTGTTCCCATGATGCACTGGGCCAGGGACAGACTAATTTGCATACAGCCAGGTTCTGAAACTGGGATGGTGCAATGAGCTAAAAAACGGTGTTGGATCTAGCCCTGATCTCTTGACTGGGTGAGAGTATTCTGCTTTATTCAGAGACTCTGTCCATCACCACCCCTTGTTGTAAATAACTTTTTTCCGTGCCAGCTACGCAGATCCGGGAAGAGCAGTACTCTAATCATTTTTTGAAAGGGAGCAAGGGCCAGTCTGGAGCAACCAGACCAGCAGCAAAGATTCAAAGGTTCGTCGTCTAGGAGGCCACTAGCCAGCCGGCAAGTGACCAGACAACACGTCGAGCAGCAAACAAGCAGAAGGGCCCCACGCAGATCTCGTGGATGCTGGAGGGCTGATCTTCGGTGCAGGGGCTGCTCGGGGTTGGGGCTTCTCAGTCCCCAAAGCACTTGGTCGAGTTTACCTCGGGAGTCGTGCTGGAAGTGAAGTGCAGTTTATTCCAAGATGGCCGGTCCCACGTGTCTCGTCGCACCCACGGGTCTCAGCTTTGCTGCAGATGTGAGTTGAGGTCGGAGAGGTCTGGGAATCCGGGTCTCGTCGGGCTCTGAAGTCTGGATCCTCGAGGGAAGACGACAAAGTGAAGCCGCTGGACGCTTGATGGTGCCTGCAGTTGCAGGGTGGACACTCCTTGTCCACAAGGGAGATTCTTCAGTCTTCTGTGGAGCAGAACGTCGAAGGCCAGAGTTTCTTCTTGTTGAATAGTTCAGGATAATCTAATTTGGAATGGGACCAGCTCCTACCTTTATTCTCCTAAAGGGGGCTGCACTACTGACTAGGTCCCTCCCCTGGGTGGGACCAGGAAGGGGGGTGGCTACACCCCCTATCCTTTGTCCGGTTTCCCGCCAGAGCTGGGGCTGGGATGCCCCAGCAACTGGTTTGAACCGGTGTATGCTCAGGGCACCTTGTGTGCCCCAGGCATGTCTCATTCCTTTCAGGCCTCCCTACCTCAATACACAAAATCCTGTCTGGGGTGGTGCTAGCACCTCCCAAGGCAGGAAACCCTTTGTCCAAGCCATCCTCGCTGGAAGGACTCCCAGCAGCAGGAGGTCAGACTTGTGTCTTTGGTGGCAGCATCCATTTTGTGATGCTGAGGCTCGAGTTAACTTTAACCGGTGTTCAAAGTTACATACATGTCGTGTCCCTCTAGAAGGGTGGAATGCTACCCCCGTCGCCAGAATTGGCGAGGGGGTAGTATTCCAAATCGTATGACACCTTACTTCACATGTTTTGATAATGTTATACCAGAGTTAGCATTTAACCGCGAGGTTGATAATGCACTTAAGAGTATATGGTATAGCGTTATCATGGAACAGCTATTAGGACTTGGTTCCGCAAGCTGCAAACGGGCTCAGCTCATGCCAGAGCACCATCTCACATAATTCCAAGCACTCTGCCTTCAGGATTGTTAAGGCCTTCCATAGGAGTGACTGATAGCAATATATGTGTCCATTTTAGGGTTAGATATAGGTATACTATATCTATAGCAAAGGGTGATTACACCACCTTGCCCCAGCTGTCGTGCAGCCAGTTGTGTCAGTTTTAGATGGCCAGCCAGGGGTGGCATAATACATGCTTCAGCCCCTGGTAGGCCCTGGGTACACCTATGCCTACCAGGGAAAGTCGTAAACCAGTGAAGCAAAAATCTGGGGTGACCATAGGATTGCAGACCCCACTCTCCTACAATGACCAGCCCATTGCTTTTATAAGTAGAAGGCTGACCTCTAGAGAGAAACGTTGGTCAGCTATTGAGAGGGAGGCCTTTGCTGTGGTTTGGGCCCTGAAGAAGTTGAGGCCATACTTGTTTGGAACTCACTTCAAGATTCAGACCAACCATAAGCCCCTCTTATGGCTAAATCAGATGAAGGGTGAAAACCCCAAACTTCTTAGGTGGTCCATTTCCCTACAGGGGATGGACTTTACAGTGGAGCACAGACCAGGGACTGACCATGGTAATGCAGATGGTCTCTCCAGGTATTTCCACTTAGAACAGGAAGACTCACCTGGTCAAGGTTAGTTTAATGTCCCTAAGTTTGGGTGGGGGTTATGTAGGAGAGTGGGTTCTGCAATCCTATGGTCACCCCAGATTTTTGCTTCACTGGTTTACGACTTTCCCTGGCTGTGGGCCTGCTAATCAGACCCACAGCCTAGCTGTTCTCTCTCTAAATTGACATCCATGTACTTTAGGTGCATTTACCAATTGGTATTGGGACACCTTATCAGCCCCTGTACAGTGTACCTTAGGTACCCAGGGCATAGGTGAACCTAAGGCCTACCAGGGGCTGAAGCATGTATTATGCCACCCCTGGCTGGCCATCTAAACAGACACAACTGGCTGGTAAGACAGCTGGGGCAAGGTGTAGATATAGTATACCTATATCTAACCCCAAAATGGACATATATATTCCTATCAGTCACTCCTATGGCAGGCCTTATCAATCCTGAAGGCAGAGTGCTTGGAATTATGTGAGATGGTGCTCTAGCATGAGCTGAGCCTGTCTGCAGCTTGCAGAACCAAGTCCTAATAGCTGTTCCATGATAACGCTATACCATATACTCTTAAGTGCATTATAATCCTTGCGGTTGAATGCTAACTTTGGTATAGCATTATCAAAACATGTCGAGTAAGGTGTCATACGAATTGGAATACTACCACCTCGCCAGTTCTGGTGACCGGGGTAGCATTCCACCCTTCTAGAGGGACACGACATGTATGTAACTGTGAACCCCGGTTAAAGTTAACTCGAGCCTTGGCATCACAAAATGGATGCTGCCACCACAGACACAAGTCTGACCTCCTGCTGATGGGAGTCCTGCCAGCGAGGGAGGCTTGGACAAAGGGTTTCCTGCCTTGGGAGGTGCTAGCACCACCCCAGACAGGATTTTGTGTATTAGGTAGGACAGGCCTGAAAGGAATGAGACATGCCTGGGGCACACAAGGTGCCCTGTGCATACACCGGTTCAAACCAGTTGCTGGGGCCCTCCAGCCCCAGCTCTGGCGCAAAACTGGACAAAGGATAGGGGGTGTAACCACTCCCTTCCTGGTCCCACCCATAGGAGGGACCTAGTCGTAGTACAGCCCCCTTTAGCAAGATAAAGGTAGGAGCTGGTCCCATTCCAAATTAGATTAATCCTGACTTGAAACTTTACAAGAAGAAACTCTGGACTTCGACGTTCTGCTCCACAGAAGGCTGAAGAAATCTCCCTTGTGGGCAAGGAGTGTCCACCCTGCACCAGCAGGCACCATCAAGCGTCCAGCGGCTTCACTTTGTCGTCTTCCCTCGAGGATCCAGACTTCAGAGCCCGACGAGACCCAGATTCCCAGACCTCTCCGACCTCAACTCACATCTGCAGCACAGCTGAGATCCGTGGGTGCGACGAGACACGTGGGACCGGCCATCTTGGAGAAACTGCACTTCGCTTCCAGCACGACTTCTGAGGTAAACTCGACAAAGTGCTTTGGGGATTGAGAAGCCCCAGCCCCGAGCAGCTCCTGCACCGAAGATCAGCCCTCCAGCATCCACGAGATCTGCGTGGGGCCCTTCTGCCTGTTTGCTGCTCGACGCGTTGTCTGGTCACTTGGCGGCTGGCTGGTGACCTCCTAGACGACGATCCTTGAAACCTACACTGCTGGTCTGGTTGCTCCAGACTGGCCCTTGCTCCCTTCCAAAAGAGGAGCACCCTGGGCCCTCCTGGTCCACTCCAGATGCCGTTTTCACTCACCGCGTGGGTTGCCTTTGCCAAGGCCTGTTGACTCCAAATCCGGATCCGACACCGCCGACGGCGAGAGCCTGCGTGGGACGGCTCGTGCCTCCATCCTGGTCGTCGAAGACACCTCCTGGTCCACGTGGCTGCAGAGACAAGCGTCCACTCTTCACCTGATCACGACGACGACATCTGGTTCCTTCCTGGTTCCACTCCAGTCACTGACTAGTGACTTTGAACATTGTCCCCTCTGCTGTCAGGTCTTCAGCATTCCTGATCCACCCTTGGATCACACCGGACATCTTCCTCCTGGTCGCCTGCAGCATCTTTTCCTTCAGGCTCCATAGACTTCAACGCAGAAACCAGACACGACTTCGCACCAATGCACCCGCAGCCCGTGGGTGAGGTAACAAGAGCATTTCGGTGCTCAAGGGTAGATTAACTCTCCTAGTGTCCAGATTCACAGTCGTTTTAGTCCTAACCAGTCAGGATTGTCCGTACTCACCTTTTTCTTGAACTGTACTGTCCATAGATGTTGTTACGCATCCCGCGTGTGAGTTCACACTCTGCACACGCGTCCTGTTGGCCTCCTATTACTTACCTAAAGTTAGGATAGGGTAGTCCCAGCGAACCTACAGCCTCTGGACAGCTCCATTCCTTCTATCGATTTCCTTATACCATTTACTTAGTATATGGTTTGCCGTGCCCCTAGGGCACCATTGTAATTTTGTGCAATTTATCGTATTTTTCCTAAGAGATTGTCATGTGCTTAGCCCTCTGATCTCATAAAGAGTTCAGAGGTGTTTGTTATTAATAAATATATTGTTTATGTTCATAACAACCTGTGTGGTGTCCTTTCATCTGGAATTCAAGGGGTTATATGTGGTAAAACAGCTGGCTTCACATGCCAAAGGAGTTTAGCCTAAGACTGCTTTGTCCATGCTACCATTAGGATAGCTGGTCTATAAGGTTGACTTACAACCAATCACCATAAGGGTTGTTTGGACTGATACAAGGTGATCACTAGAACTAGTGAGCATCATATATCAGGCCAACTTCTCACAATGCCTAGGTTTAAACCTTGCGACGCCTGTCACCGCTTGATGTCGGTTACCGATCCCCACCGTCGGTGCCTTTACTGCCTCGGCCCGACCACGATGACAAGTCGTGCCCCGACTGCCGGGCCTTGACCTCGAAGGCTAGACTGGAGCGGTCCCGTAAGCTGCTCGAGCTTCGGCAGTCAGCTCCATGCCGCTCGAGGTCCTGGTCGAGGAGGAAGTCGAGTGACCGGTCGCGGATCCGCAGTCATCGCCGCTCATCAAGTCACCACCACTCGTCGGGCTCCAAGTCCTCCGGTAAGTCGAGGCATTTAAATAAGAACTCGAAGAGACGTCCTCGCTCTTCCTACTCCCCCAACGCTTGCGTGACGCGCCGGGGGTTCGGGCGACACCGTCCGTGCGGCTCTGCCACAGGCGCCACGTCCAGCTCCACACCCGCCGGTCCCTGGGCTGAACGCGACGCCGGAGGAGATACGTGATTTCCTCGTGGCCATGAGGACCCGCTTCCCTCCGTCGGACTCTGTCAAGGTGCCTTCGGGCCTGGCGGATCCGACTGGGGGCCCTAGTGGGCTGGCAGCTTCGGCCCTGGCGTCGTCGTCGTAGACTCCGGTCCCGACGCCGCAGGGCCCCACAGGATCCAGGCCTGGGTCCGGGTCATCGCCAGTCGACCTCACGACTCCTCCGCTGGCACCGACCCCGAGGGTGTCACTCCCGGTGCTGTCTATGGACGACACCGTCCCCGGGTTCAGCCCCGGTCCGGGTGCAACGCCGGAGCCGCGCCGTCTCCAACGCCGATGGGTGACCAATTCACCTACGACCCGGCTTTGCCATTTTTGCCTGGTTTTCACGACATGGATGACTGGGAGGACTGGCAGGGGTCTGAGGACCCTCTGGCACAGCAGTGCCAGTTAAGCCAGGACTGGGCAGATGAGATAGGGAAGGCCAGAGGTCTAGACACTTCGCCTGACACTGGATTTGTCTCTCCTCCTTCCGTGGCTACGGAGGAGGGGGCTACTTATAGCGTGGTGTTGACCAGGGCAGCCAAGGCCTTTGCTCTTGAGCTCCCTATCACGGGCGTGAGGACTAACCTCCTCACTGAGGTGCTCAAACCGGAGGCAAGCTCCTCGGAGCCTCTGATGCCATTTAACGTAGCCCTCACCGACGTTCTGATGGGCGCCTGGCCCAAGCCCTCACCAGGCCTCCCTGTGGATTTAAACGTGGCCCGACGCCACCGCCCTGCTCCAGGCGACCCCTGCTTCCTGTCTGTTCACCCCACCCTCGAGAGCCTGGTGATGCAGGCCTTTACATCCCAGACCGCATTCCCAACCGCTCCTCCAGATCAAGAATCCAAAAGGTATGATCAGTTTGGGAAGAAACTGTTCTCCTCTCTGAGTTTGGGGCTGCGGTCTGTCAACACCGCCTGCCTTTTGGGCCGTTACACCCACTCTCTGTGGGATACGGTTGCGGACGTGCTGCCACAGTGTCCGGAGGAGGCCCGGACATGGCTCGCCCAAGCCCTGGCGGAGGGGCGGGATGCGGCACGGTACTCAATCAGATGTGGACTTGACACCACTGACTCGCTGGGTAGAGCGATTTCCAAGAGGGTGGTGATTCCTCGCCATGCCTGGTTGAGGTCTGCCAACTTCTCAGGGGATGTCCAGGTCACGCTCATGGACATGCCCTTTGATGGCCGTCTCCTCTTTGGCGACAAAGCGGATAGTGCGCTAGAGCGTTTCAAGGACTCCAGGGCCACGGCCAAGTCCTTGGGCCTAGGCCAGCGCCAGCAAACTTCCGCTTTTCGCCCCTTTCGTGGCCAAGGAAGGGGCACCCCCACAAGTCCAGCCAGCCACAGGCCGCAGAACCAACCTCAACGCGATCGCGGACGTGGTAACCACCATGGCGGTGCAGGGGGACAATGGCAGGGTCAGCCCACATCCACTCCCGCAGCATCTGGCTCAAAGCCTTCCTAGTCCGGCATTTCAGCCCATTCGACGCCAGTGGGGGGCAGGGTTCGCCATCATCTCCTCCACTGGCATACCATCACGTCAGACAGGTGAGTGCTGCAAATCGTCCGAAGGCGCTACTCCCTCCCCTTAGAGGCGACCCCTCCAGCCATGCCACCGCAGTACCCCCGCATGTCAGGGGATCACTTGCAACTTCTGCAAGAGGAAGTTACGCCCCTCTTGGCCAAGGGGGCTGTCGAGCGAGTTCCTGGGCCAGAAGTAGGGTGTGGTTGTTATTCCCACTACTTTCTGGTTCCCAAGAAGGGCAAAGGAGGCCTACACCATATCTTGGACCTCCTGAACGTCAACGGCTTCCTCCGGAAGGAGAAGTTCAAGATGCTGACATTGGCTCAGGTCTTAGCTGCCCTAGACCTTGGAGACTGGATGGTGGCGTTGGACTTGCAGGATGCTTAGTTCCACATCCCCATCCTGCCGGCCCACCGGCGCTACCTGCGGTTCACGGTAGGCCATGAGCACTTTCAGTTTACCGTGCTCCCCTTTGGCCTTACCAGCGCCCCTCTGGTGTTCACGAAGGTGATGGCGGTGATTGCGGCTCACCTACGCAGGTCCGGGTATCAGTCTTCCCCTACCTCGATGACTGGTTGTTGAAGGTGGGCTCGCCCCAGGCAGTCGTAAGCCACCTCCAGACTACGGCCGACCTCCTGCATTTGCTGGGGTTCTCCATCAACGTGCAGAAGTCGCACCTGAGTCCCTCTCAGAAGCTCACCATTCATCAGAGCAGTTCTGGATTTGGCGTTGTTTCGAGTTTATCCTCCCGAGCAACGAGTCCGGAATATTCAGGCTATGATTCCGATCTTTCAGCCTCTATCCTGGGTTTCGGTATCCCGGCTCCTGGGCCTGATGGCTTCCTGCTAGTGACACATGCCAGATGGCATATGCGGGCTCTGCAGTTCCAGTGGGCGCAACATCAGGGCAACCTGTCCGATCATGTCCAGATCTCGGAGGGCACTGTAGGAGAGTAGGGTCTGCTTCCTATGGTCACCCCCACTTTTTGCTTTTGCTTTACTGGTTTTAGATGTGGCTGTGGGCCTGCTAATCAGACCCACAGCCCAGATGCACTCTCTCTAAATTCACACCATGTACTCTAGGTACATCCACAATTGGGAATTGGTTCACCTTGTCAGGCCCTGTAGAAGTGTACCCTAGGTACTCAGGGCATAGGTGTAACCAAGGCCTACCAGGGGCTGCAGCATGTATTATGCCACCCCTGGCTGGCCACTCAAACTGACACAACTGGCTTATCACTCAGCTGGGGCAAGGTCGTGTAATCACCCCTTGCTTGGGTATAGTATTCCTATATCTACCCTTATATATAGACACACAGTAACCTATAAATCTGAAAGAGACACATTAGTGATAGATTCCTTACCTTAGAATATCCCCAGGCGTCAGACTGGATCTGGAAATTTTTGCTTAGCAGTACCCTTGCGCGTCGGTAGGCGTCGTCTGCGGCTCCGCGTCCGTCGTCGGCGTCGTGGGCGCCGTGATGATGTCGTCGGAGTACTTAGACGCCGCCTCCGCGTGCTGACGTCAGTTCTTCTTTTTTCCGCGCCAGCAAGCGCAGATCTGGAAAAAACAGTACTTTTAGTCACTTTATGACTAACTTTTTGGATCATTTTGATCATCTTTTCGAAGTCGAACAACTCCGATCGGTGCCTTAGGGATGCCTGGATTTAAGCACTGCGAGGATTAGGATTGCGACCGCACGATGTCGGTCACGGATCCTCACCGCCGGTGTCTACTCTGTCTAGGCGTCGACCACGACGACAAGACCTGCCCCGACTGCCGGGCCCTATCTTCGAAAGCCAGGCGGGAGCGGTCCCGCAGGCAACTCGAACTCCGGCAGTCGGCCCCGCGCCGCGAGAGGTCCCGGTCCCAAGGGAGGTCGAGGGACAGGTCGCGGGGTCGGAGCCACCACAGCTCCGAGAGTCGGCGCCACTCCTCTGGGTCGAAGTCGTCGTCAGGTAAGAAACACAAGAAGTCGAAGAGGCGTCATCGCTCTTCTGACTCCCCCCGACGCTCGCGCGATGCGGCCGGGGGTTCTGGTGACACGGTCACGCGGCTCCGTCGGAGTTGCGGGTGCCGCGTCCAGCTCCACACCTTCCGGTCCCTGGGCGAGATGCGACGCCGGAGGAGATCGAGCGCTTCCTCATGGCCATGAGGTCCCTTTCTCCTCCGACAGGCTCCGCGGCGCCTCCGGGCCCAGCGGACCCGTCTGGGGCCCCTAGCGGGTCGGGGGCTTTGGCCCTGATGCCGTAGGGTGCTTCGGCCCCGGCGCCGCAGGGCCCCATGGTCCCGACGCCGCCGGGGCCTTCGGGCCCGGCGTTGCAGGAACCCACTGGATCTGCTTCGGGATCTGGGTCTTCGTCGGTGGACCTTACGACCCCCCCGGCGTCGGTCCATCAGGTGTCACCTCCGGCGCCGTCCTCGGGTGGCGCCGTCCCCGATGCCTCCCTCGAACCAGTTCCGGCGCCGCTGGGCGCCGCTTTCGACGCCGTTTGGGGAGTTTACCATCTATGAGCCTGCCCCATCCTTGACAACCCTGATTATCAGGAGATGGGTGATGAGGAGTGTTGGGAGGGGTCTGAGGACCCTCTGACCAGAGAGTGTCAGTCTCAAGAGGACTGGACAGGTGGACTTGGGGATGCCAGTGGTCTGGACACCTCACCAGACACTGGTTTTGTCTCACCTCCTACAGTGGCTTCGGAGGCGGGGGCAACCTACAGTGTGGTGCTGATGAGGGCAGCCAAGGCCTTGGGCCTTGAGCTCCCCGTCGCGGCCGTGAGGACTAACCTCCTCACTGAGGTCCTTAAACCGCAGTCAAGCTCGGCTGAGCCTCTGCTGTCCTTTAATGAGGCCTTAACCGACGTTCTTTTGGGCACTTGGTCCAGGCCCGCTACGGGTTCGCCCGTAGATAGGAACGTGGCCAGACGCCACCGCCCGGCCCGAGCGACCCATGTTTCCTGTCCACCCACCCCACCCCCGAGAGCCTGTTCATCCAGGCATCCAATTCCCAGACCGCATTCCCGTCGGCTCCGCCGGACAGGGAATCCAAGAGGTACGAGCAGTACGGTAAAAAGATCTTCTCCTCCCTTAGTCTGGGACTGCGGTCTTCCAACACCGCATGCCTCTTGGGCCACTACACCCACTCTCTGTGGGATACGGTTGCGGAAGTGCTGCCAGAGTGTCTGTTGGAGGTACGGGCCAAACTCGGCCAAGCCCTTGTGAAGGGCCGGGATGCAGCCAGATATTCTATCCGGTGTGGGCTGGATACCACCGACTCACTAGGTAGAGCGATGGCAACGACAGTGGCGGTCAGACGCCACGCCTGGTTGAGGTCCGCCAACTTTTCGTCCGATGTCCAAAACACACTGATGGACATGCCGTTTGATGGCCGTCGCCTTTTTGGCGACAAGGCAGACCATGCGCTTGAGCGCTTTAAGGACTCCGGGGCTACGGCCAAGTCCTTGGGCCTCTCGGCCCCGTGCCAGCAATCGGCTGCCTTTCACTCCTTTCGTGGCCACAGAAGGGGTGTACCCACACGTGCTGCCAGCCACGCTCCGCAGGGTAATACCCAACGTAGTGGCGGCCGTGGAAACCGCCGTGGTGGCGGTCGGGGACAACGGCGAGGTCAGTCCACACCTTCCCCAGCCGCATCCGCCTCAAAACCCTCCTAGTCCGTGCTTTTTGGCCCATGTGACGCCAGTGGGGGGCAGGGTTCGCCATCACCACTCTCACTGGCGCACTGTCACTTCGGACAGGTGGGTGCTGCAGATCGTCCGAAGGGGCTACTCCCTCACCTTCGAGACGACCCCTCCAGCCATGCCACCGCAATTCCACCGCGTATCGGGGGATCATTTGCGACTTCTGCAGAAGGAAGTTACGGCCCTCTTGGCCAAGGGGGCGATCGAGCGCGTTCCTGGGCCAGAAGTAGGGTGTGGTTGCTACTCCCACTACTTTCTGGTACCCAAGAAGGGCAAAGGGGGCCTACACCCTATCTTGGATCTACGGAACGTCAACGGCTTCCTCCGGAAGGAGAAGTTCACAATGCTGACTCTGGCTCAGGTTTTGGCTGCCCTAGACCCAGGAGACTGGATGGTAGCGTTGGATCTGCAGGACGCTTATTTTCACATCCCCGTCCTTCCGGCCCACCGGCGTTACCTACGGTTCACGGTAGGCCACGAGCACTTTCAGTTTACCGTGCTCCCGTTCGGCCTTACAAGCGCCCCACGGGTGTTCACGAAAGTGATGGCGGTGGTCGCAGCTCATCTGCGCAAGTTAGGGGTTTCAGTCTTCCCCTACCTCGACGACTGGTTGTTGAAGGCGGGCTCGCCCCAGACAGTCGTCAGCCACCTTTAGACGACGGCAGACCTCTTGCACCAGCTGGGGTTCTCCATCAATGTGCCGGAATCACACCTGTGTCCCTCTCAGAAGCTCCTTTTCATCGGAGCGGTTCTCGACTCGGCGCAGTTTCGGGTTTATCCTCCCGAACAGCGGGTCCGGGATATTCAGGCTCTAATTCCACTCTTTCAGCCTTTCTGCCGGATCTCGGTCAGGTTGACGCTGCGGCTTCTGGGGCTGATGGCCTCCTGCATCCTACTGGTGCATCACGCGAGGTGGCGGATGCGGGCTCTGCAGTGGGACCTGAAGTTTCAGTAGGCCCAGCATCAGGGCAACCTGTCTGACCACGCCCTGATCTCGGAGGGCACTGCGAGACAGCTGCAGTGGTGGCTCACGGACCGCGATTGGGTCAGCGGCAGATCCCTCTCCCAACCGGAGCACGTAGTTGTGACGGACGTGTCCCTCCAGGGCTGGGGGGGCCACATGGGAGAGGCGGAGATCAGAGGCCTCTGGTCTCCGGCGGAGGCCCGGCTCCACATCAACCTTTTGGAGTTGCGGGAGATTCGTCTAGCACTGAAGGCATTCCTCCCCTCTGTCCGGGGGAGTGTAGTGCAGGTGTTCACGGACAACACCACCGCCATGTGGTACTGCAACAAACAGGGCGGGGTGGGGTCGTGGACCCTTTGCCAGGAGGCTCTGCGCCTCTGGCAGTAGCTGGAACGCCAGGGCGTGACCCTGGTGGCTCAACACCTGGCAGGTTCTCTGAACGCCAGTGCGGCCGAGCTCAGCCGTCGGTGCATGATGGATCACGAATGGGGTCGGAACTCGGACGTGGCGCAAGGCCTCTTTCAGCAATGGGGAGAGCCTTGGTTAGATCTATTCGCCACAGAAGAGAACGCGCAATGTCATCAATTCTGCGCGTTGAATTTTCCAAGGCGGCACTCGCTCGGAGACGCTTTTCGTCGCGAGTGGAGTTGCAGTCTGTTGTACGCCTTTCCGCCTATACCACTTCTGCCAGAGTGCTGAAGAAGATCAGGCACGACCGGGCCCAAGTCATTCTTGTGGCTCCGGACTGGGCACGAAGGTACTGGTATCCAGAGCTACTCAATATGTCAGTCGATCCCCCGGTTCGTCTGCCTCTTCGGGAGGACCTTCTGTCGCAGCAGCAGGGGACGGTCCTCCACCCGAACCTGTCCAGTCTCCACCTCCATGCTTGGAGATTGTGCGGCGACAGTTGAGGCCATTTAACTTGCCTCCTGAAGTCTGTAATGTCATTCTGGCAGCCAGGCGTCCCTCCACAAAGTCGGTATACGCCTGCAGGTGGAACAGATTTGTGGCATGGTGCACAGCAAAGACTGTGGATCCTTTTGCTGCCCCTCTCTCTGAGGTTCTTCTCTTCCTTCTTTCTCTTGCCCAGCAGGGCTCTGCTCTGGGCACTATCAAGGGCTACCTTTCTGCCCTTTCAGCCTTTCTGAGGCTGCCTGATCAACCTTCTTTGTTCAAGTCCCCTATTGTAAATCGCTTTCTAAAGGGCATCACACACACGTTTCCTCCTGTTCCGTTTGTGATGCCTCAGTGGGACTTGAACCTTGTACTTACATCTCTGATGTGCGCTCCCTTTGAGCCACTTCACAACTGTCCTCTCCGCCTTCTTACTCTGAAGACTGCTTTCCTGGTTGCCATCACCTCTGCCAGGAGAGTGAGTGAGCTCCAGGCCCTTTCTTGTACTCCTCCCTTCCTTTCTGTCCATCCGGACAAGCTTGTATTGCGTACTAAGCCATCTTTCCTGCCCAAGGTTGTCACGACCTTCCACACCGGGCAGTCCATCACCTTGCCCACCTTCTTCCCGCCACCGCATACCTCTAAAGAGGAAGAGCGGCTCCACCGTCTGGACCCAAAACGTGCGCTTTCATTCTATTTGGATCGCACAGGCCAGTTCCGGGTGGATGACCAACTCTTTGTTGGTTACGTGGGCGCTAAGAAGGGGAAAGCGGTGCACAAGAGGACCATCTCTCGGTGGATCATCTTGTGTATCCAGGCATGTTACTCCTTGGCAAAAAAGGAGCCCCCTGTTGGATTGCGGGCTCACTCCACCCGAGCCACGGCGACTACAACTGCACTGGGCCGGGGAGAGCCCTTGCAGGACATTTGCCAGGCAGCTACGTGGGCCTCGCTTCACACGTTTGCAAGACACTACTGCCTGGACAGTCAAGTCCGGAGGGATGGCTTCTTTGGCCGTTCCGTCCTCCAGGACTTTCTGGTGTGATTATTGGTTCGCAGACCCACCACCGGGGTTGGTATTGCTGGGGTATCTATTCTAAGGTAAGGAATCTATCACTAACGTCTCTCTTTCAGATGCACAAGTTACTACTTGTGTAACAATATATCTGTAAGAGACATTAGTTATTTATAGATTCCTTACCGACCCACCCATCCTCCCCGTTCTGCGAACCGATATCTAGGGTTAAGGTCATCCCCTTTCAGGGCCCTAGTTTCAATGGCACCAGTGTTGGTTGTTTAACATGGCTCAGCGCTTCTGTCACGGAAAAGCCGTGTCTAACTCCATGTACAGCTGGGGCCCCATTATCACCGTGCGCTTGAGGCTGCGCGCGAACGGGGCACACTGCCCCGGGACTGGAGGCATGCCGAAATCGTGGTTTTTCAGAAGCCAGGTAGGCCCCTAGAGAGGCATGACTCCTATCGCCCCATTTACCTGCTCAATCTTGAAGCTAAAGTTCTGGCTAAGGCTCTGGCGAATCGTCTGTCCCCATACATAACAGACCTAGTGCATCCGGATCAGGCGGGGTTCATGCCTCATAGGGCGACGCGCCATAACATCAGACGCGCGCAGGCGGCAATTGACGCAATGGGAGCTAAGGGGGAGCGGGCGGCTTTATTGCTAGCTGACATTAATAAGGCCTTTGACTCCGTCAGCTGGACATACCTATTTGCACTACTGCCCCGGCTCAATCTAGGCCCGGTCTTCCTGTCCTACATTAAGCTACTGTACACTGACAATACGGCTTCGGTGCGGGTTGCAGGGGCGGTGTCGGAGACATTTCCGATTGGTCGAGGGACTCGACAGGGATGCCCGCTCTCCCCCTATCTGTTTGCTCTCCTCATGGAGCCGTTGGCCGCCTGGGTACGTATAGATGCGCAAATGCGGGGGTTCGTGTGGAGTGACAGCTTAACCGATAGAATTGCGCTTTACGCGGATGATGTCCTCTTCTTTCTTACCGATCTGCAGCGCTCGGGCCCGCGTGTATTGGAAATTATGCAAGTATTTGGGGAGGTCTCAGGTCTCTATTTGAACCTGCGTAAATCCACCCTCTGGGTGCTGGATGGCGGCGATGAGACAGATCCCTGGACACTGGGGCTTCAAGTGGCTACGCATGGCCTGAAGTACTTGGGGGTGTTCCTGTCAAGATCGGCTGACATTGCATGGGAGCGCAATGTCGTGCAAGTTTGGGATCGAGTACAGTCAGATGTCAAGACCTGGTCTCGAATGCCCCTCTCTATTTTTGGCAGGTCCGCGATTTTTAAGATGGTGGCGCTCCCACGTCTCCTCTACCAATTGCAGAATCATCCCTATCCGATTGCACCCCGGTGGTTCCAACAAGTCAACTCGATCTTGGGCCGCTTTCTATGGGCTGGGGGGACGGCCAGAGTAGCACTTCGTACATGCTTCCTGTCCACGTATTGTGGAGGCCTCGCCACCTCGGACCTGTTATCCTATTACCAAGCCGCTCATTTACTTATCCTGAACGACTGGTGGTATGGTGATAGAGGGGATCCGGCCTATGCCCTGGAGCGCTCATTGATGGGTGACAGCACACTCCACACGGTCCTTTACTCGGCCCGCTTGCGGCGGGGCCTGCCGAGGGTAACGTGCCTCGTTTTTGCTGTGTGGAGACAGGCCTTGCGTCGCATGGGCTGGTGGGGTCGCCTTACCGCTGAGACGCCGCTTTGGCATAATGGTCTCCTGCCTGAATTGTCGGCATTAGCAGGCTTTGATGGCTGGGATGCGATCGGGATTTCGCGATTGGGGAACGTGATGTCCGGAACGACGCTCAAGTCCTTCCAGGCGCTTAGAGTGGAGTTTGATATGCCTCAATCCCAATTTTTTCGGTATTTACAACTTCGCCACGCGTTGATGCCCAGTATTACCAACTTAGGTTCCCTTCCCGATTTTAGTCCCATAGAGGCGAAAGTCTTTATGGGGGATCTGGGAGAAAAGAAACTGTCTCGCATTTATCGGACCCTGGTCACGCATTGCTCCTCCACCCTTCTTCCGTTGAAGGCGGCTTGGGAAGCGGATGTTGGCCCCCTTGACGAGGACGACTGGAGGGAAGCTCTGGAGTCCCCTAAGGGAGCAGCCATTGCTATGCGGCTTAGGCTAATCCAGTTCAAGGTCCTCCATAGGGCCTACTTCACCCGTGAACGACTGTGGAAGGCTGGCTTGATTGAGTCCCCGGAATGTTTGCGCTGCGGGAATGCAGTGGGCGGTTTGCTTCATACGCTATGGTCGTGCCCGAGGCTGGTAGGTTTCTGGAGAGGTGTGTGGGGCTGCCTGTCGGAAGTGCTGTGTTGGACCCTCCCTCGCACCCATCGCCTAGGCCTACTGCACATCTTAGAGGGGGTTGGTGGAAATATATATAAAAGACACCTGCTGCTCCTAGGTCTAGTGGTGGCCAAGAGAGACCTGGCCCGGGCGTGGAAAGATGTGAGGGCCCCCCTCCCCTGTGTGCTTGGAGGGCCGGACTGGACTTTTGCATGGGCCTGGAGCGGCCGATTTTTGAAGCACGCGGTTGCCCCCGCAAACATTTCAAGATATGGAAGAGGTGGGCTGAATATAGGGGGCTGACTCTCGACCCGCCAGCGGAACTGGAAGAAGATTTCTAGCAGTATGATATTGGCTAGTCCTTGCATTTTGCTACAAATCTTATATCATGCTGTGACACGGCAGCGGTTCTACACGCGTGCAAAGGGGTGGGGTGGGACACTGGGTTGGAGTTGGGAGGGGTGGGTAGTTGGGGTTTATAAGGGTGGAGAAGGCATGGAGATGTTCCTCTGTATCGATTTTTCTTGACTGGTTGATTAGTCACTTGGTACTGTGCTGCTCTGGTAACATGATGTTTGGTGGTGTTCTCCTGAATGTGGGGAGCCACGCGTATCTCTTGCCTGATCCTCCTAATAAAATTTGTTGTGAAAAAAAGCCGTGTCTAAGAACTGACGTCAGCACGCGGAGGCGGCGTCTAAGTACTCTGACGACGTCATCACGGCGCCCACGACGCCGACGATGGACGCAGAGCCGCAGACGACGCCTACCGACGCGCAAGGGTACTGCTACGCAAAAATTTCCGGATCCAGTCTGACGCCTGGGGATATTCTAAGGTAAGGAATCTATCACTAACTAATGTCTCTTACAGATATATCGTTACACAAGTAGTAATTTGTGCTTTACATCCAGTGGCCAACCACTTCTTCAGGGCATTCTCCCCCAACCTCCCCACAGCCCCCTCCCTTCCCACCCTCTCCCGCATATCTCGAATGTAAGAGGTGCGCTTGCAGGAGCATCAAACTGCCAACAGAGCAACTCTAGAACTAAAAATATTATAAAAACTTTCATAGTACTTTGAATATCTCAAAATGAGGTATGACTACAACAAAAGACATCATAGCCCAAACATTTGTCAGTGAAAAAGAGCAACCTTCCCAATATATTAAATTTATGAGGATGGGGCAAAAGTAACAATAACAGACCTATCCTGTAATATATATATACTCATCGGAAAAAGTATACCTGAATATTAGACTCGTAATACTCAAATGTTATGCGGAAAAAGAACCTTGCACAGGTGGAACCTGTATTACGTGGATCCATGGATTCACCCTAAAAGACATCAACCCTGTAAACAAAGAAAAATTAGGATCCTGTGCACATCACGACTTCCTCTTGTTGGATGAAGAGGAATCAATGCACTGAGTAGGAGGGCCCTCCAGGAAATTAGACAAGTCCGCAGGGTCTGTGAAGTAGTGGTGACGACCAATCACTATGATTCTGAATTTAGAAGGCCCAACAAAGGAAAACATAATGTTCTTTTCTCTGAGCTTATCCCGTAATTTGAGGAATCCTTTCCTTGTATCCACAGTAGGTTTAGAGAAGTCCTCCGTAAAAATTAGTTTATGTCCATTTCAGATAAGCAGTTTAGTTTTACCGGCATAGTTAAAGATAGCTTCAGTGTGTTGAACCCTCAATGGAATATGTGACGTTTTTCCGCATACAAATACCCCGCATACCATCACTCCTCAAAAATGATTCCGCAAATACTATCACTCCGAAAATTAACACAACGCAAACTTTTACAACGAATATGCCTTTACAACGCAAAGGCATGCATGTTAAAGGTATACTCATTGTAAAAGTTTTAAAGGTAAGTGAGTACCCTGCAAAAACACTAACCTACACGCACAAGTTACTACTTGTGTAACGATATATCTGTAAGAGACATTAGTTAGTGATAGATTCCTTACCTTAGAATATCCCCAGGTGTCAGACTGGATCCGGAAATTTTTGCATAGCAGTACCCTTGCGCGTCGGTAGGCGTCGTCTGCGGCTCCGTGTCCATCGTTGGCATCGTGGGCGCCGTGATGACGTCGTCGGAGTACTTAGACGCCGCCTCCGCGTGCTGACGTCAGTTCTTAGACACAGCTTTTCAGCGCCAGAAGCGCCGAGCCAGGTTAAAAACCAACACTGGTGCCATTGAAACTAGGGCCCTGAAAGGGGATGACCTTAACCCTAGATATTGGTTCGCAGAACGGGGAGGATGGGTGGGTCGGTAAGGAATCTATCACTAACTGTCTCTTACAGATATATCGTTACACAAGTAGTAACTTGTGCATCTGAAAGAGACACGTTAGTGATAGATTCCTTACCTTAGAATAGATACCCCAGCAATACCAACCCCGGTGGTGGGTCTGCGAACCAATAATCACACCAGAAAGATCTGGAGGACGGAACGGCCAAAGAAGCCCTCCCTCCGGACTTGACTGTCCAGGCAGTAGTGTCTTGCAAACGTGTGCAGCGAGGCCCACGTAGCCGCCTGACAAATGTCCTGCAAGGGCACTCCCCGGCCCAGGGCAGTTGTAGTCGCCGTGGCCCGGGTGGAATGAGCCCGCAATCCAACAGGGGGCTCCTTTTTAGCCAAGGAGTAACATGCCTGGATACACAAGATGATCCACCCGAGAGATGGTCCTCTTGTGCACCGCTTTTCCCTTCTTAGCGCCCACGTAACCAACAAAGAGTTGGTCATCCACCCAGAACTGGCGTGTGCGGTCCAAGTAGAATGAGAGCGCATGTTTTGGGTCCAGATGGTGGAGCCACTCTTCCTCTTTAGAGGGATGCGGTGGCGGAAAGAAGGTGGGCAAGGTTATAGACTGCCCGATATGGAAGGCCGTGACAACCTTGGGCAGGAAAGATGGCTTAGTACGCAACACAACCTTGTCCAGATGGACAGAAAGGAAAGGGGGTGTACATGAAAGAGCCTGGAGCTCACTCACTCTCCTGGCAGAGGTGATGGCAACCAGGAAAGCAGTCTTCAAAGTAAGAAGACGGAGAGGACAGTTGTGAAGTGGCTCAAAGGGAGCGCACATCAGAAACGTAAGAACCAGGTTCAAGTCCCACTGAGGCATCACAAACGGAACAGGAGGGAACATGTGTGTGATGCCCTTTAGAAAACGAGTTACAATAGGGGACTTGAACAAAGAAGGCTGATCAGGCAGCCTTAGGAAGGCTGAAAGGGCAGAAAGGTAGCCCTTGATAGTGCCCAGAGCAGAGCCCTGCTGGGCAAGAGAAAGAAGGAAGAGAAGAACCTCAGAAAGAGGGGCAGCAGGAGGATCCACAGCCTTTGCTGTGCACCATGCCAGAAATCTGTTCCACCTGCAGGCGTATACCGACTTTGTGGAGGGACGCCTGGCTGCCAGAATGACATTACAGACCTCAGGAGGAAAGTCAAATGGCCTCAACTGTCGCCGCTCAATCTCCAAGCATGGAGACTGGACAGGTTCGGGTGGAGGACCGTCCCCTGCTGCTGCGACAGAAGGTCCTCCTGAAGAGGCAGACGAACCAGGGGAATCGACTGACATACTGAGTAGCTCTGGATACCAGTACCTTCGTGCCCAGTCTGGAGCCGCAAGGGTGACTTGGGCCCGGTCGCGCTTGATCTTCTTCAGCACTCTGGGCAGAAGTGGTAACGGCGGAAAGGCGTACAATAGACCGCAACTCCACTTGCGACGAAAAGCGTCTCCGAGCGAGTGCCACCTTGGAAACTCCAACATGCAGAACTGATGACATTGCGCGTTCTCTTCTGTGGCGAATAGATCTAACCAAGGCTCTCCCCACTGCTGAAAGAGTCCTTGTGCCATGTCCAAGTTCAGATGCCATTCGTGATTCATCATGCACCGACGGCTGAGTTCATCCGCCCTGGCATTCAGAGAACCTGCCAGGTGTTGAACCACCAGGGTCCCGCCCTGATGTTCCAGCCACTGCCAGAGGCGCTGAGCCTCCTGGCAAAGGGTCCACGACCCCACCCCGCCCTGTTTGTTGCAGTACCACATGGCGTTGGTGTTGTCCGTTAACACCTGCACTATACTCCCCCGAACAGAGGGGAGGAATGCCTTCAGTGCTAGACGAATCTCCCGCAGCTCCAAAAGGTTGATATGGAGCCGGGACTCCGCCGGAGACCAGAGGCCTCTGATCTCTGCCTCTCCCATGTGGCCTCCCCAGCCCTGGAGGGACGCGTCCGTCACAACTATGTACTCCGTTGGGGAAGGAAGAGGGATCTGCCGCTGACCCAATCGCGGTCCGTGAGCCACCACTGCAGCTGTCTCACAGTGCCCTCCGAGATCAGGACATGGTCGGATAGGTTGCCCTGATGCTGGGCCCACTGAAACTTCAGGTCCCACTGCAGAGCCCGCATCCGCCACCGGGCGTAATGCACCAGAAGGATGCAGGAGGCCATCAGCCCCAGAAGCCGCAGTGTCAACCTGACCGAGACTCGGGACAAACGCTGAAAGAGTGGAATCATAGCCTGAATGTCCCGAACCTGCTGTTCGAGAGGATAAACCCGAAACTGCGCCGAGTCGAGAACCGCTCCGATGAAGAGGAGCTTCTGAGAGGGGCACAGGTGTGACTTCGGCACATTGATGGAAAACCCCAGCAGGTGCAGGAGGTTTGCCGTCGTCTGGAGGTGGTTGATGACTGTTTTGGGCGAGCCCGCCTTCAACAACCAGTCGTCGAGGTAGGGGAAGACTGAAACCCCTAACCTGCGCAGATGAGCTGCGACCACCGCCATGACCTTCATGAACACCCGTGGGGAGCTTGTAAGGCCGAAGGGGAGCACGGTAAACTGAAAGTGCTCATGGCCTACCGTGAACCGCAGGTAACGCCGGTGGGCCTGCAGGACGGGGATGTGGAAATAAGCGTCCTGCAAGTCCAACGCTACCATCCAGTCTCCTGGGTCCAGGGCAGGTAAGTCTTGAGCCAGTGTCAGCATTTTTAACTTTTCCTTCCGGAGGAAGCCGTTGACGTTCCGTAGATCCAAGATAGGGCGTATGCCCCCTTTGCCCTACTTGGGTACCAGAAAGTAGTGGGAGTAGCAACCACACCCTACTTCTGGCCCAAGAACCCGCTCGATGGCCCCCTTGGCCAAGAGGGCCGTAACTTCCTCCTGCAGAAGTTGCAAATGATCGCCCGATACACAGTGGTTCTGCGGTGGCATGGCTGGAGGGGTCACCTCAAAGGGGAGGGAGTAGCCCCTTCGGACGATTTGCAGCACCCACCTGTCCGACGTGACAGTGCGCCAGTGGAGGAGGTGACACATGGGCCAGAAAGCACGGACTAGGAGGGTTTTGAGGCGGATGCTGCGGGCGAAGGTGTGGACTGTCCTCGCAGTTGTCCCCAACCGCCGCCACAGTGGTTTCCACGGCTGCCACCGCGTTGGGTATTACCCTGCGGTGCGTGGCTGGCAGCACGTGTGGGTACACCCCTTCCTTGGCCACGAAAGGGGCAAAAAGCAGCCGTTTGCTGGCACGGGGCCGAGAGCCCCAAGGACTTGGCCATAGCCCTGGAGTCCTTAAAACGCTCTAGCGCATGGTCTGGCATGTCCATGAGTGTATTCTGGACATCAGCCGAGAAGTTGGCGGACCTCAACCAGGCGTGGCGACGAATCGCCACCGTCGTTGCCATCGCTCTACTTAGTGAGTCGGTGGTATGCAGTCCACACCGGATAAAATAACGTGCCGCCTCTCGGCCTTCAACAAGGGCTTGGCCGAGTTTAGCCCGTACCTCCAACGGGCATTCTGGCAGGACATCCGTGACCGTATCCCACAGGGAGTGGGTGTAGCGGCTGTGAGAAGTTGGCCTGATATATGATGCTCACTAGTTCTAGTGATCACCTTGTATCAGTCCAAACAACCCTTATGGTGATTGGTTGTAAGTCAACCTTATAGACCAGCTATCCTAATGGTAGCATGGACAAAGCAGTCTTAGGCTAAACTCTTATGGCATGTGAAGCCAGCTTGTTTTACCACATATAACCCCTTGAATACCAGATGAAAGGACACCACACAGGTTGTTATGAAAATAAACAATATATTTATTACTAACAAACACCTATGATCTCTTTATGAGATCAGAGAGCTTAGCACATAACAAAACTCTTCAGAAAAATACAATAAGTCACACAATTTACAATGGTGCCCTAGGGGCACGACAAACCATATACTAAGTAAATGGTATAAGTAGAAGGATAGAGGAAATGAAGCTGCCCAGAGGCTGTAGGATCGCTGGGACTACACTACCCTAACCTTAGGTAAGGCGCAGGAGGCCCACGGGACACGCGTGCAGAGTGTGAACTCACGCGAGATGCGGAACAAAGTCAATGAGCACAACAAATTACGAAAAAGGTAAGTAAAGACCGTTCCGACTAGTTCCGACTAAAACGACAGGATACCTGGACATTAGGAGAGTCAATCTAACCTTGAGCACCGAAATGCTCTCTTTACCTCACCCACGGGCTGCGGGTGCATAGGTGTGAAAGTGTGTCGGGTTTCCGCGTCGAAGTCAATGGAGCCTTGAAGAAAGATGCTATGCTGCAGGCGACCAGGAGCAAGATGTCCGGAGCGATCCAAGGGTGGATCGAGGAAGATGGAGACCTGAAAGCAGAGGGGACAGTGTTCAAAGTCACTAGCCAGTGACTGGAGTGGAACCAGGAAGGAACCAGATGCTGTCGTCGCGATCAGGTGAAGAGTGGACGCTTGACTCTGCAGCCACGTGGACCAGGAGGTGTCTTTGACGACCAGGATGGAGGCACGAGCTGTCCCACGCAGGTTCTCTCTGTCGGCGGTGTCTGATCCGGATTTAGAGTCAACAGGCCTTGGCAAAGGCAACCCACGCGGTGAGTGAAGATGGCGTCTGGTGCGGACCAGGAGGGTCCGGGGTGCTTCTCTTTTGGAAGGAAGCTAGGGCCAGTCTGGAGCAATCAGACCAGCAGTGTAGATTTCTTGAGTCGTCGTCTAGGAGGCCACTAGCCAGCCGGCAAGTGACCAGACAACGCGTCGAGTAGCAATCAAGCAAAAGGGCCCCACGCAGATCTCGTGGATGCTGGGGGGCTGGTCTTCTATGCAGGAGCTGCTCGGGGCGGGGGATTCTCAATCCCCAAAGCACTTACTCGAGGATGCCTCTGTAGTCATGCTGGAAGCGAGGTGCAGTTTCTCCAAGATGGCCGGTCCCACGTGTCTCGTCGCACCCACGGATCTCAGCTGTGCTGCAGATGTGGGTAGAGGTCGGAGAGGTCTGGAAGTCCGGGTCTCATCGGGCTCTGAGGTCTGGTTCCGGCAGGAAGGACGACAAAGTGAACCGCTAGGACGCTAGATGGTGCCTGCAGTTGCAGGGTGGTCACTCCTTGGCCACAAGGGAGATTTCTTCAGTCTTCTGTGGAGCAGAACGTCGAAGCCCAGAGTTTCTTCTTGTAAAGTTGTTCAGGATAATCTAATTTGGAATGGGATCAGCTCCTACCTTTATTCTGCTAAAGGGGGCTGTACTAGTGACTAGGTCCCTCCCATGGGTGGGACCAGGAAGGGGGGGTGGTTACACCCCCTATCCTTTGTCCGGTTTCGTGCCAGAGCTGGGGCTGGAGTGCCCCAGCAACTGGTTTGAACCGGGGTATGCACAGGGACACCTTGTGTGCCCCAGGCATGTCTCATTACTTTCAGCCCTTCCTACCTCAATACACAAATCCTGTCTGGCGTGGTGCTAGCACCTCCCCAGGCAGGAAACCCTTTGTCCAGGCCTCTATTGCTGGAAGGACTCCCAGCAGCAGGAGGTCAGACTCGTGTCTGTGGTGGCAGCATCCATTTTGTGATGCTGAGGCTCTGTTTAACTTTAACCGGGGTTCTCAGTTACATACATGTTGTGTCCCTCTAAAAGGGTGGAATGCTACCCCTGTCGCCAGAACTGGCGATGGGGTAGTATTCCAATTCGTATGACACTTTACTCGACATGTTTTGCTATTGCTATGCCAAAGTTAGCAATAACCGCGAGGATTATAATGCACTTAAGAGTATATGGTATAGCGTTATCATGGAACAGCTATAAGGAAAGGTTCCGAAAGCTGCCTGCAGACAGGCTCAGCTCGTGCTAGAGCACCATCTCACATAATTCCAAGCACTCTGCCTTCAGGATTGATAAGGCCTGCCATAGGAGTGACTTATAGGAATCTATGTGTCCATTTTGGGGTTAGATATTGGTATACTATATCTACAGCAAAGGGTAATTACACCACCTTGCCCCAGCTGTGTTACCAGCCAGTTGTGTCTGTTAGATGGCTAGCCAGGGGTGGCATAATACATGCTGCAGCCCCTGGCAGGCCTTGGGTACACTTATGCCCTGGGTACCTATGGTACACTGTACAGGGATTAAGAGAGTGACCCCCATACCAATTGGTAAATGCACCTAAAGTACACGTGTGTCAATTTAGAGAGAGAACAGCGAGGCTGTGGGTCTGATAAGCAGGCCCACAGCCAGGGAAAGTCGTAAACCAGTGAAGCAAAAAGCAAAAATCTGGGGTGACCATAGGATTGCAGACCCTACTCTCCTACATAACCCCCCCCAAATTTAGGGACATTAAACTAACCTTGACCAGGTGAGTCTTCCTGTTCTAAGTGGAAATACCTGGAGAGCCCATCTGCATTGCCATGGTCAGTACCAGGTCTGTGTTCCACTGTAAAGTCCATCCCCTGTAGGGAAATGGACCACCTAAGAAGTTTGGGGTTTTCACCCTTCATTTGATTTAGCCACAAGAGGGGCTTATGGTCTGTCTGAATCTTGAAGTGAGTTCCAAACAAGTATGGCCTCTACTTCATCAGGGCCCAGACCACAGCAAAGGCCTCCCTCTCAATAGCTGACCAACGTTTCTCTCTAGGCGTCAGCCTTCTACTTGTAAAAGCAATGGGCTGGTCATGACCATCAATATTCAGTTGAGATAGAACAGCTCCCACACCCAACTCAGAAGCATCTGTTTGGACAATGAAGGTTTTGGAGTTGTCAGGACTCTTGAGAATAGGTGCAGTACACATGGCCTGCTTCAGGTCATCGAATGCCTTCTGACAGCTAACTGTCCACTGAACTGTCTTTGGCATTTTCTTGCTTGTTAAGTCATTAAGTGGTGTCACAATGGACCCATAATTTCTGACAAACTTCCTATAGTAACCAGACAGGCCCAAGAAAGCTCTGACCTGTGTCTGGGTTGTTGGAGGAGCCCAGTCCTTTATGGCCTGTATATTGCTCTCCAATGGTTGAACCTGGCCTCCACCTACAAGGTGGCTCAGGTACACAACCTGACTCTGCCCTATCTGGCACTTGGTGGCCTTGATAGTGAGGCATGCCTTCTGCAGGGCCTCCAAAACGTTCCTCAGGTGGATCAGGTGATCGTCCCAGGTGGAGCTTAAGACAGCAATATCATCTAGATATGCTGCACAAAAGTCATCTAACCCAGAGAGAACTTGGTTCACCAACCTTTGAAAAGCGGCAGGTGCATTTTTCAAACCAAAGGGCATCACCACAAACTGGTAATGACCTCCTGGGGTCGAAAATGCTGTTTTGGCCTTGGCCTCCTCAGCTAACCTGATTTGCCAATAACCAGCTGTCAGGTCAAATGTACTCAAGAATTTGGCAGAAGTCAATTTATCTATGAGTTCATCTGCCCTAGGTATTGGATGGGCATCTGTTTTAGTAACAGCATTGAGACCCCTGTAGTCTTCGCAAAACCTCATCTCTCTCTTACCATCCTGGGTGTGAGGCTTTGGCACTAGAACTACAGGACTAGCCCAAGGGCTTTCTGAGGGTTCAATGACTCCTAATTCCAACATCTTCTGTACTTCTTTCTTTATGCAGTCTCTGACATGGTCAGGTTGCCTGTAGATTTTACTCTTCACAGGCAGACTGTCACCAGTGTCCACCTCATGGGTGCACCAGTTTGTCTGACTGGGTGTCAGTGAGAACATTTGTCTGAAGGATTGAAGAACCTGTTTGCAATCCTTCTGTTGATGATCAGAGAGGCTGTCAGAAAAGACCACACCATCTACTGACCCATCATCAGGGTTCTGAGTGAGCAGGTCTGGGAGAGGGTCAATCTCTTCCTGCTGTCCCTCATCTGTGGCCATGAGCAAGCCCATGTCCTCCCTGTTGACAAATGCCTTGAGCCTGTTTCCATGAAGCACCCTGTGGGGGCTCCTGGGAGTTCCAAGGTCCACCAGGTAGGTGACCTCTCCCTTTTGCTCAATGATGGTGTGGGGTCCAGACCATTTGTCTTGGAGAGCTGCTGGGGCCACTGGCTCCAACACCCACACCTTCTGTCCTGGGTGATAAACAGTCAGGACAGCCTTTTGGTCATGCCACGCTTTTTGAAGTTCTTGGCTGGCCTCAAGGTTTTTGGTTGCCTTCTCCATGTACTCTGCCATCCTGGAGCGGAGACCAAGTACATAGTCCACTATGTCAAGCTTAGGCTTTTTGAGAGGTAACTCCCATCCTTCCTTCACAAGACATAGGGGTCCTCTTACAGGATGCCCAAACAGAAGCTCAAAAGGGCTGTAGCCAACCCCCTTCTGTGGGACCTCTCTGTAAGCAAACAGGAGGCAGGGTAAAAGGATGTCCCATCTTCGCCTAAGCTTTTCAGGTAACCCTTTTATCATCCCTTTTAGGGTCTTGTTGAATCTCTCCACAAGCCCATTGCACTGTGGGTGATAGGGTGGGGTAAATTTGTAATTTACACCACACTCCTTCCACACTGCAGTCAAGATCCTGACATGAAGTTTGCACCTCTGTCAGAGACAACCTCCTTAGGAAACCCCACTCTGGAGAAAACTCCAAGTAGGGCCCTGGCCACAACAGGAGCTGTAGTGGTCCTAAGGGGAATAGCTTCTGGATACCTGGTGGCATGATCCACTACCACCAGTATAAAAATGTGCCCACATGCTGTTTGGGGGTCCATTGGTCCAACAATGTCTATCCCCACTCTTTCAAATTTGCCACTGGCTTGACAGGTGACACATGAGCGACAAAACTCTTTGGTGTCTTCAGACATGTGTGGCCAGTGAAAGTGAGGGACAAGCCTGTCCCATGTCTTGTTCTGGCCTAAGTGTCCTGCAAGGGGGATCTCGTGGGCTAAGGTAAAAAGGAAACCTCTAAGAGACAAGGTTATGACCAGCCTCCTGGTAGCACCAGGCTTGGGGTCTCTTGCCTCAGAGTATAGGAGTCCTTCATCCCAGTACACTTTGTGGGTACTTGTAGCATTCCCTGCAGCCTCAGCAGTAGCTTGCTGTCTGAGAGGTTCAAAGGAGGAACAGTCTAACCGTGCCTGCCTCAAGTCTGCCCTGGAAGGTCCCCCTGTCCCAAGAAACTCAACCTGTTCAGGTTCAAGTTCTTCTAGGACAGTTCCTTCTGGGGTCTTTGGGTCAGCCTCCTGAGAGGGCTGATCCTCAACCTGAGGTAGGGGGAGGCACTGCCTTAACCCTACTGTTCTTCCTCTTGGGTAGTGTCTGGTCCATTGTCCCAGGATCCAGCACTTGTTCAGCTGGGCATTTTCTGGCCTGTGACCTGCTCACAGCAAGGACATGTGCTGACAAACCTAACATTTCAACATGAGTCCTATACTCCACTTCTGACCATAAGGAGGATTCCAAATCATTGCCCAAAAGACAGTCCACTGGGAGGTCTGAACTAACTACAACACTTTTGAGGCCAGTTACCCCTCCCCAGGAGAAGTTAACAACTGCCATACTGTGATTGGTAGTGACATTGCTAGCATTGGTCACTAGGTAGTCTGAACCTAGCATGATCTCATCAGGGTTCACAAAGGCTGGTGTCACCATAGTGACACTGGCACATGTGTCCCTGTAGGCCTGAGCTAGTTTTCCATTGATTAAAGGAGTTTGCCTGTATTTGCCCAGTGTACTGGGACTTACAGTAGGGGTCATATCCATGTCCCCAGTACTAAAAAGAACAGCCTGAGTAGGTATTCTGACTAAGTCAGAACCCACCTCAGTTCCCAGGGTTAACCCAACTATAGCCTTGGGGGGGGTACACTACCACTACTAACTGTACTAGGGGATGCAGGTGCCTTAGGGGCAGTAGTGGTAGGAGCTGAGCCTTTCTTGGTGAACTCACTAAACCAGTGAGTCTTACTTTTACAGTATTGGCACCATGGTTTCCTTGGAACCTCAGTCTTCTTCTTTTGGGAATTCTGTGACCCACCCTCCTTGATTTGTTGTGGCCCTGTTGAAGACTTCTGGTCATTTTGTTGATTCTGATTACTACCCTTTTGGTCTGCTTTCTTCTTGCCACCACCCTGGTTCTGGGACTGCTGCTTAACCCTTGTTCTGACCCATCGGTCTGCCTTCTTTCCCAATTCTTGGGGAGAGGTCAGATCTGAGTCAATCAGGTGCTGATGCAACAACTGGTTCTGACAATTATTTAAGATTTGTTCTCTCATAATAAGATTGTACAATCCTGTGTAATCAGTAACTTTACTTCCCAGTAACCAGCCTTCCAAAGCCTTAGTGGCACAATCAACAAAGTCAGTCCAATCCTGAGCCTGAGTTTTCTGGGTGTCTCTGAACATCAACCTGTACTGTTCAGTTGTTAGGCCAAACCCATCAATCAGTGCATTTTTCAGGACTTGCTAGTCATTAGCATCCTCATCTCTAACAGTGAGGAGCTTATCTCTGCCTTTACCTTCAAAGGAGAGCCACAATATAGCTGCCCACTGACTCTGAGGTACCTGCTGTACTTTCCAGGCCCTCTCCAGAGCAGTTATCCATTTGTGGATATCATCTCCCGCCTTATAGGAGGGCACTATTTTACTCAGATGTCTATTATCAAAACTCCTGTCTTTATCCCTAGGGATACTGCTGCCACCAGTGGGCTCTACCCCACTCAATTTCTGCTCTCTGGCAAAAGCAAGTTTCTCCTTGGCAAGGGCAAGTTCTTCCCTTTGGATCCTCAGATTAACTTCCTTCATATTTGCCTCGTGTTCTCTCCTCTGAGGGGAAGTCATCCTCCTCTGAGCAGATGCATGAGAGACATGGGAGTGAACAGATCTGTTGGAGTCCCTGGAATGAGACCTATCTCTTCTAATCCCAAGGTTAGGCCTGCCTGTGGCTAGGTCTGGGGGTCCCCCCCAACCCATCTCCATGTAGGCCTAAGTTGGCCCTTGTAAGTCTGCTGACTAAAGCTTGGCCATTGTCTACCTCTCCATCAGAGGAGTCCCCATCTTCCCTACCATCTACATTTTCTGTTTCAGGGGGGTAGAGTCAGGGTCAACTTCTATGGGGGGCATGCTTCCATCTGCTGGGTCTGAGGGGCCTGGGTTAGAGGCCCTTCTGGCATCATAGGTCTCTAAGATTCCTAACAGAAAAGGAAGGTTAGGGTTGGAACCCTGTTTTAGTTTCCTGGAGGTACACAATTGTCTCATCTCCTGGAAACTAAGTGCTGCATATCTGGAAAGGACCTGTGGAGGGTCACTAACCACAAGGGGAGTCACTGTGGCCTCTCCTGTGATAGACATGCTTTCTAGTGAAGTGTAAGTGGTGCACTTACCTACACTATGGGTTTTCCTACTGATCCCTTGCTAATAGTTGTAGTCAGGGTGTGCTAGGCCCTTTCTACTACAACAGCTGGTTCAGTAGAATTCAGAGTATTTCTAAGCTTGTTATATGTACCTATGGTACCTTATGTGATCTTTCAAATGATGAAAAAGCAAACAGCGAGGGGGTGCACTGCTGTATTTCCACAGGTTTATATAGAATATCAAATTTCAATTAGTTCGGGTGCTCCTACAGGTGACGTGTCCATCCATGCACGTCAATTCTTAATATCAAACTGTGCGACCACCAATGCGTGAGAGCATCCCTGAAATAGGCACACCATAGGTTCTTAATGAAAAGACTCCATCAAAGTCTCCTTTACGTTTCAAAAGTTTCTTTATTTTTCCAGAACTGATATTTCAATTCATATCAAGCTTTATGTATTTTCATCATGATACATCATTCAAGGTCGTTGTTTCATAATATGCATTATTAGATACTCCAATGCATTTCGGGCATCTTTGCCCTTTATCAAGGAGCCCTGAAACATAAGGATATGGCAATCAACATTCTTGTAACCATCGGATTGACACATAAAACATCTAACTGCTTATATTAGCACGTAATCATGGCTCTAGGAAAGTACTTAAACATATCGAAGGTATTAGCGTAGTATTCAATACGACTGTGAGTAAATATTAGGGAGCGTTGAACTGGTTGTGCTCAGTGAGGGAGTATATAGTATAATAAGCGACGAGAGATTGTGTTGATAATAAAATATGTGGGTCTGTGTGTTAAAGTCTAAATATACCAATAGTGAAAAATCCGATAGCTCGACTTAAACCATGAAGAGTGGCGCCGCCTCTAAGAATCGTGTGGACAAGTAATGACTGTGAAAGTCACCCGTGCGTAGTATCCAAAGAGAACCAAACTTACTTGAAGTTCCAGATATTAATAGTGTCAACGATCCTTATGAGTGATCTCGAGTGTTTGGGGAGTGCCGATAACGGTTAAGAAGTAGCGCAGATCGGCTGCTTCAGTCACGTGGGGCAGACATAACGAGTGAAATAGAAAGAGGACAATGTGTACTGCGAACGAGTGTGGCGGCCATGATTAAGAGTGTCAATACATAGAAATAAAGAATATAAGTACCATCTGCAATGTAAATCACACAATAAAAAAATGTAGCATCAGGAAACCACCATTATGGGTGGCTATATGAAACAACTGAATTCCAGCCGGTCATTAAGTCCAAACTGCTTCATTGATTGCAATTAATAAATCCATGCAATCTCACGTTGTAACAGATGTTTATTATTGTCTATACCTTCTCGTTTTTTGATGATTTCAAGAACCATAAATTTCAATAGAGAAATGTTGTGTTTAGATTCCATAAAGTGTGCAGCAATATTCGATTTTTCATTATTGGTTCTTATGTTAGATTTATGTTCATTGATACGCACTTTTATTTTCCTTTCGGTTTTGCCAATGTAAATTTTGCCACATGGACACTTCACTAGATAGATTAGGTTGGCAGAGTCACAAGTTGCATTCACCTTTAGCTTAATGTCATACCCCTTCATGGGATGTGTAACCACGTTACCTTTGATGACATTATTGCAGTTGCTGCAATTCAAAAATGCGCGAGTCCCTTTATTTTCCATTTCTTCACTTGTTTTTTTATTTAGAATTTCTTGAATATTCGCGTGCCTGGTATATGCAAACACAGGTGATGTCTCAAATATACCTTGAAAGTCGGGCTCCATCCTCAAAATTGGCCAGTGTTTTAATATAATCTTCTTGTATGTTTTACTCATAGTAGAGAATTTTGATACCAACACCATTCTGGTGTCTTCAGTCTTGGTTCTTCTCTTTAATGTTTCATCTCTTGAGATCAGAGCTACACAAGCTTTTGCTTCTTCCACTATCTTACTGGGGTAACCTCTCTTACTGAATCTCTTACCCATTTCTTCAATACGTACTTCCGCCAAACTCTGATTGGAGGTGATTCTTTTGGCACGAAGCATTTGTGAAAATGGTAAATGTCTTTTAAGTGAACTTTGGTGAAAGCTTGAAAAATGAAGTGTATTGTTGCGATCAGTAGCTTTGCAATGAAGGTCAGTAACAAAACCTGTGGGGGTTATAGTGATCAGTACATACAAAAAGGTAATAGATGTGTGATTGATTTCCCAAGTGAGTTTGATTCTGTCATCAATAGTGTTCATTTTCATCAGAGATTGTTCAAGGTTTTGTTTGGTATCTTTCCAGATTATAAATAAATCATCAATGTATCGGACATATAATTTCAGATTCTTTGTCCAATTCATTTCTCCATAGATGTTATTGTCCTCGTATTGTTTCATGTAAGCGTTAGCATATGTTGGAGCAGCGCAATTACCCATGGACATCCCAGATAGTTGTAAATACCATTCCTGGTTGTGTTCGAAGTAGCTATGATAGAGGGTGAATATCATCAATTCCATTACAAAATTGCTGCATAGGGGGTTCACTGTCACTATTTAAGATAATATTTTCAATGGCCTCAATTCCCCCCCATGGGGGATAGAGGTGTACAATGAGTTCACATCAGCAGTACACAATAGTAGCTGTTCCTCAGGGTTAATGGTGACCTCTGATAATTTTAGCAAAAATTTGGTGGTGTCTTTTATATAGCTTTTCATGCTTTTCACCATCGGTTGTAGATATCTGTCCAGAAATTTCCCCACCGGTTCATGCAGGGAACCTCTGGTAGATACTATGGGCCTGAAAGGTGGGTCCTTGAGGTCCTTTATGTATTTTAGGCGTCATGTGGATAGACGGGCTTTTAGGGTGTTGTTGAAGTAAGTATCTTTTAGTTTTGTCATCAATAGTTCCGGTTTCCAATGCTTTATTTAAAATTTCAATAATTTTGTCTTTAAATAGGTTCGTAGGATTCCCATCCAGTTTAGAGTATATTTGTTCGTCCAAAATATGTTCTTTGATCTTTCTGTTGTACATATCTGTATTCAAGATGAGCAGGGCTCCCTGTAGGAAGGTAGATCCCTGACTATGGTTGCCCCCAACTTTTTGCCTGGTGTTTTGCTGGTTTTCTGACTTAGTTGACCTGGGGCCCTGCTATTCAGGACCCCAGGCCTACTGCTCTCTCTGTAAAATGGATTCCATGTACCTTAGGTACATATCTAAATTAGATACTGAGTCACCTTATCAGTCCCTGTACAGTGTACCTTAGGTAACCAGGGCATAGGTGTACCCAGGGCCTACCAGGGGCTGTAGCATGTATTATGCCACCCCTGGCTGGCCATCCAAATCTGACACAACTGGCTGCTTGACAGCTGGGGCAAGGTGGTGTAATCACCCTTTGCTTTAGATATAGTATACCTATATCTAACCCTAAAAATGGACACACAGATCTCCTATCAGTCACTCCTATGGCAGGCCTTGACAATCCTGAAGGCAGAGTGCTTGGAATCGTGTGAGATAGTGCTCTGGCATGAGCTGGGCCTGTCTGCGGCTTTCGGGATCCATCCCTTAGCCGTTTCCATGATATCGCATACCATATACTCTTAAGTGCATTATAATCCTCGCGGTTATATGCCAACTCTGGTATCGCTTTATCAAAACATGTCGAGTAAGGTGTCATACGAATTGGAATACTAACCCCTCGCCAATTCTGGCGACGGGGTTAGCATTCCACCCTTCTAGAGGGACACGACATGTATGTAACCTGTAACCCCGGTTAAAGTCAGACATAGCCTTAGCTCCACAAAATGGATGCTGCCACCGAGACACAAGTCTGCCCTCCTGCTGCTGGGAGTCCTCCGAGCACAGGAGGCCAGGACAAAGGGTTTCCTGCCAGGGGCGGTGCCAGCACCGTCCCAGACAGGGTTTTGTGTATTCTAGGTAGGCAGGGCTTAGAGGAAGGTGACTGCAAGTGGCACCCCGGTGCTCACTGTGCATAGGCCGGCTGAAACCAGTTCCAGGGGCACTCCAGCCCCTGGCCTGGGGAAAGCCCGCCAAAGGAGAGGGGTGTAACCACCCCCCTCCTGGTCCCACCCATAGGGCAGGACTTAGTCGCGTGCCAGCCCCTTTTTGCAGGATAAAGGTAGGAACTGGCCCCCTTCCAAATCAGATCATCTTTGGAATCAAGACACGACTTTCTACGAAAGGACATCAAGATTTCTTCTTCAAGATTCTCCCTTGTGACTAAGGAGTAGTCACCCTGCATCCGCAGGCACCATCTTAAGAACACTGCGGTCTGCTGCAAGTCCTTCCTCCGGAATCCGACTGCCCAGCTCGACGAGAACCGGCTTCCCTGGCACCTCTGACCTCTACCCACCTCTACAGCAAAGCTGAGAACCGTGGGTGCGACGAGACCTCGAGGGACCGGCCATCTTCAAGACTGCACAACTTCTTTCCAGCACGACCGCCGAGGGATCCTCTAGTGAGTGCTTTGGGGTCCGAGAAGCCCCGACCCTGAGCAGCTCCAGCACCGAAGTTCAGCCTCCCAGCATCTCCACGATCTGCGTGGGGCCCTTCTGCTTTTTGCTGCTCACCGCGTTGTTTGGCTACTAGCCCGCTGGCTTGTGGCCTTCTTAACGATGCCCGACGACATCACTGTTGCTGGTTTGGTTGCTCCAGACTGGCCCTTGCTCCCTTCCAAGAGAGGAGCACCCCGGACCCTCCTGGTCCACTCCAGACGCCATTTTAGGTCCACCGCGTGGGCTTGAATTTGCCAAGACTTGTTGCCCCAATCCTGGGTCCAGCGACGTCGAGAGCATCATCCATCGTGGGACAACTCGTACCTCCATCCTGGTCGCCGACAACGCCTCCTGGTCCGTGAGACTACAGAGCCCAGCGTCGCCCACTCACCTAGTCGAGGTGACTACCATCCGGTGCCCTCCTGGTGCCATCTGACTACTGGCTAGTAGTCACGAACTTGGTCCCCTCTGCTTTCAGGTGTCATCCATCTTCGATCCAGGCTTGGATCACTCGAACAATCTTCACTGGTCGCCTGCCAGCAACTCCTTTCCATCAGGCTCCTGGTTCGTCAACGAAGAATCCCGACGTCTTTTCAGACCTATGCAGCTGCAGCCCCTGGGCTAGGTAACTTCGGCATTTCGGTGCCCCAGCATAGCCTCACTATTCAAGGGTCCAGATCCACTTTCGTTTTTGACCTACCTAGTCGGGTTCGCCCGAGAACACTAACTTTGTGAATACTAGCTTCCATAGGCTTTTTTTCCGCCTTACGCGTGAGAGTTCCCACTCTGCACGTGGTGTCCCTAGGCCTCCTGCTCCTAACCTGAGTGTTCAGTATTGTAGGCCTAGCGTTTCTAAAGCCTCTGAGAATCGTTACTTACCTGCTAGTAATTCGCATTCCACTTTTGTAGTATATGGTTTTTCGTGCCCCTCGGGCATTTGTGTAAATTGTGCGACTTGAAGTATTTTTATAAGAGTTTTGTTGTGTGCTTAGCTCCCTGTCTCATAAAGAGCCAGGGTAGTCTTGTTATAAATAAATACACTGTTTATTTTCATAACAACTTGTGTGGTGTCCTTTCACTGGGTGTTCAAGGGGTAATGTGATGGTAAAACAGCTGGCTTAACACGCCCTCTAGAGTCTTAGCCTTAGACTGCTCGTATCCATGCTACTAGGATAGCTGGTCTATAAGGTTGACTTACAACCAATCATCAATAAGGGTTGTTTGGACTAGAATAGTGAGCACTGCACATCAGGCCAACTTCTCACACTCCCCCTTTGTCTGCTTTAATACATTTGATGTTACGATTGTTGGCGATTTTTTTTTAGGGTATCTTGGTCTTTCTGTGTGATATTTTTACGAATTTTCTTTTTGAAATTGATTTTTGAAATGTCTTGTTTAACAAAATTTTCTAAAAGATCAATACATTTATGGCTGCATGGTGCTTGATAAGAACTAGGTGGTCTTAAGCCCATCAATTGATCAGATATTTGCTGGGTAGGTGGAGGTAACACGTTATCAAAAAAATGCCTTAATCTTAGTTTCCGGGTAAACTTAAAGGTGCTGATGTCTAGTTCCAGTAGATTGGTCTGGGTAGTGGGAATGAATGATGTTCCTTTCTCCAACAATTTCATTTCGTACGGTTTCAAAGTAGTGTCAGAAATGTTTATGACTAAGTGTTTCTCTTCTTGGTATCTTCTTTTCGATGGTACTCCGTGTGTTGGGATGAGTTTTTTCTGTCTCTTTTTCTTTTACTCCGCCTGGGTCTTCTCTTATATCCGGGCTTTGCTCTAAAAAAGGCGCCGAGGTAGCTGGGCTGTCATTTTGGTCTGTCGGTGTGGGCTCGCTGGAACTCACGGATGTTACCGGAAAATTTGTCCGCTTTTGAGAACGGTTTGAGGTGTCACTTTCCGATGAGGATGTGTCGGTTTGTTGGCTATATGGTTTGTTTCTCCTCCTTTGGCCGCTCGCAGCAGTTTCCTGCCATCATTTTGCCTGTTTTTACACTGGACCCTCTCTGTTGGCCCTCTGCTCTGGCCATAGCGTCGGAGGTGCGGGGGAGACGGCGGATTCCAGAGCCAGACTCCGTGGGACTACAACAGCGGGACGCCGGGACAGCGAGGACCAGCATTCCTAGAGTGACCTGCAGCTGGTGCCTCTTCCCGTGCCGTGCCCGCCTACCTTCATCAGCCCTTAACTGCTCGTGGCCCCCGCTTCGCGGGAGCCGCTCGCAGCAGTTTCCTGTTATCATTTTGCCTGTTTTTACACTGGACCCTCTCTGTTGGCCCTCCGCTCTGGCCATAGCGTCGGGGGTAACGGCGGATTCCAGAGCCAGACTCCGTGGGACTACAACAGCGGGACGCCGGGACTGCGAGGACCAGCATTCCTAGAGTGACCTGCAGCTGGTGCCTCTTCCCGTGCCGTCCCCGCCTACCTTAACCAGCCCTTAACTGCTCGCGGCCCCCGCTTCGCGGGAGCCGCTCGCAGCAGTTTCCTGCCATCATTTTGCCTGTTTTTACACTGGACCCTCTCTGTTGGCCCTCTGCTCTGGCCATAGCATCGGAGGTGCGGGGGTGACGGCGGATTCCAGAGCCAGACTCCGTGGGACTACAACAGCGGGACGCCGGGACTGCGAGGACCAGCATTCCTAGAGTGACCTGCAGCTGGTGCCTCTTCCCGTGCCATCCCCGCCTACCTTCACCATCCCTTAACAGCTCGCGTCCCCGCTTCGCGGGCGCCGCTCGCAGCAGTTTCCTGCCATCATTTTGCCTGTTTTTACACTGGACCCTCTCTGTTGGCCCTCTGCTCTGGCCATAGCGTCGGAGGTGCAGGGGTGACGGCGGATTGCAGAGCCAGACTCCGTGGGACTACAACAGCGGGACGCCGGGACTGCGAGGACCAGCATTCCTAGAGTGACCTGCAGCTGGTGCCTCTTCCCGTGCCATCCCCGCCTACCTTCACCAGCCCTTAACTGCTCGCGGCCCCCGCTTCGCGGGAGCCGCTCGCAGCAGTTTCCTGCCATCATTTTGCCTGTTTTTACACTGGACCATCTCTGTTGGCCCTCTGCTCTGGCCATAGCGTCGGAGGTGCGGGGATGGCGGCGGATTCCAGAGCCAGACTCCGTGGGACTACAACAGCGGGACGCCGGGACTGCGAGGACCAGCATTCCTAGAGTGACCTGCAGCTGGTGCCTCTTTCCGTGCCGTCCCCACCTACCTTCACCAGCCCTTAACTGCTAGCGGCCCCCGCTTCGCGGGAGCCGTTCGCAGCAGTTTCCTGCCATCATTTTGCCTCTTTTTACACTGGACCCTCTCTGTTGGCCCTCTGCTCAGGCCATAGCGTCGGAGGTGCGGGGGTGACAGGGGATTCCAGAGCCAGACTCCATGGGACTACAACAGTGGGATGCCTGGACTGCGAGGACCAGCATTCCTAGAGTGACCTGCAGCTGGTGCCTCTTCCCGTGCCGTCCCCGCCTACCTTCACCAGCCCTTAACTGCTCGCGGGAGCCGCTCGCAGCAGTTTCCTGCCTTCATTTTGCCTGTTTTTACACTGGACCCTCTCTGTTGGCCCTCTGCTCCGGCCATAGCGTCGGAGGTGCGGGGGTGACGGCGGATTCCAGAGCCAGACTTCGTGGGACTACAACAGCGGGACGCCGGGACTGCGAGGACCAGCATTCCTAGAGTGACCTGCAGCTGGTGCCTCTTCCCGTGCCGACCCCGCCTAACTTTGTGTATTTCTTCACGCCCCCTCAACGCATCGCAGGACGCATCGTGGGACTAGCCGGGCGAAGCCCAGGCAAAGGGCGGGCCGTCTGTGGCCGTCCGTGGACGACTGTGGCCGGGCTGGGCCCCCTCCCTTTATTGTGTATCCCCTACACTCTCTTTCCGAGGTTACTGACCATTGACAATGCCACCGAAGCCTGGAAATGGCGGGAAACACCAAACGGGGGGAAGGTAAGAGGCACCTTGGATGCCTTTCTCATTAAAGCTGTTTCGAACTTGGACCATGAAATATCCGTAACGGAATCGCGCTTGTCCTTTGAACTTCAAAAAAACAAGCGCTCATCATTAGGTACAATTCGTCAGACTTCATCCCCTCCAATATTCAGCCCAGTGAGTATAGGGATTCCCCCTTCCATGGATACTAGTATTCCCCTTCTCTTTCAGGAAAATTCCCCAACCTCCACCTCTGTCCCACTGAGAAGCCCTAATATTGATTTAACCTTCTCGGATTCCTCATTAGACTTTTCCCCATCGGAGACTTCCCTGTTGCAGCTCCCAAATGCAACTCCTATCCCGGCAAACAACACACCCCCGCAAACACCATGTAGACAACCTACCTTAATGAAAAGGAAAAGCCGGGGAAGCGATCGCTGGGGTGGGCAACCCAAAGTAGCTCGATTGGGTACTAGTGCACAAACCGATAACCGTAATATAACACCCCAGTCCTGTCGGCTACCACTGAAGTCAAAATCAAATCTCCCACATTCTCAATTTAAGTTAAAGAAACAATCACCTGAATCTAAGCTAGTTTTAAGTGACATAGAACATCTAGTCAGATCCCTACTTCTTCCTATATTAGAAAGGGTAAAAAGATTAGGTGATCAGTTGAATGAATTAACGGTAGAAACCATTTTAAACTCAAATTTTAAAGGGCTTGGTAGCTATCAACACGACCACTAAACCCAGTGAACCACGTTCAGTCAATAAAGACGCCACTAAACTTATCCCACCTGGTCCTGACATGACCACCGGGAATGTCAGGCCTCCGAAAGATACGCACACCCTTTAAACATTCCTTGTGCGAAACCAGGGAAAACTGATAAGATTAACAAACCACGCACACACTCTACTCTTACAGGACCCAGAGACTCAGTTTTTTCTCCACGTAACACTCCCATAACAACCACTTCACATTCAGACTCCAAGGTTATAGACACAGTAACCCGTCAACCGATAGGCCAACCGACAATAACTCAAGGATGTCACATAGATCTTCCCCCAGAGGCGGTCCCATATGCTATAATCTTGACAGGTGTACCAGAGCTTACAGCAGGAAAGAAAGAAGGTTACTCTGAACTAAAGAATAAAGCCATTTATTGACTTAAACAAAATAGGCCACTGCCCCCCCATATAGATGGAGATATAGTGTTTGTTAGAAGATTAGCGTGGGTAGGCTCCAGACCAAAGGACACTGCAGGAGACGTAATTATCATAAATTTCAGAGACCGTAGGTTGGTCCCACACATTGCTGAATGGTATTATCAACCGGGATCTAGTAGCATAGTTCCTAGAACTTTAACATACTTTTATCCAGAGGCATTAATCGTCCCCCGTGGCCATCGCGGCGTGCCCATATATTATAAACATAATAACCATTCCTTATTTCCACCAAAGATGACTTCATGGTCTACCAATCGCCCGGTTTTTGAGAACTCACACGGGCAATTTAAACGCCAGAACTTTCCAACCTATCGAGGGAACAACCCACCATCCTGGTTAGTCCCCCTGTCAAATCGATATGATGCCCTTACGGATCTAAACGATCAGGATTGCACCAGGGAACTACTGCGATACAATCTCCAGTAACAACGACCGATATCCCGCCAACTGATTCCCAACAAAGAGGGTGCTTAAAATACCTACCCTGTGGCGGGGGAACTCATGCCCCCAACTATTTTTCATGGGCCTCTATCAACAGAGAATGATCAATTCTCTGGAACTACTGTTACAGATGATTTACCTCCACCACAGTGTAATATTCTTGATCCCCCTCCTATAAACATTCTGAAATCAGAGGAGTTCTGTGAGAAGTTGGCCTGATGTGCAGTGTTCACTATTCTAGTGATCACTATATATCAGTCCAAACAACCCTTATTGATGATTGGTTGTAAGTCAACCTTATAGACCAGCTATCCTAGTAGCATGGATACGAGCAGTCTAAGGCTAAGACTCTAGAGGGCGTGTTAAGCCAGCTGTTTTACCATCACATTACCCCTTGAACACCCAGTGAAAGGACACCACACAAGTGTTATGAAAATAAACCATGTATTTATTAGAATCACAACAACCCTGTACTCTTTATGAGGACAGGGTGCTAAGCACACAACAAAACTCTTATGAAAATACTTAAGTTAGCACGTTATACACAAATGCCCGAGGGGCACGAAAAACCATATACTCTAAAAGTGGAATGCGAATTACTAGCAGGTAAGTAACAGTACTAATAGGCTTTGGAATCGCTAGGACTGGACTAGGGAATCGTTAGATTACTACTAGGAGGCCCATGGGACTCGGGTGCAGAGTGTGCACTCTCACGCGGGATGCGGGACAAAGTCTACGGAAGCTAGAATTCACAGAGTTAGTGTTCACGGGCGAACCCGACCTGGTAGGAAGAAAACGACAGTGGATCCTGACCCTTGGATAGTGAGGCTATGCTGGGACACCGGAGTGCCGAAGTTACCTAGCCCAGGGGCTGCAGCTGCATAGGTCTGAAAAGACGTCGGGGATCTCGTTGCCGGACCAGGAGCCTGGAAGGAAGAAGTTGCTGGCAGGCGACCAGTGAAGAAAAGTTCGATGGATCCAAGCCTGGATCAAGGAAGAAGAAAACCTGAAAGCAGAGGGGACCAAGTTCTTGAATCACTAGCCAGTGATTAAGTGGGCACCAGGATGGCACCGGGCGAAGTCACCGCAGTCAGGTGAGTGGGCGCTGCTGGGCTCTGCAGTCTCTCGGACCAGGAGGCGTTGTCGGCGACCAGGATGGAGGTGCGAGCTGTCCCACGAAGGTTCTTGCTGTCGACGTCGCTGGACCCAGGATTGGGCAACAAGTCTTGGCAAATGCAAGGCCCACGCGGTGGACCTAAAATGGCGTCTTGGGTGGACCAGGAGGGTCCAGGGTACTTCTCCGATGGAGGGAAGCAAGGGCCAGTCTGGAGCAACCAGACCAGCAGCAGAAATGTCGTCGGGCGTCGTCAGGAAGGCCACAAGCCAGCGGGCTAGTAGCCAAACAACGCGGTGAGCAGTAAAAAGCAGAAGGGCCCCACGCAGATCGTGGAGATGCGGGGGGGCGGCTCTTCGGTGCTGGAGCTGCTCAGGGTGGGGGCTTCTCGGACCCCAAAGCACTCACCAGGAATTCACTCGGCGGGCTTGCTGGAAAGAAGTCGTGCAGTCTTGAAGATGGCCGGTCCCTCGAGGTCTCGTCACACCCACGAATCTCAGCGTGACTGATGATGCAGGTAGAGGTCAGAGGTGCCAGGGAAGCCGGTTCTCGTCGAGCTGGGCAGTCTTGATCCGGAGGAGAGACTTGCAGCAGACCGCAGTGTTCTTCAGATGGTGCCTGCGGATGCAGGGTGACTACTCCTTAGTCACAAGGGAGAAATCTTAGGAAGAAGTCTTGAGTTCCTTTCGCAGAAAGTAGTTTCAGGATTCAAAGATGATCTGATTTTGAAGGGGGCCAGTTCCTACCTTTATCCTGTAAAAAGGGGCTGGCACGCGACTAAGTCCTGCCCTAGGGGTGGGACTAGGAGGGGGGTGGTTACACCCACTTCTTTGGCGGGCTTTTCCCCAGCACAGGGTCTGGAGTGACCCTGGAACTGGTTCCAGCCAGCCTATGCACAGTGAGCACCGGGGTGCCACGTGCAGTCACCTTCCTCTAAAGCCCTGCCTACCTACAATACACAAAACCCTGTCTGGGACGGTGCTGGCACCGCCCCTGGCAGGAAACCCTTTGTCCTTATCTCCTGCTCTGGGAGGACTCCCAGCAGCAGGAGGGCAGACTTGTGTCTCGGTGGCAGCATCCATTTTGTGGAGCTGAGGCTCTGTTTGACTTTAACCGGGGTTAGGGGTTACATACATGTCGTGTCCCTCTAGAAGGGTGGAATGCTAACCCCGTCGCCAGAATTGGCGAGGGGTTAGTATTCCAATTCGTATGACACCTTACTCGACATGTTTTGATAAAGCGATACCAGAGTTGGCATTTAACCGCGAGGATTATAATGCACTTAAGAGTATATGGTATGCGATATCCTGGAAACGGCTAAGGGATGGGTCCCGAAAGCCGCAGACAGGCTCAGCTCGTGCCAGAGCACCATCTCACACGATTCCAAGCACTCTGCCTTCAGGATTGTTAAGGCCTGCCATAGGAGTGACTGATAGGAGATCTGTGTGTCCATTTTAGGGTTAGATATAGGTATACTATATCTAAAGCAAAGGGTGATTACACCACCTTGCCCCAGCTGTCAAGCAGCCAGTTGTGTCAGATTTGGATGGCCAGCCAGGGGTGGCATAATACATGCTGCAGCCCCTGGTAGGCCCTGGGTACACCTATGCCCTGGGTACCTAAGGTACACTGTACAGGGACTGATAAGGTGACTCAGTATCCAATTTAGATATGTACCTAAGGTACATGGAATCCATTTTACAGAGAGAGCAGTAGGCCTGGGGCCCTGAATAGCAGGGTCCCAGGTCAACTAAGTCAGAAAACCAGCAAAACACCAGGCAAAAAGTTGGGGGCAACCATAGTCAGGGATCAACCTTCCTACATAACCCCCCCCCAAACGAAAGGAGATAAGGCTATCCTTGTCCAGGTAAGCCTATATTGCCTAAGTGGCCATTTAAGGAAGTACCAGCACTGGCATGGTTACCCCCTATGTCATGGTCCACTAAGCAATCCCTCACCCTAAGGGTGTCTGAGGGTCTCCACCATAGGGAATCTCTACCTGTGGTGTGTTTTGTCAAAGAAAAAGGCTGGTGCTGAAATGGAGTACTGAAGTGAGGCTCCACTAATTTTGGGCTCAACTTCCTCCAATCATTTTCCACCATAGAGGCCTTTCTTTCCAAGACTGAGTTGTTTTGGGCTCTCAGGGTCAACCTCTGGCTACCTACAGCTGGAGGTTGGGTCCCTCTGTTTGGCTTACTGGAGGGACAGGTCAGGTCTGGGGCCCTCAGGTCCCAGGTTTGGCTGTGCCCAACAGTGTCCATCTGTGGGAGGTCCCTAACTAATTTTAAGGGGGATCCCTCAGGAGTATGTTTTATTTTCACTTGGCTAGGACTACTAGCTTCAGTGCCCTTAATCTGCTGATTGGGAAATTCTTTTGGACAGGGGGCCCTTGGGGGTCCACCACTGGCCTCCCTGACCTCTACAGCCCTGGGCTGACTGAGGCAGGGTAGAGAGGGGCAGGTTACCTGCTCCAGACTGGGTCCCACCTTGGAAGGGTCCACTGACATCAGGGGTTCTGTCAGGCTAGGCCTGACTACCTCTGTGGCAGTTTCTTCACAAGGGGTCAGATCAGTTCCCTGAGGAGGCTGACCCTTTCCTAAAGTCTGGTGGGAGGGAGATTTCTCTTCCTCCTCAATGCTCTCTGTCTGAGTGGAGTGATCCATAGTTTCAGGCTTCACAACACTATCATCTGTCTGAGTTTGAGCTGTGGCCATCACAACTCTCCCAACCTTTTCAGGAGGGGGCTCAGTTTGGGTGTGGGCTGTGACCATCACAGCCTTGACAACCTGTTCTGGGAAGGAAGTTGTCTGAGATTGGGTTGTGACTGGCACAACCCTCCTGACCTGTTCAGGGAGGACATCTTGGACTGGGGCTGTGGCTAACACTGCCCCACTAACCTTACCATGGGGGTTTACCATTCTAGAATGGGTTTCTTGCTCTACCTCAGCCCAGGCTGAGGTCTCTAAATCATTCCCCAGTAGGCAATCTACAGGCAAGTTGGATGTCACTGCCACTCTCTTGGGGCCAGTGACACTTCCCCAGCTGAGATTTACTACTGCCATGGGATGAGTTTTCTTCACTCCATCAATGTTTACCACCTGGTATGTGGCACCAGGTAAAAGTTGCCTTGAGGGGACTAGACTCTCAGTCACCATAGTGATGCTAGCCCCTGTATCTCTATAGGCCTCAACTTTTATACCATTGATGAGGGGCTCCTGTCTGTACTTGCCCAAAGTGTTGGGACAAGTTGTGAAGTTGGCAAACCCCATGCCAGTCTCACAGACAAGAGTATCTAAGTTTGGGGACCTGGTTAGGCCAGAGTCCCCAGGAACTCCCAAAGTAAATGCACCCAAATTCTTGGGGGCACTCCCACCACATGGGGGATTACTACTAGTAGTAACAGGAGGTTTGGGAATGTTACTTGGGGGTATGTTCTCCTTATTGTTATTCTTTGGGCAACTGCTGTCAGTTTTTAAATGACCCACCTGTTTACAGGGATAACAATAAGGTTTCTTCTGGTTGTTGGAAGGATTCTGGGACCCACCCCCCTCAGAGGATTTTTGGGGCCCTGATGTGGTTTGATCTGTAGATTTATTCCCACCCTTCTCTTGAGGCTTGGTTGTTTCCTTTTTCTGGTCACCACCTTGGTTCTTGGGCCTAATCCTGGTTCTGACCCATTTGTCTGCCCTCTTACCCAATTCTTGTGGAGAGGTCAGATCAGAGTCTACCAGGTGCTGGTGTAATAACTGGTTCTGACAATTATTTAAGACTTGCTCTCTCATAATTAGATTATACAATCCTTTGAAATCAGTAACCTTACTACCCAGTAGCCAGCCTTCCAAAGCCTTAGTGGCACAATCAACAAAGTCAGACCAGTCCTGAGACTGAGTTTTCTGGGTGTCTCTGAACAGCAACCTGTACTGCTCAGTGGTTAAGCCAAACCCATCAACCAGTGCATTTTTCAGGACCTGGTAATCATTAGCATCCTCCACTCTTGTAGTGAGGAGCTTATCTCTACCTTTACCATCAAAGGAGAGCCACAGTATAGCTGCCCACTGACTCTGGGGAATGCACTGCACAGTGCAGGCCCTCTCCAAAGCAGCCATCCATTTCTGGATGTCATCCCCTTGCTTAAAGGGGGGCACTATTTTAGTCAGGTGTTTAGTATCTAAACCCTTCTCTCTATCTCTTGGGAGATTGCTGCCACCAGTGGGAGCTAACCCACTCATCTGCTGCTCTCTTGCCAGGGCAAGCTTCTCTTTGGCCAGGGCAATTTCTTCCCTTTCAATCCTCAGTTCAGCTTGTCTCATCCTAGCTTCATGCTCCCTTCTCTGAGGGGAAGTAAATCTCCTCTGTGGAGGATTCCTTCTCCCCTGAGAAGAGGCATTAGAGTGCAGAGATCTATTGGAGTCCCTAGAAAGAGATCTATCCCTCCTAACTCCAAGGTTAGGCCCACTTCGGGTTAGTACTGGGGGGCCCCCAGATCCTAGCCCAAGTAAGTCTAAGTTGGTCCTGGTTAGCCTTCTGACTACCTCAAGACCTTTGTCTACCTCATCCCCAGAGAGTACCTCCTGATCCTCCTCCTCAACTGCTGAATCAGTGTTGGGGAGATCTGGATCCCCAGAGGTTCCCTCTAAGGCTGGCATGTTCTCATGTAACTGAGAAAGCTTTCTGGCATCATATGTCTCTAAGAGACCTATCAGAAAGGGAGTGGTGGGGTTAGACCCCTGCTTCAGTTTTCTGGAGACACAGATTTGTCTCATCTCCTGGAAACTGAGAGCTGCATATCTTGAAGTGACCTGTGGAGGGTCAACACTGACCAGGGGAGTCTCAGTAGATTCTCCCTGGGTAGACATGCTTTTCTAGTGAGGTGTAAGTGGTGCACTTACCTACACTATATGTTTGCCTACTGATCCCTTGCTAGAGTTGTAGTTTAGGGTGTGCTAGGCCCTAGGAGCTACAACAGCTGGTTCAGTAGAACTCAGAGTATTCTAAGCTAAGTTATATGTACCTTTAGTACCTATGTGATCTTTCACAAGATATTCTTAGGGCATGTGTGGTAAAACAACAGCAAGCTCAAATCCCAACCGCTGCTCACCAATGTGAGAAGTTGGCCTGATGTGCAGTGTTCACTATTCTAGTGATCACTATATATCAGTCCAAACAACCCTTATTGATGATTGGTTGTAAGTCAACCTTATAGACCAGCTATCCTAGTAGCATGGATACGAGCAGTCTAAGGCTAAGACTCTAGAGGGCGTGTTAAGCCAGCTGTTTTACCATCACATTACCCCTTGAACACCCAGTGAAAGGACACCACACAAGTGTTATGAAAATAAACCATGTATTTATTAGAATCACAACAACCCTGTACTCTTTATGAGGACAGGGTGCTAAGCACACAACAAAACTCTTATGAAAATACTTAAGTTAGCACGTTATACACAAATGCCCGAGGGGCACGAAAAACCATATACTCTAAAAGTGGAATGCGAATTACTAGCAGGTAAGTAACAGTACTAATAGGCTTTGGAATCGCTAGGACTGGACTAGGGAATCGTTAGATTACTACTAGGAGGCCCAGGGGACTCGGGTGCAGAGTGTGCACTCTCACGCGGGATGCGGGACAAAGTCTACGGAAGCTAGAATTCACAGAGTTAGTGTTCACGGGCGAACCCGACCTGGTAGGAAGAAAACGACAGTGGATCCTGACCCTTGGATAGTGAGGCTATGCTGGGACACCGGAGTGCCGAAGTTACCTAGCCCAGGGGCTGCAGCTGCATAGGTCTGAAAAGACGTCGGGGATCTCGTTGCCGGACCAGGAGCCTGGAAGGAAGAAGTTGCTGGCAGGCGACCAGTGAAGAAAAGTTCGATGGATCCAAGCCTGGATCAAGGAAGAAGAAAACCTGAAAGCAGAGGGGACCAAGTTCTTGAATCACTAGCCAGTGATTAAGTGGGCACCAGGATGGCACCGGGCGAAGTCACCGCAGTCAGGTGAGTGGGCGCTGCTGGGCTCTGCAGTCTCTCGGACCAGGAGGCGTTGTCGGCGACCAAGATGGAGGTGCGAGCTGTCCCACGAAGGTTCTTGCTGTCGACGTCGCTGGACCCAGGATTGGGCAACAAGTCTTGGCAAATGCAAGGCCCACGCGGTGGACCTAAAATGGCGTCTTGGGTGGACCAGGAGGGTCCAGGGTACTTCTTCGATGGAGGGAAGCAAGGGCCAGTCTGGAGCAACCAGACCAGCAGCAGAAATGTCGTCGGGCGTCGTCAGGAAGGCCACAAGCCAGCGGGCTAGTAGCCAAACAACGCGGTGAGCAGTAAAAAGCAGAAGGGCCCCACGCAGATCGTGGAGATGCTGGGGGGCGGCTCTTCGGTGCTGGAGCTGCTCAGGGTGGGGGCTTCTCGGACCCCAAAGCACTCACCAGGAATTCACTCGGCGGGCTTGCTGGAAAGAAGTCGTGCAGTCTTGAAGATGGCCGGTCCCTCGAGGTCTCGTCACACCCACGAATCTCAGCGTGACTGATGATGCAGGTAGAGGTCAGAGGTGCCAGGGAAGCCGGTTCTCGTCGAGCTGGGCAGTCTTGATCCGGAGGAGAGACTTGCAGCAGACCGCAGTGTTCTTCAGATGGTGCCTGCGGATGCAGGGTGACTACTCCTTAGTCACAAGGGAGAAATCTTAGGAAGAAGTCTTGAGTTCCTTTCGCAGAAAGTAGTTTCAGGATTCAAAGATGATCTGATTTGGAAGGGGGCCAGTTCCTACCTTTATCCTGTAAAAAGGGGCTGGCACGCGACTAAGTCCTGCCCTAGGGGTGGGACTAGGAGGGGGGTGGTTACACCCACTTCTTTGGCGGGCTTTTCCCCAGCACAGGGTCTGGAGTGACCCTGGAACTGGTTCCAGCCAGCCTATGCACAGTGAGCACCGGGGTGCCACGTGCAGTCACCTTCCTCTAAAGCCCTGCCTACCTACAATACACAAAACCCTGTCTGGGACGGTGCTGGCACCGCCCCTGGCAGGAAACCCTTTGTCCTTATCTCCTGCTCTGGGAGGACTCCCAGCAGCAGGAGGGCAGACTTGTGTCTCGGTGGCAGCATCCATTTTGTGGAGCTGAGGCTCTGTTTGACTTTAACCGGGGTTAGGGGTTACATACATGTCGTGTCCCTCTAGAAGGGTGGAATGCTAACCCCGTCGCCAGAATTGGCGAGGGGTTAGTATTCCAATTCGTATGACACCTTACTCGACATGTTTTGATAAAGCGATACCAGAGTTGGCATTTAACCGCGAGGATTATAATGCACTTAAGAGTATATGGTATGCGATATCCTGGAAACGGCTAAGGGATGGGTCCCGAAAGCCGCAGACAGGCTCAGCTCGTGCCAGAGCACCATCTCACACGATTCCAAGCACTCTGCCTTCAGGATTGTTAAGGCCTGCCATAGGAGTGACTGATAGGAGATCTGTGTGTCCATTTTAGGGTTAGATATAGGTATACTATATCTAAAGCAAAGGGTGATTACACCACCTTGCCCCAGCTGTCAAGCAGCCAGTTGTGTCAGATTTGGATGGCCAGCCAGGGGTGGCATAATACATGCTGCAGCCCCTGGTAGGCCCTGGGTACACCTATGCCCTGGGTACCTAAGGTACACTGTACAGGGACTGATAAGGTGACTCAGTATCCAATTTAGATATGTACCTAAGGTACATGGAATCCATTTTACAGAGAGAGCAGTAGGCCTGGGGCCCTGAATAGCAGGGTCCCAGGTCAACTAAGTCAGAAAACCAGCAAAACACCAGGCAAAAAGTTGGGGGCAACCATAGTCAAGGATCAACCTTCCTACAAGTTCATATATAGTTTCCTCTCCTGGAACGTGGCTGGTTTAGCGGACAAAGTCGACCAAAAATACTGGTTGGAGGTTGTCATTGGGCACAATGTAATTTGCCTCCAGGAAACCTGGTCCTGGGACGCCCACCATATTAATGGTTACCAAACCTTTCACACCCCAGCTATTCAAAGTCCTCACGGCTGTAATAAAGGGGGTCTTTGTACTTTTGTATCTGTTACCGGGGGTATTGTAATTAAAAGGTTCATGGAGACTGAATTTTATCAGCTATTGTGTCTACAATGGGGTTCTCCACAAAACGTTATTATAATAAATCTCTATAATAATATTCCTTTAGATAGGAGTGAGGCTACCTTGAGCAAACTTCTTTCGACATTGATTTCCCTACATGACCAGCTGGTAGGTGATAACATCATGTTCTGGGTCGGAGATTTTAATTGTACAATCTGTCCCCACGGTTCATATGATTTGTGCGGCCTATCGGACAACGGGGAAGATTGCCCTACCCATTTTACTCATTCGTCACTCGGTACCTCATTTAATAATATACTTTTTTATTTCAATTTAACATTTAATAATGAGATTTGTACCCCAAGTATACCATTTCAGCCAACCTTCAATGGAAGGGGGTGTAACACGACAATAGACTACACCTTAATCTCTGCATCCCATGTAGGGACAGTGGCCGCCTGGGAAATGGGTAAGGCTCTACACTCCGACCATTACCCTATAGTATTTAGTATCAGAGTTGAAAACCCAACACGCAGGGCTGTGGCCAACACCGTATACATCCCAGAAATAAGATTAGCCTAAAAAAACGGATACACTATTAAATGGGAAAAAATAGACTCGACTGGCTTTCTGGCCCAACTTGTCGCTTCTAACTACGAAGATATATTGACCTGTTTAACCCCTGAAGAGACACCGGATAATGTAATGAAATCCTTTTCTAAAATATTAACCACAGTCAAATCCCTATTGACAAGAAAATATCAGAAGGGGATTCTTAAGCCCCAAAGGTTGTTTGACAGAAAGTGCACTAAAGCACTAACCATCCTTAAAAAGGCATTGCATTAAATTCCCAAAAATCCGGTTCTTATCCGTAGTGCCAGAAAAACCTATAAAAATACTATAAAGTCGAGAAAAGCCACCCTAAAGAATAAGGTATGGGCAGCCCTTAAAGAAGCCTCGAATAATAGAGACCATAGGGCTTTCTGGAGGGTGGTAAATGACCCGTTCCTACAGTCTAATGAAGTAAACTGTATTGATCAGGCAATTACAGCCGATCAATGGGTATCCCATTTTAAACAACTATACTGTAGATCGACTGGTAACGAAGGAGGATTTATTCCAATTGATGAGGTTAACACTTTCTTGGTAGGTAAACAGCTCACTTCTTTTCCTTTACCCGTAACCTTTGATTATGAGGAAGTATTAAAAGCCATTAGGGACAGCTCGTCGGGCAAGGCACCGGGCCCGGACGGTGTCCCCATAGACACCTACAAGGCTGAAATGGATCTTTGGGCCCCTATATTAACCAACGTTTTAAACAAAGCGAACAAGGTAGGTTTTATACCCACCTGGTCTGACGCCATAGTTATACCCATTTTTAAAAAGGGCAACGGGAATGATCCGACCTGCTATCGGCCCATTTCTTTGTTGGATGCCCTAGCAAAGGTAGCAGGCCGTATCATCCTAAACAGAATACAAACCTGGGGGAGGAAAATCAAATCTTTTCTGAGTTACAGTATGGCTTTAAACCAGGAAAAGGGACAATGGAACAATGTTTAAATGTGTCCCTCTTCATAGCTAAATACACAGAGGCTAAAAGCGGCAACCTTTTTATTTCCTTTATAGATTTAAGTTCTGCCTTCGACTGTGTTGATCTTGAATTCCTATGGTTGACATTAACTGACATGGGGATAGACAGTCATATTTTATCATACATCAGGGAACTCTATAGAGAGGCAGGTCCAAGGGTTAGATACGGCCCCAGGGGTGAATGCACTGACAAATTCCCCATAGAAAGGGGTGTCAGACAGGGGTGCATTTTGGCACCCCTGTTATTCACCCTATATATTAATTCAATTGGACAATATCTCAGGAACTTTCAATTTGACTACCCCACTATCAAAAGAACCCCTATCCCCCTTTTATTATACGCCGACAACGCGGCATTAATGTCACGGACCAGACCCGGGCTACAAAGAACTATAAACAAATTCAACACCTATATGAACCTTCGTGGCCTGAGTATAAACATTTCTAAAACTTTTACAATGGTCTGCGGGAAGGGTAGGAAAAAACCACACTGCCCTACATTTTTGGACAATAAGAGAATTGAAAATACAGACTCTTTCTCCTATTTAAAGGTAAACTTCCATAGAGGGAGCTCCTGGCAAACAGCGATAAATGCCAGGAAACTGGCATTCTTGCGCTCGATTGGCTCCCTGAGAAATCTTTCAAATAAATTGGGGGGGAAGCAAATCAATGAATTAATTTATATTTATAAAGCCAAGTGCATCTCAACTGCAACTTACGGCGCTGGTATTTGGGGCATCGAACAAGCACCGGGGTTACAAATTTGTGAAAATCAGTTCCTAGCTTATCTGTTGGGGGTATCTAAGACTACATCCTCATATATTTTGCATATAGAAGCGGGCCTTTCCCATATAACGGATACCGTAAGGATTTCCCCGATCCTTCTTTGGCATAAGATCTGAGTTACCCCAGAAACCCTATTAAATAGGGATTTAATAACTGATTGCCTATTGCTTGACGGGGTGTCCAAAATCAAATGGCTACGCTATGTTAGAAACATGTTTAGCGAGCTCGGTCACCCGGAATATTTTGTAAAACCCAGCACGATGGAGAAGGTACCCAGAAGCCTAATTAAAAAGATGGCCTTACATCACCTTGTTACTCAGAGGTGGAATGCAGTAAAAGGAAAGCAATCCATCCTTAGATACCAGCAAATCACCTCTCATGAAGGGCTACAAAAATACCTAACTCGAGTGATTAGCCCTTATGCTCGTTCATTGCTCACCCGTTTTAGGTTAGGTTTTTTCTTTCGACTTGTCACTTTCCCCCAACGTAACACCTGGACCATGTCTAATCTTGTATGTGCCTGCGATGATACTTCGTATCAATCTGATATTCATTGCATTTTATTCTGCAAGTACTATCAGGCACCACGCAGGGCATACTTACTACCAATCTTAAGGACATGGGGGATTCGAACATGTAAGCGAGCTTTTATAAAATTGCAACAACTGGAGGAAGATAACGTCATTTATGCACTGAATTGCTTTTTAAAACTTGTAGTAAAGTGCCGTACATCAATGAATTGATTATAAATATATCCTATGCATTTTTTTTATTGAATAAATATTTAACTGCTTTCGATTTGGACATGTGTATTTTAGCTATGGCTATCCGTTTGTAATTGTTCTTAACATGTTTGCTTTTATGATTTGTATTTTTAAATCGAATAAAGCATGATTGAACTGAACTATACATCTGCCCATGTATAAACCTCCCCAAGTTTATAATCCATGGTGTTCCTCCTGAATTTTCGGATCTTTCTATCATTAATTTCTTTTGTGTTTCTCTAATTGGACTTTGATGTCCTCTAATGTTTTAGACCATTCATCTGATGTTATAGTGTCAGCTAATTCTTTTTCATTTTTTTTGATTTCCTTGTTTAGATCAGCGAGTATTTGAGATAGTTCTTCCACGATCAGTAAAATTAAGTCAAGGCTACATTTATTTAGAATAGCATTCCATTTTTCTTGAAACAATTTTGAGTTCTTGCATAAGGAGGGTTTTAGCGCTATCCTTAGTCCTCGGGGAATGCGTGATGCTCTATGATGTTTTATATGAGTACTCGCGTGGAGTTTCTGATTTATTTCACGTTTGGATAAGTATATCAATTGTCTGATGCATTGTTCCTTTCGTGCGGCATGAAGTTTCTTGTGCTATATCCTCGTTGATTAATGCATATATATGGTTAGTTTCTTCTTCACTGAAGGCTAGTGTACTAGCTTTAGCATCTGTAGATCTTGTGATTTCCTCGTACTGCATTTTTAATTTGAGCGTTCAACCCACCCCAATAGGACGGTAAGGAAAGTACTGAAAAAGCAAACAGCGAGGGGGTGCACTACTGTATTTCCACAGGTTTATGTAGAATATCAAATTTCAATTAGTTAGGGTGCTCCTACAGGTGACGTGTCCATCCATGCACGTCAATTCTTAATATCAAACTCTACAACCACCAATGCGTGAGAGCATCCCTGAAATAGGCCATAGGTTCTTAATGAAAAGACTCCATCAAAGTCTCCTTTACGTTTCAAAAGTTTCAAAAGTTTCTTTATTTTTCCAGAACTGATATTTCAATTCATATCAAGCTTTATGTATTTTCATCATGATACATCATTCAAGGTCGTTGTTTCATAATATGCATTATTAGATACTCCAATGCATTTCGGGCATCTTTGCCCTTTATCAAGGAGCCCTGAAACATAAGGATATGGCAATCAACATTCTTGTAACCATCGGATTGACACATAAAACATCTAACTGCTTATATTAGCACGTAATCATGGCTCTTGGAAAGTACTTAAACGTATCGAAGGTATCAGCGTAGTATTCAATACGATGGTGAGTAAATATTAGGGAGCATTGAACTGGTTGTGCTCAGTGAGGGAGTATATAGTATAATAAGCGACGAGAGATTGTGTTTGATAATAAAATATGTGGGGCTGTGTGTTAAAGTCTAAATATACCAATAGTGAAAAATCCGATAGCTCGACTTAAACCATGAAGAGTGGCGCCGCCTCTAAGAATCGTGTGGACAAGTAATGACAGTGAAAGTCACCCGTGCGTAGTATCCAAAGAGAACCAAACTTACTTGAAGTTCCAAATATTAATAGTGTCAACGATCCTTATGAGTGATCTCGAGTGTTTGGGGAGTGGCTTTAACGGTTAAGAAGTAGCGCAGATCGGCTGCTTCAGTCTAACCGTATATATGCATTAATCAACGAGGATATAGCACAAGAAACGTCATGCCGCACGAAGGAACAATGCATCAGACAATTGATATACTTATCCAAACGTGAAATAAATCAGAAACTCCATGCGAGTACTCTTATAAAATATCATAGAGCATCACGCATTCCCCGAGGACTAAGGATAGCGCTAAAACCCTCCTTATGCAAGAACTCAAAATTGTTTCAAGAAAAATGGAATGCTATTCTAAATAAATGTAGCCTTGACTTAATTTTACTGATCGTGGAAGAACTATCTCAAATACTCGCTGATCTAAACAAGGAAATCAAAGAAATTGAAAAAGAATTAGCTGACACTATAACATCAGATGAATGGTCTAAAACATTAGAGGACATCAAAGTCCAATTAGAGAAACACTCAAAAGAAATTAATGATAGAAAGATCTGAAAATTTAAGAGGGACAACCTGGATTATAACTTGGGGAGGTTTATACATGGGCAGATGTATACGCCCAAAGGAGGAGAAACAAACTATATAGCCAACAAACCGACACATCCTCATCGGGAAGTGACACCTCAAACCGTCCTCAATAGCGGACAAATTTTCCGGTAACATCCGTGAGATCCAGCGAGCCCACACCGACAGACCAAAATGACAGCCCGGCTACCTTGGCGCCTTTTTTAGAGCAAAGCCCGGATCTAAGAGAAGACCCAGGCGGAGTAAAAGAAAAAGAGACAGAAAAGACTCATCCCAACACACGAAGTACCATCGAAAAGAAGGTTACCATGAAGAGAAACACTTAGTCAAACATTTCTGACACAACTTTGAAACCGTACGAAATGAAGTTATTGGAGAAAGGAACATCATTCATTCCCACTACCCAGACCAATCTACTGGAACTAGACATCAGCACCTTTAAGTTTACCCGGAAACTAAGATTAAGGCATTTTTTTGATAATGTGTTACCTCCACCTACCCAGCAAAAATCTGATCAATTGATGGGCTTAAGACCACCTAGTTCTTATCAAGCACCATGCAGCCATAAATGTATTGATCTTTTAGAAAATTTTGTTAAACAAGACATTTCAAAAATCAATTTCAAAAAGAAAATTCGTAAAAATATCACACAGAAAGACCAAGATACCCTAAAAAAAAAAATCGCCAACAATCGTAACATCAAATGTATTAAAGCAGACAAAGGGGGAGCCCTGCTCATCTTGAATACAGATATGTACAACAGAAAGATCAAAGAACATATTTTGGACGAACAAATATACTCTAAACTGGATGGGAATCCTACGAACCTATTTAAAGACAAACTTATTGAAATTTTAAATAAAGCATTGGAAACCGGAACTATTGATGACAAAACTAAAAGATACTTACTTCAACAACACCCTAAAAGCCCGTCTATCCACATGACGCCTAAAATACATAAGGACCTCAAGGACCCACCTTTCAGGCCCATAGTATCTACCAGAGGTTCCCTGCATGAACCGGTGGGGAAATATCTGGACTGATATCTACAACCGATGGTGAAAAGCATGAAAAGCTATATAAGAGACACCACCGAATTTGTGCTAAAATTATCAGAGGTCACCATTAACCCTGAGGAACAGCTACTATTGTGTACTGCTTATGTGAACTCATTGTACAACTCTATCCCCCATGGGGGGGGGAATTGAGGCCATTGAAAATATTATCTTAAATAGTGACATTAAACCCCCTATGCAGCAATTTCTAATGGAATTGATGATATTCACCCTCTATCATAGCTACTTCGAACACAACCAGGAATGGTATTTACAACTATCTGGGATGTCCATGGGTAATTGCGCTGCTCCAACATATGCTAACGCTTACATGAAACAATAAGAAGACAATAACATCTATGGAGAAATTAATTGGACAAAGAATCTGAAATTATATGTCCGATACATTGATGATTTATTTATTATCTGGAAAGATACCAAACAAAACCTTGAACAATCTCTGATGAAATTGAACACTATTGATGACAGAATCAAACTCACTTGGGAAATCAATCACACATCTATCATCTTTTTGGATGTACTGATCACTATAACCCCCACGGGTTTTGTTACTGACCTTCATCGCAAAGCTACTGATCGCAACAATACACTTCATTTTTCAAGCTTTCACCAAAGTTCACTTAAAAGACATTTACCATTTTCACAAATGCTTCGTGCCAAAAGAATCACAACCAATCAGAGTTTGGCGGAAGTACGTATTAAAGAAATGGGTAAGAGATTCAGTAATAGAGGTTACCCCAGTAAGATAGTGGAAGAAGCAAATGCTCGTGTAGCTCTGATCTCAAGAGATGAAACATTAAAGAGAAGAACCAAGACTGAAGACACCAGAATGGTGTTGGTATCAAAATTCTCTACAATGAGTAAAACATACAAGAAGATTATATTAAAACACTGGCCAATTTTGAGGATGGAGCCCGACTTTCAAGGTATATTTGAGACACCACCTGTGTTTGCATATACCAGGCACGCGAATATTCAAGAAATTCTAAATAAAGAACCAAGTGAAGAAATGGAAAATAAAGGGACTTGCGCATGTTTGAATTGCAGCAACTGCAATAATGTCATCAAAGGTAACGTGGTTACTCATCCCATGAAGGGGTATGACATTAAGCTAAAGGTGAATGCAACTTGTGACTCTGCCAACCTAATCTATCTAGTGAAGTGTCCTTGTGGCAAAATTTACATTGGCAAAACCGAAAGGAAAATAAAAGTGCGTATCAATGAACATAAATCTAACATAAGAACCAATAATGAAAAATCGAATATTGCTGCACACTTTATGGAATCTAAACACAACATTTCTCTATTGAAATTTATGGTTCTTGAAATCATCAAAAAACGAGAAGGTATAGACAATAATAAACATCTGTTACAACGTGAGATTGCATGGATTTATAAATTGCAATCAATAAAGCCGTTTGGACTTAATGACCGGCTGGAATTCAGTTGTTTCATTTAGCCACCCATAATGGTGGTTTTCTGATGCTAAATTTCTTTATTGTGTGGTTTACATTGCAAATGGTACTTATTTTCTTTATTTCTATTTATTTCTATGCATTGACACTCTTAATCATGGCCGCCACACTCGTTCGCAGTACACATTGTCCTCTTTCTATTTCACTCGTTATGTCCGCCTCACGTGACTGAAGCAGCCGATCTGCGCTACTTCTTAACCGTTAACGGCACTCCCCAAACACTCGAGATCACTCATAAGGATCGTTGACACTATTAATATCTGGAACTTCAAGTAAGTTTGGTTCTCTTTGGATACTACGCACGGGTGACTTTCACTGTCATTACTTGTCCACACGATTATTAGAGGCGACGCCACTCTTTATGGTTTAAGTCGAGCTATCGCATTTTTTACTATTGGTATATTTAGACTTTAACACACAGCCCCACATATTTTTTTATCGAACACAATCTCTCGTCGCTTATTATACTATATACTCCCTCACTGAGCACAACCAGTTCAACGCTCCCTAATATTTACTCACAGTCGTATTGAATACTACGCTGTTACCTTTGCTACGTTTAAGTACTTTCCTAGAGCCATGATTACGTGCTAATATAAGCAGTTAGATGTTTTATGTGTCAATCCGATGGTTACAAGAATGTTGATTGCCATATCCTTATGTTTCAGGGCTCCTTGATACAGGGCAAAGATGTCCAAAATGCATTGGAGTATCTAATAATGCATATTATGAAACAAGGACCTTGAATGATGTATCATGAAGAAAATACATAAAGCTTGATATGAATTGAAATATCAGTTCTGGAAAAATAAAGAAACTTTTGAAACGTAAAGGAGACTTTGATGGAGTCTTTTCATTAAGAACCTATGGTGTGCCCATTTCAGGGATGCTCTCACGCATTGGTGGTCGCACAGTTTGATATGTTTCAAATGATATCTCAAGATTATATTTGGTAAAAACAACAGCAAGCTCAAATCCCAACCGCTGCACACCAATGTGAGAAGTTGGCCTGATATATGATGCTCACTAGTACTAGTGATCACCTTGTATCAGTCCAAACAACCCTTATGGTGATTGGTTGTAAGTCAACCTTATAGACCAGCTATCCTAATGGTAGCATGGACAAAGCAGTCTTAGGCTAAACTCTTTTGGCATGTGAAGCCAGCTGTTTTACCACATATAACCCCTTGAATACCAGATGAAAGAACACCACACAGGTTGTTATGAAAATAAACAATATATTTATTATTAACAAACACCTCTGATCTCTTTATGAGATCAGAGAGCTAAGCACATAACAATACTCTTCAGAAAAATACAATAAGTCGCACAATTTACAATGGTGCCCTAGGGGCAAGACAAACCATATACTAAGTAAATGGTATAAGTAGAAGGATAGAGGAAATGAAGCTGCCCAGAGGCTGTAGGATCGCTGGGACTACACTACCCTAACCTTAGGTAAGGGGCAGGAGGCCCACGGGACGCGCGTGCAGAGTGTGAACTCACACACGAGATGCGGAACAAAGTCAATGGGCACAACAAATTACGAAAAAGGTAAGTAAAGACAGTTCCGACTAGTTACGACTAAAACGACAAGATACCTGGACACTAGGAGAGTCAATCTAACCTTGAGCACCAAAATGCTCTCGTTACCTCACCCACGGGCTGCGGGTGCATAGGTGTGAAAGTGTGTCGGGATTCCTCGTTGAAGTCAATGGAGCCTTGAAGAAAGATGCTGCAGGCGACCAGGAGGAAGATGTTCGGAGCGATCCAAGGGTGGATCGAGGAAGATGGAGACCTGGAAGCAGAGGGGACAGTGTTCAAAGTCACTAGCCAGTGACTGGAGTGGAACCAGGAAGGAACCAGATGCTGTCGTCGCGATCAGGTGAAGAGTGGACGCTTGACTCTGCAGCCACGTGGACCAGGAGGTGTCTTCGACAACCAGGATGGAGGCACGAGGCGTCCCACGCAGGCTCTCGCTGTCGGCGGTGTCTGATCCGGATTCGGAGTCAACAGGCCTTGGCAAAGGCAACCCACGCAGTGAGTGAAGATGGCGTCTGGTGCGGACCAGGAGGGTCTGGGGTGCTTCTCTTTTGGAAGGAAGCAAGGGCCAGTCTGGAGCAACCAAGACCAGCGGTGTAGATTTCTTGGGTCGTCGTCTAGGAGGCCACTAGCCAGCCGGCAAGTGACCAGACGACGAGTCGAGTAGCAATCAAGCAAACGGGCCCCACGCCGATCTCGTGGATGCTGGACGGATGGTCTTCTGTGCAGGAGCTGCTCGGGGCTGGGGCTTCTCAATCCCCAAAGCACTTACTCGAGGATGCCTCTGTAGTCGTGCTGGAAGCGAAGTGCAGTTTCTCCAAGATGGCCGGTCCCACGTGTCTCGTCGCACCCACGGATCTCAGCTGTGCTGCAGATGTGGGTAGAGGTCGGAGAGGTCTGGAAGGCCGGGTCTCGTCGGGCTCTGAGGTCTGGTTCCGGCAGGAAGGACGACAAAGTGAACCGCTAGGACGCTAGATGGTGCCTGCAGTTGCAGGGTGGTCACTCCTTGGCCACAAGGGAGATTTCTTCAGTCTTCTGTGGAGCAGAACGTCGAAGTCCAGAGTTTCTTCTTGTAAAGTTGTTCAGGATAATCTAATTTGGAATGGGACCAGCTCCTACATGTATTCTCCTAAAGGGGGCTGCACTACTGACTAGGTCCCTCCCATGGGTGGGACCAGGAAGGGGGTGTTACACCCCCTATCCTTTGTCCGGTTTCGCGCCAGAGCTGGGGCTGGAGTGTCCCAGCAACTGGTTTGAACCGGGGTATGCACAGGGACACCTTGTGTGACCCAGGCATGTCTCATTCCTTTCAGCCCTTCCTACACAAAATCCTGTCTGGGGTGGTGCTAGCACCTCCCCAGGCAGGAAACCCTTTGTCCAGGCCTCCGTTGCTGGGAGGACTCCTAGCAGCAGGAGGTCAGACTCGTGTCTGTGGTGGCAGCATCCATTTTGTGATGCTGAGGCTCTGTTTAACTTTAACCGAGGTTCTCAGTTACATACATGTTGTGTCCCTCTAAAAGGATGGAATGCTACCCCCGTCGCCAGAACTGGCGAGGGGGTAGTATTCCAATTCGTATGACACCTTACTCGACATGTTTTGATAATGCTATGCCAAAGTTAGCAATAACCGCGAGGATTATAATGCACTTAAGAGTATATGGTATAGCGTTATCATGGAACAGCTATAACAACATGGTTCCGAAAGCTGCAGACAGGCTTAGCTCGTGCTAGAGCACCATCTCACATAATTCCAAGCACTCTGCCTTCAGGATTTATAAGGTCTGCCATAGGAGTGACTTATAGGAATCTATGTGTCCATTTTGTGGTTAGATATAGGTATACTATATCTACAGCAAAGGGTGATTACACCACCTTGCCCCAGCTGTGTTACCAGCCAGTTGTGTCTGTTTAGATGGCCAGCCAGGGGTGGCATAATACATGCTGCAGCCCCTGGCAGGCCTTGGGTACACTTATGCCCTGGGTACCTATGGTACACTGTACAGGGACTTACAAGATTGACCCACATACCAATTGGTAAATGCACCTAAAGTACATGTGTGTCAATTTAGAGAGAGAACAGCGAGGGTGTGGGTCTGATTAGCAGGCCCACAGCCAGGGAAAGTCGTAAACCAGTGAAGCAAAAAGCAAAAATCTGGGGTGACCATAGGATTGCAGACCCTACTCTCCTACAGCGGCCCAAGAGGCATGCGGTGTTGGAAGACCGCAGTCCCAGACTTAGGGAGGAGAATACCTTCTTGCCGTATTGCTCAAACCTCTTGGATTCCCTGTCAGGCGGAGCCGACGGGAATGCGGTCTGGGAATTTGAGGCCTGGATCACCAGGCTCTCAGGGGTGGGGTGGGTGGACAGGAAACAAGGGTCGCCCGGGGCCGGACGGTGGCGTCTGGCAACGTTCCTATCTACAAGCGAACCTGTAGCGGGCCTGGACCAAGTGCCCACAAGAACGTCAGTCAAGGCCTCATTAAACGGCAGCAGAGGCTCAGCCGAGCTTGACTGCGGTTTAAGGACCTCAGTGAGGAGGTTAGTCTTCACGGCCACGACGGGGAGTTCAAGGCCCAGGGCCTTGGCCGCCCACGTCAGCACCACACTGTAGGTAGCCCCCTCCTCCGTAGCCACGGTAGGAGGGAAGACAAAACCAGTGACTGGCGAAGTGTCCAGATCACTGGCATCCCCAAGTCCACCTGTTCAGTCCTCCTGGGACTGACAGCCCCGTGTCAGAGGGTCCTCAGACCCCTTCCAATACTCCTCATCTCCCATCTCCTGGTACTCAGGGGGATCAAATGATGGGCCCGGTTCATGGAAGATGAACTCTCCGAACGGCGTCGAAAGCGGCGCCCAGCAGCGCCGTTCCGGCAACGGAACCGGATTGAGGGAGGCATCGGGGACGGCGCCACCTGAAGACGGCGCCGAGGGTGACACCTGAGGGACCGGTGCCGGGGAGGTCGTTAAGTCCACCGGCGACGACCCGGATCCGGAACCGGATCCAGTGGGGGCCTGCGGCGCCGGGCTTGAAGCACCCGACGGCGTTGGGGCCGAAGCCCCCGACCCGCTAGGGCCCCCAGATGGGTCCGCTGGGCCCGAAGGCGCAGCGGAGCCCGTCGGGGGAGTGAGGGACCTCATGGCCATGAGGAACCGCTCGAACTCCTCCGGCGTCGCGCGCGGTCCAGGGACCGGAGGGTATGGGGCCGGACGCGACGCCTGCGACTCCGACGGAGCCGCGTGGGTGGTGCCACCTGAACCCCCGGCCGCGTCGGGGGAGTCGGAAGAGCGATGACGTCTCTTCGACTTCTTGTGCTTACCTGACGACTTCGACCCGGAGGAGTGATGTCGACTTCCGGAGCTCTGATGGCTCCGCTCCCGCGACCGGTCCCTTGACCTCCGTCCGGCACGGGACCTTTCCTGGCGCGGGGCCGACTGCCGGAGTTCGAGTCGCTTGCGGAACCGCTCCCGCATAGCTTTCAAAGTCAGGGCCCGGCAGTCGGAACAGGTCTTGTCGTCGTGGTCGACGCCGAGACAGTGGAGACACCGACGGTGAGGGTCGGTGACTGACATCAGTCGGTCGCAGTCCTCACAGGGTTTAAAACCTGGCATCCCTATCGGCACCGTCCGGAGTCGAAGACTGTGAGAAGTTGGCCTAATATATGATGCTCACTAGTTCTAGTGATCACCTTGTATCAGTCCAAACAACCCTTATGGTGATTGGTTGTAAGTCAACCTTATAGACCAGCTATCCTAATGGTAGCATGGACAAAGCAGTCTTAGGCTAAACTCTTTTGGCATGTGAAGCCAGCTGTTTTACCACAATATAACCCCTTGAATACCAGATGAAAGGACACCACACAGGTTAATATGAAAATAAACAGTATATTTATTAATAACAACACCTCTGAACTCTTTATGAGGTCAGAGTGCTAAGCACATGCCAATCTCTTACGAAAAATACTACAAGTTGCACAAAATTACAATGGTGCCCTAGGGGCACGACAAACCATATACTAAGTAAGTGGAATGTGAGAGTTGATAAAAGGAATGGAGCTGTCCAGAGGCTGTAGGATCGATGGGACCACGCTATACTAACTTCAGCTAAGTAATAGGAGGCTCACGGAACGCGTGTGCAGAGTGTGAACTCACATGTGAGATGTGTAACAACGTCTATGGACAGTACAGTTCAAGTTAAAAGGTAAGTACGGACAATCCTGACTAGTTAGGACAACAACGACTGAGGAATTGGACACTAGGACAGTTAGACTACCCTTGAGCACCGAAATGCTCTCGTTACCTCACCCACGGGCTGCGGGTGCATAGGTGCCAAAGTGTGTCGGGTTCTAGCGTTGAAGTCAATGGAGCCTGAAAGAAAAGATGCTGCAGGCGACCAGGAGGAAGATGTCCGGTGCGATCCAAGGGTGGATCGGTGAAGAAGAGGACCTGAAAGCAGAGGGGACAGTGTTCAAAGTCACTAGCCAGTGACCGGTGTGGAACCAGGAAGGAACCAGGTGCTGTTGTCGCGATCAGGTGAAGAGTGGACGCTTGACTCTGCAGCCACGTGGACCAGGAGGCTTCTTCGACGACCAGGATGGAGGCACGAGCTGTCCCATGCAGGCTCTCGCTGTCGGCGGTGTCGGATCCGGGATTGGACTCAACAGGCCTTGGGAAAGGCAACCCACGCGGTGAAGGGAAAAGACATCTGGTGCGGACTAGGAGAGTCCGGGGTGCCCCTCTTTTGGAAGGGAGCAAGGGCCAGTCTGGAGCAACCAGACCAGCAGTGAAGATTCAAAGGGTCGTCGTCTAGGAGGTCACTAGCCAGCCGGCAAGTGACCAGACAACGCGTCGAGCAGCAAACAAGCAGAAGGGCCCCACGCAGATCTCGTGGTTGCTGGAGGGCTGATCTTCGGTGCAGGGGCTGCTCGGGGCTGGGGCTTCTCAGTCCCCAAAGCACTTGGTCGAGTTTACCTCGGGAGTCGTGCTGGAAGCGAAGTGCAGGTTCGTTCAAGATGGCCGGTCCCACGTGTCTCGTCGCACCCACGGGTCTCAGCTTTGCTGCAGATGTGAGTTGAGGTCGGAGAGGTCTGGGAATCCGGGTCTTGTCGGGCTCTGAAGTCTGGATCTTCGAGGGAAGACGACAAAGTGAAGCCACTGGACGCTTGATGGTGCCTGCAGTTGCAGGGTGGACACTCCTTGTCCACAAGGGAGATTCTTCAGTCTTCTGTGGAGCAGAACGTCGAAGGCCAGAGTTTCATCTTGTTGAATAGTTCAGGATAATCTAATTTGGAATGGGACCAGCTCCTACCTTTATTCTCCTAAAGGGGGCTGCACTACTGACTAGGTCCCTCCCCTGGGTGGGACCAGGATGGGGGGTGGCTACACCCCCTATCCTTTGTCCGGTTTCCCGCCAGAGCTGGGGCTGGGATGCCCCAGCAACTGGTTTGAACCGGTGTATGCACAGGGCACCTTGTGTGCCCCAGGCATGTCTCATTCCTTTCAGGCCTATCCTCCCCAATACACAAAGTCCTGTCTGGGGTGGTGCTAGCACCTCCCAAGGCAGGAAACCCTTTGTCCAAGCCATCCTCGCTGGAAGGACTCCCAGCAGCAGGAGGTCAGACTTGTGTCTGTGGTGGCAGCATCCATTTTGTGATGCTGAGGCTCGAGTTAACTTTAACCGGGGTTCACAGTTACATACATGTCGTGTCCCTCTAGAAGGGTGGAATGCTACCCCCGTCGCCAGAATTGGCGAGGGGGTAGTATTCCAAATCGTATGACACCTTACTCGACATGTTTTGATAATGTTATACCAGAGTTAGCATTTAACCGCGAGGTTGATAATGCACTTAAGAGTATATGGTATAGCGTTATCATGGAACAGCTATTAGGACTTGGTTCCGCAAGCAGCAAACGGGCTCAGCTCATGCCAGAGCACCATCTCACATAATTCCAAGCACTCTGCCTTCAGGATTGATAAGGCCTTCCATAGGAGTGCCTGATAGGAATATATGTGTCCATTTTAGGGTTAGATATAGGTATACTATATCTACAGCAAAGGGTGTTTACATCACCTTGCCCCAGCTGTCATGCAGCCAGTTGTGTCAGATTTAGATGGCCAGCCAGGGGTGGCATAATACATGCTTCAGACCCTGGTAGGCCCTGGGTACACCTATGCCCTGGGTACAGGGACTGATAAGGTGGCCCAGTACCAATTGGTAAATGCACCTAAAGTACATGTTTGTCAATTTAGAGAGAGAACAGCTAGGCTGTGGGTCTGATTAGCAGGCCCACAGCCAGGGAAAGTCGTAAACCAGTGAAGCAAAAAGCAAAAATCTGGGGTGACCATAGGATTGCAGACCCCACTCTTCTACAAAGACTTCGAAAAGAAACGATCAAAAAGGATCAAAAAAGTTTAGTAAAAAAAGACTAAGGTACAACTTTTTCCGGATCTGCGCTGCTGGCGCGGAAAAAAGAAGAACTGACGTCAGCACGCGGAGGCGCCGTCTAAGTACTCCGACGACGTCCTGACGGCGCCCACGACGCCGACGACGGACGCGGAGCCGCAGATGACGCCTACCGACGCGCAAGGGTACTGCTACGCAAAAATTTCCGGATCCAGTCTGATGCCTGGGGATATTCTAAGGTAAGGAATCTATCACTAACGTGTCTCTTTCAGATTACACAAACACCACCCTACACTACACCAACACCAAAACACTACCCACTATCCTACACTGCCTTACTCTACACTAACACTACCCTAAACCCTAAACCCTAAAACACTACCTACACTACACAAACACTACCCTACATTACACATACACTACCCTACACTACACAAACACTACCATAAACCCTAAAAAACTACCCTATACTACAAAAAGACTACCCTACACTACACCCACACCACAACACTACCCTAACCCCTAAAACACTACCCTACACATACACTACAGTAACACGACCCTAAAACACTACCCTACACTACACATACACTACCCTACACAAACACAAACCTAAACCCTAAAACACTACCCTACACTACACATACACTACCCTACACTACACAAACACAACCCTAAAACCTAAAACACTACCCCCTGCATGACCCTACACTACACAAACACTACAACACTACCCTAAACCCTAAAACACTACCCCCTGCATGAACCTACACTACACAAACACTACAACACTACCCTAAACCCAAAAATACTACCCCCAGCATGACACTACACTACACAAACACTACAACACTACCCTAAACCCTAAAACACTACCCCCAGCATGACCCTACACTACACAAACACTACAACACTACCCTAAACCCTAAAACACTACCGCCAGCATGACCCTACACTACACAAACACTACAACACTTCCCTAAACCCTAAAACACTACCCCAGCATGACCCTACACTACACAAAGACTACACCACTACCCTAAACCCTAAAACACTACCCCCAGCATGACCCTACACTACACAACCACCACAACTCTACACTACACTAACACTACACTACACAATTACTACCCCAGCACGACCCCCACCCCTAAAAAATTAAGCCAAACCCCCTTACCTCTCTTGTCGTCGTGGTACCACACTCCTCCGGGTTCCATCTTCTTGAAGTCTATTATTTTTTCACAACGCATGTGCATTTACCATACATGCCTTTACAACGTAATTCGTTGTAAAGGCATGCGTGGTAAATGCAGCTGCGTTGTGAAAAAATGCGGACTGATGGTATGCGAGGTCAATGACCTCGCGGAGTAATGGTATGCGGACTGAAAGTCCGCGGAAATTTTTTTCGGAGTAACGGTGCCGTACCCCCTCAATGGCCTGAAAATGAGAGGCCCGAGGATGTTGGCGTGAAGCAGGAGTGAAAATAGGTATTCTGTGAGCACGATCAATTTCTAGAGGGTTTGATAGTTTTAATCCAGTGAACTGGGGTAACCAATCTTCCAAAAAAACTACACAAGAGCCTGCGGCATCCTCTGACCCCTCCGGAATTCCTAGAATCCTAATATTGCCCCATCTATTTCTATCTTCCAATCTGGCTGATTGCTTCAGAAGATTGGTCGTCAATTCTCTGAGCGACTTCAATTCCTTACAGGACTTAATAGAAACATCTTCAACATTGCTAATCCTTTGTTCCGCCATTGAAAGCTGAGAATTAATAATACTCATGTCAGCACAAATAGCAGATAGTTCTAGTTGCATAGTGTCCGTATTCTGCTTGGTGGATTTAGCAAGGTCATGAACATCCGCCAATTTTTTAAGAATCATTTCCATGGTACTATTAATGTCCACTTGGGGCTTGATAGGAGAGTCAGACAAGGAGGGTTCCCCCTTATTATTTTTTATATTGGAGTATTGACTCATTTTCAGCCATTTTAAATCCTCTATAAAAAAGAAGGATAGATAAGACCCAGAACAAATTGGGATTGGTGAAACTAATGGAGGTAACAGCGCTACACCATGAAGGAGATTCCTCCAAACCAGCAAGACAACACACCTGTCTATATTCAAATAGTTAGTGATGGGAACAGCCTAAGATTAATATAGACTCATTGAGTTTGTATCTGATGGAGACTACTAGCCGCAGATTCCTTAACGTAGAATTATCCTCAGGCGTGAGACTGGATACCGAAACTTTTTGCCACAGCATCCCTGCATGCCGGGGGTGGTACCACGTGACTCCGCCCTGATGTCCGCGGACGTGATGTCAGTGAGGTCACATAAGCCCCTCCCTGGCGCACTGTCAGTTTCCTTCTTTTCCGCGTGCAACGTGGATCCGGATTGTGTTCCCTTGACCTGTTTTCAGGCATCTTTTAATGCTTTTGCGTTGGGAACAGTGTGCAATGCCTTCGGGTTTCAAGGCGTGTACTTCTTGTACAGGTCAGATGTCGGCGACGAACCCCCACCCCCATGTGGTGTCTGGGCGAGCACCATGATCCTACGGACTGCGACGCTTGTCAGCATCTGAAGCCGAAGTCCCGGCGGGCGCGCCGGATGAAATTGCTTTCAGCCTGTTTGTCCAGATCAGTCTCATCACAGCATCCGTCCCCTACCTCGGAGGGGCCCAGGAGTCGCCGATTCCGGCTGCGGCATCGTTCTTCACTCCACGGGCGTCGCTCGCCGACTAGTAAGTCCTGCAGCTTGTCACTGAGGCCCTGTCCTTGTTCTGCAGACAATGCAGGTTCCTCTCGGGATGTGCATCCTTGCCCGTCGCCCCCCTACCCGCCGTTTCCTGGCCTTGGGGCAACGAGGGCCCAAATGAAGGCCTACGCTACAGCTCTGCAGGCTTCTTTGGGCCCTCCCTCCTCTTCCTGAGACGTCCGCGGATCCCTCGCCCTGCGCGGGACCTTCCGCGGACTTGCCGGCAGGTTCGCCCCCGGCGCCGACAAGTTCGGCTTCAGGTTTTGAGGTGTGGTGTCGTTGAGGTGCGGCCCTATGGGGTTCCCCTCTTCGACGTACGGTGTCCCTGCCTCGCCGCAAAACCCCGCTGGGTTCCCTGTGGTGTCGCAGGAGGTCACCGGGAATCATGGCTCGTCCCTGAGTCCCCCTTGGTCCTCTGGGCAGACGGCTGTCTTGTCGAACCATCGCCTTTCCGGCGCTGACCGCTTTCCTTCCCGGCCCTGGCGGCGCCATGGGTGGAGGCCGGGACCCGGGGCACCTCCCTGGGCCCCTCTCGGTCCGCGGCGCAGGCAGCTGCCTCGTCGGAGGTCAAGTCAGCGCCTTCTCGGCGCCGTTCATTGGCCGCTTCGGCACCGACCCAACCCCTTTCTCCTATGAGGCACGTGGTGGTGGAGGCAGACTAGGCCCTCCTGGTGGACTCTTCGGCGCTGATCGAGGACAAACCTGTGCCAGAAGCGGACTCCCCAGCGCCATCCGACATCGGATCGTTGACTCTTCTCCGGATGTTCCTTCCTCTGCAGAGGATTGTCGTCTCCTTGTCTCCTGTTCACCGGAGACTGGATGCTGCGTCGTTGCCTTTTCACCGGCAGCTTCCAGGGCGGACTCGCTCTTCTGCACCTCGCAGTTGGTTGCGCCGCAGGCTTCTCCGCCTTCTCCAAAGACCCCTCAGGACCCTAACTCGTCCATGGGTCTTCCATCCTTCAGGGGCTGGCCGTTTCTTCCTCCGGCAGGGCACGGGAAAGGGCGGCTTAGTTTGCAGCCTTCGCCCACAGAACAGTTGCTCTTGCCCCCACAACGCCCTACGGAAGCGAGTGTGGCCTTTGTCCGGGCCATTTCCACGGCCACAGGCAATTTGCAAATGGGCAACCCGGTCGCTCCAATCCCAACGGACGACTTGTTGGAGGTTCTTCACCAGGGCTCTGGTGGAGGGGAGCCGCTTCTTCCATGTGAAGCTTCACTCAACAACTCTCTTCTGGGGGCGTCCTGCTATGGGGGATCCGGTGCCTCAGCCACTCCTCCACCGCCCTGCTCCGCACGATCCAGTCTGTGTTTTTCCCACCCATCTGCCCAGGGCCCTGTCCTGCAGTCTGCTTTTCCTTCCTTGCCTTCAGTGTTACTCCCTTCGTCACGGGAGGCTGGGTGGTTGGACTCCTGGGGGCGTAACATTTTCGCATCCACTAGTGCTGCGCTGCGTGCGCTCAACACACTTTGTGTGTTGGCCAGGGCTACCTCCGGCCTCTAGGATTCCACTGAGTCCCTTCTGTCTCGCATCTCCCACGATGGTGTCCGCGCTGATATGCGGCAAAATGTGCTCGATGGTCGGGAATTAGCTGTCTTTATTCTCCGTTCAGCCTTGGATGTCTTTGATTCTCTCGCCCACGCTATGGCGAGTTCTGTGGCCCTCTGCCGTCATGCTTGGTTGCGGGATAGCGTCTTTCCGGAGAATGTAATTTAACACCCATGCGGACTCCGCTATTCAACGACTTCTTGCGGGGCTCTGTCCTCCTCCCCCTCCGTAAGCTTCGGCTTGTCGGTCCTCAGGTATCATGTGGGAGGCATTTATCCCATCTTTCTCTCTGTGCCTCATGTTTCGGTTGGCCCGTCTGTGTACTGCGTGGGGCTTAGAATGTCTTCAGGGTCCTTCATTCGGCCCCTCTGTACTTTTGGCTGCTGGTACAGCCCTTCAGTTTTGTGGTGTCTGTTTTTTAGCTGTTAGTGAAGCCGTTTAAGTCCTTAGGTTGGACCTTCTGTGTATTTTTTGGCTGACTCGTAAGCCGCCTGCGGTGATACCCACAGGTCTTTTATGTTCTTGACCTCTGCTGCAGGTTTCCCTAAGAGGTGTTCCCCTGTTTCGTTTTGGGGCATGTCATACCCTAGGTGGGGTACTTGTTGGCTATTGTATAGCTCTGTCCTAAGTTGGGCGGGTGGGGATACCTTCTCGGGACCCTTGCGTTTCCTGGTGTCACTGTGTACCGATTGGTGCGGCCCTTTATCTTCCGCCTGAGCGCAGCTCCAGGTTCTGTCCTGCTCAGTATCCGATGGTGTTTCTATCCTTCTTCTACAGGGCTTGCCTGTCATACATTTTGCCTTTTGTTCCTGCGGGATATCTGCTTCTGTGCGTTTTGCCTTCCCTCTTCAGCCTCTGGATCGCCATACCGACTTTTGTCATGCCGTCTATGGCGTGGTGTCGTGTTGTTTCCACATTTTTGTCCGCTGTTTAGGCCTGGTCCTCTGCCTTGTGCTCCGGGTGGCTGGGACATTTCTGGTGTTCTCCTGGGTGCTGGTTGACGGATTTAGGTCTGTACTATATGTTCTTGCTTCCTGGGGGTCGCTGTTCTGGGCACACTACTTCGTAGTACTTACCAGTTGCCTGCTGCGCATGCCTGGTAGTCATGGTCCACCTCCGTGGGCCTCAGCGTGTACCCATGTGCTCCTGTTCCTTGCTCTGCTGGAGCTTTGCGCAACTGTGTATTCCTTCTCATGTACGTGCTTCTCAGCCGTGGGGCCTTTTCTGCCTTGTCCCCTGCCTAGGGGCTGCTGCACGTTCACCTTTCCCCTTCGCTGGGTGTGTTCTCCTGAGGCGGGCTCTGCTGCAGTTTCCACCTCTTCTCTTTGGATTTTACGGGTGGTTCTTTTCTTCCTTTGGTACTCTCTTGGTGCCGTCTGTCCCTGTTGGTTTTCTGGCCAATGCCCTTTGCCCCTCGGGTAGGCTTGTGGTATCCTGACCTTCACTTCTCCTTGTTCTTGCTTACTTCTGCTTGGTGGGGACTGGGATGTTCTTCTTGTCCCAATGACACATCCTCTGTTGGGGCCCTGTGTTCTTCCAAGCTTGTGAGTTTTCTCTAGCAGACCCTCCTCCGCTTTGGGTATGGCTAGGGTATCTATTCTACATTAAGGAATCTGCGGCTAGTAGTCTCTGTCAGATGTACGACTTACTTACCTTCGGTAACGGTGTATCTGGTAGAGACGATTCTAGCCGCAGATTCCTTCATGGCCTGCCATTCCTCCCCGTTCTGCGAGGACCTTCAGGTTGGTCTTCTGCACTCGCCTCCCTCCCGGTGGTTTTGTCTTCTGCGAGTGCCCTCTTTCACTTCCTCCCTGGCGGGATGCTTCGTTCTGGTTCTTTGTTTCATTCCTTCCTTTCTGGTAATGGGACGGTAGGTTCATGTGTACTTCTGCATCACTCCACCCTGGTAATTCCAGGGTGGGGCCTCCTCATAATCTTCTCCCTTTTTCACTGCTTGGGGTTTCTGACTCCTCTGCAGTCTTCTGAGTTGGGGTCTCTTGGCTGTGCCTCAGCCCTTAGCTCTTTACAGGGGATACGACCCTCCTTGATGGTGTTGTCTTGGGGTATTTTGTTGTTACTCATCTGTTCCGGACTTGTTGCCCTTCACTGTTACCGATTGTGGTTACAGACATTCTGTTGTCTGCTCTGACATTTTTCACTTTATTTTTTTGCCTCCAGGGAGGATATTGCCTTTGCTTGCAAGGTTGCTTCTCAGAGCGTTGCTCTGCTCTTTCCCTTCTTTGACTTTCAGTACCTCAGTGCATGGCACTTTTCCAAATGGTGATGTTCCTCACCTTTCGTTTCTTTCCTTTCATTTTACCTGATTTTTTCGCACACTGTTCCCATATTCTCATAGTTTTGTTTGTGATGGCTCCGCGTTGTGGAGTGGAAAAGTTCTCCGAAGAAAACTGACGTCAGCGCACCGGGGTGAGGCTTATGTGACTTCGCTGACGACGTCAGGGCGGAGTTACGTGGTACCGCCCCCGGCACGCAGAGATGCTGTCGCAAACATTTTCTGTATCCAGTTTCACGCCTGGGGATAATTCTATGTTAAGGAATCTGCGGCTAGAATCGTCTCTACCAGATACATCGTTACCGAAGGTAAGTAACTGGTACGACAAGGTGCACCCCTATAAAAACAAGCGCAACCTCAGAGCCTATCAATGGCTGATGTTACCACATGTCAAATCACAACATCAAGTGACCAGCAAGGTGTTCCCTCTATAAATCGGGCGTCGACATTGTGACTATTGTATCAGGTGCTCCCCAGTTGAAATAAATGCTGACTCAAAGCCTGATAGTGGTACAGGCTACAGGCGCTGACACTAATTTGTATTAACACACCATGATTACATCCTGCAACATACTTAGAGCTGACTCTCTTCGACTTGAAGCCATCATGTTTGAAGCAGGGAGACAAATATTGGAATCCACAGACAACAACAAAACAGACCAAGAGTCACTGAATTTGGGATCCACACATTGCTTTCATCTAGATTGCTCAGCAAATCTCATGTGGCCCCCTTTCCTTACACTTCACAACTCCATAGGCGTATCAGTCAGCACGTGACCACAAGCGCCTCCATCACAGGGTCAGGCAACATCCAAGTGTGAGTCAACACATGGATACAGGAATCAGTAGCAGTGCACAAGTAGTTGGATGCCAGATGAGGCCAATTGATGCCAATATCGGGTATCTTAAAGGATCGCCATGAAATTACAGGCGCTTATGAAGTTTAATGACCAAAACGCTCTTGATCCGCCATTTTGAAGACAGGCAGAGTTCGGGAGAAAAAGCTCCGCTTCAGCAGAGAAATCGATTTCAAAGTGTAAATACCTTGTTGTATGTCAAAACAAGGACAGATAATTCAAATTCGGCGCTATCCAGGATCTTCACTGGTTTAGTGGCGCGCTCGGAGGTCCGGTGCAGGAACGCTTGTGATCCACCATTTTGTGTAATCACCTTTGCTCTGGAGCAAAAGTTGCTTAAAGTATTACACCCGAACCGGCATGCAAAATTCACAAACATTTGCATCCACGGGAGCAGCAGACCCTCATCTTTCGCTTTCCTGCGCACTGTGTTGGTCTCAAGCGCTGTAACTCTGGAACCACCCCATTCAGGTTCCATTTGAGGCAGAGAGACGTGATCAACCAGCCATCGGCTCTGCCGTCCAAGCCACACTCCCCCATGCCTTCCATTATTGATCCAAATCAAGCAGGCTACATACCACAGAGACAAATGAGCAACAATATCAAGCGTATTCTGCATATCGTAGGGAAAGCTTCACTCACTCTGGGTGAGCTCATGCTCCTGGCAATAGATGCCGAAAAAGCCTTCAATAGAGTACACTGGTCTTTTCTGGAGCCGGTTTTAACACTCTGGGCTAGGGGAGAAATTAAGTACACAGGTTATGAACTGCTATCACTCGCCTATGGCAACAGTATGGATTATTGGCCACACCTCTACTCATTTCCTGATTGGCAGGGCCCCACTGTCGCTCCTGTTGTTTGCCCTGTACATGGAGCCCTTTGTTCAGAGGGTCTGTGATGACCCCAGGATCACCGGTGCAGTTTTTGGGGGACAGCGACACACTATAAGCCTCTATTCTAATGATGTGTTAGTAACACTAGACAGGCCCATCATGGCCCTACCAGCCTTCCTGAAAGAACTGGAGACCTTCAGGCTTCCAGGTCAACATGGAGAAATCCTCTAATCTACCCCCTAAAATCCAGGCCTGGGAAACAGATCAGCTTGGCACTAGGGGAAGCTATACAGAATATTGTGTCACATTGGGGAACATCGCAAATACCCACCCATATTGGATGGCTGCACCGACTATGGCACATCCTAGGCAAGGAAAAGATCTAATTAACACTTGCTAACCAGGGTGCCTCTTTCGGAGATTTATCGCGCCCCTATCTGTCTTTGCTCTCACAGGACTTCCAGGAATTGACTTGCCCTAAATATCTCTGCCTCCTACGACTGCCGGAGACGGGCCTGGAACCCTAACTGAACCACCTATTAGCTATGAAATGTTGCTGTCTTACACTTGGCAGATGATACGAAGTGAGTGGGGGAGGGTCTGGGGATGGGATTTGTTTGTTAGGATACCTGAATGCCAAGACATGCATGCTTTGATGAGCGTCCTCAAGAGGCTTCGAGATGTCTGTATTATTGAAATTGGCACTGTTTTGAAAGATAATAAAAATAAATGAAACACAAATTGTAATTCCAAAGACAAACTTGATCCAGTGATATCCTCCCATTTGAAATCATGCTTTTAAAACGTATTCAGATAATCCCAATGTTGTCCTATGGAGGATATAAGCCTTGCTGTAGTGAAAAAAGACTGAGAGTTTTTCTCAACCAAGACATTTAAAACTTAAAGGTACATGTCAAGCCTTTTAAATACAGTGCAAGCTTCCCTCTGGGCTGTCCAGAGCCTACCTTAGGGGTGACATGCATAATAAGGGTAGGTGTGGCAAAACGTTTATTTGGCAGTGTAAACTGCACACACATGCTCTGCAATGGCACAATCAGTGATGCAAGCTCACTAGCAGCATTTAATTAACAGGCCCCGGGTAAAGGGGTACCACTTAACTAGGTACTTATAAGTAAATTAAATATGCCAATGGGGGATGAATCAATGTTACCATGTTTAGGGGAGAGGGCACAAGCACTTTAGCACTGGTTAGCAGTGGTAAAGTACACAGTGTCTTAAGACCAACAAAAACAAGTTCAGAAAAAGTGGAGGAGGAAGGCAAAACGTTTGGGGGAGACCCTTCAGAAAGGGCCATTTTCCAACAAATGCAAATGTGCTACTTTGCATCAAGGAGGTGTACTATGGGTGGTTCATGGGCATTCTCATGGAACCATCCATGGATTCTGCCACATCTACTAATAAAGGTAGACCAGGCTCTACACCAAAAATGCACACCTCCTTGAGGCAGGCGCAAAATTTGAGAATTTATTTTTTTCTCCAAACTTTTCCAAGTTGTAAATGTTTTAAACTATTTGCAGGAAAAGTATTTTGTGCTGTACAAAAACCTCTACTAGATATCACACTCACACCTTTACACCATGGTGCAAGGGTTTGTCCGTGGTGAAAGGCCAGTGGATGAGGGAGAAACAGTGCCACATCCTAATAGATACTGGTACTGTTCTTCTCTCTGCCTTTGAACAAACACAGGGCAGCAACTTTGGTTGTTGTGCAGATTTATCACTTCTTTGTAAACTTCCCCTTTAGAGTTAGAAGTTTCATGGTATAACTAGGCTTTACAGGAGTATACTTCAAGCGAGTCAGAACTATGTTGAGGTCCCTGCTGCACAATAAAGGGTACTGGGAAAAGCATTTTTTAGGAACACATCACAACTAGTGGTTTGAATAAAGAGGGCAGATGAGCCATACAAATAAAGGCTGAAAGAGCTTGTGAGTAACAGTGCTCACAGGAAAGCCTTGATGGGTGAAAGGTAATAACAAAGCACATCAGATAACTTAACTTGCAGAGGATCAAGCTGCTTTTCTTTGCACCAGGTAACACTAATCGACCAATGGCCTAAGTAGATTGAATTTCTGGAAGGGTGGTGAGCAGCAAGGTTGATACCTATCACCTCCGAAGGAAGATCAAAGCCTCTCATCTGGTTCCACTCGGTCACCGAATACGGAGATGTAGATCGTGGAGGTTTAGATGCAACACCTGCGTTACAGCTCTGATGATGGATCCTCTCAAAGAGGCAGGCAAATGCTGTTCTAAGTACCAAACTCTCCTGGCCCAATCAAGGCCACCAGGTTCAGCTCTGCTCAGCCCTGCTTCACTGTGTTCAGGACTTGCAGAATCAGTGGCAGTAGTAGAAATGCTTCTAGGAGGCTGGACTACAAGTGAAGGTCAAAGGTTCCTTTAGAGTCCCTCGAGTAGGAAATTCTGGAGCAGAAATAGGACAGTGAGTATTTTCAAAGGTAGCAAAAAGATCTACAGAGGTCACACTCCAGCTGTTGAAGGTATCCTGTGCTACCTCCGGGTTGTAGGTGGCATTCATTATATGCAAGATAATGTCTGATGAGCTGGTGTGCCCTTACACTCTGGACCCTAAAAGGTGAATTATTGTCAGGGAGACATTGTGAAGGTCTAATTTCACCGCAGCCTCATACCTTCCACACAGAGCATAGAACACTGCTCTGCCCAGCGTGTTCAAATATCACATGGTGCTCATTTGGTCTGTCTGGCCCTGCACCTGACGGAAAGAAGAAATTCTTTGAGGGCCAGGCAGATACATTTAAACAAAAGGCTAATTTTATAGCACTACTTCTGCAGAGGGAAAAAATCCATCTGACCTTCATGTTGTCCAGGTTACCGCTCCATCCTAGAGAGGACACTGCCATTACCACCAAGACCTCCGGAAGAGAGGGGGAGAAACGGATTCCACATTTCAGGTTCTCTACTGACATCTATCACTCAAGGTCCATTTCCTCCTCCGACAGAGATGTGAATTTTTTTTGTGAGATATCTCCATGCTTGACCAACTGTAGACAAAGGATCAGTTGAAGGACCTGCAGGTGCCACCAAACATGGGGTACCGGAGGATGCAAGATGTTAGGAGACCAAGCTGTCTCAGAAATGTCAAGGCTCTGTCAGTAGCTAGCTGTCGCCTGAAAGATCGCTCTTGTGATCTTATCCATAACATCCCTGAGGAAAGGAAGCTTTTGAGAAAGTCACAGATAGAACTTGGACTTGTTCATAGAAAATCCCAGAGAGGAAAATAACAACGCCATTGTCCGAAGGTGGTTAAAGACTAGCTGGGGAGAACCCACTTTCAAATGCTAGTCATCAGGGAATGGAAATACATTGATCCCCGACCTGTGAAGATGGGCAGCAACCCCAGAAATTACCTTTGTAAAGCCCCAAGGTTTCAAAGTCAGGCCGAAGGATAGGATAGTGAATTGGAAGGGGTACGATTTCACATGAAAGCAGAAACACTTCCTGAGTGCCTGCAAGATTGGTACATATCTGAAAGAGACACGTTAGTGATAGATTTCTTACCTTAGTATATCCCCAGTCGTCAGACTGGATCCGGAAACTTTTGCGTAGCAATACCCCTGCGCATCGGTAGGCGTCGTCCGTGGCTCTGCATCCGTCGTCGGCGTCGTTAGTGCCGGAATGACGTCGCCGGAGTACTTAGACGCCGCCCTCGCGCGCTGACGTCAGTTCTTCTTTTTTCCGCGCCAGCTAGCACAGATCCGGAGAAGATCTACCCCTTAGTCATTCTTTGACTAAACTTTTTTGATCTTTTGATCTGTTTTTCTCAAGTCGCTACGACTCCTACGGAGCCGGTAGTGCTGCCCGGGTTCAAACCCTGCTCCAAGTGCAGCCGACTGATGTCGGTTACCGTCCCGCATCGCTGCTGTCTTCATTGTCTAGGCCTCGACCACCACGACCGAACCTGCTCCGACTGCCGGGCCCTGACGTCTAAGGCTACGCGGGAGCGGTCCCGCAAGCGGGTTGAGCTCCGGCAGTCGGCCCCGCGCCATGCAAGGTCCCGGTCCCACGGGAGGTCGAGGGACCGGTCGCGGGGTCGGAGCCCTCGTAGCTCCGGGAGTCGGCATCAGTCTTCAGGATCCAGGTCCTCAGTAAGAGGCATGAGAGGTCAGAAAGGCGTCATCGTTCTTCTGACCCACCCCGACGCTCCCGTGACGTGGTTCAGGTGACACCACCCACGCGGCTCCGACGGAGTCGCGGGCGTCGCAACCTGCCCCATACCTTCCGGTCACTGGGCACGATGCGACGCCAGACGAGGTCGTGCGGTACCTCATGGCTATGAGGTCTCTCCCTCCTCCACCGGGTTCTGTGGCACCTTCGAGCCCAGCGGTCCCGGCTGGGGGGCTTGGCGGGTCGGGTGCTTCGGCTCCGACGCCGTCGGGTGCTTCGGCCCCGGCCCCGCCGGCGAATTCGGTCCCGGCGCCGCAGGCCCCCACTGGATCCGGTTCCGGATCCGGGTCGTCGCCGGTCGACCTCACAACCTCACCGACGCCAGCCCCTAGGGTGTCGCCTACGGGCGCCGCCGTCCCCAATCCTACCCTTGATTCGGTTCTGGCGCCGCTCTCGACGTCGTATGGAGACTTTTACTTCCACGAACCGGCCCCATCCGTTGAACCTGAATTTCAGGTGATGGGTGACTAGGGGGATTGGGAGGGGTCTGTGGACCCTCTGGCACAGGAGTGCCAGTCGCAACAAGACTGGACATATGAGCTTGGGGCTGCCAGTGGACTGGACACTTAGCCAGACACTGGTTTTGTCTCTCCTCCAACCGTGGCTACGGAGGAGGGGGCTGCCTACAGTGTAGTGTTGATGCGGGCGGCCAAGGCATTGGGCCTAGAGCTCCCCGTCACGGCCGTGAGGACTAACCTCCTCACTGAGGTCCTTAAACCGCAGGCAAGCTCGACTGAGCCTCTGCTGCCGTTTAATGAGGCCTTGTGTGACGTTCTTTTGGGCACTTGGTCCAAGCCCGCTACAGGTCAGCCTGTGGATAGGAACGTAGCCAGACGCTACCGCCTGGCTCCGGGCGATCCTTGCTTCTTGTCCACCCACCCCACCCCCGAGAGCCTGGTTATCCAGGCCTCTACTACCCAGACCGCATTCCCGATGGCTCCGCCCGATCAGGAATCCAAGAGGTACGAACAATTCAGTAAGAAGGTGTTCTCGTCCCTGAGTTTGGGACTGCAGTCAGTCAATACCGCATGCCTCTTGGGCCGCTACACCCACACTCTGTGGGACACTGTCGCGGACGTGCTGCCACAATGTCCGGAGGAGGCCCGGACTAAACTCGCCCAAGCCCTTGCGGAGGGTCGAGATGCGGCACGCTATTCCATCCGGTGTGGGCTAGATACCACGGACTCACTGGGCAGAGCGATGGCAACGACGGTTTGACGCCACGGCTGGTTGAGGACCACCAACTTTTCGGCTGATGTCCAGGCCACCCTTCTGAACATGCCGTTTGATGGCCGTCGCCTCTTTGGCGACAAGGCAGACTATGCGCTTGAGCATTTTAAGGACTCCAGGGCTACGGCCAAGTCCTTGGGCCTCTCGGCCCCACGCCAGCAAACGGGTGTCTTTCGCTCCTTTCGTGGCCAAGGAAGGGGCGCCCGCACACCTGCTGCCAGCCACGGAGCGCAGAGTAATACACAGCGCGGTGGCGGCCGTGGAAACTGCCGCGGTCGGGTACAACGGAGAGGCCAGTCCACACCTCCCCCTGCAGCATCCGCCTCAAAACCCTCCTAGTCAGTGCTTTCAGGCCCATGTGACGCCAGTGGGGGGCAGGGTTCGCCATCACCACTTCCACTGGCGCACTGTCACGTCGGGCATGTGGGTGCTGCAAATCGTCCGAAGGGGCTACTCCCTCCCCTTCAAGGCGACCCATCCAGCCATGCCACGGCAATACCACCGCATGTCGGGGGATCACTTGCAACTTCTGCAAGAGGAAGTTACGGCCCTCTTGGCCAAGGGGGCCATCAAGCGCGTTCCTGAGCCAGAAGTAGGGTGTGGTTGTTACAACCACTACTTTCTGGTACCCAAGAAGGGCAAAGGGGGCCTACGCCCTATCTTGGACCTATGGAACATCAACTGCCCTAGACCCTGGAGACTGGATGGTAGCGTTGGACTTGCAGGACGCTTATTTTCACATCCCTGTCCTGACGGCCCACCGGCGTTACCTGCGGTTCACGGTAGGCCACGAACACTTTCAGTTTACCGTGCTCCCCTTCAGCCTTACCAGCGCCCCACGGGTGTTCACGAAAGTGATGGCGGTGGTCGCAGCTCATCTGTGCACGTTAGGGGTTTCAGTCTTCCCCTACCTCGACGACTGGTTGTTGAAGGCGGGCTCGCCCCAGACAGTCGTCAGCCACCTCCAGACTACGGCCGACCTCCTGCACTTGCTGGGGTTCTCCATCAATGTGCCGAAGTCGCACCTGTGTCCCTCTCAAAAGCTCCTCTTCATCGGAGCGGTTCTAGACTCGGCGCAGTTTCGGGTTTATCCTCCCGAACAGCGGTTTCGGGATATTCAGGCTCTGATTCCGAACTTTCAGCCTTTATCCCGAGTCTCGGTCAGGTTGACGCTGCGGCTTCTGGGGCTGATGGCCTCCTGCATCCTTCTGGTGCATCACGCCCGGTGGCGGATGCAGTCTCTGCAGTGGGACCTGAAGTTTCAGTGGGCCCAGCATCAGAGAAACTTGTCCGACAATGTCTTGATCTCGGAGGGCACTGCAAGACAGTTGCAGTGGTGGCTCACGGACCGCGATTGGGTCAGCGGCAGATCCCTCTTCCCTACCCCAACCGGAGCACGTAGTTGTGACGGACGTGTCCCTCCAGGGTTGGGGGGGCCACATGGGAGAGGCGGAGATCAGAGGCCTCAGGTCTCCAGCGGAGTCCCGACTCCACATCAACCTTCTGGAGCTGCAGGCGATCCGCCTTGCACTGAAGGCATTCCTCCCCTCTGTCCGGGGGAGTGTAGTGCAGGTGTTCACGGACAACACCACCGCCATGTGGTACTGCAACAAACAGGGCGGGGTGGGGTTGTGGACCCTATGCCAGGAGGCTCTGCGCCTCTGGCAGTGGCTGGAACATCAGTGGGTGACCCTGGTGGTTCAACACCTGGCAGGTTCTCTGAACGCCAGGTCGGACGAACTCAGCCGTCGGTGCATGATGGATCACGAATGGCGTCTGAACTCGGACATATCGCAAGATCTCTTTCAGCAGTGGGGAGAGCCTTGATTAGATCTATTCGCCACAGAAGAGAACGCGCAATGTCATCAGTTCTGCCCGTTGGAATTTCCAAGGCGGCACTCGCTCGGAGACGCTTTTCGTCGAAGGTGGCGTTGCGAACTATTTTATAATAAACTTTTTTGATACAATTCTAGTTGTGATGCATTTATGAGATATCCTCCTAGGGTTCAGATTGACACTTAATTCGGACCTATTATAGGCCAACCCTTTAAACCTTCGGGCAGGTTCCCTTCCTGTTTGATATTGTACGCCTTTCAGCCTATACCACTTGTGCCCAGAGTGCTGAAGACGATGAGGCGCGACCGGGCCCAGGTTATCCTTGTGGCTCTGGACTGGGTGTAGGAAGGTGGATACCTGACTATGGTTACCCCAGATTTTTTGCCTTGTGTTTAGCTGGTTTTTTGACTTAGTTGGCCTGGGATCCTGCTAATCAGGGCCCCAGACTATCTGCTCTCTATAAAATGGACTCCATGTACCTTAGGTACATAACTAATTGGATATTGGGTCACCTTATGAGCCCCTGCATCGTGTACTATAGGTACCCAGGGCATAGGTGCATCCAAGGCCTACCAGGGGCTGCAGCATATCTATTGCCACCCCTGGCTGGCCATCCAAACTGACACAACTGACTGATCACTCAGCTGGGGCAAGGTCGTGTAATCACCCCTTGCTTAGGTATAGTCTTCCTATATCTAACCTTATATCTAGACACATATACACCTATAAGTCACTCCTATGGCAGGCCTTAACAATCCTGGAGGCAGAGTGCTTGGTTTTATGTGAGATGGTGCTCTAGCATGAGCTGAGCCTGTCTGCAGCTTTCGGAACCATGTCTTTATAGCTGTTCTAGGATATTGCCATACCATATACTCTTAAGTGGATTATAATCCTCGCGGTTATTGCTATCTTTGGTTTGGCTTTATCAAAACATGTTGTGTAAGGTGTCATACGCTTTGGAATACTACCCCCTCGCCAGTTCTGGCGACGGGGGTAGTATTCCACCCTTCTAGAGGGAGAAGACATGTTACTTCCATTAATCCCGGTTAAAGTTAACCAGAGCCTCAGCCTCACAAAATGGATGCTGCTGCCATAGACACAAGTCTGACCTCCTGCTGCTGGAAGTCCTTCCAGCGAGGGAGGCTTGGACAATAGGTTTCCTGTCACAGGGAGGTGCTAGCACCACCCCAGACTGGCTATAGTGTATTGGATAGATTTGTAACAGTGAGCAACCCAAAATACCCTTGAGGGCTTGGGTAAATATATAGAAAGGCAAAGAGTGCCTTCAAGGGGATTTGTTTTCACAAATAATTTAATAGTAATTTAAGGAAAATTATTAGGACAATTCAATGGTCCTATAGTGGAATCAATCCCAGATAGAAATTTATAACAATTACATGTAAAGTACACACTGTTACATAACATAAAACAGATACAAAGAAAAAACACTAAAGCAGGTGTATAGAGAAATATTGAATTTATCGTACAGTTAAAAAGGTAGCCAATTTGAAATACAAATATATATACGCAGGCCTACAAGTATACTGATCATAAAAAAATATATGACTCTGTAGGTCCAGGTGACACCTTTCCTAATTCTTAATTTGATGAGCAAATAGGGAAAAGGCGTTGACCTATTTGCTCCGAATCGAGATCCGACACCGCCAACCGCGAGAGCCTTCGTGGGACAGTCCGTATCCAGCTCCTGGTTGTCGTCGACACCTCCTGGTCCACGTGGCTGCAGAGACAAGCTTCACGACATCACCTGATTGCTTCCCGACATCGCCTGGTCCCTTCTTGGTTCCTTCCTGGTCACTGGCTAGTGACCCAGACTCTGTCCCCTCTGCTTTCAGGTACTCTTCATCCTCGATCCACCCTTGGATCCAACCGGACTCTTCTCTCCTGGTCGCCTGCAGCATCTTTTCTCCAAGGTTCCATAGAACTCCACGACGAAACCCGACACACTGACACCTATGCACCTTCTTCCTGTGGGTGAGTTGACGTGAGTACTGCGGTGCTCCTGTAAAGATTAACTCTCCTAGTGTCCTAGTTTCAAGTGGTTAGTTTCTAGTCCAGTCGGAAGACTCCTAAACCTTTAGCTTTCTAACTTTACGCACCCATTGACTTCTATGTGTGCACGCGTGTGCATTTAGACACTGCACCCGCATCCCGTGGGCCTCCTGCTTCCTAACTGCTGTTAGTCCAGTGTAGCCCCAGCGATTCCCAAGGCCCTAGGCCTTACCATTGTTCGTGACGTGGTTCTTATACCACAATTTTAGTATATGGTTTAGCGGGCCACCAGGGCCTATCCATATTTGTGCAACTTATTGTATGTCATATTAAGTAACTTGTTATGCGCTTGTGCTTCTGTTCTCATAAAGAGTACAGAGGGTTTTTTTTTTAGAAATAAATACATATATATTTTGAATATATAACCTGTGTGGTGTCCTTTCATTTGGTATAAAAGGGATTGCATATGGTAAGACAGCTGGCTTCACATGCCCTCTTGAGTTTAGCCTAAGACTGCTTTTGTCCATGCTACCACTAGGATAGCTGGTCTATAAGGTTGACTTTACAACCATCACCATAAGGGTTGTTTGGACTGGTGCAAGGTGCTCACTAGAATAGTGAACATCATATACCAGGACAACTTCTCACATTGGTGTGCAGCGGTTGGGATTTGAGCTTGCTGTTGTTTTACCAATTGTAATCTTTTTGAAAGATCACATTAGGTACCATAGGTACATAAAACAAGACTTGAAATACTTAAGTTCTACTGAACTTAGTTGTTGTAGACCAAAGGGCCTTGCACACCCTGACTACAACTCGTAGAAAGGTTCTAGTAGGAAAACACTCGGTGTAGGTAGGTGCACACACCACACCTCACTGTAATCATATCTACCACAGGTGAGCCAAGTATGACTCTCCCTGTGGGAGGTGACCCTCCCAGGGTACCCTCTAGATATGAAATGCTCAATTTCCAAGAGATGAGACATTTGTGTACCTCAAGGAGATTGAAACAAGGTTCCAACCCTACCATTTCCCATCTGATAGAAGTCCTAGAAAGGGCTGATGCTGAGAAGGCCTCTAGACAAGGTCCCTCAGTTCATGCAGAAGAGGTCTTGCCATCTACAGATGATGCAACAGACCCCACTATCATACATGAGAATGAGGATGAGCCAGAAGAAGAATCTGAAGAAGAGGGTTATCAAGACAGCCAGGTCCAAGTTGGGAGACTTAGCCAGGCTAACCTAAGCCTACATGGGGCTGAACATGGACAAGCCCCATACAGACCCATTAGTAGACTTAACCAGGGGTATGAGAGGAGGAGGTCTCACTCAGGTGACTCCCACCACTCTAATGCCTCTAGGGGATCCAATACCCTTGCTCGGAGAAGGATGTCCTCTCCTGAAAGGAGAGAGCATCAGGCTAGGATGAGGGAAGCTGATCTGAGGTTTGAGAGGCAAGAACTAGAAGTTGCCCTTGCCAAAGAGAAGCTTGCCCTAGCTAGAGAGCAGACATTGAGTGGGTCAAACCCCACTGGTGGCAGCAATATCCCTAAGGATAAAGACAGGTCCTATGACAGTAGACACCTGAGTAAGATTGTGCCCCCCTACAAAGATGGGGATGAAATCCAAAAATAGATAACTGCTTTGGAGAGAGCTTGCAAAGTACAGCAGGTACCCCAAAGTCAGTGGGCAGCAATCTTGTGGCTCTCCTTTTCAGAAAAAGGCAGAGATAAGCTCCTCACAGTTAGTTATGAGGATGCTAACAATTACACTGTCCTGAAGAGTGCTCTGATTGATGGGTTTGGCTTAACCACTGAACAGTACAGGTTGTTGTTCAGGGATACCCAGAAGACACAGACTCAGGACTGGACTGATTTTGTAGATTGTGCTACTAAGGCTCTGGAGGGCTGGTTATTGGGCAGAAAAGTACAAGACTTTACAGGATTGTATAATTTGATTATGAGGGAGCAGATCCTTAGTAATTGTCAAAACCAGCTTCTACACCAGCACCTGGTGGACTCAGATCTGACCTCTCCACAAGAATTGGGTAAGAGGGCAGACAAATGGGTCAGAACCAGGATTAGGCCTAAAAATCAGGGTGGTGACCAGAAGAAAGATTCTACCAAGCCTCAAGAGAAAGGTGGTGATAAATCAAAAGACAAGTCCTCCACAGGGCCCCAAAACTCCAATGGTGGGGGTGGGTCCCAAAACACTTCCTCTAACCAAAACAAACCTTATTGCCATGTCTGTAAACAGCCTGGCCACTGGAAGACTGACAGCAGTTGCCCAAGGTCCAACAATAAGGAAAACATTCCCCCAAGTAATACTCTCAGAACTCCTGTTACTGTTAGCTGTAATCCTCCAGGTGGTGGGAGTGTCCCCAAGAATTTGGCTGGGTTTACTTTGGGAACTCAGGTGGACTCTGGCCTAACCAGGTCCCCTAACATAGCTACTCTTGTCTGTGAAGATGGCATGGGGTTTGCCAACTTCACTGCTTGTCCCAACACTTTGAGCAAGTACAGACAGGAACCCCTCATCAATGGTCAGAAAGTTGAGGCCTAAAGAGACACAGGGGCTAGCATCACTATGGTGACTGAGAGTCTAGTCCCCTCAAGGCAACTTTTACCTGGAGCCACATACCAGGTGACCAACATTGATGGAATACAGAAAGATCATCCCATGGCAGTAATTAATCTCAGCTGGGGAGGTGTCACTGGCCCCAAGAGAGTGGCAGTGTCTACAAACTTGCCTGTAGATTGTCTACTGGGAAATGATCTGGAAATCTCAACCTGGGCTGAGGTAGAACAAAAAACCCATTCTAAAATGGTAAATCTCCATGGAAAGGTTAGTGGGGCTGTGCTAGTCTCAGCCCAATCTCAAGCAGACTCCTTCCCTAGGCAGATTGACAGGGCTGTGATGGTAACAGCCCAAACTGAGTCCCTACCTGAAAAGGTTGGTGGGGCTGTGATGGCCACAGCCCAAACTCAGACAGACTTTAGTGTTGTGAAGCCTGAAACTATGGATCACTCCACTCAGACAGAGAGCATTGGGGAGGAAGACACGTCTCCCTCCCACCAGACATTAGGTGAGAGTCAGCCTCCTCAGGGAACTGACACTACCCCTTGTGAAGAAACTGCCCCAGAGGTAGCCAGACCTGGCCTGACAGCCTCTGATGTCAGTGGACCCTTCCAAGGTGGGACCCAGTCTGGAGCAGGTAACCTGCCCCTCTCTACCCTGCCTCAGTCATCCCAGGGCTGTAGAGGTCAGGGAGGTCAATGGACCACAAAGGGCCCCCTGTCCACCAGAACACCCCCATCAGCAGATTAGAGGCACCAAAGCTAGCAACCCTAGCAAGGTGAAAATTTCAGAAACTCCTGAGGGATCTCCCTTACACCTAGTTAGGAACCTCCCCCAGATGGACACTGTTGGGCACAGCCAAACCTGGGACCCAAAGGCCCCAAATCTAACCTGTCCCTCCAGTAAGCCAACAAAAGGGACCTAGCCTCCAGCTGTAGGCAGCCAGAGGTTGACCCTGAGAGCACAGTGTAACTCAGTCATGGAAAGAAAGGCACTCATTGTGGATAGTGATTGGAGGAAGCTGAGCCCTACATTAGTGGAGCCTCACTTCAGTACCCCATCTCAACACCAGCCCTTTACTTTGCCAAAACACACCACAGGTAGAGATTCCTTATGGTGGAGACCCTCTGATACCCCTAGGGTGAGGGATTGCTTAGTGGACCATGAGACAGGGGGTAAACATGCTAGTGCAGGTACTTCCTTATATGGCCACTTAGGCAATATAGGCTTACCTGGTCAAGGATAGCCTTATCGCCTTCCGTTTGGGGGGGGGGGTTGTGTAGGAAGGTGGATACCGGACTATGGTTACCCCAGATTTTCTGCCTTGTGTTTAGCTCGTTTTTTACTTAGTTGGCCTGGGATCCTGCTAATCAGGGCCCCAGGCTATCTGCTCTCTATAAAATGGACTCCATGTACCTTAGGTACATAACTAATTGGATATTGGGTCACCTTATGAGCCCCTGTATCGTGTACTATAGGTACTCATGGCATAGGTGCATCCAAGGCCTACCAGGGGCTGCAGCATATCTTTTGCCACCCCTGGCTGGCCATCCAAACTGACACAACTGGCTGATCACTCAGCTGGGGCAAGGTCGTGTAATCACCCCTTGCTTAGGTATAGTATTCCAATATCTAACCTTATAGACACATAGTAACCTATAAGTCACTCCTATGGCAGGCCTTAACAATCCTGGAGGCAGAGTGCTTGGTTTTATGTGAGATGGTGCTCTAGCATGAGCTGAGCCTGTCTGCAGCTTTCGGAACCATGTCCTTATAGCTGTTCTAGGATATTGCCATACCATATACTCTTAAGTGCATTATAATCTCCCTTGTAGTCAAGGAGTGACCACCCTGCACAAGTAGGCACCATCAAGCGATCAACGGTTTGCTTTGTCGACGCTCCCGCCGGAGCCCGAGCACAGAGCCTGACAAGACCCGGACTTCCAGACTTCCTTCAGCCCGATCCACAGCCACAGCAAAGCTGAGACCCGTGGAGGCGACGCGAGACGTGGGACCGGCCATCTTGGAAAGCCAGCAAATTGCTTTCCGTGCAACTTCTGAGGCACCCTCGAAGTTGTGCATTGGGGATTGAGAAGCCCCAGCCCCGAGCACCAACTGCACCGAAGATCACCTCTCCACACTCACCGAGTACTGCGTGGGGCCCTTTTGCATTTTCTTGCTCGACGCGTCTGTCCGGTTGTAGGAAGGTGGATACCAGACTATGGTTACCCCAGATTTTTTGCCTAGTGTTTAGCTGGTTTTCGACTTAGTTGGCCTGGGATCCTGCTATTCAGGACCCCAGGCTATCGGCTCTCTCTCTAAAATGGACTCCATGTACCTTAGGTACATCTCCAATTGGGAATTGGGTCACCTTATGAGCCCCTGTACAGTGTACTATAGGTACCCGGGGCTTAGGTGCATCCAAGGCCTACCAGGGGCTGCAGCATGTATTATGCCACCCCTGGCAGGCCACCTAAATTGACACTACTGGCTGATCACTCAGCTGGGGCAAGGTCGTGTAATCACCCCTTGCTTAGGTATAGTATTCCTATATCTACCCTTAAATATAGACACACAGTAACCTACAAGTCACTCCTATGGCAGGCCTTAACAATCCTGGAGGCAGAGTGCTTGGTTATGTGTGAGATGGTGCTCTAGCATGAGCTGAGCCCGTCTGCAGCTTTCGCAACCATGTCCTTATAGCTGTTCTATGATATTGCCATACCATATACTCTTAAGTGCATTACAATCCTCGCGGTTGAATGCTAACTTTGGTTTGGCTTTATCTAAACATGTTGTGTAAGGTGTGTTACGCTTTGGAATACTACCCCCTCGCCAATTCTGGCGACGGGGGTAGCATTCCACCCTTCTAGAGGGAGAAGACATGTTGAAACTACTGTACCCGGTTAAAGTTAACCAGAGCCCCAGCATCACCAAATGGATGCTGCTGCCACAGACACAGGTCTGACCTCCTGCTGCTGGGAGTCCTTCCAGCGAGGGAGGCCTGGACAATAGGTTTCCTGCCTGGAGAAGTGCGAGCACCACCCCAGACAGGATTTTGTGTATTGGGACAGGGTGGGCTGAAAAGAAACAGACACTGCCTGGGGCACACTAGGTGCTCCATGACTAGTCCAGTTCAAACCGGTGCTGGGGCACTCCAGCCCCAGCTCTGGCATGAAACTGGACACCCCCCTTCCTGGTCCCACCCATAGGAGGGACTTAGTGAGTGACCCAGCCTCCTTTAGTAGTATAAAGATAGGAGCTGACCCAGGAGACTTTAGATTAATCCTGGAATCGAACTGAAGACGAAACTCTGGACCCTTCGACATTCAACTGAAGATGAAGACTGAAGAATCTCCCTTGTGGCAAGGAGTGACCACCCTGGGCAACCAGGCACCATCCAGCAACTCGACGGCTTGCTTTGTCCTTGTTCCCGCCGGAACTCGAGCGCAGAGCCTGACTAGACCTCAACTCCCGGACTCCTCTGACCCCACTGCACGACTCCAGCACAGCTGAGCTCCGTGGAAGGCATCGGAATTTGTGGAAGCAGGCAACTTGGAAAGTCTTCAACTTGCTAACAGCGCAGCTCCTGATCCATCCTCAAAGCTGTGCCCTGGGGACTGAGACGCCCCGACCCCGAGCTCCACCTGCACCGAAGACCAGCCCTCCACACTCCACGAGATCTGCGTGGGGCCCTTCTGCTTGTGTTCTGCTCGACGCGTTGTCCGGTTGCTGGCCCGTTGGCTAGTAGCCCTCTGACGACGACTCCTTTGAAAATCCATTGCTGGTCTGGTTGCTCCAGACTGGCCCTCGCTTCCCTGAAAAGGTGAAGTACCTCAGACCCTCCTGGTCTGCACCAGAAGCCTTTTGTGTATCCTGCGTGGGTTGCCTTTGCTTAGGCTTGTTGGCTCCAATCTTAAAGTCGACCCCTCCATCTGCGAGAACCTTCGTGGGACAGCTCCTCTCCAGCACCTGGTCGTCCTCGACGCCTCCTGGTCCGCGTGGCTGCAACGACAAGCTTCACATCTGCACCTGATTGCACCTCGACGACATCTGGTTCCTTCCTGGTTCCACCCGGTCACTGGCAAGTGACCTAGACTCTGTCCCCTCTGCTTTCAGGTCCTCTTCATCCTAGATTCACCCTTGGATCCACCCGGACATCTTCCTCCTGGTCGCCTGCAGCATCTTCTTCCGAGGCTCCATAGGAAACGACGAGAAAACCCGACACACTTTGACACCTATGCACCCGCAGCCCGTGGGTGAGGTAACGCGAGTACTTCGGTGCTCCTGTAGGGATTGACTATCCAGTTTTGCTCGTTGTGTAATCCTAGTTAGAACGGAAGTGTCCTAAAACTTAATTACTTACCTTTTTACGTTCCAATTGACTTTCTATTGACTCTCGCGTGAGAGAACTGACTCTGCACGCGCCGCCTGTGGGCCTCCTACTCCTAACCTAAGGGTCAGATAGTGTAGCCCCAGCAATCCTCTAGGTCCTAGGCATTCTCCTTTCCCGAGTCGTGGTTCTTATACCACTTACTTAGTATATAGTTTTACGCGCCCCTAGGGCCTAACTGTAAATTGTGCTATTTAAAGTATTTCTAAGTGTAACTTGTTATGTGCTTTTGCCTCTGACCTCATAAAGAGTTCAGAGGAGTGTGTTAGTGAATAAATTCATATATATTTTATATATATCCTGTGTGGTGTCCTTTCATTTGATATTCAAGGGGTTACATATAGTAAAACAGCTGGCTTTACACGCCCTCAAGAGTCTCTTAGCCTAAGACTGTTCTGTCCACGCTACCACTAGGATAGCTGGTCTATAAGGTTGACTTACAACCATCACCATAAGGGTTGTTTGGACTGGTGCAAGGTGCTCACTAGAATAGTGAACATCATATACCAGGCCAACTTCTCACATTGGTGTGCAGCGGTTGGGATTAGAGCTTGCTGTTGTTTTACCACTTGTAATCTTGAGATATCATTTGAAAGATCACATAGGTACCTGTAGGTACATATAAAAACAAGTCTTAGTATACTTAAGTTCTACTGAACTTAGCTGTTGTAGAGCCTGGGCCTAGCACACCCTGACTACAACTCCTAGATAGGTTCTGTAGGAAAACACATAGGGGGCAGATTTATGAAGGCCTTGCGCCGCGTCATTTTTAACATGGGAAAAAGTGACGCACCGGCGGCGCAAGGCCTTCATAAATCTGCCCCATAGTGTAGGTAGGTGCAACACCACACCGCACTAGAAACCATGTCTCAGACAGTGAACCCCAGTGGTTCTCTGCCTTCAGAGGTAGATCCCTTGGGGACTGCCTCAAGATATGAAGCCTTAGCCTTCCAAGAATTGAGACAACTGTGTACTTCTAGAAGGCTAAAAAAGGGTTCAAACCCTACCCTAAAGTTCTTAGTTGAGCTCTTAGAAGAGTATGATGCTCAAAAGACACCTGACTCAGGTGCTTCAGGTAGCTCGGATGAAGTCCTACCCTCCACAGAGGATACCACTGATACTCCAGTTCCAGATGAGGAAGAGGAGGAAGGGGGAGAGGGAGATGATTCTGATCCTGAGACAAACAGTCAGACCATAGTCAGAAGACTTAGTCAGGCTAACTTAAGCATACATGGGAGTCAGTATGGGCAGACCTCATACAGACCCCCAAGTGGGCTTAACCAGGGGCGGAGAAGAGGGAGATCCCACTCCAGGGAATCTCTCAGATCTCATGCTTCAAATAGCTCTCATGGCCTTCCTCAGAGAGGGATGACTTCCCCTCAGAGAAGGGAACATGAGACAAAGATGAGAGAAGCTGCTCTTAGGATTGAAAGACAGGAGCTTGAGGTGGCCCTGGCTAAAGAGAAGCTTGCTCGTGCTAGAGAGCATAGAGAGAGTGGGTTAGAACCCACAGGTGGCAGCAATATCCCTAAGAATAAAGATAGGTCCTATGAAAATAGACACCTAAGCAAGATTGTGCCCCCCTATAAAGAAGGGGATCACATCCACAAGTGGATTACTGCTTTGGAGAGGGCCTGCAAAGTGCAGCAGGTACCCCAAAGTCAGTGGGCAGCAATCTTATGGCTCTCCTTTTCTGAAAAAGGTAGAGATAAGCTCCTCACAGTTAGTGATGGGGATGCTAACAACTACTCTGTCCTGAAGAGTGCTCTGATTGATGGGTTTGGCCTAACCACTGAACAGTATAGGTTGATGTTCAGAGATACGTAGAAGACACAGACTCAGGACTGGACTGATTTTGTTGATTGTGCCACTAAGGCTCTGGAAGGCTTGTTATTGGGAAGTCAAGTTAGGGACTATACAGGATTGTATAATTTGATCATGAGAGAGCAAATCCTTAGCAACTGTCAAAACCAGCTATTGCATCAGTACCTGATTGATTCTGATCTGACCTCTCCCCAAGAATTGGGAAAGAAGGCAGACAAATGGATCAGAACCAGGATCAAGCAGAAAAACCAGAACCAAGGGGGTGATCAGAAAAAGGCAGACCAGAAGGGTAATGAGCAGAAACAAAAAGACCAGTAGTCTTCACCGGGCCCCCAAAAGGCACAGGGGGAGGGTGGCTCCAAAAAGAACAAACAGAAACAAGAAGGTCCAAAAAGCCTGGTGTGGATACTGTAAATCAGTCTCTCACTGGTTTAGTGAGTGCACCAAGAAGGGCACAGGACCAACCACGATTGCCCCTAAGGCAACTGTTCCCCCTAGTCCAGCTGTTAGTGGTGGTTCCCAGCAAAAGGGTGTAGTAGGGTTAACTCTGGGAACTGGGGTGGACTCTAGCCTAGTCAGAGTACCAACTCAGGCTGTTCTTGTCTGTGATGGGGACATAGCAATGTCCTCTACTGTAAGTCCCGGTAATCTGAGCAAGTAAAGACAGACACCTTTTATTAATGACAAGATGACTCAGGCCTACAGGGACACGTGTGCCAGTGTCACTATGGTGACACCTAACTTTGTTAACCCTGACCAGATCATACTAGGTGAAACCTACCTAGTGACCAACGCTAGCAATCCCACTACCTCCCATAGTATGGCAGTTGTTAACTTCTCCTTGGGAGGGGTAACTGGCCTCAAACGAGTTGTTGTGAGTTCAGACCTTGCAGTAGAGTGTCTGTTAGGTAATGATCTTGAAACCTCAGTTTGGTCTGAGGTGGAGTATAGGACCCATGCAGAAATGCTGGGAATATCAGCACATGTCCTTGCTGTGACCAGGTCACAGGCCAAAAAGTGCTTACCTGAACAAGTGCTGGATCTTGAAACAATAGACCAGACACTACCCAAGAGAAAGAGCAAGAGGGTTAAGGCAGTGCCTTCCCCCCCTGCCTCAGGTTGAGGGTCAGCCCACCCAGGAGGATGATTCTGAGATCCAAAAAGGAACTGTCCTAGAAGAGCTTGAGCCTGATCAGGTTGATTTTCTTGGGACAGGGGGACCCTCAAGGGCAGACCTGAGGCAGGCTCAATTAGATTGTTCCTCTCTTGAACTCCTCGGACAGCAGGCTGCTGCTGAGGCTGCTGGGAATGCTCAAGGTACCCATAATGTGTATTGGGATGATGGGCTCCTTTATTCAGAGGCTAGAGACCCCAAGCCTGGTGCTTCCAGGAGGTTGGTTATACCTCTGCAATTTAGGGGCTTCCTTCTTACCTTGGCCCATGATATTCCGTTAGCAGGACACCTGGGCCAGAATAAGACTTGGGACAGACTCGTCCCTCACTTTCACTGGCCCCATATGTCAGAAGATACCAAGGAGTTTTGTCGCTTCTGTGTTACCTGCCAAGCCAGTGGCAAATCAGGTAGCACAACAAAGGCCCCCCTCATACCATTACCTGTGGTGGGGGTACCCTTTGAGAGAGTGGGGATAGACATTGTAGGACCAATGGACCCCCAAACAGCATCTGGGCACAGATTTATACTGGTGGTAGTGGATCATGCCACCAGGTATCCAGAAGCAATTCCACGGAGGACCACAACAGCTCCTGTTGTGGCAAAGGCCCTACTTGGAGTTTTCTCCAGAGTGGGATTTCCAAAGGAGGTTGTCTCTGAAGGAGGTGCAAACTTCATGTCAGGATATTTAACTGCAATGTGGAAGGAGTGTGGTGTCAACTATAAGTTCACCACCCCCTATCACCCACAGAGTCATGGCTTGTGGAGAGATTCAACAAGACCCTGAAAGGGATGATAAAAGGGTTACCCGAAAAGCTGAGGCAAAGATCGGACATCCCTTTACCCTGCCTTCTGTTTGCTTACAGAGAGGTCCCACAAAAGGGGGTTGGCTACAGCCCTTTTGAGCTTTTGTTTGGGCATCCTGTAAGAGGGCCCCTATGTCTTGTGAAGGAAGGATGGGAGTTACCTCTCAAAAAGCCTAAACTTGACAGAGTGGACTATGCACTTGGTCTCCGCTCCAGGATGGCTGAGTATATGGAGAAGGCTTCCAAAAACCTTGAGGCCAGCCAAGAACTTCAGAAAGCTTGGCCTGACCAAAAGGCTGTGCTGACTGTGTACCAGCCAGGACAGAAAGTATGAGTGTTGGAGCCAGTGGCCCCAGCAGCACTCCAGGACAAATGGTCTGGACCCCATACAATAGTTGAGCAGAAGGGAGATGTCACCTACTTGGTGGACCTTGGGACTCCCAGAAGCCCCCACAGGGTGCTTCATGTCAACAGACTAAAAGCATTTGTCGACAGGGCAGACATGGGCTTGCTCATGGCTACAGATGAGGGGCAGGAGGAAGAGAGTGACCCTCTCCCAGACCTGCTTACTCAGAACCCTGATGACGGGTCAGTAGATGGTGTTGTCTTTGCTGACAGCCTCTCTGAACATCAGCAACAGGACTGCAGACAGGTTCTTCAGTTCTTCAGACATCTGTTTTCCCTGACCCCAAGTCAGACAAACTGGTGCACCCATGAGGTGGACACTGGTGACAGTCTGCATGTCAAGAGTAAAATCTACAGGCAACCTGACCATGTCAGGGACTGCATTAGGACAGAGGTCCAAAAGAAGTTGGAGCTGGGAGTTATTGAGCGCTCAGAGAGCCCTTGGGCCAGTCCAGTAGTCCTGGTGCCAAAACCTCACACCCAAGATGGTAAGAGAGAGATGAGGTTTTATGTGGACTACAGAGGTCTCAATGCTGTCACTGGGACAGATGCCCACCCCATCCCCAGGGCAGATGAGCTCATTGATAAGTTGGCTTCTGCCAAGTTCTTGAGCACATTTGACCTGACAGCAGGCTACTGGCAAATCAGATTACCGGAGGATGCAAAAGCCAAGACAGCATTTTCGACCCCAGGAGGACATTATCAATTTGTGGTAATGCCCTTTGGTTGAAGAATGCACCTGGCACTTTCCAAAGGCTGGCAAATCAAGTTCTCACAGGATTGGATGACTATTGTGCAGCTTATCTAGATGATATTGCTGTCTTTAGCTCCACCTGGGAGGATTACCTGGTCCACCTGAGGAAGGTTTTAGATGCTCTGCAAAAGGCAGGCCTCACTATCAAGGCTACAATGTGCCAGATAGGGAGGGCAGAGCAAGGTTGTGTACCTGGGCCACATGGTAGGTGGAGGTCAGGTTCAACCACTAGAGAGCAAGATCCAGACCATCAGAGACTGGACTCTTCCAATCACCCAGACACAGGTCAGAGCTTTCTTGGGCCTGTCTGGGTACTACAGGAAGTTTTTGAAAAACTATGGGTCCATTGAGACACCACTGAATGATTTAACTTCCAAAAAGATGCCAAAGAAAGTTCAGTGGACAGTTTGCTGTCAAAAGGCATTTGATGACTTGAAGCAGGCCATGTGTACTGCACCTATTCTAAAAAGTCCAGATTATCCCAAAGAGTTCATAGTCCAAACAGATGCTTCTGAGTTGGGTGTGGGAGCTGTACTTTCACAACTGAATATAGATGGTCAAGACCAGCCCATTGCTTTCATAAGCAGAAGGCTGACCCCTAGAGAGAAACGTTGGTCAGCTATAGAGAGGGAGGCCTTTGCTGTGGTTTGGGCCCTGAAGAAGCTGAGGCCATACTTGTTTGGCACTCACTTCAAGATTCAGACAGACCACAAGCCCCTCCTATGGTTAAATCAGATGAAGGGTGAAAATCCCAAGCTTCTTAGGTGGTCCATTTCCCTACAGGGGATGGACTTTACAGTGGAACATAGACCTGGGACTGACCATGCCAATGCAGATGGACTCTCCAGATATTTCCACTCAGAACATGAAGACTCAACTGGTCAAGGTTAGTTTAATGTCCCTAAGTTTGGGGGGGTTGTGTAAGAGAGTAGGGTCTGCTTCCTATGGTCACCCCCACTTTTTGCTTTTGCTTTACTGGTTTTCGACTTAGATGTGGCTGTGGGCCTGCTAATCATACCCACAGCCCAGATGCACTCTCTCTAAATTCACACCATGTACTCTAGGTACATCCGCAATTGGGAATTGGCTCACCTTATCAGCCCCTGTAGAAGTGTACCCTAGGTTCTCAGGGCATAGGTGTAACCAAGGCCTACCAGGGGCTGCAGCATGTATTATGCCACCCCTGGCTGGCCACTCAAACTGACACAACTGGCTGATCACTCAGCTGGGGCAAGGTCGTGTAATCACCCCTTGCTTAGGTATAGTATTCCTATATCTACCCTTAAATATAGACACACAGTAAACTATAAGTCACTCCTATGGCAGGCCTTAACAATCCTGGAAGCAGAGTGCTTGGTTATGTGTGAGATGGTGCTCTAGAATGAGCTGAGCCTGTCTGCAGCTTTCGGAACCATGTGCTTATAGCTGTTCTATGATATTGCGATACCATATACTCTTAAGTGCATTATAATCCTCGCGGTTGAATGCTAACTTTGGTTTGGCTTTATCTAAACAGGTTGTGTAAGGTGTCATACGCTTTGGAATACTACCCCCTCGCCAATTCTGGCGACCTGGGTAGCATTCCACCCTTCTAGAAGGAGAAGACATGTTGTTGCTGACTATCCCGGATAAAGTTAACCAGAGCCCCAGCGTCACAAAATGGATGCTGCTGCCACAGACACAAGTCTGACCTCCTGCTGCTGGGAGTCCTTCCAGCGAGGGAGGCCTGGACAATAGGTTTCCTGCCTGGAGAGGTGCGAGCACCTCCCCAGACGGGATGTTGTGTATTGGGACAGGGAGGGCTGAATAGAATGAGACATGCCTGGGGCACACTAGGTGCTCCATGCATACCCCAGTTCAAACCGGTTGCTGGGAGACTCCAACCCCAGCTCTGGCGCGAAACTGCACAAAGGAAAGGGGGTGTAACCACCCCCCTTCCTGGTCCCACCCATAGGAGGGACCTAGTGAGTAACCCAGCCCCCTTTAGTAGTATAAAGACAGGAGCTGACCCAGGAGACTTTAGATTTGATCCTGAACTGAAACTTGAAATGAAACTCTGGACCCTTCGACATTCAACCGACTTGAAGACTGAAGAATCTCCCTTGTGGCCAAGGAGTGACCACCCTGGGAAACCAGGCACCATCCAGCAACTCAACGGCTTGCTTTATCCCCGTTCCAGCCGGAACTCGATCGCAGAGCCTGACAAGACCTCGACTCCAGGACTCCTCTGACCCCACTGCACGACTCCAGCACAGCTGAGCTCCGTGGAAGGTGTTGGAATCGGTGGAACCAGGCAACTTGGAAAGTCTTCAACTTGCTAACAGCGCAGCTCCTGTGGCATCCTCGAAGCTGTGCACTGGGGACTGAGACTCCCCGACACTGAGCTCCACCTGCACCGAAGACCAGCCCTCCACACTCCACGAGATCTGCGTGGGGCCCTTCTGCTTGTGTTCTGCTCGACGCATTGTCCCGGTTGCTGGCCAGTTGGCTAGTAGCCCTGTGACGACGATTCCTTTGAAAATCCATCCCTGGTCTGGTTGCTCCAGACTGGCGCTTGCTTCCCTGAAAAGGTGAAGTACCTCAGACCCTCCTGGTCTGCACCAGAAGCTCCTTGTGTATCCTGCGTGGGTTGTCTTTGCTTAGGCTTGTTGGCTCCAATCTTGAATTCAACCCCTCCATCTGCGAGAACCTTCGTGGGACAGCTCCTCTCCAGCACCTGGTCGTCCTCGACGCCTCCTGGTCCACGTGGCTGCAACGACAAGCTTCACATCCGCACCTGATTGCTCCTCGACGACGTCTGGTTCCACCCGGTCACTGGCTAGTGACCTAGACTCTGTCCCCTCTGCTTTCAGGTCCTCTTCATCCTACATCCACCCTTGTATCCACCCGGACATCTTCCTCCTCGTCGCCTGCAGCATCTTCTTCCAAGGCTCCATAGGAATCAACGACAAAACCCAACACACTTTGACACATATGCACCCGCAGCCCGTGGGTGAGGTAACGCGAGTACTTCGGTGCTCCTGTAGGGATTGACTATCCTAGTGTCTAGTTTTGTTAGTTGTGCACTCCTAGTTATACCGGAAGTGTCCTAAATCTTCGATTACTTACCTTTAAAGTTCCCATTGACTTTTTATTGACTCTCGCATGGGTGTACTGACACTGCACGCGCCGCCTGTGGGCCGCCCACTCCTAACCTAAGGGTCAGATAGTGTAGCCCCAGCGATTCCCTAGGCCCTAGGCCTTCTCCTTTCCCAAGTCGCGGTTCTTATACCACTTACCTAGCATATGGTTTTACGCGCCCCTAGGGCCAAACTGTAAATTGTGCTATTTAAAGTATTTCTAAGTGTAACTTGTTATGTGCTTTTGCCTCTGACCTCATAAAGAGTTCAGAGGAGTGTGTTAGTGAATAAATACATATATATTTTATATATATATATATCCTGTGTGGTGTCCTTTCATTTGATATTCAAGGGGTTACATATGGTAAAAAAGCTGGCTTTACACGCCCTCAAGAGTCTTTTAGCCTAAGACTGTTCTGCCCACGCTACCACTAGGATAGCTGGTCTATAAGGTTGACTTACAACCATCACCATAAGGGTTGTTTGGACTGGTGCAAGGTGCTCACTAGAATAGTGAACATCATATACCAGGCCAACTTCTCACAGTTGTGTTGCGGACAAGACCCTCTTTCCTGCCCAAGGTTGTCATGGCCTTCCACATCGGGCAGTCCATCACCTTGTCCACCTTCTTTCCGCCTCCGCATCACTGTAAAGAGGAAGAGCGGCTCCACCGTCTGGACCCAAAACGTGCGCTGTCATACTATCTGGATCGCACACGCCAGTTCCGGGTGGATGACCAACTCTTTGTTGGTTACGTTAGCGCTAAGAAGGGGCGGGCAGTGCACAAACAGACCATCTCTCGTGGGTCGTGTTGTGCATCAAGGCATGCTACTCTTTGGCTAAGAAGGAGCCTCCTTTTGGCTGAGGGCCCATTCCACTCGGGCCACGGCGGCTACTACTGCCCTGGGCCGGGGAGTCCCTTTGCAGGACATCTGTCAGGCAGCTACGTGTGCCTCGCTGCACACGTTCGCAAAACACCACTGCCTGGACAGCCAAGTCTGGAGGGATGGCTTCTTTGGCCGTTCCGTCCTCCAGGACTTTCTGGTGTGATCATTGGTTCGCAGACCCACCACCGGGGTTGGTATTGCTGGGGTATCTATTCTAAGGTAAGGAATCTAATACTAACCTGTTTCTTTCAGATGCACAAGTTACTTACCTTCGGTAACGATATATCTGTAAGAAACAGTAGTTAGTATTAGATTCCTTACCGCCCCACCCATCCTACCCGTTCTGCGAACTGATATCTAGGGTTAAGGTCATACCCTTTCAGGGCCCTAGTTTCATGGCACCAGTGTTGGTTTTTATCATGGCTCTGCGTTTCTGGCACGGAAAAGCTGTGTATAAGAACTGACGTCAGCGCGCGAGGGCGGCGTCTAAGTACACCGACGATGTCATCCCGGCGCCAACGACGAAGGACGCGGAGCCGCAAACGACGCAGGACGCGGAGCAGCAGACGACGCCTACCGACGCACAAGGGTACTGCTATGCAAAATTTTCCGGATCCAGTCTGACGTCTGGGGATATTCTAAGGTAAGGAATCTAATACTAACTACTGTTTCTTACAGATATATCGTTACCGAAGGTAAGTAACTTGTGCGACCGGGCCCAAGTCATCCTTGTGGCTCCGGACTGGTCACGAAGATACTGGTATCCCGAGCTATTCAGCATGTCAGTTGATCCCCCGATTCGTCTGCCTCTTCAGGAGGACCTTCTGTCGCAGCAGCAGGGGACAGTCCTCCACCTGTCTAGTCTCCACTTACATGCGTGGAGATTGAGCGGCGGCAGTTGAGGCCATTTGACTTGCCTCCTGAAGTCTGTAATGTGATTCTGGCAGCCAGCCGTCCCTCCACAAAATAATCGGTATACGCCTGCAGGTGGAACAAATTTGTGGCATGGTGCACAGCAAAGGCTGTACATCCCCTTTCTGCCCCTCTTTCAGAGGTTCTCCTCTTTCTTCTTTCTCTTGCCCAGCAGGGCTCTGCTCTGTGCACTCTAAAGGGCTACCTCTCTGCCATTTCCGCCTTCTTAAGGCTCCCTGATCAGCCCTCTTTGTTCAAGTCCCCGGTTGTGAATAGGTTTTTGAAGGGCATCACTCATATGTTTCCCCCTGTTCCTTTCGTGATGCCTCAGTGGGACTTGAACCTTGTTCTGACTTATCTGATGTGCGCTCCCTTCGAGCCACTTCATAACTGTCCTCTTCGTCTCCTTACTCTTAAGACTGCATTCCTGGTTGCCATCACCTCTGCCAGGAGAGTGAGTGAGCTCCAGGCTCTTTCTTCTCAACCTCCCTTCCTTTCTGTCTATCCGGACAAAGTTGTGTTGCGGACTCGACTCTAGTTTCTGCCCAAGGTAGTCACAGCCTTCCACATCAGGCAGTCCATCACCTTCCCCACCTTCTTTCCGCCTCCGCATCCCTCGAAAGAGGAAGAGAGGCTCCACCATCTGGACCCAAAACGTGCACACTCTTATCTGGATCGCACACGCCAGTTCCGGGTGGATGACCAACTCTTTGTTGGTTACGTGGGTGCTAAGAAGGGACAGGCGGTGCACAAACTGGCCATTTCTCAATGGGTCGTCTTGTGCATCAAGGCTTGTTACTCTCTGGCTAAAAAGGAGCCTCCTGTGGCGCTACGTGCCCATTCCACTCCGGCCACGGCGGCTACTACTGCCCTGGGTCGGGGAGTCCCCTTGCAGGACATCTGTCAGGCAGCTACGTGGGCCTCGCTGCACACGTTCGCCAGACACTACTGCCTGGACAGCCAAGTCCGGAGAGATGGCTTTTTCGGCCGTTCCGTTCTCCAGGACTTTCTGGTGTGATCATTGGTTCGCAGACCCACCACCGGGGTTGGTATTGCTGGGGTATCTTTTTAAGGTAAGGAATCTAATACTAACGTGTTTCTTTCAGATGCACAAGTTACTTACCTTCGGTAACGATATATCTGTAAGTAACAGTAGTTAGTATTAGATTCCTTACCGTCCCACCCATCCTCCCCATTCTGTGAACCGATATCTAGTGTTAAGGTCGTCCCCTTTCAGGGCCCTAGTTTTTATGGTACCAGTGTTGGTTTTTATCATGGCTCTGCGTTTCTGGCGCGGAAAAGCTGTGTATAAAAACTGACGTCAGCGCGCGAGGGCGGCGTCTAAGTACACCGACGATGTCATCCCGGCGCCAAGTACGTCGACGACGGACGCGAAGCCGCAGACGACACCTTCCGACGCGCAGGGGTACTGCTACGCAAAATTTTCCGGATCCACTCTGACGCCTGGGGATATTCTAAGGTAAGGAATCTAATACTAACTATATATCATTACCAAAGGTAAGTAACTTGTGCTTCAGTGCGGGTATTGTCCACGTGAAGGACAAATGTTTCTCTAGCAGATGTAAGAGCAACTTCTTTTTGAGACAATAGCGCTCTTATACGACTCATTTGGTTGAACTCTGCTTTTAAGGTTGGAATTGACGGCCAGATGGGAACATCCAGCTTCCCATGCGGAGGAGGAAACAGAACATTTTTACAGCAAATTACACGTTCAGTGACCGTACCCACATAAGCGATACCAGCCATCAGCCCACAATAATCTGCATTTTTTAACAGTAAATTACTCCTATTTGCCAGTAAAGTGAATGTGGGTATGATAGCAGGTGTTGGAGTGTCCTTCCAAATACAGGCCAAATTAGGGGCCTCCAGATTACAAGAGCCATGCAATTGTATGTGTCTACAAATTAACGAGTGGTCTGGCGCTGTTGTGCAATCTTCACCATTCAAATAAACTTCTTTACCCTCCCTTAGACACCTGTAGGTAAACGGCAGTGACCAAGCTTCATGGAGATAAGTGCTGCCTAATGGTTCATATCTGCCTATAGCATAGTACTTCATGCAAGCCTCAAATTTAAACAGGCTGAAAGGTAACATTATCATTCTGTGGATAAGCCATACAGCAGAACTTGTTTCGGCCACAGAAAATGGCAAGGGTTAAAGTTTTTCAAAATGCAACATAGAAAACGTGGCATCTTTCATTGACATGAATTGCTGTTTGTCAGTCAAATTAAAAGGTGCAAATAACGAGGACGTATTCATGTAATCCGAGGGAAACCGTCCTGATTTTAACGTTTGTAAGGTCCAAGCAAACTGCATTACAGAACGCAATTGATTCTGACCATGGAACAACACAGAAACATCCTTTTGCACTATATCTACAACAGACGACACAATATCATCTAAGGTGTAAATGCGGGAGGAAAGGGTATTAATGCTATTATCCACAACTGCAAGCACCTTTTCTAAATTAGCTTGATCTATAGCTCTCAACCTCGAGGCAGCCTCAATTTGGGACAGTTTCCAAATCTCGTTGTAAATGGCATATACCCATCTTTTGGATCTGCCAGTTGCAGGGCCTTTAATAAAGTCATTCAGGTAAACATAGTCAGTCAGTTTAGACAGGTGAAGTTTAACTGACGCTAAAGTGGAGTGTTTGAGCCAATTCTGACATAGCTTGCCTACAGAATAGGTAGTGACAGAACGGTCACTCACGAAACGGGGATCCACTCTAACCTGCATGTAGCCACGGGCCATACCCAGAAACTGATGCTGGCAGGAATCAGCACTTTTTTGCCACAACAACCAACCCTCAGGATCCAAACTGGTGATGTTAAAGGAAGAATTCAGCATCAACGTTTTTAATTCTCTAATGGAGATTTTGGAGTAATTATCCCGGCCGGGATACTCATCTAACTCTGGAAAAGATGGTGTATTTAATTTTTTAGGAGTAACCAATCCAAAGCAGGTTATTTGTGAAATAGTCGAATTCAAAAACAACATATGGTTCGGGATGAGACATGCACGATGCAAAGCCTCTATGCCTTGCACTTGCCAGTTTTTAGTACCCCAAACAGATTTAAGATCTATGGCATCTTTCCACAACTCATAGCCCCCTAGAGACAACTGGTCAAGAAAGGACTTAGAATATAATAATTTGGTGTGGGTCAGTCTAACTTTGGAAGAGGTCTTTTCGGTCAACTTAAACTAAAACGCATTAGGATTCGTCTGATTAAAATCAGTAAAATATGTGAATCTCTTCAAAGTGATTTAGAGCTCCCGTCTATGGGAGCAGGGCAGTGTTCCCATTGGGTAAAATTCACCATATTACTTCTTGTATTCGCCTTGTGCAGGTAGTGATTTCCAAAGTGTTGGTAACAATACAAATCACCATAGTTAGCAGAATTCAAATATAAATCTTCAGCATCAAAGGCAGCAGAATATTTTAAATCTGAAAACAAAGCCTCAACGGCCTGAACATCCCAATCATCAGCATATATATTCTGCCTAATTACATCCCCCATGGAAACCCTCAATACATTTGGAACATTAATGACTTCAGTCGGTCCATGAATCTGGAACTTCACTGCATCCTAAACAATTCCATCTAAAACTGGCCAAGCAGTGATGTTAACATGCTCCAAGTCTCTCTTGATGCGGTGGGACGAGAAGTAGGGTGCCAATGTTCCATTAATTTGTCGAATAACTAATCGTTTCTCAACGTAGTGGCCATTCACCAAACGAAAGAAAAAAATTACAAATCCAATTGACATAAACAAAAAAACTGAAAAAAGTACCAACCAAATGTAAGTCTAAAGAGGAATTAAAAAATGTTTTCTGAACCATGTTGCAAAAATTTAAACTTTTGAAGGGGACTTAGATGTGGAAGAGTTAGTGTCAAAGGAAAATCTGGACTGATTTGCCAATCTAGTTTCTAAATCAGGCAATGACAAGTCAGTGGGGTATGTATACTCAGTCTCATCAAGATGATCTTGAGGTGGAATATTCACTAAAGGACTTGATGCAGCAGGCATCTCTAATACAACCTCAGCAGGTCTGTTCCCGGGAGCCGGCATCAAGACAGAATTTCTCAGCATAGCCGGGCCGGAGACCGCAGGTGTCATACTAAGAAGAATTGGCCACTCTGTGTACTTTGACATTGTCTATGGAGATGTACCTCTTTTCTTTACGACCTGGAAGTGGTGATAAAATGACTGTTCTTGTGCCCTGCACTCCAAGTACAGGAACTGGTGCTCGATACGAGAGGCCAAATTCTTTCTTGTTCTCGATCTTCTCACGGACCAGTTCCTTCGCAAGACTGTCTCTCGTCTTTTGTAGAGTCTGTAAAACATTACAATGTTCATCTACGTCAAAGGGTGCAGCAGACGCCGCAGAGTCTAGACCGTCAAGGTCCGGGACATACATTTTGATGCCAAAGAGCATTTCGTATGGGGTCCGCCCTCCCAGAGACCTTCTAGGGTGATTATTAAGAGCACGTTGTACGCTATTGAGTTCCTTCCACTACCTATAACTCGAGCTGCCAAAGGCTGCTTTAAATCACGGTTCATTCGTTCCACAACACTGTTGCCCTCAGGCCTGTATGGAGACGAAAATTTGACTTGGACCCCCAAAGACCCCATGGCATCCTTGTACGCCTTAGAGGCGAACGCTGGACCCTGGTCAGAATGGAAGGTGCTTTGAGAAGTTGGCCTGGTATATGATGTTCACTATTCTAGTGATCACCTTGCACCAGTCCAAACAACCCTTATGGTGATGGTTGTAAGTCAACCTTATAGACCAGCTATCCTAGTGGTAGCGTGGACAGAACAGTTTTAAGCTAAAAGACTCTTGAGGGCGTGTAAAGCCAGCTGTTTTACCATATGTAACCCCTTGAATACCACATGAAAGGACACCACACAGGATATATATATAAAATATATATGTATTTATTTACTAACACACTCCTCTGAACTCTTTATGAGATCAGAGGCAAAAGCACATAATAAGTTACTTAATCAGAATACTTTAAATAGCAAGATTTACAGTTAGGCCCTAGGGGCGCGTAAAACCATATACTAAGTAAGTGGTATAAGAACCACGACTCGGGAAAAGGAAAGGCCTAGGGCCTAGAGAACCACTGGGGCTACACTATCTGAACCTTAGGTTAGGAGTAGGAGGCCCACAGGCGGCGCGTGCAGTGTCAGTACACTCCTGCGAGAGTCAATAGAAAGTCAATGGGAACTTAAAAAGGTAAGTAACGAAGATTTAGGACACTTCCGGTCTAAATAGGAAGATACAACTAACAAAACTAGACACTAGGATGGGCAATCCCTACAGGAGCACCGAAGTACTCGCGTTACCTCACCCACGGGTTGCGGGTGCATAGGTGTCAAAGTGTGTCGGGTTTTCTCGTTGATTCCTATGGAGCCTTGGAAGAAGATGCTGCAGGCAACCAGGAGGTAGATGTCCGGGTGGATCCAAGTGGGGATCGGAGTTGAAGAAGACCTGAAAGCAGAGGGGACAGAGTCTAGGTCACCAGCCAGTCACCGGGTGGTACCAGACGTCGTCGAGGAGCAATCAGGTGCTGTCGTGAAGCTTGTCTTTGCAGCCACGCGGACCAGGAGGCGTCGAGGACGACCAGGTGCTGGAGAGGAGCTGTCCCACGAAGGTTCTCGCAGATGGAGGGGTCGACTTCAAGATCAGAGTCAACAAGCCTAAGCAAAGGCAACCCACGCAGGATACACAAAAGGCTTCTGGTGCAGACCAGGAGGGTTTCAGGTACTTCACCTCTTCAGGGAAGCAAGGGCCAGTCTGGAGCAACCAGACCAGCGATGGATTTTCAAAAGGATTGTCGTCACAGGGCTACTAGCCAACTGGCCAGCAACCGGGACAACGCGTCGAGCAGAACACAAGCAGAAGGGCCCCACGCAGATTTCGTGGAGTGTGGAGGGCTGGTCTTCGGTGCAGGTGGAGCTCGGTGTCGGGGTGTCTCAGTCCCCAGGGTACAGCTTCGAGGATGCCTCAGGAGCTGCGCTGTTAGCAAGTTGAAGACTTTCCAAGTTGCCTGGTTCCACGGGTTCCGACGCCTTCCACGGGGTTCAGCTGTGCTGGAGTCGTGCAGTGGGGTCAGAGATGTCCGGGAGTCGAGGTCTTGTCAGGCTCTTTGCTCGGGTTCCGGCGGGAACGGGGAAAAAGCAAGCCGCCGAGTTGCTGGATGGTGCCTGATTGCCCAGGGTAGTCACTCCTTGGCCACAAGGGAGATTCTTCAGTCTTCAGCTCAGGTGAATGTCGAAGGGTCCAGAGTTTCGTTTCAAGTCGATTCCAGGATTAATCTAAAGTCCTGGGGTTCAGCTCCTACCTTTATACAACTAAAAGGGGCTGGTTTACTTTCTAGGTCCCTCCTATGGGTGGGACCAGGAAGGGGGGTGGTTACACCCCCTTTCCTTTGTCCAGTTTCGCGCCAGAGCTGGGGCTGGAGTGCCCCAGTACCGGTTTGAACTGGACTATGCATGGATCACCTAGTGTGCCCCAGGCAGTGTCTCATTCTATTCAGCCCTCCCTGTCCCAATACACAAAGTCCTGTCTGGGGTGGTGCTCGCACCTCTCCAGGCAGGAAACTATTGTCCAAACCTCCGTGACTGGAAGGACTCCCAGCAGCAGGAGGTCAGACTTGTGTCTGTGGCAGCAGCGTCCATTTTGTGACGCTGGGGCTCTGGTTAATTTTAACCGCGATAGTCAGCAACAACATGTCTTCTCCCTTTAGAAGGGTGGAATGCTACCCCCGTTGCCAGAATTGGCGAGTGGGTAGTATTCCAAAGTGTATGACACCTTACACGACATGTTTAGATAAAGCCAAACCAAAGTTCGCATTCAACCGCGAGGATTATAATGCACTTAAGAGTATATGGTATGGCCCAAATAGAACCTAAAACCTCACCGCACGTGCTGGTTGCCGCGTTTTGGGCCGGAAGGGAGCGGAGAACCCGTTAGGGGAACATGGTATGTCCTGCACACTTTCTTGGGGTTGCCGGACTCCTGAAGGATGTAGCTGTGTATGTCCTCGGAAGGAGTTGGGTGAGGCAGCACGAGGGGTTTATACCACCCCATAGGAGGGATAATGGAAGGCACACTGACATGGGGGGGTGGGGGTAGAGGGGGGGCGGGGGGACTCGGTTAGGGACGTGGGATACGGAATACTGTGGATTTACATCCTGAAAAGCGGAGCCACTGAGTTGGTGGTCCTCTTCTGCTGAATGCTTGTAGGATGATTGACGAAAAGTTAATAAAAATCTGTTTAAAAAAAAAGAAAAAAAAGAGTATATGGTATGGCGATATCATAGAACAGCTATAGGGACATGGTTCCGCAAGCTGCAGACAGGCTCAGCTCATGCTAGAGGACCATCTCACACGTAACCAAGCACTCTGTCTCCCGGATTGTTAAGGCCTACCATAGGAGTGACTTATAGGTTACTGTGTGTCTATATTTAAAGGTAGATATAGGAATACTATACCTAAGCAAGGGGTGATTACACGACCTTGCCCCAGCTGAGTGATCAGTTAGTTGTGTCAGTTTGAGTGGCCAGCCAGGGGTGGCATAATACATGCTGCAGCCCCTGGTAGGCCTTGGTTACACCTATACCCTGAGTACCTAGGGTACACTTCTACAGGGGCTGATAAGGGGAACCAATTCCCAATTGTGGATGTACCTAGAGTACATGGTGTGAATTTAGAGAGAGTGCCTCTGGGCTGTGGGTCTGATTAGCAGGCCCACAGCCACATCTAAGTCGAAAACCAGTAAAGCAAAAGCAAAAAGTGGGGGTGACCATAGGAAGCAGACCCTACTCTCCTACACAACCCCCCCCCAAACTTAGGGAGATTAAACTAACCTTAACCAGTTGAGTCTTCATGTTCTAAGTGGAAATATCTGGAGAGTCCATCTGCATTGGCATGGTCAGACCCAGCACTATGTTCCACTGTAAAGTCCATCCTCTGTAGGGAAATGGACCACCTAAGAAGTTTGGGATTTTCACCCTTCAACTGATTTAACCATAGGAGGGGCTTGTGGTCTGTCTGAATCTTGAAGTGAGTGCCAAACAAGTATGGCCTCAGCTTCTTCAGGGCCCAAACCACAGCAAAGGCCTCCCTCTCTATAGCTGACCAACATTTCTCTCTAGGGGTCAGCCTTCTGCTTATGAAAGCAATGGGCTGGTCCTGACCATCTATATTCAGTTGTGAAAGTACAGCTCCCACACCCAACTCAGAAGCATCTGTTTGGACTATGAACTCTTTGGAGTAATCTGGACTTTTCAGAATAGGTGCAGTACACATGGCCTGCTTCAGGTCATCAAATGCCTTTTGACAGCTAACTGTCCACTGAACTTTCTTTGGCATTTTTGGAAGTTAAATCATTCAGTGGTGTCACAATGGACCCATAGTTTTTCACAAACTTCCTGTAGTACCCAGACAGGCCCAAGAAAGCCCTGACCTGTGTCTGGGTGATTGGAGGAGTCCAGTCTCTGATGGTCTGGATCTTGCTCTCCAGTGGTTGAACCTGACCCCACCTACCAGGTGGCCCAGGTACACAACCTTGCTCTGCCCTATTTGGCACTTAGTGGCCTTGATAGTGAAGCCTGCCTTTTGCAGGGCCTCTAAAACATTCCTCGGGTGGACAGGTGATCCTCCCAGGTGGAGCTAAAGACAGCAATATCATCTAGATAGGCTGCACAATAGTCATCCAGTCCTATGAGAACTTGATTCACCAGCCTTTGGAAAGTGGCAGGTGCATTTTTCAAACCAAAGGGCATTACCACAAATTGAAAATGCTGTCTTGGCTTTTGCATCCTCAGCTAATCTGATTTGCCAGTAGCCTGCTGTCAGGGCAAATGTGCTCAAGAACTTGGCAGAAGCCAATCTATCAATGAGCTCATCTGCCCTGGGGATGGGGTGGGCATCTGTCCTAGTGACAGCATTGAGACCTCTGTAGTCCACACAAAACCTCATCACTCTCTTACCATCTTGGGTGTGAGGTTTTGGCACCAGGACTACTGGACTGGCCCAAGGGCTCTCTGAGGGCTCAATAACTCCCAGCTCCAACATCTTTTGGACCTCTGTCCTAATGCAGTCCCTGACATGGTCAAGTTGCCTGTAGATTTTACTCTTGACAGGCAGACTGCCACCAGTGTCCACCTCATGGGTGCACCAGCTTGTCTGACTTGGGGTCAGGGAAAACAGAAGTCTGAAGGACTGAAGAACTTATCTGCAGTCCTGTTGCTGATGTTCAGAGAGGCTGTCTGCAAAGACTACACCATCTACTGACCCATCATCAGGGTTATGAGTAAGCAGGTCTGGGAGAGGGTCACTCTCTTCCTCCTGCCTCTCATCTGTAGCCATGAGCAAGCCCATGTCTGCCCTGTCGACAAATGCTTTTAGTCTGTTGACATGACGCACCCTGTGAGGGCTTCTGGGAGTCCCAAGGTCCACCAAATAGGTGACATCTCCCTTCTGTTCAACTATTGTATGCGTCCAGACCATTTGTCCTGGTGTGCTGCTGGGGCCACTGGCTCCAACACCCACACTTTCTGTTCTGGCTGGTAGACAGTCAGCACAGCCTTTTGGTCATGCCAAGCTTTCTGAAGTTCTTGGCTGGCCTCAAGGTTTTTGGAAGCCTTCTCCATATACTCAGCCATCCTGGAGCGGAGACCAAGTACATAGTCCACTATGTCCTGCTTAGGCTTTTTGAGAGGTAACTCCCATCCTTCCTTCACAAGACATAGGGGTCCTCTTACAGGATGCCCAAACAAAAGCTCAAAAGGGCTGTAGCCAACCCCCTTTTGTGGGACCTCTCTGTAAGCAAACAGAAGGCAGGGTAAAAGGATGTCCCAAACCTTCGCCTCAGCTTTTCAGATAACCCTTTTATCATCCCTTTGAGGTTCTTGTCGAATCTTTCCACAAGCCCATTGCACTGTGGGTGATAGGGGGTGGTGAACTTATAGTTGACACCACACTCCTTCCACATTGCAGTCAAATATCCTGACACGAGGTTTTCACCTCTGTCAGAGACAACCTCCTTTGGAAACCCCACTCTGGAGAAAACTCCAAGTAGGGCCCTTGCCACAACAGGAGCTGTTGTGGTCCTCAGGGGAATAGCTTCTGGATACCTGGTGGCATGATCAACTACCACCAGTATAAAACTGTGCCCAGATGCTGTTTGGGGGTCAATTGGTCCTACAATGTCTATCCCCACTCTCTCAAAGGGTACCCCCACCACAGGTAGTGGTATGAGGGGGGCCTTTGTTCTGCCACCTGATTTGCCACTGGCTTGGCAGGTAACATAGGAGCGACAAAACTCATTGGTATCTTCTGACATATGGGGACAGTGAAAGTGAGGGACAAGTCTGTCCCAAGTCTTGTTCTGGCCCAGGTGTCCTGCTAAGGGAATGTCATGGGCCAAGGTAAGAAGGAAGCCCCTAAATTGCAGAGGAATAACCAACCTCCTGGAACCACCAGGCTTGGGGTCTCTAGCCTCTGAATAAAGGAGCCCATCATCCCAATATACTTTATGGGTACCTTGAGCATTCCCAGCAGCCTCAGCAGCAGCCTGCTGTCTGAGGGGTTCAAGAGAGGAACAATCTAATTGAGCCTGCCTCAGATCTGCCCTTGAGGGTCACCCTGTCCCAAGAAACTCAACTTGATCAGGCTCAAGCTCTTCTAGGACAGTTCCCTCTTGGATCTCAGAATCATCCTCCTGGGAGGGCTGATCCTCAACCTGAGGCAGGGGGGAAGGCACTGCCTTAAACCTCTTGCTCTTTTTCTTGGGTAGTGTCTTGTCTATTGTTTCAAGATCCAGCACTTGTTCAGGTAAGCACTTTTTGGCCTGTGACCTGGTCACAGCAAGGACATGTGCTGAAATGCCCTACATTTCTGCATGGGTCCTATACTCCACCTCAGACCAAACTGATGTTTCAAGATCATTACCTAACAGACACTCTATTGGAAGGTCTGAACTCACAACAACTCTTTTGATGCCAGTTACCCCTCCCCAGGAGCAGTTAACAACTGCCATACTATGGGAGATAGTGGCATTGCTAGCGTTGGTCACTAGGTAGGTTTCACCTAGTATGATCTGATCAGGGTTCACAAAGTTAGGTGTCACCATGGTGACACTGGCACATGTGTCCCTGTAGGCCTGAGCCATCTTGTCATTAATAAAAGGTGTCTGTCTGTACTTTCTCAGATTACTGGGACTTACAGTAGAGGACATTGCTATGTCCCCATCACAGACAAGAACAGCCTGAGTTGGTACTCTGACTAGGCCAGAGTCCACCTCAGTTCCCAGGGTTAACCCTACTACACCGTTTTGCTGGGAACCACCACTAACAGCTGGACTAGGGGGGAACAGTTGCCTTAGGGGCAATGGTGGTTGGTGCTGTGCCCTTCTTGGTGCACTCACTAAACCAGTGAGAGACTGATTTACAGTATCCACACCAGAGCTTCTTTGGACCTTCTTGTTTCTGTTTGTTCTTTTTGGAGCCACCCTCCCCCTGTGCCTTTTGGGGGCCTGGTGAAGACTTCTGGTCTTTTTGTTTCTGCTCATTACCCTTCTGGTCTGCCTTTTTCTGATCACCCCCTTGGTTCTGGTTTTTCTGCTTGATCCTGGTTCTGACCCATTTGTCTGCCTTCTTTCCCAATTCTTGGGGAGAGGTCAGATCAGAGTCAATCAGGTACTGATGCCATAGCTGGTTTTGACAGTTGCTAAGGATTTGCTCTCTCATGATCAAATTATACAATCCTGTATAGTCCCTAACGTGACTTCCCAATAACCAGCCTTTCAGAGCCTTAGTGGCACAATCAACAAAATCAGTCCAGTCCTGAGTCTGTGTCTTCTGGGTATCTCTGAACATCAACCTATACTGTTCAGTGGTTAGGCCAAACTCATCAGAGTACTCTTCAGGACAGAATAGTTGTTAGCATCCCCCACACTACATGTGAGGAGCTTATCTCAACCTTTTTCAGAAAAAGAGAGCCATAAGAATGCTGCCCACTGACTTTGGGATACCTGCTGCACTTTGCAGGCCCTCTCCAAAGCAGTAATCCACTTGTGGATGTCATCCCTTCTTTATAGGGGGGCACAATCTTGCTTAGGTGTATACTTTCGTAGGACCTATCTTTATCCTTAGGGTTCTAACCCACTCTCTCTATGCTCTCTAGCACGAGCAAGCTTCTGTTTGGCCAGGGCAACCTCAACTTCCTGCCTCTCAATCCTAAGAGCAGCTTCTTTCATCTTTGCCTCATGTTCCCTTCTCTGAGGGGAGATCATCCCTCTCTGAGCAGGGCCATGAGAGCCATTTGAAGCCTGAGAGTGGAGAGAGTCCCTGGAGTGGGAACTCCCTCTTCTCTGCCTCTGGTTAAGCCCACTTGGAGGTTTGTATGAGGGCTGCCCATACTGACTCCCATGTATGCTTAGGTTAGCCTGGCTAAGTCTTCTGACGGGGACCTGGCTGTTTGTCTCAGGATCAGAATCATCTACTTCTACCCCCTCTTCTTCTTCTGGTACAGGAGTATCAGTATTATCATCAGAAGAGGGAAAGACTCATCTGCACTACCTGAAGCATCTGTTCTAAGTGCCTGTTGAGCATCATACTCTTCTAAGAGCTCAACCAGGAACTTTAGGGTAGGGTTGGAACCCTGTTTTAGCCTTCTAGAAGTACACAATTGTCTCAATTCTTGAAAGGCTAAGGCTTCATATCTTGAAGCAGTCCTCAAGGGATCTACTTCTTCAGGCAGAGAACCACTGGGGTTCACTGGATGAGACATGGTTTCTAGTGAGGTGGGGTGTTGCACCTACGTACACTATTTGTTTTCCTCCAGAACCTTTCTAGGAGTTGTAGTCAGGGTGTGCTAGGCCCAGGCTTCTACAACAGCTAAGTTCAGCAGAACTTAAGTATACTAAGACTTGTTTTTATATGTACCTATAGGTACCTATGTGATCTTTCAAATGATATCTCAAGATTACAAATGGTAAAACAACAGCAAGCTCTAATCCCAACCGCTGCACACCAATGTGAGAAGTTAGCCTGGTAGCACAAGTTACTACTTGTGTAACGATATATTTGTAAGAGACATTAGTTAGTGATAGATTCCTTACCTTAGAATATCCCCAGGCGTCAGACTGGATCCGGAAAATTTTGCGTAGCAATACCCCTGCGCGCGGGCAGGCGTCGTCCGCGGCTCCGCGTCCATCGTCGGCGTCGTTAGCGCCGGAATGACGTAATCGGAGTACTTAGAAGCCGCCCATGCGCGCTGACGTCAGTTCTGATACACAGCTTTTCCACGCCAGATACGCAGAGCCATGATAGAACCAACACTGGTGCCATGAAACTAGGGCCCTGAAAGGGGATGACCTTAACCCTAGATATTGGTTCGCAAAACAGGGAGGATGGGTGGGTCGGTAAGGAATCTATCACTAACTAATGTCTCTTACAGATATATCGTTACACAAGTAGTAACTTGTGCATCTGAAAGAGACACGTTAGTGATAGATTCCTTACCTTAGAATAGATACCCCAGCAATACCAACCCCGGTGGTGGGTCTGCGAACCAATAATCACACCAGAAAGTCCTGGAGGACGGAACGGCCAAAGAAGTCATCCCTCCGGACTTGGCTGTTGTGAGAAGTTGGCCTGATGTGCAGTGTTCACTATTCTAGTGATCACTATATATCAGTCCAAACAACCCTTATTGATGATTGGTTGTAAGTCAACCTTATAGACCAGCTATCCTAGTAGCGTGGATACGAGCAGTCTAAGGCTAAGACTCTAGAGGGTGTGTTAAGCCAGCTGTTTTACCATCACATTACCCCTTGAACACCCAGTGAAAGGACACCACACAAGTTGTTATGAAAATAAACAGTGTATTTATTTATAACAAGACTACCCTGGCTCTTTATGAGACAGGGAGCTAAGCACACAACAAAACTCTTATAAAAATACTTAAGTTAGCACAGTATATACAAATGCCCGAGGGGCACGGGAAACCATATACTCAAAAAGTGGAATGCAAAATTACTAGCAGGTAAGTACAGTACTAATAGGCTTGGGAATCGCTAGGACTTGACTATAGAATCGTTAGATTACTTCTAGGAGGCCCAGGGGACTCGGGTGCAGAGTGTGCACTCTCACGCGGGATGCGGGACAAAGTCTATGATAGCTAGTAAAGTTAAAGTTAGTGTTCACGGGTGAACCCGACCTGGTAGGAAGAAAACGACAATGGATCCTGACCCTTGGATAGTGAGGCTATGCTGGGGCACCGAAATGCCGAAGTTACCTAGCCCAGGGGCTGCAGCTGCATATGTCTCAAAAGACGTCGGGAATCCTCGTAGACGAACCAGGAGCCTGGAAGAAAGATGCTGGCAGGCGACCAGTGAAGAAAGTTCGAAGTGATCCAAGCCTGGATCTTGAAGATGGATGACACCTGAAAGCAGAGGGGACCAAGTTCGTGACTACTAGCCAGTTGTCAGGGGCACCAGGAGGGCACCGGAGGGTAGTCACCTCGACTAGGTGAGTGGGAGACGCTGTGCTCTGCAGATCTCACGGACCAGGAGGCGTTGTCGGCGACCAGGATGGAGGGCCGAGCTGTCCCACGATGGATGAAGCTGTCGGCGTCGAAGGACCCAGGATTGGGCAACAAAGCCTTGGCTAATTCAAGCCCACGCGGTGGACTCAAAATGGCGTCTTGAGTGGACCAGGAGGGTCCGGGGTGCTCCTCTTCTGGAAGGGAGCAAGAACCAGTCTGGAGCAACCAGACCAGCAGCAGTGATGTCGTCGGGCGTCGTTCAGAAGGCCACAAGCCAGCGGGCTAGTAGCCAAACAACGCGGTGAGCAGCAAAAAGCAGAAGGGCCCCACGCCGATCGTGGAGATGCTGGGGGGCTGATCTTCGGTGCTGGAGCTGCTCAGGGTCGGGGCTTCTCGGACCCCAAAGCACTCGCCAGTAGATTACCCGGCGGCCTTGCTGTGAAGAAGTCGTGCAGTCTTGGCAATAGTCGGTCCCTTGAGGTCTCGTCGCACTCACGGTTCTCAGCTTGGCTGTAGAGGTGAGTAGAGGTCGGAGGTGCCAGGGAAGCCGGGTCTTGTCGAGCTGGGCAGTCGGATTCCGGAGGAAGGACTTGCAGCAGACCGCAGTGTTCTTAAGGTGGTGCCTGCGGATGCAGGGTGACTACTCCTTAGTCACAAGGGAGAATCTTGAAGAAGAAATCTTGATGTCCTTTTGTAGAAAGTCGTGTCTTGATTCCAAAGATGATCTAATTTGGAAGGGGGCCAGTTCCTACCTTTATCTGGGAAAAGGGGGCTGGCACGCGACTAAGTCCTGCCCTATGGGTGGGACCAGGAGGGGGGTGGTTACACCCCTCTCCTTTGGCGGGCTTTCCCCAGGCCAGGGGCTGGAGTGCCCCTGGAACTGGTTTCAGCCGGCCTATGCACAGTGAGCACCGGGGTGCCACTTGCAGTCACCTTCCTCTGTAGCCCTGCCTACCTGGAATACACAAAACCCTGTCTGGGACGGTGCTGGCACCGCCCCTGGCAGGAAACCCTTTGTCCTTGCCTCCTGCTCTGGGAGGACTCCCAGCAGCAGGAGGGCAGACTTGTGTCTCTGTGGCAGCATCCATTTTGTGGATGCTAAGGCTCTGTCTGACTTTAACCGGGGTTACAGGTTACATCCATGTCGTGTCCCTCTAGAAGGGTGGAATGCTAACCCCGTCGCCAGAATTGGCGAGGGGTTAGTATTCCAATTCGTATGACACCTTACTCGACATGTTTTGATAAAGCGATACCAGAGTTGGCATATAACCGCGAGGATTATAATGCACTTAAGAGTATATGGTATGCGATATCATGGAAACGGCTAAGGGATGGATCCCGAAAGCCGCAGACAGGCCCAGCTCATGCCAGAGCACTATCTCACACGATTCCAAGCACTCTGCCTTCAGGATTGTCAAGGCCTGCCATAGGAGTGACTGATAGAAGATCTGTGTGTCCATTTTTAGGGTTAGATATAGGTATACTATATCTAAAGCAAAGGGTGATTACACCACCTTGCCCCAGCTGTCAAGCAGCCAGTTGTGTCAGATTTGGATGGCCAGCCTGGGGTGGCATACTACATGCTGCAGCCCCTGGTAGGCCCTGGGTACACCTATGCCCTGGGTACCTAAGGTACACTGTACAGGGACTGATAAGGTGACTCAGTATCCAATTTAGATATGTACCTAAGGTACATGGAATCCATTTTACAGAGAGAGCAGTAGGCCTGGGGTCCTGATTAGCAGGGCCCCAGGTCAACTAAGTCAGAAAACCAGCAAAACACCAGGCAAAAAGTTGGGGGCAACCATAGTCAGGGATCTACCTTCCTACATAACCCCCCCCCCCCAAACGAAAGGAGATAAGGCTATCCTTGCCAGGTAAGCCTATATTGCCTGAGTGGCCATATAAGGAAGTACCAGCGCTGGCATGGTTACCCCCTATCTCATGGTCCACTAAGCAATCCCTCACCCTAAGGGTATCTGAGGGTCTCCACCATAGGGAATCTCTACCTGTGGTGTGTTTTGGCAAAGGAAAAGGCTGGTGTTGAAATGGAGTACTGAAGTGAGGCTCCACTAATTTTGGGCTCAGCTTCCTCCAATCATTTTCCACCATAGAGGCCTTTCTTTCCAAGACTGAGTTGTTTTGGGCTCTCAGGGTCAACCTCTGGCTACCTACAGCTGGAGGTTGGGTCCCTCTGTTTGGCTTACTGGAGGGACAGGTCAGGTTTGGGGCCCTCAGGTCCCAGGTTTGGCTGTGCCCAACAGTGTCCATCTGTGGGAGGTCCCTAACTAAATTTAAGGGGGATCCCTCAGGAGTTGATTTTATTTTCACTTGGCTAGGACTACTAGCTTCAGTGCCCTTAATCTGCTGATTGGGGAATTCTTTTGGACAGGGGGCCCTTTGGGGTCCAACACTGGCCTCCCTGACCTCTAAAGCCCTGGGCTGACTGAGGCAGGGTAGAGAGGGGCAGGTTACCTGCTCCAGACTGGGTCCCACCTTGGAAGGGTCCACTGACATCAGGGGTTCTGCCAGGCTAGGCCTGACTACCTCTGTGGCAGTTTCTTCACAAGGGGTCAGATCAGTTCCCTGAGGAGGCTGACCCTTTCCTAAAGTCTGGTGGGAGGGAGATTTCTCTTCCTCCTCAATGCTCTCTGTCTGAGTGGAGTGATCCATAGTTTCAGGCTTCACAACACTATCATCTGTCTGAGTTTGAGCTGTGGCCATCACAACTTTCCCAACCTTTTCAGGAGGGGGCTCAGTTTGGGTGTGGGCTGTGACCATCACAGCCTTGACAACCTGTTCTGGGAAGGAAGTTGTCTGAGATTGGGCTGTGACTGGCACAGCCCTCCTGACCTGTTCAGGGAGGACATCTTGGACTGGGGCTGTGGCTATCACTGCCCCACTAACCTTACCATGGATGTTTACCATTTTAAAATGGGTTTCTTGCTCTACTTCAGCCCAGGCTGAGAGCTCTAAATCATTCCCCAGTAGGCAATCTACAGGCAAGTTTGGTGACACTGCCACTCTCTTGTGGCCAGTGACACCTCCCCAGCTGAGATTGACCACTGCCATGGGATGATCTCTCTGTACTCCATCAATATTGGTCACCTGGTATGTGGCACCAGGTAAAAGTTGCCTTGAGGGGACTAGACTCTCAGTCACCATAGTGATGCTAGCCCCTGTATCTCTATAGGCCTCAACTTTTATAGCATTGATGAGGGGCTCCTGTCTGTACTTGCCCAAAGTGTTGGGACAAGTTGTGAAGTTGGCAAACCCCATGCCAGTCTCACAGACAAGAGTATCTAAGTTTGGGGACCTGGTTAGGCTAGAGTCCCCAGGAACTCCCAAAGTAAATGCACCCAAATTCTTGGGGGAACTCCCACCACCTGGGGGATTACTACTAGTAGTAACAGGAGGTTTGGGAATGTTACTTGGGGGTATGTTCTCCTTATTGTTATTCTTTGGGCAACTGCTGTCAGTTTTCAAATGACCCACCTGTTTACAGGGATAACAATAAGGTTTCTTCTGGTTATTAGAAGGATTCTGGGACCCACCCCCCTCAGAGGATTTTTGGGGCCCTGATGTGGTTTGATCTGGAGATTTATTCCCACCCTTCTCTTGAGGCTTGGTTGATTCCTTTTTCTGGTCACCACCTTGGTTCTTGGGCCTAATCCTGGTTCTGACCCATTTGTCTGCCCTCTTACCCAATTCTTGTGGAGAGGTCAGATCAGAGTCTACCAGGTGCTGGTGTAATAACTGGTTCTGACAATTATTTAAGACTTGCTCTCTCATCATGAGATTGTACAATCCTGTGTAATCAGTAACCTTGCTACCCAGCAACCAGCCCTCCAAAGCCTTAGTGGCACAATCCACAAAGTCAGACCAGTCCTGAGACTGAGTTTTCTGGGTGTCTCTGAACAGCAACCTGTACTGCTCAGTGGTTAAACCAAACCCATCAACCAGTGCATTTTTCAGGACCTGGTAATCATTAGCATCCTCCACTCTTGTAGTGAGGAGCTTATCTCTACCTTTACCATCAAAGGAGAGCCACAGTATAGCTGCCCACTGACTTCGGGGAATGCACTGTACAGTGCAGGCCCTCTCCAAAGCAGCCATCCATTTCTGGATGTCATCCCCTTGCTTAAAGGGGGGCACTATCTTAGTCAGGTGTTTAGTATCTAAACCCTTCTCTCTATCTCTTGGGAGATTGCTGCCACCAGTGGGAGCTAACCCACTCATCTGCTGCTCTCTAGCAAAGGCAAGCTTTTCTTTGGCCAGGGCAAGTTCTTCCCTTTCAATCCTCAGAGTAGCCTGTCTCATCCTAGATTCATGCTCCAGTCTCTGAGGGGAAGTCAATCTCCTCTGGGGAGAGTTCCTTCTCCTCTGAGAAGAGGCATTAGAGTGCAGAGATATATTGGAGTCCCTAGAAAGAGATCTATCTCTCCTAACTCCAAGGTTAGGCCTACTTAGGGTCAGTACTGGGGGTCCCCAGATCCTAGCCCAAGCAAGTCTAAGTTGGCCCTAGTTAGCCTTCTGACTACCTCAAGACCTTTGTCTACCTCGTCCCCAGAGAGCTCCTCTTGATCCTCCTCCTCCTCAACTGCATTGGCAGTGTTGGGGAGGTCTGGATCACCAAGGTGCCCTTCTAAGGCTGGCATACTCCCTTCTCCCTGAGATGCTTTCCTAGCATCATAAGTCTCTAAGAGACCCAAGAGAAAGGGAGTGGTGGGGTTAGACCCCTGTTTCAATTTCCTGGAGGTACACAAGTGTCTCAGCTCCTGGAAATTGAGAGCTGCATATCTTGAGTTGACCTGTGGAGGGTCAATAACCACAAGGGAAGTCTCTGAAGACTCTCCATGGTTAGACATGCTTTTCTAGTGAGGTGTAAGTGGTGCACTTACCTACACTATATGTTTACCTACTGATCCCTTGCTAGAGTTGTAGTTTAGGCCCTAGGAGCTACAACAGCTGGTTCAGTAGAACTCAGAGTATTCTAAGCTAAGTTATATGTACCTTTAGTACTTATGTGATCTTTCACAAGATATTCTTAGGATATGTGTGGTAAAACAACAGCAAGCTCAAATCCCAACCGCTGCTCACCAATGTGAGAAGTTGGCCTGATGTGCAGTGTTCACTATTCTAGTGATCACTATATATCAGTCCAAACAACCCTTATTGATGATTGGTTGTAAGTCAACCTTATAGACCAGCTATCCTAGTAGCGTGGATACGAGCAGTCTAAGGCTAAGACTCTAGAGGGCGTGTTAAGCCAGCTGTTTTACCATCACATTACCCCTTGAACACCCAGTGAAAGGACACCACACAAGTTGTTATGAAAATAAACAGTGTATTTATTTATAACAAGACTACCCTGGCTCTTTATGAGACAGGGAGCTAAGCACACAACAAAACTCTTATAAAAATACTTAAGTTAGCACAGTATATACAAATGCCCGAGGGGCACGGGAAACCATATACTCAAAAAGTGGAATGCGAAATTACTAGCAGGTAAGTACAGTACTAATAGGCTTGGGAATCGCTAGGACTTGACTATAGAATCGTTAGATTACTTCTAGGAGGCCCAGGGGACTCGGGTGCAGAGTGTGCACTCTCACGCGGGATGCGGGACAAAGTCTATGATAGCTAGTAAAGTTAAAGTTAGTGTTCACGGGCGAACCCGACCTGGTAGGAAGAAAACGACAATGGATCCTGACCCTTGGATAGTGAGGCTATGCTGGGGCACCGAAATGCCGAAGTTACCTAGCCCGGGGGCTGCAGCTGCATATGTCTCAAAAGACGTCGGGAATCCTCGTAGACGAACCAGGAGCCTGGAAGAAAGATGCTGGCAGGCGACCAGTGAAGAAAGTTCGAAGTGATCCAAGCCTGGATCTTGAAGATGGATGACACCTGAAAGCAGAGGGGACCAAGTTCGTGACTACTAGCCAGTAGTCAGGGGCACCAGGAGGGCACCGGAGGGTAGTCACCTCGACTAGGTGAGTGGGCGACGCTGTGCTCTGCAGATCTCACGGACCAGGAGGCGTTGTCGGCGACCAGGATGGAGGGCCGAGCTGTCCCACGATGGATGAAGCTGTCGGCGTCGAAGGACCCAGGATTGGGCAACAAAGCCTTGGCTAATTCAAGCCCACGCGGTGGACTCAAAATGGCGTCTTGAGTGGACCAGGAGGGTCCGGGGTGCTCCTCTTCTGGAAGGGAGCAAGAACCAGTCTGGAGCAACCAGACCAGCAGCAGTGATGTCGTCGGGCGTCGTTCAGAAGGCCACAAGCCAGCGGGCTAGTAGCCAAACAACGCGGTGAGCAGCAAAAAGCAGAAGGGCCCCACGCCGATCGTGGAGATGCTGGGGGGCTGATCTTCGGTGCTGGAGCTGCTCAGGGTCGGGGCTTCTCGGACCCCAAAGCACTCGCCAGTAGATTACCCGGCGGCCTTGCTGTGAAGAAGTCGTGCAGTCTTGGCAATAGTCAGTCCCTTGAGGTCTCGTCGCACTCACGGTTCTCAGCTTGTCTGTAGAGGTGAGTAGAGGTCGGAGGTGCCAGGGAAGCCGGGTCTTGTCGAGCTGGGCAGTCGGATTCCGGAGGAAGGACTTGCAGCAGACCGCAGTGTTCTTAAGGTGGTGCCTGCGGATGCAGGGTGACTACTCCTTAGTCACAAGGGAGAATCTTGAAGAAGAAATCTTGATGTCCTTTCGTAGAAAGTCGTGTCTTGATTCCAAAGATGATCTAATTTCGAAGGGGGCCAGTTCCTACCTTTATCTGGGAAAAGGGGGCTGGCACGCGACTAAGTCCTGCCCTATGGGTGGGACCAGGAGGGGGGTGGTTACACCCCTCTCCTTTGGCGGGCTTTCCCCAGGCCAGGGGCTGGAGTGCCCCTGGAACTGGTTTCAGCCGGCCTATGCACAGTGAGCACCGGGGTGCCACTTGCAGTCACCTTCCTCTGTAGCCCTGCCTACCTGGAATACACAAAACCCTGTCTGGGACGGTGCTGGCACCGCCCCTGGCAGGAAACCCTTTGTCCTTGCCTCCTGCTCTGGGAGGACTCCCAGCAGCAGGAGGGCAGACTTGTGTCTCGGTGGCAGCATCCATTTTGTGGATGCTAAGGCTCTGTCTGACTTTAACCGGGGTTACAGGTTACATCCATGTCGTGTCCCTCTAGAAGGGTGGAATGCTAACCCCGTCGCCAGAATTGGCGATCGGTTAGTATTCCAATTCGTATGACACCTTACTCGACATGTTTTGATAAAGCGATACCAGAGTTGGCATATAACCGCGAGGATTATAATGCACTTAAGAGTATATGGTATGCGATATCATGGAAACGGCTAAGGGATGGATCCCGAAAGCCGCAGACAGGCCCAGCTCATGCCAGAGCACTATCTCACACGATTCCAAGCACTCTGCCTTCAGGATTGTCAAGGCCTGCCATAGGAGTGACTGATAGGAGATCTGTGTGTCCATTTTTAGGGTTAGATATAGGTATACTATATCTAAAGCAAAGGGTGATTACACCACCTTGCCCCAGCTGTCAAGCAGCCAGTTGTGTCAGATTTGGATGGCCAGCCAGGGGTGGCATAATACATGCTGCAGCCCCTGGTAGGCCCTGGGTACACCTATGCCCTGGGTACCTAAGGTACACTGTACAGGGACTGATAAGGTGACTCAGTATCCAATTTAGATATGTACCTAAGGTACATGGAATCCATTTTACAGAGAGAGCAGTAGGCCTGGGGTCCTGATTAGCAGGGCCCCAGGTCAACTAAGTCAGAAAACCAGCAAAACACCAGGCAAAAAGTTGGGGGCAACCATAGTCAGGGATCTACCTTCCTACAGCTGTCCAGGCAGTAGTGTAGTGCAAACGTGTGCAGCGATGCCCACGTAGCTGCCTGGCATATGTCCTGCAAGGGCCCTCCCCGGCCCAGGGCAGTGGTAGTCGCCGTGGCCCGAGTGGAATGAGCCCTCAATCCAACAGGGGGCTCCTTCTTAGCCAAGGAGTAACATGCCTGGATACACAGGATGATCCACCGGGAGATGGTCTGCTTGTGCACCACCTTTCCCTTCTTAGCGCCCAAGTAACCAACAAAAAGTTGGTCATCCACCCGGAACTGGCGTGTGCAATCTAGATAGTAAGAGAGCGTATGTTTTGGGTCCAGACGGTGGAGCCTCTCTTTCTCTTTCGAGGGATGCGGAGGCGGAAAGAAGGTGGGCAAAGTAATGGACTGCCCGATGTGGAAAGCCGTGACAACCTTGGGCAGGAAAGAACGTCTCGTCCGCAACACAACCTTGTCCGGATGAACAGAGAGGAAAGGAGGTGTGGAAGAAAGAGCCTGGAGCTCACTCACTCTCCTGGCAGAGGTGATGGCAACCAGGAAAGCAGTCTTCAACGTAAGAAGACGGAGAGGACAGTTATGGAGCGGCTCAAAGGGAGCACACATTAGGTAAGTAAAAACAAGGTTCAAGTCCCACTGGGGCATCACGAAAGGAACAGGAGGGAACATGTGTGTGATGCCCTTCAAAAACCTATTTACAATAGGGGACTTGAACAAAGAAGGCTGTTCAGGTAGCCTCAAGAAGGCGGAAAGGGCAGAAAGGTAGCCCTTGATAGTGCCCAGAGCAGAGCCCTGCCAGGCAAGAGAAAGAAGGAAGAGGAGAACCTCAGAAAATGGGGCAGAGAGTGGATCCACAGCCTTTGCTGTGCACCATGCCACAAATCTGTTCCACCTGCAGACGTATACCGACCTTGTGGAGGGACGCCTGGCTGCCAGAATGACATTACAGACTTCGGGAGGCAAGTCAAATGGCCTCAACTGTTGCCGCTCAATCTCCAAGCTTGTAGGTGGAGACTGGACAGGTTCGGGTGGAGGACCGTCCCCTGCTGCTGCGTCAGAAGGTCCTCCCGAAGAGGCAGACTAATCGGGGGATCGACTGACATGCTGAGTAGCTCGGGATACCAGTATCTTCGTGCCCAGTCCGGAGCCACAAGGATAACCTGGGCCCGGTCACGCCTGATCTTCTCCAGCACTCTGGGCAGAAGTGGTATAGGCGGAAAGGCGTACAATAGACCGCAACTCCACTCGATACGAAAAGCGTCTCCGAGCGAGTGCCGCCTTGGAAATTCCAACGCGCAGAACTGATGACATTGCGCGTTCTCTTCTGTGGCGAATAGATCTAACCAAGGCTCTCCCCACTGCTGAAAGACGCCTTGCGCCACGTCCGAGTTCAGACGCCATTCGTGATCCATCATGCACCGACGGCTGAGTTCGTCCGCCCTGGTGTTCAGAGAACCTGCCAGGTGTTGAACCACCAGGGTCACGCCCTGATGTTCCAGCCACTGCCAGAGGCGCAGAGCCTCCTGGCATAGGGTCCACGACCTCACCCGCCCTGTTTGTTGCAGTACCACATGGAGGTGGTGTTGTCCGTGAACACCTGCACTACACTCCCCCGGACAGAGGGGAGGAATGCTTTCAGTGCTAGACGGATCGCCAGCAGCTCCAAAAAGTTGATATGGAGCGGGGACTCCGCCGGAGACCAGAGGCCTCTGATCTCCACCTCTCCCATGTGGCCTCCCCAGCCCTGGAGGGACGCGTCCGTCACAACCACGTGCTCCGGGTGGGGTAGGGAGAGGGATCTGCCACTGACCCAATCGCGGTCCATGAGCCACCACTGCAACTGTCTCGCAGTGCCCTCCGAGATCAAGACATGATCGGACAGGTTGCCCTGATGCTGGGCCCACTGAAACTTCAGGTCCCTCTGCAGAGCCCGCATCCGCCACCGGGCGTGATGCACCAGAAGGATGCAGGAGGCCATCAGCCCCAGAAGCCGCAGCGTCAACCTGACCGAGACTCGGGATAAAGGCTGAAAGATCGAAATCAGAGCCTGAATATCCCGAACCCGCTGTTCGGGAGGATGAATCCGAAACTGCGCCGAGTCGAGAACCGCTCCGATGAAGAGGAGCTTCTGAGAGGGACACAGGTGCGACTTCGGCACATTGATGGAGAACCCCAGCAAGTGCAGGAGGTCGGCCGTAGTCTGGAGGTGGCTGACAACTGTCTGGGGCGAGCCCACCTTCAACAACCAGTCGTCGAGGTAGGGGAAGAAGTAGTTTCTGTCCTGTAACTCCAGTTCTGTAGTAGGGGTATCTCTGTTATAGTCATAATCTAGTGAATAGTCCCGCCCATGTGCGTGGACCCCGGAGCAATCAAAAATAATCTCTTACAGTGTCAAAAAATGCAGAAAAGCATAGACACTTAAGAGAAAATTTTAAAGACACATAATGCAGCCTAAAAAGGCTACACTGTCCAGTACTTCAACTAGAAATTCTACCATAAAATCCACAAAACAGCAAAAGCCTGTACAGATTTCCATTGCTTTAATAGCAAAACTCCCTCAGGAATGATAGAGAGAAGAACCTGGACAGACAAGCCCCATAGGCTGCCATTATGTGGCTCAAAACAAGATACTGTGCCTTTAAGAGAATCTTCCAGAACCTTCTCCCAGTATCCCAGAATGCATAGCAGGTCCAACTTACTTTCAGTTCTTTTTGAAGGCGTAACACGCCAGACCTGTAGCATTCCTTAAGGAATATGTCTCTCTCCACCGGGGAGGAGGGAGGGCGCTTATGACTATAACAGAGATACCCCTACTACAGAACTGGAGTTACAGGACAGAAACTACTCCTTCTGTAGTAGGGGATCTCTGTGTATAGTCATAATCTAGTGAATAGAATGGCAAGCCCATCCCCACACCAAAGCGGCGGTGGAGAAAAGAGAATTAACGCCACTACTGTGCGAACAGATTTCGCAGTGAAGCCTGCCCAACCTGAGCGTCTGCCCTGGCATCAGTGTCCAGGCAGTAATGCTTAGCAAAGGTATGAACCGACTTCCAAGTGGCCGCCTTGCAGATTTCTGCAATCGGAACATTACGGAGCAATGCTGTCGTGGCAGCCTTGCCCCTGGTGGAATGAGCCTTAGGCTTACCTCCTAAGGTCTTATTAGCTTTTTGGTAACACAGCTGTATGCAGTACACAATCCACCGAGAGATAGACTGCTTAGAGGTCGCAAGACCCGTCCTGACAGATCCATAATTGATGAACAATTGGTCTGACCTACGAATATCCCTAGTTTTATCCAGATAAAATTTCAGCACCCTCCTAACATCCAGGGAATGCAGGGACCTTTCCGCTGGAGACGAAGGATTCTGAAAAAACGTAGGTAAAGCTATAGTCTGATTGATATGAAAATCAGAAACAACCTTGGGAAGAAACTTAGGGTGAGTACGCATAACAACCTTAGCAGCATGAAATACAGTATAAGGTTCTTGGCAACACAACGCCTGAATTTCACTCACTCTGCGGGCCGATGTAATGGCCACGAGGAACGCCGCCTTCCAGGACAGGTGCTGCAACGAAGCCTTATGAATAGGTTCAAAAGGCTCCTTCATCAATCCGGACAGCACCAAATTCAAGTCCCATGAAGGCGAAGGAAGCCTGACAGGAGGGAACACTTTCTTCAAGCCTTCCAAAAAATCTTTGATCACAGGGATCTGAAAGAAGGAAGTCTGTGAAGGGCATTTCCTGTGGGCAGTCAAAGCAGCCAGATGAACCTTAATGGAATGGACATTAAGGCCAGACTGCGCCAGATGTAGCAGATATGGAAGGATGACATCTTCCTTGCATGTCGTAGGGTCATAGTTCGTAGACTTGCACCAGATGCAAAACCTCTTCCACTTGTAAGCATAAGAAGTCCGAGTGGAAGGTCGCTTAGCCTCCTTCAGTATGTCCATACAATCCGCTGGGAGATTCAAATGGCCATATTGCACTATTTCAGGAGCCATGCCGCCAAACTCAAAGACGAGAGGTTGGGGTGCACCATCCGCCCCCCGAACTTCGTGAGAAGGTCCGGCCTGCACGGCAGCTTCATGTGAGGAAGGAGAGACCGGTGAAGCAGGTCCGTGAACCACCACTGTCTGGGCCATTCCGGGGCAATCAGAATCATCTTCGCCCTGGATTGGGAGAGCTTGATGAGAACCGCTGGAATCAGGGGAATGGGTGAAAAAGCGTACAGAAAGCTGTTCGACCAGTTGATCCATAACGCGTTCCCCAGCGTCCCCGGCTGGTAGTATCTGGAGGCGAAGTCTCGGCATTTGCTGTTTTCGGCGGTGGCGAACAGATCTACGTCTGGAGTTCCCCACCTTGCGAAGACTTCTCCTAGTACTTCGTCGTTTATGACCCATTCGTGGTTTTCCTGAATCAGTCTGCTCAGCTCGTCTGCCTGAACATTCTGCACACCTGGCAGATGAGTGGCCGTTATCGAGAGTCCTCGGGCCAGAAGCCAGTGCCAGATCGCCTGCGCCTCCTGAGACAGAGTGCGCGATCTCGAGCCCCCCTGCTTGTTGAGGTAATACATCGTGGTCGTATTGTCCGTTTGCACAAGCAGAGAGTCGGTCCGGAAGGACGGTTGAAAAGCCTTCAGCGCCAAGTGAACAGCCCTGAGTTCCAGGAAATTTATGTGGTATGTGGACTCCGAAGGGGACCACGTCCCTTGAATCTGCAGGTCTCCGGAGTGCGCTCCCCATCCCAGGAGAGAAGCATCCGTCACGATCGTCTGTGTGGGAATGTCCTTGTGGAAGGGAACCCCTCTGAGGAGATTCTCCGCCGAACACCACCACTTCAGAGACTGAAGAGCATGTAGAGACAGTCGTATCCTGTCGTCCCAAGATCCTCTCCTCTGGTCCCATTGATCTTCCAAGCACTCCTGCAGCGGTCTCATGTGCAGCCGCGCATGTGGCGTCAGGAAGATGCAAGAGGCCATCGATCCCAGCAGAGAAGACACCGTCCTCACTGACGTGGATGGAGTGGACAGGAGAGCCTGAGCCTTCCGAAGGAGTGATAAACGTCGCTCTTCCGAAGGAGACACGCTTGCCGACAGCGTATTGATGGAGGCTCCCAAGTACTGGATGCACTGGACCGGAGTTAGAACAGACTTGGACATGTTGATGTGCAACCCCAGCTTGTTCAAGAGAACGCACGTCTTCTGGAAGTGAGCTTGAGCTTCCGAGAAGGAGGAGGCCTTGATCAACCAATCGTCCAGGTACGGGTAGACAAACACCTTGTTCTTCCTCAGGTGTGCCGCTACCACTGCCATGCACTTCGAGAATGTCCTGGGCGCAGACTTCAGCCCGAACGGAAGTACCGTGTACTGATAGTGATTGGTGCCGACTTGAAATCGCAGGAACTTCCTGTGTTTGTGTGCAATGGGCACATGGAAGTATGCATCCTGTAGGTCTATGGCACAAAGCCAGTCTCCCCGTTGCAGCTGAGGATAAATCTGATGCAACGACAGCATGCGAAACTTTTCTCTGCAAATCCATTTGTTTGCCTGTCGCAAGTCCAGAATGGGCCTGAACTCGTTCTTGTCCTTCTTGCGGACCAGAAAGAACCGAGAGTACAGACCTTTTCCTCTTTGAGACAGAGGTACATCCTCTATCGCCCTTTTCCTTAACAGGATGTCGGCCTCCGCCTGAAGCTCGCGCAGTTGATACTGCGAGCTGATCGGGGGAATCGATGGAGGAGGGCTGGTGAAACGAAGACTGTATCCATTGCAAACAATATTCAGCACCCACTTGTCCTGAGTAATTTTTCTCCACTCTGCCAGGAAAAATTGAATGCTTCCCCCCACCGGAGCGGGTAACGGACGAAGGGGAAGTAACTGCTCAGGGTCGAGACCCAGCCGGGCCCTTGGTCGCGGTAGAGGACTGCTGTGCACCTCTACCCCTCTGACGTTTTTGGAAGGGTCTTCTGTATTGCTGCTGATGTTGCTGCTGCTGATGTTGCCCAGAAGACTGTCCCCTTCCTCGACCCTGCGACCCAAAACGCCGTTGGAATTGGCGGAAGGGTTTCTTATCTTTGGGCTTCTCCAAGCCCACCGCCGTCAGGGTTTCCGCTTCGGCCTTCATCCTGGCCATCTCGTCATCTGCGTGTTTCCCGAAAAGGGTATCCCCGGAAAACGGCAGATTTGCCACACGTTGTTGCACCTCAGGTTTAAGCGACGTCAACCGAAGCCAAGCATGGCGCCTCTGATTGATGCCGTGGCAGTATCCATGCGCGGCCAGCAGGGAGATATCCGCCGCCGCGCTAATGGCCTGGTTAGAAACCAGCATCCCTTCCTGGACGATCTCCATGAAATCCTCTCTCCGGTCGCGCGGAACGAGGTCCGCAAACCGTTCCATGGAGTCCCACAGTGCACGGTCGTATCGTCCCAACAACGCCGAGTCACTGGAGGCCTTCATCGTTGTAGAGGACGTCCCACACGCTTTTCGTCCAGCAGAGTCAATCCAGCGGCTCTCCTTATCGGGAGGCACGGTGGAGGCAGGAGAGGTGGCATGGAGCTTCCGAGCCGCCGTCACAATCACCGAATCCGGTGTCGGGTCCTTCCGCAAGAAAGCCGGGTCCGACTCAGGAGCCCTGTATTTCTTTACGAGCCTGGAAGGGGCAGCTTTCACCACCGCCGGCGTAAGGAAGAGTTGTTCCGCCGGCTCAAGTAGTCCTGGCACCAAAGGCAGCAGGGGGCGAGACAGGTGTTTCTTATGTAATGTCTCAAAGATCACGGAAGTTGAGGGCGTAGGGGCCGTAACCTCGATCCCCAACTTCGCCGCACGGCGCAGGAGAACCTCCTGGAACGTGCCAATGTCATCAATCGGGGACACCCTCGTCTCCGGTCAATCTGACAACGTAGGTGAGTAGGAACGGGTCCCCGAGGCAGAACGAGACCTGGACCTATGCCTCCTATGGCGATGCCTGGATCTCGAGGAGGATCCGCGCCCACTCCTCGACCTGTCCCTTCTACCTGAGCGTGACCTCGATCTCTTGGGTCTGGGACGCTCCGCCGGCCTCCCCGGGTCGGACGTCTTGGGTTTAGGAGGAACGTTCGACTTAGGAGTCTTCTTCGGAGTTGTCGGGAGGTTGGGCATCGACACCGATCTCGGTGGAACCGGGGGAGGAGGAACAGTTGGAACCGGGGCCAGAGGCGCCGGTAGAGGAGGCAACGGAGGAGGGGGCGAAACCCTCGGAGGTGGGCCCTTAGGCAAAGGAGGCAAAGAAGGCGGTGCAGTAGGCTTCTTCGGGGTATACACCTCGGAGTATGCCGTTACCGGCGAGCCACCATCCTGTCCTGACTGTGGGGAGCCCCCCACAGTCCTGGGCCTGTCCTTACGACCTCCTGACGTCGACGATCGGTGCTCAGACGTCGATCGTGGTTCCTTTGACGGCGAGCGGCCCTTCGGCGTCGACCGTTTCACACTCCTCGGCGTCGACCGGCTTCTCCGCCTCGACGTCGACCCCGACCAGATGGACGAACCTCTAAATCTCGACGACGGGCGATGACGCTTCGACGGCGACCTCGACCGCCTCGACGGCGACCTCGACCGCCTCGACGTCGACCTCTTCGAACGCCTCGACGTCGACCTCTTCGATCGTCTCGACGTTGACCTCTTCGAACGTCTCGACGTCGACTTCTTCGGCGCCGGAGACCTCCTCCGTCTCGACGGCGACCTTGACGACGAGGATCCCCTCGACGACGACGATGTCCTTGTCTTCGACGGCGAACGGCGGTGTCGCCTCGACGGCGAGCGCCGACGCCGGGCCCTCCGATGTCGTCCACTCGACGCCAACGGCGATGACGAGGAGATCGACACCGGGTTCGACGGCGGCCTGTAAACGTCCCTCGACGTGCGACGTTTTCTCGACCCAGAGCCCTGGGGAGACCGGGAACTGGCCGTGGACCTTCCTCTCGACGTCGTGGTCATAGCAACTGAACCAGACGGAGACCTTGGACGTTTGCTGGACTTCCTGCCCCTGGGGAGCCCCCCAGAGGCCTCAGCATGGGCAGCAGAAGCCCCTCCAGACCCACCTTGAGCCTTCAGTCTCCTTTCTTCAAGTCCCTGAAGTCTGATTTTTCTCCTGTCCTTCAGGGTCCTGCCAGAGAAGCCTCTACAGATCACACACTCCTCTGGGATGTGGGAAGAGGAAAGGCAGAGGATACACACCTCATGGGGTCTGACTTGGCCTTCTTCCTGGAGCACTCTGGGCATTTATCAAATAATGCAGGCATTATGGACAGCCACAGAGAGCAGAAACCCAAGAAGAAAGACACCAAAGTACTTTAAAAGTACACAAAATCGAAATTAGTGAAAAACACCAACAAAACCCTTGAAAAGGGAGAGCTCAATGCTCCAGGGTCCTGCTTGCAGGAGCCGGAAAAAAGAACTGAAACTAAGTTGGACCTGCTATGCATTCTGGGATACTGGGAGAAGGTTCTGGAAGATTCTCTTAAAGGCACAGTATCCTGTTTTGAGCCACATAATGGCAGCCTATGGGGCTTGTCTGTCCAGGTTCTTCTCTCTATCATTCCTGAGGGAGTTTTGCTATTAAAGCAATGGAAATCTGTACAGGCTTTTGCTGTTTTGTGGATTTTATGGTGGAATTTCTAGTTGAAGTACTGGACAGTGTAGCCTTTTTAGGCTGCATTATCTGTCTTTAAAATTTTCTCTTAAGTGTCTATGCTTTTCTGCATTTTTTGACACTGTAAGATTATTTTTGATTGCTCCGGGGTCCACGCACATGGGCGGGACTATTCACTAGATTATGACTATACACAGAGATCCCCTACTACAGAAGACTGGTTCCCCCTAACCTGCGCAGATGAGCTGTGTGAGAAGTTGGCCTGATGTGCAGTGTTCACTATTCTAGTGATCACTATATATCAGTCCAAACAACCCTTATTGATGATTGGTTGTAAGTCAACCTTATAGACCAGCTATCCTAGTAGCATGGATACGAGCAGTCTAAGGCTAAGACTCTAGAGGGCGTGTTAAGCCAGCTGTTTTACCATCACATTACCCCTTGAACACCCAGTGAAAGGACACCACACAAGTGTTATGAAAATAAACAGTGTATTTATTAGAATCACAACAACCCTGTACTCTTTATGAGGACAGGGTGCTAGGCACACAACAAAACTCTTACGAAAATACTTAAGTTAGCACGTTATACACAAATGCCCGAGGGGCACGAAAAACCATATACTTTAAAAGTGGAATGCGGAATTACTAGCAGGTAAGTACAGTACTAATAGGCTTTGGAATCGCTAGGACTTGACTATAGAATCGTTAGATTACTTCTAGGAGACCTAGGGGACTCGGGTGCAGAGTGTGCACTCTCACGCGGGATGCGGGACAAAGTCTATGGGAGCTAGTAAAGGCAAAGTTAGTGTTCACGGGCGAACCCGACCTGGTAGGGAGAAAACGACAGTGGATCCTGACCCTTGGATAGTGAGGCTATGCTGGGACACCGGAGTGCCGAAGTTACCTAGCCCAGGGGCTGCAGCTGCATAGGTCTGAAAAGACGTCGGGAATCTCGTTGCCGGACCAGGAGCCTGGAAGAAGGAAGTTGCTGGCAGGCGACCAGTGAAGGAAAGTTCGATGGATCCAAGCCTGGATCAAGGAAGAAGAAAACCTGAAAGCAGAGGGGACCAAGTTCTTGAATCACTAGCCAGTGATTAAGTGGGCACCAGGATGGCACCGGGCGAAGTCACCGCAGTCAGGTGAGTGGGCGCTGCTGGGCTCTGCAGTCTCTCGGACCAGGAGGCGTTGTCGGCGACCAGGATGGAGGTGCGAGCTGTCCCACGAAGGATGAAGTCGTTGGCGTCGAAGTTACCCAGGATTGGGCAACAAGCCTTGGCTAATTCAAGCCCACGCGGTGGACTCAAAATGGCGTCTTGAGTGGACCAGGAGGGTCCGGGGTGCTCCTCTTCTGGAAGGGAGCAAGGGCCAGTCTGGAGCAACCAGACCAGCAGCAGAAATGTCGTCTGGCGTCGTCAGGAAGGCCACAAGCCAACGGGCTAGTAGCCAAACAACGCGGTGAGCAGCGGAAAGCAGAAGGGCCCCACGCAGATCGTGGAGATGCTGGGGGGCTGCACTTCGGAGCTGGAGCTGCTCAGAGTCGGGGCTTCTCGGACCCCAAAGCACTCACCAGTAGATTACTCGGCGGGCTTGCTGGAAAGAAGTCGTGCAGTCTTGAAGATGGCCGGTCCCTTGAGGTCTCGTCGCACCCACGGTTCTCAGCTGGGCTGTAGAGGTGGGTAGAGGTCAGAGGTGCCAGGGAAGCCGGTTCTCGTCGAGCTGGGCAGTCGGATTCCGGAGGAAGGACTTACAGCAGACCGCAGTGTTCTTTAGATGGTGCCTGCGGATGCAGGGTGACTACTCCTTAGTCACAAGGGAGAAATCTTAGGAAGAAGTCTTGAGTTCCTTTCGCAGAAAGTAGTTTCAGGATTCAAAGATGATCTGATTTGGAAGGGGGCCAGTCTCTACCTTTATCCTGTAAAAGGGGGCTGGCACGCGACTAGGTCCTGCCCTATGGGTGGGACCAGGAGGGGGGTGGTTACACCCACTTCCTTGGCGGGCTTTTCCCTAGGCCAGGGGCTGGAGTGCCCCTGGAACTGGTTCCAGCCGGCCTATGCACAGTGAGCACCGGGGTGCCACTTGCAGTCACCTTCCTCTAAAGCCCTGCCTACCTACAATACACAAAACCCTGTCTGGGACGGTGCTGGCACCGCCCCTGGCAGGAAACCCTTTGTCCTTATCTCCTGCTCTGGGAGGACTCCCAGCAGCAGGAGGGCAGACTTGTGTCTCGGTGGCAGCATCCATTTTGGGGATGCTAAGGCTCTGTCTGACTTTTAACCGGGTTATAGGTTACATGCATGTCGTGTCCCTCTAGAAGGGTGGAATGCTAACCCCGTCGCCAGAATTGGCGAGGGGTTAGTATTCCAATTCGTATGACACCTTACTCGACATGTTTTGATAAAGCGATACCAGAGTTGGCACATAACCGCGAGGATTATAATGCACTTAAGAGTATATGGTATGCGATATCATGGAAACGGCTAAGGGATGGATCCCGAAAGCCGCAGACAGGCTCAGCTCATGCCAGAGCACCATCTCACACGATTCCAAGCACTCTGCCTTCAGGATTGTTAAGGCCTGCCATAGGAGTGACTGATAGGAGATCTGTGTGTCCATTTTAGGGTTAGATATAGGTATACTATATCTAAAGCAAAGGGTGAGTACACCACCTTGCCCCAGCTGTCGTGCAGCCAGTTGTGTCAGTTTTAGTTAGTCAATCCAGGGGTGGCATAATACATGCTTCAGCCCCTGGGAGACTTCTGGGTGCACCTCAGCCCTGGGTACAGGGACTTGGAGAGGGCCCAGTGCCAATTCAGTACCTGAGTACAATTTGGATAGAGAGAACAGCTAGGCTGTGGGTCTGATTAGCAGGCCCACAGCCAGGGAAAGTCGTAAACCAGTGCAGCAAAAAGCAAAAATCTGGGTGATCATAGGATTGCAGACCCTACTCTCCTACATGACCCCCCCCAAACTTTGGGACAATAAACTAACCTTGACCAGGTGAGTCTTCTTGCTCTAAGTGGAAATACCTGGAGAGCCCATCAGCATTGCTGTGATCAGTCCCAGGTCTATGCTCCACTGTAAAATCCATCCCCTGTAGGGAAATGGACCACCTAAGCAGTTTGGGGTTTTCACCCTTCATCTGATTTAGCCACAAGAGGGGCTTATGGTCTGTCTGAATGGTGAAGTGAGTGCCAAACAAGTAGGCCCTCAGCTTCTTCAGGGCCCAGACCACAGCAAAGGCCTCCCTCTCAATAGCTGACCAATTTTTCTCTCTGGGTGTCAACCTTCTACTAATGAAAGCAATAGGCTGATCATTACCATCAAAATTCAGTTGAGACAGAACAGCTCCCACACCCAACTCAGAAGCATCTGTTTGGACAATGAATGGCTTGGAGTAATCTGGACTCTTGAGGATAGGTGCTGTGCACATGGCCTGCTTTAGGTCATTGAATGCTTTCTGACAGCTTGCTGTCCACTGAACTTTCTTTGGCATCTTCTTGCTTGTCAGGTCATTAAGGGGGGTCACTATGGACCCATAATTTCTGACAAACTTCCTATAGTACCCAGTCAGGCCCAAGAAAGCTCGAACCTGAGTCTGGGTGATTGGAGGGGTCCAGTCCTTGATGGCCTGTATCTTACTCTCCAGTGGCTGAACCTGGCCTCCACCTACAAGGTGGCCCAGGTATACAACCTGTGACTGCCCTATCTGGCACTTTGTGGCCTTGATAGTGAGGCCTGCCTTTTGCAGGGCCTCCAACACTTTCCTCAGGTGGACCAGGTGATCCTCCCAGGTGGAGCTAAAGACAGCAATATCGTCAAGATAAGCTGCACAGAAGTCATCCAGCCCAGTGAGGACTTGATTCACCAACCTTTGGAAGGTGGCAGGTGCATTTTTCAGTCCAAAGGGCATTACCACAAATTGATAATGCCCTCCAGGGGTAGAAAATGCTGTCTTGGGTTTGGCTTCCTCAGCTAACCTGATTTGCCAATACCCAGCTGTCAAATCAAATGTGCTTAAGAAGTTGGCAGAAGCCAATCTATCTATAAGCTCATCTGCTCTTGGTATTGGGTGGGCATCAGTCTTAGTGACTGCATTGAGGCCTCTGTAGTCTACGCAAAACCTCATCTCTCTCTTACCACCCTGGGTGTGAGGCTTTGGCACTAGAACTACTGGGCTAGCCCAAGGGCTATCTGAGGGCTCAATGACTCCCAGTTCCAACATTTTCTGCACTTCAGTTTTGATGCAGTCTCTAACATGATCAGGCTGTCTGTAGATTTTACTCTTGACAGGCAGACTGTCTCCAGTGTCAACATCATGGGTACACCAATCAGTTTGGCTGGGTGTCAGAGAGAACATATGTCGAAAGGATTGCAGAACTTGCCTGCAATCCTGTTGCTGATGTTCAGTGAGGCTGCCACAAAAGACAACACCATCAACTGACCCATCATCAGGATTCTGAGTGAGCAGGTCTGGGAGAGGGTCACTCTCTTCCTCCTGTCCCTCATCTGTGGCCATGAGCAAGCTCATGTCCTTCCTGTCAACATATGCCTTGAGCCTGTTAACATGGAGCACTCTGAGAGGGCTCCTGGGAGTTCCAAGGTCCACCAAGTAGGTAACCTCTCCCTTTTGCTCAATGATGGTGTGGGGCCCAGACCATTTGTCTTTCAGAGCTGCTGGGGCCACTGGCTCCAGCACCCACACCTTCTGTCCTGGCTGGTACACAGTCAGTACAGCCTTTTGGTCATGCCAAGCTTTTTGAAGTTCCTGGCTGGCCTCAAGGTTTTTAGATGCCTTTTCCATATACTCAGCCATCCTGGAGCGGAGGCCAAGTACATAGTCCACTATGTTGGTTGCAGGCTTTTTGAGAGGTCTCTCCCATCCTTCCTTCACCAAACACAGGGGTCCCCTTACAGGATGCCCATACAGAAGCTCAAAAGGGCTGTAGCCAACCCCCTTCTGTGGGACCTCTCTGTAAGCAAACAAGAGGCAGGGGATCAGGACATCCCATCTTCTCCTAAGAGGTTCAGGTAGTCCATGAATCATCCCTTTCAGGGTCCTGTTGAATCTCTCAACAAGCCCATTGCATTGTGGATGATAGGGTGTGGTGAACTTGTAGTTCACACCACACTCTTTCCACATGGCAGTCAGATATCCTGACATGAAGTTTGTACCTCTGTCAGAAACGACCTCCTTAGGGAAACCCACTCTGGAGAACACTCCAACTAGGGCTCTTGCCACTACAGGGGCTGTAGTGGTCCTAAGGGGAATAGCCTCAGGATACCTGGTGGCATGGTCCACCACCACCAGTATAAACTTGTGTCCTGATGCTGTCTGGGGTTCCATTGGACCAACAATGTCAATCCCCACTCTTTCAAAGGGAACCCCCACCACAGGTAGTGGTATGAGGGGGGCCTTTGTTGTGCCACCTGACTTACCACTGGCTTGGCAAGTGACACATGAGCGACAAAACTCCTTGGTATTCTCATTCATATGGGGCCAGTGAAAGTGTGAGACAAGCCTGTCCCAAGTCTTTGTCTGACCTAAATGACCTGCAAGGGGAATCTCATGGGCCAAGGTGAGAAGGAAACCTCTCAGAGACAAGGGGATGACCAGCCTCCTGGTTGCACCAGGCTTGGGGTCTCTTGACTCAGAGTACAGGAGTCCATCTTCCCAGTATACCCTGTGGGCACCTGTGGCATTCCCTGCAGCCTCAGCAGCAGCCTGCTGTCTGAGGAGTTCAAGGGAAGGGCAGCTCAACTGTTCCTTCCCCAGGTCTGCTCTGGAGGGTCCCCCTGAGCCCAGAAACTCAACTTGATCAAGTTCAAGCTCTTTAGGCTCAGTTTCCCTCAGCTCTTCTAGATCAGCCTCCTCAGAGACTTGATCCTCAACCTGGGGCAAGGGGGAAGGCAAAGCCTTACCCTTACTGCTCTTCTTCTTGGGAGGTGTCTGGTCCATAGTTTCAGGATCCAGCACCTGTTCAGTGGGGCATCTTCTGGCCTGTGACCTAGTCACAGCAAGCACATGTGCTGGCAAGCCTAACATCTCCATGTGAGTCCTCTGCTCCACTTCTGACCATTGTGATGACTCCAAATCATTGCCCAACAAACAATCAACTGGGAGGTCTGAACTGACTACAACTTTCTTTTGTCCCTTCACTCCACCCCAGGAGAAAGCCACAATTGCCACACTATGACTAGTAGTGACATTGCTGGCATTGGTCACCAGGAAATCAGTACCTGGCATGATCTGTCCAGGGTCCACAAAGTTAGGTGTCACCATGGTGACACTGGCACAAGTGTCCCTATAGGCCTGAGCCATTTTGCCATTAATCAAAGGTGTCTGCCTGTATTTGCCCAAAGTATTGGGACTTATCTCAGGGGACATATCCATATCCCCTGTACAGACAAGGACAGCCTGAGTGAGTGTGCCAACTAAGTTGTCAGACCCCTCAGTACCCAAGGTTAACCCAACTAATGCCTTGGGAGTGACACTACCACTACTGACTGTACTAGGGGGTGCAGTTGCTTTAGGAGCTGTAGTGGCAGGAGTTTGTCCTCCTCCTCTTTTGGTGCACTCACTAAACCAGTGAGATTTACTTTTGCAGTACTGGCACCACCTTTTTGACTGGCCTTCTTGAGTCTTCTTCTTCTGGGAAGCCTGACCCCCACCCTCTTTGGTTTGTTGGGAACCTGGTGAAGACTTCTGGTCATTTTGCTCATTCTTAACATTACCCTTCTGGTCTGCTTTCTTCTGACCACCCTGGTTCTGGTTCTGGTTCTGCTTGATCCTTGTCCTGACCCATTTGTCTGCCTTCTTTCCCAATTCTTGGGGAGAGGTCAGATCTGAATCAACAAGGTGCTGGTGCAGCAACTGGTTCTGACAATTGTTTAAAATTTGTTCTCTCATCATTAGATTATACAATCCTGTGTAATCTGTAACCTTGCTACCCAGCAACCAGCCCTCCAAAGCCTTAGTGGCACAATCCACAAAATCAGACCAGTCCTGAGACTGAGTTTTCTGGGTGTCTCTGAACAGCAACCTGTACTGCTCAGTGGTTAAACCAAACCCATCAACCAGTGTATTCTTCAGGACCTGGTAATTGTTAGCATCCTCCACTCTTGTAGTGAGGAGCTTATCTCTACCTTTACCATCAAAGGAGAGCCACAGTATAGCTGCCCACTGACTCTGGGGAATGCCCTGCACAGTGCAGGCCCTCTCCAGAGCAGCCATCCATTTCTGGATATCATCCCCTTGCTTAAAGGGGGGCACTATTTTAGTCAGGTGTTTAGTATCTAAACCCTTCTCTCTATCTCTTGGGAGATTGCTGCCACCAGTGGGAGCTAGCCCACTCATCTGCTGCTCTCTTGCCAGGGCAAGCTTCTCTTTGGCCAGGGCAATTTCTTCCCTTTCAATCCTCAGTTCAGCTTGTCTCATCCTAGCTTCATGCTCCTTTCTCTGAGGGGAAGTAAATCTCCTCTGTGGAGGATTCCTTCTCCCCTGAGAAGAGGCATTAGAGTGCAGAGATCTATTGGAGTCCCTAGAAAGAGATCTATCTCTCCTAACTCCAAGGTTAGGCCCACTTCGGGTTAGTACTGGGGGGCCCCCAGATCCTAGCCCAAGTAAGTCTAAGTTGGTCCTAGTTAGCCTTCTGACTACCTCAAGACCCTTGTCTACCTCATCCCCAGAGAGTACCTCCTGATCCTCCTCCTCAACTGCTGAATCAGTGTTGTGGAGATCTGGATCCCCAGAGGTTCCTTCTAAGGCTGGCATGTTCTCATGTAACTGAGAAAGCTTTCTGGCATCATATGTCTCTAGGAGACCTATCAGAAAGGAAGTGGTGGGGTTAGACCCCTGCTTCAGTTTTCTGGAGACACAGATCTGTCTCATCTCATGAAAGCTGAGAGCTGCATATCTTGAAGTGACCTGTGGAGGGTCAACACTGACCAGGGGAGTCTCAGTAGAGTCCTCCTGAGTCGACATGCTTTTCTAGTGAGGTGTAAGTGGTGCACTTACCTACACTATATGTTTGCCTACTGATCCCTTGCTAGAGTTGTAGTTTAGGGTGTGCTAGGCCCTAGGAGCTACAACAGCTGGTTCAGTAGAACTCAGAGTATTCTAAGCTAAGTTATATGTACCTTTAGTACTTATGTGATCTTTCACAAGATATTCTTAGGATATGTGTGGTAAAACAACAGCAAGCTCAAATCCCAACCGCTGCTCACCAATGTGAGAAGTTGGCCTGATGTGCAGTGTTCACTATTCTAGTGATCACTATATATCAGTCCAAACAACCCTTATTGATGATTGGTTGTAAGTCAACCTTATAGACCAGCTATCCTAGTAGCATGGATACGAGCAGTCTAAGGCTAAGACTCTAGAGGGCGTGTTAAGCCAGCTGTTTTACCATCACATTACCCCTTGAACACCCAGTGAAAGGACACCACACAAGTGTTATGAAAATAAACAGTGTATTTATTAGAATCACAACAACCCTGTACTCTTTATGAGGACAGGGTGCTAGGCACACAACAAAACTCTTACGAAAATACTTAAGTTAGCACGTTATACACAAATGCCCGAGGGGCACGAAAAACCATATACTTTAAAAGTGGAATGCGGAATTACTAGCAGGTAAGTACAGTACTAATAGGCTTTGGAATCGCTAGGACGTGACTATAGAATCGTTAGATTACTTCTAGGAGACCTAGGGGACTCGGGTGCAGAGTGTGCACTCTCACGCGGGATGCGGGACAAAGTCTATGGGAGCTAGTAAAGGCAAAGTTAGTGTTCACGGGCGAACCCGACCTGGTAGGGAGAAAACGACAGTGGATCCTGACCCTTGGATAGTGAGGCTATGCTGGGACACCGGAGTGCCGAAGTTACCTAGCCCAGGGGCTGCAGCTGCATAGGTCTGAAAAGACGTCGGGAATCTCGTTGCCGGACCAGGAGCCTGGAAGAAGGAAGTTGCTGGCAGGCGACCAGTGAAGGAAAGTTCGATGGATCCAAGCCTGGATCAAGGAAGAAGAAAACCTGAAAGCAGAGGGGACCAAGTTCTTGAATCACTAGCCAGTGATTAAGTGGGCACCAGGATGGCACCGGGCGAAGTCACCGCAGTCAGGTGAGTGGGCGCTGCTGGGCTCTGCAGTCTCTCGGACCAGGAGGCGTTGTCGGCGACCAGGATGGAGGTGCGAGCTGTCCCACGAAGGATGAAGTCGTTGGCTTCGAAGTTACCCAGGATTGGGCAACAAGCCTTGGCTAATTCAAGCCCACGCGGTGGACTCAAAATGGCGTCTTGAGTGGACCAGGAGGGTCCGGGGTGCTCCTCTTCTGGAAGGGAGCAAGGGCCAGTCTGGAGCAACCAGACCAGCAGCAGAAATGTCGTCTGGCGTCGTCAGGAAGGCCACAAGCCAACGGGCTAGTAGCCAAACAACGCGGTGAGCAGCGGAAAGCAGAAGGGCCCCACGCAGATCGTGGAGATGCTGGGGGGCTGCACTTCGGAGCTGGAGCTGCTCAGAGTCGGGGCTTCTCGGACCCCAAAGCACTCACCAGTAGATTACTCGGCGGGCTTGCTGGAAAGAAGTCGTGCAGTCTTGAAGATGGCCGGTCCCTTGAGGTCTCGTCGCACCCACGGTTCTCAGCTGGGCTGTAGAGGTGGGTAGAGGTCAGAGGTGCCAGGGAAGCCGGTTCTCGTCGAGCTGGGCAGTCGGATTCCGGAGGAAGGACTTACAGCAGACCGCAGTGTTCTTTAGATGGTGCCTGCGGATGCAGGGTGACTACTCCTTAGTCACAAGGGAGAAATCTTAGGAAGAAGTCTTGAGTTCCTTTCGCAGAAAGTAGTTTCAGGATTCAAAGATGATCTGATTTGGAAGGGGGCCAGTCTCTACCTTTATCCTGTAAAAGGGGGCTGGCACGCGACTAGGTCCTGCCCTATGGGTGGGACCAGGAGGGGGGTGGTTACACCCACTTCCTTGGCGGGCTTTTCCCTAGGCCAGGGGCTGGAGTGCCCCTGGAACTGGTTCCAGCCGGCCTATGCACAGTGAGCACCGGGGTGCCACTTGCAGTCACCTTCCTCTAAAGCCCTGCCTACCTACAATACACAAAACCCTGTCTGGGACGGTGCTGGCACCGCCCCTGGCAGGAAACCCTTTGTCCTTATCTCCTGCTCTGGGAGGACTCCCAGCAGCAGGAGGGCAGACTTGTGTCTCGGTGGCAGCATCCATTTTGGGGATGCTAAGGCTCTGTCTGACTTTTAACCGGGTTATAGGTTACATGCATGTCGTGTCCCTCTAGAAGGGTGGAATGCTAACCCCGTCGCCAGAATTGGCGAGGGGTTAGTATTCCAATTCGTATGACACCTTACTCGACATGTTTTGATAAAGCGATACCAGAGTTGGCACATAACCGCGAGGATTATAATGCACTTAAGAGTATATGGTATGCGATATCATGGAAACGGCTAAGGGATGGATCCCGAAAGCCGCAGACAGGCTCAGCTCATGCCAGAGCACCATCTCACACGATTCCAAGCACTCTGCCTTCAGGATTGTTAAGGCCTGCCATAGGAGTGACTGATAGGAGATCTGTGTGTCCATTTTAGGGTTAGATATAGGTATACTATATCTAAAGCAAAGGGTGAGTACACCACCTTGCCCCAGCTGTCGTGCAGCCAGTTGTGTCAGTTTTAGTTAGTCAATCCAGGGGTGGCATAATACATGCTTCAGCCCCTGGGAGACTTCTGGGTGCACCTCAGCCCTGGGTACAGGGACTTGGAGAGGGCCCAGTGCCAATTCAGTACCTGAGTACAATTTGGATAGAGAGAACAGCTAGGCTGTGGGTCTGATTATCAGGCCCACAGCCAGGGAAAGTCGTAAACCAGTGCAGCAAAAAGCAAAAATCTGGGTGATCATAGGATTGCAGACCCTACTCTCCTACAAGCTGCGACCACCGCCATCACCTTCGTGAACACCCGTGGGGCGCTTGTAAGGCCAAAGGGGAGCACGGTAAACTGAAAGTGCTCGTGGCCTACCGTGAACCGCAGGTAACGCCGGTGGGCCGGCAGGACGGGGATGTGGAAATAAGCGTCCTGCAAGTCCAACGCTACCATCCAGTCTCCGGGTTCCAGGGCAGCTAAGACCTGAGCCAAAGTCAGCATCTTGAACTTCTCCTTCCGGAGGAAGCCGTTGACGTTCCGTAGGTTCAAGATAGGGTTTAGGCCCCCTTTGCCCTTCTAGGGTACCAGAAAGTAGTGGCAGTAACAACCACACCCTACTTCTGGCCCAGGAACGCGCTTGATGGCCCCCTTGGCCAAGAGGGTCATGACTTCCTCTTGCAGAAGTTGTAAGTGATCCCCCGACACACGGTGGAATTGCGGTGGCATGGCTGGAGGGGACGCCTCGAAGGGGAGGGAGTAGCCCCTTCGGACGATTTGCAGCACCCACCCGTCCGACTTGACATTGCGCCAGTGGAAGAGGTGATGGCGAACCCTGCCACCCACGGGCGTCACATGGGCCTGAAAACACGGACTAGGAAGGTTTTGAGGCAGGTGCTGCGGAGGGAGGTGTTGACTGGCCTCACCGTTGTCCCCGACCGCTGTTACAGCGGGTTCCACAGCAGCCACCGCGCTGTTGAACATTCTGCGGTGCGTGGCTGGCAGCTCGTGTGGGGGCACCCCTTCCGTGGCCACGAAAGGAGCGAAAGGCACCCTTCTGCTGGCGTGTGGCCGAGAGGCCCAAGGACTTGGCCGTAGCCCTGGAGTCCTTAAAATGCTCAAGCGCATGGTCTGCCTTGTCGCCAAAGAGGCGGCGGCCATCGAACGGCATGTCCAGAAGAGTGGACTGGACATCGGCCGAAAAGTTGGCGGTCCTCAACCAGGCGTGGCGTCGAACCACCACCATCGTTTCCATCGCCCTGCCCAGTGAATCCATGGTATTCAGCCCACACCGGATGGAATATCGCGCTGCATCTCGACCCTCCGCAAGGGCTTGGGCGAGTTTAGCCCGGACCTCCTCCGGACATTGTGGCAGCACGTCCGCGACCATGTCCCACAGGGTGTGGGTGTAGTGGCCCAAGAGGCATGCGGTATTGACAGACCGTAGTCCCAAACTCAGGGACGAGAACACCTTCTTCCCGAACTGCTCGTACCTTTTGGATTCCCGATCGGGCGGGCCGTCGGGAATGCGGTCTGGGAAGTAGAGGGCTGGATGACCAGGCTCTCGGGGGTGGGATGGGTGGACAAAAAGCAAGAGTCGGTAGCGTCTGGCCACGTTCCTATCCACAGGCGGACCTGTGGCGGGCTTGGATCAAGTGCCCACAAGAACGTCACACAAGGCCTCATTAAACGGCAGCAGAGGCTCACTGGAGCTTGCCTGCGGTTTAAGGACCTCAGTGAGGAGGTTAGTCCTCACGGCCGCGACGGGGAGCTCAAGGTTTAAGGCCTTGGCCGCCCTCGTCAACACTACACTGTAAGCAGCCCCCTCCTCCATAGCCACGGTAGGTGGGGAGACAAATCCAGTGTCTGGCAAAGTGTCAATACCACTGGCCTCCCCAAGCTCATATGTCCAGGCCTCTTGAGACTGGCACTCCTCTGCCAGAGGGTCCGCAGACCCCTCCCAATCACCCTCGTCACCTATCTCCTGTAGAACAGGGTCAATAGACGGGGCCTCCTCATGGAAATAAAAATCTCCAAAGGCCCTCGGAAGCGGCGCCCAGTGGCGCCGCTCCGGCGCCAGAGTCGGACCGAAGGGAACATTGTGGACGGCATCCACAGGGGGCGCCGGGGGCGACGCCCGCGGGGCCGGCGCCGGTGAGGTCGTGAGGTCGACCGGCGACGACCCGGATCCGGAAGCGGATCCGGTGAGGTCCTGCGGCGCCGGGACCGAAGTCGCCGGCGGCGCCGGGGCCGAAGCTCCCGATGGTGTCAGGGCCGAAGCACCCGACCTTCTAGGGCCTCCAGCCGAGGCCGTTGGGCCCGAAGGCACCACGGGACCCGGTTGAGAAGGGAGGGACCTCATGGCCATGAGGTACCGCTCGACCTCCTTCGGCGTCGGGTCATGCCCAGGGACCCGAAGGTGTGGGGCAGGCGGCGACGCCTGCGACTCAGTCAGAGCTGCGTGGGTGGTGTCACCCAAACTCCCGGCCACATCGTGCGAGCCTCGGGGTGGGTCGGAGGAACGATGGTGCCTCTCCGAGCTCTCATGCCTCTTACCTGAGTACTTGGATCCCGACGACCGATGTCCACTCCCGGAGCTGCGAGAACTCTGACCCCGCGACCGGTCCCTCAACCTCCCGTGGGACCGGGACCTGGAGCGGCACGGGGCCGACTGCCGGAGCTCGAGCCGCTTGCGGGACCGCTCCCGCCTAGCCTTCGACGCCAGGGCCAAGCAGTTGGAGCAGGTGCGGTCGTCGTGGTCGAGGCCTAAACACTTCAGGCACCGGAGAAAGGGGTCGGTAACCGACATCAGTCGGTCGCACTTGGAACAGGGTTTAAACCCGGGCATCCCTACCGGCACAGTTGGAGTCGAAGTATCGAAAAAAGCAATGAACAAAGATCAAAAAAGTTTAGTCAAAAAATGACTAAGGGGTAGAGCTTCTCCGGATCTGCACTAGCTGGCGCGGAAAAAAGAAGAACTGACGTCAGCGCGCATGGGCGGCGTCTAAGTACTCCGACGACGCCATTCCGGCGCTAACGACGCCGATGACGGACGCGGAGCCGCTGACGACGCCTGCCGGCGCGCAGGGGTATTGCTACGCAAAATTTTCCGGATCCAGTCTGACGCCTGGGGATATTCTAAGGTAAGGAATCTATCACTAACGTGTCTCTTTCAGATTATGATGTTCACTATTCTAGTGATCACCTTGCACCAGTCCAAACAACCCTTATGGTGATAGTTGTAAGTCAACCTTATAGACCAGCTATCCTAGTGGTAGCGTGGACAGAACAGTCTTATGCTAAAAGACTCTTGAGGGCGTGTAAAGCCAGCTGTTTTACCATATGTAACCCCTTGAATACCACACGAAAGGACACCACACAGGATATATATATAAAATATATATGTATTTATTTACTAACACACTCCTCTGAACTCTTTATGAGATCAGAGGCAAAAGCACATAACAAATTACTTAATCAGAATACTTTAAATAGCACGATTTACAGTTAGGCCCTAGGGGCGCGTAAAACCATATACTAAGTAAGTGGTATAAGAACCACGACTCGGGAAAAGGAAAGGCCTAGGGCCTAGAGAATCGCTGGGGCTACACTATCTGAACCTTAGGTTAGGAGTAGGAGGCCCACAGGCGGCGCGTGCAGTGTCAGTACACTCCTGCGAGTGTCAATGGAAAGTCAATGGGAAAAGGTAAGTAACGAAGATTTAGGACACTTACGGTCTAAATAGGAAGATACAACTAACAAAACTAGACACCGAAGTACTCGCGTTACCACACCCACGGGCTGCGGGTGCATAGGTGTCAAAGTGTGTTGGGTTTTCTCGTTGATTCCTATGGAGCCTTGGAAGAAGATGCTGCAGGCGACCAGGAGGTAGATGTCCGGGTGGATCCAAGGGGGGATCGGAGTTGAAGAAGACCTGAAAGCGGAGGGGACAGAGTCTAGGTCACTAGCCAGTGACCGGGTGGAACCTGGAAGGAACCAGATGTCGTCGAGGAGCAATCAGGTGCTGTCGTGAAGCTTGTCTTTGCAGCCACGCGGACCAGGAGGCGTCGAGGACGACCAGGTGCTGGAGAGGAGCTGTCAAACGAAGGTTCTCGCAGATGGAGGGGTCGACTTCAAGATCGGAGTCAACAAGCCTAAGCAGAGGCAACCCACGCAGGATAAACAAAAGGCTTCTGGTGCAGACCAGGAGGGTCTCAGGTACTTCACCTCTTCAGGGAAGCAAGGGCCAGTCTGGAGCAACCAGACCAGTGATGGATTTTCAAAAGGATCGTCGTCACAGGGCTACTAGCCAACTGGCCAGCAACCGGGACAACGCGTCGAGCAGAACACAAGCAGAAGGGCCCCACGCAGATCTCGTGGAGTGTGGAGGGCTGGTTTTCGGTGCAGATGGAGCTCGGTATAGGGGTGTCTCAGTCCCCAGGCCACAGCTTCGAGGATGCCTCAGGAGCTGCGCTGTTAGCAAGTGGAAGACTTTCCAAGTTGCCTGGTTCCACGGGTTCCGATGCCTTACCGGGGCTCAGCTGTGCTGGAGTCGTGCAGTGGGGTCAGAGAGGTCCGGGAGTCGAGCTCTTGTCAGGCTCTGTGCTCAGGTTCCGGCTGGAACGGGGACAAAGCAAGCCGTCGAGTTGCTGGATGGTGCCTGGTTGCCCAGGGTGGTCACTCCTTGGCCACAAGGGAGATTCTCAAGTCTTCAGCTCAGGTGAATGTCGAAGGGTCCAGGGTTTTGTTTCAAGTCGATTCCAGGATTAATCTAAAGTCCTGGGGTTCAGCTCCTACCTTTATACAACTAAAAGGGGCTGGTTTACTTTCTAGGTCCCTCCTATGGGTGGGACCAGGAAGGGGGGTGGTTACACCCCCTTTCCTTTGTCCAGTTTCGCGCCAGAGCTGGGGCTGGAGTTCCCCAGCACCGGTTTGAACTGGACTATGCATGGAGCACCTAGTGTGCCCCAGGCAGTGTCTCATTCTATTCAGCCCTCCCTGTCCTAATACACAAAGTCCTGTCTGGGGTGGTGCTCGCACCTCTCCAGGCAGGAAACCTATTGTCCAAACCTTCATGACTGGAAGGACTCCCAGCAGCAGGAGGTCAGACTTGTGTCTGTGGCAGCAGCATCCATTTTGTGACGCTGGGGCTCTGGTTAACTTTAACCGGGATAGTCAGCAACAACATGTCTTCTCCCTCTAGAAGGGTGGAATGCTACCCCCGTCACCAGAATTGGCGAGAGGGTTGTATTCCAAAGCGTATGACACCTTACACAACATGTTTAGATAAAGCCAAACCAAAGTTCGCATTCAACCGCAAGGATTATAATGCACTTAAGAGTATATGGTATGGCGATATCATAGAACAGCTATAGGGACATGGTTCCGCAAGCTGCAGACAGGCTCAGCTCATGCTGGAGCACCTTCTCACACGTAACCAATAATTCTGCCTCCAGGATTGTTAAGGCCTGCCATAGGAGTGACTTATAAGTTACTGTGTGTCTATATTTAAGGGTAGATATAGGAATACTATACCTAAGCAAGGGGTGATTACACGACCTTGCCCCAGCTGAGTGATCAGCCAGTTGTGTCAGTTTGAGTGGCCAGCCAGGGGTGGCATAATACATGCTGCAGCCCCTGGTAGGCCTTGGTTACACCTATGCCCTGAGTACCTAGGGTACACTTCTACAAGGACTGATAAGGGGAACCTATTCCCAATTGTGGATGTACCTAGAGTACATGGTGTGAATTGAGAGAGAGTGCCTCTGGGCTGTGGGTCTGATTAGCAGGCCCACAGCCACATCTAAGTCGAAAACCAGTAAAGCAAAAGCAAAAAGTGGGGGTGACCATAGGAAGCAGACCCTACTCTCCTACAGGTGCCACATGCAAAGATTCCCACAAAGAAATGCAAGTGTAGGAGAGTAGGGTCTGCAATCCTATGATCACCCAGATTTTTGCTTTTTGCTGCACTGGTTTACGACTTTCCCTGGCTGTGGGCCTGCTAATCAGACCCACAGCCTAGCTGTTCTCTCTATCCAAATTGTACTCAGGTACTGAATTGGCACTGGGCCCTCTCCAAGTCCCTGTACCCAGGGCTGAGGTGCACCCAGAAGTCTCCCAGGGGCTGAAGCATGTATTGTGCCACCCCTGGATTGACTAACTAAAACTGACACAACTGGCTGCACGACAGCTGGGGCAAGGTGGTGTACTCACCCTTTGCTTTAGATATAGTATACCTATATCTAACCCTAAAATGGACACACAGATCTCCTATCAGTCACTCCTATGGCAGGCCTTAACAATCCTGAAGGCAGAGTGCTTGGAATCGTGTGAGATGGTGCTCTGGCATGAGCTGAGCCTGTCTGCGGCTTTCGGGATCTATCCCTTAGCCGTTTCCATGATATCGCATACCATATACTCTTAAGTGCATTATAATCCTCGCGGTTATGTGCCAACTCTGGTATCGCTTTATCAAAACATGTCGAGTAAGGTGTCATACGAATTGGAATACTAACCCCTCGCCAATTCTGGCGACGGGGTTAGCATTCCACCCTTCTAGAGGGACACGACATGCATGTAACCTATAACCCGGTTAAAAGTCAGACAGAGCCTTAGCATCCACAAAATGGATGCTGCCACCGAGACACAAGTCTGCCCTCCTGCTGCTGGGAGTCCTCCCAGAGCAGGAGATAAGGACAAAGGGTTTCCTGCCAGGGGCGGTGCCAGCACCGTCCCAGACAGGGTTTTGTGTATTGTAGGTAGGCAGGGCTTTAGAGGAAGGTGACTGCACGTGGCACCCCGGTGCTCACTGTGCATAGGCTGGCTGGAACCAGTTCCAGGGTCACTCCAGACCCTGTGCTGGGGAAAAGCCCGCCAAGGAAGTGGGTGTAACCACCCCCCTCCTAGTCCCACCCATAGGGCAGGACTTAGTCGCGTGCCAGCCCCTTTTTACAGGATAAAGGTAGAGACTGGCCCCCTTCCAAATCAGATCATCTTTGAATCCTGAAACTACTTTCTGCGAAAGGAACTCAAGACTTCTTCCTAAGATTTCTCCCTTGTGACTAAGGAGTAGTCACCCTGCATCCGCAGGCACCATCTAAGAACACTGCGGTCTGCTGCAAGTCCTTCCTCCGGAATCCGACTGCCCAGCTCGACGAGAACCGGCTTCCCTGGCACCTCTGACCTCTACCCGCCTCTACAGCCCAGCTGAGAACCGTGGGTGCGACGAGACCTCAAGGGACCGGCCATCTGCAAGACTGCACGACTTCTTTCCAGCAAGCCCGCCGAGTGAATTCCTGGTGAGTGCTTTGGGGTCCGAGAAGCCCCCACCCTGAGCAGCTCCAGCACCGAAGAGCAGCCCCCCAGCATCTCCACGATCTGCGTGGGGCCCTTCTGCTTTTTACTGCTCACCGCGTTGTTTGGCTACTAGCCCGCTGGCTTGTGGCCTTCCTGACGACGCCCGACGACATTTCTGCTGCTGGTCTGGTTGCTCCAGACTGGCCCTTGCTTCCCTCCATCGGAGAAGTACCCTGGACCCTCCTGGTCCACTCAAGACGCCATTTTAGGTCCACCGCGTGGGCCTTGCATTTGCCAAGACTTGTTGCCCAATCCTGGGTCCAGCGACGTCGACAGCAAGAACCTTCGTGGGACAGCTCGCACCTCCATCCTGGTCGCCGACAACGCCTCCTGGTCCGAGAGACTGCAGAGCCCAGCAGCGCCCACTCACCTGACTGCGGTGACTTCGCCCGGTGCCATCCTGGTGCCCACTTAATCACTGGCTAGTGATTCAAGAACTTGGTCCCCTCTGCTTTCAGGTTTTCTTCTTCCTTGATCCAGGCTTGGATCCATCGAACTTTCCTTCACTGGTCGCCTGCCAGCAACTTCTTCCTTCCAGGCTCCTGGTCCGGCAACGAGATCCCCGACGTCTTTTCAGACCTATGCAGCTGCAGCCCCTGGGCTAGGTAACTTCGGCACTTCGGTGTCCCAGCATAGCCTCACTATCCTAGGGTCAGGATCCACTGTCGTTTTCTTCCCACCAGGTCGGGTTCGCCCGTGAACACTAACTTTGCCTTTACTAGCCTCCATAGACTTTGTCCCGCATCCCGCGTGAGAGTGCACACTCTGCACCCGAGTCCCCTGGGCCTCCTAGCAGTAATCTAACGATTCCCTAGTCAAGTCCTAGCGATTCCAAAGCCTAGTAGTACTGTACTTACCTGCTAGTAATTTCGCATTCCACTTTTAAAGTATATGGTTTTTCGTGCCCCTCGGGCATTTGTGTATAACGTGCTAACTTAAGTATTTTCATAAGAGTTTTGTTGTGTGCTTAGCACCCTGTCCTCATAAAGAGTACAGGGTTGTTGTGATTCTAATAAATACATTGTTTATTTTCATAACACTTGTGTGGTGTCCTTTCACTGGGTGTTCAAGGGGTAATGTGATGGTAAAACAGCTGGCTTAACACGCCCTCTAGAGTCTTAGCCTTAGACTGCTCGTATCCATGCTACTAGGATAGCTGGTCTATAAGGTTGACTTACAACCAATCATCAATAAGGGTTGTTTGGACTGATATATAGTGATCACTAGAATAGTGAACACTGCACATCAGGCCAACTTCTCACAGCAAGTCTCTTATGACAGTTTGTGAATCAGCACTTCGGTGCGGCCACAACCAAACAAAGTGGGTGCAAGAGTCAACTGCAACCAAGATGTACTTATACGTAGTATCAGAAGAAAAAGGACCGCAGTGATCTAAATAAACACAACCAAGTGGTTTATTAGAAATGTACAACTGTGTCTGGGGCGGACGCGCAGCTGAAGAAGATTTGCTGACATATGCCACATTGAAGGACAAAATGGAGGTGCCTGTGGTCAAACGTGTCCGGATGGGAGGTCGCTCCTTCCAACACGTGACAGCTTGCCTGTGGAACGAACTTCCACTCTCCCTTCGGAAAGCAAGTAACCTCTTGGCATTCAGGAAGGAGCTGAAGACTCTGCTCTTCACTAAGTAACCCTTGATAACTGTAGTGTGTCTGCCTTGGTTTTTCTCTGTTTCTAGGGGCCTCTTTGCTAAAGCGCCGGGACACCTTTTGGGGTAGCCGTGCGCTCTAAAAGTACGGCCTACATTAACATTAACATAATCTTGCGTCTGTTTGTACAGTCCCCGCCACCAGTAACACAGTTGAAGCTGAGATACAGTAGCCGAAACTCCCGCATGAGCGGATGCGACACCTTCATGGGCAGCTGTAATCAGTGTGGGCCTGCGGTCCGCATTGGGAATCAATCTGTCACCAACGTCGGGTATCTTCACATAAAGAACTTTATCAGGACTTAAGTGATAAGAGTACTTCGAAGGGAATCCAGTAGGATATTTTCCACCCTTCTCAGTTACGGCAATAGCTTCCAAGATGTCATTATTGATTTTACTTTTGGAACGTGTAACTGCTGCAACCAAGTATGTAGCTACCGCTGACTTCGCGGCCTCATCGGCCAAAGATTTGCCAACAGCGTGAACTCCCAAACGCTGATGACCAAGAGTATGAATGACATATACGAGTGGCAATTGCTCTTTGAGTTCTGCCACTCGAACCCAGATCATTTTATGTTTTATTGTGCCACCCTTGGAATCACGATAATCGTGTTGAGTCCAAAAAACTAGATTGTCATTGTAAGACTGGACACAGTAGTAAGAATCACTCACAATGAGAGTAGTCACACCAGGATCCGTGTACTCCAATGCAAGCATGAGAGCACGGAGCTCTGCCAATTGGGCAGTACAGTCCCCTAATGTCTCAGTATTCACGACATCGGACTTGAATTCACCATTCACTATAGTACCAACCACAATAGTGCAGGCTGAGACATCTGCGTGCTTAAACTCATGCGCAACCTGCGCAGAACCGTCAGTGTAAATGACACAATGGAACTCCTCCAAAGGACGCATGGTCAGAGGAGCAGGATGAACAAACTCATACTGCACAAACTCGTGCGTCTGTCAGGAGACGTCAAAGACAAACGTGACATCCAGAGACGTCAAAGACGTTGCCCATTGTATCCATCGTGGTTGTAAGGCTTTAGAATTTGGTACACTGGCTTTCGTCACTGCTTCCAAGGCAGGATATGGGGTAACAACCAACATGCGTTTTCCCTGCGACAGTGCGCGTTCCTTTAGAATTGCCATTTGCACTGCTGTCAAAAAAATTTCCACAGTGGAAAACTGCATTTCCGCCGAAGTGTACAAGTGTGACTTGTAAGCAATAGGTACTGTGTCTCCTTCATTAAAAGTAAGATACGTGCGGGGGGGGGCGCTAGAGGGCGTACAGCGGAATGGCTGCTCGCTAAGACAGCTCCGCCGGCCAGGTCCAAGAACGGGACGAATCAGCGTAAAAAACGAACGTAAATGACACAGCGTTCCGAATAATACTGTCGGATGACAGCCTGCACGCCACGGTAGCCCCAGATGACTCCGGAAAGGGCAGCAAAAACCCAAAACCTGACTTACAAGATCGGAGTCAGAAAGAAATGCGAGTAGCCAAGATGGCGGCGCCCAGTGACAACGGCCGGCGGTGAATGAAGGACAACTGTATATTCTGCGGGCTCGGCGGGGCAGATGTGAACAGTGGAGGTGTGCCCCGGAGCGAACGAGAACCCACACAACACGTCGCTAAGCAGGGGGACCGCCTCAGTATCAAGTGAGTAATTTATCGGGAGAGCTGCCGGTGGTGCCAAATCAGCACGTAAAATGGCGGAGACCGGAGGGAAAAGAGGAGACAAGAGGAGACAAGGTATGCGGAACCCCAGGCCGTGGCGGCGGCCAGACCTGATGGTGAGAGTGGCAACAGCAAGGGCTCCAGCGACTAACACTCAGCCAGGAAGGGCACTCGGGGGACGCGTAGAATTTACGTGCAGCGCCTAGAAGACGAAGACCCTCTCACATCGAAAGCTCGGAGCGTCAGTCTGCAGGGCCCATAGGGGGGGCATGAAATGGCACACCAGCGGTGAAAGAGAGAGGGAGGCACCGGCGCGCATTGCACCCCTGAACCACACGACTGATACGGGAAGCATTGCCTGACTGCTATTGATCCCTGCGTGTTATAAAGCAGCACACTACAAAGGACGGCCTGCGAGGTGGGCAGCAATTCACCAAAGGATTATAGGTCGTAGCGATACAATCGGAGGACCTGTCAGCGGCAAGTATCTGACTGCCTATACCCCATAGTAGGCCTGCACGACTCACAAGGCTTAAAAGATAGCGTTGGACCCCCACAGTGGGCCCAGAAGTAGAATAAAGTTGGAGAACGACTGGTGACCCGCACACCGTTGGCAGCTGGGCCACAACCGGATCGGGGTGTCCGACTCATTCAGGTCAAGCGTCGTAGATAGAATAAGCGGCCTACAAGAGTGGTGACCTACGTGACGACACCGGGTAACACCTGCAGGCAGAGATCTGCGGTAAGCAATCACAGAGCCCTGGGTCGCGCCAAGGGTACGGATTAGTGGCTAAGGTGGTGAGGTGACATCCCACACAGAGGTGCCCCACGGCAGTGTTAGCCCGGACATCATCATCGCTAGACACGGTGACAGTACAACATGGGAAAGCCAGACAGACTCCAGTCCAAACTATCCTTCGACACCAGGAGAACCGCAAAAGGAGCAACCCCTCAGTCAGATACGGAGCAAGACAATGATGCGGATACGTCAGGTGGCATGGAGCAAGTCCTACGAGCGATTCAGAAAAGCTTGCAAGATGTGCATGGGAAATTAGACACGATCACTCAGAGGGTCGACAATATGGCGGCCAAGCTCGACAAACATGGTGAGCGCATCACGGAGGCGGAGACCAGACTGTCGGCAGTCAAGGATGAATCGCACACAACAACGCAAAGGTGCACAGAAATGGACAGACTGCTAGAGGTAATAAGAAACAAGTCGGACGATTTGGAAGCGAGATCGCGCCGGAACATCGTTAGAATAGCGGGTGTGCCAGAATCGTCCAACACGGGTAAGATGGAGAGCTACGTGGAAGATCTGATAAAATCCATCTTTGGGCTTGAACAGATGTCGACGGTATTCATAGTGGAGAGGGCGCATAGAACCCTAGCGCCGAGACCGAAACCGGGAGCCCCCCCACGCCCAATAGTAGCCAGATTGCTCAACTTCAGGGACCAAGATGCAATTCTCAGGCTCGCAAGGGAAAAGAAGTCGATTGAACACCAGGGCAACAAATTAGAATTCTTTCCAGACTTTACCATGAACGTTCAACTGGCGCGCAAGGAATTCTCCACTGCAAAACAGAAACTCCGGGAGATGGGATTGGAATACGCGATGTTGTACCCGGCCCGATTGAAGTGCACCCAAGAGGGCAAATCAGTGATATGTCACACCCCTAAAGAGGCATTGGAGTACATCAAAAAAGCAGGCAAGAAAAGACGGGAACAACGACGAGTGGAACAGCAACCAGACTCAGATTGACAACTCCGTGTGGACAACACAAGATACGTAGATGCAGTGACAGTCCACCCCACTATCAGTCCATTTGGTAACAATCCGATCTATGCAACAGGATCAGTGACTCATATAGGGGCGATCTGAACTTTATCGGGCAAAGACTATGTGAAAAGGTATCAGAGCCCGGAAGTGATGGCGACGAGGGTATGCGTGGGACTCTACCTGATATCGATTAAGGTTGGTTTGTCGCTGCCCCCTCTCTTCGGGGACTGCCCATATCTCCATAAAGTAATTGAGATTAATGCCCGAGAAACCAAGCTGATGACATATTCGAGGTACGGGTGGGGGATTCCTGCATTTAGGTAGCGTGTCTGTGTTGCAGTCTGCCTACCCCCACTATTAAGCACAGCCAAGAAGCCACCTGGTTTGTATCGTTGTCACAGATCTTATATACATGGACTTGGCCACATCCTTCGGCATGTTTGGGATGCTGGAGTGGGAGGGGGGAAGGGTGGGGAAAGTTGGGGATCAATGTTGAGACTACTGCATTTAAGAAGCACTGCCGCAATTCAGGGTATACACACCTACGAACAAGATTACAGTCACCCAGGGTACCTAACGCACATAGTTAGGCTTCTACCACAATTCACAACAGTGCGGCTAAACGGCCGAGAGATATGAGTGCCCCTAGAAACCCGGACGAACTTAGACTAATAACATGGAATGTGAGGGGTCTCAAAAACCCGAAAAAGATAAGGCAGATTTTAGCGTATTTCACGAGACATCAAATTGATATAGATTTCTGCAGGAAACACACATAGATCCTCATACCAACAACCGCGTAGGCTTGAAATGGGCAGAATCGGTCCATGGGGCGGCATATTCATCCTACTCAAGGGGAGTCCTCATCCTTATACGTAAGGGCATCCACTTCACGGTCGAACAAGTCACACCAGACCAAAACGGCAAATTTGTGGTGGTAACGGGCCTACTACGAGGTCAGAGAATCACACTATTAAACGTGTATGCACCCAACGTAGATGATCCCGATTTCTTTCACACCGTGTGGCAGGAAATTCAGAAAGTACCAGACACAACGCTGCTGTGGGGAGGGGATTTTAATCTAGCCCTCAACGATATTATAGATAGATCACCCACATCAGTGGAAACACATAAACGTGCATTACAAAAATTGAAAGACATTATCCATGAAGAGCACATAGTAGACCTGTGGAGGCAGAGGCACCCCACCCGACTAGACGCTACACATACAACGGCAGCCCATGGAAGCTGGTCTAGGATCGACTACTGGTTGGGCTCTCGATCCGTGTCCCTGTGGACAGTTGATATAACGCACCTCCCCCGCACATTATCGGACCACAACCCGGTCATGCTCACTCTCAAGATCCCACAGTAGGTTCCCCCGCCGTTTAGCTGGCGGTTCAACAGTAAGGCTCTACTAGACCCGCTATATAAGGACACGATCGGAAAGGCAATAACTGATTACTTTGAGCTCTCAATGGAAGACCACGGAATTCTGTGGGAAGCCTTTAGGGCCGCAATCAGGGGGATTTGCATAAGCACCACGGCTGGTATTTTAAAAGATATACGCCAACAGTTGGAACTCCGGGAACGCCAAATTAAAGCCCTGGAAGTTGAGTACGCACAGACTCAAAATCCAGCACTGTTAGGAGACATTAGGCAGGTGATGACGGAGTATCAAGAAAGCGCTGAAGAAGAATTACGATATGTGACGAAGCGCTATTCCGCCAGACAATATGGAGAGGGAGGTAGACCGGGCTCTGTCCTGGCACACAAGATAGGCAATGCGAAACCGACACACATGGTGCAGGCAGTTCGGGATGCCGGGGGCGTCTTGCGCCACGACACGCAGGGAATACTACAGCCATTCATGCACATATATGGGACATTGTACGAGCAGGAGGATACTGCGACGGCTGAAGAAATTGCGCATTACTGTGAGGACATAGCGTTAGCCTGGCTATCAGACGGGCAAAGAGCATATCTAGCCCGCCCAGTAACGGTGGAGGAAGTCACGGAGACAATATACGCATTACCAAATGGCAAAGCCCCGAGCCCAGATGGATTTACAGGAGAGTTCTACAAGGCATATGCGGAGAAACTAGCGCCATACATAGTGCAAATGCTCGGAGATGCTCATGAAAAAATGGCACTACCACAAACACTTAGAGAAGCAGTAATCCTAGCCTTCCTCAAACCAGACAAAAATCCCGAAGAATGCGATTCATACAGGCCTCTGTCCCTCATGAACGTTGACACGAAGATATTATCGAAATTGTTAGCTACCAGACTAAAGCACCTCATGACGAGGCTGGTACTTCCCGATCAATCGGGATTTATACCTACACGCTCCACATCCCATAACACCAGGTCACTCTTCGCCCTATCACACTACCTGGTCCCCGCTACCAAGACTGCAGCAGTGCTATTGGATGCAGCTAAGGCCTTCGACACCATAGCATGGACATACCTACATACGATACTGGTGAGAATGGGGTTCCCCCCAATTTTCATCCAATGGATAGATTTGCTTTACACTGCCCCCACAGCCAGAATACGAATCAATGGATACATATCGGACAACATACACATAGCAAGAGGCACTAGACAGGGATGCCCGTTATCCCCGCTGTTGTTCGCCATTGCATTAGAACCGCTGGCATGCAAATTACGCCAAGGTCACCACTATTCGGCACTGCAATTCCCACAACGTCCACTTCACATATCACTTTATGCAGACGACATGTTGCTGTACGTAAAAGATCCGGATACGAATCTGAACTTCGGGAGTATGTCAAATTCGGAAGGCAATCGGGTCTTCGGATCAACTGGGCGAAATCTATAATTATCCCACTAACTGACACTACACTGCCTGTTGCTACAGACTATCCATTGGAATGGCAGACCGAACCGGTCAGGTACTTAGCGATATGGTACCACAGAGACCCCGAAGTGGTGATTCGCACAAACTATGGCAGAGTAATATCAACACTTGAGGAGAATATAGCTCGATGGATCACCTTGCCATTATCCCTAGCAGATCGATTGGCAATAGCCAAAATGGTGATCCTCCCTAAGTTGTTGTATCTTTTCAACAACATCCCTATTAAACCTCCCGCTGCAGTCTTTCAGGCAATAACGACCATGACATTACGATTAATATGGGCTGGGAAAACAGCACGAATAGACTTACACTCGCTGACACTACCGTACTCGAGAGGTGGATTCAAGGCGCCAGATTTCCTCCTCTACTACGTGTGTGCTCAGGCTCAATACGCCCATTACTGGTATCATATCATTCCGTTCCTTACGCATGTGGCAATTGAGGAGGGTGACGCGGCTCCTGTCCCACTGGACGCCATCATCACCCATATCAGACCGCCGCTACATAAAAGAGATATAAACACAATAGACGCCACGAACCAAGCACGGCGCATCATAGGACAGAAAAGGAACAGACTTCCCCTGTATGCCCCGAGCATGCCACTGCACCACCACCCGAACCTATCAGTGACACAGGAAGAAGTAGGGATGGAGTTACTGCAACGGGTGGGGATAGACACCATGGGAGATCTGTTTCACGATAGGAAGGTCATGACACTTGTGGACCTATCATACGTGCAGAACCAAACGATGCTGTTTAGATTCACGTACTATCGGCTCCAAAAAGCACTGAAAGCCTTATATCCAACATATCCGGATGAACCACCAGTGTCTAAAACATTCCAGCTGCTACTAAATACACCCACAGCTACCCATCTGGTCTCCAAACTATATGCAGAGTTGCAAGAGGAAATAGGCGACACAACTCATAAGGCACCTGGCAAATGGAACGCTTGTCTGGATAGTCCCCTAACTGAAGATGAGTGGACCACGGTAGGCACGATAACAGGTCTTCTAACACCAAACGGCAATTTAAGATTGATACACATAAAATATATACACCAGACATATCACACGCCGACAAGAATGTTTAGGTTTGGACTGCGGGCGAATGCTAACTGCCAGAGATGTGGGGTAGACTCAGCAGATTTTATACATCTAGCATGGTACTGCCCGAAAGTTGCAGATTATTGGGTACAAGTGGTGACTGCGCTGGGGACCATGGTGGGGGTCACACTAGACTGTACTATAAAAACATGCCTGTTGGCACTGGTGCAAGGAGTGAGAGCTTTGAAGCGAAAGTTCTGCGTGATAGCCCTTCTAATGGCAAAACGCAGAGTATCGATCACGTGGGGGGGGGAAACGCTCCACAAATGCGGCAATGGCTTAAGGATTTGGCGTATTGCAGAGACAAACTAACAACATATGAAGAGGAGCTGCCGAGTGGAGCTCGGCCCAGAGACTTTTGGGTTTATCTTATCTCATATCTTAATGTACAGGATCCGGCATTGTAATGGAATTGTAATATCTTATGTCTATAATTAAGAAAAGTTGATTAGTAAGACTGTAGCAGTATGGTATGTATAACATGTGCTACTGAAGGAGGAGTGCTGTAATGCAATGTAGTCTCAGTTCTGTACGATGCGCAGGGCGCACCATTGTTGTAACTGAAAGTTTGAAATGCCAATAAAAAAAAAGTAAGATACGTGCGACCCACCGCCCCAGGTACGATTCTTATCACTAGGTTGGTGTGGTTTTCACGAGTCCGCAAGAATTTAGATTCAAGAACGTCAGCCTGCAAGGATCGCAAAATGGCTGCATGCTCAAGCTGTACTACACTGTCGTTGTTTAGACCTGCATTCCAAAGTGCTCAAAATTTTGAGCTGTAATCAATGTTTAAATTAAGTAAGGGAGTGCCCTGCTGTGGGTTGTCCCCACAGCCCTGTCTGAAAACTGCACTGTCGAGGCTTGGAAGAATCCAAGTCTGCAGGGTTCTCTACCTTAAGTCCCTAAGGTTTCTCTGTGTATACATTCATTTTAAAATTAATGCAATTTTTTTTTCAAAGAGTGACCCAGTAGACAAATTCATAAGCATACCAATTAATGTGCTCATATTCATATTCAAGTTTTGTAGTTTCAAGAAATTATTCACATATTTGAATCACATTAAAGTTACAAAGAAAAACCACATTCTGTGAATTACCAAATTTATAAAACAATACAAATAATAATTCCCAATGCATTTCGGGTTTCGTTGAACCCTTCTTCAGGGGTTATTAATTTGCTGATTGAAAATCAAGAATCCGTGACTTGAGATGCCAGTGCGTGATTCTGTAATGTACAAAATAATACAACACAATGTAACAATATACATTTAATTACCTTAACATGTTTCCATGCTTGTTTTTAGAATTCGCACATCCAACTTTTCGCAAGTGAGTGAACGGATTGTTCAGTAGATGAAAAGCGTAAAACCGTGGAGATTAATGAGATTTGGTGAGACTCACGGACATTCTAACTAATAGTGAAATTAGTGCGCTGGATATGTGGAGCTCGTAATAAAAAATAATACTGATGCACCCCCCAGTGGGCAAAATGAAGTGTTGTGAACGAAATCGGATATACTCACTAAAAAATAGTGATTAATGCGGGAACCGAACCCACATATTTGAACTTCCAAATAATGTATCTAAAAGGAAACAATAGGCTCGCGACTAAGATGGCCGCTTAGATTCCTGTCTCCGGAGACCTCCTCACCCCGCTATGACATCCTGTCATTAATACTGTGCCTGCGCGACGCTCTTGCAAAGATGAACCAAACCGGTGCCGAATCGTGTGCTCCCGAGTGCTCCACCAGCTACGAGACCGGAGAAACGTCGTCTTTCGGTCTGCGGCCTGTCTCGGCTTTGACACCGGGGACCCGAGTAATGTAGCAGCCGGCTCCTAACCGAACAACATCGGCTACTGAATCCGAGAGGGGCCGGCCAATCTGCACGGAAGTTCATCTGCACTTCCCACGATGACCACCTGATCATCTAGTGGCGTAAGTGGAGCACGCTGATGGAGCCGCGGATCTGCGCTGTTTCTTCACTAGTCGGAGCCGGGAATGTGAGCGGCTCGGGTGTTGATTGCGACGTGCCTCTATGAAAGTGACATCTCCCGGAACGTCGCTCAGAATACTCCCGCACGCCGACGAGTTTAAGGTGGGTCGTTCTTCTCTGGTGTTACTAGATCCCCTTTCACGGATTCGGAAGAGGGACCACGTCCGAGGGGAACGAGGTGGCGCCCGGTATTGACGTGTGTATGGTTCGGTCCCACTTCTCTGAAGTGCTGGGAAAATATCAAGCGCAAAATCTGAGACCCGATATCCTCTCTAAGAGGTCTGTGACAGTGGGACTACGTGTCGGAATGAGGGGTGAAGCAGAGGCAGAGTCCAGGGCGAAGCCAACGATCGGTGATCTCATGGCGGCTATCCGTGACTTGTATTCTTCCATGGTTGCTCGTGCCCAGGCCCTTGAGGAGACACTGGACATACTTACGTTTCCATTTGAGCAGACGAGGCCTGCCTTTCCTCAATCGCACACCACATTGATGGTTTTGCCACCCTACCACAGTAATGCGGTTGACCCCGAAACGCTGGCCACACTGGAGGTTCCGGGCTGTAAAGTGACTGCCGCTCGAATATTGGGTCTCCCGGGTGCACCGATTTGCTTAACATCAACACAGACGGGGGGAAATCTGCGCTGTACTGAGCCCCCGATGACCAATATAACGACTCACTTGCAGCTTGATAGTGAGTCCCTCCTTCCCTTTCCAGACTCTGTACAACTGAACTGGAAGTCACGTTTTGAGATCCTGTGGACGTGGTCTGGACTCTGTCACTATGGATATGTTTATATTTTGTTGTTTCCGACTGGCTCCGGTGAGCAATTGAATAACCTATCCTGGTCATCCCGGTTCTCTACATCATCTACTGTGGTGGCTGTGTCGCTGAAACCCATTCGTCTGCTCGCTCGGACGGGCCAAGGCTGAGGACGTTTTATAATTTGAGGACGTTTACCTGGCTGGTGACTGAGAGGGACACACTTTAAACGATGGTAACGGAAGATGCTACAGGCCGGTCTTCAGAATTGCTGTTAGATATGCCATGTGATCTATGCCGGGATTGTAGCGTATATTTCACTGGGTGTCGGGCGGATTTTTGTTGATGTCCTCCCCATGTAGATTTTCAATACTTGCTTTATTGATGGACAATATATTTTTGGGAGGTCGCTAATGGCGGGGGGTACAGGGGCCGGGGATGTGTCTGTTGTTCTCCTCCGCTTTCTTTCTCTTCTCCCTTCTTTGGGGCAGTTCCGGGGCGATAGGCACGCTGTTAGTGGGGTAGGCCGTAGCCATTACAGGGGTGCAGGGTGGTGGGTGCTAGGGGGGTTTGTTATTTTAGTTTGTTTTGTTCTATGGTCCCCTTCCCTCTTCCTCTTTCGGTGGGCTTTCCCCTTTTCTTCAGTAGGGTTGGCTGTATCTCCTTATTTCAATTCTTTCTCTATTTGGCGTTCATGCTTGCCTTTACCTCATTGTCTTCGGAGGGTGGGTTCTTGTGACAATACTCTTGCTAAATTGCTTGCTATTGTATTGACTTTTACTCCTAGTCAGCCTCGGCGGGCGTGGGGTGTCTAAGCTGTATTGTCCATCACCTGGTCCTGATTGCACTGTGGGGCGTGCCCCCCCCGTCTCTTCTCACTTTATTGTATGGTGTGATGCCATTGATAGTGCGACCACTACTGTTTCTTCATAACATAAAATGAAACCTTTGATATCCTTTCGCACTGTGGCACATACACTCACATGCTATACTTGCAGCGTCGAGATTGCTTGGTCGTATTATTTGCGTGTCTCCTGACCTATTTCCTGAGTTTGCGGCCGGCCCCTGTGGTTGTAGGCCTGCTCATGTAATCTTTTGCATACTTCAATAAAGGTTTATTAAAAAAAAAAAAAAAAAAAAGGAAACAATAAAATAGAATGACCTGATGTTAATGAAGGCTTAATCACTGCCTTTCATGATAAAATAAGTTGCAATCTTACCACACTTCTTTACTTCTATGTAGTGTCTGACTCCTCGAGAGTCTCTCGAATTCAACGGAGGAGGTAGATCACAAGGAATGAAATTCCAGAGCATTTTCTGAAAGCGTGTATGAATTATAATTAATACCCACGGGATTCAATGAAGTGCTATCCTAACGCTCGTGAAGTGAAAACAATTCTTACCCGAACTGCCGCGTTTCCGACTTTCTAAACTTGCTTCGTGCTTCATAAATGGCGTGAGTGTTATCCTGCAATGTAATGAAGCTGAGTATTAACACTCAAAATATACATGGTGTTTGTCGTGTTCCGAAAACGCTGATAGCGAGGAGTGCTTACCTCCCGTATCTGTTTGAAAACGCAGAAACTCGATGGTGCTGACTTCCGGTGTACACATCCGGAATGACCTCTGCATATGTTTAAAGAACCCCGTGCGTGAAAAAACGTGAAGAAAAGGTTCTGAAGAAAACTTTATTTTGCAGAGACAAATCTGCACTTTTGATTTATGTATAAAATGACGAATACGCATCGATCGATTATAGTCAAAAAAGTAACGAAATGCGCAAGATCTGCGATATAGCAGCGAGTGCAATGAGCTATACAGTCCCGTGCACAAGGAGGTGAAAATTGTGATTGAAAGATGACGAGTTGGATAAATATGTGCCAATTCTTTACAATAGTTCATGACCCTGTATTCTAATGTATAATTCTGGATCATATTTGAATGTTATTCATGTCATTTACATCATCTCTTGGTAATTCAGTGATGGTTGTTAATAGAAGATAACCAGAATGTATGTAGAGAAAGTGTACAACATCATGAACATTTCATCAATGTTATAGAACAACTAGAAGAACTTATGGTTGGCATTTATAAAAAACACAATAATTCATCATTCAGTCCCCCTGGACTCATGGTTCCTAAAGATTTTATCCAAAATGTTTCTCAAGCTCTCAAGCTGCCAGCATGATTTGGTATAAGTTGGTTGTACCAAGGCATATAATGGCTTGATACGCTGGGCATAATCGGGAATGAAAGTACGCCCGAAATTAAAAAATCCCAGCAAAGATTGTAATTTTTTCAGAGTTGTTGGAGGGCGCAATTCTGCGCATTTCTCCAAGAAGTGGGGAGCTAAGTCACGACCTTCATTGTTGAGCTCATAGCCCAGAAACAACACTGTGTACTCTGCAATGTGTGACTTTGCAAAGTTGAATTTGTAACCGAAATCCGCAAAACAACAAATTATGTTGTCAACGCGACACAGATGCGTCCAAATTTCGTCGTCCGTGAGATAGATGTCATCTACGTACGAACACGCTTCTGGGTCAACACCCTCCAAAAGAGAGACTATACCGCCAGCAAACACGCCTGGACTATTCTTATAGCCCATGGGTAAACGTTTGTATTGGCGTTTGTATTGCCACCACTTGTAAAACTGGTCCATTGACTACTTAAACCGGACAAGTTGTGGGCAAAAAAACGATTGGATATGTCAAGTGTGGTCTTAAACCTTTTACGCACGAGACCATCCACTAGAGCAGAGCCGTGGGTATTCTGTACTGCACAGGTACGGCAATGCGAGTTCAAATGCCGGTAATCCAATACCAAATGGTACGAACCGTTAGGTTTGGTCACAGTAAAAAGCGGGTTATTCATCGGAGACACGCAAGTTTCAATCACACCTTGATATTCCAATTGCTCAAGGATTTCTGCCACGGAAGCCTTAGCTTCACGTCGCATGGGGTATTGAGGTTGAAGCTGTGGCATTGACCGTAGGGGAATCTCGTGTCGGGGGGGGGGGGGAATTTATCCCAACCACAGTGAGTACGGTACAAAGCCGGAGCTGGGGCCTTAGCCCACTCTTCTGCGAAATTCAGCGCCTGCTCTTTCGACACTGTGTGCGCGAAACTAGGGAGGATCACCTCCTCCCCTCTCAGAGCAGCGAGAACAAAAGGTGGGGGCCAGTCAGCCTCCGCTAAGAAAATGTCATACGTCGTAGTTAGATTTTCCAAAAATACCCCTTTTATTGTACGTTGTATGTCACCTTCAATCAAAAGTTGAATCTCAAAAAGCCTGTCAGGGGGAGCTACTCTAGTGTCAGCGGGAGCTACTCTAGTGTCAGCTGTCTCTACAACAACATAGGTGTCAGTCGCTGTCAACTTCAGTAGTGGACGGAGCGCCTCGCGCACTATGGTAATCTCCGCTGCGCTGTCCAACAGCGTTAGCGCCCAAGTCTGATTCATTGCGTTCTCACTATCTGTGGCATATCTCGCTGTTAATGCGGCGACTTTCTTTTTCTGAAACTGGGGTCTTTTTGGTGTAGAATCGTCCTGCTTGCCTTTTCCGTCTTTCGGGCGGGGCTGGTCGCGTCCCTGCTGGCCACCCTGACCTCTGCCGCCTCCTCCACCACCGGTCGATGAGGCCGATGAGTCCTGAAAAGAACGAGGAGAGTGCTGATCAGAAACCTGAAAACGAGCAGGTGATTTTATAGTTGCGCAAGTCATAAACGCGTTCTGGGGATGTAGGCACCGGTGATGCAGGACGTAACTCTTGCTTCTGTTGTTGTTTACCCTGTTTTTTGTTCTTAGACCAATTTAGCTTTTTAGATTTGGGCTGTTCCTCTGTTTCTGACTTCTGCCCTTGTGGTTGCTTTTTCTCTTTAGTAGAGAATGGCTTGACACCCAAACTATTACGGCCCGTGGTCTTATAAGCCGCCGTAATAATTATCGGCAACTGTCGGGGTTTATCGGCATCGGGAACAGCCTGCAAAGCATTAGACACTTGAAAGCTTACCACATCTCCCTTTACATTCGCAAGGACGAGATCGGAAACTATGTCAAAAGTGCCGCATAGCCTCATTCCCAATTCAACCGCTGCCTCTGGTCCGTGCTCATCTTGAACACGTTTAATGACCGAGGGAAGGACAGTCATGGACGAAGTGCCGAAGCACCTCGTATACACCGGCAAAAAAATCTTACCCCATGACTCACAGTCACCAGCCTCCGGTATCAAGTCTTTATGCAGACTAATTGTAAGAATCCTGTGTTTTTCAACAGGAGTCGTGTTAGGAAATACTGCTTCCAGCTGGTCAAATTTCTTGGCAAGCCAGAAAGGCACATCATCCTTATCCTGGGGACGCTTGCCCATTACTGCATTATCCATTACAGGACTAAGTTCTATTCCACTCGGTCCAGCTGGAAGCGTCGCAACACCTGGGGCCCCGCCCGGGAGATTGCGGTTAATGTATTGCACTAGGGCCCTAATAACTGCAATTGCAGTGTTATGTAGGGGCCGTAGATCAGCAACGGCAACTGCCCCCGCCCGTGGATGAGGGGTAAATCCAGCCAAAACAGGCCAAGTAGCGCCTGGAATGGACAAAGGACCTAATCTAGTCGCCATCAAAGAGTGGGAAAGGGCACCATTAAACCAAACTCGGTGCTGCCATGCAGAAATTGGAATTTCCTGTGTCCTATACGGAACATATTCCGCGGGCACGGCTGTGTGTGTATACGTGTGGTACACACCAGTATCTGCGTTCACAGCAGGGAAGGTGACCCACGAGTAGAAAATCTCAAAAGGGTAAGCGACCTCCGCACTCACAATCATGATGACTGCCATGCCCTCCAGAGTGAGGTTATAAGTCTACAAATGATTGCGGACTGCAATGCGACTATGCTGTGGTATATTAATGTCATCCATAACGACACAGAAAGAAAGTGGTACAATGCAAAACTATGTAGCACAACTGGGTAGTAATTCAAAATGGAAACCTTTTTGTTAGATTCAAGCTTGAAAAGACCTATGTAATTATAGGTAGGTTTGTCCGTCACCGCCGTTATCCAGAAACGAGAGTGAGGGGGTTAAGGACTGATATAAGCACTACTCAAGCGCCTCGTAATTTCTACCAAACCACGTTGGGCGTCATGTAGCAGGGATTCTGCTCCTACACAGAACTGTGCATAGAGACTTAGGACCTCAGTGAATTAGGGTGTACCAAAACCCACCTTAGTACCCAAACCCCCTACCAGACTAGCAATCAGTGACTCATTGGTTCTTCGTCCTATAGCAAAAACACCAATGATTAGTCAACCCAGAACATGCGACTTCGGTTACCTCAGGTAAGGTGGCTAACAAGAGCACTCTTTCGTTACAGTCTTATACCAGTCCAAAACAAGGAGTAAATAGAGACACGTGCAAGTTTGAAATGTTTATTTCTAATGCCGTGTTCTCATGCGCAGTACCTTAGATAATACAAGAAAACATATTATCAGAAACAAGGTTGTCAGTTTGAGAAGTTGGCCTGGTATATGATGTTCACTATTCTAGTGATCACCTTGCACCAGTCCAAACAACCCTTATGGTGATGGTTGTAAGTCAACATTATAGACCAGCTATCCTAGTGGTAGCGTGGACAGAACAGTCTTAGGCTAAAAGACTCTAGAGGGCATGTAAAGCCAGCTGTTTTACCATATGTAACGCCTTGAATATCAAATGAAAGGACACCACACAGGATATATATAAAATATATATGTATTTATTTCTAACACACTCCTCTGAACTCTTTATAAGGTCTGAGGCCAAAGCACATAACAAGACACTTAGTTATTATACGTTAAGTTGCACAATTTACGGTTAGGCCCTAGGGGTGAAGCAAACAATATATTAAGAAAGTGGTATAAGTACCACGTCACGAGAAAAGGAAAGGCCTAGGGCCTAGGGAATCGCTGGGGCTACACTGTCTTAACAATAGTTTAGAAGTAGGAGGCCCACAGGCAGCGCGTGCAGTGTCTTGACACACACGCGGGATTCAATGCAAAGTCAATGGGAACTTAGAAGTTAGATTTAGAAAGATTTAGGACACTTCCGGTTTAGCTAGGAGGAAACAACTAGAGACTTAGACACTTGGATAGTCAATACCCTTGGGAGCACCGAAGTACTCGCGTTACCTCACCCACGGACGGCGGGTGCATAGGTGTGAAGATGTGTCGGGTTTCGTCGTTGGATCCTATGGAGACCTGGAGAAAGATGCTGCAGGCAACCAGGAGGAAGCTGTCCGGGTGGATCCAAGGGTGGATCTAGGATGAAGAGGACCTGAAAGCAGAGGGGACAGTGTCTGGGTCACTAGCCAGTGAGCGGGTGGAACCAGGAAGGAACCAGACGACGTCGAGGAATAAGCAGGTGCTGTCTTGAAGCTTGTCTCGGCAGCCACGTGGACCAGGAGACGTCGGCGACGACCAGGTGCTGGAGACGGACTGTCCCACGAAGGATCTCGCAGATGGAGGGGTCGACTTCCGGATTGGAGTCAACAAGCCTTGGCAAAGGCAGCCCACGCAGGATACAACAAAGGCTTCTGGTGCAGACCAGCAAGGTCTGAGGTGCTTCACATTTGCAGGGAAGCAAGGGCCAGTCTGGAGCAACCAGACCAGCGATGTGTTTCAAAAGGATTGTCGTCATAGAGGCTACTAGCCAACAGGCCAGCAACCGGACAACGCGTCGAGCAGAACAAAAACAGAAGGGCCCCATGCAGAACTCGTGGAGTGTGGGGGGCTGATCTTCGTCGCAGATGGAACTCGGGATCGGGGTTTCTCAATCCCCAGTGCACAGCTTCGAGGGTACCTCAGGAGCTGCACAGGTAGCAAGTTGCAGGCTTTCCAAGATGTCCGGTCCCACATTTCTCGTCGCCTCCACGGATCCCAGCTATGCTGCAGTCGTGAAGAGAGGGTCAGAGAGGTCTGGAAGTCTGGGTCTTGTCAGGCTCTGTGCTCGGGTTCTGGCGGGAATGTCGACAAAGCAAGCTGTTGATTTACTGGATGGTGCCTGGTTGCCCAGGGTGGTCACTCCTTGGCCACAAGGGAGATTCTTCAGTCTTCCGCTTCAGCAGAATGTCGAAGGTCCAGAGTTTTGTGTCAAGTTTCAATTCAGGATTAATCTAAAGTCTCAGGACTCAGCTCCTACCTTTATACAACTAAAAGGGGCTGGATTACTTTCTAGGTCCCTCCTATGGATGGGACCAGGAAGGGGGGTGGTTACACCCCCTTTCCTTTGTCCAGTTTCGCGCCAGAGCTGGGGTTGGAGTGCCCCAGCAACCGGTTTGAACCGGGGTATGCATGGAGCACCTAGGGTACTCCAGGCAGTGTCTCATTCTATTCAGCCCTCCCTGTCCCAATACACAAAGTCCTGTCTGGGGTGGTGCTCGCACCTCCCCAGGCAGGAAACCTATTGTCCAAACCTCCGTGACTGGAAGGACTCCCAGCAGCAGGAGGTCAGACTTGTGTCGGTGGCAGCAGTGTCCATTTTGTGACGCTGGGGCTCTGGTTAACTTTTAACCGGGATAGTCAGCAACAACATGTCTTCTCCCTCTAGAAGGGTGGAATGCTACCCTCGTCGCCAGAATTGGTGAGGGGGTAGTATTCCAATGCGTATGACACCTTACACGACATGTTTGGATAAAGCCAAACCAAAGTTAGCATTAACCGCAAGGATTATAATGCACTTAAGAGTATATGGTATGGCGATATCATAGAACAGCTAGAAGGACATGGTTCCGAAAGCTGCAGACAGGCTCAGCTCATGCTAGAGCACCATCTCACACATAACCAAGCACTCTGCCTCCAGGATTGTTAAGGCCTGCCATAGGAGTGACTTATAGGTTACTATGTGTCTATATATAAGTAGGTATAGGAATACCATACCTAAGCAAGTGGTGATTACACCACCTTGCCCCAGCTGAGTGATCAGCCAGTTGTGTCTATTTGAGTGGCCAGCCAGGGGTGGCATAATACATGCTGCAGCCCTTGGTAGGCCTTGGTTACACCTATGCCCTGAGTACCTAGGGTACACTTCTACAGGGGCTGACAAGGTGAACCAATTCCCAATTGTGTATGTACCTAGAGTACATGGTGTAAATTTAGAGAGAGTGCATCTGGGCTGTGGGTCTGATTAGCAGGCCCACAGCCACATCTAAGTCAAAAACCAGTAAAGCAAAGCAAAAAGTGGGGGTGACCATAGGAAGCAGACCCTACTCACCTACAGTCAGCATTGTTACTATTCCATAAAATATAAAGGGAGAAAGCATCTTATAATGCTAACGGGAAACAGGTTTAAAATATACCTGTATTTCACCCTCCCTAGCTAGTGAATTAGTTTATAACTAAAGAAGGTCTCATAGGATTACATGGGTGGCCCCATACCTCTGATACTCAGCCGTAGTGGATCACATCGAGTTCTGCAGAAGCTGTCCGAATACGAAAGTTCTCCAAGTTGGGTTTGATCATGTCTGCACAGTGCATTATTAAACGTGCCAGTATCAGAGGTGGCCACAGCTGCATATATGTTATGACTAGAACGTGCGAGGATCATTCCGAATAACAGACACAGTGTCCAAGATAACCTTGACGGCTCTCACTGTACAGACTAAACTAGCGAGGCAGTTTAGAAATATAGCATAACAAGCTATTCTCATTTGAAGCAAAATACTCAGCCTTCTCTAAACAATATCGCAAGTGTGTGTCGTGTGCAAAGCAGAGCAGGAAAGAAAAAATGGTGTTTAAGCTGCTAATAAACCCATGCTAACTTAACACTGTGTGCATGTAAGGCACACCCCCACTACAGTACAAAATGATGTTATGGTTCGAAAAGGCCTGAATAAAAGACAGAAGCAACATGAATCAGAGTGCTCAAAAAGGGGAGGGCATAGCCTTGCCGAATAATTTGAAGTACCCATTGATACAATGTGACCGTGCCAAAGGGGCTTTCTCAACGCCGCCCAGTCCGGCTTCCGTTCCAACCACAGCACCAAGACCACTTTAATAGTAGCAACTGAAGATATCAGATTCATCTTCGATCGTGGTGAGACTGCAGCCCTGATCCTCCTCGACCTCTCAGTGTCTTTCGACATAGTTTCCCACCAAACCCTCATCACCAGACTCCACCAAATCGGCATCAGAGGAAATGTCCTCAAGTGGGTCACCTCCTTAGACATAGGACGCACACGGAAAATACGCCTTCTGCCCCCTAACCCAAGTGTAACATCTGCGGAGTCCCCCAAAGATCCTCCCTTAGCCCCACACTTTTCAACGCCTACATGGATCCACTGGTCAACATCACCTGTACCCAAAGACTCAACATAATCTCATAAGCAGACGACACCCAACTAATTCCATCTCTCATGGAAGACACTGCCACAACCAGAGTCAACTTCCAGAACCACATGACCAACGTCGAAAACTGGATGAGATCCAACTGCCTGAAGCTGAACACGGACAAGAGGAAGTGCTATCTTCTGAAAGAACATTTCCCATGTGACAAAACGTGGTGGTCCATTGTACTCTGACCCTCACCTACCCCTAACAGCCATGGCTGCAATCTCGGCATAATCCTGGACAGCGATCTCTCCATGAAGCGCCAGGTCAACGCAGTAGCCTCCTCCTGCTTCCACATCCTTTGTAAGATTTTCAGATGGATGCCTGTCAACACCTCGAAAAAAAAACAGCCAACTGAACTATGGAAACACTTTATACACCGGAACATCCTCCCATCTCCTCAAATGACTACAGACTATTCAGAACACTGCAGTCAGACTCATCCTCTAACTCCCCAAATGAACCAGCATAACCCTCTGTCTCAGAAACCTCCACTAGCACCCCGTCCAGAAGAGATGCCAGTTCAAGCTGCTGACCCAAGCCTACTAGGCCCTCCCCTTGGTTCAAGTGTGACAGACCACATCAGTTATTGTTAGTGACACACACACTATAATGTGCGCCACAATTCTATGTGCTGCATATACCATCACACATTAGCAAGGCGCAGTGGGGTTTGGCCACCCACAGTGAGTTGGGTACAAGGCTGAAAATAGGCAGACCCTATGCACAACCTCCAGTGAGCACAGCTGAAGGCGGTGCACAGCAACAACTGTCTACTATGATTTGGGCACAGAGCCTTTTGCCATATCCTGTTCCTAAAACCAGTTGTGCACAGCCGTAGACTTCGCACAACAGGGTTTTGTCACCCACTATGGTTGGGCAGTGGACCTGGTAGCCAAATGCTGTGAGCAAACTGGGTTATAATTATGTGCTTATTTTAAAAAATGCAGCCAACCCCTTCTGCATATACCCAGTGATTCCCAGTGGATGGTTTGATTTTGGGCATCGCCAGGAGCCAGGCCCTATGACCTCCCCAATGTGCAGTGCTGAAGGGTGTGCATAACGGAAATTAGTGCCCAAACAAACTTGAGCTAAGGGCCTTGCCGAAGCAATGACCTATGGCATACCCTCCATGGGTGGCCAACCACTGCTGCTTGTGGCCCTGAGCCCAACCATCCGCTGAAACAGACTTCCTCTGCTCACATCCCGGAGCCCAACCCTCTGTATGTGACCTTCAGTAGATATGATCATTAATGGATGTTTGGGCTTAAGGCCATGTATAGTGGAGTGGTGTGCAGAAACTGGCTTTGTTAAAAAAAAGTCTGTTAAAGAACCAAACAAGAGGGCTAGGTCCTATGCCCCACAGTGATCTGTTTGAGCGCCTTCATGAGATAGTGATCAGACATTCAGCCTTAAACTGGCTATCATCATTCTTGGACAGACGGACTCAGGAAGTCTGGTTGCCACCCCAAAAGCCAGACCCCTGACTGTGGGCATTCTGCAGGGCTCGGCCCTCAGTCCCACCCTGTTCAATGTATATCTGACGCCACCAGCAATTCTTCCGAAGTCCTTAGTAGCAAAAGTCATCCCTTATGCTGATGACACGCAGCTTCTGTTTGCTTGCGAGAAGAGTAAGGACTTAGACAAGAAGCTGATCTCACAATGTCTTACCGTGGAGTTTCGCTGGCTGGATTTGCACCAAATAAGGGGCAACCCAGATAAAACAGAGATTGTGACCTTTGGAAACACCCCCCATAATTTTGTGGAAACGTGCTGGCCGAGCAATGTGCTGCACTCTGGCTCTCCACAAAACTGCTTAAAGAACTTAGGGATCAAAATAGACAGTTCCCTCTCATTCCAACTCCAGATTCAAGCCGTAGTTGGATCCTGCTTCAGCGTGGTCTGCATGTTGAAAAAAGTTCTACCTCTTCCATCTGAGTCTACTGGTAGAAAGGTAGTGCAGGCCCTAATTACGTCAAGACTTGACTATGGGAACGCGCTGTACCTCGCTCTCCCAGGCTATCTCCTGAATAACCTACAGGTGGGTCAGAACTTGGCAGTGAGACTGCGACTCAGACTCTCACCTAGCTCCCATATAACTCACACTTGAGGGCCCTTCATTGGCTCCCAGTGAAAAAGAGGGTGGTCTTTAAGGCTATGGTCCTTATGCACAAGGCATTATACGAGATGTTCACGTGCTATCTCAGTGAGCGGGTCAGACCATACATTCCTACATGCACTCTTTGCTCTTCCTCAGTGTACCTGGCAAGAGTGCCCTGCATTAATAGTCTCAGAATAGGTGGGAGATCCTTTTCCTATCTGGGACCACTCTATTTGAACAGACTCCCACCAGACCTATGGATTGCTCACAGCCTGGATATATTTAAGAGGAAATGAAAATCCTGCCATTTTAACAGCTAATCCAGTTGCCTGCTTGATTTCCCACTGCTGAGCGTCGGGACCCTCTGCTGAGTAGCTGTGCGCTTTACAAAACAATATAATATATATAACATTATCCCAGCTGCACAATGCCTTTGGCTACGCACAGTGGGGTCAAACTGCAGGGCCTGGCTGTAGGCCAGCCCCTCCTCCTAGCTCACATAGACCATACAGCTTGCCTTTTGGCTAGGATGATATTTTTTTGTTACGATTCACAGACCTCAATTTGGTGTTGCAAAGCCAGGCCACACTTTATGCCTGGGTACCACCGAGCCCAGGGTAAGCTTCTGATACCTATGCAGGATTCAAAGTTCTAAATCCATATACATAAAACCTTTAATAGGTGAAGTGTGGGTTGGTGACGCTTTTCCATAGATCACATATACTTCAAGATTCATCGATCGCACACACTTAAAAAGGGGACCAGGTTCTGCAGTGCATGTCTCAGCTCAGGCCGCTATTTTAGGTCTCTGGTATCCCTGGAGGCTCTTACTGTTTATATTTGTTTTACTTGAAACAAGGGGTAGTCCTTTGATTGCTCCCCATACTATGGCTTGGGTGTCAGGGTGTGCCCACCCTGTCTCTGTACTGTTGTGTAGTTCCTAGGAGTCCCCCAGGACCTGCGGGTTTTGGATGACCTAAACTGAGAGATTGGGGTCCCAACCACTTCTGGAACCTCCCACAGGATATGTCACCCATTAGAATAGCCAGCTCTACAGTGCCACTACCACACCCCTGTATTCTACAGTGGTGTAGGTAGTTTCTGGAAACCACTGAACATGACAACCCTGATTCCCCAAGTATCGTGGAAAACAGTACAGTACGATTTGAAGGAAGTAACCCACTTAGGGCCATCTGGGTCAGTCCGGACCCCCTCTCAGCCTTCCATACTAAATGAAGAGTCTGAGAGACAGTGGAGAATATACACCAATAATTATTTATTATATGTGTTCAGAGCGGGGCTCCGTCTGCCCAGTCTCAAGAGAGTGCTACAGAGGGAACTGAGGAACAGTAATCATAAAGATAAATTATATGCATTGCATGGTTAACTAGTACACACCCACAGTGGAATTTTCCCCACAGATGTGGGTGAACAACGTAGAGACAGAAAAAGGCTCCCACTCTTGTATCTTGCACAGCTCACAACATTTTCAAGGCTATTCCATCTTGGGCTGCGATCACTCTACCAGACAGGTGGGAGAGACTCTCTAATGAGAAGAAAGCTATGCATTGGCACGAACAGTTATTCGTTACAGAAACAAAACTTAAGAAATGGTATTTCTCGGATGCAGACAGGATTTCTTTAGAAGAGTATACAAAATGGCGCCTAAAAGAGAAAATGGCGTACCGAATGCTAACTTATACATGGCATAAAGGAGAGCCTCTACGAGTACAATCTAACAAACCCTCTTTTTAGCACGAGCTAAAGACATTTTCTGTTGAGAAAGTTGGGGGAACCGGCATATAGTCCGGGGAAACGGGACATTAGCATTACTTGACACAGCATCATAATTAGGCACATGATCAAAATCGAGCTGGGGGCACTTATTACTGTTGACATCTGATACGGAAACAGCATGGAGGGAATTGTCATCAAAAATTCCCTCGTCTATATTCATAAGATCATCAATATCATTCTGGAACATAGCGACATTTGTAACAGAGGCAGATATCTTATTGGGTGTTAAAATAGTGACACAGTAGGAACAACAAAATGGGAGACATTGTATGAGAACACAACAGAATATTAAGACTACGATGAGATAAACAATTTCCTTCAGAATTCAAACCCAACAATCAAAGAAAGACCCACTCAAGTGTCCACTCTCCATGCCCTTGACATTAACAATGATATCCATAATATGTTGTGTTATGTTCCAAATTCTCTATACCCATAACACACTGGTTGCCAATTAATGCCCAAACACCACCAGACTTGGCCAATATAACATCTACTGCATATTTAATCTGAAAGAAACAGGTTAGTGTTCGATTCCTTACCTTAGAATATCCCCAGGCGTCAGACTGGATCCGGAAAGTATTGCGTAGCAGTACCCCTGTGCGTCGGTAGGTGTCGTCTGCGGCTCCACGTCCATCGTCGGCGTCGTTGGCGCCGGGATGACGTCGCCGGAGTACTTAGACGCCGCCCTCGCGGGCTGACGTCAGTTCTTTTTTTTTCCGCGCCACCAGCGCAGATCCGGAAAAAGCAGTACTCCTTAGTCACTTTTTGACTAACTTTTTCGAGCTTTTTGATCCTGTTTTCGAGTCGTAAGACTAATCGGTGCCAGTAGGGATACCCGGGTTCAAGCCCTGTGCTGATTTCAGCCGACTGATGTCGGTTACCGACCCCCATCGCCGGTGCCTGTATTGCAAGTTGTGCCCTGACTACCGGGCCTTGAAGTCGAAGGCTAGGCGGGAGCGGTCCCGTAAGCGCCTCGAGCTCCTGCAGTCGGCCCCGTGTCGTTCCCGGTTCAGGTCGAGGAGGAAGTCGAAGAACCGGTCGCGGGGCCACAGTTATCGAAGCTCATCGAGTCGACACCATTCGTCGGGCTCCAAGTCCTCGGGTAAGAGGCACAAGAAGTCAAAGAGATGACATTGCTCTTCCGACTCCCCCAGACGCTCGCGCGATGCGGCCGGGGGTTCGGGTGGCTCCACCGCAGGCGCCGCTGCCAGCTCCATACCTGCCGGTCCCTGGGCTGAACGCGACGCCGGAGATCGATGCCTTCCTCATGGCCATGAGGTCGCTCTCTCCTCCGGCTGGTCCCGCTGTGGTGCCTTCGGGCCCCGCGGTCCCGACTGGGAGCCCAAGTGAGCCGGGTGCTTCGGCCCCGGCGCCATCGGGTGCTTCGGCCCCGGCGTCGTCGACGACTTCGGTCCCGACGCCGCAGGGCCCCGCCGGATCCGGTTCTGGATAAGGGTTGCCGCTGGTCGACCTTACGACCCCTCCACCGGCGCCGACTCCCAGGGTGTCGCCCCCGACGCCGTACCCGGGCAACGTCGTCCCCGATCCCCCCCTCGATCCGGTTCCGGAACAGTGTCGCTCGATGCCCCATTCGACGCAGAGAGAAGAGCAATTCTTCTACGATCCGGCCCCATCCTTTGTACCTGACTACCAGGAGATGGAGGGCGAGGGCGATTGGGAGGGGTCTAAGGACCCTCTGGCACGGGAGTGCCAGTCATTTCAGGGCTGGGCAGGTGAGCTAGGGGAGGCCAGTGGTTTGGACACTTCGCCAGACACTGGATTTGTCTCCCCTCCTACCGTGGCTACGGAAGAGGGGGCTGCCTACAGTGTGGTGTTGACGAGGGCAGCCAAGGCCTTGGCTCATGAGCTCCCCGTCGCGGCCGTGAGGACTAACCTCCTCACTGAGGTCCTCAAACCGCAGGCAAGCTCTTCGGAGCCTCTACTGCCGTTCAATGAGGCCCTCACTGACGTTCTGTTGGGCACTAGGTCCAGGCCCGCTACAGGTCCCCCTGTAGATAGGAACGTGGCCAGACGCCACCGCCCGGCCCCGGACGACCCTTGCTTCCTGTCCACCCACCCCGAGAGTCTGGTTATCCAGGCCTCTAACTCCCAGAACGCATTCTGCCAGCTCCTCCTGATCGGGAATCCAAAAGGTATGAACAGTTCGGAAAGAAAATGTTCTCCTCTCTCAGTTTGGGGTTGCAGTCGGTCAACACCGCTTGCCTTTTGGGCCGTTATACCCACTCTCTGTTGGACACGGTCGCGGATGTGCTGCCAGTTTGCCTGGAGGAGGCCCGGGTGAAGCTCGCCCAAGCCCTTGCGGAGGGGCGAGATGCGGCACGGTACTCTATTCGTTGTGGGCTCGATACTACGGACTCGCTAGGCAGAGCAATTGCAATGACTGTGGCGGTTCGCCGCCACGCCTGGATGAGGTTCGTCAACTTTTCGGCTGATGTCCAGAATTCCCTCATGGACATACCGTTTGATGGCCGGCGCCTCTTTGGTGACAAGGCAGACAGTGCGCTTGAGCGTTTCAAGGACTCCAGGGCTACGGCCAAGTCCTTTGGCCTGTCAGCCCCGCGCCAGCAAACTGCTGCCTTTCGCTCCTTTCGCCGCCAAGGAAGGGGCACCCCCACACATCCTGCCAGCCACGGGCCACAGACTAACATCCAGCGCGGGGGCAGACGTGGTAACCGCACTGGCGGTGTCAGGGGACAATGGCGAGGCCAGTCCACATCCATCCCCACAGCATCCGCCTCAAAGACCTCCTAGTCCGAGCTTTCAGGCCCATTTAACGCCAGTGGGGGGCAGGGTTCGCCATCACCTCCTCCACTGGTGCGACATCACATCGGACAGGTGGGTGCTGCAAATCGTCCGAAGGAGCTACTCCCTCCCCTTTGAGGCGACCCCTCCAGCAATGCCACCGCAATACCACCGTGTGTCGGGGCATCACTTGAAACTTCTGCAAGAGGAAGTTACGGCACTCTAGGCCATGGGGGCCATCGAGCGCATACCTGGGCCAAAAGTAGGGTGTGGCTGTTACTCCCACTACTTTCTGGTTCCCAAGAAGGGCAAAGGGGGCCTACGCCCTATCTTGGACCTGTGGAACGTCAACGGCTTCCTCCGGAAGGAGAAGTTCAAGATGCTGACTCTGGCTCAGTGTAGGAGAGTGGGGTCTGCAATCCTATGGTCACCCCAGGTTTTTTGCTTTTTGCTTCACTGGTTTACGACTTTCCCTGGCTGTGGGCCCGCTAATCAGACCCACAGCCTAGCTGTTCTCTCTCTAAATTGACATCCATGTACTTTAGGTGCATTTACCAATTGGTACTGGGCCACCTTATCAGTCCCTGTGCAGTGTACCTTAGGTACCCAGGGCGTAGGTGTACCCAGGGCCTACCAGGGGCTGAAGCATGTATTATGCCACCCCTGGCTGGCCATCTAAACAGACACAACTGGCTGGTAAGACAGCTGGGGCAAGGTGGTGTAATCACCCTTTGCTGTAGATATAGTTACCTATATCTAACCCCAAAATGGACACATATATTCCTATCAGTCACTCCTATGGTAGGCCTTATCAATCCTGAAGGCAGAGTGCTGGGAATTATGTGAGATGGTGCTCTGGCATGAGCTGAGCTTGTCTGCAGCTTGCGGAACCAAGTCCTAATAGCTGTTCCATGATAACGCTATACCATATACTCTTAAGTGCATTATAACCCTTGCTGTTGAATGCTAACTCTGGTATAACATTATCAAAACATGTCGAGTAAGGTGTCATACGAATTGGAATACTACCCCCTCGCCAATTTTGGCGACGGGGGTAGCATTCCACCCTTCTAGAGGGACACGACATGTATGTAACTGTGAACGCCGGTTAAAGTTAACTCGAGCCTTGGCATCACAAAATGGATGCTGCCACCACAGACACAAGTCTGACCTCCTGCTGCTGGGAGTCCTTCCAGCGAGGGAGGCTTGGACAAAGGGTTTCCTGCCTTGGGAGGTGCTAGCACCACCCCAGACAGGATTTTGTGTATTGGGTAGGATAGGACTGAAAGGAATGAGACATGCCTGGGGCACACAAGGTGCCCTGTGCATACACCGGTTCAAACCAGTTGCTGGGGCATCCCTGCCCCAGCTCTGGCGCAAAACCGGACAAAGGATAGGGGGTGTAGCCACCCCCCATCCTAGTCACTAGTAAAGCCCCCTTTAGCAGGATAAAGGTAGGAGCTGGTCCCATTCCAAATTAGATTAATCCTGAACTACTCTACAAGAAGAAACTCTGGACTTCGACGTTCTGCTCCACAGAAGACTGAAGAAATCTCCCTTGTGGGCAAGGAGTGTCCACCCTGCAACTGCAGGCACCATCAAGCGTCCAGCGGCTTCACTTTGTCGTCTTCCCTCGAGGATCCAGACTTCAGAGCCCGACGAGACCCGGATTCCCAGACCTCTCCGACCTCAACTCACATCTGCAGCACAGCTGAGACCCGTGGGTGCGACGAGACACGTGGGACCGGCCATCTTGAAAGAAACTGCACTTCGCTTCCAGCACAACTCCCGAGGTAAACTCAACCAAGTGCTTTGGGGATTGAGAAGCCCCAGCCCCGAGCATCTCCTGCACCGAAGATCAGCCCTCCAGCATCCATGAGATCTGCGTGGGGCCCTTCTGCCTGTTTGCTGCTCGACGCGTTGTCTGGTCACTTGCCGGCTGGCTAGTGCCCTCCTAGACGACGAACCTTGAAATCTTCACTGTTGGTCTGGTTGCTCCAGACTGGCCCTTGCTCCCTTCCAAAAGAAGAGCACCCCAGACTCTCCTAGTCCGCACCAGACGCCTTTTCCACTCACCGCGTGGGTTGCCTTTGCCAAGGCCTGTTGACGCCGAATCTGGAACAGACACCGCCGACAGCGAGAGCCTGCGTGGGACAGCTCGTGCCTCCATCCTGGTCGTCGAAGACACCTCCTGGTCCACATGGCTCCAGAGTCAAGCGTCCACTCTTCACCTGATCGCGACGACGACATCTGGTTCCTTCCTGGTTCCACTCCAGTCACTGGCTAGTGACTTTGAACATTGTCCCCTCTGCTTTCAGGTCTTCAGCATCTCTGATCCACCCTTGGATCACACCAGACATTTTCCTCCTGGTCGCCTGCAGCATCTTTTCTTCCCGGCTCCATAGACTTCAACGCAGAAACCAGACACGACTTCGGCCCGTGGGTGAGGTAACGAGAGCATTTCGGTGCTCAAGGGTAGCTTGACTCTCCTAGTGTCCAGATTCACAGTCCTTTTAGTCCTAACTAGTCAGGATTGTCCGTACTCACCTTTTTCTTGAACTGTACTGTCCATAGACGTTGCTAAGCATCTTGCGTGTGAGTTCACACTCTGTACCCGCGTCCCGTGGGCCTCCTATTACTTTCCTAAGGTAGGATAGTGTAGTCCCAACGATCCTACAGCCTCTGGACAGCTCCATTTCTTCTATCGATTTCCTTATACCATTTACTTAGTATATGGTTTTTCGTGCCCCTAGGGCACCATTGTAAGTTTGTGCAACTTATCGTATTTTTCCGAAGAGATTGTCATGTGCTTAGCCCTCTGATCTCATAAAGAGTTCAGAGGTGTTTGTTATTAATAAATATATTGTTTATTTTCATAACAACCTGTGTGGTGTCCTTTCATCTGGTATTCAAGGGGTTATATTGTGGTAAAACAGCTGGCTTCACATGCCAAAAGAGTTTAGCCTAAGACTGCTTTGTCCATGCTACCATTAGGATAGCTGGTCTATAAGGTTGACTTACAACCAATCACCATAAGGGTTGTTTGGACTGATACAAGGTGATCACTAGAACTAGTGAGCATCATATATCAGGCCAACTTCTCACATTGGTGTGCAGCGGTTGGGATTTGAGCTTGCTGTTGTTTTTACCAAATATAATCTTGAAATATCATTTGAAAGATCACATAAGGTACCATAGGTACATATAACAAGCTTAGAAATACTCTGAGTTCTACGGAACCAGCTGTTGTAGTAGAAAGGGCCTAGCACACCCTGACTACAACTCTTAGCAAGGGATCAGTAGGAAAACCCATAGTGTAGGTAGTTGCATCACTTACACCTCACTAGAAAGCATGTCTACCCATGGAGAGACTTCAGAGACTCCCCTAGTGGTTAGTGACCCTCCACAGGTCCTTTCCAGATATGCAGCTCTCAGTTTCCAGGAGATGAGACAATTGTGTACCTCCAGGAAATTGAAACAGGGTTCTAACCCTACCACTCCTTTTCTGTTAGGTCTCTTAGAGACATATGATGCTAGAAGGGCTTCTAACACAAGCCCCTCTAATCCAGATGGGAGCATGCCCCCCTTAGAAGGTACACCTGGTGATCCAGACTCTAACCCCCTGAAACAGAGAATGTAGCTGAGGAGGAAGAGGAATAGCCCTCTGGGGATGAGGCAGACAAAGGTCCAGTAGTAGTCAGCAGACTCACATGGGCCAACTTAAGCATACATGAAGGTGGTACTGGGGGAGCCCCAAGACCATTCTCAAGCAGGCCTAACCTTGGGAATAGACAAGTTAGATCTCATTCCAGAGGCTCTAACAGATCTATTCACACCCATGTCTCTCAGGCATCTTCTCAGAGAGGGATGACATCCCCTCAAAGAAGAGAGCATGAAGCAAAGATGAGGGAAGTGAATCTGAGGATTGAAAGGGAAGAACTTGCCCTTGCCAAAGAGAAACTTGCCTTTGCCAGAGAGCAACAGTTGAGTGGGGTAGTCCCCACTGGTGGCAGCAATATCCCTAGGGATAAAGAAAGGGGTTTTGATACTAGAAACCTGAGTAAAATAGTGCCCTCCTATAAGACAGGAGATGATATCCACAAGTGGATAACTGCTCTGGAGAGGGCCTGCAAAGTGCAGCAGGCACCCCAGAGTCAGTGGGCAGCTATATTGTGGCTCTCCTTTGAAGGCAAAGGTAGAGATAAGCTCCTCACTGTTAGAGATGAGGATGCTAATGATTATCAAGTCCTGAAAACTGCACTGATTGATGGGTTTGGCTTAACAACTGAACAGTACAGGTTAATGTTCAGAGACACCCAGAAAACTCAGGATCACGACTGGACTGACTTTGTTGATTGTGCCACTAAGGCTTTGGAAGGCTCGTTACTGGGAAGTAAAGTTACCGATTACACAGGATTGTATAATGTAATTATGAGAGAGCAAATCTTAAATAATTGTCAGAACCATTTGTTGCATCAGCACTTGATTGACTCAGATCTGACCTCTCCCCAAGAATTGGGAAAGAAGGCAGACAGATGGGTCAGAACAAGGGTCAAGCAGCAGAACCAGAACCAGGGTGGTGGCCAGAAGAAAGCAGACCAGAAGGGTAATAATGAGAATAAGCAAAATGACCAGAAGTCTTCAACAGGGCCCCAACAACCTAAGGAGGGTGGGTCCCAAAATTCCCAAAAGAAGAAGATTAATGGTCCTAAGAAACCATGGTGCCAATACTGTAAAAGTAAAACTCACTGGTTTAGTGAGTGCACCAAGAAAGGCCAAACTCCTACCACCACTGTCCCTAAGACACCTGCACCCCCTAGTACAGTTAGTAGTGGTAGTGTACCTCCCAAGGCTATAGTTGGGTTAACCCTGGGAACTGAGGTGGGTTCTGACTTAGTCAGAACACCTCCTCAGGCAGTTCTTGTTTGTACTGGGGACATGGATATGGCCCCTACTGTAAGTCCTAGTACTCTGGGAAAATACAGGCAAACGCCTTTAATCAATGGAAAAATGGCTCAGGCCTACAGGGACACATGTGCCAGTGTCACTATGGTGACACCAACATTTGTGGACCCTGACCAGATCATGATAGGTTCAGACTACCTAGTGAACAATGCTAGCAATGTCACTACCAATCACAGTATGGCAGTTGTTAATTTCTCCTGGGGAGGGGTAACTGGCCTCAAAAGGGTTGTAGTTAGTTCAGACCTCCCAGTAGATTGTCTTTTGGGCAATGATTTGGAATCCTCACTGTGGTCAGATGTGGAGTACAGGACTCATGTAGAAATGCTAGGTCTCTCCTCACATGTCCTTGCTGTGACCAGGTCACAGGCCAAGAAATGCCCAGCTGAACAAGTGCTGGATCCTGGAAGAATGGACCAGACACTACCCAAGAGGAAGAGCTGTAGGGGTAAGGCTGAGCCTTCCCCCCTGCCTCAGGTTGAGGATCAGCCCTCTCAGGAGGCTGACCCAAAGACCCCAGAAGGAACTGTCCTAGAAGAGCTTGAACCTGAACAGGTTGAGTTTCTTGGGACAGGAGGACCTTCCAGGGCAGACTTGAGATAGGCACAGTTAGACTGTTCCTCTCTTGCACCCCTCAGACAGCAGACTGCTGCTGAGGCTGCAGGGAATGCTACAGGTGCCCATAAGGTATATTGGGATGAAGGACTCCTATACTCTGAGGCAAGAGACCCCAAGCCTGGTGCTACCAGGAGGCCGGTCATCCCCTTGTCTCTTAGAGGTTTCCTACTCACCTTAGCCCATGAGATTCCCCTTGCAGGTCACTTAGGCCAGAACAAGACTTGGGACAGGCTTGCCCCACACTTTCACTGGCCTCATATGTCTGAAGACACCAAAGAGGTTTGTCGCTCATGTGTCACCTGTCAAGCCAGTGGCAAATCAGGTGGCACAACAAAGGCCCCCCTTATACCACTACCTGTGGTGGGGGTACCCTTTGAGAGAGTGGGGATAGACATTGTTTGGACCAATGGACCCCCAACAGCATCTGGGCACAGATTTATACTGGTGGTAGTGGATCATGCCACCAGGTATCCAGAAGCTATTCCCCTTAGGACCACTACAGCTCCTGTTGTGGCCAGGGCCCTGCTTGGAGTTTTCTCCAGAGTGGGGTTTCCAAAGGAGGTTGTCTCTGACAGAGGATCAAACTTCATGTCAGGATACTTGACTGCAATGTGGAAGGAGTGTGGTGTAAATTACACATTTACCACACCCTATCACCCACAGTGCAATGGGCTTGTTGAAAGATTCAACAAGACCCTAAAAGGGATGATAAAAGGGTTACCTGAAAAGCTTAGGCAAAGATGGGACATCCTTTTACCCTGCCTCCTATTTGCTTACAGAGAGGTCCCACAGAAGGGGGTTGGCTACAGCCCTTTTGAGCTTCTGTTTGGGCATCCTGTAAGAGGACCCCTATGTCTTGTAAAGGAAGGATGGGAGTTACCTCTCAAAAAGCCTAAACTTGACATAGTGGACTATGTACTTGGTCTCCGCTCCAGGATGGCAGAGTACATGGAAAAGGCACCCAAAAACCTTGAGGCCAGCCAAGAACTTCAAAAAGCTTGGCATGACCAAACGGCTGTCCTAACTGTTTATCATGCAGGACAGAAGGTGTGGGTGTTGGAGCCAGTGGCCCCAGCAGCTCTCCAAGACAGGTGGTCTGGACCCCATACCATTATTGAGCAAAAGGGAGAGGTGACCTACTTGGTGGACCTTGGAACTCCCAGGAGCCCCCACAGGGTGCTTCATGTTTACAGGCTCAAGGCATTTGTCGACAGGGAAAACATGGGCTTGCTCATGGCAACAGATGAGGGACAGGAGGAAGAGAGTGACCCTCTCCCAGACCTGCTCCCTCAGAACCCTGATGATGGGTCAGTTGATGGTGTAGTCTTTTCTGACAGCCTCTCTGAGCATCAACAAGAGAATTGCAAACAAGTTCTTCAATCCTTTAGACAAATGTTCTCACTGACACCCAGTCAGACAAACTGGTGCACCCATGAGGTGGACACGGGTGACAGTCTGCCTGTCAAGAGTAAAATCTACAGGCAACCTGACCACGTCTGGGACTGCATAAAGAAAGAAGTCCAAAAGATGTTGGAATTGCGAGTCATTGAACCCTCAGAGAGCCCTTGGGCTAGTCCTGTAGTTCTAGTGCCAAAACCTCACACCCAGGATGGTAAGAGAGAGATGAGGTTTTGTGTAGACTACAGGGGTCCCAATGCTGTCACTAAGACAGATGCCCATCCAATACCTAGGGCAGATGAACTTATAGACAAGTTGGCTTCTGCAACTTTCTTGAGTTCATTTGACCTAACAGCTGGTTATTGGCAGATCAGGTTAGCTGAGGATGCCAAGGCCAAAACAGCATTTTCTACCCCAGGAGGTCAATACCAATTTGTGGTGATGCCCTTTGGTTTGAAAAATGCACCTGCCACTTTTCAAAGGTTGTTGAACCAAGTCCTCACTGGGTTGGATGACTTTTGTGCAGCATATCTAGATGATATTGCTGTCTTCAGCTCCACCTGGGAGGATCACCTGAGGAAATTTTGGGAGGCCCTGCAAAAGGCAGGCCTCACTATCAAGGCCACCAAGTGCCAGATAGGGCAGAGTCAGGTTGTGTACCTGGGCCACCTTGTAGGTGGAGGCCAGGTTCAACCCTTGGAGAGCAAGATACAGGCCATAAAGGACTGGGCTCCTCCAACCACCCAGGCAAAGGTCAGAGCTTTCTTGGGCCTGTCTGGTTACTATAGGAAGTTTGTCAAAAATTATGGGTGCATTGTGACACCACTTAATGACTTGACAAGCAAGAAAATGCCAAAGAAAGTTCAGTGGACAGTTAGCTGTCAGAAGGCATTCGATGACCTGAAGCAGGCGATGTGTACTGCACCTATTCTCAAGAGTCCGGACTACTCCAAAACCTTCATTGTCCAAACAGATGCATCTGAGTTGGGTGTGGGAGCTGTTCTATCTCAACTGAATATTGATGGTCACGACCAGCCCATTGCTTTTATAAGTAGAAGGCTGACCCCTAGAGAGAAACGTTAGTCAGCTATTGAGAGGGAGGCCTTTGCTCTGCTTTGGGCCCTGAAGAAGTTGAGGACATACTTGTTTGGAACTCACTTCAAGATTCAGACCGACCATAAGCCCCTCTTATAGCTAAATCAGATGAAGGGTGAAAACCCCAAACTTCTTAGGTGGTCCATTTCCCTACAGGGGATGGACTTTACAGTGGAGCACAGACCAGGGACTGACCATGGCAATGCAGATGGTCTCTCCAGGTATTTCCACTTCGAACAGGAAGACTCACCTGGTCAAGGTTAGTTTAATGTCCCTAAGTTTGGGGGGGGGGTTATGTAGGAGAGTGGGGTCTGCAATCCTATGGTCACTCCAGATTTTTTGCTTTTTGCTTCACTGGTTTACGACTTTCCCTGGCTGTGGGCCCGCTAATCAGACCCACAGCCCAGCCGTTCTCTCTCTAAATTGACATCCATGTACTTTAGGTGCATTTACCAATTGGTACTGAGCCACCTTATCAGTCCCTGTACAATGTACCTTAGGTACCCAGGGCATAGGTGTACCCAGGGCCTACCAGGGGCTGAAGCATGTATTATGCCACCCCTGGCTGGCCATCTAAACAGACACAACTGGCTGGTAAGACAGCTGGGGCAAGGTGGTGTAATCACCCTTTGCTGTAGATATAGTTACCTATATCTAACCCCAAAATGGACACATATATTCCTATCAGTCACTCCTATGGCAGGCCTTATCAATCCTGAAGGCAGAGTGCTGGGAATTATGTGAGATGGTGCTATGGCATGAGCTGAGCCCGTCTGCAGCTTGCGGAACCAAGTCCTAAAAGCTGTTCCATGATAACGCTATACCATATACTCTTAAGTGCATTATAACCCTTGCGGTTGAATGCTAACTCTGGTATAACATTATCAAAACATGTCGAGTAAGGTGTCATACGAATTGGAATACTACCCCCTCGCCAATTTTGGCGACGGGGGTAGCATTCCACCCTTCTAGAGGGACACGACATGTATGTAACTGTGAACGCCGGTTAAAGTTAACTCGAGCCTTGGCATCACAAAATGGATGCTGCCACCACAGACACAAGTCTGACCTCCTGCTGCTGGGAGTCCTTCCAGCGAGGGAGGCTTGGAAAAAGGGTTTCCTGCCTTGGGAGGTGCTAGCACCACCCCAGACAGGATTTTGTGTATTGGGTAGGATAGGCCTGAAAGGAATGAGACATGCCTGGGGCACACAAGGTGCCCTGTGCATACACCGGTTCAAACCAGTTGCTGGGGCATCCCTGCCCCAGCTCTGGCACGAAACCGGACAAAGGATAGGGGGTGTAACCACCCCCCTTCCTGGTCCCACCCAGGGGAGAGACCTAGTCACCAGTACAGCCCCCTTTAGCAGGATAAAGGTAGGAGCTGGTCCCATTCCAAATTAGATTAATCCTGAACTACTCTACAAGAAGAAACTCTGGACTTCGATGTTCTGCTCCACAGAAGACTGAAGAAATCTCCCTTGTGGGCAAGGAGTGTCCACCCTGCAACTGCAGGCACCATCAAGCGTCCAGCGGCTTCACTTTGTCGTCTTCCCTCGAGGATCCAGACTTCAGAGCCCGACGAGACCCGGATTCCCAGACCTCTCCGACCTCAACTCACATCTGCAGCACAGCTGAGACCCGTGGGTGCGATGAGACACGTGGGACCGGCCATCTTGAATGAAACTGCACTTCGCTTCCAGCACGACTCCCGAGGTAAACTCGACCAAGTGCTTTGGGTATTGAGAAGCCCCAGCCCCGAGCAGCTCCTGCACCGAAGATCAGCCCTCCAGCATCCACGAGATCTGCGCGGGGCCCTTCGGCCTGTTTGCTGCTCGATACGTTGTCTGGTCACTTGCCGGCTGGCTAGTGCCCTCCTAGACGACGAACCTTGAAATCCTCACTGCTGGTCTGGTTGCTCCAGACTGGCCCTTGCTCCCTTCCAAAAGAGGAGCACCCCGGACTCTCCTATTCCGCACCAGACGCCTTTTCCACTCACCGCGTGGGTTGCCTTTGCCAAGGCTTGTTGATGCCGAATCTGGAACAGACACCGCCGACAGCGAGAGCCTGCGTGGGACAGCTCGTGCCTTCATCCTGGTCGTCGAAGACACCTCCTGGTCCACTTGGCTGCAGAGTCAAGCGTCCACTCTTCACCTGATTGCGACGACGACATCTGGTTCCTTCCTGGTTCCACTCCAGTCACTGGCTAGTGACTTTGAACATTGTCCCCTCTGCTTTCAGGTCTTCAGCATCTCTGATCCACCCTTGGATCACACCGGACATCTTCCTCCTGGTCGCCTGCAGCATCTTTTCTTCCAGGCTCCATAGACTTCAACGCAGAAACCCGACACAACTTCGCACCTATGCACCCGCTGCCCGTGGGTAAGGTAACAAGAGTATTTCGGTGCTCAAGGGTAGCTTGACTCTCCTACTGTCCAGATTCACAGTCGTTGTAGTCCTAACTAGTCAGGATTGTCCGTACTCACCTTTTTCTTGAACTGTACTGTCCATAGACGGTGTTACGCATCTCGCGTGTGAGTTCACACTCTGCACCCGCGTCCCGTGGGCCTCCTATTACTTACCTAAGGTTAGGATAGTGTAGTCCCAACAATCCTACAGCCTCTGGACAGCTCCATTTCTTCTATCGATTTCCTAATACCATTTACTTAGTATATGGTTTGCCGTGCCCCTAGGGCACCATTTTAATTTTGTGCAACTTATCGTATTTTTCCTAAGAGATTGTCATGTGCTTAGCCCTCTGATCTCATAAAGAGTTCAGAGGTGTTTGCTATTAATAAATATATTGTTTATTTTCATAACAACCTGTGTGGTTTCCTTTCATCTGGTATTCAAGGGGTTATATTGTGGTAAAACAGCTCGCTTCACATGCCAAAAGAGTTTAGTCTAAGACTGCTTTGTCCATGCTACCATTAGGATAGCTGGTCTATAAGGTTGACTTACAACCAATCACCATAAGGGTTGTTTGGACTGATACGAGGTGATCACTATTACTAGTGAGCATCATATATCAGGCCAACTTCTCACACTCAGGTCTTATCTGCCCAAGACCCGGGAGACTGGATGGTAGCGTTGGACTTGCAGGACGCTTATTTTCACACCCCCGTCCTGCCGGCCCACCGGCGCTACCTGCGTTTCACGGTAGGCCACGAGCACTTTCAGTTTACCGTGCTCCCCTTCGGCCTTACCAGCGCCCCTCGGGTGTTCACGAAAGTGATGGCGGTGGTCGCAGCTCATCTGCGCAGATTAGGGGTGTCAGTCTTACCCTATCTCGACGACTGGTTGTTGAAGGTGGGATCGCCCCAGACAGTTGTCAGCCACCTCCAGCCTATGGCCGACCTCCTGCACCTGCTGGGGTTCTCCATCAACGTGCTGAAGTCACACCTGTGTCCCTCTCAGAAGCTCCTCTTCATCGGAGCGGTTCTAGACTCGGCGCAGTTTCGGGTTTATCCTCCCGAACAGTGGGTTTGGGATATTCAGATTCTGATTCCGATCTTTCAGCCTTTATCCCGAATCTAGGTCAGGTTGACGCTGTGGCTTCTGGGGCTGATGGCCTCCTGCATCCTTCTGGTGCATCACGCAGGTGGCGGGAGCGGGCTCTGCAGTGGGACCTTGAGTTTCAGTGGGCCCAACATCAGGGCAACTTGTCCGACCATGTCTTGATCTCGGAGGGCACTGCAAGACAGTTGCAGTGGAGGCTCACGGACCGCGATTGGGTCAGCGGCAGATCCCTCTCCCAACCGTAGCACGTAGTGGTGACGGACGCGTCCCTCCTGGGCTGGGGGGCCACATGGGGGAGGCGAAGATCAGAGGCCTCTGGTCTCTGGCGGAGTCCCAGCTCCACATTAACCTTCTGGAGCTGCGGGCGATCCGGCTTGCACTGAAAGCATTCCTCCCCTCTGTCCGGGGGAGTGTAGTGCAGGTGTTCACGGACAACCCCACTGCCATGTGGTACTCCAACAAACAGGGCGGGGTGGGGTCATGGACCCTGTGCCAGGAGGCTCTGCGCCTCTGGCAATGGCTGGAACATCAGGGCGTGACCCTGGTGGTTCAACACCTGGCAGGTTCCCTGAACGCCAGGGCGGACGAACTCAGCCATCGGTGCATGATGGATCACGAATGGCATCTGAACTCGGACGTGGCGCAAGGCCTCTTTCAGCAGTGGGGAGAGCCTCGGTTAGATGTATTCCCCACAGAAGAGAACGCGCAATGTCATCAGTTCTGCACGTTGGAATTTCCAAGGCGGCACTCGCTCGGAGACGCTTTTCGTCGCGAGTAGAGCTGCGGTCTGTTGTATGCCTTTCTGCCTATACCACTTATGCCCAGAGAGCTGAAGAAGATCAGGCGCGACCGGGCCCAAGTCATCCTTGTGGCTCCGGACTGGGCACGAAGATACTGGTATCCTGAGCTACTCAGCATGTTAGTCGATCCCCCGATTCGTCTGCCTCTTCACGAGGACCTTCTGTCGCAGCAGCAGGGGACGGTCCTCCACCCGAACCTGTCCAGCCTCCAACTACATGCGTGGAGATTGAGCGGCGACAGTTGAGGCCATTTGACTTGCTTCCTGAAGTCCGCGATGTGATTCTGGCAGCCAGGCGTCCCTCCACAAAATCATTTACGCCTGCAGGTGGAACAAATTTGTGGCATGGTGCACAGCAAAGGCTGTGGATCCACTCTCTGCCCCCCTTTCTGAGGTTCTCCTCTTTCTTCTTTCTCTTGCCCAGCAGGGCTCTGCTCTGGGCACTAGGGCTACCTCTGTGCCATTTCTGCCTTCTTAAGGCTCCCTGATCAGCCCTCTCTTTTCAAGTCCCCAGTTGTAAATAGGTTCTTAAACGGCATCACTCATATGTTTCTCCCTGTTCCTTTCGTGATGCCTCAGTGGGACTTGAATCTTGTTCTGACTTATCTGATGTGTGCTCCCTTCGAGACACTTTGTACCTGTCCTCTTCGCCTCCTCACTCTTAAGACTGCATTCCTGGTTGCCATCACCTCTGCCAGGAGAGTGAGTGAGCTCCAGGCTCTTTCTTCACAACCTCCTTTCCTTTCTGTCCATCCGGACAAAGTTGTGTTGCGGACACAACCCTCTTTCCTGCCCAGGGTAGTCACAGTCTTCCACATCGGGCAGTCCATCACCTTGCCCACCTTCTTTCCGCCTCCGCATCCCTCGAAAGAGGAAGAGATGCTCCACCGTCTGGACCCAAAACGTGCGCTCTCATACTATCTGGATCACACCCGCCAGTTTTGGGTGGATGACCAACTCTTTGTTGGTTACGTGGACACTAAGAAGGGACGGGCGGTGCACAAACTGACCATTTATCGATGGGTAATTTTGTGCATCAGGGCTTGTTATTCACTGGCTAAAAAGGAGCCTCCTGTGGGGCTGCGTGCCCATTCCACTCGGGCCATGGCGGCTACTTCTGCCCTGGGTCGGGGAGTCCCCTTGCAGGACATCTGTCATGCAGCTACCTGGGCCTCGCTGCACACGTTTGCAATACACTACTGCCTGGACAGCCAATTCCGGAGAGATGGCTTTTTCGGCCGTTCCGTTCTCCAGGACTTTCTGGTGTGATTATTGGTTCGCAGACCCACCACCGGGCTTGGTATTGCTGGGGTATCTATTCTAAGGTAAGGAATCTAATACTAACCTGTTTCTTTCAGATGCACAAGTTACTTACCTTCAGTAACGATATATCTGTAAGTAACAGTAGTTAGTGATAGATTCCTTACCGCCACACCCATCCTCCCCGTTCTGCGAACCGATATCTAGGGTAAAGGTCATCCCTTTTCAGGGCCCTAGTTTCATGGCACCAGTGTTGGTTTTTATCATGGCTCTGCGTTTCTGGCGCGGAAAAGCTGTGTATAAGAACTGACGTCAGCGTGCGAGGGCGACGTCTAAGTACTCCGTCGACGTCATCCCGGCGCCAGCGACGCCGGACGCGGATCCGCAGACGATGCCTACCGACGCGCAGGGGTACTGCTACACAAAAGTTTCGGGATCCAGACTGACGCCTGGGGATATTCTAAGGTAAGGAATATAATACTAACTACTGTTTCTTACAAATATATCGTTACCGAAGGTAAGTAACTTGTGCAACAGGATATATCCGTTCTGGGGCAAAGGGTGCCTGGGTGGGGAGGTTGGTTTTTAGCGTTCCCGAGAAACAGTTAACTGAGGAATTCTGGTTAATGCAGTTTATTGAATGAATAGTGGCAGAGTTATGACTGGGCCAGCTTAGGAGTCCGTGGTGAAAACGTAGGAGGAGTTCTCTTCCACATGACAGTACAGCTGTAGGCATTTATGGTTGATTAAGGCAACTATTCAGCAACGCGGTTTCAATGAAGGCATTTTTGGTTTGAAGAGTGGAAGCGGTGTTCAGCAGCTTTACAACTAGTGAGGCTTGGTTGGAAAACATGATGAAAAGCTGAAGACGAGTTTTAAACACCACATGCCAAGGTAAGCGCGGCATGAGTTCGCCTTCACTAAGATTAATGAGGGGTTCCAGGGGTCAACAGAACGGTTCAGTGACGGATAAATAACTGTTTATATGCTCGGTTTTTAAATAAGGAAAGGGATTGGGATCGCAGATATTTAGTGGAGAAAGTGTGAGCATTCATGAAACATTTTCCAGACATTGTGAACTATACTGTTTCGTTAACTGTGCGATATGGATAATGTGAGCATGTTTTTTGCTGCATGTTTTTTGCTTCGTGTATAATGAGGACTACGAAACTGATAAAGATCATTTCTTTGTACTTTAGAAACCCCCGAAGAAGGGATTGATTCCCCAAATGCATTGGGTGACTGTTAATAAAATGTGGCATGTGGAATCAACGTTGCTCCTGTGGTCTATGAATAAGAAGAAGCAATGAGTGTAATCGATTGAAATAATCAAAAGTAAAGAAAACAAGGAAATAATAATGGTGTAAAATATGATGAAATATATTAATGGTTGACAACGAATTTAATTCATTAAATTCATTCTTAATATGCTGTGCAGCCTGATGGGGACCAAAAAGAGGTTCCCTTGTTGTTCTTATTTTCGTATATAAACCATGATGATGCTTTATGTTGATTAGGGAGATGTGTGAAAGGTTGGAGATGATATTGTAATGCACCACTTTAACAGCTGTATAAACATTGACTGTCACTATATTGCAAATGGATAATAATTATGTGTTTTTATTAATTTAGAAACTGTCCTGAAGAAGGTGTTTTTAACTTCAAACAACCGAAACGCTGCGTCGACAACTGTTTCTTTTTCAGCTTTATGTACAGTACTGAGATACTGGTTTTAAAAATTGTTTTGTGATTTTGTATTGTTAACACATAAATGTCTATTGAAAATATTGTTTTTAATAAATCTGTATGAAATCATTGTGCATTACTTTGTGACAGTCTTGTGTAAGGTGCTTTGACATAAATTTCCCTTAAATACTTGTTAATGCCCGAATGTACGGAGAGAAAGATTAGTTGTTTGTAGTGTCTTTGTTGATAGAGTTGTGTACTGATAATCATGTGCATCTGCTTTAAAAAAAACTATGATTTATGATCATTTGGGACTTTTCTATTTTACTTAGTCACAGCCTTCCACATCGGGCAGTCCATCACCTTGCCCACCTTCTTTCCGCCTCCGCATCCCTCGAAAGAGGAAGAGATGCTCCACCGTCTGGACCCAAAACGTGCGCTCTCATACTATCTGGATCACACACGCCAGTTTTGGGTGGATGACCAACTCTTTGTTGGTTACGTGGACACTAAGAAGGGACGGGCGGTGCACAAACGGACCATTTCTCGATGGGTCGTTTTGTGCACCATGGCTTGTTATTCACTGGCTAAAAAGGAGCCTCCTGTGGGGCTGCGTGCCCATTCCACTCGGGCCATGGCGGCTACTACTGCCCTGGGTCCGGGAGTCCCCTTCCAGGACATCTGTCATGCAGCTACCTGGGCCTCGCTGCACACGTTTGCAAGACACTACTGCCTGGACAGCCAAGTCCGGAGAGATGGCTTTTTCGGCCGTTCCGTTCTCCAGGACTTTCTGGTGTGATTATTGGTTCGCAGACCCACCACCGGGGTTGGTATTGCTGGTGTATCTATTCTAAGGTAAGGAATCTAATACTAACCTGTTTCTTTCAGATGCACAAGTTACTTACCTTCAGTAACGATATATCTGTAAGTAACAGTAGTTAGTATTAGATTCCTTACCGCCCCACCCATCCTCCCCGTTCTGCGAACCGATATCCAGGGTTAAGGTCATCCCTTTTCAGGGCCCTAGTTTCATGGCACCAGTGTTGGTTTTTATCATGGCTCTGCGTTTCTGGCGCGGAAAAGCTGTGTATAAGAACTGACGTCAGCGTGCGAGGGCGACGTCTAAGTACTCCGTCGACGTCATCCCGGCGCCAGCGACGCCGGATGCGGATCCGCAGACGATGCCTACCGACGCGCAGGGGTACTGCTACACAAAAGTTTCCGGATCCAGACTGACATCTGGGGATATTCTAAGGTAAGGAATATAATACTAACTACTGTTTCTTACAAATATATCGTTACCGAAGGTAAGTAACTTGTGCAACAGGATATATCCGTTCTGGGGCAAAGGGTGGCGGAGATCGGGCATCTAATAATTTCTCCATAAAAGAATCACCATCTTCCTGAACCATATAAGACTTCTCAATTTGCAACCAGAATCTTCTATCTTCACATTCTATTCCTTTCTCCTGCTTGTCCCTATTGTAAGCTACAGCCTTTTGTGTAATTGTCTGCATATTTCTTTTTCTAGCATCCTTCTCCATTTTTTATCTCCTCTGTTTGGCCTCCTCCTGCCAAGTACAAAGAGAGTCAAACATAGTCTGCCTACTGCATCTTTTAAATAACTAATCCTGAAGAAACCCTATCTTTTGTTCATCGAAGGAGCCTGTCAAAGGCCACTGTAACTCTGCATTGTCCCTTGTATCTTTGTGCCTCAACAAACTAAACATAATAGGGCCAAAGCCATGATTTACGTGCATATCAAAATTAGGATCGCCCTCAGGAGGTTCAGGCTGGCTCTCTTCCAACCGTGCATCTTTGGAACAACAACAACAGCACAAAATACAAATCTTACTGAAACCAGGCATTGCAAGAGAAGAGAGAACAAAGCCTTGATTTTACCTGGCAAAGTATTTGCAAACACTTTTTACCAAAACAGTCCTTATACTGAAACAAAACCCATTGACAGTGGTACCATCGAAACAGACTTACCTGATGTCAGGCGCATCGATAAATCAGTTCTCCTCTGCCGATCCTCTGAAGACCAAACAGTCAGATCACGGGCTTTGCCATTCAGGACCCCAGTCGGGATGATTGTTGGGCGAGGCCACCCTCCGGTGGGACAGAGTCTGCAGCTGCGAGAAACAAATCTCCTCGTGCAGGGATCCCTGAGCTGTCAGTCCGACCTGATTATGTCCCCGTCCTCCCCTCCTTCTATGGAAAAGGGATAGGTCACTGATCCGATGGAGTGCCTGTTCAAGTGCCAACTGAAGGAAGTGACCCACTTAGGGCCACCCGGGTCACCTCTCAGCCTTCCATACTAAATGAAGAGTCGGAGAGACAGTGGACAATGATTTATTATATGCACTCAGAGCGGGGCTCCGTCTGTCCAGTCTTGAGAGAGTGCTACAGAGGGAACTGAGGAACAGTAAGCAGAAAGATACATTATATGCAGTGCATGGTTAACTAGTACATGCCCACAGTCGAATTTTCCCAACAGATGTTGGTGAACAACAAAGAGACAGAAAACGGCCCCCACTCTTGTATTTTGCACAGCTCAGCACATTTTCAAGGCCGTTCTATCTTGGGCTGCGATCACACTACCAGACAGGTGGGAGAGACTCTCTAACAAGGTGAAACCTATGCACTGGCACAAACAGTTATTCATTACATAAATGAAACTTAAGAAAGGGCATTTCTCGGAAGCAGATGGGATTAGTTTCGAACAGTATAAAAAAGGGCACCTAAAAGAGAAAATGGCATAGCGAATGCTAATTTATAAATGGCAGACAAAAGAGCATATACAAGTATAATCTAACAGTTTCACTCAGACACTCGTGCTTACTTTCTCTCAGAAAATACATAGGACGGTGATTAGGACGTTTCAATAAGTATTTATTAGTACAGCGACAGACTTGTGTAAAACATATGTGCTGCGACAATCAGGAGACAGAAGCATGCGATAGAGGTTGCTAGTACCAATATAGTAAATAGTAGATACATTTCTACCATAGTGCTAATAAGCTGAACATAAGCAGTTCAGATAAAAACAGTAACATTTGCATATTCCTAAATGCACGCCCTTAGTAATTCGCCTAAATGTACCTAGCCTAACCTGGATGTGTAGGTGTATATGCGTATAGCTATGTGTATCTGTAGTCAAGAAACCCCTAGGGATGAACCAGCCCCCTCACCTGATGGTTGGGAATGAAGTACCCCATCTCTGCTTCGAGGAGGACAGCCCGCAAGGGATGTCAGACACTGCGTGTCGAAGATTCAGCATGCAAGACCTCGTCTCAGCTTGGAAGAAATTCTCCTCTAATTTGTAGGGGGGAGTGAGGGTCTTTTATACTAAAGTGGTCATTCCAGGGTTTGTTCTAGAATCGATGTTTTGAAAACAATCATGAATGCTTTTCTAAAAAGTGTAGTCATGCACAGCTGGCTGTTGGACAAGGATGGGGAAAAGTGGTGACCCTTATACAGAATAATCCTGCCATGCAGGAGGACATGTTTATATACGTCAGGTAAAGGGATTATGATAGAGTACCGAGAGTCTGGTGTCGAAGAGACAGGAGCAAGCTACTAGGTAAAAGATCAGGACATGACCATCCTAAGGAACATGACACCCACTCCTCATCAACAGGTTAACAAGGTCAGCTAGGTAATGATAAAGCTAACGCTATTTAAAAGGCATACAAATAATTTACAATAAAACACACTAAAAGCACTTTAAAAGCCTGAAATTTTTTTTCAAAGAAGTAAAGTCACTCTTTTCCTAACAAGCATTCAAAAACGTCCTCTAAACTTGTATATGTTGGTAATATTACACGGAGCACCTTCAATGCCATTATGCTCAGTTAGAGCAGAGAAGGTAAAATAAAACAAAGTCAGTTTGACCTTCAATTTAGTAAATGTTTAAAAAGTTGCCAAGCAGTTCCCAGCACAGCAATTTGTTTTAAGAATCCTGCGCTGACCGGTTACTATATTGCTGATTACTGGGGACAATCGGGAGGCAAGAAGTTTTGAGTATTTTTTAGAGTCCCCACTAATCAAAGTAATCGGTCTATAGGACCCAAGTTCAATTGCTAATTTCAGTTTTTTAAGGAAAAACCACAATCTTTGCTTGCGACCACGAGGGTGGGGGATTGCTTCATTTAAAAATATGTATGAACAGACTGGCTATGCAGTTCCTCAATTCAGGCGCAAATACCCTGTAGAATTCTGCTGGGATACCATTGACCATAGCAGCCTTTCCAGTAGCCAGAGAGAAGATAGCGGTTAAGAGCTCTTCCCACAAGGGACTCCCCTCTAGACCCTGCTGCTCTTCTTCACCAAATCTCGGGAGTTGTATTGAGTCCAGAAAGCTGATTATGTCAGCGTCCTCCCCCTTGCTGGTTTCTAAATCCAATGCCTGATAAAATCTTTTAAAAGCCATCCTCATTCCTACTAGATCGGATATAATGCCTTGTCCTGGATCCCGTATTTCTCCTACTTCATTTTTGCCACCCTTTTGTTTCACCCTTATGGCAAGGGTACGACCGACTTGCTCACTACATTCGTGAGCTTGCTCCTGCCAGACTGTAAATTTGTATGCTATTTTTGCTGTCATAATCTTGTTGATGGCCGCTTTTGCTATTGTGACACCCATCTGCATCTCTTGAATATTTTTTCCCTGTTGCGTGGCATTTATTAGTTTCCTCTCTTCCAAAGCTGGTGTGACATATAGTTCCTGCATTCTCTGTTTTCCCTTCTTCACCCGAGTTAACATAAACTGAATGGTTTTACCCCGGATCCCCGCTTTCAGTGCGTCCCAAACGATTTCCAGGGAGGTAATGCCTACATTTTATCAGAGAAATAATGGTATCCAGTTCCTCATATGACATATATAGTTGTTGTTAAGCAGTATTGCTTGCTCAAAGCTTCATGGCAACATGGACCTATACCCGGGAGAAGCACTACGGACCACATCAGACGTGTAATCACTCTAGTCGATGCAGCCCAGGTAGCGGGAGACCCTATGGCTCTGATTCTGATGGATGCGGAGAAAGCTTTTGATAGGGTCTCCTGGCACTATCTGTGGACTGTGTTAGAGAAGGTAAACATAGGACCCGAGTTTCGGCTAGCTATTAAGGCTCTATATTTTAAACAAGAGGCCAGTGTGTTTGTGGCAGGGGAACTCTCCGATTCATTCGAGATCTCAAAGGGGGGCTAGGCAGGCGTGCCCATGCTCCCCACTCCTGTTTGCCCTCTACATAGATCAATTTATACGCAGGCTTGAGCTTAATGTCACCATCCCCCAATGGTTTTTAGTGGTTGGGATACAAAAACCCTTGCTTACGCTGACCATATAGCCCTAGTAACACCCGAACCAGCTACAGCACTAGTCGAGAGAGAGAAGGAGGCGGGCGAATTTGGGTATATCTCATGTTATTCGTTAAACAAAGAAAAAACTGTAATTTTCATTAATAATACAATCTCCCTAGTGGACAAGTGCGGTGAATCTAGGAATCTCCATTGCCCCCGATCTGGATGTTAATAAAGACATTTTTTATCCCTTTATCGAGGAATTCAAAAACGATTTGTCCAGGTTAAATAACCTACACCTATCTTTGGCTGGCCGATGCAATGTTATTAAAATGATTCTTTTTCCTTAAATACTTTATTTTTTTCATGCTATCCCTCTAGAGATAGGACACATCTGATTTAAAAAACTTGATGAATTGATCTCCCGAATTGTTTGGGCATACGGAAAACCGAGGAGAGCTTTAAAATTCTTGACCCTTCTTAAAGAAGAGGCGGATCGGGGCTACCAAACTTAAAGCTATATTACTGGGCCTCTATTCTGCAGAATTTAGGACCCTGCTACAAGAGAAGCCTCCCCTGCAAACAGGAGTTTAGTACGTTCCCTCTCCGTTTGAGCTATTGGTAGGTGAAGGGTTGTGGGGAAACCTATGGAGGCAAATTGAGCCCAACTTCTTTAAGAGAGTATGTTTTAAGATTTTACTGAACACTTTCAAAGTTTGGTCAACAGTTCGTAAATGAATGGGCTTGGGTAGACTAAATTTCTACACCCCATTAAGTGATAATATGTACTTGCCAGAAATGTTTGGGGATCAGCATAACCTATGTTGGGTAAAAATTGGCTTAAACAAGATGAGCTTTTTTTCTCCTATGGGTATAAGGCCATTCCAAGAGATCAGGAATGAATTTGATATTTGAAAAGAACGAAGAATAAAGATTTTTTTCAGTATCTTCAGGTCAGGGAATTTTTAAACCGCAAAGGGGGAGGAGGTTTGGTTGGATTTCAAAGGTGTCATTTGGTAGATGCTTTGGTAGCTGGCCCCAAACCTTCCATTGGTTTTATTTATTCCCTCCTCAATAAATGGAAGAAGGATGATATAGATAAACACTCCTTGAAGTGGCAAGAGCAACTGGCTATCTCTGAATTTAGTTTTCGGGAATCCTTCTCTCAGGGTCAAATTACGTTATTATCTGCAAAGCTACGAGTACAGTATTATCAAACCTGTTTTAATCTTTACTACACACCTAGTAAGATTATTAAATGGGGGGGGGGGGACGGTAAAGGCTCACAATGCCACAGATGTCAACGAAGGAGGGGCTAATATTGTACATATTTTAGCTACCGGTCTGTCGTTAACATCTATTAAAATCCAGATTGCAGAATTTTTTTAACACAAAATTAAATATTCGGGTATCCCTGACCCCCGCTGTGATACTTTTGGGAGTGAGACAACTTGGGGGGACTAAGGGCCAATTAATAGGTCCAGCATACAGGCCCACGGAAACCACAACAAGAAAGGTATGCTGATCCTAAAGAGTCCTACAGGTCTATGTGTGTAAAAAGAGCATACGAGTGCTAATGAAGGTCGGAGATAATCTTTTCTCCTTTCAGAAAAAGACCCTCACACATTCAGCAAGCTAGGTGTCTTGCTTCATCACTGCGTCTGCTCCTTATCGGGTCGGCGCTGTAATACCCGATCAGCGCCCGTGATGGGGCCTTCTTGGCGGAGATCTTTTTTCTTAGCCGTTGGGTGCGGTGCGTGTAAGGGCCCCCGTGAGTGTAGATGTGTAATATGTGAAATATAAAACAGGAGTTAGTGATCCACCCAAAACTATTTTAATGACTGTGGTCACTATCCTGATTAAAAACCAAAAGAGGCGCGCACGCCTGCTCTAAGGTTGCAGGGTTGTGCGCTAAAACTCAGGCAAGTGGAGTAGCAGATGGAGAAAGGTTGTCAAGAGGTAGAGAATTGTTTTTATCGCCATGACCATTTTTCGACTATGTATAGCTTCGGCATGGCTAGATAATGACCCACCAGTTTTTCAACAATGGTTAAGCCGGGTGCTGGCAACATGTAATCTGGAAAAAGCAATCTTTTAAAGGAAGGGAGTCCGTAGTATAAGGAAGGGTCTTAGGAGGTGGGGACCACTAAATGATTGGATAGAATCAAGGAGTTGAGAAAGTTATGCACAATGCACTTTAGAGAAGTCTTTATTTATGTATATCGGTCCTGAGGTTTTTATTCTCCCCCTTGTTCGTAATCAAATAAGAAAGATGATCTGTACTACTGTTATGAAAATACTTTGTTTAAATGTGTAGCAGGGGGTGGGTGGGGATTGTTTTAAAAACATTTTTTTTACATTGGGCTAAAATGATGGTCTTTTTTCCTTGTATTATGAATTATGAAAATGAAATTGTTAATAAAATATATTTTAAAAAAAAGAATCCTACGCTGAAGACTCAATATCACTGAACATCCTATCCACAGGTGGCAGTCCCTCCAGAACTTCCAGTATCATGTTGAGTGAGCAAAGATGTTCATCTCTGGTTCCCAATGCAGCCGCCGGGGAAGAATTTAATGCCGGCACGCCTGATGCCGATGCCTATACTGCTGGTGAAGGGCCGATATCCCATCCAACAAGAGCGGAAGTATTCCGTGGAGGTTCCAAGAAAGCCATCATCAATATAGGAATACGCTGGGGACAACTGCAGGCGTGGGCCTGCAAAGGCGCCCGTTACGCTTCTATGTCCGGCGGCGCAACCAATGGAAGTGTCAGACACAGGTCCAACATGCAGCCAAATCCGTAGAAGAGGCAACGGAACACAGGCAGGACACAGTCTAGCCAGACCGGTCTTAAAGACAGGAACCAATGCTCACCCAGCTCTCGAAGCCAAGGCGTAATCAGGTAGAACACCATGCAATTACGACAATGTCATTCCAGCACGGTTCTCTCTATTTCTTGAGGGATTGTGACCTCAATTGCGAAGCAAGGGTATTAAAATCAGGATGCCTGCTACCAAAAGCAGGACCGAAGGAAGCCCTCCAAAAACGCTTCTGAGTACAGAGTGTATGAAGGCTGGAATTAGTCCGAAGATAGTCTGAAAGGTGGTTAAGAGACCTGATCCAAGTCGCTTAAATAAATGTACAATCCCAGTCTTATAAGACATGTTAAAGATACGATGAACCATTTCTCCGAAATGGATCGGGAAGTTCGTACAGATCAGGGCCTGTATCTCTGCTGAGGACCATGCAACCTGGAGATCAAAGTCTCTCGGGCTGAAGTTAAGGCCACATTTTGTTGAAACTACATGGCTTTCAGTCTGCTCAAAAAATCAAACCTTATACTGGAAACATGCAATGAAGGCCACAGTGGTGCCTCCCTAACTGCGCGAGCCGGGGGAAACAATACTTGCTTACAACAACCAACCCTGGAGTTTACTGTGACTAAATATGCGATGCCTGGCGCCATTCCACAACAGCCTTGATCATTCAGCACTAAATAACTTCCATTTGAAAGTAATTAAAAAACCGGATGAATTATGGCAGCTGGGGAGCCCATCAAGTAGCAAGATAAGTACGCTTTTGACACATTACACATTCCATGAAGCAACAGTTCTTTGCACACTCAGGACCCACTTAAAGCCTTCCCGCAGTCAGTACCACTTAAGAACCCTTCAGTGTCCCTATTTCTGCACCTAAATCTATACGGTAACTCCCAGGTTTCCTGTATGTACCCTTCAAGTAACGCTTCATACCTGCCCACTTGGATGTATCTAGGGCAGTATTGGAACTGAAATTTCGTGATTAGCAGTGTGATATAGCTATGAATTAACCATTCAGTAAACAGTGACTCAGCTACTGTGAAAGGTAATCTCTTTACTTTTTCACTGAGCAGCATTGTGTACTTTGAGTCTCTGCGTACCATAGTCAACTGTCTGTTGGTCGGATTGTAAACGGAGGACAAACTTGTGCTGTTAATGTATCGCCATGGCACGTGCCCTGAACGCGATGATTGCAGCGTCCAGCCTAAAAGCATAATGGTTATATCAAACGACAACGGCTCCTGTGGGCTAGTACTAGAAATATATCATTAACTATATAGCTAAATAGCAATTCAAAACGCACGACAAGGGCTATCAGGGATGTCAAAAAAGGTTGCACCACCAATTTGAGAGAATACTCAATATTGTTTATAGACCAAGTCACAAATCACAATATTGTACAATTATATACAGCTTGTCACATAATCATGTGAACACAAAACGAGAAAAGGTGCACCGTGTCCCAAGTGTACATGTGAAACCGAAAAAAACATTAAATACATACACAACATGTATTCATTACATACACAAAGGTTTCTCATACAATAACAAGTAGAAAGGAAAATGACCAAAATATTGATAGTGAATGAATCGTAGTGTCTGTATATGATCCTAGGCACTAATTGTTGGTTCAATTCCTTATGGCGTCGACGGCGTTTCGACCCTTAGGGATATGGGTCTCATCAGGACAGGACAATGGGGGACATCTGAATGATAGCTTGTTATCTCACCATATGTGATAAAAATTGTAAATTTTTAGCATGGGCTTGGTCCATTCGAACAAAAAGGCTAAAATTGACTGTTTAATTCTTTTTTAAAAATAAGCCGATTGCTTAATGAACTGCTTGTAAATTTGTAATAAGGTTTACATATGCTTCTCTGATTTTATAAATTGTCCTATTGTGATTTATGTGTTGCTTTTATGATAATTTTTTTTATCGAAATAAAGCCTTTTTGACTTTGACTTTGACTTTTTGACTTTGAAAAATTGTAAATGACTTACAGGTAGCCCAGCCGGGTACACTGTAGTGGTCAAGAAATTTTCAAGGCGTGATGCTCTCAATGCGTAGAGGACGTGAACTTATACATTCGAAAGGGCGCCTGATAGCGCATGATGTGTCCACATCGTTGGACTGGATACGTAGAAGATTACGGACAGGACGGTGCCTGAATCGGTAAAGGTGCCACTGAATGGCGTTTCCGCAAACACGCGTTGTTGGTCTGATCTGAGATTCTCAGCAAGATGGGACAAGTGCTGTTTCACCTGTTGTAGTGCTGAGGCTTTTAGCCATTCTAGGTGCAACATGCCAACAATATAGGAAGTCACTACCCCTGGGTCATCTGTGTGTACACAGCGTGGGTCAGGCCTGTGGATACTAAACCCTTTGATGGTACTCTTGAATCTTGTTTGACACCTATTTGTGTTAATAGGCCAAACTAAACATCCCTTCCAATCGGGAGCTGAAGGATTGAATGTACCATTCTTTATCATTATACCCAGTACCTCCTCACTAATCAGTGTGTCATTTGATATAACTGCAATAGGTATGGGTAAAGGGATGCGTGGTGTTTTCAGGTCTTTAATTTTTGCACACCCGTAGCAGGTAGTTTATTGCACCGTTAGAGCGTCCCTTGACCTTCTGGTAGGTCGCTCTCCCCTCCGCTGCAGCGCCACCAACGCCAGTGCCACTCTTGTGCCCTCTGCCGCCTCCCCTCGCTCCTGCTGCCTCCCTGCCCCTGGTGCCCCTATCGCCGACATTGCCGCCTTCTGCTCCTGAGTGCCTGTGCCCTGTCCCTTCTGCCTTCTGTACCCTGTCTGCCTGTGCCCCCGCCCGTTCTCCTCTGTACCCTGTGTGCCTGCCCTTCTGCCCTGCCCTACTGTTTTTCGCCGTGCTTGCCTTCCCCTGGCCTCGCTCTACCTGCTTCTGCCGCTGTTTTCCCCGCCGCTGCCTCCCCTGCGGCCCCGCTCCTCGTGCCCATTCGCTGCCCTCTTCCCGCCTCCCGCCTCCCATCAGACCCTCCCTCCCCACCACCCCCTCATATGGCGGCGCACCTAAGGCAAGCCCGTCTGCGCCCGTCCGTGCCTGGACCGCGCCCAGCACCAGAACCCCTGGCCCCCACGCCATCGACAAAGCACGACTCCACTACGACGCCAACACCCTCATCGCTCTCAACCACGGACGGACCACCAACTGCTACAAGGCCACCCCCAAGCGCACCCACGGCCCCTTCACCTGCCGGAATTGCAATTTCACCTGCACCAACAACACCGATGCACCCACGACGGAACCCAACCAACTGTGATTCATCCTGCTCAACACCCGCTCCGCAAGCAAGCACGCCGTCGAGCCCTGGGACCTACTCACCACCACATCACCAGACGTCTCCTTCCTGACCGAGACCTGGCTGAACGAAACCTCCTCCCCAGACATCGCAATGGCCATCCCCACCGGATACAAAATCTCCAGCAGAGATCGCACCAAAGGAGTCGGAGGAGGAATCTATATCATCCACAAGAACACCATCAAGGTATCAACAAACACCGACGACACCCTCACCACCGCTGAACACCTGCACTTCAAGGTTCACACGGACCCCAAGACCACCCTCAGAGGCACCCTCGTCTACCGACTGTAGGAAGGTGGATACCTGACTATGGTTACCCCAGATTGTTTGCCTTGTGTTTAGCTGGTTTTCGACTTAGTTGGCCTGGGATCCTGCTAATCAGGGCCCCAGGCTATCTGTTCTCTCTGTAAAATGGACTCCATGTACCTTAGGTACATACCTAATTGGATATTGGATCACTCTTGTGAGTCCCTGTATAGTGTACCATAGGTACCCAGGGCATAGGTGCACCCAAGGCCTACCAGGGGCTGCAGCATATCTTTTGCCACCCCTGGCTGGCCATCCAAACTGACACAACTGGCTGATCACTCAGCTGGGGCAAGGTCGTGTAATCAAGCCTTGCTTAGATATAGTATTCCTATATCTAACCTTATATATAGAGACATATGCACCTATAAGTCACTCCTATGGCAGGCCTTAACAATCCTGAAGGCAGAGTGCTTGGTTTTATGTGAGATGGTGCTCTAGCATGAGCTGAGCCTGTCTGCAGCTTTCGGAACCATGTCCTTATAGCGGTTCTATGATATTGCAATACCATATACTCTTAAGTGCATTATGAACCTCGCGGTTAAATGCTAACTCTGGTTTGGCTTTATCAAAACATGTCATGTAAGGTGTCATACGCTTTGGAACACTCCCCCCTCGTCAATTCTGGCGACGGGGATAGCATTCCACCCTTCTAGAGGGAGAAGACATGTTGTTGCTGACTATCCCGGTTAAAGTTAACCAGAGCCCCAGCATCACAAAATAGACGCTGCTGCCACCGACACAAGTCTGACCTCCTGCTGCTGGGAGTCCTTCCAGTCACGGAGGTTTGGACAATAGGTTTCCTGCCTGGGGAGGTGCGAGCACCACCCCAGAGAGGACTTTGTGTATTGGGACAGGGAGGGCTGAATAGAATGAGACACTGCCTGGAGCACCCTAGGTGCTCCATGCATACCCCGGTTCAAATCGGTTGCTGGGGCACTCCATCCCCAGCTCTGGCGCGAAACTGGACAAAGGAAAGGGGGTGTAACCACCCCCCTTCCTGGTCCCACCCATAGGAGGGACCTAGAAAGTAATCCAGCCCCTTTTAGTTGTATAAAGGTAGGAGCTGAGTCCTGAGATTATAGATTAATCCTGAACTGTAAACTTGAAACGAAACTCTGGACCTTCGACATTCTGCTGAAGCTGAAGACTGAAGAATATCCCTTGTGGCCAAGGAGTGACCACCCTGGGCAACCAGGCACCATCCAGCAAATCAACGGCTTGCTTTGTCGACGTTCCCGCCGGAACCCGAGCACAGAGCCTGACAAGACCCAGACTTCCAGACCTCTCTGACCCTCTCTTCACGACTGCAGCATAGCTGAGATCCGTGGAGGCGACGAGACACGTGGGACCAGACATCTTGAAAAGTCTGCAACTTGCTACCTGTGCAGCTCCTGAGGTACCTTCGAAGCTGTGCACTGGGGATTGAGAAGCCCCGATCCCAAGCTCCATCTGCGACGAAGATCAGCCCCCCACACTCCACGAGTTCTGCGTGGGGCCCTTCCGCTTTTGTTCTGCTTGATGCGTTGTCCAGTTGCTGGCCCGTTGGCTAGTAGCCTCTGTGACGACAATCCTTTTGAACTACCTCGCTGGTCTGGTTGCTCCAGACTGGCCCTTGCTTCCCTGCAAAGGTGAGGCCCCCAGACCTTGCTGGTATGCACCAGAAGCCTTTGTTGTATCCTGCGTGGGTTGCCTATGCCAAGGCTTGTCGACTCCAATCCGGAAGTAGACCCCTCCATCTGCGAGATCCTTCGAGGGACAGCCCGTCTCCAGCCACTAGTCGTCATCGACGCCTACTGGTCCACGTGGCTGCCAAGACAAGCTTCAAGACAGCACCTGATTGCTCCTGAACGTCGTCTGGTTCCTTCCTGGTTCCATCCGGTCACTGGCTAGTGACCCAGACTCTGTCCCCTCTGCTTTCAGATCCTCTTCATCCTCGATCCACCCTTGGATCGACCCGGACATCTTCCTCCTGGTCACCTGCAGCATCTTTCTTCAAGGCTCCATAGGATTCAACGACGAAACCCGACACATCTTCACACCTATGCACCCGCCGTCCGTGGGTGAGGTAACGCGAGTACTTCGGTGCTCCCAAGGGTTTTGACTATCCAAGTGTCTAAGTCTTTAGTTGATTCCTCCTAGTTAAACCGGAAGTGTCCTAAATCCTTCTAAATCTAACTTCTAAGTTCCCATTGACGTTGCATTGACTCACGCGTGTGTGTAAAGACACTGCACGCGCCGCCTGTGGGCATCCTACTCCTAAACTATTGTTCAGATAGTGTAGCCCCAGCAATTCCCTAGGCGCTAGGTCTTTCCTTTTCTCGTGACGTGGTACTTATACCAGTTTCTTAATATATGGTTTGCTTCGCCCCTAGGGCCTAACCGTAAATTGTGCAACTTAACGTATTCTGACTAAGTATCTTGTTATGTGCTTTGGCCTCTGAGAGGAGTGTGTTAGTAAATAAATACATATATATTTTATATATATCCTGTGTGGTGTCCTTTCATTTGATATTCAAGGGGTTACATATGGTAAAACAGCTGGCTTTACACGCCCTCAAGAGCCTTTTAGCCTAAGACTGTTCTGTCCACGCTACCACTAGGATAGCTGGTCTATAAGGTTGACTTACAACCATCACCATAAGGGTTGTTTGGACTGGTGCAAGGTGATCACTAGAATAGTGAACACCATATACCAGGTCAACTTCTCACACAGACCACCCGGCCCACGTCCCCAATTCTGCAACTCCATCACGTCTTCATCAGCTCGCACGCACTGACCTCTACCAACTACATCCTGCTCGGTGACCTGAACTACCACCTGGAAAACAACAACAACAGCAACTCCTCCACCCTGATCGACAACCTCGACACCCTCGGAATGAAACAGATCGTCACCACCCCGACCCACATCGCCGGCCACACGCTCGATGCCATCTTCTCCTCCAGCCCCCACGTTGCCTTCAGCCACGCTTCCGAGCTCACCTGGACCGACCACCACTGCGTCCACTTCACCTTCCAGAAACCCGTCACCCACCATCGCACCCTACAGAACCCCCGCCGACGCAGGGGCAAAGTCACCAAAGAACTACTAGAAACACACCTCGCACTCAATCCACCGACCAGCCTCACCGACCCTGATGAGGGGGCCCGCACCCTCAGACTCTGGATGGAAGACTGCGCCAACACCGTAGCACCAGTGACACAACCCACCGACAGAGACACCAGCCAGAGAGCCAGCTGGTTCACCCCGGACGTCCTGGCCTCCAAACGCAGCTGCCGGAAACTCGAAAACATCTGGCTCAGCGATAGAACGCCCGCCAACCGCGCAGCCCACAAAGACCCCATCCGCAACCATCACCACCTCATCAGTGTGAGAAGTTGGCCTGGTATATGATGCTCACTAGTTCTAGTGATCACCTTGTACCATGCCAAGCAACCCTTATGATGATTGGTTGTAAGTCAGACCAGCTATCCTAATGGTAGCATGGACAAAGCAGTCTTAGGCTAAACTCTGTAAAGGCATGTGAAGCAAGCTGTTTTACCATATACACTCTCCTTGAATACCAAATGAAAGGACACCACACAGATATATATTGAAAATATATATACATTTATTTACTACAAGTACCACCTATACTCTTTATGAGCACAAAAGCAAATGCGTTAAAACAAAACAGGGTTTAAATATACAAAAGTTGCACAATATGGATAGGCCCTGGTGGCCCATAAAACCATATACTAAAATAGTGGTATAAGAACCACGTATCTAAAAGGAAGAAGGCCTAGGGCCTTGGGACTCGCTGGGACTTCGAGGAGCTAACAATAGTTAGTGACCAGGAGGCCCACGGGATGCGTGTGCAGTGCTTGAAGTTACACGCGGGCGCCCATAGACTTTCAATGGGTGCGTAAAAAGTACAAAGTTACTGCAAAGGGAACCTTCCGGATGGACCAGAACCTAACAACTTAAAACCTAGACACTAGAGATGTTTCTCTCAACAGGAGCACCTGAGTGCCAGCGTTACCTCACCCACAGGAAGCGGGTGCATAGGGTTTAAAGTGCGTCGGGTTTCGTCATGTGGTTCAATGGAGCCTGAGGATGAAGATGCTGCAGGCGGCCAGTCGAGAAGAGTTCCGGTGGATCCAAGGGTGGATCTGAAGATGTGAAGACCTGAAAGCAGAGGGGACAATTTTCAAAGTCACTAGCCAGTGACTACCGTGGAACCAGGAGGGAACCAGGCGATGTCGGGTGCCAACAGGTGAAGAAGGGAAGCTTGTCTCTGCAGCCACATGGACACGAAGAGGTCAGCGACGTCCAGGAGTCGATCACGAGCTTTCCCATGCAGGCTCTCGCTGATGGCGGTGTCGGCAACTTGATTGAAGCAAACAGGCCTTGGCAAAAGCAAGCCACGCAGGAAGTGAAGAAAGCTTGTTACTCTGACCAGCAAGGTCAGAGGGGCTGCTCCTTTTTACAGGAGTGAGGGCCAGTCTGGAGCAACCAGACCAGTGGTGTTGATTGTCGATTTCGTGGCCAAGATGGCCACTAGCCAACGGGCCAGTAACCGGGATGACGCGTCGAGAGGCAAAATGCAAAAGGGCCCCACGCAGATCGTGGAGATACTGGGGGCCTGATCTTCAGTGCAGATGCTGCTCGGTGGTGGGGCTTCTCAAACCCCAAAGCACAGCGTTGAGGATGCCTCGGGCGCTGCGCAGTCAGCTTCTCCGGGGTCTTTCAAGATGGCCGGTCCCACATCTCTCGATGCCTCCACGGGTCTCTTCTTTTCAGGGACTGTGGATCGGGCTGTGAGATGTCTGGGAATCCAGGTCTTGTCGGGCTCTGGGCTCGGGCTCTGGCGGGAGGCGGCGGCAAAGCAGACGTCGAGTTGCTGGATGGTGCCTGTGTTAACAGGGTGGTCACTCCTTGGCCACAAGGGAGATGCTCTTCAGTCTTCTGTGCAGCAGAATGTCGAAGTCCAGTTTTCTTCTTAGTTGCAAGTCGAGTTCAGGATGATCTGAAGTCTTAGGACACAGCTCCTACTCTTAAACCAAATCTAGGGGCCGGATTACCTGCTAGGTCCCTCCTCTGGGTGGGACCAGGAAGGGGGGTGGTTACACCCCCTTTCCTTTGTCCAGTTTCGCGCCAGGACTGAGGCTGGAGAGCCCCAGGACCGGTTTGAACTGGCATATGCACAGTGACACCTTGTGTGCCCCAGGCATGTCTCATTCTTTTCAGCCCTCCCAAACCCACTACACAAAATCCTGTCTGGGGTGGTGCGAGCACCTCCCCTGACAGGAAACCCTTTGTCCAAGCCTCCCAAGCTGGAAGGACTCCCAGCAGCAGGAGGTCAGACTCGTGTCTGTGGTGGCAGCATCCATTTTGTGTTGCTGAGGCTCGTGTTTAACTTTATCCGGGTTTCAGGTTTGGTATATGTCGTGTCCCTCTAGGAGGGTGGAATGCTACCCCCGTCGCCAGAATTGGTGAGGGGGTAGTATTCCAATTCATATGACACCTTACTCGACATGTTTTGATAAAGCCAAACCAAAGATAGTATTTAACTGTGAGGTTCATAATGCACTTAAGAGTATATGGTATGGCAATATCATGAAACAGCTGAAGGACGTTGTTCCCAAAGCTGCAGACAGGCTCAGCTCATGCCAGAGCACCATCTCACATTAAACCAAGCACTCTGCCTCCAGGATTGTCGAGGCCTTCCATAGGAGTGACTCATAGGTAAACATGTGTCCATATAGGTTAGATATAGATATACTATACCTAAGTAAGAGGTGCTTACACCAACTTACCCCAGCTGAGTGATCAGCCAGTTGTGTCAAATAGCTAGGCCAGGCCAGGGGTGGCACAATACATGCTGCAGCCCCTGGTAGGCCTTGGATACACCTATGCCCTGGGTACCTAGGGTACACTGTTACAGGGGACAATAAGGTGAACCAGTTCCAATTGGTAATGCACCTAGAGTGCATTGGCATTAATTTAGAGAGAAAACAGCAGGCTGTGGGTCTGATTAGCAGGCCCACAGACACATTAAGTCAGAAACCAGTGAAGCAAAAAGCAAAAATTTGGGGTGACCATAGGATAGCAGACCCTACTCTCCTACACAACCCCCCCCCCCCAAACGCAGGGACATTAGACTAACCTTGACCAGTTGTGTCTTCATGTTCTAAGTGGAAGTACCTGGAGCGACCATCTGCATTACCATGGTCAGTCCTGGGTGGTGCTCCACTGTAAAGCCCATCCCCTGTAGGGAAATGGACCACCTGAGTAGTTTGGGGTTTTCACCCTTCATCTGATTAAGCCATTAGAGGGGCGTATGGTCGGTCTGAATCTTGAAGTGAGTCCCAAATAAGTATGGTCTCAACTTCTTCAGGGCCCACACCACAGCAAAGGCCTCCCTCTCAATGGCTGACCAACGTTTCTCTCTAGGGGTCAGCCTTCTGCTAATAAAAGCAATGGGCTGGTCTTGACCATCTACATTAAGTTGTGAAAGCACAGCTCCCACTCCCAACTCAGATGCATCTGTTTGGACAATAAACTCTCTTGAGTAGTCAGGACTCTTCAGGATAGGTGCAGAGCACATGGCCTTCTTCAGGACATCAAATGCCTTCTGACAGTTTACTGTCCACTGAACCTTTTTGGGCATCTTCTTGGATGTCAGGTCATTAAGAGGAGTCACAATGGACCCATAGTTCTTAACAAACTTCCTGTAGTACCCAGTCAGGCCCAAGAAAGCTCTGACCTGAGCCTGGGTAGTTGCAGGGGACCAGTCCTTGATGGTCTGGATCTTACTCTCCAGTGATTGAACTTGGCCTCCACCTACAAGGTGACCCAAGTACACAACCTTACTCTGCCCTATCTGGCACTTTGTGGCCTTGATAGTGAGGCCTGCCTTTTGCAGAGCCTCTAGCACTTCTTTCAGGTGGACCAGGTGATCCTCCCAGGTGGAGCTGAAGACAGCAATATCGTCAAGATAAGCTGCACAAAAGTCATCCAACCCAGTAAGGACTTGATTCACCAACCTTTGGAAGGTGGCAGGTGCATTTTTCAAACCAAAGGGCATCAACACAAACTGGTAATGACCTCCTGGGGTAGAAAAAGCAGTTTTGGCTTTGGATTCCTCAGCTAACCTGATTTGCCAATAGCCAGCTGTCAAATCAAATGTGCTCAAATATTTGACAGAAGCCAATTTGTCTATGAGCTCATCCGCCCTTGGAATAGGATGTGCATCTGTCCTGGTGACAGCATTGAGTCCTCTGTAGTCCACACAGAACCTCATTCTCTCTTTCCATCTTTGGTATGAGGTTTGGGGACCAGAACCACTGGGCTAGCCCAGGGGCTCTCTGAAGGCTCAATAACACCTAATTCCAGCATCTTTTGCACCTCAGTCTTTATACAGTCCCTGACATGGTCAGGTTGCCTGTAAATCGTGTTCTTCACAGGAAGACTGTCGCCAGTGTCCACCACATGGGTACACCAATTAGTCTGACTGGGTGCCAAGGAGAACATATGTCTATATGACTGTAAAACTTGTCTGCAGTCATTTTGCGGATGTTCAGTGAGGCTGCCATCCAAGGTGTGGAAAAGTAAATTTTGCCATGTTGTATGTGCCTACGTGTTCCCCATCCTAAGTTATATGTGCATGATCGATATGCATGTATTCCCCTCTGATCGATTAAAGATGCAATTATGGTAGTGTCCATCTCTAGTATGCCAGTTTCCAGTCTTCGTGAAAACAACGAATATTAGGCCTATGTAAACCTACGTTGCCACATTTCACAGTGTGCACGTTAATGCATTGAATTGTCCCCGTTTCTAGGCCTCAAAAGGGCCCGGACTCAGATTCAGCTCCTGTCTCCTGAACCCTCTCCGAGGAGCGATACAGCCCCCACCTGTATCCCTGACCCTTCGCTTACTTCATGCCTCGCAGTGCCCGGCCCGGCCTGGCTCTGCCTGCCTGTCTGCCAAGAGTATGTTATGCTTCTAGTTATCAGTCCAGTCCTCCTTCTCTGCATTCCTAAGCTACTGAATCGCATCAATAGTTTCCGTCATGGTCTAGCCTTTATGTCTCCAAGTAAGAGAAATACTGTATTAATATTCATAGAATATTCCTCGCACACGAACTACATGTAGAATAATGCATGCACCAGTCTTAGTATCAAGTAGCCTTTGCCCTGATAACTTTTGGATTCTATCAATATGTACTCTAAACACTAGATACCAGATATAAGATAGGTACATGTCGCTCTGACACTCCAGACTTTAGTCTCCTCTTCTAGCGCAGAAGTCATAGCCCCCAGTTCTCCCTGGTAACACGTCATTGCCCGTTTGCGCGCACCACTAGGTTAGAGGTCCCAGCTGCTTAGGTAGCCCCCTCCATGTTTCCGCCCCGTTTATGACATATTCTGTTACGTTTACATCACATGTCTATGTATACGCCCTGTACACGCCTCTTGTTACACCCATTTTGCTCTTATCTTTCGCGATTGCTACGAACCACGCCTACTGCTACGCCTACTGTATTGAATGTAATGTATTTGTTTAAGTATATATATTATGCACCCATATTAAAAGTTATCCCAAGCTAGCCATTCCAGATCCTGCCCCCGGCAGCTGCCATCCTATTCCCATGCAGGCTGTCCTGTTCCTGTCCTTTATGTCTGATTAAAGCCTGTGACTCAAGATACCTCGAATCCTGACTCTTATTTATTGAGCTATCTGTTTATATGAGTATCCTGAAAAATAGAACCGGTAATTAATTATTTATTTACCACATAATGGCGCCCGAATAGGGACTTGCCCTTTCCCCACGCGCCGGAGAAGCCACGCAGGCCCCCTGATCCTCTGCAGCCGTGACGGAACCATACCGTGCACGTGCAGATATTTCTGCTTCAAGTATCCCTCAGGCCCACGGAGGAGACGGAGGTTGCGGTCCAGCATCCAGACGAGGCGGTGGAGGAACGCGGCGAGTCCCGACCAGAGCCCAAGCCGAGAGTCCAAGGTCCGAGGTATCCGGAGGCCCACCTGTAACGTAACTGAAGTCCGAAGTTCGTAGTCCGTCGTCGTAGCAGTCCAGTCCAGTCCGAGGCCTTCCGTTCTTGCTGCCCGGTGAGTACCGTTGCTGGGGTAGTATCTAGACAGGGTCAATTAATTTGTCTCTGGTCCGTGGGTTTGGGTACACAGATCCAACACGAAGTGTCCACCTAGGTGGATGCGGGTCCTGACGTGTCTCTTTAAGGGACCGGTAAGTTTTCGTACTGTTTTAGCAGTGCATCTAGTCATTCCAGTAAGTTCTGTTCTCGAGAAATCCATGTGTTCTGTTCCCAGTAATCCAGGTAGTATTTTGTTCGAACTGTTCTTTCAAATGTTATTTCATGTGTTTTCAATGTCGTGGTATGAGTGATTTGTTTTTTCAAGTTATTATTGTGTTTATTGTGTATTGTATTGTGTCTAGATGCCAGTCTAAGTCATGCCTCTATTCTCGAGGTTACGTCAGTTAAAAACCAGAAAAGGTCTGCTTGAGGAAGCAGTTCCTGTCCCGCCTAGGGACAGTCCAGGTCATTTTATGTATCATAAGCATGGCTTAAGTGCCATATTATATCTAGACTTATGGTCTGATTATACCAGACATCTCGAAGAGAAATATAGATGGCCTGTATCAGGCACATGGGATGCCGAGTGCATCATGCGAGTAGAAGAAGCATTATGGAAAAAGAAATCCAGACAGTCCCAGAAAGATGCCATCGAGTTATGGCGCAAAGAATCTCATAAAAGAACCGAAAAGCAACTCAGAAAAACAGAATTAAGTAGGGAATCCTCAGAAAGAGCCCAAGAAAGGGAATTAATCGAAGTAGGTGAACGAGTTAAAGCCGAACAATCAGACAGACAGAGAAATGCCCTTATTAAGGGTATGTATCCTCTTCTTGCCGAGGGCTTGCCAAAAGCGACCCCGGAAGCACCAAGTAATTTTCCGCCGCCATTAGTTCCGATTAAGCTACGTCACAAACCGACCGCAGCTGATATTTTTCTCTCGTCCTATTTGGACGATACAGTCCCAGAATATGCCAATCCTGTTCCGCCAGCTCCTGTAAATAATGTAATTCCTGTTCCTCCAGCCACCGGGGCACCCGTTACAGCACCTGTTACGGCACCCCCGGTCCAGCCTACAGTACATGTGCCCGCTACATCAGTCACTCTCCCAGCCCGTACAATACCCGTTGACGATTCTAGTCAAGGGGCCTCGGGGGGAAGTCCTCCTGGAACCCCGCCTCAGCACAGACGTGTGACATTAATCGAGCTACATGCCCGAGCGTTACAGCGTTCGCCCAAGCATCAGTCAGTTGCCGATATCAAGCGAGCTCTTACCGAATGCCGTTATGATCCAGTCCCAGGTGATGATGATATGGTCCTGTATTCATTACGTGTAAGACGGGTGACCGAATATTTGGACACCCTACCGAATATGAAAGAATATCTAGACAGAATATATCGTTTCATCCGTACAGGAGCAGATCCAGAAAGTATTGGCGACGCCATGGCTCAACGAAAAGTCGAGACCCAGCTCATGCTTTTAAAGTTTTTAATTAATTGTTTAATAAGAGAACAAGATTATCCGGAAAAAGATCCGGAAGAAATGAAAGTCCTGACCAGGTGGAGTGACCATATAGCCGAGGGAAGACACAAGACCCAGAACTGTATAGAGAGTATGTACAAGAAAATACGTAGGGAAATAATAAAGTTACACGAGAAACGAAAAGCAGCACAAGTAACGGAGAAAGAAGACGACTCTTCTAATGAAGAGGTAAACGACGAGAATCCCTCCAGAATAGCGTATGTAGGTAGAACTAGACTTTCTGACCGACATTCACGCCTAGAACACAAGAAAGTTTTCCTTTCTCCAGCACCAGAACAAGGTTCTCTCGAACAAGTATTTCAAGCTACCGATCACATTCTGAAATCACGAATCGGTTATAGTGAACTTAGTACTATGCATGAACAAGAACTAGCCCGATCAGCAGTCCGATGGACTACTGATTCTACCACTTTTCCAGACGAAATAGTGGCACAAATGTTTCTGAAACTGCCCCCAGCCGAGCAGCGACTGGTGGGTATGTATATGATCCAGCACCTCATTACACTATATGAGGGACAACATTCTGATCCAGGTCCGTTACATGATGTTCTGAACGAGTTACTCCAGTATAGATGGAGAGGTCTAGGTACTGATTTAATTAGTATCATTCTAGAACAGCGCCACAAATATAGAACGTTTCTGAATCCGCATTTTGTTCATGTCTCACCTCCAGAAAGTAAATCCTTTTACATAGATAGACAGCATCCGTTACGAGAAGTACACCCAGTTAGGACAACGGGTGGTGATCTAGAACGAGTATTTGTTTACACCCCTATCACCAAGATGGAACTCTTAGAGATGAAGAAGTTAATTCCCTGTCACGACAAAGATCCAGCAGGGTCCCATCGAGAATTAAAAGACATGCTCCGTATGGGAGAATACACGTATCCTGATATCATTAAAATGTTAAAGGTCCTGTTGCCCGCAGGGGTATATGAAAAACTCAAGGAAAAAGAATGGGAGGTGGGAGAGAAAAAGATAGATTGGACAGCTCTAGAAGCTGAAGATAATTCACGATTACCAGGTACCGGTCTAGGGGGTAAAGTTAAAGAATTGCCCGAGTTATTGATTCAGGTTTTGCCAAGGTTACTAACCACTAAAAATGAAGATTGGGATGCAATCTCAGCTTGTAAACAGAAACAGGATGAAGACACTAGTGATTTTTATTCTAGATTTGAAAAATGTTTTATTATTAACAGTGGTCTGAAGACGAGTAGCGAATCGTACCCTCATCTTTTTGTTACCAAATTAGTCGAGAATTCAAGTCCACAAGTTAAAAATCGAGTTTTGAAAGTCGAAAGTAGTTGGCAAGCTAATACTCCGTCCCAGATGTTAAAGATGCTCCAGTATCACCAGAACAGAATCAGGGAAGAGCAAGAACACGAAAGGAGACGTATGAAAGACACGAAAATGAAAGTATTAGTTGCACAATCTGTTCCGCAAGACAGTCAGAAGAGGGGTCCGAATCAAGCCAGTCATCCTGCAGCTCCCGTTAAAGGGACTTGCAATTACTGTAAACAGCCAGGTCATTTTATAAATGAGTGTGCAGTTCTGAAACACAACATAGCTACTGGTAAAACTAAAGAAAGACCACGTCCGCCTAGACAAGAACAAGTTTCACAGACTTCTCAGTCACCACAGAATGCACAACAGACAGTTCCAGCACCGCAGCCTATCGCTGCCGCACAGCATGTTACACAGCAGATGTACCAGTATGCCCAGTCAGAGTATCCAGAGTATCAACAGTATTCATAAAACAGCCTAGAGAGGGAGGTAGGCTTGCCTCTCATCGAGATACCTGTAGATCAAGAGGGTCCCTATGTACACAGTCAAGTGTTAGGGAAAGACAGAAAGTTTTTGATTGATACAGGGGCAAGTAGGACTACTATCAGTCATGACGAAGTTCCAGGGGCTCCGCTCTCAGGCTCTAGAAATGTTTCCCTTGGATTTTCAGGAAAACCGATTGTTAATGAAATTTCAAAACCAGTTACTCTAGAAGTTGGTCCATTGTCCCGAACTACTGATTTGTTACTCACGAAAGCATGTCCCGAAAATTTGTTAGGCATCAAGACGTTAAAAGAATTAGGAGCAGTTATATGCTGTTCCCCAGAAGGAGTCCGATGGTTTTTACGCGACTTTAAAGGTCATTATGTATTACGAGATTTTGATCCAAGATTACTGAATGTACCACAGCATTTATGGGCGCAAGGTCCAACTGATGTAGGATGTATGCACATCACACCCCATCGTGTGACTCTCAAGCAAGGTATAGTTTTGCCACGAATCAGACAGTACAGATTGCCACCTGAGACTGTAGCAGCCTTATCCAAAATTATTGACGAGCTCATTGCTCAAGGAGTGGTTGTAGAAACTGACTCCAATGTATGTAATTCTCCTATTATTCCAGTCATGAAACGTACTGATCCAAATGCACCTCCAGTATATCGATTAGTGATTGACCTTCGAGAACTTAATAAATGTATCATACCTCAGTACCCAGTAGTCCCAGATATTTCTTCCCTATTGACAGCCATTGATTCTGAAGCTACATTTTTCACTGTTATCGATCTCAAGAACGCATTTTTCAGTGTCCCCATTCATCCAGACAGCCAGTACCTTTTCGGTTTTTGTTTAAATGGAAGAAGCTATAAATTCACACGAGCTCCTCAAGGTTTCACAGAAAGTCCTAGTATTTACAGTCAAGCACTTAAGAGACAACTAGACAACATTCACATGCCAACTGATACTGCCCTGCTCCAGTATGTCGATGATCTACTGATCACAGCCCGTTCTGAACGTGACTGTGAACGTGCGTCACTTACAGTTCTGTATTTTCTGGCCGAGATGGGGCACAAGGTGTCCCCTTCCAAATTACAATTCTGTGTCCAGCAAGTGGTATACTTAGGACACTTGCTGTCCAAGTGGGGTAGGCAGTTGACACCAGACCGTATCCAGTTAATAGCACGTCTTCCACAGCCCAAGACACAGAAGGAGGTACGAGCTTTTATTGGCCTCACTTCTTACTGCAGACAATGGATTCCTCAGTATGCATTTCTAGCCAAGCCACTGATACAGTTAACGACACAGGAGGCAGCCGTATCGACTGTCCTCCCTTGGACCCAGGAACATACACTTGTTTTTAATAAATTAAAGAAAGCCTTATGTCAAGCACCTGTTCTAGCAACACCGAACTATAGTAAGCCTTTTACACTTTTTGTCACAGAACGTGATGGTACTGCATTATCTGTTCTCACACAAGATCAAGCAGGACAGTACAAACCCTGTGCTTATTTTTCGAGCACATTAGATCCAGTAGCCCAGGCTTTGCCTGCGTGCCTCAAGTCAGTTGCAGCCACAGCTCTAGCGATCAGACAAAGCGATTCCATAGTGTTAGGACATTCCCTGACAGTACAAGTTCCACACTCCGTGGAAGTTCTTTTAAACCGAACACAGACTCAGCATTTGACAATTGCACGTTTAACAGGTTATGAACTGACACTGTTTCAGCCACACATAGAAATCAGACGCTGCAACATTCTGAATCCTGCTACACTGTTACCGTCAGTTACTTCAAATCCTGCCACACATGACTGTGTGGAAGTAGTTAACACTATGACTAAGCCAAGACAAGACCTGACAGACATTGCATTACCTAATCCCGACCTGACACTTTATGTGGATGGTTCATGTATGAGAAGAAGTACAGGAGAACTAGTAGCCGCGTATGCAGTGACTACTGAAACTGAAGTTATAGAAACACATCGTATTGACACCCTGTCTGGTCAAGCAGCAGAGCTAGTTGCTCTGACCCAAGCCTGCATACGTGCCAAGAACCTGAAAGTAAACATATATACAGATTCACGTTATGCATTCGGAGTCGTACACGACTTTGGAGTGCTCTGGCAGGAGAGAGGTTTCATGACTTCTCATGGAACCAAGATTCAGCATGGTCTCCTCATTCAAGCTCTATTAGATGCAATACATTTACCGACAGCTATCGCTATCATGAAGTGCAAGGCACATACGAAAGTTACTGACATCATTTCCCAAGGTAACGATCTAGCAGATCGAACAGCCAAGCTTACAGCTCAGACCCCAGACATTCCAATTAACATGACACAGACACTCACTCCAGATCCGACTACTTGTATGACTGTTAAGGACCCTACACAAGATGTCATAGACATACAGTCACATGCTACTCCCGAAGAGATCAAGAAATGGTCCGAACAAGGAGGGGTCCAGACAGATCAAGGATGGGTGACGAAGGGAAAAGCCACATGGTTTCTCCCCGACTCTATGGTTCAAGTCATTATCAATACCGCACATAGTCCAGCACATCTAGGAGAAAAAGCTATGTTAGACAGTATCCAGAACCTTTGGTTCAACAAGCATTTACGAGCTGCAGCCAAGCAGAAAGTCCGCACCTGTATGATATGTTGTCAGTTCAATCCAGGTAAAAGTGTCCCGGTGGAACAAGGTGGATTCCAGCCTCCTGACCACCCTTTTGAAGTCCTCCAGATGGATTATATTCAGATGGAGCGATGTCGAGGTTTCAAGTATGTCCTCGTAGTTGTATGCGCTTTGTCCAGGTGGACAGAAGCATACCCAGTCCCAGATTACACAGCCGCGACCACTGCCAGGCAGTTGGTTCGTGAATTCTTTCCCCGCTATGGACTCCCTAGGGTCGTGTATTCAGATAACGGCCAGCCATTCTCATCTGAGCTTATGAAACATGTTTCCCTTCTGTTAGGGTATCAGTGGAAGTTCCATTGTGTGCGCCATCCTGAAGCAGCCGGTCTCGTAGAGAGACATAATCAGACGTTGAAAATCCGCCTTGCAAAAGTATCTAAAGAGAAAGGTGTAGACTGGCTAGTTGCCCTGCCAGTTGCTCTATTTTATATGCGCATGGTTGCACATTCCAGATCAGGTCTGTCCCCGTATGAGGTCGTATTCGGCCGCCCCCCAAACATGTGGGGTACACCTAGACCCCGCAGTATTACAGATGTTTCCAGTAATATGCTGACAGATTACCTAGCTTCCTTGATGTCTGCCCTACACTCTTGTCGTTCACAGGTTGCCGCCGCATTTCCAGACAATACTGAAGTGAAACCGCATGAGGTCATTCCAGGCGACCTGGTATTGGTGCGGAATTTTGATCGTTCAAGTCCACTGGAGCCCCGTTGGAAGGAGCCCCGTCTCGTCTTGTTAACAACAAGGACCGCCGTGAAGTTAGAGGGCAGGAAGGGATGGGTCCACCTGTCCCACATCAAGAAATTCCATGGAGTTCGTGAAAAGACTTTTGCTAAGGACTGTTTTATTCCTACAGACTGCCTAAAAACAGACTCTGAACTTAAAGTTCCACTGTTAGAGAAAACTCCGCATCAGGAGTATAAAAAGAAACTCCGGTCTAGTAAAATAAGTCAGCCAGTTTAATTGTCTAAGTCCCTCTCGGGTGAAACGGTTAGACAGGTTCCTGACATGTATGAGATAGACCCCCACAGTGAGAGAGTTAGTCAAAACTCTATCAAATGTATTATTGTTCTAAGTTTTCTGTTACTCTTGAGTCTAATGGTTACCTGCACAAGTTATGCTTTATATTTATGTTTTCCAATCTCACATGTACATAAGTTTTCTAATGTTACAGTAGAGCACACATTCAGTGATCTGCCTCCTCACGAACTATCCTATCGTCTTGCTATGCGAAATAACACATTTATCAGAATGTTACACTACTCACACCAGACCAGCAATGCCACAAATTGTTGGGTGTGTGGTCGACTCCCCCCTTTCCAGACACCGAAGGGAGTTCTGCCACTTTTTCCTTATCCGTTCTCACACAATGGTTCGTGTGGAGCATGGTCCACTTTAACGTCATCCTCCAATGATATGTCCCTTCTGAATAGAACATGTTTTCCAGACAAGCAAGGTCTCTCCCATAGAACAGGGTTAGATCTAGAAAATGAAGTATATGATTTAGGTAATTATTCTTCGAATTTCATGGTCCTGAATGTTCAGTCTGATACTACTCCAGATTTGCCTGCTATTTCAGTACTACCAGTCAAAGGCGAATTATGTGTCAGAAAGAATGGTTCCGCACATGTAGGACATAGTGATTGTACTACTACTGTCAAGTATAGTGACAGTGGGAAATCTATTTTCAAAGCCTCACGTCATTCTTATTTTGTTTGTGGTCAGACCGCATATGTTCGTCTGCCCTTCGATTGGGATGGAACATGTTACATTGCCTTCCTACTGCCACCAGTTTTTCTAGCCCCATCCGATTATCACAGAAACACACATCTAGTACACGTCAGACATAGAAGGGAGATCGAGTCCCCGATTGTCGATCAAACTGAAACTACTCTAGAACAATATCAAGACTTCAATAAAGGTTTCTTCTTCTTTATAGGACCTATCCAGAATAGTAAGTTAATACGTAGACTTACCAGAACCCTTGAAGCAGTAGTGAATGAGACTACTTCTGCTCTAGGTAACTTAACTGAAGAACAATCTGCTATGAGATTTGTCGTGCTCCAAAATCGTCTCGTTCTTGACGTCATACTGGCCGATAGAGGAGGAGCATGTAGTCATCGGATCTAGTTGCTGTATTTTCATTCCTAATAACGCGCCGTCTGTTTATTCAGCTATAACCAGACTTCATAAATTTGCCCATCAGTTACACCAGAATCCAGGCACTGGAGTATTATATCTGCCTGGGGATGGAAAGTATTGTCATTCCTAGGTATTGCAGTAATGATCATATTCAGTTGCTGCCTCTGTATACAATGTGGCCCTGCGATTTGCGGCATTTGTGCTACCTCTTGTATTCCTAGTCCTAAATCCCGTTCCAAGACAATTCGAGACGAGCAAATGATGCTATATGAAATGATAGATGGTATCATGAATATTGATGTTACCTGATGGAAACGTAGGGCACAAGGAGGGAATGTGGAAAAGTAAATTTTGCCATGTTGTATGTGCCTACGTGTTCCCCATCCTAAGTTATATGTGCATGATCGATATGCATGTATTCCCCTCTGATCGATTAAAGATGCAATTATGGTAGTGTCCATCTCTAGTATGCCAGTTTCCAGTCTTCGTGAAAACAACGAATATTAGGCCTATGTAAACCTACGTTGCCACATTTCACAGTGTGCACGTTAATGCATTGAATTGTCCCCGTTTCTAGGCCTCAAAAGGGCCCGATATTACAAAAAGGGGGGTTGTACCCATGCAGTCGCGGGGACCTGGGCGTTATGTGGTAAATGTAAATAAGGGGTCCCCACAAGGAGGAAGTGTCGGGTCAAACACACACACGACTAAAGTTAATGAAACAAAAATAATCATACAATAACCAAGGAGTTATTCAAAAAGCAAATGTTGTCATTTATTTAACAACATTTCGTATGAATCAAAGAACCAATACATTCAAGTTTGAACAATATAAAGCCCCTGGATAGGAAAGGAAAAGGGAAAGGAGGGGGTAGTGCTCAAAGGTGGTGAGAAAGTCTAGCAAAGTACACAGACTTCAAACGGAATAGATATTTACAATTTTCAAAGCATAATCACAACTGTTTTACAAACACAAAAAGGGCCAACATCAATTATGGCATAATTTGAGAATCCAATTTTCATGAGGACATTCTACGGTCACATATATGAATAAACATAATACAGGGAATGTGCCGGAAGAAACAAGAAGAACTCGTCGACGTTTCGACCCCAATAAGTAGGCTAGATTGAGTCCTTTAGCGGGGTCTTCATCAGGACAGGTACGGGAAGGGGATGAGTTGGGGCTGTCCTATCTGTAGAATTGAGATTAAAAAACCCGTGTCAAAATAAATAAATTAAATCGACACAACAAACATTATCATTGTACCCACAAGGGGCATTCAGATTAAGAATGGACCATGGAGTCCGGGTCAGAAACAAACCTCAGGACTAGGATAGCGAGAGAAAGGCACGTAATTAATCATGCTCTGTCTCAATAGTATCAGTCAATATGACAGGGGATACTTATAACCAACCACGACTGAAAATTTGGGGTGACCATAGGATAGCAGACCCTACTCTCCTACACAACCCCCCCCCAAACGCAGGGACATTAGACTAACCTTGACCAGTTGTGTCTTCATGTTCTAAGTGGAAGTACCTGGAGCGACCATCTGCATTACCATGGTCAGTCCTGGGCGGTGCTCCACTGTAAAGTCCATCCCCTGTAGGGAAATGGACCACCTGAGTAGTTTGGGGTTTTCACCCTTCATCTGATTAAGCCATTAGAGGGGCGTATGGTCGGTCTGAATCTTGAAGTGAGTCCCAAATAAGTATGGTCTCAACTTCTTCAGGGCCCACACCACAGCAAAGGCCTCCCTCTCAATGGCTGACCAACGTTTCTCTCTAGGGGTCAGCCTTCTGCTAATAAAAGCAATGGGCTGGTCTTGACCATCTACATTAAGTTGTGAAAGCACAGCTCCCACTCCCAACTCAGATGCATCTGTTTGGACAATAAACTCTCTTGAGTAGTCAGGACTCTTCAGGATAGGTGCAGAGCACATGGCCTTCTTCAGGACATCAAATGCCTTCTGACAGTTTACTGTCCACTGAACCTTTTTGGGCATCTTCTTGGATGTCAGGTCATTAAGAGGAGTCACAATGGACCCATAGTTCTTAACAAACTTCCTGTAGTACCCAGTCAGGCCCAAGAAAGCTCTGACCTGAGCCTGGGTAGTTGCAGGGGACCAGTCCTTGATGGTCTGGATCTTACTCTCCAGTGATTGAACTTGGCCTCCACCTACAAGGTGACCCAAGTACACAACCTTACTCTGCCCTATCTGGCACTTTGTGGCCTTGATAGTGAGGCCTGCCTTTTGCAGAGCCTCTAGCACTTCTTTCAGGTGGACCAGGTGATCCTCCCAGGTGGAGCTGAAGACAGCAATATCGTCAAGATAAGCTGCACAAAAGTCATCCAACCCAGTAAGGACTTGATTCACCAACCTTTGGAAGGTGGCAGGTGCATTTTTCAAACCAAAGGGCATCAACACAAACTGGTAATGACCTCCTGGGGTAGAAAAAGCAGTTTTGGCTTTGGATTCCTCAGCTAACCTGATTTGCCAATAGCCAGCTGTCAAATCAAATGTGCTCAAATATTTGACAGAAGCCAATTTGTCTATGAGCTCATCCGCCCTTGGAATAGGATGTGCATCTGTCCTGGTGACAGCATTGAGTCCTCTGTAGTCCACACAGAACCTCATTCTCTCTTTCCATCTTTGGTATGAGGTTTGGGGACCAGAACCACTGGGCTAGCCCAGGGGCTCTCTGAAGGCTCAATAACACCTAATTCCAGCATCTTTTGCACCTCAGTCTTTATACAGTCCCTGACATGGTCAGGTTGCCTGTAAATCGTGTTCTTCACAGGAAGACTGTCGCCAGTGTCCACCACATGGGTACACCAATTAGTCTGACTGGGTGCCAAGGAGAACATATGTCTATATGACTGTAAAACTTGTCTGCAGTCATTTTGCGGATGTTCAGTGAGGCTGCCATCCAAGGTGTGGAAAAGTAAATTTTGCCATGTTGTATGTGCCTACGTGTTCCCCATCCTAAGTTATATGTGCATGATCGATATGCATGTATTCCCCTCTGATCGATTAAAGATGCAATTATGGTAGTGTCCATCTCTAGTATGCCAGTTTCCAGTCTTCGTGAAAACAACGAATATTAGGCCTATGTAAACCTACGTTGCCACATTTCACAGTGTGCACGTTAATGCATTGAATTGTCCCCGTTTCTAGGCCTCAAAAGGGCCCGGACTCAGATTCAGCTCCTGTCTCCTGAACCCTCTCCGAGGAGCGATACAGCCCCCACCTGTATCCCTGACCCTTCGCTTACTTCATGCCTCGCAGTGCCCGGCCCGGCCTGGCTCTGCCTGCCTGTCTGCCAAGAGTATGTTATGCTTCTAGTTATCAGTCCAGTCCTCCTTCTCTGCATTCCTAAGCTACTGAATCGCATCAATAGTTTCCGTCATGGTCTAGCCTTTATGTCTCCAAGTAAGAGAAATACTGTATTAATATTCATAGAATATTCCTCGCACACGAACTACATGTAGAATAATGCATGCACCAGTCTTAGTATCAAGTAGCCTTTGCCCTGATAACTTTTGGATTCTATCAATATGTACTCTAAACACTAGATACCAGATATAAGATAGGTACATGTCGCTCTGACACTCCAGACTTTAGTCTCCTCTTCTAGCGCAGAAGTCATAGCCCCCAGTTCTCCCTGGTAACACGTCATTGCCCGTTTGCGCGCACCACTAGGTTAGAGGTCCCAGCTGCTTAGGTAGCCCCCTCCATGTTTCCGCCCCGTTTATGACATATTCTGTTACGTTTACATCACATGTCTATGTATACGCCCTGTACACGCCTCTTGTTACACCCATTTTGCTCTTATCTTTCGCGATTGCTACGAACCACGCCTACTGCTACGCCTACTGTATTGAATGTAATGTATTTGTTTAAGTATATATATTATGCACCCATATTAAAAGTTATCCCAAGCTAGCCATTCCAGATCCTGCCCCCGGCAGCTGCCATCCTATTCCCATGCAGGCTGTCCTGTTCCTGTCCTTTATGTCTGATTAAAGCCTGTGACTCAAGATACCTCGAATCCTGACTCTTATTTATTGAGCTATCTGTTTATATGAGTATCCTGAAAAATAGAACCGGTAATTAATTATTTATTTACCACATAATGGCGCCCGAATAGGGACTTGCCCTTTCCCCACGCGCCGGAGAAGCCACGCAGGCCCCCTGATCCTCTGCAGCCGTGACGGAACCATACCGTGCACGTGCAGATATTTCTGCTTCAAGTATCCCTCAGGCCCACGGAGGAGACGGAGGTTGCGGTCCAGCATCCAGACGAGGCGGTGGAGGAACGCGGCGAGTCCCGACCAGAGCCCAAGCCGAGAGTCCAAGGTCCGAGGTATCCGGAGGCCCACCTGTAACGTAACTGAAGTCCGAAGTTCGTAGTCCGTCGTCGTAGCAGTCCAGTCCAGTCCGAGGCCTTCCGTTCTTGCTGCCCGGTGAGTACCGTTGCTGGGGTAGTATCTAGACAGGGTCAATTAATTTGTCTCTGGTCCGTGGGTTTGGGTACACAGATCCAACACGAAGTGTCCACCTAGGTGGATGCGGGTCCTGACGTGTCTCTTTAAGGGACCGGTAAGTTTTCGTACTGTTTTAGCAGTGCATCTAGTCATTCCAGTAAGTTCTGTTCTCGAGAAATCCATGTGTTCTGTTCCCAGTAATCCAGGTAGTATTTTGTTCGAACTGTTCTTTCAAATGTTATTTCATGTGTTTTCAATGTCGTGGTATGAGTGATTTGTTTTTTCAAGTTATTATTGTGTTTATTGTGTATTGTATTGTGTCTAGATGCCAGTCTAAGTCATGCCTCTATTCTCGAGGTTACGTCAGTTAAAAACCAGAAAAGGTCTGCTCGAGGAAGCAGTTCCTGTCCCGCCTAGGGACAGTCCAGGTCATTTTATGTATCATAAGCATGGCTTAAGTGCCATATTATATCTAGACTTATGGTCTGATTATACCAGACATCTCGAAGAGAAATATAGATGGCCTGTATCAGGCACATGGGATGCCGAGTGCATCATGCGAGTAGAAGAAGCATTATGGAAAAAGAAATCCAGACAGTCCCAGAAAGATGCCATCGAGTTATGGCGCAAAGAATCTCATAAAAGAACCGAAAAGGAACTCAGAAAAACAGAATTAAGTAGGGAATCCTCAGAAAGAGCCCAAGAAAGGGAATTAATCGAAGTAGGTGAACGAGTTAAAGCCGAACAATCAGACAGACAGAGAAATGCCCTTATTAAGGGTATGTATCCTCTTCTTGCCGAGGGCTTGCCAAAAGCGACCCCGGAAGCACCAAGTAATTTTCCGCCGCCATTAGTTCCGATTAAGCTACGTCACAAACCGACCGCAGCTGATATTTTTCTCTCGTCCTATTTGGACGATACAGTCCCAGAATATGCCAATCCTGTTCCGCCAGCTCCTGTAAATAATGTAATTCCTGTTCCTCCAGCCACCGGGGCACCCGTTACAGCACCTGTTACGGCACCCCCGGTCCAGCCTACAGTACATGTGCCCGCTACATCAGTCACTCTCCCAGCCCGTACAATACCCGTTGACGATTCTAGTCAAGGGGCCTCGGGGGGAAGTCCTCCTGGAACCCCGCCTCAGCACAGACGTGTGACATTAATCGAGCTACATGCCCGAGCGTTACAGCGTTCGCCCAAGCATCAGTCAGTTGCCGATATCAAGCGAGCTCTTACCGAATGCCGTTATGATCCAGTCCCAGGTGATGATGATATGGTCCTGTATTCATTACGTGTAAGACGGGTGACCGAATATTTGGACACCCTACCGAATATGAAAGAATATCTAGACAGAATATATCGTTTCATCCGTACAGGAGCAGATCCAGAAAGTATTGGCGACGCCATGGCTCAACGAAAAGTCGAGACCCAGCTCATGCTTTTAAAGTTTTTAATTAATTGTTTAATAAGAGAACAAGATTATCCGGAAAAAGATCCGGAAGAAATGAAAGTCCTGACCAGGTGGAGTGACCATATAGCCGAGGGAAGACACAAGACCCAGAACTGTATAGAGAGTATGTACAAGAAAATACGTAGGGAAATAATAAAGTTACACGAGAAACGAAAAGCAGCACAAGTAACGGAGAAAGAAGACGACTCTTCTAATGAAGAGGTAAACGACGAGAATCCCTCCAGAATAGCGTATGTAGGTAGAACTAGACTTTCTGACCGACATTCACGCCTAGAACACAAGAAAGTTTTCCTTTCTCCAGCACCAGAACAAGGTTCTCTCGAACAAGTATTTCAAGCTACCGATCACATTCTGAAATCACGAATCGGTTATAGTGAACTTAGTACTATGCATGAACAAGAACTAGCCCGATCAGCAGTCCGATGGACTACTGATTCTACCACTTTTCCAGACGAAATAGTGGCACAAATGTTTCTGAAACTGCCCCCAGCCGAGCAGCGACTGGTGGGTATGTATATGATCCAGCACCTCATTACACTATATGAGGGACAACATTCTGATCCAGGTCCGTTACATGATGTTCTGAACGAGTTACTCCAGTATAGATGGAGAGGTCTAGGTACTGATTTAATTAGTATCATTCTAGAACAGCGCCACAAATATAGAACGTTTCTGAATCCGCATTTTGTTCATGTCTCACCTCCAGAAAGTAAATCCTTTTACATAGATAGACAGCATCCGTTACGAGAAGTACACCCAGTTAGGACAACGGGTGGTGATCTAGAACGAGTATTTGTTTACACCCCTATCACCAAGATGGAACTCTTAGAGATGAAGAAGTTAATTCCCTGTCACGACAAAGATCCAGCAGGGTCCCATCGAGAATTAAAAGACATGCTCCGTATGGGAGAATACACGTATCCTGATATCATTAAAATGTTAAAGGTCCTGTTGCCCGCAGGGGTATATGAAAAACTCAAGGAAAAAGAATGGGAGGTGGGAGAGAAAAAGATAGATTGGACAGCTCTAGAAGCTGAAGATAATTCACGATTACCAGGTACCGGTCTAGGGGGTAAAGTTAAAGAATTGCCCGAGTTATTGATTCAGGTTTTGCCAAGGTTACTAACCACTAAAAAGGAAGATTGGGATGCAATCTCAGCTTGTAAACAGAAACAGGATGAAGACACTAGTGATTTTTATTCTAGATTTGAAAAATGTTTTATTATTAACAGTGGTCTGAAGACGAGTAGCGAATCGTACCCTCATCTTTTTGTTACCAAATTAGTCGAGAATTCAAGTCCACAAGTTAAAAATCGAGTTTTGAAAGTCGAAAGTAGTTGGCAAGCTAATACTCCGTCCCAGATGTTAAAGATGCTCCAGTATCACCAGAACAGAATCAGGGAAGAGCAAGAACACGAAAGGAGACGTATGAAAGACACGAAAATGAAAGTATTAGTTGCACAATCTGTTCCGCAAGACAGTCAGAAGAGGGGTCCGAATCAAGCCAGTCATCCTGCAGCTCCCGTTAAAGGGACTTGCAATTACTGTAAACAGCCAGGTCATTTTATAAATGAGTGTGCAGTTCTGAAACACAACATAGCTACTGGTAAAACTAAAGAAAGACCACGTCCGCCTAGACAAGAACAAGTTTCACAGACTTCTCAGTCACCACAGAATGCACAACAGACAGTTCCAGCACCGCAGCCTATCGCTGCCGCACAGCATGTTACACAGCAGATGTACCAGTATGCCCAGTCAGAGTATCCAGAGTATCAACAGTATTCATAAAACAGCCTAGAGAGGGAGGTAGGCTTGCCTCTCATCGAGATACCTGTAGATCAAGAGGGTCCCTATGTACACAGTCAAGTGTTAGGGAAAGACAGAAAGTTTTTGATTGATACAGGGGCAAGTAGGACTACTATCAGTCATGACGAAGTTCCAGGGGCTCCGCTCTCAGGCTCTAGAAATGTTTCCCTTGGATTTTCAGGAAAACCGATTGTTAATGAAATTTCAAAACCAGTTACTCTAGAAGTTGGTCCATTGTCCCGAACTACTGATTTGTTACTCACGAAAGCATGTCCCGAAAATTTGTTAGGCATCAAGACGTTAAAAGAATTAGGAGCAGTTATATGCTGTTCCCCAGAAGGAGTCCGATGGTTTTTACGCGACTTTAAAGGTCATTATGTATTACGAGATTTTGATCCAAGATTACTGAATGTACCACAGCATTTATGGGCGCAAGGTCCAACTGATGTAGGATGTATGCACATCACACCCCATCGTGTGACTCTCAAGCAAGGTATAGTTTTGCCACGAATCAGACAGTACAGATTGCCACCTGAGACTGTAGCAGCCTTATCCAAAATTATTGACGAGCTCATTGCTCAAGGAGTGGTTGTAGAAACTGACTCCAATGTATGTAATTCTCCTATTATTCCAGTCATGAAACGTACTGATCCAAATGCACCTCCAGTATATCGATTAGTGATTGACCTTCGAGAACTTAATAAATGTATCATACCTCAGTACCCAGTAGTCCCAGATATTTCTTCCCTATTGACAGCCATTGATTCTGAAGCTACATTTTTCACTGTTATCGATCTCAAGAACGCATTTTTCAGTGTCCCCATTCATCCAGACAGCCAGTACCTTTTCGGTTTTTGTTTAAATGGAAGAAGCTATAAATTCACACGAGCTCCTCAAGGTTTCACAGAAAGTCCTAGTATTTACAGTCAAGCACTTAAGAGACAACTAGACAACATTCACATGCCAACTGATACTGCCCTGCTCCAGTATGTCGATGATCTACTGATCACAGCCCGTTCTGAACGTGACTGTGAACGTGCGTCACTTACAGTTCTGTATTTTCTGGCCGAGATGGGGCACAAGGTGTCCCCTTCCAAATTACAATTCTGTGTCCAGCAAGTGGTATACTTAGGACACTTGCTGTCCAAGTGGGGTAGGCAGTTGACACCAGACCGTATCCAGTTAATAGCACGTCTTCCACAGCCCAAGACACAGAAGGAGGTACGAGCTTTTATTGGCCTCACTTCTTACTGCAGACAATGGATTCCTCAGTATGCATTTCTAGCCAAGCCACTGATACAGTTAACGACACAGGAGGCAGCCGTATCGACTGTCCTCCCTTGGACCCAGGAACATACACTTGTTTTTAATAAATTAAAGAAAGCCTTATGTCAAGCACCTGTTCTAGCAACACCGAACTATAGTAAGCCTTTTACACTTTTTGTCACAGAACGTGATGGTACTGCATTATCTGTTCTCACACAAGATCAAGCAGGACAGTACAAACCCTGTGCTTATTTTTCGAGCACATTAGATCCAGTAGCCCAGGCTTTGCCTGCGTGCCTCAAGTCAGTTGCAGCCACAGCTCTAGCGATCAGACAAAGCGATTCCATAGTGTTAGGACATTCCCTGACAGTACAAGTTCCACACTCCGTGGAAGTTCTTTTAAACCGAACACAGACTCAGCATTTGACAATTGCACGTTTAACAGGTTATGAACTGACACTGTTTCAGCCACACATAGAAATCAGACGCTGCAACATTCTGAATCCTGCTACACTGTTACCGTCAGTTACTTCAAATCCTGCCACACATGACTGTGTGGAAGTAGTTAACACTATGACTAAGCCAAGACAAGACCTGACAGACATTGCATTACCTAATCCCGACCTGACACTTTATGTGGATGGTTCATGTATGAGAAGAAGTACAGGAGAACTAGTAGCCGCGTATGCAGTGACTACTGAAACTGAAGTTATAGAAACACATCGTATTGACACCCTGTCTGGTCAAGCAGCAGAGCTAGTTGCTCTGACCCAAGCCTGCATACGTGCCAAGAACCTGAAAGTAAACATATATACAGATTCACGTTATGCATTCGGAGTCGTACACGACTTTGGAGTGCTCTGGCAGGAGAGAGGTTTCATGACTTCTCATGGAACCAAGATTCAGCATGGTCTCCTCATTCAAGCTCTATTAGATGCAATACATTTACCGACAGCTATCGCTATCATGAAGTGCAAGGCACATACGAAAGTTACTGACATCATTTCCCAAGGTAACGATCTAGCAGATCGAACAGCCAAGCTTACAGCTCAGACCCCAGACATTCCAATTAACATGACACAGACACTCACTCCAGATCCGACTACTTGTATGACTGTTAAGGACCCTACACAAGATGTCATAGACATACAGTCACATGCTACTCCCGAAGAGATCAAGAAATGGTCCGAACAAGGAGGGGTCCAGACAGATCAAGGATGGGTGACGAAGGGAAAAGCCACATGGTTTCTCCCCGACTCTATGGTTCAAGTCATTATCAATACCGCACATAGTCCAGCACATCTAGGAGAAAAAGCTATGTTAGACAGTATCCAGAACCTTTGGTTCAACAAGCATTTACGAGCTGCAGCCAAGCAGAAAGTCCGCACCTGTATGATATGTTGTCAGTTCAATCCAGGTAAAAGTGTCCCGGTGGAACAAGGTGGATTCCAGCCTCCTGACCACCCTTTTGAAGTCCTCCAGATGGATTATATTCAGATGGAGCGATGTCGAGGTTTCAAGTATGTCCTCGTAGTTGTATGCGCTTTGTCCAGGTGGACAGAAGCATACCCAGTCCCAGATTACACAGCCGCGACCACTGCCAGGCAGTTGGTTCGTGAATTCTTTCCCCGCTATGGACTCCCTAGGGTCGTGTATTCAGATAACGGCCAGCCATTCTCATCTGAGCTTATGAAACATGTTTCCCTTCTGTTAGGGTATCAGTGGAAGTTCCATTGTGTGCGCCATCCTGAAGCAGCCGGTCTCGTAGAGAGACATAATCAGACGTTGAAAATCCGCCTTGCAAAAGTATCTAAAGAGAAAGGTGTAGACTGGCTAGTTGCCCTGCCAGTTGCTCTATTTTATATGCGCATGGTTGCACATTCCAGATCAGGTCTGTCCCCGTATGAGGTCGTATTCGGCCGCCCCCCAAACATGTGGGGTACACCTAGACCCCGCAGTATTACAGATGTTTCCAGTAATATGCTGACAGATTACCTAGCTTCCTTGATGTCTGCCCTACACTCTTGTCGTTCACAGGTTGCCGCCGCATTTCCAGACAATACTGAAGTGAAACCGCATGAGGTCATTCCAGGCGACCTGGTATTGGTGCGGAATTTTGATCGTTCAAGTCCACTGGAGCCCCGTTGGAAGGAGCCCCGTCTCGTCTTGTTAACAACAAGGACCGCCGTGAAGTTAGAGGGCAGGAAGGGATGGGTCCACCTGTCCCACATCAAGAAATTCCATGGAGTTCGTGAAAAGACTTTTGCTAAGGACTGTTTTATTCCTACAGACTGCCTAAAAACAGACTCTGAACTTAAAGTTCCACTGTTAGAGAAAACTCCGCATCAGGAGTATAAAAAGAAACTCCGGTCTAGTAAAATAAGTCAGCCAGTTTAATTGTCTAAGTCCCTCTCGGGTGAAACGGTTAGACAGGTTCCTGACATGTATGAGATAGACCCCCACAGTGAGAGAGTTAGTCAAAACTCTATCAAATGTATTATTGTTCTAAGTTTTCTGTTACTCTTGAGTCTAATGGTTACCTGCACAAGTTATGCTTTATATTTATGTTTTCCAATCTCACATGTACATAAGTTTTCTAATGTTACAGTAGAGCACACATTCAGTGATCTGCCTCCTCACGAACTATCCTATCGTCTTGCTATGCGAAATAACACATTTATCAGAATGTTACACTACTCACACCAGACCAGCAATGCCACAAATTGTTGGGTGTGTGGTCGACTCCCCCCTTTCCAGACACCGAAGGGAGTTCTGCCACTTTTTCCTTATCCGTTCTCACACAATGGTTCGTGTGGAGCATGGTCCACTTTAACGTCATCCTCCAATGATATGTCCCTTCTGAATAGAACATGTTTTCCAGACAAGCAAGGTCTCTCCCATAGAACAGGGTTAGATCTAGAAAATGAAGTATATGATTTAGGTAATTATTCTTCGAATTTCATGGTCCTGAATGTTCAGTCTGATACTACTCCAGATTTGCCTGCTATTTCAGTACTACCAGTCAAAGGCGAATTATGTGTCAGAAAGAATGGTTCCGCACATGTAGGACATAGTGATTGTACTACTACTGTCAAGTATAGTGACAGTGGGAAATCTATTTTCAAAGCCTCACGTCATTCTTATTTTGTTTGTGGTCAGACCGCATATGTTCGTCTGCCCTTCGATTGGGATGGAACATGTTACATTGCCTTCCTACTGCCACCAGTTTTTCTAGCCCCATCCGATTATCACAGAAACACACATCTAGTACACGTCAGACATAGAAGGGAGATCGAGTCCCCGATTGTCGATCAAACTGAAACTACTCTAGAACAATATCAAGACTTCAATAAAGGTTTCTTCTTCTTTATAGGACCTATCCAGAATAGTAAGTTAATACGTAGACTTACCAGAACCCTTGAAGCAGTAGTGAATGAGACTACTTCTGCTCTAGGTAACTTAACTGAAGAACAATCTGCTATGAGATTTGTCGTGCTCCAAAATCGTCTCGTTCTTGACGTCATACTGGCCGATAGAGGAGGAGCATGTAGTCATCGGATCTAGTTGCTGTATTTTCATTCCTAATAACGCGCCGTCTGTTTATTCAGCTATACCAGACTTCATAAATTTGCCCATCAGTTACACCAGAATCCAGGCACTGGAGTATTATATCTGCCTGGGGATGGAAAGTATTGTCATTCCTAGGTATTGCAGTAATGATCATATTCAGTTGCTGCCTCTGTATACAATGTGGCCCTGCGATTTGCGGCATTTGTGCTACCTCTTGTATTCCTAGTCCTAAATCCCGTTCCAAGACAATTCGAGACGAGCAAATGATGCTATATGAAATGATAGATGGTATCATGAATATTGATGTTACCTGATGGAAACGTAGGGCACAAGGAGGGAATGTGGAAAAGTAAATTTTGCCATGTTGTATGTGCCTACGTGTTCCCCATCCTAAGTTATATGTGCATGATCGATATGCATGTATTCCCCTCTGATCGATTAAAGATGCAATTATGGTAGTGTCCATCTCTAGTATGCCAGTTTCCAGTCTTCGTGAAAACAACGAATATTAGGCCTATGTAAACCTACGTTGCCACATTTCACAGTGTGCACGTTAATGCATTGAATTGTCCCCGTTTCTAGGCCTCAAAAGGGCCCGATATTACAAAAAGGGGGGTTGTACCCATGCAGTCGCGGGGACCTGGGCGTTATGTGGTAAATGTAAATAAGGGGTCCCCACAAGGAGGAAGTGTCGGGTCAAACACACACACGACTAAAGTTAATGAAACAAAAATAATCATACAATAACCAAGGAGTTATTCAAAAAGCAAATGTTGTCATTTATTTAACAACATTTCGTATGAATCAAAGAACCAATACATTCAAGTTTGAACAATATAAAGCCCCTGGATAGGAAAGGAAAAGGGAAAGGAGGGGGTAGTGCTCAAAGGTGGTGAGAAAGTCTAGCAAAGTACACAGACTTCAAACGGAATAGATATTTACAATTTTCAAAGCATAATCACAACTGTTTTACAAACACAAAAAGGGCCAACATCAATTATGGCATAATTTGAGAATCCAATTTTCATGAGGACATTCTACGGTCACATATATGAATAAACATAATACAGGGAATGTGCCGGAAGAAACAAGAAGAACTCGTCGACGTTTCGACCCCAATAAGTAGGCTAGATTGAGTCCTTTAGCGGGGTCTTCATCAGGACAGGTACGGGAAGGGGATGAGTTGGGGCTGTCCTATCTGTAGAATTGAGATTAAAAAACCCGTGTCAAAATAAATAAATTAAATCGACACAACAAACATTATCATTGTACCCACAAGGGGCATTCAGATTAAGAATGGACCATGGAGTCCGGGTCAGAAACAAACCTCAGGACTAGGATAGCGAGAGAAAGGCACGTAATTAATCATGCTCTGTCTCAATAGTATCAGTCAATATGACAGGGGATACTTATAACCAACCACGACTGAAAATTTGGGGTGACCATAGGATAGCAGACCCTACTCTCCTACACAACCCCCCCCCCAAACGCAGGGACATTAGACTAACCTTGACCAGTTGTGTCTTCATGTTCTAAGTGGAAGTACCTGGAGCGACCATCTGCATTACCATGGTCAGTCCTGGGCGGTGCTCCACTGTAAAGTCCATCCCCTGTAGGGAAATGGACCACCTGAGTAGTTTGGGGTTTTCACCCTTCATCTGATTAAGCCATTAGAGGGGCGTATGGTCGGTCTGAATCTTGAAGTGAGTCCCAAATAAGTATGGTCTCAACTTCTTCAGGGCCCACACCACAGCAAAGGCCTCCCTCTCAATGGCTGACCAACGTTTCTCTCTAGGGGTCAGCCTTCTGCTAATAAAAGCAATGGGCTGGTCTTGACCATCTACATTAAGTTGTGAAAGCACAGCTCCCACTCCCAACTCAGATGCATCTGTTTGGACAATAAACTCTCTTGAGTAGTCAGGACTCTTCAGGATAGGTGCAGAGCACATGGCCTTCTTCAGGACATCAAATGCCTTCTGACAGTTTACTGTCCACTGAACCTTTTTGGGCATCTTCTTGGATGTCAGGTCATTAAGAGGAGTCACAATGGACCCATAGTTCTTAACAAACTTCCTGTAGTACCCAGTCAGGCCCAAGAAAGCTCTGACCTGAGCCTGGGTAGTTGCAGGGGACCAGTCCTTGATGGTCTGGATCTTACTCTCCAGTGATTGAACTTGGCCTCCACCTACAAGGTGACCCAAGTACACAACCTTACTCTGCCCTATCTGGCACTTTGTGGCCTTGATAGTGAGGCCTGCCTTTTGCAGAGCCTCTAGCACTTCTTTCAGGTGGACCAGGTGATCCTCCCAGGTGGAGCTGAAGACAGCAATATCGTCAAGATAAGCTGCACAAAAGTCATCCAACCCAGTAAGGACTTGATTCACCAACCTTTGGAAGGTGGCAGGTGCATTTTTCAAACCAAAGGGCATCAACACAAACTGGTAATGACCTCCTGGGGTAGAAAAAGCAGTTTTGGCTTTGGATTCCTCAGCTAACCTGATTTGCCAATAGCCAGCTGTCAAATCAAATGTGCTCAAATATTTGACAGAAGCCAATTTGTCTATGAGCTCATCCGCCCTTGGAATAGGATGTGCATCTGTCCTGGTGACAGCATTGAGTCCTCTGTAGTCCACACAGAACCTCATTCTCTCTTTCCATCTTTGGTATGAGGTTTGGGGACCAGAACCACTGGGCTAGCCCAGGGGCTCTCTGAAGGCTCAATAACACCTAATTCCAGCATCTTTTGCACCTCAGTCTTTATACAGTCCCTGACATGGTCAGGTTGCCTGTAAATCGTGTTCTTCACAGGAAGACTGTCACCAGTGTCCACCAAATGGGTACACCAATTAGTCTGACTGGGTGTCAAGGAGAACATATGTCTATATGACTGTAAAACTTGTCTGCAGTCATTTTGCGGATGTTCAGTGAGGCTGCCATCCAAGGTGTGGAAAAGTAAATTTTGCCATGTTGTATGTGCCTACGTGTTCCCCATCCTAAGTTATATGTGCATGATCGATATGCATGTATTCCCCTCTGATCGATTAAAGATGCAATTATGGTAGTGTCCATCTCTAGTATGCCAGTTTCCAGTCTTCGTGAAAACAACGAATATTAGGCCTATGTAAACCTACGTTGCCACATTTCACAGTGTGCACGTTAATGCATTGAATTGTCCCCGTTTCTAGGCCTCAAAAGGGCCCGGACTCAGATTCAGCTCCTGTCTCCTGAACCCTCTCCGAGGAGCGATACAGCCCCCACCTGTATCCCTGACCCTTCGCTTACTTCATGCCTCGCAGTGCCCGGCCCGGCCTGGCTCTGCCTGCCTGTCTGCCAAGAGTATGTTATGCTTCTAGTTATCAGTCCAGTCCTCCTTCTCTGCATTCCTAAGCTACTGAATCGCATCAATAGTTTCCGTCATGGTCTAGCCTTTATGTCTCCAAGTAAGAGAAATACTGTATTAATATTCATAGAATATTCCTCGCACACGAACTACATGTAGAATAATGCATGCACCAGTCTTAGTATCAAGTAGCCTTTGCCCTGATAACTTTTGGATTCTATCAATATGTACTCTAAACACTAGATACCAGATATAAGATAGGTACATGTCGCTCTGACACTCCAGACTTTAGTCTCCTCTTCTAGCGCAGAAGTCATAGCCCCCAGTTCTCCCTGGTAACACGTCATTGCCCGTTTGCGCGCACCACTAGGTTAGAGGTCCCAGCTGCTTAGGTAGCCCCCTCCATGTTTCCGCCCCGTTTATGACATATTCTGTTACGTTTACATCACATGTCTATGTATACGCCCTGTACACGCCTCTTGTTACACCCATTTTGCTCTTATCTTTCGCGACTGCTACGAACCACGCCTACTGCTACGCCTACTGTATTGAATGTAATGTATTTGTTTAAGTATATATATTATGCACCCATATTAAAAGTTATCCCAAGCTAGCCATTCCAGATCCTGCCCCCGGCAGCTGCCATCCTATTCCCATGCAGGCTGTCCTGTTCCTGTCCTTTATGTCTGATTAAAGCCTGTGACTCAAGATACCTCGAATCCTGACTCTTATTTATTGAGCTATCTGTTTATATGAGTATCCTGAAAAATAGAACCGGTAATTAATTATTTATTTACCACAAAGGCCACACCATCAACTGAGCCATCTTCAGGGTTCTGAGTCAGCAGGTCTGGGAGAGGGTCACTCTCTTCCTCCTGCCCCTCATCGTAGCCATGAGCAAGCCCATGTCTGCCCTGTCAACATATGCCTTCAATCTGTTGACATGGAGCACCCTGTGGGGGCTCCTGGGAGTTCCTAGGTCCACCAAGTAGGTAACCTCTCCCTACTTGTCAACAATGGTATGGGGTCCAGACCATTTGTCCTGGAGTGCTGCTGAGGCTGCTGGGAATGCTCAAGGTACCCATAAAGTTTATTGGGATGATGGGCTCCTTTATAGGGTTTCCTTTGACCTTCTTTCTTCTTCTTCTTGGAAGTTTGGGACCCACCCTCAGTATTAGTTTGGGGCCCTGTTGAAGACTTCTGGTCATTAGCTTTCTGCTACCCACCCTTCTGGTCTGCCTTCTTTTGGTCACCACCCTGGTTCTGGTTCTTCTGCTTAACCCTGGTTTTAACCCATTTGTCTGCCCTCTTTCCCAATTCTTGGGGAGAGGTCAGATCTGAGTCAATCAGGTGTTGATGCAACTGCTGGTTCTGACAATTATTTAAAATGTGTTCTCTCATAAGTAAATTGTACAATCCTTCATAGTCTGTAACCTTACTTCCCACCAACCAGCCCTCCAGAGCCTTAGTGGCACATTCAACAAATCCAAACCAGTCCTGAGTCTGTGTCTTCTGGGTCTCTCTGAACATCAACCTGTACTTTTCAGTGGTTAAGCCTAACCCATCAACCAGAGCATTCTTCAGGACCAGGTAGTTTCTAGAATCCTCATCACTAACTGTGAGGAGCCGGTCTCTGCCTCTACCTTCAAAGGAGAGCCACAAGATTGCTGCTCACTGCTCCTGAGGGATCTGCTGTACTCTGCAGGCCCTCTCGAGTGCAGTTATCTATTTGTGGATGTCATCCCCAACTTTGTAGGGGGGCACAATCTCACTCAGGTTTCTATCGCCATAGGACTTGTCTTTATCCTTAGGAATAGTGCTGCCACCAGTGGATCCTAATCCACTCTCTCTAGGCTGTCTTGCTTTAGCAAGCTTCTCTTGGATCAGGGCTACTTCTAGCTCTCTCTTCTGGATCCTAACCTCAGCCTCTCTCATGTTGGCCTCATGTTCCTTCCTCTGAGGGGTTGTCATTCTCCTTCTGGAGTGACCATGAGAACCCCTAGAAACATGGAAAGTGTTTGATTCACCTGAGTGATTCCTTCTCCTCCTAGGCTCCTGGTTAAGTCCAGATGGGGGTCTGAGTGGGTTTGACCCTGTCTCAGTCCCAAATAGGCTTAAGTTAGCCTGGCTAAGTCTCCTGACTGGCACCTGACTAAGTCTCTCATCATCAGAATCACTTTCTTCTTCCTCCTCTTCCTCCTCCTCATCCTCAAGCTGAGTATCTCCAGTGTTCTGGTTTTCCTCATGTATCTGGACAGCATGGACAGGGGCATCAGTGTTATCATCTTCAGAGGGAGAGCCTCCTTCTCTAGACCCTTTGGGGTCAGGATTGGAGGTCTTTAGAGCTTCAGACTGGTCTAAAAGCTCTCTGAGGTGTGCTGTGGTAGGGTTCTGACCAGTCTTGAGACCTCTTATGGTACACAGCTGCCTCATCTCTTTAAAGTTTAACATAGCAAATTTGGATGGTGCCTTTGGAGGGTCACTCTCAACAGGGATAGGTCCAGAGGACCCCTCTGCTCCAGACATTGCTCTAGTGAGGGTGGATGTGTTGCAATCTACCTACACTGGTGTTTACCTACTAAACCTATCTAGTAGTTGTAGTTTAGGGTGTGCTAATCCCTTTGCTCTACAACAACTAAGTTCAGTAGAACTTAAGTATACTAGTCTTGTTTTATATGTACCTAGCAGGTACCTGTATGATCTTTCAAATGATATTTTCAAAGATTGTAATGGTAAAACAACAGCAAGCTCATATCCCAACCGCTGCTCACCAATGTGAGAAGTTGGCCTGGTATATGATTATCAATAGTTCTAGTGATCTCCTTGTACCAGGCCAAGCAACCCTTATGATGATTTGTTGTAAGTCAACCTTATAGACCAGCTATCCTAATGGTAGCATGGACAAAGCAGTCTTAGGCTAAACTCTGTAAAGGCATGTGAATCAAGCTGTTTTACCATATACACTCTCCTTGAATACCAAATGAAAGGACACCACACAGATATATATTGAAAATATATATATATTTATTTACTACAAGTACCACCTATACTCTTTATGAGCACAGAAGCAAATGCGTTAAAACAAAACAGGGTTTAAATACACAAAAGTTGCACAATATGGATAGGCCCTGGTGGCCACTAAAACCATATACTAAAATAGTGGTATAAGAACCACGTATCTAAAAGGAAGAAGGCCTAGGGCCTTGGGAATCGCTGGGACTTCGAGGAGCTAACAATAGTTAGTGACCAGGAGGCCCACGGGATGCGTGTGCAGTGCTTGAAGTTACACGCGGGCGCCCATAGACTTTCAATGGGTGCGTAAAAAGTACAAAGTTACTGCAAAGGGAACCTTCCGGATGGACCAGAACTTAACAACTTAAAACCTAGACACTAGAGATGTTTCTCTCAACAGGAGCACCGGAGTGCCAGCGTTACCTCACCCACAGGAAGTGGGTGCATAGGGTTCAAAGTGCGTCGGGTTTCGTCGTGTGGTTCAATGGAGCCTGAGGATGAAGATGCTGCAGGCGGCCAGTCGAGAAGAGTTCCGGTGGATCCAAGGGTGGATCTGAAGATGTGAAGACCTGAAAGCAGAGGGGACAATTTTCAAAGTCACTAGCCAGTGACTACTAAGGAACCAGGAGGGAACCAGGCGATGTCGGGTGCCAACAGGTGAAGAAGGGAAGCTTGTCTCTGCAGCCACATGGACACGAAGAGGTCAGCGACGTCCAGGAGTCGATCACGAGCTGTCCCACGCAGGCTCTCGCTGATGGCTGTGTCGGCAACTTGATTGAAGCAAACAGGCCTTGGCAAAAGCAAGCCACGCAGGAAGTGAAGAAAGCTTGTTACTCTGACCAGGCAAGGTCAGAGGGGCTGCTCCTTTTTACAGGAGCGAGGGCAGCGTTGAGGATGCCCTGGGCGCTGCGCAGTCAGCTTCTCGGGTGTCTTTCAAGATGGCCGGTCCCACGTCTCTCGATGCCTCCACGGGTCTCTTCTTTTCAGGGACTGTGGATCGGGCTGTGAGATGCCTGGGAATCCAGGTCTTGTCGGGCTCTGGGCTCGGGCTCTGGCGGGAGGCGGCGGCAAAGCAGACGTCGAGTTGCTGGATGGTGCCTGTGTTAACAGGGTGGTCACTCCTTGGCCACAAGGGAGATGCTCTTCAGTCTTCTGTGCAGCAGAATTTCGAAGTCCAGTTTTCTTCTTAGTTGCAAGTCGAGTTCAGGATGATCTGAAGTCTTAGGACACAGCTCCTACTCTTAAACCAAATCTAGGGGCCGGATTACCTGCTAGGTCCCTCCTCTTGGTGGGACCAGGAAGGGGGGTGGTTACACCCCCTTCCCTTTGTCCAGTTTCGCGCCAGGACTGGGGCTGGAGAGCCCCAGGACCGGTTTGAACTGGCATATGCACAGTGACACCTTGTGTGCCCCAGGCATGTCCCATTCTTTTCAGCCCTCCCAAACGCACTACACAAAATCCTGTCTGGGGTGGTGCGAGCACCTCCCCTGACAGGAAACCCTTTGTCCAAGCCTCCTAAGCTGGAAGGACTCCCAGCAGCAGGAGGTCAGACTCGTGTCTGTGGTGGCAGCATCCATTTTGTGATGCTGAGGCTAGTGTTTAACTTTACCCGGGTTTCAGGTTAGGTACATGTCGTGTCCCTCTAGGAGGGTGGAATGCTACCCCCGTCGCCAGAATTGGCGAGGGGGTAGTATTCCAATTCGTATGACACCTTACTCGACATGTTTTGATAAAGCCAAACCAAAGATAGCATTCAACCGCGAGGTTCATAATGCACTTAAGAGTATATGTTATGTTATGTTATGTGCGATCTCTTCTATAGCGCACGGCTACCCAAGAGGGTGTCCCGGCGCTTTGGCAAAGAGACCTGAGTCCCAAAACATCCCAACAGCGGCTTATTAAGTGGTCATGGCAGTCACGCGGAAAAGAGCCACGTCTTCAGCTCCTTTCTAAAGATGAGGAGACTGTTTGCTTTCCTCAGCGAGATCGGGAGACCATTCCAATGGATGGCCGCTAGGTAGCAGAAAGACCGTCCTCCCATCCGAGCACGTTTGATAGGCGGGACCACAATCGTAGCTGAAGTAGCCGATCGCAGCATCCTCTTAGGTGCATAAAAAGCCATTCGATTCTTGATATAATTAGGACCTACGGAGTGAAGGGCTTTAAACGCCAGAGTAAGAGTTTTAAAAATGACTCTTTTAGAGATGGGGAGCCAGTGTAACTCTTTGAGCAGATTGGAGGCTCTAGCTCTGCGTGGAAGGCCAAAAATGGCTCTTGCAGCCGAATTCTGAACTATTTGTAGTCTTGTCAACAGATATTTTGGCAATCCCGCATACAAGGCGTTAGCGTAATCAAGTCGTGATCCTATTAACGCCTGAACCACGATTTTTTTGTATTGCAGGGATAGCATCGGTAGAAATTTTCTAAGCATCCTCAGGATGCTGAAACATTTCCCTGATAGCCCATTAATCTGAGTTCTGAAAGAAAGGTCGACATCACAAATCACACCAAGATTTTTGGCTTGCGTAGACACTTTCTCAGGAGGGAACATGTCCTGAGGCCACCATGATTTCCAGCATGGATCAGGAACACACCCGAAAAAAAGCAACTTAGACTTGTCTGAGTTGCATTTTAAGCTATGCTGTTGGAACCACGCAAAGACAGAACTGAGACAGTCCCTGATTCTTGCCCCATCAAAAGCCTCTCCCTTCCTGCAAGTGAACAGGAGCTGGCCGTCGTCAGCGTAGGATATGACCTGGGCACCAAAAGCCTCAGCCACCGCCGCCAGAGGGGCCATATAGATATTAAAAAGGGTGGGGCTCAGAATGGATCCTTGGGGAACCCCCACCTCTAGCGGCGGCATTTCAGCGGAGAACGGTGGTGCCCAGATCACCTGTCGGCGGTCCGAGAGAAAGGATTTAAACCAATCCAACACCGTCCCACGAAACCCGATCTCCCAGAGTCTTAAAAGGAGACCGTCATGTGGGACGGTGTCGAAAGCCGCCGACAGATCCAGCATAACTAATACAGCCTTGCCCCCTAGATCGAGAGTCTCCCTGATAGCTTCGGTAACCTCCAGAAGGGCAGTCTCCGTGCTATAGTTAGCACGAAAGCCCAATTGTGTGTCATGGAGGATATTGTTGCTCTCGATGAAGTTGGTAATCGAGAGCTGCACATGTTTTTCAACAACCTTCGCAAGAGCAGGGAGAAGGGAGATCGGTCTGTAATTAGCATGCATCAGGGGGTCTAAAGAAGGCTTTTTGATGAGTGGCAGAATCAACGCATTTTTCCATGCCGGAGGGACCACTCCTGTGGACAAGGAGAGATTCAGCAGAGGGTTCAGCAAGCTATTAACAGCTGAGGCCACTCTACCCAGAAATTTCGCCGGACAGGGGTCCAGAGGTGAGCCTGACTGGAGCCGGGATAGAAGATCATAGGAAGTGGAGCAGGTCATAGAAGGAAAAACCGACAAAATGGGCCTATTATCTTCACTCAAAGAGGGAAGAGAGATAGATCTAAAAGCTGACAATGAGGGGTCTGGAACAGGGAAAGACTCCTGAATCGTCTTAATTTTTTGCGCAAAAAAGACTGCAAGTTGCCTTATCCACTCTTCAGAATGAGAGTGGGAAGGAGAGCAGGCAGCAGGCGAAGTGAACTCCTTAACTATTCTAAAAAGTTCCTTACTCGTAATAATAGCTTCATCTATTCTACGTTCCAAATATCCTTGTTTGCTCTCAGCAATATGTTTATGATAAGTTTTAATCATGTCCCGGTATCTTAGTTTGTCCTCCCACTCATATTTTCGCCGCCAAAGTCTTTCAGTTTTTTTACACTCTTGGCGCATTTTCCTAAGTGAGGGGGTAAACCACGGAGCGGAGGCTAAACAATGAGGTGATTTGGCTGTCTTCATAGGAGCAAATTCATCAAATCTGGCGGTCAGCCACTTATGCACCGTCTCCAGATTTAATTCCAGATCAAGTGTGAGCTCGCATGGATGGAGGCGCAGAGCATCGGTCATCGCTTCCACCGAAATTTGGTGGAAGGCTCTAGATCGACGAGTCACGCCACTCTGCCCTCTCTGTCCTGACGGGATATGGTAAGGGACATCAAAATTTATTAAAAAGTGGTCAGACCATAACACTGGAAGCGGGGAAGACACTTCTATCTGTCTGCTAGAAAATATTTGATCTAAGATATGCCCTTTGTTATGGGTAGGGCTATCAATATAAGGAACAAGGCCAAGCAGTGCCGTGACTTCTTGGAGTTTAACAGCATTAGGATCCGCTGCCAGGTCCATGTGCAAATTAAGATCCCCCAGCAAAAGGCACTGAGCTGATCGCATGCATGGAACAGAAAGTGCAGCCTGTAAATCATCAAAAAAAGTGCCCAAGGGTCCCGGTGGTCTATATACAAGGAGTCCAGTACATGTCTGGCAAGATGAAAGACCCAATTTGAAGCCCATGGCTTCACACCCAGATATGTTTTCCACCGGAAAAGAGGAACAAATTATGTCCTTTTTCACAATGAGCGCCACTCCCCCTCCCCTCCCCCCAACTCTGTCATTTCTAAGGATGGTATAGTTCGGGGGTAATGCATTTGCCAAATCAGGGCCTGAGCCCTCCCCAAGCCATGTCTCTGTTAAAAACAGACACGAGAGTTGAGAGTTAGTAGGTCCCAGATGTCCGTAGAGTGTCTGCCAAGCGATCTAGTATTTAAAAGAGCGCATTGACAGTGCTGGGAGGGGGGTGATACCATCGTTTCCAGTGACACAACTGGCCTCCAACCACAGGTCGGACAGCCTTTCCTCAAAAGCCGCTTACCCGGTGGTAGACACTGACACAGCGGAGACTGATTGCTCAGGGAGCGCAGCTCAGAAGGGCTATATACAATCATCCCAATAGTAATGACAGGACTTAGTGTAAGCAACCAGAATAAAAGAAGGAGCCAGAGTCCTGCCAACGCGCTACCGAAGCGCGGACGGGCGCAGACAGGCAGGACTCTGGCACGACTCAGGCGCAGGGAAGGCACTACCGCTGCGCGATACAGGCGAGCATTAAATAGCGTGCTCTCCGCGTCCCTGATCACCTGGACGCTCCAAGATGGCGCTCACCCTCGTCTACCCAAGGCAAGATGTCCGCCGGCAACCACAACCTCCCCAGAACCGGGTCCGCCAAACAGCGGTGGTTTTTCCACAATTATGGTGCAAGGTAGGGGGCAAGCGGGGAGCTAAAAGCAAGGGATAGTAAAAATTAAAATTGAAATCAAATCCAAAAACGGGTCTTTAAAATGAAATAGCGCGAAGCACAAGGAAAAACGCGACCAGCGCGACCAGCAGCGAGGCGCTGATGTAAGTCTCAGCCTCAGGATACCTTACCAGGTAATCCCCTCGTGATGCTCGCCCTAAATAGCGTGCTCTCCGCGTCCCTGATCACCTGGACGCTCCAAGATGGCGCTCACCCTCGTCTACCCAAGGCAAGATGTCTGCCGGCAACCACAACCTCCCCAGAACCGGGTCCGCCAAACAGCGGTGGTTTTTCCACAATTATGGTGCAAGGTAGGGGGCAAGCGGGGAGCTAAAAGCAAGGGATAATAAAAATTAAAATTGAAATCAAATCCAAAAACGGGTCTTTAAAATGAAATAGCGCGAAGCACAAGGAAAAACGCGACCAGCGCGACCAGCAGCGAGGCGCTGATGTAAGTCTCAGCCTCAGGATACCTTACCAGGTAATCCCCTCGTGATGCTCGCCCTAAATAGCGTGCTCTCCGCGTCCCTGATCACCTGGACGCTCCAAGATGGCGCTCACCCTCGTCTACCCAAGGCAAGATGTCCGCCGGCAACCACAACCTCCCCAGAACCGGGTCCGCCAAACAGCGGTGGTTTTTCCACAATTATGGTGCAAGGTAGGGGGCAAGCGGGGAGCTAAAAGCAAGGGATAATAAAAATTAAAATTGAAATCAAATCCAAAAACGGGTCTTTAAAATGAAATAGCGCGAAGCACAAGGAAAACGCGACCAGCAGCGAGGCGCTGATGTAAGTCTCAGCCTCAGGATACCTTACCAGGTAATCCCATCGCCATCATCCACAGGGACACCATCCGCATCACGACCAACACCGACGACACCCTGACCACCGCCGAACACCTGCACTTCCAGATCCACACCGACCCGAAGACTACCCTCAGAGGCACCCTGATCTACCGACCCCCGGGACCACGCACACGATTCAGCGAGGACATCGCCGACTTCATCAGCCCGCATGCCCTGCCCTCCGCCGACTACATCCTCCTGGGGGACCTCAACTTCCACTTGGAGAACAACAGCGACCGGAACACCATCACCCTGCTCGACAACCTCGCCAACCTCGGACTCAAGCAGCTGGTGACCACCCCCACCCACCTCGCCGGACACACACTCGACGCCGTCTTCTCATCCAGCAAAGACATCGCCTTCAGCCACGCAACAGGACTCCACTGGACGGACCACAGCTGTGTCCACTTCACCTTCAAAAGAACGACGATCCACCACCACCAGCAACAGGTTGCCCGAAGAAGCTGGAACAAGATCACAGCCGAGCAGCTCACCGCGTCCCTGAGCCAGCACCCTCCTGCCGGCTCAGCGAACCCCAGCCAGGCCGCCGACAACCTCACGAAGTGGATCAGCGACTGCGCGGACGAACTCGCCCCTCTGAGGACCCCGCCCAGCAGACCCGGCAGCAGAAAAGCCCCATGGTTCACCGACGAACTCAAGAGCTCCAAGAAGAACTGCCGAGCCCTCGAGAAAGTATGGAGAAGGGAATCAACAATGGACAACATGACCACCCTCAAGCTCGCTACCCGGAAACACCACCAACTGATCCGCGCCACCAAGAAAAATGCATACAAGGACCGGCTGGACAACAACGCACACAACTGCAAGGAACTCTTCAACATCGTGAAAGAGCTCTCCAACCCCAACGCCGGAAACAACGACATCACCCCATCGCAAGACGTCTGCAACTCCCTCGCCTCCTACTTCCACAACAAGATCGCGGACATACACAACAGCTTCAGCATCCAACCGACGCACGCCACAACCGCAGCAACGCCACCCACCACCACCCTCCGCGCCTGGACTCCGATCAGCACCGAAGACACCGTCCGCACAATGAACTCCGTCCACTCCGGATCTCCGACCGACCCCTGCCCTCACCACGTCTTCAACAAGGCCGACGCTGTCATCGCACCCCACCTGCGGGACATTATCAACACCTCCTTCGACACCGCCACCTTCCCTGAGAGCTGGAAGCACGCCGAACTCAGCGCTCTACTCAAGAAACCTACAGCGGACCCCACCGAACTCAAGAACTACCGTCCCATCTCGCTCCTCCCGTTCCCGGCCAAAGTCATCGAAAAGACCGTCAACAAACAGCTGGCCGCCTTCCTCGAGACGAATGGATCCCTCGACCCCTCACAGTCGGGCTTCCGAGCCAACCACAGCACCGAGACCGCCCTCATCGCTGCCACCGATGACATCCGAGCCCTGATGGACAACGGAGAAACAGCGGCCCTCATCCTCCTGGACCTCTCCGCGGCATTCGACACTGTCTGCCACCGCACCCTAGTGCAGCGCCTCGGCAACATCGGAATCCAGGAGAAGGCACTGGAATGGATCACATCCTTCCTCGACGGAAGAACACAGAGAGTCCGCCTACCACCGTACAAGTCAGAGGCCACCGAAGTCATCTGCGGCGTCCCTCAAGGATCCTCGCTGAGCCCCACCCTCTTCAACATCTACATGAGCCCCCTCGCGGCCATCGCACGCCAACACAACCTCAACATTATCTCCTACGCCGACGACACCCAGCTGATCCTCTCCCTGACCAACGACCCCTGCGCCGCCAGAGCCAACCTGCACGAAGGGATGAAAGAGGTAGCCGAGTGGATGACGACCAGCCGCCTGAAACTGAACTCAGACAAGACGGAGGTCCTCATCCTGGGCTCCTCGCCCTCCGCCTGGGACGACTCCTGGTGGCCCCCCGCCCTGGGCACCGCACCCAAACCGACGGACCACGCACGCAACCTGGGCTTCATCCTGGACTCCTCCCTCTCCATGACCAGACAAGTCAACGCCGTCTCCTCGTCATGCTTCAACATCCTGCGCATGCTACGGAAGATCTTCTGGTGGATCCCCACCGAGACCAGGAAGACTGTCACCCAGGCCCTCGTCACCAGCCGACTGAACTACGGCAACGCCCTCTACGCCGGAACCACCGCCAAGCTCCAGAAGAGACTCCAGCGGATCCAGAACGCCTCAGCCAGACTCATCCTCGACATCCCACGAAACAGCCACATCTCCGGACATCTGAGAGACCTGCACTGGCTCCCCGTCAACAAAAGAATCACCTTCCGTCTCCTCACCCACGCACACAAAGCCCTACACGATCAAGGCCCGAGCTACCTCAACAACCGAATCAACTTCTACGCTCCCAAACGCCACCTCAGATCGACCAGCCACGCCCTCGCCACCGTCCCCCGCATCCGAAGAGCGACAACAGGAGGAAGGTCCTTCTCCTACCTGGCCGCCAAGACCTGGAACTCCCTCCCGACCGACCTGCGCCTGACCCAAGACCACCTCTCCTTCAGGAAGAAGCTCAAGACCTGGCTGTTCGAGCAGTAACGGCACCCCCCCCCTAGCGCCTTGAGACCCTACGGGTGAGTAGTGCTCTCTATAAATGTCTTGATTGATTGATTGATTGATGCTTGCCCTAAATAGCGTGCTCTCCGCGTCCCTGATCACCTGGATGCTCCAAGATGGCGCTCACCCTCGTCTACGCAAGGCAAGATGTCCGCCGGCAACCACAACCTCCCCAGAACCGGGTCCGCCAAACAGCGGTGGTTTTTCCACAATTATGGTGCAAGGTAGGGGGCAAGCGGGGAGCTAAAAGCAAGGGATAATAAAAATTAAAATTGAAATCAAATCCAAAAACGGGTCTTTAAAATGAAATAGCGCGAAGCACAAGGAAAACGCGACCAGCAGCGAGGCGCTGATGTAAGTCTCAGCCTCAGGATACCTTACCAGGTAATCCCATCGCCATCATCCACAGGGACACCATCCGCATCACGACCAACACCGACGACACCCTGACCACCGCCGAACACCTGCACTTCCAGATCCACACCGACCCGAAGACCACCCTCAGAGGCACCCTGATCTACCGACCCCCGGGACCACGCACACGATTCAGCGAGGACATCGCCGACTTCATCAGCCCGCATGCCCTGCCCTCCGCCGACTACATCCTCCTGGGGGACCTCAACTTCCACTTGGAGAACAACAGCGACCGGAACACCATCACCCTGCTCGACAACCTCGCCAACCTCGGACTCAAGCAGCTGGTGACCACCCCCACCCACCTCGCCGGACACACACTCGACGCCGTCTTCTCATCCAGCAAAGACATCGCCTTCAGCCACGCAACAGGACTCCACTGGACGGACCACAGCTGTGTCCACTTCACCTTCAAAAGAACGACGATCCACCACCACCAGCAACAGGTTGCCCGAAGAAGCTGGAACAAGATCACAGCCGAGCAGCTCACCGCGTCCCTGAGCCAGCACCCTCCTGCCGGCTCAGCGAACCCCAGCCAGGCCGCCGACAACCTCACGAAGTGGATCAGCGACTGCGCGGACGAACTCGCCCCTCTGAGGACCCCGCCCAGCAGACCCGGCAGCAGAAAAGCCCCATGGTTCACCGACGAACTCAAGAGCTCCAAGAAGAACTGCCGAGCCCTCGAGAAAGTATGGAGAAGGGAACCAACAATGGACAACATGACCACCCTCAAGCTCGCTACCCGGAAACACCACCAACTGATCCGCGCCACCAAGAAAAATGCATACAAGGACCGGCTGGACAACAACGCACACAACTGCAAGGAACTCTTCAACATCGTGAAAGAGCTCTCCAACCCCAACGCCGGAAACAACGACATCACCCCATCGCAAGACGTCTGCAACTCCCTCGCCTCCTACTTCCACAACAAGATCGCGGACATACACAACAGCTTCAGCATCCAACCGACGCACGCCACAACCGCAGCAACGCCACCCACCACCACCCTCCGCGCCTGGACTCCGATCAGCACCGAAGACACCGTCCGCACAATGAACTCCGTCCACTCCGGATCTCCGACCGACCCCTGCCCTCACCACGTCTTCAACAAGGCCGACGCTGTCATCGCACCCCACCTGCGGGACATTATCAACACCTCCTTCGACACCGCCACCTTCCCTGAGAGCTGGAAGCACGCCGAACTCAGCGCTCTACTCAAGAAACCTACAGCGGACCCCACCGAACTCAAGAACTACCGTCCCATCTCGCTCCTCCCGTTCCCGGCCAAAGTCATCGAAAAGACCGTCAACAAACAGCTGGCCGCCTTCCTCGAGACGAATGGATCCCTCGACCCCTCACAGTCGGGCTTCCGAGCCAACCACAGCACCGAGACCGCCCTCATCGCTGCCACCGATGACATCCGAGCCCTGATGGACAACGGAGAAACAGCGGCCCTCATCCTCCTGGACCTCTCCGCGGCATTCGACACTGTCTGCCACCGCACCCTAGTGCAGCGCCTCGGCAACATCGGAATCCAGGAGAAGGCACTGGAATGGATCACATCCTTCCTCGACGGAAGAACACAGAGAGTCCGCCTACCACCGTACAAGTCAGAGGCCACCGAAGTCATCTGCGGCGTCCCTCAAGGATCCTCGCTGAGCCCCACCCTCTTCAACATCTACATGAGCCCCCTCGCGGCCATCGCACGCCAACACAACCTCAACATTATCTCCTACGCCGACGACACCCAGCTGATCCTCTCCCTGACCAACGACCCCTGCGCCGCCAGAGCCAACCTGCACGAAGGGATGAAAGAGGTAGCCGAGTGGATGACGACCAGCCGCCTGAAACTGAACTCAGACAAGACGGAGGTCCTCATCCTGGGCTCCTCGCCCTCCGCCTGGGACGACTCCTGGTGGCCCCCCGCCCTGGGCACCGCACCCAAACCGACGGACCACGCACGCAACCTGGGCTTCATCCTGGACTCCTCCCTCTCCATGACCAGACAAGTCAACGCCGTCTACTCGTCATGCTTCAACATCCTGCGCATGCTACGGAAGATCTTCTGGTGGATCCCCACCGAGACCAGGAAGACTGTCACCCAGGCCCTCGTCACCAGCCGACTGAACTACGGCAACGCCCTCTACGCCGGAACCACCGCCAAGCTCCAGAAGAGACTCCAGCGGATCCAGAACGCCTCAGCCAGACTCATCCTCGACATCCCACGAAACAGCCACATCTCCGGACATCTGAGAGACCTGCACTGGCTCCCCGTCAACAAAAGAATCACCTTCCGTCTCCTCACCCACGCACACAAAGCCCTACACGATCAAGGCCCGAGCTACCTCAACAACCGAATCAACTTCTACGCTCCCAAACGCCACCTCAGATCGACCAGCCACGCCCTCGCCACCGTCCCCCGCATCCGAAGAGCGACAACAGGAGGAAGGTCCTTCTCCTACCTGCCCGCCAAGACCTGGAACTCCCTCCCGACCGACCTGCGCCTGACCCAAGACCACCTCTCCTTCAGGAAGAAGCTCAAGACCTGGCTGTTCGAGCAGTAACGGCACCCCCCCCCTAGCGCCTTGAGACCCTACGGGTGAGTAGTGCTCTCTATAAATGTCTTGATTGATTGATTGATTGATGCTTGCCCTAAATAGCGTGCTCTCCGCGTCCCTGATCACCTGGATGCTCCAAGATGGCGCTCACCCTCGTCTACGCAAGGCAAGATGTCCGCCGGCAACCACAACCTCCCCAGAACCGGGTCCGCCAAACAGCGGTGGTTTTTCCACAATTATGGTGCAAGGTAGGGGGCAAGCGGGGAGCTAAAAGCAAGGGGTAATAAAAATTAAAATTGAAATCAAATCCAAAAACGGGTCTTTAAAATGAAATAGCGCGAAGCACAAGGAAACCGCGACCAGCGCGACCAGTAGCGAGGCGCTGATGTAAGTCTCAGCCTCAGGATACCTTACCAGGTAATCCCCTCGTGATGCTCACCCTAAATAGCGTGCTCTCCGCGTCCCTGATCACCTGGACGCTCCAAGATGGCGCTCACCCTCGTCTACCCAAGGCAAGATGTCCGCCGGCAACCACAACCTCCCCAGAACCGGGTCCGCCAAACAGCGGTGGTTTTTCCACAATTATGGTGCAAGGTAGGGGGCAAGCGGGGAGCTAAAAGCAAGGGATAATAAAAATTAAAATTGAAATCAAATCCAAAAACGGGTCTTTAAAATGAAATAGCGCGAAGCACAAGGAAAACGCGACCAGCGCGACCAGCAGCGAGGCGCTGATGTAAGTCTCAGCCTCAGGATACCTTACCAGGTAATCCCCTCGTGATGCTCGCCCTAAATAGCGTGCTCTCTGCGTCCCTGATCACCTGGACGCTCCAAGATGGCGCTCACCCTCGTCTACCCAAGGCAAGATGTCCGCCGGCAACCACAACCTCCCCAGAACCGGGTCCGCCAAACAGCGGTGGTTTTTCCACAATTATGGTGCAAGGTAGGGGGCAAGCGGGGAGCTAAAAGCAAGGGATAATAAAAATTTAAATTGAAATCAAATCCAAAAACGGGTCTTTAAAATGAAATAGCGCGAAGCACAAGGAAAACGCGACCAGCGCGACCAGCAGCGAGGCGCTGATGTAAGTCTCAGCCTCAGGATACCTTACCAGGTAATCCCCTCGTGATGCTCGCCCAAAATAGCGTGCTCTCTGCGTCCCAGATCACCTGGACGCTCCAAGATGGCGCTCACCCTCGTCTACCCAAGGCAAGATGTCCGCCGGCAACCACAACCTCCCCAAAACCGGGTCTGCCAAACAGCGGTGGTTTTTCCACAATTATGGTGCAAGGTAGGGGGCAAGCGGGGAGCTAAAAGCAAGGGATAATAAAAATTAAAATTGAAATCAAATCCAAAAACGGGTCTTTAAAATGAAATAGCGCGAAGCACAAGGAAAACGCGACCAGCGCGACCAGCAGCGAGGCGCTGATGTAAGTCTCAGCCTCAGGATACCTTACCAGGTAATCCCCTCGTGATGCTCGCCCTAAATAGCGTGCTCTCCGCGTCCCTGATCACCTGGACGCTCCAAGATGGCGCTCACCCTCGTCTACCCAAGGCAAGATGTCCGCCGGCAACCACAACCTCCCCAGAACCGGGTCCGCCAAACAGCGGTGGTTTTTCCACAATTATGGTGCAAGGTAGGGGGCAAGCGGGGAGCTAAAAGCAAGGGATAATAAAAATTTAAATTGAAATCAAATCCAAAAACGGGTCTTTAAAATGAAATAGCGCAAATCACAAGGAAACCGCGACCAGCGCGACCAGCAGCGAGGCGCTGATGTAAGTCTCAGCCTCAGGATACCTGGTATGGCAATATCATGAAACAGCTGAAGGACGTTGTTCCGTAAGCTGCAGACAGGCTCAGCTCATGCCAGAGCACCATCTCACATGAAACCACTCTGCCTCCATGATTGTCGAGGCCTTCATAGGAGTGACTCATAGGTTAACATGTGTCCATATAGGTTAGATATAGATATACTATACCTAAGTAAGAGGTGCTTACACCAACTTACCCCAGCTGAGTGATCAGCCAGTTGTGTCAAATAGCTAGGCCAGGCCAGGGGTGGCACAATACATGCTGCAGCCCCTGGTAGGCCTAGGATACACCTATGCCCTGGGTACCTAGGGTACACTGTTACAGGGGCCTATAAGGTGACCAGTTTCAATTGGTAATGCACCTAGAGTGCATTGGCATTAATTTAGAGAGAGAACAGCAGGCTGTGGGTCTGATTAGCAGGCCCACAGCCACATCAAAAAGTTTGGGCTGACCATAGGATAGCAGACCCTACTCTCATACAATCAGGACCACCAAAATAGCCTCGTTCAAAGACCGCCTTGACAACAACGCCCACAACAGCAAAGAGCTCTTCAACGTCGTGAAAGAACTCTCCAATCCTAGCTCTTGCACCAACGATATCCCGCCGTCACAAGCCCTGTGCGACACCCTCGCTGCCTTTTTCCACCGCAAGATCACCGACATTCACCACAGCTTCCACCCCCGGCTGAACCCTGCGGACCCGCCAGGACGAACACTCCGAACCCCACCCACCACGACCTTCTGACCTTCTGACCACCTGGACCAACATAAGCACCGAAGACATAATCAAGACCATGAACACCATCCACTCAGGCTCCCCGTCTGATCCCCTTCCGCACCACATCGCCAACAAAGCTGACAGCCTCATCGCGCCCCACCTGGGCAACATCATCAACCTCTCCTTCGGAACCGCCACCTTCCCTGAGAGCTGGAAACACGCCGAGATCAACGCCCTACTAAAGAAACCCAAGGCGGACCCGAGCGACCTCAAGAACTTCCGGCCCATCTCCCTGCTTCCGTTCCCAGCGAAAGTCATCGAAAAGATCGTCAACACCCAGCTCAACCGCTACCTAGAAAACAACAGCATCCTGGACCCCTCCCAGTCAGGATTCCGCAGCAACCACAGCACCGAGACCGCCCTCATCCCCGCCACAGACGACTTCAGAATACTACTCGATAACGGCGAGACAGAGTCCCTCATCCTCTTGGACCTCTCCGCCGCCTTCGACACAGTTTGCCACCACATACTTCGCACGCGCCTCCACGACGCAGGGATCCGAGGCAAGGCCCTGGATTGGACCTCCTCCTTCCTCACCGACAGAATCCAGAGAGTCCGCCTCCCCCCGTTCCAATCCGGAACCACCAAAATCACCTGCGGCGTCCCACAGGGATCCTCCCTCAGCCCGACGCTGTTCAACGTCTACATGGCGCCCCTTGCCCGCATTACCAGACTACACGACCTCAACATAATCTCCTACGCCGACGACACCCAGCTGATTCTCTCCCTCACCAAGCACCCCCTCATTGCCAAATCTAACCTGCACCAGGGTATGAAAGCCGTCGCCAATTGGATGGGAGGCAAGCCGGCTCAAACTGAACACGGACAAAATAGAGATCCTCATCTTCGAGCCCAATCCCTCAGCGTGCGACGACTCCTGGTGGCCAGCATCACTGGGAACCCCCCCGGTGTTGTAAACGTATCTAGGACCCTATTTAAATATTCCCGATTTATGCCCTTATGTGGTTATATCAAATCATATCCTTATAAAGGCATAAGAATCATACCCATATTAAGTCATAGCCAATGCAGTCCAAATACGGCAAGGCTACTCCCATAGACTCCTAGAAAGCACAACGCGTTCTTAAACAAGCCAAGCTTCCAGCAGCCCGGGAATTCCCCCTGCTTCTGTATTGATTTGTCGTAGAACTCCTGGAGTCCTGAAAGAACTGCAAGTTCTTAGTGACGTCTTATGTCCAACCTTACGTCAAACTCGGCACCTTCCAGGTATAAATATACCAGCATATGCCCTAGCAAAACACACGGTGGTTTGGAGCAGATCGGCTATCTACTTGCCCGACGCCCTGCTGCAGCGAGTGCCGAAGGAAGCCGACCCTCCCATTGACGCACTGAGAGAGACGCTGTCTTTTCTCCTGCCGAGAAATCCAGCTCCAGTGTTTCCCTGTCACCCTTACCGGTTGCTGGGAGATCGAGTCCTGAGAGAGAGATACAAGACCTCCTTCATTCTATAACCAAGGTACGGAGCTGATTAGACCCTTAGAGAATTCTTGGTTCAGATTCTTGGCAGAAACTATCTTAACTCAAACTGCAGCTCACTTACTCTTCCCACGTACTAGGCTTAGGTTAGGTACACCGGGGTAGGCGTATCTTAGAAGCACCAGTTGAGTACGTTTAGTCATGATTTTATCTATGTATATATCTTATCTATTTTAAACACCGTATGGCTTAGAAACCATACCATGCTTTTACAGTATTATTTCATAATACTCCTTTTACTGTACACACTTTACTTTATGACAAGTATTGCAATTGTGGCAACTCACTTCTCTTGCATGAGAAAGAAGACTGTTCAATAAATAACCACTTTTATTGAAAACGCCCGTCTCTCTATTTCTCTGTGCTTCTGGTGAAACTAAGCATGCACGATTGACTGAGTAAAATAGTTATCTATTGTTTCCGCGACTCTGGAGGTATACTCCTTATTCTGGAGGGAGCAAAGTTGTCATGTTTATGCGGTTGTCAGAAACTAATCCCTTCTTGTGTACTCGAGAAAGTTTCTAGTGACCTCTGAGCTAGCTGGCATTCATAATTAAGTCTAACATATTCAATAGAGACCTAGTTGACCTAAGTCCTACGTCTAAACTATCGTTTATGTTATTCCAATGCGCAGAGCCTATTGGGAATATAGGAACTACACTACATGGCGCCCAACGTTTGGTAAGGCGATAATTTAACGCTAGATACTAGAGTAACTCAGTCGTGCTTGTCACACAGACCCCTTTTTCCCGTAAAAACTCCAATAGACGGTTAAATATCCGCCAAAACTTAGAAGGACGAGAATCCTATGTATTAGTTTTTGGTTTAGTCAACGTTGAAGGATACAGTGTTCCAAAATATTGTGCACCGAATCTTTGTCTCCTTGAAACTCGCTCTGCAGAAACCTTTCAGTCAGTAAAATGACGGGAAGTGAAGACGAAAGAGATGCTTTGGCAGCTCAACTTTTAGCGGAGGACACAAGTCTCCGGCAAGATGACCCGGATGCTATAATCATCCCGGCAAATATAAGGAAAACCATAACTATAAAACTTATAGAAAATGGAGTATCATCAAGAGGTGGTACAGTCATATTTGTGGTAGAGGCCCATGAATATCGGCAGACAGAGGTGTTCTATTCATGGATAAATATTCCAGCTGCAAATGCTGTGACACACGAGTTCCACTACTACAAAACAGAGGAACCTCCAGAGGAATACGTCCCTTTCGATGACGTTGAAATTCCACTAACCTACCAAGAGCATCAGCTATGGTTTAATGGCACCCTAAAACATCAAAATTACATTACCAGGCTCGGTCCACTAGGTAGACCAGGTGCCACATGGCCGGTTCTAGCCGGCTATACACCACATCCTGACATTGAAAAAATGTCAAACGGAGAACTTTTAGTAAAGCTAAAACAACTAATTAAAATACATAGACAATTGGTCCAATATGTCATGCGGACTTTAACAGTCCAACCAGCAATAAGGATTCCACAGCACACCCCTCACCAGGGGAACACAAATAAAATTACACCACAGACTATACAATCAGTCATTAGCAAATTACCCGCAAAACGGGAACAAATTCCGTTCTGGTTAGCTAAAAAAATTACTCAAATAGAGGCAGTATTTCCTGATACTACACCTAATGAAAAATACAGAATTCAGACAATCTGTCCACCAATGGGGATAGCACCACATGTGGAGGACTGTGACACTTGGGGAACAGTCTTTGGTTCGGTATACACAAAAACACATGGTGTTCCGTCTATGGTGGTTATACCAGACGTACTAAGACAGATTCAAAATGAATACGGTCCAGAGCCTGCTTTAAATCTAGTTATGAAATTACTGAAAGACTTTAAGCAATTCTCGGCTATACTATTAGCCAACATAAAAGGAGAAGCAGCATCTGTGGCGATCCGCCAAAAATTGAAAGAAACAGATATAGCAGAACAACCTTTTGAACTTGCCAGAATAATTGAAAAATCCTATGAAGAATTAGGTAGAGATAGTTTGGATGGGAAACCACTAATACCACAACTAACTGAAATTCCTGAAAAAGCTTTATTAAGAATAATATCATTACTCCAAAAAAGAAGTGGGAGGGTAATAAACAAACTACTCACAGAGAAAAACAATTTCAGTCCAGAGGAAGGTCTCCCCAACGGAGAAATATATCTCCAGGACGAGGGGACAGGTCTCCACAACGGGAGCCCTTTGAAAAAAGATACAACCTTAGAAATAGGGTTAATTTAAGAAAACCTGACAGATATCAAGATAATGATACACGTCCCTCTCGATCTTTTCAGACTTCCTCACAGAAATCGGAAAGAAGAGGACGGTCAGAACATAAAGAAGAGCGCGTCAAGTCCAAAGACAAGGAACCTGCTCATCAAAGTAAAAAATTGCAATTTCCCAAAAAGAAGGTAGCTAGTATTAAAATAAAACATGCAGAGGATTCTGAGGACACAACTCAAGAACAGAGAATGGGCCCAGACATTGCTAGACAGCGCAGCAGAAGTGACCATAGCTCGCAAGATCCTGATGAATCTTCTGGAGACAGTGGACACAAATGAATACATTCAAGTGGAAACTGCAGACACCAGAGTTAGTGTACCCCATAAATTATATGAAATAACATTACGTATAGAAGGGGACAAAACTAGGAAAATAAGAGGTCTCTTTTGGGAGAATCTATCTAAAGGCTATGATATCCTTCTAGCAGAGAAAGACTGGCTACCAGAGATTGTCAGGGAGTGCCCACATGGCGAAGAAATGATTATGCCTGCCTTCTCAAATCACATTCCAATTCATAAAAAATACACATATGCTAGAAAATGGGCAGTGGCCCAAGCCCCTGCATTACACAAAAATCATGTAGGATGGGATGAGGATTCTCCTCACCATAAAATTCAGTTAAAAAAATCAACCTACTGCACAGAGGCAGTATCCTGTTAAGCAAGAAGCTAAAAAACAAGTCGGGGAGATCTTAGATCAACTTGAATACCAGGGGGTGATTGAAACATGCATCTCACACTCGAAAATCACGCCAGAAAGAACAACTTAAAATTTCTGAATGTCCCAGAAGATATGGAAGGCGGGGACATTAAGGCATTCGTGGTGGCATTACTTAAAACTACAATCTTAAAGGATTCCACGGATGGTGACTCAGAATTATTGGTGGATATTCAGAGGGTTCACCGGGATCCATATAGGCGAAACCCAGGGAGAGAGCGCCCCAGGAAGATCCTGGTGAATTTCCTGACATACGCAATTAAAGAAAGGATTCTGTCCATGGCACTAAAAATGGGGGTTATAAAATCAACTTCCTTCTCCACTCCTTTCTCCTTCACAATCCGCTCGGACATCTCACACGCAACAGCCACCAAACAATGGGAGATGGGCAAGAGATTCCCCATATTTAATGCATTAGGTGCCCGTGCTCAGTTGAAATTCCCTGCTACACTCCACATAATGTGGAGTAACCATATGTATAATATACGGCAGATAGAAGAAACGGATATTCTCATTGAAAAGATAAAGGCAGGTAGTAAAGGGGGTGGAGGAGAACAGAGTGGTGTAGTAGCCCATAAGTAAATAGGATACAGTCCATCTGCAATAGGGTCTGTTCTCATTTTTTGAGTTATGCAGAGTCATGTAATTAAATATAATTAAATTTAAGACACACATGGGAGGAAGTACAGTGATCGCTGCCATTCGGCAAAATGTAGACGATAACTAAGAAGGTTATAAACTCAACATACACAGAGGGGGGGGGAGGACCCGTCCAAGGGCATATGCTCGAGAAGACAGGGAGGGTTCCCCAAGGGGGGTGGGAGGAGCTGGGGAGGGGTAGAGGGGGGAGAAACACAGGTGAGGGAGTAAGGGGTACAAAAAAGAGAAAATTCGGTCCTCACTTCTATCATAAGTTCCAGGAATTCCCGGAGTTCAGGCATGTGGGGGATTGGTCGACAAAGAAGGGGTGGACGGAGAATATAAATGTCCCATAATAAAGTACCTTATATATCTTGGAACGTGAACGGTCTCAGGTGCCCAAGGAGAAGGAGGTTGATTATGAGTTTCTTGGAACAATCTCCGGCCAAAGTTATCCTGCTTCAGGAAACCCATTTAAGCTCTACAGAAAGTAAAGAGATCTTTGGGAAATTGAGTTGGATAGGTGCATTTTGTTGTTCAGGCCAATCTGCGGTGAATAAGGGTGTTGCAATTTTGATTAAGGCCAGGTTTAGGAGATCCATAAAATTAACTTCTACAGATCAGTCAGGTAGATGGGTTCTGGCACAGGTCGATTTTAGTGGTAGTGAGTACACCATAGTTTCCTACTACGGCCCTAACATGGACGACCCGACCTGGTTACTTAGAGTTCAGTCCAAAGTAACGGTGGCTACCTCCCCTGTGATTATAGGGGGGGAGTTTAATGTACTTTTAGATCCTCGACAGGATCGATCTAATTATAGTCTCCATGTTACCACCCCGCATTCTAGACGAGCTATGATTAATGTGATGCATGAGGTGGGGCTTAGTGACCTCTGGAGGATTAAGGGGGAGACTGCACCGGGTTTTACGTATTTCAGCAAAAAACACGCGCATGCTTCAAGATTGGATTATGTCCTGGTAGACAGGCTTGGCCTGGAGTCTATACATGAAATTAAAATACTTCCGAAGATCCTTTCAGATCATGCTCCCATTTTATTTACATCTAGGATGGGCAGCACTAGCAGGACTTCCATTAGATGGACTCTAAAGAGGTCTGTACTTTGTAAGCAGGACATAGTCACTGCTATTATCACAGCAACTAATAACTATTTTTCAGATAATGTTGGTTCCGCTCCAATCGAGTTCGTCTGGGACGCTTACAAGGCCTATATTAGAGGTCAAATTCATAGCCTTACTAGTGCTAGTAATAAGGAGGAGGCTCTTAAACTCAAAAATCTGGAAAACAAAATCTCATTGTTAGAAATTAAAAACCACAGTGTCCATTTAGACAATTTGTCACAAGTTATAGCTGACCTAGAACATCATTGGCTGGAATACAGTGGGCTGATGGACCTAAAAATCAAAGCACAATGGACAGCCCATGCTATGGAGAACTATGAGTACGGGGAGAAGGCGGGGGCTATTCTGGCTAGTAAAATAAGAGCAGACAGGGTCAGAAACAACATAAATAGCCCGATTATTGATAATCAGGGAACCATATCCTCCCAGCAGGCGGATATTAAAGAACATCTACTCTCCATGTTCTCTAAACTATATGAAAAAGACGAATTGGCACCGGATTCAGATAACACCCTACGGTGGCAGGAGAGTAAGGCCTTGCCAATATTAACAAACCAAGGTCGAGAACTCCTCAATAGTCCCTTTACGCAGGAAGACATTGGAGTATATATCAAGAAAATAAAAAGCAATAAAGCGGCTGGCCCGGATGCCCTTCCCGGAGAGTTGTATAAAGTACTACAGGACATCTTAGTGTCACGGTTGTGTGATTTATTTAACTACGTCCATAGTCCGGAGGGGAGGGCACCCCCCTCATGGAAGGAGTCAATAATCGTGTTAATATTAAAACCTGGGAAGGACCCCCTCAAGGCTGACTCTTTTAGACCTATCTCCCTGCTGAACGCGGACTATAAGATCTTTACTAGTATTTTAACAGGGAGATTGGCAAAGTTAATTCCACAACTTATAAATCCTGATCAAAAGGGGTTTGTCCCTGGGAGACATATACACGACCTAACCCTCCAGCTGATCGGAAGTATAGACTTAGCAGAGGCACGGTCGGAACCCTTGGCAATAGCGGCTTATGACGCGGCCAAGGCTTTCGACCGTGTTAACTGGGGTTTTTTGTGGGATGTACTGACCTTGATGGGTTTTGGGGCAACCTTTATTAAGACACTGAGGGACTGCTACGAGGGTGCATCCGCTGCAATCCTATTAAACGGTCTATTAACTTCACGTTTCAGTGTAGGGAGAGGAACTAGGCAGGGGTGCCCTATCTCGCCCCTACTATTCGACCTTTACATCGAGCCTTTGGCGCAAGCACTTCGATTGGATGACCGGGTCACACCCTTCAGGGCAGGAAATTTCAGTTGTAAATTGGCACTATATGCTGACGACCTGTTAATCTATACTGATAATCCGATGGAGGCACTCCCCAGAGTGGAAGAGATAATGAAGGACTTTGGCCAATACTCAGGGTATATGATTAATAACTCAAAAACGGAAATAATGTGCTGGGGGGTGGATAACTGGGGGGGAGCTCAAAGTAAACAGTTTAGATACCTGGGAATAATAATAACACCAGATCTCAATACTATACCACAGATTAACATCAAGAAGGTGACGAAGGATATTGATCATCTTCTGCTGAGATGGCAGAACCTTTACCTCACAATTTATGGCCGGGTCAATCTAGTTAAAATGGTAATATTGCCAAAGCTGACATACTTATTTGATATGATCCCATTGACTTTCCCGCACAAATTTTTGGCTAAGATCCAGGGGAAAATAGGCAGCTTCATATGGGCTAATAAGAACTCTAGGGTCTCCTGGAAAAAGCTAAAAAGAAGATTGAGGAAGGGAGGGCTTGCGCTTTCGGTTATCCTTTCATATTCCTTTGCCTTTCAACTGAAAAACATCCGATGCCTCCTGTCCAGCCCTGATGATTCCAACTGGGGGCGGGTATTGAATACAATGGTGGAACAAGAGAGTGGGGGCTGTGGGTTCCTTTATAAGTTCGGTGCGCCACAATTCTACAAAAAGGTGCGCTTAAAGGTATTGAAACATGCACTTTTAGTCTGGCTTAGAGTTAAGGAGAAATGGGGTATAAAATATTATTCAGATCTCGCCCCAATCTGGGACTCCCCGGGGTTGCCGCCCTGCTTTGATGACAGTCTCTCTCTTCCTATTAGGAGAGCAGGGATAATAATATGGTCAGATATAGTATCCTCAGAGGGGGTGGTACCTTGGGAGGTTTTGAGATCAAAGATTGGGGACTCCTTTTCGAGATTCAAGTACATTCAGATCTGCTCCTGGTTTGCCGCCGAAAAGGTTAATATAGGTGGAAACTGGGATGTTGAGTCTTCACTCCAATCCCCGAGTCCTATGAAGAAGGAGGTAGGATTTTGGTACAGGAAAATGCTGGAGGTGGAGGAATCGGAGACTCCCCCAATGTATCATATCTGGAATACTTCTAGGCTGGAAGATTCAGCGGCAGCTCTTTATGACACATCTCTCCATTTCCTATACAAATATGTTAGATCAGCTTCCCTGAAGAAAAATCACTATTTCACCATCAATAGGCTTTATTATACACCAAAAAAATAGCCAAATTTGTGAATCCCCCCCATCATGTTCCAGGTGCGGGTTAGTGGAAGGTGACGATTCGCATGTTTTTTATGATTGTCCTATATTGGGCCCCTTCTGGTCTTTAGTAGAGAAGGCCCCAGAGGGAATCTTTAAGGTACAATTAAGTTTGAATTTAGCTAGAGGTTTTTTTGGGCTCGATATTGATCTAATTAGTTCATTAAGGGGGGTACAGGTAGCGTTATTTCTAAGTTTAGTTTTAATTGCACGCAGAGAGATATGTAAACTATGGAAGGACCCCAGCCCACCTCTGTATGAAAGTTGGTTACGGGCGGCACTAAGCACTGCGCGCTTAGAATCAGGACTGGGGCGAAATGTAAATAATATGGTGTGGGATCCTCTGGTGGAATGGGGAAGGGAAATGAGGCTGGGCTAAGGCCTCCTGTCCAATGATTACACCAGGCCTCGGAATAAAGGGGCAGGGCGGGCTGGCCCAGGCTTCTGCAAGATCATCAGCCCTAGGGCGCCCACAACGGAATGGGTTGAGTAAGTTTATTTGCACAGCTTTTGGTGGAATGAGGACAAAAAAGAAAAGACAGTAAGAAACATGCACATCACAAATGAACAACCCTTTGTTTCCTGTCTCCAAACCAGACGATTCATATCGTCTAGTTTTGGACTACAGACACCTAAACTCTTGTTGCAAAACATTTGCAGTACAAAACTCACACAGTGCAGCACTAATGAATAACATTGTGCGCAAAAAATATAAAACGACATTAGATATTTCAAATGGTTTCTTCTGTCAAAACATTGCATCAGAAAGCAGGTACTTGACCGCTTTCTCCAGTATGGGGGCCCAAAGGCAATTCTGTTGTGTCCCCCAGGGATTCAAGAACAGCCCAGGATTATTTTCAGCCAGGGTAACAGATATACTACAAATGTATGATGATGAGGCATTATCTTATGTTGATGATATCTATCTTACAGACGATGACCTGGAAACACACTTGAAAAGAGTGAACACCATAATACTTGGGTTCGCATCTGAAGGGTACAAATTCAACTTTATAAAGTCACGAATTGCCCACCTCACTGTCCTATTTTTAGGATACGAGTTATCAAGTGAAGGCAAAAGCCTAGCAAACAACTACTTAGAGAAGTGTGCAGTACTCCAAGCTCCAAAAACGCTGAAAAACTTACAATCAATTCTAGGTTTCCTGAATTTCGGAAGAACTTACATTCTAAACTACGTAGAGAGGGTTAAACCTCTCTACGAATTAATAAAACCTGATTTCAAACCAATTAATTGGACTCAGAAACACACAAAAATTTTACGATCAATACAAACAGACATGTTAACTAAAACAAAACTGCAAACATGCGCAAACAAACGCAACCTTGTAATCCGAGTCATCCCAGGAAGATGCGGATTTATGTACCTGACCTCTAATGAGGGAGAAACAGTTCCAATTGCTTAATAAATCACACTTGTACACACAAGCTGAAATGAAATTAGGTTCTACTGAAAAAATTCTGACTGCGGTTCAAACTGCTGTAGCAAAAGAAAGAGCCCTCGCACAAGGTAAACGTATAATAATTGTTACACCGGTATCAGCCCTTGAGGCAGTAACAAGACCGAGCATTCCAAATGCTAAAGCTTTAGATCCAAAATGGATACGATGGGAAAATTCTCTTGCTACAACAGACGTGATACACGCATTTGATCCTAAAATGAAAAAGCTAGAACACGAACATGAATGTCCTCTGTCAATCGAAATTCTGCCTCTCGAACAGTACACCTGTGTAATCTACACAGACTTATCTGCACAACACTACGTTGTGGATAAACAAGTTTACAATGCAGCATGCGCGATGGTTAAAGGTCGCTGGCGCATAGGTAAATTCAGACCCCTGGTCACTAAAACTCAATCACTCGGAGATTGTACAGCTCAGTGAGCTGAACTACAGGCTATAAAGATGGCGCTTGAGAATGCCGATTGCGAATTCCCCACACTAATAGTGTGCGATTCGTATTATTGCGTCCATTCTTATAATAATTTCATGCAGACCTGGATTGAAAATGGTTACAAAGATGAGACAGGTGTCACAATAAAGCATAAAAAACTATGGGAACAAGTACTTCTTTTACAGAAAGAACTACGAAAGACTCACGTGATACATACACTGAGTCATCAATGTGATGGCGTTGAAGTTGCAGGGAATTCATTGGTTAACAAAGCCACAACGGCAGCTGTTCAACCGGCTTCCATAGCTACAAAAAAGCGTTCTAAAAAACAAATAGATGGAGAAACCATGCTGGCAGTAAAAGCCTCATTAAAAGGCGACTATGCGGCATTACCTCTCAACTATCCACTCAACAATACATACATAATTGATGCGAACTCCGTTCCTTTTGCTCGAATCCCTGGAGTGGGGGACAGAGTAATTCCAAACACGAACCGGAGGGCTTACTTGATTCAAGAAGCACACATGGGAATGGGTCTGAGGCACCAAGAGATCTTGAAATCTCTAATAGAATTGCAATCACAATACTGGTGGCCGGGGATGAGCGTGCAAATTAATAACTTTGCAAAGGATTGTCAGGACTGCAATAGAGATCGCAGTTGTGAACCGGACAAGCTACCAGCCCAGACACCTCTATTAGACAGCATTAGGCTATCTACACACAGACATCCACACGGAAAAATGCGATCCCATAAATATTTAGACGAGATTCATTTGGATGTGGCCCCAGCGCTCGGCTGACGCCAGAACTGTTATAAAAGATTTGCAAGTCTTTATCGGCACATACGCAATTGGCATGCTACATTCTGACCAAGGTATTTGAAAGGGGTGATGAGTGTGTTGGACGTTACATCTTGGTGTCCTTAGGCTCAATCCTTTTTTGTATGAATAGAATCAGAAGAGTCCGTACTTTATGGAAAATTGCTCTTTATTTGTATAGATAAACCGTAGACAGCCGACACGTGTTTCGCCCCTATGGCGAATTGCGCCAGGGCTTTTTCAAGGCTGTAATAGATCACAATAAAAGATTGTAAGTATTCGTAATTGAGAAGAGAGCGCCTGTGACCCCAAAGACCGTGCAAGAGTACAGAAAAGAGGTAGAATAGAGTGCAAATTCACTGGTGTAAAAAGTGTGGTGTGTAATCACCGAGTAAGGGAGGTCCCTTATGTGAGTTTTAAGAACGGGTGTGTGCATGCAGACGAAAAGCGTCAGGCACTGAGAGTTTTGCCACCACTAATTTTGTGCAAATTAGATGTAGAGCTCTTAAGATTTACAGTTTAGATTAATTGGAGGTTAGGTAGAGTCTAAATGATCATAAGTAAGCAGATGCCACCACAAGTCTAATTATAAAAAGGGTAAAGATATTTTACCAAAGTAAAGAGATTGAAGGACGTGAAAGGAAGGAAAAATTTAACATTATCTGTTTCATACCTATTTACAATGTTTTGTATTCTGTAAACTTCGTCATAATATACACAGTGTATTTCAACATTTGATCCAGTTTGTAAATCTGTTGATACAACATTTTCAATTTTTTAGAAGAAAGTTGTTATATTGTAAAAAAGCCATTTTTACTGTAGTCATTAAGAACATACTTTTGCCTATTTCTAAGTCTAGTGACAGTCTGGTTCAGCATTTACCATTTTTCTAAAAAAATTGTTATATTACAAAAAACCATTTTTACTGTGGTCATTAGGAACATATTTTTATCTGTTTCTTAGTCTACTAACAAAATAAATCAAAGGATACGGTGTAGTGTGCCGCTATCTATTCACGGAGATATCATTGTTTCCATATTGTGGTTCACAACATATGAGCCCAGAAGTTCCGACCTATATCTCAGGATTATCAATTGATAAAGATCGATGAAACGTAGTTAAACAGGTTAGCTCAGGGTCATCGATTTGGGTCTAATGAGTCGTATGAGCGGATATTGGGTTGGGAAAAGAAGTCCCTTGATTTGTGGGGCGTAATCGTAAATGAGTTAGGGCAGATGTTTAAGCAATAAGTAGTTGGGTAAGTTTATTGCATATAAAGTCTAGTTTATGACATCAAGGGAAAAGCAATTTAAATTTCATCAGCAAACAGTTGTACAGACCTAGGGGGTTTGAGCCCTTCGGTATATGGACACGGGCTAGGCAGGTTTACTTAAAGTATACAGACTCTTGTGCAGTTTCTTGAGAGCACACCCAATGGATGTGTGTACCGGGGATGGTAGTTCGACAGGAGGTGATACGGTACCACATACTCCAATGTGGAGAAATCAGCTTGGCGGGCTTTTTTAGAGTGATGCTTCAGTAGCACGGCTTAATTGATAAGACACCATGCGGGTGTGTGCGTTGGAGGATGAATGTCCGACAATTAATATTTCATGCAGCGTACTGTTATTTTAGCAAACGGGGACTGAATTACGGAAATTAAGTCACTTACTTATTAGGGGTTAAATCTCTAGTGTATTCCTCAAAATCTCTCGTTTCTTGTCCCGTTTCCACGAAGTGCGCGTTTGCGGCACTCTTCCCATTTTAAACCGGAAAAGAAGTATTGACCCGGAAGTACTGATCTCAGCTGTAAATCTACACGGGTTGTTTTTGTGTTTAGGCCTATAATTTGGGAAAGCGGTATGAGAGATCTGGAGATAATCTACATTTTGCGAAGTCATTTATGATAAATATACGTATTATTTTATTGTTTTACATCACATAATCTGAAGGTGATGTGTGGGCGTGAATGGGTGAAAAAATAAAAAACTGACTATTTTTTGAAGCTGATGATGTGTGGGTAAGAGTCAAGAACGGACTTTTGTAGAAAGGGAGCATGTATCTGGGTAGCGCCATATATAAGTGGTATATATGGCGATTATTGACTAAGTGAATAATCACAGTGGACAAGCAATAATTGATTATACGTATTTAAAAGATCTACAGAGGGTGATAGGCAATTTTACTATTCTCCTAATGATGCATTGTCTACTGTCATTGGTCTGACCATTTGTTCGGGGGTGGAGGGAGAGAGTGTAATCTCCCTCGCTTTGAGTCTTATATGTGGGAGACGGGCAGAGCAAGTGCCCTTGTACTTTATATTTCTACTTTTAGGGAAGGGATGCATTTATGTCTAATTTAGAACCTGCAGCGTTCTAACAGAGGATGAATGCGGGTACAGCCATTAACGGTCTTCTGGAGTTTGCTCTTGGTTCAGTCTATCTATTGATTATAACAGTTAGGCATCATCTTGTTCAGTACTATCAATAAACAGTTGTAGTCTATACTAAGCTTAATCAAGACAGTTCTTAGCTTTGATGAGCAAATCATTGTCTCTCTGTTCCATGTGTTGTTCTCAGATGTCGTTTATTCCAGCCAGTGGTGCCATTCATATTCTTGGTTCAGGCCCTTCTCCACTGTGTCCATTTTTATAATGAGCGCACTTTCTTCTCTTCGTAGAAGGCGGTCCACATCACCTCCACGTTTTGGTGTCTCAAGTCTTTTAATACCTACGAATGTGAATGTTCGATTGTGCTCATGGTATTGCAGAAAGTGTTCTACAAGGGATTGTCTGGTGTCAGTTTTATGAATGTTCCGGTAATGTTCCTGAATGCGAATTTTGAGAGGTCTTCTTGAGCTACCAATATAGTTTTTACCACAGGGGCAGGTGATAAGATAGATCGTATTGGTGCTTTCGCAATTGATGAAGTCTCTGATTGTGTATTTTTGTCCATTAATACTGACTTCTTTGGCCTTAGACTGGCCAAGTTTGCAGATTGAGCAGTTTGTGCAGGTGTAAAAGCCTGTGGTTCGTGGTGGAAATTTTAAAGGTTTATTTTTCGCCTCAAAGAATGAAGGACAGAGTATATCACGTAGGTTCCTACATCTAGAAAAACCTAGTTGTGGCTTGGTTGTCAGAGAGTCTTTAAGAGTTGGATTGTCTCTCAATAGGTGCCAGTGTCTGTTTAGAATTTTTCGGATTGTATGTTCACCATTGTGGTATTCAGTGTTGAAGCGAATGGTTGTTTTGTTCTTTTTGACCGAGTTGTTGTAAAGTAGGGGTTGTCTGTCAGTTTTGAGGAATTTCTCTTGTTCTTTAGAGAGTTTTTGTTCATTATAGCCTCTTTGTTTTAGTCGTTGGGTTCCAGCCTCTGAATGATTTTGATATTCTGTTTCTGCACTGCAGTTTAGACGGGCCCGTCTATATTCTCCTCCTGGGATGTTATCAATTGTGTGTGGTGGATGACTGCTCGAGGCATGGAGAATCGAATTTGCAGATGTAGGTTTCCTATGTATTTTTGTTTGTAGTTGCTGGTCCGAAACATATATAGTTAGATCTAGGAAATCGACTTCTGTTCTAGAGATGTTGTATGTGATTTCGATGCCCCATTTGTTTGGTACTAATGATTTGATGAAAGCTCTCAGTTTTTGTTCGCTGCCCTGCCATATTAGGAGAATATCATCTATGTAGCGACCCCACATAATTATGTTGTCGATGATTTCTTCAGATCTTTCTTGCCACAGCCAGTGTTCTTCGACTGTACCCATCAACAGGCAGGCGTATGGCGGGGCAAATTTGGCCCCCATTGCGGTCCCTTGTAATTGAATGTAATATTTGCCATTGAATAAGAAGTAGTTATTGAAGAGGCAGAATTCCAATAGATCTAGAATCATTTTGATCCGTGAAGTTAAGTGAACTGATCTTGTTTGTAAATATTTTCTTGCTGCAGCTAGGCCGTCAGTATGTTTTATTGAAGTGTACAGACTGCAAATGTCAATTGTAATGAGGAGGTAGTCATCTTGCCACGATACATTTTCTAGTTTTTGTAGGACATCCTTGGTGTCTTTAAGGAAGGATGGTAATGCCTTCATCAGGGGTTGTAATTCTGCATCGATGAAGGCCCCTACATTTGAGCAGATGGAGTCAATTCCAGCAATGATTGGTCGTCCTTTCGGTATTCTTCCCGGCTTGTGCACCTTAGGCAACAAGTATAATGTTGGTGTGATGGGGTTTTTTATGAAAAGTACGTTTTTTTCTTCTACGCTCAACAGGCCTTTTTCATGCCATGACCGTGAGCTAACCTGTTTAACTACGTTTCATCGATCTTTATCAATTGATAATCCTGAGATATAGGTCGGAACTTCTGGGCTCATATGTTGTGAACCACAATATGGAAACAATGATATCTCCGTGAATAGATAGCGGCACACTACACCGTATCCTTCGATTTAGTTTGTTAGTAGACTAAGAAACAGATAAAAATATGTTCCTAATGACCACAGTAAAATGGTTTTTTATAATATAACAATTTTTTTTGAAACATGGTAAATGCTGAACCAGACTGTCACTAGACTTAGAAATAGGCAAAAGTATGTTCTTAATGACTACAGTAAAAATGACTTTTTTACAATATAACAACTTTCTTCTAAAAAATTGAAAATGTTGTATCAACAGATTTACAAACTGGATCAAATGTTGAAATACACTGTGTATATTATGACGAAGTTTACAGAATACAAAACATTGTAAATAGGTATGAAACAGATAATGTTAAATTTTTCCTTCCTTTCACGTCCTTCAATCTCTTTACTTTGGTAAAATATCTTTACCCTTTTTATAATTAGACTTGTGGTGGCATCTGCTTACTTATGATCATTTAGACTCTACCTAACCTCCAATTAATCTAAACTGTAAATCTTAAGAGCTCTACATCTAATTTGCACAAAATTAGTGGTGGCAAAACTCTCAGTGCCTGATGCTTTTCGTCTGCATGCACACACCCGTTCTTAAAACTCACATAAGGGACCTCCCTTACTCGGTGATTACACACCACACTTTTTACACCAGTGAATTTGCACTCTATTCTACCTCTTTTCTGTACTCTTGCACGGTCTTTGGGGTCACAGGCGCTCTCTTCTCAATTACGAATACTTACAATCTTTTATTGTGATCTATTACAGCCTTGAAAAAGCACTGGCGCAATTCGCCATAGGGGCGAAACACGTGTCGGCTGTCTACGGTTTATCTATACAAATAAAGAGCAATTTTCCATAAAGTACGGACTCTTCTGATTCTATTCATACAAAAAAGGATTGAGCCTAACACCAAGATGTAACGTCCAACACACTCATCACCCCTTTCAAATACCTTACTGTTTGAAAACTCAAGAGGTCCAGAGTTTTCTTGAGTGTGTTAGCATTATCAAAAATCTGTGAAAACTAATGTGGACTTGGATTCCTCTGTGGACCACCTCCCCTCTGTAGAAAACATTCTGACCAAGGTCCTGCGTTTAGCTCTCGAGCTTACAAGGAGGCCACGGCCAGCTTGGGCATTGCATTGCAGTACTCTAGTCCATTCCATCCTGAGGGAAATGCGGTAGTGGAGAGAAAAAAACGTGACATAAAGCAATCTACAACAGCGAGGGTATTAGGTTCGGGTGATGGGTGGGTCAAACATCTAATAAGTGTCCAACGTAGTTTTAATAATCTGCCAAGACATTCTCTGGGTGGAATCACTCCGTATGAACTTATGTTTGGTACAAGAATGATAATCGAAGACCTCGATAGTCAGACTTCAGTGGTGGAACAAAAAACCTTTGATATCAAAGATCGTTTGGCTGTTTTACAGGACTTAAATGAAACAAGAAGAAGTCTAAGTAACACAAAGCTAAAGCCAACGGCCACCTGTCCCACCAAGACCTGTCTGGATTCCAAAGATTGGGGATCTGGTCAGAGAAAAGATCGCGGTGAAGAAGGAATTTGGGCCTTCATACAGGGAAGCAGTACCTGTCTTAGCTATCAGCGGAACAAGATCAGTAGTACTACCGCCCCTTGCTGGTAAAAAGGAGAACAGAGTTGTATCAATCGACCTGGTAAAACCACAAACATGTGTCCAATAATAAGTAGTAGGCCCAGTGGACTCCCAACATGTAGCAGAATACCAAACCTTGCGACAATTCAAGAGGTTCAAACTGAGAGACTAATCACATTTGATAAACCTGCAGTGAATAAAAAAGGACTATGCAACAAAGCCATGGAACTTGTGCCTCTTGAAACCCAAATTGCAACAGATCGTCAAGAAACACCAATCCACAATGATGTAGCCTCTGATCATACAAATCCAAAGATTAATGAAAATCCGGAAGTAATTCCAACAATTGACAGAACTGCATCTGGCTACTTCATCAATTTCGATGACTTTTCTGAAGATCCAAGTGAACATGAAGAAAAGCCAGCAAATAGAACTTTCAAAGAAAAAACAACTGAACTCTTTCATCAACTTGGAGAAACATATCTGATTTCACCATGGATTGAATTGTGGATTGTGTTAGGTGTACTTTTCCTCCTACTCTGGCTCATTTTGGTTTTACGCTTGGGAAGAATGATTGATGGAAAATACAGCACAATGGACACAGCAAGTCAGTACATCAACTTGGTTCTAAAGCCTCACAGATCTTCTCACATTGAAAAAAGAGAACTATCATCAGTAAACATCACAGCCATTCCTATACCTGGTGGTGTAGCATGGGACGCTACTGATTACGACATCTATGGCCCGGTTGAACTACTGAAATATCCACATCAGTTCAAGGTTTCATTAAGTGACTTTGTATCACCTAGTACTTTCTCTGATGATTGGGACTTTGAAAATATTAATAATATGATGTCAGATTTAGAAATGTCAGCAAAATTTACAGAACATGATTATTTAGAAGGTTCATCAGATTATGAAGAAATGTATTGCTTTAATCATTATGGGCATCACTATTTGCATAAATCTGCTAATCCTAGAAATGTTTTCACATATAATCAATGGGAACATTGTCCAACACCGCCAAAAGGCAGCTCGAAAACATTTTATGAGAATTCCCATACTTCTCACGGTTTGATACAACTGATCTAGAAACGTTTTCTTTTAAAATAATGAATACGACAGGACTGAAAAACATGTTGACAAATACTAAATTGATATATTCTACAAAATTTTATGAAAAAATATCTACATTTGGTTTTGAATTTTGGAAAAACAACATTGAGACAAAAACAGTCTGGGGTACTAAAGAATGGCAGGTACAAGGTTTAGAATCATTATTCAGAGCCTGCATGATCCCAGAACAGATAATGTTCCTGAATGACACCATTCAACAAACAACTTGTCTTGGCCTAGCCAAAATAAAGGACTTAAACAAACCGTCTATACCAAAGCCCATACCTGATAGTAATAGCTCTACAGATGCGGAAATAGACATATTCCATATTTTACACCAAAACAGAACTAATCCTGATTGGAGAAAATGGTTGATCTGGCCCACAGACACTAATAACTGTCAAGATAGATTCCTGAACAAACAGGCCAGACCCATATTCCCTGAGACAACATCCAGGGATAATTACAACATACAGTGTGGGAAAACTATGCCTCGAATGGCTACAGAAATCCACACTGCCTGAAATTAAGCAACACTTGACTTTACTTAAAGAAGGTGCTGACTTGCGAGATTTCTTATCGGGACCTCGCAAACAGCGTCAAAAACGTTTCATATACGTCGGGATATACGCTGCTTAGAACGAAGCTTGGAAAGTAACGCAAATTGAAACTGCGGAACAAATACGAGAAATTGATCGTATTAATTTGGAAAAATCACTGTCTGTAGTGGACAATGGGCTAACGACTGTCCTCCAGAATTTATTCCCTGGACAGCATTGTATCATCTGCTATTGATAAAATAGAACAGGATATGCTAATGTTAAAACATGGCCAGTCCCAATTACGTTCTATTGTACAGTTAGGCTGGACGTTACAAAACCTCCGTTCTAATCAACACAACGTCATTATTTTCTATCTTTAACCTTACAGATAAACAAATTTCTTTGGCACAAAAAGGAGCAGACTATACGGTGCTGAGCATTGAAAAACTAGAAAGATTGCCATTGACAGTCTCTGAAAGACCTGTCATTGAATGGATAACACATGGCACTATCACAATTCCAATAACGACTTTTCAGTTTGAATATTGCCAAAAGCACATACCAGCGGGCCTGTATGAAAGGTTGGGTAAAGGTTACATCAAGTCAACCTGGAATCTACCATATACACATAGATGTTACAGTGGGGGGAAAAAAAGAGGTATTTCTTAGTGGTAACAACTGTAAAAATTCACTGAGCGGTACACTTTTGTGTCAAGGAATTAACTTGCATGGAGCCTGCGAAGGTTCATCAAATAACCTTTCATGCCACCTGCACGGCACCCCTACTACACAAATAGAGCCTTTTTTCAGACAACTTTCCAACGGCAGTTACGTTATAATAAGTGACTGCAGCGGTTGTGGCATGGTGCCAGGAAGGGCCTATCTCGTCAGTGTAACTTCCAGGGTCACTTGCTGTATGCAAACCAGACAAGGAGGCAACGATATGGCCTTCTCTGAATATCTCTTCTATTCGAAATTGATACTTTAAGCAGAATGAAATCCATTCTTTTACAAACTACTGTGCCTTTAACCTCGTCTAGAGAAACGTTTGATCTGCAAGTTGCACGGACAGCAGCAGAGATACATGCATTATTATCGACAAATTGCCCAGTGCATTTCGTAGAAAATGTTAAGTCAAATCTTAAACATGTCTGATACCAGTGGCATCGCACATGTATTTAAGACAGTTTTTTCGGGACAGTTAGCACCCTTTGAAGCAGTCCTGAGCATCTTCCCGAATTTTTCTCTGTGTTCGGCGGCCTGCCTCTCATCTTGGGACTCGTAGCAGGAATCTTATTTTTGTTCCTTCTGCTCCGATATGGCATGTCCAGCTACAAACAAAACTCAGGCTACCGTGGAAGAAACGCTCCTAGCAATGAGATACCAAGACCGGATTACTAAAGTCCTCGGCTTGGCTCAGCTAAGGGATCTGAATACTACCTGGTCACTTTCATTCAGACCAATCTGGCAAGATTGCATCCTACCTGTTCTACGATGCCTGCTCTGTGGAGAAGAATGCGTGTTGGACGTCTGTCTCACACTACCATCAGCAGTACCTATGGATATCGATACTTTACTTGGTTCGGTAATGGCTCATGCAACATGTTGTCCCCAGCGGCTACCTATTGTGATATCGGCATTCGTTGAGACCTCACCATTACGATTAGGTGGCGGTGAGGTACGAGATGAAAGCGGCACACAGGTACAACCTTCTGTGACCATTGCTGATCTAGACACCGATGACGGAAATGCTTCTCACATATGCACTATTTCTACTTTTTCGGACATGGTCCAACTTTCACCTACTGTTGTAGACGAATTCTTTGCCAGCCTATCTGAGTTAATGTTCTCTCCTAACAACGAGAATAACTTTTGAAAACACGAGCACATAGCGTTCCCTGAACTCTGAATTCGACCTTCAGTTTTGCTAAACAGAACTTCAAAAAAAAAACCTGTGAAACTATTTTTTCCCTGTAAGCAAAATTATTTTTTCCCCGTTCCCAAAATATTTACCTTTTTGGCACATGATACTCTGCTTAAAGTAGAACTATTCTTAGAGAACAAGATTTCTATTTTTTTAACACTCTAGAGACAATATTTTGACTTAGCCTCTAGCACATGTACAGTCTTGTATAAATATGTGATGAAATGGTCTCGACCTTCTCTTCTGTATTAAGAGCCATTTCATAAATGTAATTTTCGTGATTCATTCAGTCAACTTTCCAATGTACAATATATGCATTTTCTGAATGATACCACTGCTTGAAAACGTACGGTATAATACTCATTTTTCGTGTATCTACCATTTTGAATGCATTTTATGTATATTGGGGTGGGATGGAAAACACATGCATAGTTATATGTTTAAAATTGCTTAGTATTTAGTAATGATGGACATTATACGTGGAGTGGGTATTGTAAACGTATATAGGACCCTATTTAAATATTCCCTGATGTATGTCCTTATGTGGTTATATCAAATCATATCCTTATAAAGGCATACGAATCATACCCATATTAAGTCATAGTCTATGCAGTCCAAATACGGCAAGACTACTCCCATAGACTCCTAGAAAGCACAACGTGTTCTTAAACAAACCAAGCCTCCAGCAGCCCGGGAATTCCCCCTGCTTCTGTATTGATTTGCCCTAGAACTCCTGGAGTCCTGAAAGAACTGCAAGTTCTTATTGACGTCTTATGTCCAACCTTACGTCAAACTCGGCACCTTACAGGATTAAATATACCAGCATCTGCCCTAGCAAAACACACGGTGGTTTGGAGCAGATCGGCTATCTACTTGCCCAACGCCCTGCTGTAGCGAGTGCCGAAGGAAGCCGACCCTCCTATTGACGCACTGAGAGAGACGCTGTCTTTTCTCCTGCCGAGAAATCCAGCTCCAGTGTTTCCCTGTCACCCTTGCGGGTTGCTGGGAGTCCTGAGAGAGAGATACAAGGCCTCCTTCATTCTATAACCAAGGTACGGAGCTGATTAGACCCTTAGAGAATTCTTGGTTCAGATTCTTGGCAGAAACTATCTTAACTCAAACTGCAGCTCACTTACTCTTCCCACGTACTAGGCTTAGGTTAGGTACACCGGGGTAGGCGTATCTTAGAAGCACCAGTTGAGTACGTTTAGTCATGATTTTATCTATGTATATATCTTATCTATTTTAAACACCGTATGGCTTAGAAACCAGACCATGCTTTTACAGTATTATTTCATAATACTCCTTTTACTGTACGCACTTTATTTTATGACAAGTATTGCAATTGTGGCAACTCACTTCTCTTGCATGAGAAAGAAGACTGTTCAATAAATAACCTGTTTTATTGAAAACACCCGTCTCTCTATTTCTCTGCGCTTCTGGTGAAACTAGTTGTAGGAATAACAGGAGGGAAACCCATAAACCTCGTTGGGATGGGTGTATCGTGTGTAGAAAGAACAATTCCCAACAGGTATTATGCAGAGACAATTTCAAATATGTATGCCTTAGGCATTACAGAAGGAACAGAAACAAGGAGTCAGTTGATTTAGAGAAAGGTAGTATTATTCACCAAGAAACAGAAAGGGCAAATTATTCATAAGCAAATTACAGTTAGAACAGCACTGTAAAGACCAGATCTTATGACAACCCAGTGACACTTGGTGCAAGGTGCTATGTACAATTGGTGCAGTGAGCGTGCAAGTGCTTTAAAATCAGCATTGGCGACGCATTCAACAGAGTATACACATCAATCCAAGGCTCCAAAAACAAGTTACAATCACTTGGAAAACAAATATTTCTTTTAGGAGCACAGAGCGTGATATGCGTCATGTAATTCAAGCTGAGAGGTCGACGGCGTTTCGATCCCAGTTAGTCGGGATCATCATCAGGACAGAGTTGTCGATAGGTACAGTGCTGTAGAGAAAGGAGGGCATGTTTGAGCGGGGGAATGGTAAGGGTGAAACTAAGCATGCACAATTGACTGAGTAAAATAGTTATCTATTGTTTCCGCGACTCTGGAGGTATGCTCCTTATTCTGGAGGGAGCAAAGTTGTCATGTTTATGCGGTTGTCAGAAACGAATCCCTTCTTGTGTACTCGAGAAAGTTTCTAGTGACCTCTGAGCTAGCTGGCATTTATAATTAAGTCTAACATATTCAATAGAGACCTAGTCGACCTAAGTCCTACGTCTAAACTATCGTTTATGTTATTCCAATGCGCAGAGCCTATTGGGAATATAGGAACTACACTACACCGGCACCAACCAACCACGCACGCAACCTAGGGGTCATCCTCGATTCCAAGCTCAGCATGACCAACCAAGTCAACGCAGTCTCCTCCTCCTGCTTCCACACCCTCCGTATGCTCCGCAAGATCTACAGATGGATCCCGGCAGACACACGGAAAACCGTCACCCATGCCCTCGTAAGCAGCCGACTCGACTTCGGTAACGCCCTCTATGCCGGAACCCCGTCCAAACTCATCAACAGACTCCAAAGAATCCAGAACGCCTCCGCACGCCTGATCCTAGACGTCCCACGCCGGGACCACATCACTCCGCACCTGAGAGACCTGCACTGGCTCCCCGTCGACAAAAGAATCACATTCAAAATCATGATCCACGCACACAAAGCTCTCCACATGACCGGCACAGCCTACCTCAACAACAGACTCCTACGTACCCAAGAGGAAACTCCGCTCCACTGACCTGTCCCTGGCCGCCGTCCTGCGCATCCACAGAACCACTTCCGGGGGCAGATCATTCTCCCACCGTGCCCCCAAGACCTGGAACACCCTCCCCCTCCAACTACGACAGACCGCAGACCTCCCAGCCTTCAAAAGACTGCTTAAGACCTGGCTCTTCGACCACTAGCTGCAACCCCTCACCCCCAGCGCCTTGAGACCCTAGCGGGTAAGCAGTGCACTCTGCAAATCCCCTGATTGATTGATTGATCGACTGTTCTGTTCAGGAATATCATCTGTAATGGTATGAGGCACGCTCTAAATAAAGACTCTGTTCCCTGAACCTGGCAATCTTTCGTCCCCCAGATGGGTTTTGTATCTATTGTGTCCCTTCAATAGTCGAAACCATGTATAGACAGTTGGGAGATAAAGGGTTCTGAATATATGAGCTTGGTGTTTGTCAGCATCATTTTATTCTCAGTTGCATTCGTCTGTACTAATTTATAGTAATATGACATTGGGTCTGATGTACTGAACCCTGAAAAGTATGCAAATTTCTGTGGGAATGTGGCAGAACTACCTTTCGGTAGTGTCTGGCAATATTCCCATTGATGGTAAGTATTTACAGTGCACAGAACACTAGCTCTGTACAAAAAGTGATGACCATAGTGCTGGTAACAATACATACTGTCCAAGTTAGGTATATCTTCATACAATTCCCTGTAAGAAAATGCAGCAGATTGTTCTAAATCTGAGAGCATAGTATTAACAGTCTCAATGTCCCAATCGTCAGAGAGTGTACTCGGGGTAACAAATTTATTGAAACTTTAAATATGTGTGGAATTTTCAAATGTTCAGTAGGGCCAATATACATCATATGAAACCCTATCCCAAACTATACCATCCAGTACTGGAACTGCTGAAATGTTCACTAGGGACTAGTCTCTTTGTTCAAGGTGTGATGATATATGTGGGTTCAGGACCAAGTTCACAGGTTGTTCTAATAAACATAAGAGGGTCCCTGAAAGGCAAATCTCAAGGGGAAAAACAGGGAAACAGCAACACAATATGTAGAAAGAACCCCCTGAATACTGATCACATCAAAACAGTCCGACACAGACAGCATCACAATTATATAACTTTTTTTGTGTTTTATATTAAAAAAATATATATATCATAATTTCTTTCAATAAATATTTTGTGCATAAAATGTATACAATTAAATATGACTCACATCTAGATCTGATTTATGCGAGTCCCGACATAGACGAAGCAATATAGAGAATTGAGGTACATGTATCTACAACAACTAAAACAGATTAATATATACATAAACAACAACCCCAAAAAAAATCATAAAGAAGATTACTAATCAAAGAGAAAAAATATATATAATTTTACCATTCCATTCATAAACTTTATTCGACAATTAAGCCATAAAAGTATTACATAAAAGCATACATACTTGGCATAATAAAATAACATAACAAGATAAATTTATATAAATACTTAAGACATAATTAAACTCCATAAGACTAATGCCGAATATAATAATCGCTAAAATACCAATTAAAATCACATGTTTAAAAATTTCAGGTTTACAATATATACAATCTACTATAATTGCTAGAAACTCAATTTCAACATGATAAGGTATACCCTCCAAATTTTTCTTCAATTTCAGGAGGACCTGATATATTATTTCTCATTTTGCTGTTGTAGCTGCTTCAGTCGGATTACCCAAGCCCATTAAAAAAATTTAGCCATGGCAATAGCAATTAAGGGACTGGGATCTGTACATAGGATTCTCAATGCCTCCATGTCTGCGGGTGCCAATTAATTGGCAAATAGGTTTCACCCACATATTCCGCGGTGCTACATATAAGGGACAAAAAAACAGAAGATGACTTATAGATTCTTGTTGGTCCCTGCACCTTGGGCATTTATCATCAGTTACTCCCACCCATTTAGCTGTAAATAATTTTGTTGGAAGGGTGCCTACCCTAAGTTGAAAATAGAGCTTGCGGTCATACGGTTTCTCTATGGCATCCCAATACAATTCCAACTTTGGTTGAAACTTAAATTCAAGGAATCGATCTGTAAGGTGAGAGGAGAGGGCTTTGGTACATGCTGTTGAGTTTACCTTCTCCCAGTACTTAGCCTTCATGATTCTTTTAGATGGAAATACCACATTTGAGGGATCATCCCACAATTCTCCCATTCCCATTCTCACTAGCAGGGATTTAATAGCCTTTAACCAATGTATTTTATGGAAGGAATCCTTTTTGATAATTTCCCTTAGCCCACAGGCATAATGCTGAAGTTCCTCGGTGGTCCATATTCTACGCCAGTACAATAATGGTTGTAGAGTGGCTAGATCTTGAACTGCCTTCCTACCAAGGTCCCATAGCAATGGTGTCAAGGGGGTACTTTGCGGGACACTAGTGGCTTTTCGCAGAAATTCATTTTTCGCTAATGTCAGGCATTTAAGATTTTCAAACCCCCAAAGTTCAGACCCATAGAGGGCCTAACTTAGCACCTTCATCCCATAAATCTCTAGAAGTGGGCTGATTGGTTTTGTCGAAGAAGCTTTAAACCTTTTCAGAAGAAGTCCTGCCTGTTGCTGGTGCTTTAGTGTAGCCAGATCTAATTGGCTGTTCCAGCGCATGTCCCGCTGCAGGGTGACCCCCAGATAGGTAAAGGCATCAACCCGCTCCAACGGGGAATTATTCATGTATATGCCTCCTCTAAACGGTTTAGAAGACTTGGAAGGTTTATGTTCATTGAGAACCATAAACTTTGTTTTGGCAGTATTTATTTCTAGTCCGCGCATTAGGCAGAAATCCTCGAAGCGCTGGAGCGCCCGTTGGAGACCACTTGGTGTTTTTGAAATTATCAAAGTATTGTCCGCGAAAATGAGGATTGGGACTCGATTACCAGCCATCGCAGGAGCATCAGTGGGGACCAAGGAGAGGTAGTCTGCCACCCCATTCACGAAGAGCGAAAACAGGGTAGGCGCCATAACGCAACCCTGCCGCACTCCCTGCTCAACGGGGAAGGTTTCCGTAACCTCTCCCTGCCGTCCCCCCCGAACCCGAGCGAAATTGTCCTCATGCAAGCGTACAATCAAGGTCAACAATTCAGGGGCCATACCCAGCTCATCCAGGACTCGCCATAGTTTACTGCGCGGAACCAGATCGAAAGCTGCCCTCAGGTCGACAAATACAGCGTACAATGTCCCTTTCTCCAAAACCACAGTCCGCCAATAAAGAATGATAAACCGAAAGACTTGGTCTATCATGCTTGTCTCGGGGCAAAAACCGGCCTGGAGAGGACTCAAGATGTTCCCTTCCTCCATCCAGGTCTGTATTTTCCCTAAAACCAAGCGACCCATAATGTTCTGGATGGAATCGATTAAGCTAATAGGCCTGTATTTACTAGCTCAAGATTTGTCCCCCTTTTTGTAAACAGGCACAATTTCTGCTCCTTTCCAGGAATGGGGGACAGCCATCCCTAGGGCTATGACATTTGCTAAATAAACAATGTACAATCGCCATCTTTGCATATCATTAAGAAATAAATCAGCGGGCACGCAATCCATACCTGGGGCACGATCCTCAATTACTGAGTCTAGCGCCCTATTAGCATCACCTAGGCTGAAGGAGGCTTCTTCATAGAATGTATAGACAAATTTACCCTCACCTCCACCGTCTTCACCTTTAGCGTACTGTGGCTTGAAGTAGTCAATCCATGAGCTTTGAGCAACATTGTTCAGCGGGCAGTCGGGGCACCCACCCCTATCCCATTTAAAAGTATCCCAAAATAATTTCGGGTTTTTGGACACACACGCCGCCTTAAGATCCCGCCACTTGCCCTCTTTCCATACCTTTTTTGCCTCAAACTGTTTGTTCCTGTAGTTTCCTCGGGCCACTTTTATTTTGCTGGGATCCTTAGATTTTAGTGCTTGGCCCAGCTCTGCCCGGGCATGCCTACAGGTATCATTATACCAGCTCTCCGGTTTACTCCTTGTTTTCCGCCTTACTAAGCTTGGTTTGCAGAAAAACGCTTTTTGTCAAAAGTATGTTTATTGAGTTTAAAACATAAGAAGAAGATGCGACAATCCCGCACATTGTCCCTCACAGGGGATAGCGCTGCTTCCGCCCACATGCACCCCTTACGCTGGGAGAGTAGTCTTGCCCAGACCCCAATAGATAGCATAACGCCTCTACAGCTGCAGTGTCTGATGTGTGTGGGGACTCCAGATGATCAGTGTGTTTAGCGGGGGGTCTGCTACAGTCTGACAAAGGCCTCTATGGCAGATTGGCAGCCTCCTATATGCCCTGGACGGGGCTCGACAGTCTCCACCCTGTGTTAGTTCGGACGGTGCCCAACTGCATGCAGGTACCCCGTGGGGCAATGCTGGGGGAAGAGCTCATGCGGAATGCATAGAAAGAACAACAAAACCCATAACCCCACCCCCTTCCCCTCCCCCTCAATCCTCCCCCCTCCCCAGTGGTGGTAGCTATTCCGAAGATATGGTTCAAGGTACTTGCAAATGGAAGTTCAAATTTGAAACAGATGAAGGGATCGAACACTCGCCGGGCACACTGCGGACGGTAAGCCTTGGGACAGAAATCTAACCAGTGGGCCCCAACGGAATTCGAAGTTCTTGAAGTCATCCAAGAAGAAGTCCGCCATTCTTTCTAGACTCAATAGCCTCCAAAGCCGTGAATGCCAGAGGGAGATGGCTGGTGCCTCCCTCCGCTTCCACGCTGCAGCAAGAGTGAGCTTGGCCGCCCCGATGCAAAGCCACATAATCTTTTTGTCCGCCCTAGTCTGATGTTCAAGACTAGGATCACGGAGGCCCAGAAGGGTAGTGGCTAACGAGATAGGAATAGGGTACCCCAGTATCTCCTTAATTTGGGCAAGAATGTATTTCTTCCCCGTATGGGCGTATGATAGTGCAGTCCCACCAGATGTGCTGAAAATCTCCTAACAGCCCACACCCTCTCCAGCCTTTGTCGGAAGTGTCAGGGAAGCTCTGTCGCACATTGACTGGGTGAAGATACCAATCCAACATGGTTTTCATGTGTGCTTCCCTTAGGTCCATGGAGTGGTTGAACTTAGATATGTCTGACCATAAGTCTGACCATTCTGCGTCAGTAATATCCCGCTGAAGCACTCCCTCCCACATGCCCATGTATCGGGGTCCGGGTGTGATTGCAGTGGCAAGTAGGAACCCATAAATAAAGGTGATAGCACCTTTCATGGAGGAGGTTTTGGTCAGGAATACCAAACTTTGTGAGGGGGCGTGAGGCTGCATCCCTCACTGGGGGGGACAATGCCCAGTGGAGTAGCTGAGCGTGGTGGTAGCGTTCCTTCTCCTGAATCCCGTAGTGCCTCTTACAGTTGTCGAAAGTGAGTGGATCAAAGCCGTGGAATAGGTGAGTGAGAGCTAGGCAACCCCCTTCCCGCCAGGCGTCAAAGGGTCCCTCAGATGCCGCTGGGTGGAAAGCAGGATTAAAATATAGAGGTGTAAAGGGAGAGGGAAATGTAGTCCACCTATCGTCCCTGGAGATAGAGTCCCAAACCCTCAAGGTGGTGCGGGTGGGGGTACTGATGTAAGCATTTTTGGGCCTGTCACTCTTGGGCTTCCACACTAGGTCCCAGATTGTCCTCCCCGCAACGCTCCGATCCATATGTAGCCAATGCTTTTCCGACTCCTGCTGCAACCATTCCCCTAGCACTCTAAGCTGTGCCGCTTTATAATATAGATGCATATCGGGTAACCCCACCCCACCGTCTGTCTTTAGTCTACGTAGCATGGTGAAGGAGAAGCACGCCCGACCCCCCTGCCAGATGAAGCGTAGCATCATGGATTTCACGCGTCGGAAAAATTCCCCGTCGAGCTCAATGGGCAGGGCCTGGAACAAGTATAGAAGCTTGGGGAGAAGGGACCTCTTGATCGCGTGGATTCTTCCTAGCCAAGATATGAACAGTGGTTTCCAGCGATTCAGGTCGGCCTGGATCTTAGTTAACAAGGGAGGGAAGTTGGCAGAGTAGAGTTTCCCCAGCGTGGGTGTCAGATGGACCCCCAGATAAAGAATAGAAGAACTGGCCCATCGGAGGCGTATGAGCATCGCAAGACGGCGGACCTCAGACTGGGGAAGTGTGAGGTTAAGGACATAGGATTTGCCATAGTTGACCTTAAAACCCGACACTCCCTCAAAACGCTCCAGTTCCGCTTGGACATGGGGGAGAGATCGGGCCGGGTCAGAAAGGGAGAGAAGGACATCGTCCGCAAAGAGAGTAATCTTGTGCGCTTCCCCAGTGAAGGGTAGGCCTTGGATGTCAGGGTTGTCCCTCACTGCCAGTGCCAGTGGTTCTATGCTTAGAGCAAAAAGTAGAGGCGAAAGAGGACAGCTCTGCCTAGTGCCCCTGGAGTGCGCGAAGAAGGAGGACGCGTGGCCGTTCACCGATACTCTGGATATGGGGGAGAGGTAGTTCGCCCGAATCATCGTCATGAATTTAGAGGAGAAGCCGAAGGCGGTCAGCGTTTGAAAGAGAAACCCCCAGTCAACCCTGTCAAACGCCTTTTTGGCGTCAAGCCCCACCAGTACTGCCGGGATTTTTAATTTATTGGCCTTTTCGATCAGGTATATCACCCGTCTCGTGTTGTCGTGGGTTTGCCGACCCTTGATGAATCCTGATTGGTCCGGGTGTATGAGTGCCGGCATCAGGTCATTGAGGCGCTGGGCAATGATGGAGCAGTAAAGTTTCGCATCTAGGTTTAGAAGGGCTATCGTCCTATAGGAGGCACAGGCACTGGGGTCCTTCCCGGGTTTGGGAATAACCGAGATCAGGGCTTCAGCCATCGTACCCGACGTCTCGCCCTCTTCCGCCATGCTATTAAATAGGCGAACTAGATACGGACTGAGTTCCGAGGCAAAGGTTTTGTAAAAAATGGCCGTGTATCCATCCGTCCCCGGGGCCTTATGGGGTTTCAAGGCCTTGATAGCTGCCAGCACGTCCTCCCTAGTGAAAGGAGCCGTAAGCCCCTCATTCCACTCCATTGAAACCCGGGGTATCGGTAACGTTTGCAAGTAGTCTTTCTGCGCCGCAGCGTCTAGCGATTCCCCAGAATAGAGAGTTCGGTAGAAGAAGCCGAAAAGTTCGGCCTTAGTTTCGTCTTGATGCGTCAGTTCGCCCTGCGCATCCCGAATCCCTCCAATATATTCCCGTTCTCTCTTATCGAGAAGTTGCCTGGCCAGGTGCTTCCCCACCTTTTTTCCCTGTGAGTAGGACAGCCGTCGTAGTTTTTGCAGAGTGTACTCTGTTCTATTATTATAATGCGCCTCCAGCTTACCCCTGACGGCCGTAAGTTGCCGTATTGCGCGCCTAGAAGGGTTCTCCTTATGCTCCTTCTCCAAGATGGAGAGTTCCTCCTCCAATTGTTCCCTCTCACGAACTTACTGCTTGTAAAGCGCCGTATTCAGTGCCATGCATTGCCCTCTGATACAAGCTTTAAGGGCGTCCCATGTGGTAAAGACTGAGGTATCCCCCGTGTCATTTTGGGCAAGGAACTCTGATATGGCGACCCTCAAAGTGTTACAGGAGGTTTTATCCCGGACCAAGGATGCCGGGAAGTACCACAGAGGGCCAGAATTACTCTTCACTACACAGTGGAGACCCACCGTGATTAGGCTATGATCGGACACTGATAAAGGAAAGATCTTGGCCACGCGAAGGTCGCCCCGGAGTGATTAACTCAAAAAACAGTGGTCTATTCGGGAGTATGAGCGGTCAACGTGTGAGAAGAAAGTGTAGTCTCTAGATTGGGGGTATAGGAACCGCCATGCATCATAAAGGGCCATATCCAAAACCTTCTGCTGCGACTCTGGAGAAAAGGAGCCCATGTCAGATCTGTGAGCGTGAGTGCTGTCCATGTCCCTCTGCCAGACCAGGTTAAAGTCCCCCATAATAAGCAGAGGCCCGTCCGCAAAGTCCAGGACTTTACCCAATAGAGTGGAGGAAGCCGTTCTGCCCAGAGTTGGGTGCATACAGTGCGACAAAGGTGCATAATCTACCCCGCAGGAGGCCCTTCACCATAACCCAGCGCCCTTCTCTATCACTTTGTACTCCGTGGGCTGGAAATGTAAGGTCGAGCGGAACATAAGGGCTACTCCCCTCTGCTTTGTGGAGGCGGACGACCTGTAAATGAGTGGGAATTGTTTGTGCTTAAGGCGGGAGTCGTCCGTTTTAGTCAAATGGGTCTCTTGAAGGCCCACAACATCGAGTTGGTGGTCAATAATATATTTCCAAACCTTTTGACGCTTCTGGGGGGAGTTCAGTCCCTTAACATTCCAAGTCCCTAGAGTTAGCTGCATCATCTAATGAGTGGGAACCCCTCTGCTCGCTTCGTACCCTCAAGGGTTGGACCCCCTGCTACCACCAGTACCCCCCTCCCCCCCACCCCCTGGCACACCTGCGTTCCCCAACTGTGTCTCCTGGTCCCTGAACCACCCCCTCCCATGCCCAACAACCCCCCTCTGCCCCCCCGCCCACCCTGCCCCCTCTCTATCCCCAACTAAGAACCCAAAAAGGCAAACCATAGTCCCAGGCCTTCCAAACCAGTTCAGGTCCGTGGGAAAGTCTTGTGGAGGGTAGTGTGGCAGTGGCCCCCCAGCCCATCCCCATTACCCGTACGGGCGTGAGGCAAAGAATGCGAATCCCTCGTCGGTGCTTGTTCAATGATCCGTTGCAGTGTCCTTGACCACTTCTTGTATGGCCGCTGCCTGTTCCTGGGCCATGGTAGTTATATCTGGCTTAAGGTTCGCTCCGGGGGAGCGTTGGCGCCCCACTCGTTGCCACTCGCCCCTGTGGTGTTGCTTGGGTTCCTCCTGCGAGCATCTTGGGGAGAGGCTGCCTTCCTGTTTATTTCCTTCCGGGTCGATTCCCAGCAGTGAGCATGTGTCTCTGAGGGAGCGAAGTTGGTGCAAAGTTCCTTTCCATCTAAAGACGAGGCGAAAGGGGTGTACCCAAGAGTAGGGTACCCCGTTGTCCCGGAGGAACGTCGTGGCCACCCGGAAGGCCTTCCGCTTTTGCAGGGTGATGGCAGAAAGGTCCTGGAACAAGGCCACCGGGTGGCCTCGAAAGTGGAAGGGTTGTTTTGACCGGGCCTCCCTCAGAATCCTTTCCTTTAGAGGGAAATCCGGTAAAAAGGCCAAGATGTCCGGAGGGGGGGGGCTGGTGCGCGTCTTGCCAGGCCCACTCTATGCGCCCTGTCTAGGCGGATTTCAAAGTCTGCTGGTTCGCCTAGGATATCTCTGAAAAGCTCCTGCAGATATTCGGTGACACTGTTCCCCTCTGCCTTCGATGGCACTCACCGGACGCGGATGTTGTTCCTCTGGGAGAGGTTTTCCAGATCTTCTGCATGTGCTTGGAGGTCTACCTGTTGTTCCCGGAGACGGATGACCTCTTGTTGTACTGGCTCTACCTCCTCGCTCCGCGTCTGGTCCGCCTCGTCCACCGTCGCCACTCTCTCCCCCAGGCTGTCCACTTCCCGGCGAAGCTCGCGCTGCTCCCCGGCCAAGTCCTGCTTTAGAGTCTGAAAGTCCTCCCTCAGAGAATTAAAAAGGGTCTCGAGAAAGGCCTTGGTGATGGGGGCCCCTCCGTTGTCTTGCCCCGAGTTGCTTGTCGTCGCTGGTGGGGATGGGCTTTTGTCCCCCTTGGGGGCTCCCTTGGTGAGCATGTCCGTGATCGTGCGACCTCCCCTGCGCCACGTGGCAGCCATCTCGCACCGTCTGTCAGCTTGCGGAGGTCAAGGATGTCCCCCCGAGGCGGGCCCTGTGGTGCTTGGGCCTGCACAGCTAACTCGGGCGCCTTAGGGGTTATCGCTGCCCAAGGAGGTTATCGCTGCACAAGGGGGTTGTCGCTTCCCCCTGCCTTGAAGCCTGTCCAACGGGCTGGCCCCGCCAATCACCCGCGATTCACCTGGCACCCCCGGCTGCTTCCGTGCCCCTCCTCACCTCATATGCGCTTGCACCGTCTGTAAACGAGCCTGGACCCCCGCAGCTTTCGATCGCGTGGTCCGAGGGTATCTGGCCGGGCCTCGTCCTTCTAGGTGCCCGCCCCCGCTGTAGGCCCTGAAGCCTGGGCCTCGATTTTCGCGTCAGGCCACGTCCCCACAGTCAGCCTCAGGTCTCTCCACCAGGCGCTCCCAATGCCAGGGTTAGAGTCGCTGCCCGCCCACTGGTTACAGGCCCCGGCCTTGCTCATGAGGACCTCCCTGTGCCTCCAAGTTGTCGTGGGAGCCCGCCTCAATACTGCCTGTAGGCCCCAGACCGGGGCCTTGATTTTCGCGGCACCCGCTGGATGCGTGCGGGCTGCCGCTCCCTCCGCTTTTGCACTTTGGTGTCCTGGGCGGTGGAGCCCCCCCTTCCCGGTACCGTTCCTAGGTGAGTGCGGGATTTCCCTCAGTCCGCCTCTGGCTCCGATCGCTCGTCGCTGCTCTGGGCCTCGGAGCTCCGCGCACGACCTCCCGCCGCGTTGCTGGCGAGACGCCGCGGTTCCAGATCGGGACCCAGGCCCCTGGCGAGACGGCGCTGTGCGGGTCACTCAGGTCCGTCAGTCAGCCCCAGAAATCAGTCCTCTGGCTCCGCTAGTCAGCAGCTACAGATGCCTGCGCTTTTCGGGGCTCGCATGCATCTAAACAGGCTGTATTGGGGTTCGGGCCGGAGGAGCCTCGCACTGCTTTGTCCCCTCAGGCTGCCATCTTAGCCACGCCCCCAGAAATAAGTTTTAAGCTTATCAAAGAGGTTAGCATGGGCTACCATAAAGGGAGTATACAATGACACATTAGATACACCTGGCCCCATAGTTGCCAATACCTCATCTACATTGGATTTGATGCTAATTATTATGTCGGGGTGTTCAGCAACTTTGCACCACTTAAGGTGGCGCTCATCATTCATTATAACAGTTTCTGGGGCTGTTACTGTTAAATCCTGAGTCACCCCCGACTTTTCTTCTAGGCCCAGTTTAAACAATGCGGTCAAGGGGTTGTGATCACTCTCGATACGAGTTTTTACCTCCATATCCACAAGAGAGTGCCACAGCTTTAGGTGGACGAGTAAATAATCTATATTACTTGACCTAATGCCATTATCGTAAGTTTTTTTGGCCATCCTATCTGATGGTGTTCGGCCATTAGCGGCCCTCAACTGGTTCCCCATACAGAGACCCTTCAGGTGCATTGCAGCCTCTGTCCATTTACTTATGGGCTTTATCTCAAGTTGCGGCACTCCCCATCTAGAGTCCTCCTCCTCTGTTAGGTTCAAATCGTCGAGTCCTAGTGGCTCGAAAGTTGTATTGAAATCTCCCGCAATCAGAGGGAGTACATTATCTGGCAGGGTCTCAATCAAAACTTCCAGGGCTGTTGTTACATCAGATTTTTTCCCACCTGGTAAACCTCTAGCATAGACATTAAAAATATCAATTTTTAGACTAGACAGGAAGCGGAGTCTTACTGCAAGAATATCGCAGGTTGACACCATGAGAAGTTGAATTTTACATTTTAGATTCTGTTTGACCCACATCACCAGTCCACCTACAGGGCGGCCCTTTTGCATTTTCGCAGCCGGTAAAAAAAAATTCAAGTAGCCCAATCTGAACACAGGGTCAACAGACCAAGTCTCTTGGAAAGAGGCAAATGTCAAATTTATCAATGAAATCCGACCAAAGTGGTGAAGCTAATTTAGGCCCCACACCCGCCAGATTCCAAGAAATTAATGTAGTCAAGTAGGCTGAACTCGAAGACCTGCTGACATTCACAGCCCCCAATGAAAAAGAATTTTGTCGAGACAGTATGTGCGAGTCGGGAGAGGACACAGGGTTTTTCCAACTCGACATATTCAGCAGTGGCTCTTGGCTACTCTTATGAGTGGTAAATGCGCTATCATTGTTTGTCCTAGGACCAACAGCCCCTCCCTTGGGGCTTTCATTATCAGTCAGTTGACCTGTACTCCTGGCTAAATCATCGTTAAATACAGGTACCAGACTAACCCTAGTACACCAATCAAGTGCTTGCTGTCAATCACAGTCCCCCAGCCCTGATAGGGCATTGAATCTGTTAAACAGCCTTATATTCCCTGGGGCACAACGGTTCAACGCATCACCTGTTGGAAAAATTACCCTCTGCAGAAGCTGGGGAGATACATAGAAATAAGACAAGGGTAGTGATTGGATCATGGGCGATAAATCATTTTGGTGCCAGTTACAGATGTGTTCAACACACCTCCTGTCCCTAAAGTTAATAATGATGCAGTCTCCCACCACAGACTTTGGCCTCCTACCCACCCAATTCACTCTCCTGGCGAATAGAATTTCTACACATATGTTGGATGGAAATGGTCGGTTTGCATTAAGCCAAAAGATGCACTTATTCTTAAGTTCCATATATGTCTCCCTTCTTCCCTGCTCCAGGGGTGGAACCCCCACCAAGACCACCACATAAGGGGCCGATTCAGGGGGGAGTTCTATATTTGGTAAGGTGACTGCAGTATGAACAGTATGAACAGAGGGCGATTTGGACAATGTTTGATGTTTTAATGCAGATCTATTAACATCTACTTGATAAGACCTGTCCCTCTCGGCTGTTTGTTCAGCCCCTGTCGAGTTTGTAGATAAAGATGAAACACAAGCCACTGGGGGATCTTTACGTGGGGAGTTATCACTACCTTTTGGTGGAACAATAGGATTAGAGTCAGCAACACTTAGCCCTGCTACATTTGTCTGCATACAATTTAGTGCACTACCCCGGTTTCCCACCCATGTCTGAACTGAGGCAAGTGAAAGTTCCAAGCAAACAAGTCTATTTTCAATAGAATCCAATCTATCGTATATTGGGTGACATACCTTCTTAAAGGTGCATTCCAGTCTTTTCCAAAAAGATGGGCCCAGATCAAACAATGGTTCACCCCCCCCACATACCATTTGATTTGCCCCTTCATTAACTGATGGTAATTGGGTGAAACCAGGTGAAGTCCTTAGGGTGGAAACCTCATTGGGCACATGCGTTTTGCCAGTTTTTGCTTTTTTTCCAACTGCTTGTGCCACCGTACGTTTCCTTTTCGACGTCAAACCTAATGATTGCATTACTGTTCCCGTTTTGGCGTTACTGGCTGACCGAGTCTTAATGTTAGGTGAAGGCATACTCCTAGGGGCAGTATTGAAATCACTTGTGTCCTTTGAGGTAATAGGGATTGTATCCAGGAGTACCAAAGGCCCGGCTAGCTGTAATGTCTGGCTTCTCTCATCCCCCCCCCCCCCCCAAGGAGGACGAAATATCCTGAGACTCAGAATGCTGGGGAACTGGTGACCTAGCCTTCGCCAAACTTTCCATTGAAGATCTCTTATCAAAGGGAATATCGAGAGATAGTCTTTTCTCTGTAAGTTCTATATCTTTGGCCAAGGCTGATGATGCTCTAACGAGAAAATTGTCCAAGGTGCCCATTAGCGATCCTCCAGTTGATTTCCTGCCATTCCCCCCTGTAGTCGGTGAGGTTGCCATGATCTTAACATGGAGCGAAACTACCTCCTAATCTCAAATGACAGTAGAGACCCCAAGCACCTATGACAATCAGGACAGGGGAGCAAGGGAACAATCGCTCACTAACCTTGTTCGCAGTTGTTAGAGGGGTGGCCCGTCCCCGTCCTCGCCCGGGCTTAAACGGGCCCGCCCTTGGCCCGGGCTTCGCCCGGCGCGACCCCGCGCGATCCCGCGATGCGGGGGCTCTACTCAGTTTTAAAGCGCCTCCGGGCGTGGAAATGGCGGTGGCGGCTTCCTTCGCAAAGGAGCCTGGGAGTTGTAGTCCCCCTCCGTACTGCGGCCGCAAGATGAAAGGCTGCGGCGGCGGGAGGGAGACCAGGACGACCAGCGGCAAGGCAGGGAACAGGTAGGTACTCAGTAATGCCCCCTCAAGTGTCCAGACAGCGTCCGCTCCACCAGGGCTGTCCTCAGTTTTAAAGCGCCTCCGGGCGCGGAAATGGCGGTGGCGGCTTCCGCCACAAAGGAGCCTGGGAGTTGTAGTCCCCCTCCGCACTGCGGCCGCAAGATGAAAGGCTGCGGCAGTGGGAGGGAGACCAGGACGACCAGCGGCAAGGCAGGGAACAGGTAGGTACTCATTAATGCCCCCGCAAGTGTCCAAACATTCATCATAAACATTCACAACCACAAAAATGCGCCGACGCGCGTTACGGAATCTCATATACCATCCTTCCTCAGGGCGCTGATGGTATATTACATACTTTGTTAAGCATTATACATTCATTTTATTTCGCAAGGCAATAGATACTCATAGTTGGAGCTTCGTCAATCAAATCTGTGGGAACAATATAACATCATAGAATCAATAAATAAACCTAATTCAAAAAACATTAAAAACACCATAAGAGCAAATATAGCTATAGACTGAGAGACAACAAATAGTGTACTGGAGCAAAGAAGTGTTTTTTTGAAAAATAGAATAGGCTAACCTACACCACAGAAATAGAAGGAAATAAGCAAAAACAATAAAAACAATTTAAAAAAAAACACACACACAAAGTGTTAGCAAAGCTCATAGAAGTGAAAAAACACCTTGTATCCCAGACTTTATATATATCATAGATCTACACTATACATAAGAGCTGGACATAAGCAACATTCGAATAAAGATTATCCAGATCAAAGGACCTTATCCTGGGTAAAACACTGTATGGCGATGACAGCTTCGACATGCGGTGCGAAGTGTCCTATATCAAGAGCAAAATGGACATCAGCCAAATGTACAGAGCTCTTAAAGAAAGTGCAAGGTGATTAAATAATAATTAAAGCCATAAGCCTACTTAGTACCTCGTAGGAGAGCCAAAAAGTCTGCAGATATTTAAACGTCCGACTAATCCAGTGGCAGATAGAGGCTGTGAGCTGGAGACAAATCAAAGTACCGAATGGTAATTCAGTCTGTGCTTTTTATGCAAGTATTCTATATACCCCAAGATGACATAAATGTATACTTACTTAGGTCCATATACATATCAAGATCAAAAAGAAAGCGTCCAATAGTAGAAAACTGTAGATGATCAACCCCATCTACAACATTAACTGGAATGCAGAAAATACAACACAAATAAGAGGTCACCCAGTTCTTTTTATTCACAGTTCCGTACCCCAATAATGACACATGCCCATGGGACTTACTTCCGAGATTAGAATTTCCAATATTCCAATATAGTAGAGTCTTCCCTCTGACCCACTCACAAAGCTCCATCCATTATTGTTCCTCAACCTCAACTAGGTAGGAAAAATCTGCAGAAGAAAATAATAAAGATGGTGTATAAAACCCGAAAACACCCAATTACAATATTGGGGACGGGATCTATTCTCTACACCCAGGAAGCAATAATAGATAAAGATAGAGCTACCCTATACCAAAAAACGTGCCATAGGGAGATGATAGTATCGAATACATCTGGCTCAACGTACGTGGAGTTAAAAGATAGAGCTGCCCTTTCCTCAGAACGTCCCATAAGAAAATTATAATATACATCAGATAATTACCATCCCCGTATAGCTGAGGGTGTAGTTGGATGGACATAAAAATGGAACTATGAAGGGTCCAACAATGATGCGGACACGGCTACAAATTACTCAAGGTACCGGATTCGAAAAGGTACACCACTTACGTGTGGGAGGAAAATTCCCTCAACGGACAGAGTCCCGCCATACACCTCGCGTTATGCAGATACCGGAAGCTGCGGATAAATGGAGGGGTGCCTCCTTATATATGATTCATGGAGCCTCGTCTGGATACTAAAAGACGTCCAATGCATTCCACCTGCCATGGGAGATGGAAACTAGACCAACCATGTACTAAGCAAAAAGTCACCAGTACGCCGCCATCTTGGAAAAGCCGGAGAACCGAAACTTCCTACGGATGTAGTCGCATTAACAGGATCTAGACCGATATGTTAGGGACAGGTCTACCAAATTACAGATAGGCAGAGTTTAACAAAATAAAACTACAGTCCCACAATACATAGATTTAAAAATGGTCAAATATACGACAAGAGCACAGAGATCGAAAACATAACTATTAACGTCAATTCCGACGATAAAAAGAAATAGAACAATAATGTGATATGCTCAAAGGCATGCACACTAGAAGAAAAAAATTAAAAAAAATGTTTTTTTCAAAAGAATTTTTCAAAATATAAGAAAGAGATAGGCAGTATGATCTCTAACCTTGGGTAGCCAAAAGGACGGGCCATACATTTATATTGAGGTGAATTAACAAGCATGAAGCATGGATGAAAGGTGTATGAACTATACATCAACTCCGGTATCTAAACGGCAGCCATCTTAGAATGAGGAGACCTTAATGGAGTAACAGGGTCTCCAAACACGATCAATTAAAATGTTCTTCAGAGAGACCTACGTAAAGAAAAATATGTAATGTTAGCAGTGAACATAAAGAAACAAACCGGCGGGCATATAAAATTCAGAAATTACGACCCGCAAGGGACATAATTTCACTGGTGCAAAGGTCACCGTGATCCTCAAAAATATAAATATAGATCTTACTGTGAATATAAAACAAAGTTTTCAGATATATCCCACAGGGTTGATTGGATCTCTAAATAATGCAAGGAATAACATTCAGATGATAGCATTCTCCCATGGGAGGTATTCATTAAGACCTGTCTTTGTAGTCTGGAGGGTGTATATCCAGAAGAGTTTCCTTTTCAATCTAAGGGCATCAGTGTTTCCATCCTTGGGTATGTGGACCCGTTCTAATATCAATCACTTGAGATCATCGACACAGTGTTGGTTCTCTAACCAATGCTTCACCAAGGGCGCTCCTATGCATTTGTTGTTTATCGCAGATTTACGTTCACTAAATCTAACTCGCATTTCTCTGCCGGTTTCTCCTACATAACCTTTGGCACGAGGGCAAAGGATCAGATAAATCAAGTTTGAAGTTCTGCAATTTGTCATTTCCTTAAAAAAGAAGGTCCAATTCCCCCATTGCAAGCTCGGTAGGGTTTTCACATGAACACAGGCATGGCAGCTGCCACATCTGTGGGAACCTAAAATGGGATTCGTCCCAGTGATGGAACTTTGAACCATTTCATTCTTGTCAGGTAGACTAGAATTCACTAATACATTTCTGAGATTCCTATTCCTACGGAAAGCAAAAATAGGTTTGGGTATCTTCTCCATCTGATTACTCGAATTAAGGATGTGCCAAGAGGAATTAATTGCCTGCCGCAATTTGTTATTGAAATTTGAGTGCCTTGTAACACATACCAAACTCTTTTGGGTGTCTTTAGGTTTTGGTTGTAACAAATGTCACGGTTATAGTATTTGGCCCTATTGTAAGACTCCTTAATTAGTCTGAAAGGATATCCTCTATTTCGGAGTTTGATTTTAAATTTTTCTGCATGGAACTCAAAGGTTTTGACACATGTACAGTTCCTGCGGAGTCGCAGGAACTGTCTAAAAGGAATACTATCCTTTTGGCTCCGCAGGGGGTAACTCTGATATTGCAAAAGGGTATTACGTGCAGTGGGTTTTGTATACAGTGAAACCTCAATGTGTTTATCCACTGCCTCAATCCAAATATCTAGGAATTCAATTTTATCCTTGCTAACCTTAGGACTGAATTTGAGGTGCATCGCACAAATTGATCCATAGAAAATATTCTGAAAGTTGCCCCTCAGGTCCACTCCAAATGAAAAACATATCATTGATAAATCGATGGTAATGTGTGATGTTTTCAAAAAAAGGAGCGATCTCATTAAAGATAAACTTGTTTTCAAAAGCGCCCATATAGATATTAGTCACATTAGGGACACAGGCTTCTCCCATACTGATTCCGAGGATCTGTTTATAAATGATTTTGTCAAATTCAAAATAATTCTCCTGTAGTACAACTGCCAGGCACTCAAGAACAAAAAGTTTGTCAGCATGGTACATATTTATTTCCAAAGCACTCTTGACCACTTCAAGGGCCCCAATCTGAGGGATATTAGAATACAATGCTTCAATATCCATTGAGACAAGTACATCAGTAGCAGGATTAAATTTGATCCCTTCTATATTACTTATGAGGTGACCTGTATCCCTAACAAATGCTGGAAGTTTGTTGACCATAGGTGCTAGAAATACATCAACGTACTTAGACAATGGCTCCGTAAGGGAGCCAATGGTGGGGACTATAGGTGTAAGGGGAGGATTCTCTATGTCTTTATGTACCTTCGGTAGGCCAGTCAGTCAGTCAAAACACTTTTATTCGATAATTTAAGATCATAAAAAGACAAAGAAACAATCAAATCATACGAAATAACAACAATTATTATACATTAAAAAGTTATAAAATTTCATCGTGCAATCGATAATAAAATAACCCTCTAGTTCATTCTAGAATCAAACTGAAATGTTCGGGACACATATACTCTTCTTATTAATCCACACTCCAGCTACTAAAAAGCAAGCAGCATGAAATGTAACACGGGGACTACTTAGCAGTTGCAAATAAAGAAGGGCAGGCCTAACCTGTATAAAACCCGCCTCTCTCAAAATAGGCAATGAATACTTTTTCTTAATATCTGAGCAGTACTCGCAAAACATAATAAAATGTAAAGTGTCTTGTGCTGAGAAATTATCGCATTTACAGGGATTAGAGTTATCTGGTGTGTCCTAATTTGGAAAAAGCCCCAAATTCAGATGAATTAAATTAAAACGAAATCTAGTTAACAGGTACCGATGGAAGGGTCGCGTTACTAGGTTAAGGTAGGGTTCAAGTCCAGGCGAGGTTACTAATGCATAGTTCGTTCTTACGGTGGGTTTTCTCATTTCGACCTCCTCCCTCTCTGATGTTATCAGATTTAGCAGATCAATTTTTATCTGGCTTACATCCTCTCTCTTTATGCACTCAGGGGAAAAATAAAGTTCAGGTAGCCCTAATTTAGATAATGTTGATTTAATATACGCCAGCCATGGGATCCTGCTGGTTCTATCCAGGGCGAGGCAATCTTTTAGAATCAAGTGGTTCAATGAAATTTCCTGGTTAAGCCAGGTCTTAAGCCAACAGATCAAGGGTGCGATTTTTATTAAATCTGTGACATACCCCAACCCCAACCCCATTTCCATATGGATAGAAAAAGTAGGGGTGGACTGTGGCACTGATAACAAAGATCTTAAAAATTTGTTTTCGACCACCTGAATTCTATCTTGTGGGGTATAACCCCAGATTGCTGATCCATATGTAGCAATTGCTAAGCATTTTGACTTATACACCTTTAGAATTGCCTCCATAGGTCTATCCCCCAGTCGTTTTGTAAATCCCATAAGAGCTGAGGAGGATCTAGCTAATGCATTACATTTATATTTTTGTTGGGGGCCCCAGGTCCCTCTTTCATCAAAGAGGACCCCATGGTATGTAAAAATGGGGACCCGTTTTACCTCTTCACCACCACAAAAGAACGAATTCACTTCTTTCTTTCTACTACATTTCCCTACGATCATAACCTGAGATTTTTTAGTATTTATTTTCAGCTCAAGGGACTCCATAAAAATTCCGAAGGTATCCAGCAATTTTAAAAAACCTACCCCAGAGCGGGCTACAAGGACGGCATCGTCCGCGTAAAGGAGAACCGGAATAACAGTATCACCCATACGCGGCACATCCAAAGAAGCTTCTCTTAAAGCTGGCTCAAGTGCGATAATGTATAGCGTAAAGAGAAGAGGGGCCAGTATGCACCCCTGCCTGACCCCTTTCTCTGACCTAGAGTGCCTAGTGCATCTCCCTTCCCGGGCAACCCTAACTGATGCTAAAAGACCACAATGAAGGTCTGTAAAAGACCACAATGAAGGTCTGGCCATACAGAACAGGAATCTGAAAGTAAACTTTATTGAGGTATTCGAATTCCTGTGTACAGATACTTCCAGTATCTAAGGCTCTTTGAGTAATATCAAGAATATTATTCTTGATTCTGTTCTCTGGATAACTTCTAACCTTAGTGTAATTCTCAAGAATGTCAAGCATCTTCTGGATTTCCGATTTGTACTTGTCGCAGTCCATAATCACAATCCCACCCCCCTTGTCACTGGGTTTGATTGTCACTTCCTTGTTGTTAGATAGTGACTGCATGGCCTTGTACTCTTCGTAATTTAGATTATAGGAAGGTTTCGGTACAAATTTAATCATATTGTATATTTTGTTACTAAGGAAATCTTAGACAGATTAAAAATAGGAATCGGTTCGATCTTAGCAGAGGTGTCCATTCTCTCCAGTACTGGTTCCGTCTCGTCTGTAGAAACTGGGGAGTATTGTCTGTATGCTGACACCGTCCCCTCTCCTGGGTTCAGTATCTCCCTCTCATGTTCCCTCGTCGATTGCCTAAAAAACGAGTGTTCCTTTTCTGGCCCTCAAAAGGAGGTCTTCTACTGTCATAGTTCTCAAAGGTGTTCTGTCCTCCCTCATTTTCAGATTCTGATGTATCAGAGAAAGTAAGGATTCTGTTACTAGACCAGTGTTGATGATCACTATAGTTCCCAGGGTTTCTAGTAGTATTGTAGTATTGGGCCCCTAGGTACGGATAGACTCGTTCTTCTGAGAAATACCAGAAATCCTTCCGTAGTTTCACAGTCTTTTTCTTAATTAGATATTCACTAAAGGAACTCAATTCAGAATTAATGTCATCTAATTTCTTCTTTGCCTCCTCCAGTGAATTGTTCTTTCTCATAGTCTCCTCCATTTCTGCAATCTCCTTGAGCAGCGAGTCCACAACCTCTCTGGCTGTTTCAATAATCAGGATCATCAGGTCCCTAGAGCATTTATTCGCTATTAGAGACCAGCGTTCCAAGAATGTCCTAATTTCCACAAACAGACCTGGTATATTTCTAATCCTAAATCCATTTGGAATAACTCCTGCCTTAAGATATTGTAACATAAAATTGGCATGGGACTCTGTACGTCTGGCTTTCTTTTTAAGATTTAGGAGTTTGAACCAATCCTCATTCTCACCTTTCAGATCAGAAAAGGGACGGCTTGACGATGCGCCTTCACCTATCAATCTCGAGAAGTCCTCATCGGTAAAGCTGAAGGTTTTAATCCTATCCATTTTAAGGACTGAATACTGATCTGGATAATCTTTATTCGAATTCTGCTTATGTCCAGCTAGTATGTATAGTGTAGAACTATGATATATATAAAGTCTGGGACATAAGGTGTTTTTTCACTTATATGACTTTTGCTGACACTTTGTGTTTTTTTTTATTGTTTTTGCTTATTTCCTTCTATTTCTGTGGTGTAGGTTAGCCTATTCTATTTTTCAAAAAAACACTTCTTTGCTCCAGTACACTATTTGTTGTCTCTCAGTCTATAGCTATATTTTGCTCTTATGGTGTTTTTAATGTTTTTTTAATTAGGTTTATTTATTGATTCTATGTTATATTGTTCCCACAGATTTGATTGACGAAGCTCCAACTATGAGTATCTATTGCCTTGCGAAATAAAATGAATGTATAAGGTTTAACAAAATATGTAATATACCATCAGCGCCCTGAGGAAGGATGGTACATGACATTCCGAAACGCGCGTCGGCGCATTTTTGTGGTTGTGAATGTTTATGATGAATGTTTTGTTTTTGTAAAATTATATATATATTTTTTCTCTTTGATTAGTAATTTTCTTTATAATTTTTTGGTGGTGGTTGTTTATGTATATATTATTCTGTTTTTGTTGTAGTTGAGACATGTACCTCAATTCTCTATATTGCTTCGTCTATGTCGGGACTCGCATAAATCCGATCTAGGTGTGAGTGATATTTAATTGTATTACTTTCATGCACAAAATATTTATTGAAAAATTATGGACTATTAATTAAAAGAAATGATGATATATATATATTTTTGGAAAATAAAACAAAAAAAGTTATATAATTGTGATGCTGTCTGTGTGGGACTGTTTTGATGTGATCAGTATTCAGGGGGTTCTTTCTAATGTATATTGTGTTCCAAGTTCACAGGTTGTACTGCAGAGCGTTGTGGGAGGTAATGTCCATTTAGTAGTAGGAAAAAGACAGTTACTATGCCAATCCAAATTAACAGGAACATGATCCCTAATGCAAGCCAAAGATGTAGCCAAGGGGACACAAAGTAAGTCTTTTTCAGACAGAGATGGAATTGTCGAAATTGTTGTTTCTTGGAAATGGGTGGCGTTTGATCAGGTTCACTTGGATCTGAAGAAAAGTCATCGAAGTTGATGAAGTAGCCACATGCAATTCGATCTATCTTTGGGAGCTTAGGAGTGTTTGTAGAACTGGCAGTTGATTTAAAGTTCATTATTGGGCCAAATTGCAATTCGTGTTTCATTTTCATTTGGATATTGTTCAATTTCAACAGGTGTAATTTGTACTCTATTATTGGCTACTCCGGCACCTTGTGCAGAGGAGTCTTGGAATGTTATTAGTCTTTCCATCTGAACTTCCTGTATAAAAGCGAGAGGAGATCGGCGGCTACTCAGGACTCCATGCGGGTTGCTGTTGAGAATCGGCCATATAGTGTGGTTTGATCAGATCAATGGAGACAAATCTTTTTTCTTTTTTGCCAGCAAAGGGCAGAAGAAGTTCTGCTCTTGTTCCTTGAACCACCAGGACAGGTACAGGTGTTCTCTAGGATGGCCCAAACTCCTTGTCCACAATATTTTCTCTGACCAGGTCCCCAACTTTTGGGACCCAGACAGGTCTTGCCGGAACCGTTTTCACTGCCCTAGTGGCGGTGCGTTTTACTTGGACGTTGCTTTGTAATGCCCGTAATTCATTGAGTTCCTGTAAAACAGCCAAACGATCATTCAATTCAAATGATTTTGCATCCGCCACTGTGCTGGCATAATCGAGGTCAGGTACCCACATTCTTGTCCCAAACAGGATCTCATATGGGGTATGTCCTCACAAGGATTTTTTTGGCATATTATTCAGTGCCCTCTGTACCCTGTATAGGTGATTAACCCAACTACCACCCGCACCTAATACCCTTGATGTGAAGGATTGCTTTAGGTCTCTCCACCACCGAATTTCCCTCAGGATGGTAGGAGGAGGAGTACTGCAAGTCACTGCCCACACTTTCCATGGCTTCCTTGAAAGCCCGGGAGCTAAACAAAGGGCCGCGGTCGCAATGTAACATGCCAATTGCGTATGTCCTGATGAAGTCTCACAAATCCTTTGTAACAGTTAGATCGTCAGCCGAGCACTTGGCCCAAACCCATAGAAATCTAGAGCATGAATCCACTGCCACCAAGATGTACTTGTAAGCCCTGTCTGAATTTAAGGAGACGCTGTGCTCTAAATAGACACATGCAAGAGGTCTGTCTGAAATGAGTAGTGGTGTTTGTGGTGGCTGTGCTACGGTGGAACCTTTCATCTTCTGACAGATGTCGCACTTTAAGACATAAGCCTTTGTTTGCTTAGACAAACTTGGCCACCAGAATCGCTGCTTCACTAACAAAACTGAAGCAGTGACTCCTGCGTGTGCAGAGCTCAGACCCTCATGTGCAGCTAATATTAAACCTAATCTTCGATCAGTGTTGGTATAACTATATCCCCCACTCCTGGAATTTGAGCATAAGGTGTGTTTTGCGCAGGGCCGGACTGGCCGTTGCGGGCACCGGGCAATCCCCCGGTGCACCGCAAGGGTGGGAGCCGGTTTTGGGCCCCTGGGGGCCGTGTTTGTTACAGGAGCGTTTTTTCAGCATAGCTGCAAAATCGGCCCTGTAACAAAATCGTTCGAAAACCGACCCTGGCAAAGAGCTCGGTTGCACCCCCAACCTCCCTCCGGGGGGCCGGCCGAGCACTTTGCCGGGGCCGGTTTTGGTTCCCAGTCTGGCCCTGGTTTTGCGTATCTAATTTAGAGGAATATTTGAGTGGAAAGCCTTTTGGGACGGCAGAGCCCTTGTTTGAGGCGTTGACAGCTAGAAGTATGTCTCCGTCTATACACGTGCTAGAAATGAGTGATTGGAGCAACGGCAGCAGTTCGCACTGTCCCCTTGGCGGCTTCCTCAGCCAGTGAATTCCTTTCAATGTCTTTGCCAACACCTTAATGACTCAATGTGTGAATAACTTAAGCCAGTGGCAGGAATGCTTTCAGTTTTACCACTTGTTCCCATAACAATTTATGTTTAATTGTGCAATCCTTGGAATCCCTTAACCCTTCCTGGTGCCAGTAATGAAGATATTCAATGAAGATAGCCTAAAGATAAGCTTTATTAGGGCTATGGATGAAGGGTTACACAGTAAAACGAATCGCACAATATCAGTGTGGGAAATTCCCGATACATATACTGTAGTGTCAGTATCAGGACTTTTAGCTCTGCCAATTGTGCTGTACAATCTCCTAGAGATTGCATAGGCATATTGCTAGGATAGAACTTACCGTCCCGCATACGTCCATTCACTACCTCACATGCTGCGCTATATTGCTGTTTACTTCCTATGGCAGGCTGAGCAGATCCATCACTTTAAATGATGTAATCATATTTTTCTAGAGGCAAGATTTAATCCGGGAGAGAGTACTCTTGTTCGTTCTGCAGGAATGCCTGTGTTTTAATGTACAATCATATCTGTAATCTACATCTGTTGCAGTGACAAAATTAGCCTATTGTATTCATCGCGGATGTAGTGCTTTCGCATTTGGAATGCTTGCTTTGGTAACAGCTTCTAAAGTAGTGTTCTTTCCCTCACTACAGCAGTCTGTACCACGGTCAATATTTTTTCTGTTGCCTGCCGCAAATCGCATTTCAGCATTTGTGTATAAATGTGATTTGTATCCAGTTGGAACGGTCTCATCTTCAATTAAAGTGAGGTGAGTATATCCTGATAATCCAGGGACGACCGGATCACCAAGTTAGTGGTATTTACACATGTGTGCAAATGTTTAGATTCTATCATGTCAGCCTGAACCGAACAGAGAGTATCTATGTGTTGCTGTGTCCACTGATCTGGTGTGATATCCGGTCTGATTAAATTGTATAAAGGTTTTACTCTTTCTGCATAATCTAGAATGTATGTTCTGCCAAAATGTAGAAATCCTAAAATGGATTGCTAACCTTTGTGAGTCTTAGGAGGTTGGAGCAGTGCACACTTTTCTAAAAGGTTGGTTGCCAGGCTCTTGCCTTCACTTAATAGCTCATATTCCGAAAATAGGACATTGAGATGGACAATTTTAGATTTCTTAAAATTAAATTTGTAGCCTAAATTTGGCGTATTCCACAATTATGTTGTTCACCCTGCTCAAGTGTTCAAGTAACTCATCGTCCGTCAGATAGATATTATCTACATAGGACACTGCCTCCTCATCATGTTTGTAATATTTCTGACACTCTTGCAGAGAATATCCCCTCAAATATCGCTGTCTGGAGCTATATTTTGTCAGAAGAATCCATACGAAATATCTAATGTTGTTTTCTATTTCTTCCGCTCAATGTTATTCATTTATGCTGCACTGTGTGCGCTTTGAACTGCAAATGTTCGTGTGCATGTGTTTAAATGTCGGTAATCTGAAACTAGACGATATGTATTTTCAGGTTTCATTACTGGAAACAAAGGATTATTCATCGAGGAGGTGCAAGTCTCAATTACACCGTGGTATTCAAGTTGGTCTAGAATTTCTTTGACAAAACAAAAACCCTGTCACTAGTCTGTTTAAATGATATAGGCGAAGAAAAGCACAAGACTCGGTGTCTACCTGTAAAGTGTATACAACAAAAAGAAAATGAAACCCATCAGCCCACCCAAATGGCAGAGCATCATCATCTGGGATAACTCCAAAAAGATGGTCCGGCTAAGGAGCCACACGCCTGTTGGTATTGTGTGCTTCTCCAAACCAAAGGAACCACCAGTGATGGATCGTACCAAAGAGAAAATGTGTTCATAATGGTGTGGGATATCAATTGCAGTGAAAAAAGTATGGAGAAAAAATCAACAGTGCAATCTAAAATTGGCTACCATGACCTGAAGGAAAACTTTATTGGGGAAATATCATGGTGTCAATATTTAAAATGGGTGTATGACAGTTTGAAATTATAACTGTCAGCTAAGGATGGTACTTGGTCAACATGTTTCAGCCATTGTAGGAGAAAATGACCTACCCGGCTTTCATCAGGACCTCTGGAACACTACTGTAAAAAGGAAAATGATATTGTGAACATAACAATGATACCAAACATCCTACCGTACGTTGAGTTTCCTATACGGGGATGTCTGTTTCAAAATAATAAAGGATTCTTTCCTAAAATAAGGAGATACACAAATACATATTGACAACAAATAGGTAGAACACAGCCACATACTTTTTAATAAATTGCGCCTCATATATCTTTTGCTTAAAAGTCATTCTTCAAAGTGATCGATTTATTGATTAATTCATGTTATCGATTTACTCACCCAAACAGTCTTGGGAGAAAGCCTCGCCTCTCCTGGCCACTGCTCAGGGATGGAGGCCCACTCTATTTCTGAATAAAAATAATGGATGCCTAGTTAGGTCAAACCCATATATCATTTCACTAGCATAGCAGCTGAAAAAACCTAGGCATTGGTTCTGAGCGTACAAGAGGCAGCACCTAACAGGGCCGCCATAGGACTAAGACTAGAGTGATGGTATTCTCCATGTCCAATAGTGAAAGGCTTCTCTTAGAAATAGGTTGCCGATATGCAGGTTCCTTTGTATTAGTAAATAAAGAGAAGCAATAAGTATAAGCTCAGCATCGAAATGGTAGTCCTCAAGGAGAATGAGGAAAAATAGCCATTTTTTTATTTGTGCGATGGAGCTTCGTTGGGAGTGCTTCCTCACCTGTCCGTCGGTACCCCTTGACTGATCCCGAGCCGAGGGGGAGGTACCGACCAGGATCAGGGAGGAAGTAAATATATGCTGCAGTAGCCAATGGGCAGCAAGAGCTCCGACTGGACTGCAGTGGAAACTGCAGTCTCAAACAAACATAGATGCCTTCCTGAATCGAAAAATAGAGGCGGACCAGTGAGGGAGTTGCCGCTTATATACAAGTATAGCTTCTGTTAGAAGACGACATTCTCGCTAGTTGAACACCCATTGCGGACCAAATGGAACGCTGCGATTTTAAATAAACCAAGAGCGCGCCTGCGCAGCACAGAAAGGCCCGGAGACGTTGTGTCAACAGGATGTTTCTATCAAGCCGTAGTGCGCCTGTGCAGATGCCTAATGGCAATAAGCAGTGTAAACCACTACTATAGCGGACCAGATAGGGCGCGGTAGTGAGATGCGCATGCGCAGGTTAACAAACTGCTTGGTGTCAGAATGAGGTGTAGCTATTGGGCAATTCCGTGCGTGCGCGGATAATAACCGACAACCCGCAGATTTTAACGATCATATCAACGTGGATTACACATAAAGGGGTATAATGGTAAAACGGCGTCAGTAAACTAATATAGACAAAGAAGGGCTCTCATGGAGTGTGAGAGTTCAAAGTCCATGTAACACGATCTAACACAGTGTTTGCAGTGGTTATAGTGTGATCGCATGTCTGCATGGTAAAGGACACAGGACACAGCGTATTGGAGAAGGGGCAACGGCATATCAATTCGCAGCCGTATGCGAGTGTCAAGACTCAGAGAAAAGGGGGAAAAAAGGATTCGTAAACCCCGTATCTTAGTCGCATGTCTGTATAGTACAGTACACAGTGTTCTAAAGAGAGGGCAACGGCATATCAGTTCACAGCCCTACGCGAGTATTAAGATTCAAAAGGAAGGAAAAGAAAGAGGAAGGGAAATCATAAACCCGTACTTCCTTCTGATTGACTATGAAGAGACTACATTCACGATCACGAAGTACAAAAGCACTCAATACGAAGTGATCCGATGTCACAAATAAGGTATACAAAGAGTCTCTAAACAAGAAAGAAATATATATATGGGAGAGATTAGGTTAAGAGATGCAGAACACAGAGGGCAGTAAGACTGTGTAGCGATTGGCATGTCTAAAGGAGACCAGATGAGTCTAAACCATACTAATCTCAATACTACAAACTGTATTAATGTGTACAAGCCGGCAAGTAGGCATGTACTAAATGCAAGAACAGGGACATACATGTTGTGTTGGTAGTTGCGTAGCAGTACCCAATGAGGTGACCCCATATAAATATATATCCAGCTGTGTAAGACTTATCAGGGTTAGTTTTAGATGGTCACCCACGGAATGTCATCATTAAGACCTTCTGTATCACTCCTCAATTTAAAAATCCACTTCTGCTCTTTGAGAAAGAGATATCTGGTCAAATCCTTCACATGTTGAGGCACAAAAGGCTGCTGTAAAACTGTCCAGCTCATTTCCTCTGCTTTATGTTTCATCAGTAGGAAATGGTTGGTCAGTCGGGTAGCTTGTTTGTTACACCGAATTGTGCTCTTGTGCTCATTGATTCTTACTTTGACCTTTCGTGTAGTCTTACTTACATAGCGTAAGGAACAAGGACACATGATAAGATAGATAACTTTCTCGCTGATACAATTGGTGTGATTCTTAAGGACCCATGGTCTAGTGGTCCCAATATCAATGGTCAAAGTCTTCTTTGTCTGTGGACAAGCAGTACATGAACCGCACGGATAGTGTCCCTGTACAGCAGGCAAATTCCACAAAGTATTAGTGGGTTCTTTTCTTTCTTGTCTTGGCCTTGTATGAACCAGGCTGTCCATTAAGCTGGATCCTCTCTTAAAAGAGAATAAAGGAGTAGGGATGTTAGTTCCTGCGATATTCAGGATCTTCCAATTTTTCCGCACTGTTTTCTGTACTCTATTGGATAAAGTACTAAAAGTGGTGACAAAGGTCAATCTATCCAAGGGTGGTTTTTCAAAGGGAGGGCACAACAGAGTGTCACAATTGTTATTAGACGCACGTTTGTGTGCTCTCCTGATCATACGCCTTGGATAGTCACGCTCTCGTAATTTCGAGGCAAGGTCTCTTGCATAAAAGTCAAAATCTGAGTTATCTGAACAGTTTCTACGAACCCTCAGAAACTGCCCAACTGGTAAATTCTCACGAAGAGATTTAGGATGATGGCTGTTGAAGGTCAGTAGAGAATTCCTGGCCATGGGTTTACGATACAGTCTACAACCTAGTCTGCCATCTCTAGGAAAGATGGTGATATCCAGAAAGGGAAGTTTTTCTTTGTTGAGATCAACTGTGAATCTCAGATACGGGTTCTTGCTGTTAAGCCAGACTTGAACATCCAAGATGGACTATTGTTCCCCACGCCAAATGACCAAAATATCATCAATGTAGCGTTTCCACAGCAACACCTGGTAGAAAAATAAGTTGCTGTGGTTGAGGACACACTCTTCTTCGAATAGGTGGACATAGAGATTAGCCAACGATGGTGCAAACACGCTACCCATCGAAGTCCCTGATGTCTGTAGCTAGATCTTCTCTTCAAAACCAAAAAAGTTTTCAGCCATGGCTAGCCGAGCACAGTCCATTATAAAGTTCACAGGAGTGATGCTGTTTAATTCGATTGCTTCAAGTAGACCCCTGACTGCTTGTAAGGTCTCATCCTGGGGTATACACGTGCACAGGGATTCAACATCGAAACTGACCAGGAAGTCAGTCTCAATGTTGAATACAGTCTCAGGAAGCAAACGCAAAACGTCTTTAGTATCTTGCAAAAACGTAGGCATCTTCCTGACAAGAGGCCTCAGAAAAAAGTCCACAAAAGTGGACAGGGGTTCCAATAGTGAACCAATGCCCGAAATAATGGGGCGTCCAGGTGACGGCCTCTGCGCCTTATGTATTTTGGGTAGGATATAAAAATAGGGGGTAACCGGATGGATGGTAATTAAGTATTTAGCCTCAGCCGCCGTGATCCAGCCCTCAGTGCTTGCCTCCTCCACCATATGGCCTATTTCTGTCATAAGTCTCAGTGTAGGATCTTGTGTGAGAAGGCGATAGGATCTTGAATCCCCAAGTTGTCTGAGACATTCCTCTCGATATGTGGTTACATCCATGATAACTGTGGCTCCCCCTTTATCCGCTGGTTTGATTATAATGGTAGTGTCTTTAGCCAAAGTATCTACTGCTTGTTTCTCCCTTAGTGAAAGATTTATGGAAGGCTGTTGTTCACATGTACACAAAGCCATGATGTCGTTGGTAACTGCCTTTTCAAATGCTCCCACCTGTGGGGGTACTTGCTGAAGTAACGGTGTAAAAGTAGAGGGTCTCTTCAGACCGGTGTTGAAATCAGTATCTTCTCCCTCATTGGTCCTGTCTTTAAAGAAAAAATGAAGTCTCACTTTTTGGAAGAATTTCTCAACTTCAAAGCGCAACTGAAAAGGTTCCCCAGTATTAGTGGGTACAAATCCAAGTCCTTTATTAAGAACTCGTTCTTCCAGATCAGTTAGAGTTCGAGAGCGAAGGTTCACTATGAAACTCTCTCCTCTGTGCTTGGCCCTGCTTGTTGTTGTTGTTGTTGTTGTTGCTGCTGCAGTTGACCCTTCCTGCTCCGAGTATTGGGGAAGGATGGCTCGTATTCCCAGTGCACCTGGGGTTGGCCTCTCCTTCTGCCTCTGCTCCGTCCACGGCCCTGTCCTAAAAAAGCCTGGTCATTGAACCACTGTGGTGGAGGTTGGAAATTGGGCATAGGTTGCGGGAATTGTGACTGATGATATCCCCAGGGTGCCGGAGGCCACCATGGACCTTGTTGATAGAAATTCCCGCCTTGTCTAGAATTTCTTTGACCTTTCTTTTTGCATGGTTTTTTATATGGTACTGTCTGTGGATTTAGAGTAGATTTTAATGGGATTTCGTGGTGTGTAGATTCCACGTCCCACCCTACTGGTACTAGTGCTAGCGCACACTCCTGTGCGTATAAATGTTGTTAAGATTCTGGGATGAGGTCAGAGAAAGCAGGCAAAATGACGATTTCCCCTTTTGGGCAATCCATCACAAATTCAGGAGGCCAATCTTTTTTTGCTAGCAGTATGTTATATCCAAATGTCAAATTCTCCCAAAAGAGACCCTTAACATTTCTCGAGATGTTTCCCTCTATTTGAAGTGTAATTTCATACAGTCTATGCCGGACACTAACTCTGGTATCAGGTGTTTCTACCATGATGTGTTCATTCAATACTGCTGTCACCAGAAAATCCTTCAGGTTCTGGCGAGCTATTGTTACTTCTGCCACACTGTCTGGCATCGCCAGAGCCCTTTCCCTGTTCAGAAGCGGAGCACTCAGTAACCTGGAAATGTCTAATTTTTTAAGCCAGCTACTTTCTTCTTTTTGAATTGAGGTTTTGTCTTTGTTGCTCTTCCGGTTTGACAATGTAATCTGAAGTGCGTTGTTTTTCCCTATTTGTCTTTGGTCGATCTTCCAGCTTTGGTTCTGATCGCCTGTCCCACTGAGTTTTTTGATGAACCCTGCACTGAACTAAAGGAACATGTATCAGTATCCTGATACCTGTCAGGTGTACTAATGTTATCACAATTCCTAAGGTTGTACTTCTTTTCAGAGGACTCCCATTGGGGAGACCCACCCCATCATCGTAAATACTTTTATGAATTATTAATTTTTAGAAATTTTGTTTTCCCATTTCTTTTTAGAAGAAGTAGAAGCTTGCTTCGAGTTGTCGTTGTCGGGGCTACCCGCCATCTGTGGTTTTCCTGCTTTTGTACCCAAATTATCTCTACCTAATGCAGCATAGGTTTCTTTAATAATTTTTGGTAATTCTCGCTCCCTATTGATAGGAGCTGTTTCCCTTAAGAGGTTGTATATGGCCACTGCTGCTGCCTCCCCTTTTATGTTGCTCAGCATTATTGCTGAGACTTGGGCAAAATTACCCATCAGTTTCATTCCCAAGTCCAGGGCAGGTCCTGCCCCGTACTCATTCTGTATTTGTTTCAATACATCTGAACGACTGCTAAGGAAGGGGTACCGTGTACTCTGACGTAAACAGCAGAAATGATTGTTCACCAACTGGTACAGTCCTCAATCGAGGGAACCATCCCCATTGGCAAGCAAATGGTTAGCATTCTATGTTTTTCCTGCAGACCCTGATGGGGAAATACTGCTTCCAGCTGTGCAATTTTTTGTGCTATCCTGAACTAAATTTGCACCCGTTTGGAAGGAATTGTCCCTATTACTGAGTTCAGTGTCTGTGGGTTAATTGTAGGTATGATCTGATGTGGAACAACTGGAGCATTTCTCGAAGGTTGAACTGTTAATGTTCACATGACAAACTGGACAATGTGTCTGTATAGCCTGACTAGGTCTTTGTATATTGCACAGAATTCATCCACTGATAGTGTACCTATCTGTGGATGTGGAGTATATGTCACTGAGACTGGCCAGGTCGCTCCTTTTATGCTGAGCGGACCGAATCTCACAACAGATGTGTGTGGGAGGGTACCTTTCTGTTTCTGTGTTGCTGGCATGTCTTCGTATGGAATGTATTCTTCCGGTGGTTCAGCTATAATGTATGTGTGGAACAATTTAGTCACTGGATCTGCAGGTGGGAACTGAACCCAAGAATAGAATACCTCTGATCCGAACACCTCGTGTGCCTCAATCATGAAGGTAACACAGCCACCTGTTAAGGGTATGTCCTGTTCTAAGAATTTCCTAGTTACTGCATGTCTGCAGTTCTCTGTGATGTTGAGAGCGTTAGCCAATTCTTCTTCCCCTGAACTACTCGCTGGGTCAGTCATTTTTGGAAGAGGTAGGGTTTTGCACACTGTGGGGAACTGTTTATACTTACAAGCTTGCTAAATCTTCAGCCAATACACAGAGTATATCTGCTCAGCTGATGCAGATTCCCCTTCCCACTTCAGACACCTCTGAAAAGGTGTGAGTAGGGTTTTTCTGAGAAAGCACAACTGAACTACTCAGATTTTCACTGTTGATATAAGAACAAAACCAACGTTGGTGGTGCCATGTTGTGTAGTTCCTAGGAGTCCCCCAGCACCTGCGAATTTTGGATGACCTAAACTGAGGACTTGGTATCCCAAGCGCTTCCGGACACCCCCACAGGATAAGTCACCCATTAGACCAGCTAGCTCTACAGTGCCACTACCACCCCCCTGTATGTATTCTACAGTGGTGTAGGTGGTTTCTGGCAACTACAGAACATGACAACCCTGATTCCTCAGGGATCGTGGAAAACAGTACAGTAAGTTTCGCTCAGACACTCGTGCTTACTTTCTCTCAGAATATACACAGGATGGCGATTAGGATGTTTTAATAAGTATTTATTGGTCAAGTGACAGCCTTGTGTAAAACATATGTGCTGTGACAATCAGGAGACAGAAGCATACGAAAGATATTGCTAGTACCCATATAGTAAATACATTTATTGCATAGTGCTAATAAGATTAACATAAGCAGTTCAGATAAAATCCGTAGCACTTCCATATTCCTAAATGAACCCTAAGTAATACGCCTAAATGTACCTAGCCTAACCTGGGTGTGTAGGTGTATATGCATATAGCTATGTGTATCTGTAGCCAAGAAACCCCTAGGGATGAACCAGCCCCTCACCTGAAGGTTGAGAATGAAGGACCCCGCCTCTGCCTCGAGGATGACAGCCCGCAAGGGATGTCAGATTGCTGCGTGTTGACGATTCAGCATGCAGGACCCTGTCTCAGCTTGGAAGGAATTCTCCTCTAATTTGTTGCGTGCTCGCTCCATTTTTATTCTGTCTGTATATAAACAACCTAGAGAGCCACATTAAAACTGGGAACGTGGATGTTCCCCAAATAGGTGGCAGGTTGTTACCAGCGTCATTATATGCAGACGACTGTGTCTTAATGTCTAGAACTGGAGTGGGGTTGCAGAGGCTTTTAACTAGTTTTAATAATTTTATGGATGACCTTGGCCTGAAGACAAACGTAGCTAAATTTCACATCATGGTGGTGGGTAAATCCCCTGCAATGTTAAAGACATGTTTTATAAATAACGAGAAATTGCTTTATGTGCCCCCTTTTTCCTACTTGGGAATTCTTTTTGAATGAAAAAACACCTGGTCTCACCTGTTAGAGGCAAGGATTAGGGGTTTTAATCAAAGTTTGGAGGCAATTTTCAGGTTTACAAAAAAACTAGGCTCTTGACCTATTAAGGTAATGACTGAAATTTATAAAGCACGCACGTGTGCTGTCACCCTGTATGGTGCTGGAGTTTGGGGCTCTGTAAAGTTGAACGCCTGCAGGGAGCCGAGAATAGGTTTTTGAAACGTTTGCGGAGTGTCCCTAAATCCACCTCTGCTACCATTTGTCATAGAGAGCTCGGGGTGATTCCTCTGTCCTTTCGTATACACTTGGCTCCTTTTTTGTTGTGGCATAACATTTGGGTAAAGGAAGCAGCAGTTTTAAATCATGCCATCATTACAGACTGCTTAAAATTGGAATGGGTGAGCAAAATCCCATGGATCTCTTATGTCAAGGCACAACTGGAGACTCTGGGATTGTTGGATTGCTTTGAGAACCCCAGGAATTTTGCCAAAACATCAAGGGCAAAGCTGAAAAGGGATTTTTTAACGTACTCATATTTTCTGGGAGACACACAGGCAACAACAAAAAAAAAGGGTAGTAGACCACTCACTTCTAGTCTGTACTCCAGGTATGGAGTTTTATTTATTCCTTCACCTTAGCTACGCCAAATTGTATTATCTCATTAGGTTCAGGTTTGGAATCTCCCATCTGTTGGTCTCATATCCCCGAAATGTATATTCTGATGCCAATTTGGATTTATGCCCCTGTGACTCCGAATCAGCACAGAGCACAATACACTTTATGTTCTTTTGTAATCTGTACACTAATGAAAGACGCGCCTTTTTAAAACCATGGTTAAAATTTCTAGATATTAGAAAATGTCGGGCTGCCCTGTGTCATCTTCAGCTTTTAAACGATGAGTTTACCTGTTTAATGGTTTATAAATATATTTCTTCCGCAGTTTGGACACGAAATATCGTTGAAAAATGATTTTTTTATCTTATTTATTTTTCCCACAGTGATTATTGTTGAAACCAATTTATTAATTGTGTTGCTGATGAGTGCTACGCTTGTAGTTGTTTCCTTGTTCATGGCATTTATATTGGATTCTTGTATTGCATTTTTATTATTATGAAATGATGAGTTCTTTTATGGCTGGTTACAGTCGAATAAAGATTTTATGATTTTTCCCCAGAGCGCCAGGATACCCGTAGGGCGCCAGGCGCGCCATACAAGAGCAAAATATAATACAATACGATTTGATTTGACAGCCTTGTGTAAAACATATGTGCTGTGACAATCAGGAAACAGAAGCATACGAAATATATTGCTAGTACCAATATAGTAAATACATTTATTCCATAGTGCTAATAAGATTAACATAAGCAGTTCAGATAAAATCCGTAGCACTTGCATATTCCTAAATGAGCCCTCAGTAATACGCCTAAATGTACCTATCTAACCTGGGTGTGTAGGTGTATATGCATTTAGCTATGTGTATCTGTAGCCAAGAAACCCCTAGGGATGAACCAGCCCCTCACCTGAAAGTTGAGAATGAAGGACCCCGCCTCTGCTTCGAGGATGACGGCCCGCAAGGGATGTCAGACTGCTGTGTGTTGACGATTCAGCATGCAGGACCCTGTCTCAGCTTGGAAGAAATTCTCCTCTAATTTGGAGGGGGAGTGAGGGTCTTTTATACTAAAGTAGTCACTCCAGGGTTTTTTATAGAATCAATATGTTTTGAAAACAAATCATAGATGTTTTGAAAACAATCACCAATGCTTTTCTAAACAAGTGCGATCATGCACAGCTGGCTGTTGGCCAAGGATGAAAAAAAGTGGTGACCCTTATGGAGAATAATTCTGCCGTGCTGGAGGACATGTTTATGTACATCAGGTACAGGGATTATGATAGAGTATCGAGAGCCTGGTGTCAAAGAGACAGGAGCAAGCTACTAGGTAAATGGTCACCTGTTTAGAATCGTTATTGGTGTGTGGACGGGACAATGTATGTAAAACGGGGTATACAGGACAGGGCCATCCTAAAGGACATGACAGTACAGTGCCTTTTTAATTTTTCTGCATGACACGGGAGTGTACTCTGCTTTTTGAAATTTTTCTATTATGGCCAGTCAATCAGATCACTTGGATCTGTGGTTTCAACCCTGGAACCGCAGTTCTGGAAGGGACAATAGAAGAAAACACTCCCTTGTCCGATGGATTCCATTAATCTTGGATTTGTTGGTTACGCAGAGGGTTTGAGGATCAAGATATCCAAAGGTGTTAACCCCTTAAAGCCTGCTTGGCAACTTTTTAAAATGCTTATATCTCAAACATTAATAAACCAATTTACAATAAACCACAAAAGAATTCTTTCTGAGTAAAGTTCCGCTTCCATGCCAAGGGTGGTGTAAATCTGATAAGTGATTTAGGCTGTACATGTTGCCAAAATTTCCTATGGGACATGATATTAGTAAAAGCATTGTCACTTTGCCTTACCGCTTGTTCCACTATGTGATTGTGATAGTATGTATACATTGTATATATATTCAATATTTTAATCACCTGTGTATAACCTTGCTCAAGCTAAAAAAACACTTTACATGCTGATGATATTCTGCTAATTGACACCATATCTATGATCCTTAAGACCTTTGAGTCCTACGGTGCTCATTCAGTCGGCCATATCAATTGTAATAAGTTGGAGCTCTGCCATTACTCTGCCCCTTTGCACCTCACCGGTCTTTCTTGGAGTGCTAGAGGTAGCGACCAAGGGTTTTCAATATCTGGGCATATATGTGACGCCACACCAGGAACAATGTTTTGCCAGGAACTTCGGGAGAGTGAGTTGCGCTTTCCAGGACATTGAGCGGTGGCGCGCTCTCCCCCTCATGTTGTTGGGAGGAGCTGCCATTTTTTAAATGATTACGCACCCAAAAGTACTATATGCCATGCAAATAATCTACTACCCGTTTCCCGAGGCAGTCTTTGGTGAATTGGAGAGTGATCTACGCTCCCTGCTTTGATATGGTAAGCACCCTAGAAGAGTGCTCTCCATGCTCCAATGCAACCCCTACAATGGGGGTATCGCACTCCCGGATGTCTGTCAGGGCTTACTACTGGGTAGTACACCTTGTGGCAGTGAACGACTGGGTGTTTGCCCCTCAGGAACATTCCACTTATAGGCTGGAACGCAACCAATTTACTAGCCGCTCCTACCTCCATTTCCTATACAGAAAAGCAGGCCTTCGATCATTGCTACCGGCCACCCACAGGGCAATAGAGGCCTGGCGGAGACCACCAGGCATATGGGTTACGCAGTTAAGTTGACACGTGAGGCGCCGCTCCAGGAAGGTACGTGGTTGAAAGAGATCAGTAAACTGTGGGGATTAGAGCCTGGGATCTCATGGGTAGGGGATCTTCTTTAGGGTGGTGAGCTGGTGTCATCTGCAAACTCCTGCAAGAGTATGCTTAGCACAGTAATCAATTTTTTTAATACTCTCAGTCTTGGCATGCCTGGCGGGTAGAGGGCATAGAGAAGCTGGACTTATCTAAATTCATCCAACTGGAGGGTCGGCTGCTAGAAGAAGAATTATCTTCCAAGGTTATATCCCTCACATATAAAAAAATCAACAATAATATGCCGGATAGGCTGACCAAATTGAGAGAATGGTGGTACCGAGGGAAGTGGCAATAAAATCTCCCCTACAACCAATACAACTAAAAATCCTTCACCAGGTTTATTACAGGGACCGGCTACACCAAATGGGAAGGGTGGAGTCCCCGGACTGTCTTTGATGTGGGGATGAGCGGAGTTCCTACATACATACTCTCTGGAGCTGCTATTCAGACATTTTGGACGTGGGGGACGAGAGAACTGAGCAGGGTGGTGGGTGAAAACTATGCCTCTTGACCCAGAGTATATTCTACTAGGAATACCGGGAGATGTGAACATCCTCAGGGTACAACTCTTTTTTTGAAATGTAGGATTGGTAGTCACCAAGTGTGATGTGGCACGGCACTGGGGGCGCCTGAATCCATGATATTGCTGGAATGGAAGAGAGGAATGGACTTCTACATGGCGGCTGAAAGGGTCACATTCAAAAGCAGAGGTGTCAGTGCAAATTTCACAAAGTGAGGGGAGGAAGGTTGAAACACTACGATCTTTTACTTGGAGTGGAGGATCCCTTGACATAATCGTACTATTGTGTTTTGTTTGGGAGCGCCGCTGTATTCATCATTATGACTTTACTTTTTCTGTATATGGAAATGTCTTGCAATTGCCCCTTGTGCGGGTGTGTGAGGGTGTGCACGTGTCTCCTTTATTGTTTATTATTTGTTTGGTGCACGTTCTGCCCGATTGAGCAAAGATTGCTGTATCTTTTTAAGAAACACTGAAAGAAATTAATAAATATTTTTGGAAAAAACAAAAAACCCTTGCTCGAGCTCTGTGACCAGAAAGATCATCTTTTAACTGGTTTGAAGAGTCAAATCTTTGGATATCAGCCTAATATTATTCCAAAACTTAAAGCCAAAAATTAAAAACTTGAAAACAATCCTTTAAAATATAATTAGCCCTTTTGATTCTCCAGTCCCCTAATCGTGCTAAGGGGATGGCAAGGACAACTGTCAACCCAAGAAAAACCAGAACAAATTATACACATTTTTCTTTAGACTAAGTGAGGGAAAGAATCATCCTGATAGCAAACATCAAAAGCAAATGATCATACCCAGACTGCTCAGCCAATCAAACCTCTGCTGCCCTCCTTCTGTATAAGCTGTATACTTATAGTATTGTTAGAATCTAAGTTTAAATGCAGACAAATAGCTGTCTGGATTTAATCCATATAGCACTATAACACTATAACACAGTTGTTAGACATGCTAGATTAATTACTGGTGCCACACATTTCTTTTTTTTTGGAACATTTTATTTTATTTAACATAAGATCTGTAATACATTTCTTATACAGGAGATAATATATGGACAACATCTCATTGAGCAATACAATTTACAGTGATGGACAGGTTACACAGTTTCGCCTATTATGTCTCATCGTCTGAGCCATGGTCTACGGCGGGAGGGGTACATATATGACCTCTGTATTCATTCCATTTGCCCGACACCCTCCCCCATTTCTTGGGGCATCCTCTATGAATATATGTAGCTTTTTCAGCCACCATGATCATGTCCATGTCTCTACACCACTCTGTCACGATTGGAGTTTGTACCGCCCCCCATTTCTGAGCAATGTTTCATTTTGCTGCCATCCTCCCCGTTGTTGCCAACTGTCTATCTGCATGGTTGAGGTCCGTCGGTTCCCATATGTTTAATAGGCAGCACTTGGGAGAAAGCGGAACTATGTTCCCGCTAACCTCTGTGATAATATCCATTACTGCTGTCCAATAGGATGTGATCCCCGGACACTCCCACAGAGTATTGTAAAATGTGCCCAATTCCTCACATGGGCGCAAACAGTACGGGTCAGAGGCTCTGCCTATCTTGTGCATTGCCACTCTTGTGTAGTAGGTCCTATGCAGTATTTTTTGTTGGATGAGGCTCAATCTTGAGGAGACCGCTACCTCTCTAGGCAATGCGATTGTGACTTGCCAGTCCGAGTCATCCAAGTCTCCGACCTCCGCCCGCCTGGTATCCCGGAGTCATGTCAGGGGGTCCGTGTGGTTATTAATATTTTTCCGGTATGTAAGGGAGATCGCCTTCTTGTGTAAATAGTCAGTAGTCGATCTTCTAAGGGGAAGATTCAGGGACTTTGTCAGCCGCTGGAAGTGCTGATTCTAGTGCGTGTTTAACCTGCATGTTTTGAAACTTTTCTCCAGGAGCCATCTCGTAGTGTTCTTGCAAGTAATCAAAGGTGACCACCGTACCCTCTTTCCATAGGTCCCCTAGCCGGGAGATGCCTATCAAGTCCCACTTCTGAAACCCTTTGCTCGTTCCCAGGGTACCCAGCCTACCGGTGTCCCACAGTGGGGTGTGTTGCGTTAGCTTATCGGCCCATCCAAGGTGTCGTGTCACTGTGTGCCAGACATGAATTGTGTGTGCTGTCTGTCCTATGAGCCCCATCGTTTTCCCCTTGTTGTAGAGTACTCTATTCATTCTCCCAGTTCCCAGGGTTACCCTGTCTAGACGGTATGCTGGGTCAGTATCAGGCATGTGGAGCCACTGATTGACTGTCATCAGTTGGAGGCCCAGTAGTATGCACGGATATCGTGTAGGGCAATGCCCCAGTCATACCAGCTTCTGACCAGTTTGCACGTGGCTATCCTTGCCGGCTTTTTGTACCAAAGGAGATTAGTGACTTCCGAGTTTATTGCTTTAAAATATGAGTCAGGCACATGATAGGGTGTGTTGTGGAGGGCATGCAAAAATCTAGGCAAATCCATCATCTTGAAAAGTGCCGCCTTGCCCAATAGGGTGAGTGGCAATGCCCTCCAGTGTTTAATATCTCGTCTCAGTCTTAGTAGCGGTGCCTGACGATTGAGCGCCTGGAATTATTCTGGGTCAGACGTCACATATATTCCAAGGTATTTAAAGCTGTCAGATACTATCTTGACCTTACATCACCTGGGCAATTTAGGAGGTGATCCATGTAAAATATAGAGCACCGATTTTTCCCAATTGATCGTATACCCTGACACCAACCCGAACACCCAACAGATATCCAGCAGTGCGTTGAGGGATTGTGCAGGGAAAGCTATATACACCAGAACATCGTCTGCGTAGAGGGGGATTCTTGTCCATTCTTTCAGTCTACTTTAGTTGTCTTATCAGACTATTGTTTTACAAAAGAATCATACATAATCTACATACATAGATGGGCAGAAGAAATTATCTATTGGTCTGTTGAATTGTTATTTCCATTTTGCTTACACCCACTACAGCATACAGTTTGGGGTAATTGGTTATCCCACTGTACCACTGGCTCCCTTTACTTTGAGTGACAGCACAAAGCATATGCACATTATTCACATCTGATAGTTCTCTTTTCTTCATTAACAAAACTAGTGAAATGTTATAAACTTTATTTTTGGGTTACTGTCTTTTAAAAAAGGGCTATTTATTTTGATTGCACTTTAGGTTCCCAATTAGATGGTGTTTTTATTTCTGGTCTCCTTTTTTAAAGCGTTACCAGACAATGCAGCTGCTCAGTATTTGAATGCTTTATTGGGTGATGATTTCTTCTTCTTACCTTCATACAAGGTAAGGTGTAATGCATGGCACAACTGAAAGGCTTGTTGTTTAAAAAAGAATCACTAGCAATACAGCCAATCAATGACGTTTCTTGATATTTAACATTCTTAATATATTTATGTGGTGTTCTGTTTTCTTTGATGTGGCATATGCTTTCATTAGGAAATGTAAAATAATAAAAGGCCAAACCTAATGGCTTTGCCAATGCTTGTTTTAGTGTTGTCAGGGTATACTCTTTGCGGGGGACCTTTAGGTACCTGCTCTCTAATTTGAAATGTCATTTGAGCGAAAACGTCTTGCAGGGTTTTCTATTTTTCTCCTTTATTTTAACAACCTCCAATTGCACAGATCCTCAGAATACTGGACCCACTCGACCCTGCTTATTACAGTACCACATGGAAGTGGTGATGCATGGCAGGAAGGCCTTCAGAGACAGATGTTAAGCTTGCTCTGCGCTTTAGACCAGCGTCCCCTATTCTCCACTCCTCCAGCTGCCCTCCCTCGCCCAGCAGGGTTGGTTCTGTCACCACCATCAGCTCTGGGTGGGGAAAGGGTGAGGGGCCAGATGTTGAATCAATTGCGTTCAAGCAGTCACCACTGCAGATCTTGAGCCATATCCGAGAACTAGGTGGCATCAGTCAGATTACCTTTGTTATGGGACCATTGGAATTTTAAATTCCACTGCAGAACCCACATGTACCACCTGTCGTATCAGATGAGGAGAATGCAGGAGGCTAAGAGACTACTCTCACCTGTATCCAGTATTGAACCCTGAAACATCAGGATCATAGCTATCTCCGGGAGCTGTGTTTGTGTAACTTTTTAAAACTTTTAAAACTTTGAGAGTCACTTAATCTTGTGGACTATTCTCCCCACCCCCCTCCTGGCACTTTGTCTCTGGGCATTACTCTCACCTGCTCAGGCTGTGCAGCGGAGTTCAGCGCTGCCGCCATTCCGGCGTTCTTCGAGGCCACGCCCCCCTTCGTGAGGCCACACCCCCTACATCTGTCATCCGCCACTATAAATCATGTGTTTACCTCGGAAGCGCAGCGGACGAGCGCAGCGGGCGCGTCGATGGCGCGCCGGAGGTGCGCCAGAGGTAAGCCCGTCTGCGCCCGTCCGCGCCAGACCGAGCCAGGAGTCAGGCACTAGTGAGCAGTCGAGGCTTTCTTACTCAAGAGAATCCCTATACCATCTCAATCAGCCTCTCTCACACCTATGTTCTCAATCACTTAGAGCCGAGGCTCATCTCACTAATTGCTCCCATTGTCCTTTCAAACTCTCCCCCCCTACAAACAAGCACAACCCTCAGACGATCGTAAAAATGGCTCTGATCAACTGCAGGTCACTGCCCAAACATGCCCACGAAATTCACTTACTCATAGAAGACCACCATCTAGAGATCCTGTTTCTAACAGAAACATGGCTTGCCCAAGACTCTGATGCCGATATTGTACAAAGGGTAGGGGAGGAGGAATAGCTGTCATCTTTATAGATTCCTTCTCATGTAGATTTCTTGACAGCCCTATGACGGACTGTGAAAACACGCACTTCACTATCCAAATTTCCCCCTGTAACTCCCTTTCAGGAGTTCTCATTTATCGGCCGCCAGGAGCCATGGGGCAGTTCCATAACTCACTCTTGGAATGCTCCGTAGCCTTGGCTAGCACCCGGCCCAACTTCTTAATTTTAGGAGACCTCAATGTACATTTTGATAATAGCAAAGATGACACGGCCACGGATTTGATCCTAGACCTTGCAGCTCATCAACTGCACTTACAAAATAATCTTCCCACGCACAATCTTGGACACTTGCTCGACCCTATATTTTGCAATTTCCCCGACCTCATGGTGAGTTCACCGATCCCAGTGCCCTGGACCGATCACCTGTTGATCCCTTTCAGCTGGCAGATCCATAACACCTCTCCTCCCACACAAACACGGGTTAGACTCTCCCGCTCGTGGGCCAAACTCGACCTCGATAGATGGAAACACGCATTAGAGCACACCAGGCCACAGTTCGAAAGTAACCCCCACTCTGCCGATGCGCAGCTCACGTCCTGGATTGAAAACTCCCTTGACACCGTTCTTCCTAAAAAACTGCATCTAAATCCTAGGAAAAAAGCCACCTCCCCGTGGTTTACCCCGTGGTTTACACACGAGTTGCGCCTCCTCAAGAAAAACTGCAAGAGAGCGGAAAGAGTATGGAGGAAAGACTTCGATCCCGTCTGCAAAAGCGACTATAAACGGGCCATCCTCATCTACAAAAAAGCACTCAAAGATGCTCAAACAGCCTTCTTTAATGAAAAAATTAGTAAGGCATCCTGTTCGTCCAGAGAAACGTTTCAAATTGTGAAAAAACTTCTAAAAACCTCAGAACCTTCCTGCTCCCATAATCTCTCGGATAACCATTGTAATGAGTTAGCTACATTTTTTGATCAAAAAATACAAAACATCCTCCAACATCTCCCCCCTCTCCCTCCTGCGGACCCCCCCACATAGCCACACAGGGCAGGCCTATAACTCGAACATAGAACTTGATATGTTCTCCCCCATCTGTGAGGAAACCCTCAGGCCCATCCTTCAAGCCCTCAAAAGTGGGTCTCCGCATGACCCAGCACCAATAAGACACCTTAAACAAGTCGCTCCTACAATTCTTACACCAATGGTGAAGCTGATAAACTCCTCCATAGAAAGCGGTTCAGTTCCGTCTAGTTGGAAGAAGGCGGTAGTCAAAGCCTTAATCAAAAAGCATAATCTCGACCCCACTAATCTCGCCAATTTCAGGCCAATTTCCCTCCTCCCTTGCATTAGCAAGATGGCGGAAAAATTTATCAATAACCAACTATCTAGCTACCTGGAAAGCAACGAATTGTTAAAGTCATCACAGACAGGGTTCCGCCCGGGCCAAGGTACTGAAACAGCGATGGTAGCGGTTGTCGAAGAGGCCAGGAAGATCATTGACGCAGGAGGTTCAGTGGCAGTGATCCTTCTGGACCTTAGCGCGGCATTCGACACCGTCAACCACAGCATCTTGGCTCAGCGGCTAGGAGACCTGGGTATTTCAGGGTCAGCACTGTGGTGGCTAAAATCTTACCTCCACGACCGAACTTTCCAGGTGGCGGAGGGTGACTACATTTCCAGGGATCCCCTATACGTTGCGGAGTGCCCCAGGGCTCATCTTTGAGCCCGACGCTCTTCAACGTGTATATGGCGCCCCTGGAAAAGATTGTCATCCCGTATGGTATTAAACTCCTGACCTACGCGGATGACACCCAGTTGGTTGTCTCCCTAAGCCGGATGGATAATCCCACCATCGACCTGTATTCCTGCCTGGGGGACATAGTCAGCTGGATGAACTCATCCCATTTAAAACTCAACGGCAACAAAACAGAGATTATGGTGATGGGCAATCAGTCCCACTACCGCCCAGAGTCTCTGTGGCCCCCATGCATGGGCCCGCCCCCAACCCCCAAAACCGAAATCAAAAGTCTGGGGATTTGGCTCGATCACAACCTCACCCTAAACACCCAGGCAAGAAAAACGGCTGGAACCTGCCTCGGTCTACTTCGCACCACCCGCAAGACCCTCCCCATGCTCCCCTTTCAGTCAAGAAAGCTGCTCTTACAGGGTCTTATCCTGTCCAGACTGGACTACGGAAATGCCCTGTACCTTGGCGCACCAAAGAAAGTCACAGACAGGTTACAGGTTGTGCAAAACGCTGCGGCTAGGATTCTTACGGACACCAAGACTCGGTGCTCAGCTAAACCAGCGATTAGAACACTACACTGGTTGCCCGTGGTGCAAAGGGTGCATTTCAAGGCCCTGTGCCTCACCCACAAAATTCTTCATGGGAAAGCCCCGCCAATCCTTAAGGACCTGGTTGTCCCGTATACCACGTCCAGAACTCTCTGTTCCTCGAACGCTCATCTAACTCAAATACCCAGGATCAAGAAAACACGCTCCGGAGGTCGGCGCTTCTCCTTTCAAGCGTCCAAATTGTGGAACGCCCTCCCACTCGACCTGCGGGCCCAACACAATCTGATGCCGTTCCGAAGGCTTCTAAAGACCTGGCTGTTCCCGTAACCATCTGTTCCGCACTCGCCTAATCCATCAGATGCATCTACTAGCGCTGGGACGCTCACGGGCAGCCATGCGCTCTAGAAATCTCATTACAATTACAATTACTTGCTGTGGTGGAGGGAAAACCCTAAATTCAACTGTAACCAGAATTGCTCCAATCAATGCAACTCTGTGTAAATGCGTAAGGTGGGACTTTAGCTCATTGATAGTGAACACCAACTCAGTCAAGAGGCTCGCCATAATCCAGAGGTTGTCCATGACTGACTCTGGCAAGCCCACCTTAAATACCCATCATCGATTGTAGGGTAAAATTGGTACCACCACCATCAATTTTGTGTATAACCGAGTGGCGCTGGTGAGGCCGAAAATGCCGAAAGAAGGGTGCAGTGTTTGCATGTTAAATACATGTGCTGGATGTATATTTAAGCCCCTATCAGTGTCAAAACTATTTGGAATCTTCGGTTTTACACAGTGCTAGATCTTAAAATGAAATTCAGGGGCGTGGCCTGCAGCCAAAGAAGATGGCCGCACACTAGGTGAGCTGCGCGGCAGATCCTGACATAACACCCCAAATCAGATATAATCCGGGAGAAATGGCGGCACCTCCCGCCTTGTGTAGCTGGAGGGAAGCGGCGGACAGCCTCCAGACCCAGCACCGATTCATTTCCAGCGTCCTTTGGCTGCCGTGCAGGAACGCGGCCTGAAAGCCCTGCGGCGATAAAATGGTGCCAGCTGCAGCCGAGTTCTGGGTCTGAAGACTCGCGCCGCAGGTGTGACTCCCGAAGGCGGCTGCCGGACAGGGGGGGGCGCCTGGCTGAATCGGCTCGGCAGCACCCTGCGCTGGGCAGGCAGCGACCCATCCAACAACGAGCTCCGGGTTTTGAGGCGGCGGTCGTGCTGAGGTCTGCGTCCACCCCTCGGCCAGAGCGGATTTGGACAGCGGGCAGCAACGCGGGGCCGTGGAGGGCCGGGCGTGCGGAAAATTGGTGCGCGGCAGCTGGTCCAGCGAATTCCTGAGGAACTGTGGAGCAAGGGGCATAGGAGAAGGCCGCAGATGAGAATGAGATGTCACAGTGCGCCACAACGCTGGTGACATCCTGAGAGCCCCAGATGGGCGGACGGAGCCAGACGAGGCCTGAGGCGATGGGATGCTGACCAGGCAGTAAAGCTACGGGCCAGGTGAGAGCCCGAATCGGGCATGGGGCTCACAGCGGCGGTACACAGAGGGGGAGAGTGCCCACAGAGCAGGCAGCGGACAAGATGGTGGCCCGGAGCGGCAAGTTGCATTGAGCTGACGGAGGACAGGCTATACTGGGCATTTGTGACACTGGCAGGTACGAGGCGCAGCCGTGCATCGGGGTTTACTCTAGCGTGCCCACCGTGGCGGGGCGCACAGGAGCAGCCGCTGGGTGCTTTGGAGAGCTGGGACCCAGAACTTTGTATTGAGGCTCGGTGACCGGAGGGTGCTGGTGAGCCGAACCCTAGGCTCCTCCAAGGTCCTTGTTTAGAACTGTTGGAGACCCCCCCCCAGGCGCATCCGGTTCCACCCAGTTTGCAGGCTCCCACGAGTAGTGTGGGCCTGGAGAGCGACACCAGTCATCGTTGTGGAGCAGGCGACTAGAGGCCTTGTTGCGTGGCCCTCTGATGGGCCGGGGAGTGGGGCCTAGCGGACAGCAGCAAGTGGTGAAGCGGACATCTGGATCATGGGCCGTAATCGGCCGCAAACCCAGAGTCAAACAAATCACATCGACAAGTACACGGTCAGCATGGGCAGGGAGGACGACCCGCAACGTCGACACCACCAAGATGAGGTGGCCGATGACAGGCCGGATCCTTCGCTCAAGGACATAATGTTGGCTATACAAGAGATGCGCAGCGCCCTAAAAGACATGCGGGGTACCATGGAACCCAAGCTGGACTCCGTTACCGAGGAAGTTAATTTACTGCGCGCAGACTTTAGCAAAATGTCAGACAAGGTCGCGGAGGCTGAAAGCGACATCAGCAGTTTACAATCCAAAACAAAGATGCTTGAGGAGCAAGTTGCTGCGCTCACGAAAAATCAAGTTGACATTACCGCCCGCCTCGAGAATCAGGAGGGCTGGGCGAGGCGCAACAATATCCGTATTGTGGGGGTCCTGGAGGAAATAGAGGGCCCATCCACGGACTGGTTCGTGGAGGATCCCATACGTAAGCACCTCAAGGCGAAGCGTCTTTCCAACTTCTTCTCAGTGGAACGGGCCCACCGCGCATTAGGGGGAGGCCCAAGCCAGGGGCCCCACCACGCACCATAATTGTGCGGATTCTGAACTATCGAGACCACGATGCCATCCTGCAGGCATCGCGGGTGTCTGGAGACCTACAGTTAGACAACGCCACAATTCGCTTCTTCCCTGATTTCACGCTTAAGGTACAGCATCAGCGCAGGTCGTTCGAAGGTGTCAAGAGAGCCCTCAGAGACAATGGAGTAAAGTACATGATGTTGTACACCGCACGACTGAAGGTCCTAGATAGGGAAAAGGAGTATTTTTTCAAATCACCGGAGGAGGCCAGCGACTGGATGGAGGGATGGCGAACCGTGGGCCGCCAGAGTGGATCGCGACGACGGGGATCAACTGGGCGACTTCATTGACTCCTGTTTTTCTGGCTAGGGGTATCTCAGACCATTCACCGGTGGGTGTCACTCTCAAGGGGCCGATGACACATAGGGCGGCCTTTCCTAGGATTGACCCCTGGCGTCTCAGAGACGACTCCATTACTGACAAATTGAGGGAGAGCTCCCAATTATACTTCGCAGAGAACCAGGGCTCGGTCGATTCCCAATTGGTCCTGTGGGAAGCCTATAAAACTGTATTGCGGGGCCAGGCTCAGGCGCTGATTGGCACCCAAAAAAAAGAGGAAGCGCTCCAAATTAAACAGCTGGAGAGTCCACGGAAAAAGACATCAGAAGGTCTCCCTCTGTGGAGCGATGCCACGAGCTAGCCCTTAAGCAGAAGGAACTCCTCTCGCTGGCGGAGGGCGAGGCGCATGCCTACTCCCTTGCCACGCAACATAGGATATATGACACTAGAGACAAGTGTATGAAGCTGATGGCGTGGCTTGAGCGCTGTGACCGGGAGCGGTCCTGGGTGGCCGAAGTAAAGGATAAGTCTGATGTCTTGGCAATCACTAGCGGGGCCATAGCAGAGGCCTTTGCATCATACTATGAGGGGGTCTACACCACGGTATGCACCAGGACAGAGTCAGACTGTGAGGAGTTTCTGCAAGACTTTGCCTTACCCACCCTGTCCAGCGAGCAAGCGGATAGTCTGGAGACTGAACTTACGGGGTTGGAACCGGGCGAAGCCCTCAATTCCCTTCAGGCCGGGAAAGCTCAGGGGCCCAATGGGCTAAAGGTCGAAATCTACAAAAGGCAAGCCAACATTGTCATAGACCCCATGCAACACATGTTCCTCGAAGCGCGGAGGGTGGGTAGGCTCCCGCCTAATCAGTGGGAAGCCACCATTGTGGTCATCCACAAAGCTGGGAAGCCGCCTGACCAATGTCCGTCATATCGGCCTATCTCGCTCCTCAACGTGGAGGCCAAGGTTTTGGCCAAAGCCTTGGTGACGAGATTACTCGCGGTGCTGCCTGACTTGGTGCAGGTTGACCAGTCGGGGTTCATGCCGCACAGGAGTACTAGACATAACCTGCGTCAGCTCTATGGGGTTCTGTACATGACAGAGGGCGAGGACGATACTCAAACGGCATTGATGGCGCTGGACGCCTCAATGGCCTTTGACAACATCGAATGGCCTTACTTATTCAAGGTTCTACAGCGTCAGGATTTCGGACCGGTGTTTTGTAGTTGGGTGTGCCTCTTATATGAACAGCCAGTGGCGAGAGTGAGGGTAAACAGAGCGATGTCCCGTGCATTCCCCCTGCGCAGAGGCACCAGGCAGGGGTGTCCACTGTCCCCTCTCCTTTTTGCTCTGGCCCTGGAGCCGTTGGCCCACTGGATTTGAAGAGACAGGTCTTTCAAGGGTCTGTCGCTCACCGACAAGTGTGAGGAGCGTATATTACTGTACGCAGATGATATTGTCCTCTACATGGCTAAGCCATACCACTCGATGGCACAGGCGCTCCATCTTTTTGAATTATTTGGCAGCTACTCCGGGTACACGATTAACTGGACCAAATCGTTGGACTACCCCCTCTCGGGCCCCCTCCTGAGGATCTCATTGCGGTGCCCGGCCTCGATAGTTACCAAGGGGTTTAAATACCTGCGGGTGTATGTCACCAGGGACAGAGCGGAGTTCTTCAATAGGAATCTTGAGCCCCACCTGGCGTGATTAGCATCGGACGTTACCCATTAGAGATCCTTGCCTCTATCCCTGATGGGGCGCGCCGCGCTTTTTAAGATGCTGGCCCTACCACGCCTTCTATATATCTGGCAAAACTTGCCCTATCCGATCCCCGGAGGGGTGTTTAAAAGCATATTCCTAGCGCTACGGACGCTGCTCCGGGATGGGGGGAACCCGAGAATAGCGATGCAGAAGCTCACATGAGGGGTGTACGACGGGGGGCTGGCCCTCCCGGACGTCCAACTGTACTATTGGGCCTCACAATTACAGGTGGTTAACGACTGGGTCTACACAACGAGGTCGGACCCTGCCTACAGGGTAGATAGACATGTCATGCAGGGGGGCAGCTGCGAGCCGCTCTTGTACTCATGGAAGTGATGCAGAGATCTCCCGTCGCATACAGGTGTGGTGCTGCAGTGTTGGAGGGAGGTTAACAAATTCTTGAGATGGGCGGCCACTCTAACAGGCAGGACACCGTTCTGGTTTGGGGACCAGCTAGCTGAGGTGTCAAGACTAACTGGCTTTAAGGGTTGAAGGCTCATCGGGATTGACTACCTGGGCGATGTGTGGAAGGGGAACGCTCCCAGATCCTTTGAATACCTTAAAAAAGAATACCAACTGCACGACTTCCAACACTATCACTACCTGCGCCTTACACATGCCCTGCGAGCACACACACACGGACTCCTCGCTCCCAGAATACTCTCCCTTGGAGGACAGACTCCTTCTTGATCCAATCCCAGAGAAACCCACATCTACCATCTACCGCAAGCTCATAAACACGCCTGACCACCTGATGACCCTGCGTGAAAGGCGGGAGGGTGACATTGGAAGCCTGGAGGACGAAGATTGGCAGGCAAAATTGCAATTAGGATTAGGTTCCGCCTTGTGCAACTAAAAATCTTACATCGGGTTTACTACCAGCGCACCCACCTGTTCTCTTGGGAGAGGAGCCCGTCTCCGTTGTGTGCGAGGGGCTGTCAAGGGGAGGGGACCTTTTTCCACATACTGTGGGAATGCCAATACATAGTGCCCTTTTGGACCAGAGTAGCACAAACGATGGCGACAGTAGTGGGATCGCCGGTCCCGGTGGATCCGAGGTGGTTACTACTAATGATCTAAGGAGCCCCGGACTGGTCCAGATATAATGAGATTTGGTTAGCAACAGCGGCGGGGATGGCGAAACGAAATATAGCCAGTAATTGGGGGGCGCAGGCGCCCCCTCAGTGGGACCAATGGACACGGGACCTGGATTGGTGCCAGAGGGCGGAAGAGATGATCTATAAGTCCAGAGGATGTGTGAAGAAATGGAAGAAGGTGTGGGGCCCCTGGCGCAGATATCGGGCTGAGCGGGCTGGGGTGGGATAGTGTGGATTGTAGTAATTAGCCCATTCCACTAACAGGGTGTCCTCAAAAGTACAATGTACTGCTGCTCTTCTGTATGTCTTTTGATCACTGCTGTGTATTGTATGAGACCTTGAGCACAGTTAATAAAAAGATTTTCTGAATTTTTTTTTTAAATTCAGAATACCATACAGACAAAATGCGGTTGAACCGATCGCACCACCCTAGAGCCGGACCTGTGTGAGGTGCATGCGTGCTGTATATATGCACTAGGTGTATGTGTGCCTCTGAATGGTACAATACATGGAGGGCCCAGAGTTCAATTTTGGGAGACCCAGACCTGCATGGTGAAACAAGGAGGAGGTAGATAGATAATTTAAGGCTCATGGGAGCCAAGTAGGTGAATGGCAGGACGACTTCCCTTGAAAAATGTGCGACTACAGGGATCGCCCTCCCCTGGTGCCTCATGGAGCTAAAATAACCAACGCAGAGTGCAATACGGAGGAAAAAGTCTGCAATGGTCTGTATTAGTGTGCATGCTTCATATTTGTATGTGCAATATGTCACACCATCAAGATAATTGGTAATACCAAACTGGAATTGGGGGTCTTCAGTCAAGGACGAAGAGGCTGGAGGAACAGGTTGCCGCTCTCACAAAGAATCAGGCTGACATCCATGCTCGCCCGGAGGACTAGGAAGGCCGGGCTCGACAAAATAATATTTGCATAGTTGGCGTACCGGAAGGACTGGAGGGGCCATCAACGGACTGGTTTGTTGAAGACCTGATCCTAAACCACCTAAAACCTAAACTTCTGTCGAATTTTTGCTCTTTTGAGCGGGCACACAGGACCCTGGGAGGTAAGCCCAAACCTGGGGGTCCTCCGCGCACGATCATCGCCCGCATCCTTAATTTCAGAGACAGAGACCCATATTATAGGCTGCCCGCACTCAGAGACCTTCATCGCGATAACGCCACCATCCGCTTCGTTCCGGACTTCACGATTCAGGCCCAATTGTATTGTATTGTAGCGGTTTTTATTGAGCGCGATTGCTGCCCGCAGGCGTCCAAGCGCTGAGTAGAGGGAAAGTGACCAATGACAGCGGCACTCCTTTGATGGGGTGAAAAAGGCACTCCAAGACCAGGGCGTGAAATATATAATGCTCTTCCCGGCCAGAATCAAAATCCTGGATGGAGAGAAAGCCTACTTCTTCGATTCACCGGCGGATGCTTGAAGGCTGGTGAACTGTCGGTTGGCAGGGGAGGCGGCCAAGCTCCGCATCGCACGGGGAGATCGAGCCGCAGACCTGGATAAAGGGCGATATACTAGTGGCAGAGAGCAGCAGATAGTTGCGTGACTTTGGGATGACTCTGGTACCGTTGTGACAGGCGGTAGGCCCTGAATAAACTTTGCCTTTGGGATTGGAGGAATAGTACGCCGGGTTGTTTGGATCAACGGCGGTTGGGGGACTGGGTCCGGGGCTCTTGGTCTTATCCTTGAATGGGACAGTGTATGTGATGCGGGCAGTCTTTGTTCTTTATTGGACTCTGGGTTTGGCCGGGGGAGGGTGAAATACTGTATGTGGGCTGCCCTGCTATTTTCTGAATGGGGGTGTAGAATTCAACATTAGTTGTGTACTTCTTCCTTTTGTCTGCAGGCCCACGTTTCCTCATAAATGTTTTTAGTAGTTTTTTTGGGGCGACAGGCACTCTGCAAGTTTTCTAGGTGGCTGGTTTGGGACTCATCTGGCAGGGTGGCAGGAAGGGGGGAGTTTGGGTGTTGGGGGGTTGGACTGAGGGGGTCTGAGGGAGTTAGCGGGGATGGGGTGTTTGCTCAAGGCCATCATATTCATCATGCACTGGGGACTGTTATGGGGGTCACGTCTGGGACAGTAATTCTTCTGAGGGGGAGATGGGTTGTCGATATGATGGGTGGTATATAAATAAATAATACCTCTATTTTTGAATGGATAAATGAATAACAGATAGCTCAATAAATAAGAGTCAAGATTCGAGGTAGTAGGAGTTTTGCAGGTTTAATACAGCATAAAGGACAGGAACAGGACAACCTGCACAGGAATAGGATGGCAGCTGCCTGGGGGCAGGATCTGGAATGGCTAGCATACTTTTAATAACAGTGCACAAGTATTTATACATTAGAACAATTACATAGTATTTCATTGCAACAGGCGTAGCAGTGGGAGGGGCCTATAGCAGTCGCGAAAGATAAGGGTGAAAGAGGCGTGAACAGGGCGTATACATAGACATGTGATGCAAACGTAACAGAATATGTCATGAATGGGGCGGAAACATAGAGGGGGCTACCTAAGGAGCCGGGACCTCTAACCTAATGGTGCGCGCAAACTGACAATGACGTGTTACTAGGAGAAGCTGGGGGCTATGAACTCTGTGCTAGGAGCAGAGACTGAAGTCTGGAGAGTCAGGGCGACATGTACCTAAGCAGTATCTAGTATCTGATGTTTAGAGAACATGTTGATATAAACTGAGAATCAGGAGGGGAAAGGCTAACAGACTCTAAGACTGGAGCATGCATCATTCTACATGTAGTGCGAGATGAAGAATATTAAATGATCATAAATACAGTATTTCTCTAACATGGAGACGTAAAGGCTAGACTATGACGGTAACTATTGATGCGATTCAGTAGCTTTAGGAATGCAGAGAAGGAGGGCTGGACTGATAACTAGATTCATAACATACTCTTGGCAGACTCAGAGGCAGAGCCAGGCTGAACCGGGCACTGCGAGGCAGGAAGTAAGTGAAGGGTCAGGGATACAGGTGGGGGCCGTGTCGCTCCTCAGCGAGGGCTTCAGGAGACAGGAGCTGAATCTGGTGTCCGGGCCCTTTTGAGGCCTAGGAACGGGGACTTTACAATGAAATAACGTGCACACTGAGAAACGTGGCAACGTAGCTTTACATAGGCCTGATATTCGTATCATTCACGAGAACTGGAAACAGGCATACTAGAGGTGGACACAACTATAATTGCGTCTTTAATCGAACATGGGGAATACATATGCATATTAATCATGCACACATAACATATGATGGAGGACGCGTAGGGACACAGAACATGGCAGAATTTACTTTTCCACATTCCCTCCTTGTCACTACGTTTCCATCAGGAAACATCAATATTCATGATACCATCTATCATTTCATACAGTATCATTTGCTCGTCTCGAATTTTCTTGGAACAGGATTTAGAACGGGGCTTGGGACTAGGAATACAAGCTGTAGCACAAATGCCGCAAATCGCAGGGCCACATTGTATACAGAGGCAGCAGCTGAATATGATCGCTACTGCAATACCTAGAAAGGACAATACTTTCCATCCCCAAGCGGAAATTATATTCCAGAACCAACCGGACCATGTCCAGGTGCCTGGGTCTTGGTGTAACAGATGGGCGATTTTATGAAGTCTGGTTATAGCTGAATAAACAGACGGCGCGTTATTTGGAATGAAAATGCAGCAACTAGATCCGATGACTCTACATGCCCCGCCCCTATCGGCCAGTATGACGTCAAGGACGAGACGATTCTGGAGCACGACAAATCTCATAGCAGATTGCTCTTCGGTTAAGTTACCTAGAGCAGAGGCAGTCTCATTTACTACAGCTTCAAGGGTTCTGGTTAACCTACGGATTAGCTTACTGTTCTGAACAGGTCCTATAAAGAAGAAGAAACCTTTATTAAAATCTGTATACTGTTCTAGAGTGGTTTCAGTATAATCGACAATTGGGGACTCGATCTCCCTTCTATGTCTAATGTGTACTAGATGTGTATTTCTATGATAATCGGATGGGGCTAGGAAAACAGGTGGCAGTAGGAAGGCAATGTAACAGGTTCCCTCCCAATCGAGGGGCAGACGAACATATGCGGTTTGACCACAAATAAAATAAGAATGACGTGAAGCTTTGAAAATAGATTTCCCACTGTCACTATACTTAACAATAGTAGTACAATCACTATGTCCTACATGTACGGAACCATTATTTCGGACACATAATTCGCCTTTGACTGGTAGTACTGAAATAGCAGGTAAGTCTGGAGTAGTATCAGACTGAACATTCAGGACCATGAAATTCGAAGAATAATTACCTAAATTATAAACTTCATTCTCTAGATCTAATCCGGTTCTGTGGGGAAGACCTTGCTTGTCTGGAAAACATGTACTGTTAAGAAAAGACATATCTGTTGAGGATGACGTTAACATGGACCATGCTCCACACGAACCATTATGTGAAAAGGGATAAGGAAAGAGTGGCAGAACTCCCTTCGGTGTCTGAAAAGGGGGGAGTCGACCACACACCCAACAATTAGTGGCATTGCTGGTCTGGTGTGAATAATGTAACATGCGGATAAAAGAATTGTTACGCATAGCGAGGCGGTAAGAGAGTTCATGAGGAGGCAGATCACTAAACGTGTGCTCTACTGTAACATTAGAAGACTTATTCACATGAGAAACTGGAAAATACAGGTAGAATGCATAACTGGTGCAGGAAATCATAATGCTGAGAAATAATATGAAACTTAGAAAAACGATACATCGGATTGAGTTTGGACTAACTCTCTCACTATGGGGGTCTATTTTATACATGTCAGAAACCGGTCTAACCGTTTCACCTAGGGGAGGACTTAGACAATCAAACTGGCTGACTTATTTTACTAGACCTTAGTTTTAATTTATACTCCTGTTGCGGAGTTTTCTCTAACAGGGAGGGTGCAGTAACATTGTCTTTTGCGGGACAGTCCTTAAGAATAGTACTTTGGCAATCCTTAAAATCCTCGGAAATGTTCTTTGAAACAGGTTTCAGTCCATAAAACTTCTTTATATGCGATAGATGCACCCAGCCTTTGCGTCCCTCCAACTTCACGGCTGTACGGGTGGCCAGGAGAACCTGTCGGGGCTCCTTCCAGCGAGGCTCCAGCGGACTTGAACGGTCAAAATTTCGCACTAGGACCATGGATCCGGGAACGATTTCATGCGGTGCCACCTCGGTATTGTCTGGAAATGCGGCGGCAACCTGTGAACGACAAGAGTTGAGGGCAGACATCAAGGAAGCTAGGTAATCTGTCAGCATATTACTTGAAACATCGGTAATACTTCGGGGTCTAGGAGTACCCCACATGTTAGGGGGGCGGACGAAAACGACCTCATACGGGGACAGACCTGATCTGGAATGTGCGACCATGCGCATATAGAACAGGGCAACTGGCAGAGCTATTAGCCAGTCCACGCCTTTCTCTTGACATACTTTGGCGATGCGAATTTTCAGGGTCTGATTATGTCTCTCTACGAGACCAGCTGCTTCAGGATGGCGTACACAATGGAACTTCCACTGGTACCCTAACAACAGAGAAACGTGTTTCATTAGCTCGGATGAGAATGGCTGGCCGTTATCAGAATACACGACTCTAGGGAGTCCATAACGTGGGAAGAATTCACGAACCAACTGCTTGGCAGTGGTCGTGGCTGTGTAATCTGGGACTGGATATGCTTCTGTCCACCTGGACAAAGCGCATACAACTACAAGGACATACTTGAAACCTCGACATCGCTCCATCTGAATGTAATCCATCTGGAGGACTTCAAAAGGGTGGTCAGGGGGCTGGAATCCACCTTGTTCCACCGGGACACTTTTACCTGGATTAAACTGACAACATATCATACAGGTACGGACTTTCTGCTTGGCTGCAGCTCGTAAATGCTTGTTGAACCAAATATTCTGGATACTATCTAACATTGCTTTTTCTCCTAAATGTGCTGGACTATGTGTGGTATTAACAATGACTTGAACCATAGAGTCGGGGAGAAACCATGTGGCTTTTCCCTTCGTCACCCATCCCTGATCTGTCTGGACCCCTCCTTGTTCGGACCATTTCTTGATTTCATCGGGAGTAGCATGTAACTGGATATCTATGACATCTTGAGTAGGGTCCTTAACTGTCATACATGTAGTCGGATCTGGAGTATGTGTCTGTGTCGGATTAACTGAAATGTCTGGAGTCTGTGCTGTAAGCTTGGCTGTGCGATCTGCTAGATCATTACCTTGGGAAATAGTGTCAGTAACTTTCGTATGTGCTTTGCATTTCATGATAGCAATGGATGTCGGTAAGTGTATGGCATCTAACAGAGCCTGAATAAGGAGACCATGATGAATCTTGGTTCCATGAGAAGTCATGAAACCTCTCTCCTGCCAGAGCACTCCAAAGTCGTGTACGACTCCAAATGCGTAACGTGAATCTGTGTAAATATTAACTTTCAGGTTCTTGGCGTGTATGCAGGCTTGTGTCAGAGCAACTAGCTCTGCTGCTTGAGCAGACAGGGTGTCAATACGGTGTGTCTCTATAACTTCAGTGTCAGTAGTCACTGCATACGCGGCTACTAGTTCTCCTGTACTTGTTCTCATGCATGAACCATCCACATAAAGTGTCAGGTCGGGATTTGGTAATGGAATATCTGTCAGATCTTGTCTTGGCTTTGTCGTAATGTTAACTACTTCCACACAGTCGTGTGTGGCAGGATTCAAAGTAACTGACGGTAACAGTGTAGCAGGATTTAGAACGTTGCAGCGTCTGATTTCTATGTGTGGCTGGAACAGTGTCAATTCATAACCTGTTAAACGTGCAATTGTCAAGTGCTGAGTTTGTGTTCGGTTTAAAAGAACTTCCACAGAGTGTGGAACTTGTACTGTCAGGGAGTGTCCTAAGACTATGGAATCACTTTGTCTGATAGCTAGTGCTGTGGCTGCAACTGACTTGAGGCACGCAGGCAGAGCCTGGGCTACAGGATCTAATGTGCTCGAAAAATAAGCACAAGGCTTGTATTGTCCTGCTTGATCTTGTGTGAGAACAGATAATGCTGTACCTTCACGTTCTGTGACGAAAAGTGTAAAAGGCTTACTGTAGTTCGGTGTAGCTAGGACTGGAGCTTGGCATAGGGCTTTCTTTAACTCATTGAAACTAAGTGTATGTTCAGATGTCCATGGGAGGACAGTCGATACGGCTGCCTCCTGTGTCGTTAACTGTATCAGTGGTTTGGCTAGAAATGCATACTGAGGAATCCATTGTCTGCAATAAGAAGTAAGGCCGATAAAAGCACGTACCTCCTTCTGGGTCTTGGGCTGAGGAAGACTCGCTATTAACTGGATACGGTCTAGTGTCAACTGCCTACCCCACTTGGACAGCAAGTGGCCTAAGTAGATTACTTGCTGGACACAGAATTGAAGCTTCGAAGGGGACACCTTGTGCCCCATCTCGGCAAGGAAATACAAAACTGTGAGTGATGCTCGCTCGCAAGCACGTTCAGAACGGGCTGTGATCAGTAGATCATCGACATACTGGAGCAGGGCAGTGTCAGTTGGCATGTGAATGTTGTCTAGTTGTCTCTTGAGTGCTTGACTGTAAATACTAGGACTTTCTGTGAAACCTTGAGGAGCGCGTGTGAACATATAGCTCCTTCCATTTAAACAAAATCCGAAAAGAAACTGGCTGTCTGGATGAATGGGGACACTGAAAAACGCGTTCTTGAGGTCTATGACCGTAAAAAATGTGGCTTCGGAATCAATGGCTGTCAATAGGGAAGAGATATCTGGGACAACTGGGTACTGGGGAATAATACATTTATTGAGTTCTCGAAGGTCAATCACTAATCGATATACTGGAGGTGCATTTGGATCAGTACGTTTCATGACTGGAATGATCGGAGAATTACATACATTGGAGTCGGTCTCTACAATTACCCCCTGAGCCATGAGCTCGTCAATAATTTTGGATAAGGCTGCTACAGCCTCAGGTGGCAATCTGTACTGCCTTATTCGTGGCAGGACTACACCTGGCTTGAGAGTTACACGATGGGGTGTGATTTGCATAAAGCCAACATCAGTTGGACCTCGCGCCCATAGATGCTGCGGAACATTAGACAATCTGGGATCAAAATCTCGTAATACATAGTGACCCTTGAAGTCACGTAGGAACAATCGTATTCCCTATGGGGAACAGCATATAACTGCACCTAACTCTTTCAGTGTCTTAATGCCTAATAGATTTTCTGGACATGACTTCGTGAGTAACAGATCAGTAGTGCGGGACAATGGACCTACTTCTAGAGTAACTGGCTTTGAAATTTCATTTACGATAGGTTTTCCTGAAAATCCAAGGGAAACATTTCTAGAGCCTGAGAGCGGAGCCCCTGGAACTTCGGCGTGACTTATAGTGGTCCTACTTGCCCCTGTATCAATCAGAAACTTTCTATCTTTCCCTAATACTTGACTGTGAACATAGGGACCTTCTTGATCTACAGGTATCTCGATGAGAGGCAAGCCTACCTCCCTCTCTAGGCTGTTTCATGAATATGGCTGATACTCTGGATACTCGGACTGTGCATACTGGTACATCTGCTGTGTAACATGCTGTGTTGCAGCAATAGGCTGCGGTGCTGTAACTGTCTGTTGTGCATTCTGTGGCTGAGGAGTCTGTGAAACTTGCTCTTGTCTAGGTGGACGTGGTCTTTCTTTAGTCTTACCGGTAGCTATGTTGTGTTTCAGAACTGCACACTCGTTTATAAAATGACCTGGCTGTTTACAATAATTGCAGTTCCCTTTAACGGGAGCTGCAGGATGACTGGCTTGATTCGGTCCCCTCTTCTGACTGCCCTGAGGAACAGATTGTGCAACTAGTACTTTCATTTTCGTGTCTTTCATACGTTTTCTCTCATGTTCTTGCTCTTCTCTGATTCTATTCTGGTGATATTGAAGCATCTGGAGCATTTGGGACGGGGTATTAGCTTGCCAGGTACTTTCGACTTTCAAAACTCGGTTTTTAATTGGTGGACTTGAATTCTCGACTAATTTAGTAACAAAAAGGTGAGGGTATGACTCGCTACTTGTCTTGAGGCCACTGTTGATGCTAAAACATTTCTCAAATCTAGAATAAAAATCACTAATATCTTCATCTTGTTTCTGTTTACAGGCTGAGATTGCATCCCAGTCTTCCTTTTTAGTTGTTAATAATCTGGGTAAAACTTGAATCAATAATTCAGGTAATTCTTTACATTTCTCTCCAAGACCGGTACCTGGTACTCGTGCCTTATCTTCAGCTTCTAGAACTGCCCAATCGATCTTTTTCTCTCCCACCTCCCATTCTTTTTCCTTGAGTTTCTCATATACCCCTGCGGGCAACAGGACTTTTAACATTTTAATAATATCTGGATACGTGTATTCTCCCATACGGAGCATGTCTTTTAATTCTCGGTGGAACCCTGCTGGATCTTTATCATGACAGGGAATTAACTTTTTCATCTCTAAGAGTTCCATCTTTGTAATCGGGGTGTAAACAAACACTCGTTCTAGTTCGCCACCCGTTCCTCTAACTGGGTGGACTTCTCGTAACGGATTCTGTCTGTCTATGTAAAAGGGTTTACTTTCTGGAGGTGAGACATGAACAAAATGCGGGTTCAGAAACATACTATATTTGTGGCGCTGTTCTAGAATAACACTAATCAAATCGGTACCTAAACCTTTCCATCTATACTGGAGTAACTCGTTCAGGACATCGTGTAATGGACCTGGATCAGAATGTTGACCCTCATACAAAGTGATGAGGTGCTGGATCATATACATACCCACCAGTCGCTGCTCGGCTGGGGGCAATTTCAGAAACATTTGTGCCACTATTTCGTCTGGAAAAGTGGTAGAATCAGTAATCCATCGGACTGCTGATCGGACTAGTTCTTGTTCATGCATAGTACTTAACTCGCTATAACCGATTCGTGATTTCAGAATATGGTCAGTAGCTTGGAATACTTGTTCTAGAGAACCTTGTTCTGGTGCTGGATGATGGAAAGTTGACTTGTGTTCTAGGCGTAAATGGCGATCTGGAAATCTAGATTTTCCTACATACGCTATTCTGGCGGGATTCTCGTCCTCTACCTCTTCAGTAGAGTCATTTTCTTTCTCGCTTACTTGTGCTGCCTTACGTTGATCATGTAACCTTATTATTTCCTTACGAATTTTCTTGTACATACTCTCTATACTACTGATAGTCTTGTGCTTACCCTCGGCTATATTCTCACTCCACCTTGTTAGGGTTCTCATTTCGACTTGATCTTTGGTCGGATAATCTTGTTCCCTTATTAGACAATTAATCAGAAACTTTAATATCATGAGCTGGATCTCAACTTTCCTTTGAGACATGACGTCACTAATACTTTCTGGATCATCCCCTGTACGGATGAAACGATATATTCTGTCTAGATCTTCCTTCATATTCGGTAAAGTGACCAAGTACTCGGACACCTGCCTAACACGCACGGAAAATATAACCATACTATCCTCGCCTGGAACTGGATCATAACAGCATTCAGTAAGAGCTCGCCTGATTTCTGCAATGGACTGATATTTAGGCGTACGCTGTAACGCACGTTCATGTAACTCCACTGCTCCTAGACGTCTATTTGGCGGCGGGGTCTGAGGAGGACCTCCTCCTGCGGCCCCTAAACTGGAACCATCGACTGATGCTCTTCGTGCTGGCAGAGTGGGAAGTTGAAATGCGGGCTGAACTTGTAGGACGGGCTGGACCGGGGGTGCCGTAGCAGGTACTGCGGTATCTGGAGGAGCAGGAAGTGCCTGATTTACAGGGACTGGCGGAGCGGGATTTGCATATTCTGGGACCGTGTCGTCCAAATAGGACGAGATGAAAATATCAGCTGCGGTCGGTTTGTGACGTAGCTTGGTCGGAACTAACGGTGGCGGAAAATTACTGGATGCCTCCGGGGTCGCTTTTGGCAAACCCTCGGCAAGAAGAGGGTACATACCCCTAATAAGGGCGTTCCTCTGTCTGTCTGACTGTTCGGTTTTAACTCGTTCACCTATCTCGATTAATTCTTTTTCTTGGGCTCGTTCTAAGGATTCTCTACTTAATTCTGACTTTCTGATTTCTTTTTCTGTTCTTTTATGAGATTCTTTGCGCCATAACTCGATGGCATCTTTCTGTGACTGTCTGGCTTTCTTTTTCCATAATGCTTCTTCTACTCTCATGATGCACTCGGCATCCCACGTACCTGATACGGGCCATCTATACTTTTCCTCTAACTGTTTGGTATACTCTACCCATAAATCTAGATACAATATGGCGCTTATGCCATGCTTCTGATACATAAAATGACCTGGACTGTCCCTAAGCGGGACAGGAACTGCTGCTTCTAGCAGACCTTTTCTGGTTTTTAACTGACGTAATTTAGATAATAACGGCATGACTGAACTGTAACTTAGACACAATACGTAATTACAATACACAATGAACACGATAATTACTCCACATTCATACCACGACATTAAAATACATGAAGAACATTTAAAATAACAGTTCGAACAGAATACTACCTGGAATACGGAAAACAGAATACATGAATTTTCTCGAGAACAGAACTGACTAGAACAGAAACTAGATGCACTGCTGAAACAGTACGAAACTCACCGGTCTCATAAAGAGACACGTCAGGACCCGCATCCACCGAAGTGGACACTTTGTTTTGTGGGTCTGTGTACCACCAACCCACGGACCAGAGACAATTAGATTGACCCTGTCTAGATACTACCCCAGCAACGGTACTCACCGGGCAGCAAGAACGGAAGGCCTCAGACTGGACGGGACTGCTTCGACGCCGGACGGACGAACCTCGGACTTTTGTTACGGGTGGGCCTCCGGATACCTCGGACCTTGGACTCTTGGCTTGGGCTCTGGTCGGGACTCGCCGCGTTCCTCCACCGTCTCGTCTGGATGCTGGACCACCTCCTCCGTCTCCTCCGTGGGCCTGAGGGATACTTGAAGCAGAAATATCTGCACGTGCACGGTATTGTTCCGTCACGGCTGCAGAGGATCAGGGGGCCGGCGTGGCTTCACCGACGCGTGGGGAAAGGGCAAGTCCCTGTTCGGGCGCCATTATGTGGTATATAAATAAATAATACCTCTATTTTTGAATGGATAAATGAATAACAGATAGCTCAATAAATAAGAGTCAAGATTCGAGGTAGTAGGAGTTTTGCAGGTTTAATACAGCATAAAGGACAGGAACAGGACAACCTGCACAGGAATAGGATGGCAGCTGCCTGGGGGCAGGATCTGGAATGGCTATCAATCAATCAATCAATCAGGTCATTTATAAAGCGCACTACTCACCCGTAGGGTCTCAAGGCGCTGGGTGGGGGGGGGGGGGGGGTGCCGTTTACTGCTCGAACAGCCAGGTCTTGAGCTTCTTCCTGAAGGAGAGGTGGTCTTGGGTCAGGCGCAGGTCGGTCGGGAGTGAGTTCCAGGTCTTGGCAGCCAGGTAGGAGAAGGATCTTCCTCCTGTTGTCGCTCTTCGGATGCGGGGGACGGCGGCGAGGGCGTGGTTGGTTGATCTGAGGAGGCGCTTGGGAGTGTAGAAGTTGATCCGGTTGTTGAGGTAGCTCGGGCCTTGGTCGTGTAGGGCTTTGTGCGCGTGGGTGAGGAGACGGAAGGTGATTCTCTTGTTGACCGGGAGCCAGTGCAGGTCCCTCAGGTGTCCGGAGATGTGGCTGCGTCGGGGGATGTCGAGGATGAGTCTGGCCGAGGCGTTCTGGATCGCTGGAGTCTCTTCTGGAGTTTGGCCGTGGTTCCGGCGTAGAGGGCGTTGCCGTAGTCCAGACGGCTGGTGACGAGGGCCTGGGTGACCGTCTGCCGCGTTTCGGTGGGGATCCACCGGAAGATCTTACGTAGCATGCGCAGGATGTTGAAGCAAGACGAGGAGACGGCGTTGACTTGTCTGGTCATGGAGAGGGAGGAGTCCAGGATGAAGCCCAGGTTGCGTGCGTGGTCCGTTGGTTTGGGTGCGGTGCCCAGGGCGGGGGGCCACCAGGAGTCGTCCCAGGCGGAGGGCGAGGAGCCCAGGATGAGTTCAGTTTCAGGCGGCTGGTCGTCATCCATTCGGCTACATCTCTCATCCCTTCGTGCAGGTTGGCTCTGGCGGTGGTGGGGTCGTTGGTCAGGGAGAGGATCAGTTGGGTGTCGTCAGCGTAGGAGATTATGTTGAGGTTGTGTTGGCGTGCGATGGCCGCGAGGGGGCTCATGTAGACGTTGAAGAGGGTGGGGCTCAGTGAGGATCCTTGAGGGACGCCGCAGATGACTTTGGTGGCCTCTGATTTGTACGGTGGTAGGCGGACTCTCTGTGTTCTTCCGTCGAGGAAGGAGGTGATCCATTCCAGTGCCTTCTCCTGGATTCCGATGTTGCCGAGGCGCTGTATTAGGGTGCGGTGGCAGACGGTGTCGAAAGCCGCGGAGAGGTCCAGGAGGATGAGGGCCGCTGTTTCTCCGTTGTCCATCAGAGTTCGAAGGTCATCGGTGGCAGCGATGAGGGTGGTCTCGGTGCTGTGGTTCGCTCGGAAGCCCGACTGTGAGGGGTCGAGGGATCCATTCGTCTCGAGGAAGGCGGCCAGCTGTTTGTTGACGGTCTTCTCGATGACTTTGGCCGGGAACGGGAGGAGCGAGATGGGACGGTAGTTCTTGAGGTCGGTGGGGTCTGCCGTGGGTTTCTTGAGAAGAGCGCTGAGTTCGGCGTGCTTCCAGCTCTCAGGGAAGGTGGCGGTGTCGAAGGAGGTGTTGATGATGTCCCGCAGGTGGGGTGCGATGACAGCGTCGGCCTTGTTGAAGACGTGGTGAGGGCAGGGGTCAGTCGGAGATCCGGAATGGATGGAGTTCATGGTGCGGATGGTGTCTTCGGTGCTGATCGGGGTCCAGGTGCGGAGGGTGGTGGTGGGTGGCGTCGTAGTGGTTGTGGCTTGCGTTGGTTGGTTGTTGAAGCTGTTGTGTATGTCCGTGATCTTGTTGTGGAAGTAGGACGCGAGGGAGTTGCAGAGGTCTTGCGACGGGTTGATGTCATTGTTTCCGGCGTTGGGGTTGGAGAGCTCTTTCACGATGTTGAAGAGTTCCTTGCAGTTGTGGGCGTTGTTGTCCAGTCGATCCTTGTATGTATTTTTCTTGGTGGCGCGGATCAGTTGGTGGTGTTTCCGGGTGGCGAGCTTGAGGGTGGTCATGTTGTCCGTTGTTGGTTCTCTTCTCCAGGCTTTCTCGAGGACTCGACAGTTCTTCTTGGAGCTCTTGAGTTCGTCGGTGAACCATGGTGTTTTTCTGCTGCCGGGTCTGCTGGGTGGGGTTCTCAGAGGGGCGAGTTCGTCCGCGCAGTCGTGGATCCACTTCGTGAGGTTGTCGGCGGCCTGGCTGGGGTTCGCTGAGTTGGCGGGAGGGTGCTGGCTCAGGGAGGCGGTGAGCTGGTCGGCTGTGATCTTGTTCCAGCTTCTTCGGGCAACCTGTGGCTAGCATACTTTTAATAACAGTGCACAAGTATTTATACATTAGAACAATTACATAGCATTTCATTGCAACAGGCGTAGCAGTGGGAGGGGCCTATAGCAGTCGCGAAAGATAAGGGTGAAAGAGGCGTGAACAGGGCGTATACATAGACATGTGATGCAAACGTAACAGAATATGTCATGAATGGGGCGGAAACATAGAGGGGGCTACCTAAGGAGCCGGGACCTCTAACCTAATGGTGCGCGCAAACTGACAATGACGTGTTACTAGGAGAAGCTGGGGGCTATGAACTCTGTGCTAGGAGCAGAGACTGAAGTCTGGAGAGTCAGGGCGACATGTACCTAAGCAGTATCTAGTATCTGATGTTTAGAGAACATGTTGATATAAACTGAGAATCAGGAGGGGAAAGGCTAACAGACTCTAAGACTGGAGCATGCATCATTCTACATGTAGTGCGAGATGAAGAATATTAAATGATCATAAATACAGTATTTCTCTAACATGGAGACGTAAAGGCTAGACTATGACGGTAACTATTGATGCGATTCAGTAGCTTTAGGAATGCAGAGAAGGAGGGCTGGACTGATAACTAGATTCATAACATACTCTTGGCAGACTCAGAGGCAGAGCGTCTTTAATCGAACATGGGGAATACATATGCATATTAATCATGCACACATAACATATGATGGAGGACGCGTAGGGACACAGAACATGGCAGAATTTACTTTTCCACAGGGGGTTGGACTGAGGGGGTCTGAGGGAGTTAGCGGGGATGGGGTGTTTGCTCAAGGCCATCATATTCATCATGCACTGGGGACTGTTATGGGGGTCACGTCTGGGACAGTAATTCTTCTGAGGGGGAGATGGGTTGTCGATATGATGGGTGACTCAGCTATGGTAAAGGTTTGGACTTGGAATGTCAATGGACTGGGCAATAAAATCAAGCGCATATTGGTTCTGCAATATGTAAAGAGGAATTCCCCGGATCTGGTCCTTCTTCAGCAATTGCATCTGAAGGGGAATAGGTGTAAAGCCCTTGATCTGTTCGGCTACAAAATGGTTGTGCACTCGGGGTTCACATCTGGGTCACGTGGTGTGGGCATCCTAGTACGTAATACCCTACATTTTGTTATTTCGGGCACCCGGGTGGATGAAGCGGGCGGTCTTGCCGCAGTGGCGGGCGGATGAGAGGGACGCACATTGGTGTTCTGCTCGTGCGATATACACCCTGGCCTCCATTCTGGGTGCTTTTCCAAGCTGAACATATTTCTGACAAGCCTCCCAGAGGGAACACAACTTGTTGGTGATGATACTAATGCTGTTATGTGCCCGGAGATCGACCAGTCTAATGCTCCCACAGGTAGGCATGGGGAGAGGGGCCTCTCGGACTTTGTTAATGCCATGGGGATTGGGGATCTGTGGCGGGAGTAGAACCCCACACTTAGACAATACACATTTCACTCGGCAAGGAATGGGTCCTTCTCAAGGATTGACCATTTCTTTACTTGTTTGGATCAGATGGGGGAATTTGGCGCTACTACACACATGGCCCGGGGGATCTCAGATCATTCCCCTGTTTGTACCACCCTTAGGGGCCCTGTTGTATACAGAGCGGCCTTTCCGAGAATAGACCCCTGGCACCTCCGGGACCCTGAAATTTGTGGCAAGCTTAGGGATGGGTCAGAGCTGTATTTTAAGGAGAATCAGGGGTCTGTGGATTCCCAGATATTCTTATGGGAAGCGTACAAGACTGTGCTGAGGGGCCTGGTTCAGTCGCTTATTGTTGTGCAAAACAAAGAGGAGTTCCTCTCGATTCAGCTCCTGGAGAGTGAAATACATCAGTTGGAGGGGGACGCGGCCGTAGCCCCTTCCATGGATATTTACCACAGGCTAAAGCTGAAACAGAAGGATCTTAGGGCATTGGCCGAGAGCAAGGCCCGTGCCTATGCGCTAGCCACGCAGCACCGGATGTACGATGTTGGCGATAAGGCACTGAAATTGTTGGCGTGGTTGGAGCGCCGGGACAGGGAGAGTTCGTGGGTAGCAGCGGTATGGGATGAAGCGGGTAACCTTTGCTCGTCCAGCACAGACATAGCAGAGGCCTTTGCGGCTCATTTTGAGGGAGTGTACTCACCTGTGTGCACTAGAACCGAAGAGGATTGCGAGGATTGGTTAAAGGACTTTGGCTCCCCACGCTCACTGAGGAGATGTGTGAGCGGTTGGAGGCAGACGTCACGGTAGAGGAGCTCGGTGGGGCACTCAACTCCCTGCAGTCAGGCAAGGCCTCTGGTCCAAATGGGATTCCGATCAAAATCTATAAAAAGAAAGCCTCAATCGTGACAGCCCCCATGCACGAGATGCTCAAGGAGGCACGAGAGCGTGGGTACCTGCTCCCTGTCCAGAGAGAGAGGCAATGATCGTGGTGATCCACAAGTCTGGGAAACCAGCGGATCAATGTGCCTCATAACGGACGATCTCTTTGCTTAATGTGAAGGCGAAGGCTCTTGCCAAGGTCCTGGCGGATCGTGTACTATCGGTGGTTACGGATTTGGTCCATGTTGATCAATCTGGCTCTATGCCCCACAGAAGTACTCGTCATCACCTTCAGCGTCTCTATGGGGTGCTGTACATGCCCGAGGATGTGGGGGACACACAGATGGCATTAATTGCGCTGGATGCATCAATGCCCATTGACAGCATAGAATGGCCCTACTTGTTTATGGTACTTCAGCGGTTGGGCTTTGGACCGATCTTCTGTAGCTGGGTACGGCTCCTATATGAGCGACCGACGGCCCGGGTGAGGGTCAACGGGGCTGTATCTACGGCCTTTTCCCTGCAGAGGGGGACAAGACAGGGATGCTCTCTGTCCCCTCTCCTCTTTGCCCTGGCGTTGGAGCTCTTGGCTCGTTGGATCAGGAGGGACCCTTCGATTTGGGGACTAGTGGCGACGGATGAATGGGAGGAGCATATATCTCTATACGCCAATGATATCATTCTCTATCTGGCAAGGCTGTACCACTCGATTGCCCAAGTAGTTCATCTATTCCAGTTGTTTGGTAGCTACTCCAGCAATACCATTAATTGGTCAAAGTCTGTGATTTTTCCCCTGTCGGGTTCTACCCCTCGAGTCCCGTCTAGGTGCTCTGCACCGGTGGTCCTGGAGGGATTCAAGTATTTAGGGGTGTACATAACACTCGATAGACAGGAGTTCTTCGAGACGAATCTCGAGCCCCAGCTGACTCACCTGCAGGCTGACGTATCTCATTGGCGCACTCTCCCGCTCTCTCTTATGGGTAGGGCGGCCATGTTTAAGATTCTTACACTGCTGAGGCTACTATATTTTCTGCAGAACACCCCATTTCCGATCCCCATGAGTATATTCAAAAGGATCTCTCAGGCGGTGCGGACCTTGTTATGGGATGGGCAGTCTCCTAGGGTAGCGCTACACCAATTGCACCGGGGGTGTACGATGGGTGGCTTGCGGTCCCGTATATTAAATTATACTACTGGGCGGCACAATTGCAGGTGGTCAATGACTGGGTATACACTGACAGGAAAGAACCCGCCTACAGGGTAGACAGAATTGTTATGCAACGGGGCACTTGTGAAACTCTCCTGTATGCCTGTAGACCTCAGAAGGCATGGCCGGACCACACTAGAGTAGTCTTCCACTGCTGGCAGGAGGCGAATCGGCTCCTGGGCTGGGCTGATAAGCTAACCGGGATAACTCCACTTTGGCAAGGGGACCTGTTGAGGGAAGTGGCGACGGTAACCGGGTTTAAGGGATGGCAGCAAATAGTTATTGACTATCTGGGGGATGTCTGGAAGGGGGATGCTTTTGAATATCTCCCGAAGAAGTACAGCTTGCACACCTCACAGAGATGTCACTACATACTCCTCAATCATGCACTTCGCTCACACATACCAAGTGGTACAGTGATCCCGGAGTACTCCACGATGGAAGATCGTCTGCTACTCAATCCCATTGCGGAGAAACCCACATCCACAATCTACCGGAAATTGATAAATAATATACCTGATCCCTTGGTTAGTCTAAGAGGAGCCTGGGCCCAGGACCTTGGGAGCCTCGGTGAGGAGGACTGGCAGGATGCGCTCCAGGGGCCAAGAGAGATCGCTATCCGGTCTAGATTTAGGCTCGTACAGTCCAAAATCCTCCATCGCACATACTATCCTCGCACCCATCTGTATACATGGGGAAGGTGTCAGTCGGGGCTCTGTGTAAGAGGGCTCCTTCTTCCTTATCATTTGGGAGTGTCCGTGATCAGTTCATTCTGGGTGAAAGTTACAGATACAATGTCCAGGGTAGCGGGGGTGCCGGTCCCGATGGACCAGAAGTGGCTCCTCTTGCTGATCAAAGCGGATAGTGACTGGTCGAGATATGTGGAGCTTTGGCTGGCCCTGGCTGCAGGGGTAGTGAAACGGAATATTACAAGGGCCTGGGGGTGTGGGCGACTCCTCTATGGGAGGATTGGCAGCGGGGCCTCGACTGGTGCCAAAGAGCGGAAGAAACGGTATACAAAAGCAGGGGGTGCACGAAGAAAAGGAAGAAAATATGGGTGCCATGGCGCAATTATAGGGAGGCGGGTGCCCTCTTGGAGGAATAGTCCGTTTGTATTGATGAAAGACATTGGTGTTTCCCTGATGTGCAATTCCCAGATGATGTCTGCACTGTTCCCCAATGTGCTATTTGTACATGGCATTGTATTGTATGTCTCATGAGCACTGTTAATAAAAAAAGATTTTCAAAAATAAAAAAAGATAATTGGTAATACCAAGTGATATATTGTAGGGATAAGATTCACGTAGGTCCTGAAGAAAGCCCTTCGAGGCATATAGAGAGCCTGAAACATGTCGACTCACAGATGCTTTGGGCCATTATGCCCAGTTAATTCACTCTGTTTTTAACCTTGCCAAGGGACCTTAGATTAAAAGAGAAGAGGATCTAGAAGTAAATTTTAATTTTAACATCAACACGATCCCTTCCTCTTAGAAAAGGGCTCCACTAACAAATTGCATCGAGCCCACCCACTCACACTAGGTGCAGTGGGTGAGGATACAATGATGAAGCATGCCACAAGGGGTACCTGTTGGTAAGGATTCTACTAAAATATCTAAAACATGCCAGGATCCCACTAACAATCTTTTGTAGCAGAGAGATTGTAGAAGATATGGTGAACCCTCCTTGTTTGTGTAGAAGCAACTTTATTGATGCCTTTCTGTCTTGCTGTAATGTTCTGTAATAACTTTGCTTAATAAGTAGGAGCACCCGCCTGTGCTGTTTGCTCCTTTTTAGGTCTCGCCTAGCATTGCAGCGCACATGCGCTGCTCTCTCTGCGAGGCATAGTGTAGTCGAGGAGATTTTAGAAGTGGACTGGAAGCCTGCCCTTTTTTTCCATTGGCTTGCGTCATCGTCGATGCTAAACACTGGCTTTCGCTTGTGAATGAGGCTTCTTAGTCCCTCCTTGTTACCGCCCTGTCTCCTTTTGAGACAGCCCATCCGGACTGGATCTTTTACTTGCGGCGTTACACTGCCTCCTTTAACAAGTCGGTAAGCACTACATTTTTTTCAATCTGCATCGTGCTTTCACTTTAAGAATAGCTACCGTCCCACCTCGCGAATGCTGTGTGGAGAGGCAGCCTTTTGTAAAGTGAAAGCAGCATGTCCCGCATGATCCGTATCGTTATCGAGGGCCCCAGACCCTGGGACTTCAGGCTCATTGGGGGGGAAGGACTTTGACCAGCCTCTAACCATCTCCAGGGTAAGTGCTCAGTACACCAGTTTTCCCGGGCGTTTGTGCTCTGCTCCTGGTGTCCATTCTTTTCTCTGCTTGGCAGCCAGGCCCTCCTTTTATTTCGGACTTCAGAAAACGTAGACAGAGTAGCTTCCCACGGCAAGGCATCTGTTGTCAGGTGCTTCAAAATATTTAAACTACCCGTCTCCAGTGTGCGAGCGAGGGGGATGCCAAGATGAGCAGGAATACCACCTCCGGACACCTATGTGTGAGACATGGCGCCGCGGCAAGACATCACGTCCTGCTGCCAGAGCGGCTAGTTTTAATTGAAATTGACACAGTGGTGGCCTCCTACCGCTGCGCTTTAATTGCAGTGCATTTCTTTTGTTGTGTACTCAGCAAGCAAACGGTGTTTTAAAAAAAAATTTAATTGACACAGTGGCCGCGCCCGCCCACAGCCTCCTCCCGCCACGCTTTAATTGAAGTGCATCTCTTTTGTTGTGTACTCGGCACGCAAACAGTGTTTTTTTAAATTGAAATTGTCACAGTGGGGCCGCCGCCCACAGTCTCCTCCTGTTGCGCTTCAATTGAAGTGCATCTCTTTTGTTGTGTACTCGGCCCACAAACAGTGTTTTTTTTTTTTAATTGAAATTGACAACAAAGGCGCCGTTGTCAATTTCAATTAAAATGAATATGCTACTTACCAGTATGCATCTGTTCTTGGCATGTAGGGCTGCTAACATTCATATCTTAGCATTAGATCGCCGCCTAGTGTTGGGTCCGGATGATCGCACATTGTTGTCGTGGAAGAGTCTTCGAAGTATCCTGAGATAGGTGGCTCCTCCCCTGGACTACAGTGCGCATGGGCATCGGCTCCATCCCCAGATTGTTTTTCGCCATTGTGGCAGAAGATGGAGTGAAAAGTGTAAAGGATGTCCATGCTAATGATTGAATACAATAGTATATCTGCAGCTGCGACAGGCACCGGGGAGGAGGGTGGGCGATATGAATGTTAGCAGCCCTACATGCCAAGAACAGATGCATACTGGTAAGTAGCATATTCAGTTCGAGGCATGTGGGCTGCTAAATTCATATCTTAGCATAGAATACATAGCAGTCCCTCCATCAGCGGCGGTTGCCCGTGCCAGCTGCAGAAACCTGAAAAAGTGTTTTGAGAACAGCCTGTCCTATAGCAGCTTGCTGCTTGGAATGTACATCAACACAGTAGTGTTTTGTAAAGGTATGTGGTGTAACCCATGTGGCTGCTCTGCAAATATCCTCTAAAGGAATGTTCCCTAGGAAAGCCATGGATGCCCCCAATTTGCGTGTGGAGTGCGCCCTTGGGGGTATCGTTAAAGTGCGCTTGGCCTTTTGATAACATATCTGGATGCACTTAACAATCCACCTGGCTATTCCTGCTTTGGAAATAGGGTTGCCTTTGTGTTGTGGTGCGAAGGCAACAAAAAGTTGTTTTGTCTTTCTAAAGGGTTGTGTCCTGTCTATGTAGTACATCAACGCCCCCTGTACATCTAAGGTATGGAGCATTCTTTCCGCCACCGTTTGTGGGTTTTGAAAGAATGCCGGCAAGTCAATAGTTTGGTTGAGATGAAACTGTGACACCACCTTCGGAAGGAATTTGGGGTTAGTGCGTAGCACTACCCTATTTGGATGAATCTGAATGAATGGCTCTTGGATTGTGAGCGCTTGTAGCCCACTAACACGCCTCAGTGACGTAATAGCTATTAGGAAAGCCACTTTCCACGTTAGGAACTGGAGTTCACACGAGTGCAATGGCTCAAAAGGTGGTCCCATCAGTCTGGTGAGGACCACATTGAGGTTCCACACCGGAGCTGGTGGTGTTCTCGGGGGAATGACTTGTTTCAGGCCTTCAAGAAAGGCTTTAATGGCAGGCACTCTGAAGACCGAGAGATGCTGCCTGTTCTGAAGATAAGCCGCTATGGCGGATAGATGTATCCGAATGGAAGTGTACGCTAGATTGCACTTGTAAAGATGCAACAGATAGCAAATGATGTCAGGGATAGATGCATCTAGCGGGTTGATGTCATTGGCTGTACAGTAAATGACAAAACGCTTCCATTTCACAGCATAGCATGCTCTGGTAGTTGGCTTCCTTGCCTCCTTGATGATATCCATGCATTCCGGAGGTAGGTTAAGGTATCCAAACTCTAGGACTTCAGGAGCCAGATCGCCAGGTTGAGCTGTTGCGGATCTGGATGCTGAATTTCTCCATGGTTCTGCGTCAAAAGTCTGGGCGTGAGGCGCAGTCTTTGATGCGGTACCACTGAGAGTTCGAGGAACGTGGTGTACCATGCTTGGCGTGCCCACGTTGGAGCAACTAGGATAAGAGTCATCGCGTGCTGCCTTAGCTTTCTTGCCACCAGCGGTATCAGAGGGGCTGGCGGAAAAGCGTACGCAAATTTGCCTGACCAGTTCATCCATATCGCATTCCCCTGCGACTGTGGGTGAGGGAACCTGGCGGCAAAGTGTTGGCATTTTGCGTTTTCTTTTGTGGCAAACAGGTCTATCTCCGGATGACCCCACTGCTGGAAGTACGGGTGGAGGACAGATGGGTGTATCTCCCACTCGTGCATTTGATGGCTGTACCTGCTGAGCAGATCCGCCATCTGATTGTCCTTTCCTGGGAGGTGTTCTGCCATGAGGAAAATGTTCCTCTGAATGGCCCACTTCCACATGCTCTGAGCCAGATGAGACAGCTGTGGCGAGTGGGTGCCTCCCTGCTTTTGAATGTAGTACATCGCGGTTATGTTGTCCGTCCGGACTAACACTACCTTGTTGCACAGATGTACAATGAAGGACTTGATCGCCATGAAGATTGCCATCAGTTCCAGATAGTTGATGTGCATCTTTTGTTGCTGCGTCGTCCATAGTCCCTGCACTGTGTAAGTGAGCAGATGAGCTCCCCATCCCTGGAGAGATGCGTCCGTTGTCAGGATAACCTGTGGCACTGGCTCTTGGAGCAGTCGGCCCTTGCAAAGGTTGTGTGGAGTCCACCAATGCAGAGAGTCGTATGCCCGACTGGTAACCAACACTAGGTCTGTCAATTGTCCCTGAGCCTGTGTCCACTGATTCGCTAAGCACTCCTGGAGCGGGCGCATATGTAACCGTGCGTGAGGGACTATGAAGATGCAGGAGGCCATCATGCCTATCAACTGCATGAACACTCTCGCTGGAAGCGAGTGTTGTGGTCTGAACTTCTGGATTAGAGACTGCATGCTGTCTATCCTGACTTGGTTTGGTTGAGCCATGGCCGTCAGGGTATTGATCGTCGCACCTAGAAACTGCCGGACATGTGCCGGCTGAAGATGCGACTTTGGGTAGTTCAACGAGAAACCTAGATTGTGAAGGAGGTGAATGGTGGTCGACATGTCCGCGGCGCACTGTTGTTCCGACTTGGCTTGAACGAGCCAGTCGTCCAGGTAGGGGTAGACATGGATGTTCTGCCTCCTGAGGTGCGCTGCTACTGTCGCCAGACATTTGGTAAACACCCTTGGGGCTGTGGTGACTCCAAAGGGTAGGACCTTGAACTGGTAATGCCTGCCTTGAATAGTGAACCTGAGGTATTTCCTGTGGGACGGGTGTAGTGGAATGTGGAAATAAGCATCCTTGAGATCTAAGGTTGCTAAGAAGTCCCCTTGGTTTAACAAGGGAAGAATCTGTTGCAGTGTGAGCATATGGAAATGTTCTGACAGTATATACAGGTTGAGGGGACGTAGATCTAGAATGGGTCTGAGAGATCCGTCCTTCTTTGGAATAAGGAAGTACAGGGAGTACACCCCTGTGCCTTCCTCCTCCACCGGCACGAGCTCGATTGCGCCTTTTTGCAGCATCACCACTACCTCCTGCTGGAATAAGTGCAAGTGCTCTGCGGACATAGGCCGTTGCCTTGGTGGAATGTTGGGTGGAGTGGATTTTAACTCCAGACAATAACCGTACTGTACAAGTTGTTGCACCCACCTGTCTGTGGTGATGTTTCTCCAGACGGGCAGGAACTGCTGTAGTCTCCCCCCGACAGGTGTTAAGTGGTCGGGGGGCAGTGACAGAGAGTCACTGTTTGCTTGGGGTAGAGGAGCGGGAGTTGTTGTTTCCTCTGCCGCGACCTCTGTTGCTGTTATTTCTGTAACCTCCCTTGTTCTGTTTTGTGAACGAGGATTGTGCTCCACCTCTTGAGAATTGCGATTGTTGACCCATTTGTCCTCTGGTGACTCCACGTGCACCTGAGCGACGAAAATTATTGCCACGAAACTGTTGTGACTGTAGGGCCCCCATGGACTTAGCAGTTTCTGTGTCCTTTTTTATCTTTTCGAGGGTGGTGTCAACATCTGGACCAAACAGTCGATCAGGATTGACTGGCTGATTAAGGATGGTTGTTTGAATATCAGGTTTAAACCCAGATATGCGGAGCCAAGCTTGTCGTCTCAGCATGACGCTAGTGTTGATCGCCCTAGCTGCTGTGTCTGCGGCGTCAAGTGCACACTTGATGGCTGCGTTGGAGATTAATTTGCCTTCCTCTATAAGCAGTTTTGTGCCCTCTTGAAACTGTGGAGGCAGGTGTTGTACAATCTGCTCTAGGGTGTCATAATGCGCCCTATCGTAACGTGCTAAGAGTGCTTGTGTATTAGAAATACGCCAAAAGTTAGCAGCCTGTGCAGCTACTCTTTTGCCCCCTGCCTCTAGCACTTTGGACTCCTTATCCGGGGGAGGAGCTTCACCCGTTGTTTGGGAGTTGGCCCTTTTGCGGGCATTGGCGACCACCAGGGAGTCTAGCGGCAACTGTCCCCGAATGTATGCAGGGTCTGCAGGTGCTGGTCTGTACTTTTTTTCAATACGTGGATTGACCACTCTCGCCCTGGTAGGTTCTTTAAAGATGTCCGCAGCATGTTTGAGGACTCCCTTGAGCATAGGCAGTGTCTTTACAGTCCTCTCAGAGACTGAAAAGGTGTCAAAGAGAAAGTCTTCTTCAACTGGGTCAGCATGCATGTCCACATCATGATTAGCAGCTGCCCTCTCAATTAGTGCATGAAATCCTGCAGAATCCTCTGTTGGGGATGCACGTGCACTGAAAGGTTGTGGGTCTTGCCCCACACTCTGGGTGCCTTGGTCACCAGTGTCATCATATGCATCTGGATGTGCATCTGGTTCATTGATGGGGAAGGTGTACTGGTCCCCTTCATCATATCCCTCACCCTCAGATTGTTCTGGTGAGGGAGTAGGGCTTCTTCTAGGAGGAGGCTGGATAGGCTCTATGAGGTTAGAAGCGTCCTGAGGAACCCTTTTTTTCTTTAGTGGGATGACATAGGAGTCCAGAGGCTCTGAAGTGATCCTCCTTTTGTATAGGGTTAATTTGCCTGTGTTGGCGTCGATGAAGTGCTCAGAATCGTCCTCTGATTCGAGTTCTCGACCTGAAGGTGCACCTGCCGTAGAAGAATCCGACTTCTTTGGCGTCGATTTAGTGGAAAAGGCCTTCGGAGCCTCTTTCGGCGGCAGAAGGAAGAGAAGCTTACTCTTAGGCTTTGCCGGAGCGTCCTTCGGCGTCTGAGGCGACGGCAACGGAGCCGACGTAGCAGCGGCCTTGTCCCTGATTCTCTGTAGCGAAGCGGCGATGGGGGACGCTTCACTCACAGTGGCTTTTGGCGCCGACGAGGATGTCTTGACCTTCCCCTCGGATCCGACGTCATGGTGGCCTTTCTTAGGTTTGGACGCCGATGCTGTTGTCGCTGACCCAGAGTCCTTGGATCGATGCGCAGATGTGCCAGCTGTCGATCCGTGCGCCTGCGTCGGTTCCGTGTCCACTACGCGACCGACTAACGGAGTCCCCGGCGTAGCCGGAGCCGTGCCGCTGGCCTTGGCGTGCTTAGACGGTGTCGCTGCGGTTGATCCGTGCCGACCACCCTTTGTAGAGGATCCCTCCTCTTGCGCCGCTTTTGACCCTTTGGAATCGACCGACTTCTTCGACTTCTGCGGACCGGAGGTCGACGGAGCCGATGCGGCGGGTGCAGTAGTTTTCTGTGGGCCGGCCGCCATTTTAGGGATGCTCGAGTCCATAAGTTTCGGTTTCGTTTTCGGGTCGGCCATTTTAGGTGTAGTCGACACCGTAGGTTTCGGTTTCGGTTTCGATGTGGCCTGCTCAGCAAGTACGTCCGTGGCCGGGCCTGATGGCGGGGCCGTGGCTTGCGGCACGGGGTCTTGGGTAAGGCCGACTGGCGATCCCGTGACCCGATCGTGATCCTCGAAACCTTCGGGGCATAGCTCGTCCCCTGAGCTATCTGCCGCGGCCCCATAAATCTCTTCGACGTCCCCTACCTCGTCGACGTATTCAAGGCCTTGATCCGCGACTCCGTCGTCGTCCACCGGATCCGCCTCGACCTCCGTTTCGGGTGGGAATATCTGGAGATGATGACCCTGTTCATCTTCTTCTTGGTCGCCGAAGATGTTTTCTGGATCCGGGGCCGCTTGTCTGGCCTCCAGGCGCACCGCGCGCCGGAGCTTAAGAGTCTTCTTAGACCGGAACTGAGCGCAAGCCTTGCACTTGCCGTCGTCATGGTCCGGTGAAAGGCACTTGTTACAGACCGGGTGCAGGTCTATATGTGGGTACTTAGACCCACAGAGCGGACAGTACTTAAACGGACTCCGCTCCATGCTGGAAAGTTGCGGTTGTGTCGCGATAAGAAGGCCTCGACGTCCGAAGAGTGAAAAAACTCCGCTGAATCCGACTCCAAGAGTTGGAAGAACTCGAGACCGTGCGCAAACAATACCGACGCTATAAAATACAAGACCTGTTGGCCTTAAAAAGTCAGTTTTACTCGCTTCCGACAGAGAGAAGTCGAGACCGCATCCGAACCCAATGGCGGAAAAAAACAATCTGGGGATGGAGCCGATGCCCATGCGCACTGTAGTCCAGGGGAGGAGCCACCTATCTCAGGATACTTCGAAGACTCTTCCAGGACAACAATGTGCGATCATCCGGACCCAACACTAGGCGGCGATCTAATGCTAAGATATGAATTTAGCAGCCCACATGCCTCGAACACAATGTTTACATGCTAAGTACACAACAAAAGAAATGTGCGAGTGCGCTATATTAAAGCGAAAGCATCCGTCAGCCGCTTGAAAGCTTCCATATATTCTGTCAATTAATGTGCCGTAATGTTGTTTCCCCTGTATCGGGCCAACCCTCATCCTTCCTAAAGACACCTTCCCTGCCTCTCCCGGCAGCTGCCTTCGCCTGTATTCATGCACTCTATGCCGCCTGTAATCTTTCAGTTCAATACGTTCCCATTCCTAACATTACGACAACACATCCCACGATATTGACTCAAACCAATCCTCCTCTCTCCTTCAGCTGCACGCTGATTAACACACGCTCACTAATAAAGTACAAACTTGAGTTTGCGAAGTTCGCTAAGTCACAGAATCTAGACATAGTCTTCATTACAGAGAGTTGGGTGGGTATAGCGATCAAACCAGAGCTGGTTCAAGCGCTGCCTATCAGCGACACCATTTTTGAAGTAAACCGGAAGGGAAACAAGCATTTGCAATGCAATAGGTCTCGCATTTGCGAAATTTTAGGCTATTGGCATTGTAAATGACAATGCCTTTTATTTATCTGTTTTCAAAACCAACACATAGATAAAAGGTTTGTCATTTACAATGCCAGTAGCTCAAAGTCTCACAAATGCGAGACTTATTGCATTGCAAATGCTTATTTTTGTTAACTGCCAGCGGTCAGTTTCATTATCTCCTTTCCTATGTGTTTTTAGGGCTCGGGCCTACGTCACCACGAAGTGGGGTGGAGCTTCCAAGCTCTTATGCATTCGAAAAAAAAAAAATTCTTTAGGGGTCCCGGCTGCCACATTCCTTAGTGCGCGCCGCGTTTTTTATGGCATCTGCCTAGTGATTCGTCTTCGCTGTGCTGTATATTTAGTAGCCTTGACGTGATAGGCTATATTTACTTTTCGTCCGTCATTTATTTCAGTTGCATGGCATATTATGTGTGGTTACGTGAACGGCAGACTTATTAATCTTAATTAGGAGCTGTCAGAGTGCCCCTTTAATGCAATCCATATGGTGAGAGCGCGTTCACCACTGCATTGGATGTATCATGCGCGCGTGTAAGATGTACCTTTCGCGCACGGCAGTCCATTCATTTTAATTAGGAGCTGTCAGAGTGCCGCGTTCACGGCGGAGATAATTGAAAGAAGTTTCCTTTAGCTTCAAGGGCAGTCACAGTCAGCTGTTCCCATCCTATTCTGTTCTTCTTACATAGAATATCGAAAGACTTTTTTGCTATGGTGCAAAGTAATTCTGATAGAATACTTAAGCCAACTTTCAGCAAAAAATTTATTTTGTGTGCGAAATTTAATTGCCACTGCTACATTTTCTGCTTTACACCACCATATGTCATGTGAACACCTCTGAAATATATAGTAAAACCTAACCTTAGAGAAATGTATGCAATGTAGTAAAGCACAATTTTTTGCGATTGTAATCATAATATCTTATTCCTCATTTGCAAACTTTGACCGCAAAGGTAGACTTACACTCTGCAGTCATTAACTTACTATTAACTCGAAGTTGGGGATACCGAAAAAAGAGTAAATATAAACAATTGTGCAAGTTAACGTTTGTGAATCAGGCCCCTACATGGTTTATCAGCAACATAACTCAAGTATGCAAGGCTAGACTTCAAGTGACAAACCTGAAAATGGAATTGATACTATTTAAGAAGTGAACCTAGACTTTGGGGATCTCCTAATTAAACAAGCACCCTTGCCTCACCAATCCGCGTGTCTTCTAAAATAAAAGTGCGCATTTGCCTCTTCTCTGCGAGGAGTGATTTCCGTTGCTGTTTTCTCCTCCCTTCAATATGTTAGAGTTTAACAGAGATGTCCAGGGGTGCAGCAGGTGCAGTGACACCGGGGCCTCGAGGGTCTCACTTAATCCAGACAGTGCTGTATTTTACTACCAGTGGCTGTGAGGGTGCAACAGGTGCAGTGACACCAGGGCCTCGAGGGTCTCCCTTAACCCAGACAGAGTAGTGAGTGCAGAGTAGTGAGTAGTGAGTAGAGTAGTGAGTAGTGAGTGTGGAGTAGTGAGTAGAGTAGTGAGTAGAGTAGTGAGTAGAGTAGTGAGTGCAGAGTAGTGAGTAGTGAGTAGTGAGTGCAGAGTAGTGAGTAGAGTAGTGAGTAGTGAGTAGAGTAGTGAGTAGTGAGTACAGTAGTGAGTAGTGAGTAGAGTAGTGAGTAGTGAGTAGAGTAGTGAGTAGAGTAGTGAGTAGTGAGTGTAATAGTGAGTAGAGTAGTGAGTAGAGTAGTGAGTAGAGTAGTAAGTAGAGTGCAGAGTAGAGAGCGCAGAGTAGTGAGTAGTGAGTAGAGTAGTGAGTGCAGAGTAGTGAGTAGTGAGTAGAGTAGTGAGTAGTGAGTAGAGTAGTGAGTAGAGTAGTGAGTGCAGAGTAGTGAGTAGAGTAGTGAGTAGAGTAGTGAGTAGTAAGTAGAGTGGTGAGTAGTGAGTGCAGAGTAGTGAGTAGTGAGTAGTGAGTAGTGAGTAGTGAGTAGTGAGTAGAGTAGTGAGTAGAGTAGTGAGTAGAGTAGTGAGTAGAGTAGTGAGTAGAGTAGTGAGTAGAGTAGTGAGTGCAGAGTAGTGAGTAGAGTAGTGAGTAGAGTAGTGAGTAGAGTAGTGAGTAGTGAGTAGAGTGGTGAGTAGTGAGTGCAGAGTAGTGAGTAGTGAGTAGAGTAGTGAGTAGTGAGTAGAGTAGTGAGTGCAGAGTAGTGAGTGCAGAGTAGAGTAGTGAGTAGAGTAGTGAGTAGTGAGTGCAGAGTAGTGAGTAGTGAGTAGAGTGGTGAGTAGTGAGTAGAGTGGTGAGTAGTGAGTAGTGAGTAGTGAGTAGAGTAGTGAGTAGAGTAGTAGAGTAGTGAGTAGTGAGTAGAGTGGTGAGTAGTGAGTAGTGAGTAGAGTAGTGAGTAGTGAGTAGAGTAGTGAGTAGAGTAGTGAGTAGAGTAGTGAGTAGAGTGGTGAGTAGTGAGTAGAGTAGTGAGTAGTGAGCAGAGTAGTGAGTAGAGTAGTGAGTAGAGTAGTGAGTAGAGTAGTGAGTAGTGAGTAGAGTGGTGAGTAGTGAGTAGAGTAGTGAGTAGAGTAGTGAGTGCAGAGTAGTGAGTAGTGAGTGCAGAGTAGTGAGTAGTGAGTAGAGTAGTGAGTAGAGTAGTGAGTAGTGAGTGCAGAGTAGTGAGTAGTGAGTAGAGTAGTGAGTAGAGTGGTGAGTAGTGAGTAGAGTAGTGAGTAGAGTAGTGAGTAGAGTAGTGAGTAGTGAGTAGAGTGGTGAGTAGTGAGTGCAGAGTAGTGAGTAGTGAGTAGAGTAGTGAGTAGTGAGTAGAGTAGTGAGTAGAGTAGTGAGTAGTGAGTAGAGTGGTGAGTAGTGAGTGCAGAGTAGTGAGTAGTGAGTAGAGTAGTGAGTAGTGAGTAGAGTAGTGAGTAGAGTAGTGAGTAGTGAGTAGAGTAGTGAGTAGAGTAGTGAGTAGTGAGTAGAGTAGTGAGTAGTGAGTAGAGTAGTGAGTAGTGAGTAGAGTAGTGAGTAGAGTAATGAGTAGTGAGTAGTGAGTAGTGAGTAGAGTAGTGAGTAGAGTAGTGAGTGCAGGGTAGTGAGTGCAGAGTAGTGAGTGCAGAGTAGTGAGTAGAGTAGTGAGTAGAGTAGTGAGTAGAGTAGTGAGTAGAGTAGTGAGTAGAGTAGTGAGTAGTGAGTAGAGTAGTGAGTAGAGTAGTGAGTAGTGAGTAGAGTAGTGAGTAGAGTAGTGAGTAGAGTAGTGAGTAGAGTAGTGAGTAGAGTAGTGAGTAGTGAGTAGAGTAGTGAGTAGAGTAGTGAGTAGAGTAGTGAGTAGTGTAGTGAGTAGAGTAGTGAGTTGTGAGTAGAGTAGTGAGTAGTGAGTAGTGTAGTGAGTAGTGAGTAGTGTAGTGAGTAGTGAGTAGAGTAGTGAGTAGAGTAGTGAGTAGTGAGTGCAGAGTAGTGAGTATAGTGAGTAGAGTAGTGAGTAGAGTAGTGAGTGCAGAGTAGTGAGTAGAGTAGAGTAGTGAGTAGGACATCACAGGCAGCAGCTGTGCAAGCTTCTTACACTCACAAGGAGACCTCAGGCAGCTGAGTTGCAAGCTTCTCACACTCACAAGAAGGACTCTCAGCGGGGATGCGGAGCAAGATGCACCCAGGTTTCAGAACGGACTGAAGGCGGTGGCCAGCTGGTTGACAGCTAACTGTCTCCAGCTTAATGCCACCAAGACAGAGGTTATGGTTGTCGGGAAGAGAGTGGACTTATGGGGTGACCAATGGTGGCCGCCGGAACTGGGACCAACTCCGACCCCGGTGTCTGAACTGAAAAACCTGGGAGTCTGGTTGGATGCCGGCCTCACCTTTGTTGGCCACACCAAAAAAACAGCCGCCTGCTGTTTCGACCTGTTGCGAGGATTACGACCCGTCCTCAAATACTTTGACGCCCCTACCAGGCAGCTGGTGATCCAGGCCACTGTCATCTCGCGCCTGGATTACGCCAGTTCTCTCCTGGTTGGAGCTAATCAGGCGGAAATTACCCGTCTACAACGGGTACAAAATGCTGCGGCTAGAGCGATTGTTGGCTTGCCCAGATTTTGCTCTGTGTCTAATGTCCTTCGCTCCCTTCACTGGCTTCCAATGAGGAAGCGAATTCATTTTAAGGTTCTCTGCTTAACCTTTAAAATTCTGAAAGGTATTGGCCCCCAAACTATGTCCAGCTTTCTATCCTTTTATGTACCCACGCGTGCCCTCCGTTCCCAAGGTCAGGCTCTCGCTGTGGTCCCCAGATTCAGGCTTAGTCGTTCGGGAGGGTGCTCCTTCCGCGTCAAAGCGGCTTCCATCTGGAACTCTCTTCCGGCAGATATCCGCCTGATGGAGGACCTGATGCTTTTTAGGAGAGCTATTAAAACCTTTTTGTTTTAAATCCAGTTATTTTAAATGCCTTTTTCTGTTCCTGTTGTGTTATTGTCCTACCTTGTCACTGCGCCAGGACCCCCCTTAGCTGGGGCAGCTGTGCGCATAACAAATAAAGATAACATAACATAACATAACATCACAAACAGCAGCGGTGCAAGCTTCTCACACTCACAAGAACGACATCACAGGCAGCAGCAGTGCAAGCTTCTTACACTCACAAGGAGACCACAGGCAGCAGCGGTGCAAGCTTCTCACACTCACAAGAAGGACATCACAGGCAGCAGCTGTGCAAGCTTCTTACACTCACAAGGAGACCACAGGCAGCTGAGGTGCAAGCTTCTCCCACTCACAAGAAGGATGTCACAAGCAGCAGCGGTGCAAGCTTCTCACACTCACAAGAACGACATCACAGGCAGCAGCAGTGCAAGCTTCTTACACTCACAAGGATACCACAGGCAGCTGAGGTGCAAGCTTCTCACACTCACACGAAGGACATCACAGGCAGCAGCTGTGCAAGCTTCTTACACTCACAAGGAGACCGCAGGCAGCTGAGGTGCAAGCTTCTCCCACTCACAAGAAGGACATCACAAGCAGCAGCGGTGCAAGCTTCTCACACTCACAAGAACGACATCACAGGCAGCAGCAGTGCAAGCTTCTTACATTCACAAGAAGGACATCACAGGCAGCAGCAGTGCAAGCTTCTTACACTCACAAGGAGACCACAGGCAGCAGAGGTGCAAGCTTCTCACACTCACAAGAAGGACATCACAGGCAGTAACGGTGCAATATTCTCACACTCACAAGGAGATCACTGGCAGTACACATCACATGAACACACTCCATAACACATAGCAACAATACATTGGCATTTACAATGCCATTAGCTCAAACTCAAATAAATACGAGCCCGATTGCATTTCTAATGCTTGTTTATTCCAGCCTGGGCTGTCCTGCTAAGGACAGAAGCCTCATCTGCAGGAGACTCCAAGCCTAATGGAATCCAGATGCAGTGTAATTAGTCAGTCTGCAGCCAGGGCAGTGGCATGCTGTCAAAAAAGCCTCCCTCGTGGCTGGAAGGACGAGGGTGGACAATAAATAAATAAATGAAAACCAGATTGAGAAGTGCAGGCAGAACGCGGTCTGGAGTCACAGTATTTTGGGATTAAATATAGTAAATGGCATACCCTTATGCACAAACAAATCTGATAGAGACATCTAGCCGCAGATTCCTTAACTTAGAATATCTCCCCAGGCGTCAGACTGGATCTGGAAAACCTTTTTTTCCCCAGCAATACCTCTGCATGCCGGGGGAGCGGCACCGCCCGGCTCAGTCCTGGCGTCATCCACGGGTGTGACATCAATGGAGCCATATCAGCCTCTTCCAGCGTGCTGACGTCAGTTTTCTTCTTTTCCGCGTCCTAACGCGGATCCGGGAATGTAATACCTCGGGCCTGTTATTGGTTTTTTTTTACAGGCCTTTTCGACACCCTTTCGCATGTCCTTTCGATGCCCTTTGTGGGCTTCAAACCGTGCCGGTCCTGCTTGCGACAGATGCCAGTGACGGACCCTCATAAACTCTGTATATGGTGCTTGGGTGAGTAACATAACTACGTGGAGTGTGTCGTTTGCCCCATGAAACTGCTGTCTGCCCGGATGTCCCGAACGGACCCCTCGAGTCGCAGGTCTCCTTCTCCAGAGGAGTCATCCACGCGGCCATCGCGTCATTCGCCTACCTCAGGTAAGCATTGAACCCCCTCCCTGGCGCACCTCTGGGCCCCACAGGGGGTAGTGACTCAGGTTGGGACACCGTCGGCGGGTTTACCCTCGGCTCCAACCGAGTGCCCTGACTCTGACACCAGAGTTGCCGTAACGTCGGGAGATGGCCCGGAGGAGCATCCCACAAGGGTTAGCCCTTCCATAGCGATATCGCACAGCCCTCCAAGGCTCCCTGCAGCATCGCTGGAGGTGTCTGTGGCACGGTGCACGACACTGCTTCGGTGTACTCTCTCCCCCTCGGGGAATGTTGAGTCTACGCCGGTCCGACTCCGAGTGGTCGAGGCCTTTTTGGAGGTCGCCGATGCCGGCTCGACTCGGACGGTTAGGACCTTTCTGGAGGTCGCCGGCTCGATGAGTCTTTCAGAGGTCGCCAGCTCCACTCGAGGAGTCGAGTCCTTCGGAGGTCCCTGGCTCCACTCGAGGCCTTTTTGGAGGTCGCCAACGCCCGCTCGACTCGTCGGTCCTCTTCGGAGGTCGCCGACGCCGGCTCGATGAGTCGGGCCTCTTCGGAGGTCGCCAAAGCCGGCTCGACTTGAGGAGTGGAGGCCTCTTCCGAGGTTGCCGACACCGGCTCCACTCGAGGGGCCAAAAACTTTTCGGAGGTTGCCGGCTCAACTCGGGCGGTCGAGGCCTTTTCGGAGGTCGCCGACGCTTGCTCCACTCCGCCAGTCGCGGCCTTTTCAAAGGTCTCTGACGCCGGCTCGACGTCGCCTCAACGCCGGTACCGTCTACGGCTTTAGAGGTGGAGGATGTGGTCCTGGTGGGTTCACCACCCCCTGAGTCATTTCACTGCCCTCCGAAGCAGGCGCCAGTGGTGGCCTACTCATCCTGCTGCTGAGCCTCTACTAAGTGGCTGGTTTAGCTTGCGTCCATCACCTACTGATGACTTGCTTTCACCGCCTCGGGGGCCACGGAGGCTAGTGGACGTTCGCAGGGCTGTTTGCAGGGCTGCAGATATTTTAAGGATGGAGCCGACCTCAATCTCTAGTCCTTCGAAGCCTTTGCTGGATATTCTCCACCAGGGCACGGGGAACATAGAACCATTGTTACCTTTTGGGGAGTCATTGTTTGACATCCTTCTCAGTACATGGGTACGGCCCTCCTTGGGGACCACACGGATCATGCTGTGGCACATCGGCCGGCTCTCACCTACCCCGCCTGTTTGACCCTCCATCCTGGAGTTGGAGGACTTGGGCTTCAGGCAGCTCTCTCTGTGACTCTTGTAACGTTGCATCCTTCCACTCGGGAGTATTGGTGGTTGGAGTCCTATGGCCGCGATGTGTTTGCACCCGCCAGCTCAGGACTCCGGTCCCTCAACACATTGGGTGTATTTGCTCGGGCTACATTTGCCCTGTGGGACGCTGTTGACCGGCTCCTCCCCTCCTTGCCGGGGATCTCTCGTGCCATTCTGGCCCGCCTAATCAGTGATGGCCATAATATGGCGCACTTTTCAATTCTGTCTCCCATGGAAACGACGGACACTGTGGGTCATACTATCGCCAGGTCGGTTGCCATACGCTGCCACGCATGGTTGCGTGATGGTGTTTTTTCCCAGAGCATGTTCAGGAGCAGCTTGAAAAGATATACCATTTAATGGGGTCACTCTTTTGTCGCCCATACTGATTCCGTGGTCAGGCGTCTCCTGTATATGTATTTCTTTTCTGTTACCCGTGTGGGCCGCAGATGTTCTGGGTTGTGTGGTTGCTCAGCAGTGTTATTTACGTATTCTGGTACAGCTGGTTAAGCTGTGTTTACCTTTCTCTTGAGCCTCAGCCTACAAGCTTGTCAAGAGGGACCCTTCTTTTTGTAGGGTTGTACCTTACCCTATGTGGGGTGTTTGTTGGCGATCATATTGCTACTCTTCTTTGGCAATGCACTTTTGGCGCAAGCTGACTCTTCCTACTTGTAGGAAAGTAGGGTCTGCTTCCTATGGTCACCCCCACTTTTTGCTTTTGCTTTACTGCTTTTCGACTTAGATGTGGCTGTGGGCCTGCTAATCAGACCCACAGCCCAGATGCACTTTCTCTAAATTCACACCATGTACTCTAGGTACATCCACAATTGGGAATTGGTTCACCTTATCAGCCCCTGTAGAAGAGTACCCGAGGTACTCAGGGCATAGGTGTAACCAAGGCCTACCAGGGGCTGCAGCATGTATTATGCCACCCCTGGCTGGCCACTCAAACTGACACAACTGCCTGATCACTCAGCTGGGGCAAGGTCGTGTAATCACCCCTTGCTTAGGTATAGTATTCCTATATCTACCCTTATATATAGACACACAGTAACTTATAAGTCACTCCTATGGCAGGCCTTAACAATCCTGGAGGCAGAGTGCTTGGTTATGTGTGAGATGGTGCTCTAGCATGAGCTGAGCCTGTCTGCAGCTTTCGGAACCATGTCCTTATAGCTGTTCTATGATATTGCTATACCATATACTCTTAAGTGCATTATAATCCTCGCGGTTGAATGCTAACTTTGGTTTGGCTTTATCTAAACCTGTTGTGTAAGGTGTCATACGCTTTGGAATAGTACACCCTTGCCAATTCTGGCAACGGGGGTAGCATTCCACTCTTCTAGAGGGAGAAGACATGTTGTTGCTGACTATCCCGGTTAAAGTTAACCAGAGCCCCAGCGTCACAAAATGGACGCTGCTGCCACAGACACAAGTCTGACCTCCTGCTGTCCTTCCAGTCACGGAGGTTTGGACAATAGGTTTCCTGCCTGGAGAGGTGCGAGCACCACCCGAGACAGGACTTTGTGTATTGGGACAGGGAGGGCTGAATAGAATGAGACACTGCCTGGGGCACACTAGGTGCTCCATGCATAGTCCAGTTCAAACCGTTGCTGGGGCACTCCAGCCCCAGCTCTGGCGCGAAACTGGACAAAGGAAAGAGGGTGTAACCACCCCCCTTCCTGTTCCCATCCATAGGAGGGACCTAGAAAGTAATACAGTCCCTTTTAGTTGTATAAAGGTAGGAGCTGAACCCCAGGACTTAAGATTTTATCCTGAACTGAAACTTGAAACGAAACTCTGGACCTTCGACGTTCTGCTGAAGCTGAAGACTGAAGAATCTCCCTTGTGGCCAAGGAGTGACCACCCTGGGCAACCAGGCACCATCCAGCAAATCAACGGCTTGCTTTGTTGACGTTTCCCGCTGGAACCTGAGCACAGAGCCTGACAAGACCCAGACTTCCAGACCTCTCTGACCCTCTCTTCACGTCTGCAGCATAGCTGAGATCCGTGGAGCGACCAGACATCTTGAAAAGTCCACGACTTGCTAACTGTGTAGCTCCTGAGGTATCCTCGCAGCTGTGCACTGGAGATTGAGAAGCCCCGAATCTGAGCTCCACCTGCACAGAATATCAGCCCTCCACACTCCAGGAGTTCTGCGTGGGGCCCTTCTGCTTGTGTTCTGCTTAACGCGTTGTCCGGTTGCTGGCCCGCTGGCTTGTAGCCTCTGTGACGACAATCCTTTTGAATCAACTCGCTGGTCTGGTTGCTCCAGACTGGCCCTTGCCTCCCTGCAAAGGTGAGGCACCTCAGACCTTGCTGGTCTGCATCAGAAGCCTTCCTTTTATCCTGCGTGGGTTGCCTTTGCCAAGGCTTGTTGACTCCAATCCGGCAGTCGACCCCTCGATCTGCGAGAACCTTTGTGGGACAGCTCCTCTCCAGCATCTGGTCGTCCTCGACGCCTTCTGGTCCGCGTGGCTGAAGAGACAAGCTTCACGACAGCACCTGATTGCTCCTCAACGTCGTCTGGTTCCTTCCTGGTTCCACCCGGTCACTGGCTAGTGACCCAGACTCTGTCCCCTCTGCTTTCAGGTCTTCTTTATCCTCAATCCACCCGGACATCTTCCTCCTGGTCGCCTGCAGCATCTTACTTCAACGGCGAAACCCGACACATCTCAGTTTCGAGAAGAACATGGCGGCGGCAAACTAGCTCGCCGCGGTGCTCCGGGCTGATCCCCAGCGGGACTGTCTCCCGCTAAGCTGAAGACTGCACGTTTATGGGGGCCTGAGTGAGGCGTGTTTCCTGGGTATGAGCGGCGGCAGTTTTTGAGCAAAAGCTCTGCTTATTTTTGAAAACGGACCCAGTTCTTCCAATTTCTCGCACCGATGGTGGTTGCCTGGCAAAGCGGCTGGTGGAGCGTGGGAGTCCTCTCTCTGTCTCCATGCTCTCCTGCTCTCGATCTCGGTCGGAGTGAGTGCTGTGACGAGGATGGCTGCGGGCGCGGCTGCAGAGGTAGCGGGTGTTGCGGGGGGGACGGTGAGGTCTCATCAACTACAAGTAAGTTGTTTTTTGATGCTTTGAACTTCGGGGTCTGCTGCAGCCAGAGTGGCTTGGATTTTGTTAGAGGACATTTCGAAAACATTTGTACTGTTCAACAGCCAGGTTTCAGCAGCACCTTAATCCCTCCTTCTCCTTCTGTTGAGAAGTGTTTTAGTACACCGGACACTTCATTTAGTCCGAGGATTTGCGTAGCCGCCCTGGAGCTTAGAAAGGGCAAAAGATTGAGGAATCTCTTTTTTCTCCCCACAAGGGTACAGAGTCAGAGTCACAGCCTGATAGACGCTCTGACACAGATACTGAATTAAGTTTGGTTTCAGCCTTTAAGGGAGATATTCACGAACTGCCCCAATATTCACAAGTTCCCGCTTTTGTTTCTGCGGTGGAGGGGTCTCTTGGGCAGGAATTGGCTAATGCCAGCTCTATAGACCAGGCACTGCTAGAAAATACTCCCGTTTTGTCTGATTTCGACATTAATACTGTCAGTGTTGAGGAACATTTACAGGCCCCCCCTGATAAGAATACTCCAGTTACTTTTGGTGCATTTAACGCCTCCGACAGCTTACTTAATACTCCCAAAAGTGGGTCTAAACGTGGCCGAGGTCGCCGACAAAAAAAGAAGACAGATTTAAATAAGGTCGGAATCTTAGAAGGGGGATAGAAACTGGAGAAGTGGCCAATATATCATCCAAGACGAAACCTTCTTCTTATTTAAATACTGAATTCAAGCCCAAAACCCCAAGCGTGAAGACCAAAACTAAAGCAAAGACCAAAACCAAGGACGCTAAAGCACCACTCCCTGCAGGCTCCAAATTAACACCCTCACTCCGTGCCTATTTTAAAGCCATTCCACAGATACTTCATCTATCTGAAGGCTTAAACAGTCAAGTTATGGCGTCGACATCGGAGGGCAATACTATATCCGTTGGTAAACCTGCCATATCATTGGATACATTGCTATCCGAGGAGTCGGATCAAGCTGGGAAACTCCTTGGTCAAACAATGGAAATGGTTGTAGCTACTGATGTAACTTCTGATGTAGAACCCAGTTCGCGAAGATCGCTAGATACAGGAAGAGAGCCAGGTTAACCTCAGTCTCAGTCGTCATTGATGCAGCAATTGAGTGAACTTCAAGCTCCCACTACAGTTTATCCTGAAGAGGCTGAAGAATCAGATTCTACTGACTTGGGTGGCGCGTCTGGGGGTCCACTTGAGGATGATTCTGTAAATCCGGTTCGACCCGATATTAACTCCCTACTGGTCTCTCCTTTAACATGTCAACGCCCGATGACGGCAGCCTCTGTATTAGAGATGTTCTCAGCTCTTACTGTGGAGATAAGGAAAGGATTCGCTGAATCTTCTGCCAATCAACAAGAGTTTAAAAATTATTGTGAATCCCTTGACAATAAAATCGAAGGTCTCACTATAAGAACGGGAGTATTAGAAGAAACAGTTGGCATTCACTCAGTTTATCTGGATCAGGCAAGGCAGGATATTAACAAACTTACAAAGGAAGATCTGGCTCTTAGTGAGAGGATGGAGACCCTTGAAAATAATCCGAGAAGAGGAAATATCCACATTTTGAATGTCCCAGAAGGCTCCGAAGGGTCAGACATAAAGCAATACATCGTCTCACTACTGAAGGAAGCATTGTCGTTAGAACATACTACCGCAGAGCTGTCAGTTGATACCCAGAGGGTACATAGAGACCCTTTCAAACGTAATCCACAGCGTTCTAAACCGCGAAAGATTTTGGTTAATTTCCACACCTACGTCTTAAAGGAACGTATTTTGAATATGGCCTTGAAACAAAAGTCTTTGTCTGGGAAAGGCTTTACTTTTTTGATTAGATCAGACTTGTCCCGAACAACACTCGAAAAGCAATGGGAATTTGGTAAACGCCTAGATGCTTTCAGGAGATTGGGTGCAACAGCTCAGCTGATGTTTCCGGCAGCTCTTAAAGTAATGCACAATAATAAGATGTATAACATCAGGTTGGTGCAAGCAGCAGATGAGTTGTTAATGGATCTGGGTAAAATAGCCTGTTAGGTTTAATGTTTAATGTTGACCCGAATAACCAGTAAGGAGCCATCAATGGGTTTGGGCGAAAAGAACCTTAGGCTTTAATGTTAGATAACTTCCTCTTTCCTTTTTTCTAAATTGCCTTAGTAAGTTCTGATGTTTATTCTCTCATATTCTTAATTTTGAATATAAATGAGTAGAGGCACATATACCTAAATGCACTATATATGCACTAAATAATCATTAGTTAAAAACCTTATAGCTTTAATTATTTTTTTTGTTTTTGTTCAAAAGGGAAAAAACAAAAACAAATTTCTTCACTCACTTAGGTCTACCTACTTGAATAGTTAGCGGTTAGACTTTTCTGTAAGGGATCAACCGGTGGGGCACTATCTACTGGACTTTGTTCCGGTTAGATAATGCAAGGGTTCTTCACGGGGGGGGGGCTCTCACCTTGAGCGGGTGAGTGCACAGGGGGGGCAAAAATATAAAATGTCCTCAATAACTAGTATAGAAGTTTTTGGAATGGTAACTCATGTTTTACTTATCCCACATATCTTACATATAATTGCTGGACACAAGCATTTAACAGGATTACAATTATCTCTTTCTGATATAACACTAATCATGTTGTCCTATCGGTTAAGAGATGAGTAGTATAGGTTTCCTTTCCTGGAACGTTAATGGCCTGCGCACTAAGCCCCGAGCAAACAGAATTCTACAATATCTGAAAGACTCGGATGTGCAGGTCATGGTGTTGCAGGAAACCCATCTTATGCATACTGAATTGGCTGTAATAATGAAAAAGAATAGATGGATTGATTTTATGGTCTCTACCACACAAACATCCCACACAAGAGGGGTCGCGATTATCTGTAAAAAAGGAGCCAAAGCTAAGCTAATCTCACAGGTCGTAGACTCTTCTGGTAGATGGGCTATAGCGTCAGTTCTTATTGCTGGGATTTCAATTACAATAGTCGGCTATTATGGTCCGAATCAGGACGACCCCTCGATATTGGAAACAATTTTTTTGCAGTTACTATCAATCTCTGGACCTATAATTTTAGCCGGCGACTTTAACATTGTCTTGGACCCGATCTTGGACAAGTACCCTAATAATCGTTCCATGGTTTTGTCTAAAACCAGATCCTTTCTATTAGACGCCATTAGACAGCAAGGGTTCGTTGACCTTTGGCAACAAAGGTCAGGAAGCCAACAGGGGGTTTCTTACAGGAATTATAAATATCACCATAAGTCAAGGATTGACTATATTTTAATGACTCAAAGACTGGTCGATTCAGTTAAAACAATAGAATGTCTCCCGTCACATCTCTCAGACCATTCTGCTGTTAAATTGGTGATGGGACTTGGTAGTAAAAAAAACTTGATTGTTTGGTCCTTTGATCGTTCCCTACTCACTAATGAGGAGGACATTTTGTTCCTAAAGACAGAGACACACAACTTCTTCTTATCTAACAATGGAACAGCCTCTGATAAAATTATCTGGGACTCATTTAAGGCAACATTGAGAGGGTTGGTTGTTGCCAAAGTCGCCTTTAGGAGAAAGAGATATAACGAAATGATTTCTTCTATAGACTCAGATATGGCTTGTGTTCAACATGAAATCGACCTAAATAGTACATCTTCGAGGTCGATATTAGATCCCCTACATAATAAATTGGCGACTTTGAGGGGTAGTCTGGCATCATCCTTGAGTTTGAGGGTCCAACAGAGATGGGAAGCCAGCAAGTTGGCCCACTTCGAATATAGCGAAGGTGCTGGTAAACTGCTGGCTTGGAAAACCAAAGTAGTAGATCAGGTCCGGAACAACATTGCATCTATTAAAATAGGTAACACCAAGCTCTCCTCAGACGAGGATATCAGGAAGGCATTTAGGGAATTTTTCCAGGTAATATATAAAGAAGATAAAGTGATATCGGTTGAGTCTGCCAAGAGTTGGTTGAACAATATTACTCTACCTTCCCTCTCTCTTGAACAATCCCAATACTTGGATAGCCCCATAACAGAGATTGAGGTGATATCTGCTATTAAGAAATCTAAGAAGGGGAAAGCGTCGGGACCCGATGGCCTTCCGGCTGAGTTATACAAGATCTTAGACTCAGAGATGGCTCCTTTCCTTACAAAGTTGTTCAATAGAATACTTTTAGAAGGAATGTCTCCCCCAGCATCTTGGGATAATGCCTCTATTACCCTCATTTTAAAACCAGGTAAACCTAAGGAAGAATGTGGGTCGTATAGGCCAGTATCCATTCTGAATGTGGATTATAAAATCTTTACCACAGTCTTATCATCAAGATTGGCCGACACCGCACCATCTATCCTTCATTTAGATCAAAAGGGGTTCTTAAAGGGTAGACAATTGTATGAACTGACCTTTGATTTAATTGGTGCCATAGATATAGCAACATCTAATAGGCTCCCATTGGCGGCGATAACACTGGACGCAACCAAGGCTTTCGACAGGGTAAATTGGGTGTACCTGTCGGAGGCCTTGGCCAAGTTTGGTGTGGGAGCAAGTTTTCGTAGGGCGATCAACCTGTTGTATAGCAATTCTTCTGCATCTCTTCTCGTCAAAGGAGACTTATCAAGCCCCTTTTCTATCACTAGGGGAACCCGACAGGGGTGCCCGCTCTCCCCCTTACTTTTTGATTTTTACATCGAGCCTTTTGCGCAGTACCTAAGGGAGGAGATCTCCATCAAACCATTTAACTATCAAGGCTGGTCGAGGAAGGTGGCACTATACGCCGACGACGTACTTATATTAACATCAGAGGCCGCTACGGCTCTCCCGGCTATAGTGAAATTGGCTCACGCTTTTGGACAGGTGTCGGGGTATGAGATAAACGCAGCTAAAACTGAAATGCTTATTTGGAATGATGAAAATCCTCCTATGGAACTCCATCCTGGCACTTCAATGCGTTACTTAGGTTTAACAATTGTAAAAGATATAAACAAAATAGTCCAAGTTAATTTGTCCACAGTACTTAAAGACTGCCGTAAGCTTCTCCAATCTTGGTCGCATCTCCCTCTCTCATTAATAGGTAGGGTCAATCTTATCAAAATGTCTATTCTGCAAAAAATATCTTTTTTATTCAATACCATTCCCTTATACTTTGATCAAAATATTTTAGCCAGATTTCAATCAAATGTTTCATCTTTTATTTGGCACAACCATCTTCCACGTATCGCTTGGAAAAAACTAAGACGGCGACGTGAAAAGGGTGGGTTGGCGGCTCCAGATTTAAAAATCTATGCTTGGGCCTTCCAATTGTCCCACTCAAGGATGTTGTTGAAGAATCTCGACGCCTCGGGGGTGGGCATGATGTATGCAGCTATGTTGGAGGGGGAAAATATTAATCATTCTAGTTTTCTTTTTAAGTTTGGAAAACCTGCGTTTTAAAAAAAAATTAAACTGAAGACCCTACAGGGTCTTGCTCGAACATGGGCTGAAATTATGAAATCAATAAAAGTAAATTACTTTTGTGAAAAAACTCCGTTGTGGGACTTGCCTGAAAGTCCTGCCTGGCTTGATGACATCTTGGCAATTCCTCTGAGAGAGGCAGGCATGGAGGTTTGGGGTGACCTTTTCTATGAGGGTGATCTATTATCATGGGAACATTTACAAGCCATATTATGGAGGAGGCAGATGGAGACTTTGTCTTGCCAGAGTCTTTATGGGGTTCTGTTCTGGTGGATCTGAACCTACAAATTCTTTGGAAGTCTTCTTTTGAGCTTCTGTGGAGCATTGTCAAGCCATCATGGCTTCGAAGAAATCACATCTTCACCCTTTATAGGGCGTATTACTCCCCCTCAAGACTTTCTAAATTTGTAGGAGGACAGCCAGTGTCCTGCGCAAAATGTGGTTTGATTGCTGCTTCGGATACTCATATGTTCTTGGATTGCCCGGAACGAACAGTGTTCTGGCAGGATATCAGCAAGTGCCTTTCTGAGTCTTTAGGAAGATCTGTCACAATGGATTTGCCCCTGAGCATCTTTTGAGTCTTGGAAGGAGTACAACACTTACCAAAATGTTTAGTTTTTTATTCCATCTTGCTCGCAAGAAGAGAGATCTGCAGGAAATGGAAAGACTCCTCACCACCCACCTTTAGAGATTGGCAAAACTCTGTACTGCAGACCTCTGTCACAGATATGGCCCGAGCCGGTAATCGCAGAAAAAGGGCATTTTGGCACCTACTAACGTGGCCTCAGTGACGTATTCGTTTTTTTAAAATTTTTATTCCCCCCCTCCCCCCCCCCCCCCCCGAGTCCAATGATTGATCTCCTTAGGTGCTCTGTTATGCTGCACCATTGGAACAGCCGCTACCCGGTTCATGCCCGGCTCCCATTTGGCTGCTAAAACTACCCCAAGATTTGCTGTGGGTTGGCAAATCAAAGACTTGGTGCTTTTTTGGATCACGGTGGAAGACTGTGGGATAGTCGGCTTCCATAAGATATGTGTCCCCTCCAGTTTTTCAGCTAAACTGAGTCAGTTATTCTCCGTTGATTCCTTTTTGCATTTTGTCTACATGGTGGTTATGAGGACAAAAAAAGAAAAAAAAGAAAAAAAAGAAACCCGACACATCTTCACACCTACGCACCCGCTTCCTGTGGGTGAGGTAACGAGAGTACTTCGGTGCTCCCAAGGGTATTGACTATCCAAGTGTCTAGGTTTTTAGTTGTTTCCTTCTAGCTAGACCGGAAGTGTCCTAAATCCTTCTTTTTCTAAACTCTAAAGTCCGATTGACTTAACATTGACTCTCTCTGTGTGAGAAAAGACTCTGCACGCGTCGCCTGTGGGCCTCCTACTTCTAACCTAAGGTTCAGATAGTGTAGCCCCAGCGATTCCCCAGGCCCTAGGCCTTTCCTGTATTTTGTGCAACTTAACGTATTCTGATTAAGTAACTTGTTATGTGCTTTGGCCTCTGATCTCATAAAGAGTTCAGAGGAGTGTGTTAGTAAATAAATACATATATATTTTATATATATCCTGTGTGGTGTCCTTTCATTTGATATTCAAGGGGTTACATATGGTAAAACAGCTGGCTTTACATGCCCTCAAGAGTCTTTTAGCCTAAGACTGTTCTGTCCACGCTACCACTAGGATAGCTGGTCTATAAGGTTGACTTACAACCATCACCATAAGGGTTGTTTGGACTGGTGCAAGGTGTTCACTAGAATAGTGAACAACATATACCAGGCCAACTTCTCACACTACTGTGGTAGGATGTCTCCTCTGGTGAGATCCATAGAATTGGTTTCTCTCCAAGGGTTACCTTTGGTTGTCTACAGTTGGTCCGTAATACATCCCCGCGTCCGTAGGGGGTTTTGTCACCCTGGCGTGTTCCTACAACCTCGTTGTGCACTGTTTGCCTGTCTATCTGTGGATATGCGCCCCTGGGGAGTGGGGGGGGGGGGGGCAGGTCTTCCATGGTACGGTCTCCGGTTCCTTGCTTCTTGCAGGACACGGGGTCCGGTTTGTCCCTCCCTATCCTGTCCTGTCCATGTTCCTAGTTCTCAAGGAGTGGCTCTGGTCTATGCCTTTCTGTCTCTGGATCTGTGCTCCACCCCTGATGTTTTTCTGGGTGTAAGTTCTTACTCCCATTATGGCACAGGTGCTTCTTTAGGTGGCATTACTGTGTGTATTTTCTTCTCGATGTTCTCCATTTTGGTGGACGGTAGGCTTTTGGCACCAGGCTTCTGTCTGTGCCTTTTTTCTATCCTTTATGGGCAGGCCTGTGGTCTATGTTTCCGCTATCTCCCGGGAGACCAGGATTCTTCCCCCTCGGGGACCTGTTATTTTTTTTTGCATTCTTAACTGTTATGCAGCACACCGGTGCCATGGTACCGCTTGCATTACTCCCCTATTTATGATTTAGTCACTCCACGTACCCGTGTCGACATTCCAGTCTCTTGTGTGTATATCGTAGATTCTACACCCCACTGAGGTGCTCGCATATTAAGTCTATTTTGGATTGGTGTCCGACACTCTTGCTTACTCTTTCCTTCGGGATAGTGTCCTCTGTGTGTTAATAGCCTTGCAAGTTATCCACTCACAGTGGTGCCTTTTAATTCCTTTGGATGCATGCCTACCTCCTGAGCTTTGCTCAAATGGTGGCTCCTTGGTCTCTGTTGGCACTAGGCTCTGGACTCGGCCCTGCCACTGTTGTCACATGTCCTAGGCAGTACACGTTAAGGTGTTTTTTCTTCCACCCACAGGCCTCATGCTGTGGATCCAGTTCTTGGGCGGACAGTCTTCCGACTGTCCTGTTTCTTGTGGTTCCACTGTGGTGTGTGTTCAGGCGGTATGCTCTACTGTGTCATGTTGTTTTGACCCTTGGTAGTTCGTTCCTCTTGGGTTATAGAGACCGATGCCTGGATCCTTCTTTGAAGGTCTTGCTGCATTGTTTCTTACGTAGGCACAGAATTATCTAGTTCTGTTTTCCTTTCGTCTGTGTCTGAGCGAGAGAATACTCACACCATCCCTCGTTGGATTTGGTGTCTTTACCATCCCTTGTCCATGCTCCTTAAAGTGGGTTATGGGTATGATGCCTGTTGTCCTGGCATTACGGTTTCCACTGTTTTTTCGTCAGCCTCTTGACGAATATGTTCTCCTGGAACTTGGTGGGTGTTTCGCAGACCCTCCTCCTATGGGGTATGGCTTTGGTATATATTCTAAGTTAAGGAATCTGCGGCTAGATCTCTCTATCAGATGGAAGAGTTACTTACCTTCGGTAACAATATATCTGGTAGAGACACAGTCTGACCGCAGATTCCTTAACGCCGGCCCATCTTCCCCACTCTGCGAAGACCTTTTCATATGGTGTCTTTCCACCTAGCCTCTCTCTTTCTGGTGGCCTTGGTCTTCCAGGGGTGTGCTCTTGCACCTCACTCTGGGGTAGGGTGTGCTGTTCTACGTGGGGCCCTTCGGACTCCCCTCCGTCCTAGTGTTTGGTTGGTGGCGTGCTTTCGCACCTTCCCTTGGCAGCTTTCGAGCCCTTTGGCTCTCCACTCTGTCCACATTTTAAAGTGGTTCAGGTCCATACTTTTTACTCCCTTCTTATGTTTTTCATCCTGTGCTACTCTCGCGAGGAGTTATTCTGTTTTTGGTTCCTTCCCACCGGCCACACCTATGCCTCCTCCTTTCTCTGGCAGTCGGTTGGGTTCTCTTGATGCTATAGTTCTTCATTCTCTGGAGTGTGTGCGTGGTGAACTTTCTAGTGGTCGTTCACTTCTAGTCCCTTGTCTTGCAACATGTTGCTTCAATATTGTAGTCTTTTAATTTCCCTTCTGTGGTGACAAGCTGTGCCTCGCTTGTCATATCTTTTGTGCCGCTGTTGTGGCCCCCTCGAGGTGGGGCACGGCTTGGCAATCTGTTGGGCCCTTGCTCGCAGCAAGTACTCTGTGAGCTCCCTTCAGCCCCTCTGGGGAATGGGTGCTTTTTCAATGATTTTATTCTTTTTTAACACATACTGTTCGTGTGCTATTGCAGTATTTTGCACGGCTCCACGTTGTGGCGCGGAAAAGTTTCCTGTAGAAAACGGACGTCAGCACCCCGTGAGGGGCTTATGTGGCTCCATTGACTTCACTTCCATGGACGACGTCAGGACAGAGCCGGGCGGAGCCGCCTCCTGGCGTGCAGAGGCATTGCTGGGGAAAAAAGATTTTTCGGATCCAGTCTGACGCCTGGGGAAATATTCTAAGTTAAGGAATCTGCGGTTAGACTGTGTCTCTACCAGACATATCGTTACCGGGTAAGTAACTCTTCCGTCTTTACATGCTTCAAATGAGCCAGTAGTATGTGTACGGCGGGAGGTGTCAGGGCTTAGAATAATACAGACAGAGTAAAAGTGTGGGTGGGCTTGGTAGCTTCATGTTGTAGCAGGTTTCGTACAACAGAAAAAGTATGAAAATCAAATATAATACAATTTCAGAAAAGTAAAGAAATATATGGTTAGTGTACTTGTTACTGAGGAAAAAATACCAAATTAATAGATCCCTGGCAATTTGTTTTACAAATCAGTGCTTTCAGTACTGTTTGTTCAATTGGATCAACTGACATGACTCATGACTACCTCTCCCAGAAAGCACTAGGTTGTTACACAATTCGAGGGGCTGGAACACTGCATCCTTGGTCACAAAGAATAATCTGGTAAACGCACTCACAGGTTAGCAATCTTTGCACAGCAAAGTCCAGGGATTTTTCGTTTACTCCTCTTTTGTATGTCGGTTCCACAGTAAGTCGCTCACTTTTCATTCTGATATTTGTAGCTGTGTTCCTTTTCTTTGTACACGCAGGGCTTTGAATACCAGAATGAGCAGTAAAGGTTTACTGTATGACTCCCAACTAACACGAGGCATGTCAAGATCTCAGTTTTATTCAGGCATCCTTCTTTCCATGCAATGCATGATTAGTTCTTCCAAGACAGTGTGATGTATTCCTATAGGTTCTGTATCGATCCCCCTATTCCTGACCCTATTCTGGTTAACAAGTTAACTAGCAGCCATCCCATGAGGCAGAAAACCCCCATGATGCAGGAACCGTTATCTGATTAAGCCACACTACGGCACAGGAACGTGTTATCTGATTAGGTCATAACGCTTGCCATCTAATTAGACAAGCGATATTCCTCCAGCCCCTGATAAGGCATACGGAGTTCTCAAAACAAATCAAACCTATGACAGACCTGGGAAAAACCCTGCGGCCATTGTTTTGATTTCACCGAGAACTTCAGCAAAAGAATGTGCTAACGACCAGGTCGTATGACATCCTTATTGACGTATCTATGTCCATCCTTACGTCAATCTCGGCACCTTAAAGGTATAAATATTACCGATATTGCCCTATGCAAACACACGCAGTGGTGACAAGATCGGAGCAGCCAGACTTGCCGAAGCCCAGAGCAGAGCAGACCCCGCTGGCGCAGCCCCGCCTTCCTGACGCGCTGAGAACGAGAAGCTGCCTTTCTCCTGCCGAGAAATCCAGCTCCGGCGCTTCCGGGTAGCCCTCGCAGGCAGCCTGGAATATCGAGACCAGAGACGAGAGATACCATCCCTCATTCATCCTAGATTCCAGGTACAGAACTGAATAACCCCTTGCAGAGAATTCTTTAGTCAGTCACTTGGCAAAACAAACTTAACTTAAACTGCTACTTTCTACTCCCGCCCACGTATTAGGCTTAGGTCAGGTACATTTGGGGTAGGCGTAGTTAGAAACACCAGTTGAGTACGATTAGTCAAATGTATATGTGTATGTATCTATTTTATCCATTTTAAACCATCATATGGCTTAGAAACCATATCAATGTTTTTACAGTATTATTTTATACTTCTGCTTCTAATGTATGCACTTTACTTAACCATAAGTATTGCAATAATATCGATCCATTTCTCTTGTATGAGAAAAGAGACTGATCAATAAATAACATCTTTTATTGAACACGCCCGTCTCTTCCTTTTCTCTACAATCTGGTGAGACTAAGAATGCACGTACTGACTGAGTAAAATAAGTCGTCTTTTGTTTTCACACGACTCTAGAGATACACTCTTGATTAGGGGAGAGCAAAGTTGTCATGTTCTATGGTTGTCAGAAACTAAATCCCTTCTTGTCTATCCAGGGAGGTTCAACTCCTCCTTGCCTATTCGAGAAAGTTTCTAGTGAACTCTGAGCTAGCTGGCAAACCCAAAACTTTAAGTCTAATATCGACAGTAGTAGACCTAGTTAACGTCTGGTCTAGGCCTATACTATTGAAGGTATTATTCCAATGCGCAGAGCCTATTGGGATAATAGGAACTACACTACATGGCGCCCAACGCGTTTGGATAGGCGATAAAACTAACGTAAGACATTTAGAGTAACTCAGTCGTGCTTTTTCACTCAGACCCCTTTTTCCCATAATACTCCAAAGACGTCTGGAGTGGGTGAAAGGTAATATCCGCCAGACCTCGCAGGAGGAAACTCCTATGTATGGTCATTGGTTTAGTCAACGTTGAAGGATACACTGTTCCAAAATATTGTGCATCTAATCTTTGTTTCCATAAGAACCTGATCTGCAAACAAACAAAATAACCTTCTGGACAGTACAATGTCAGACAGTGAAGGAGAAAGAGAGGCAGTTAGAATAGCAACTGAACTCGCAGCAGCTGATACTGCTATGCAAGAAGCAGACCCGGGTATAATAATCATCCCGGTCAACACAAGAAAATCTATAACTTTAAAACTTATAGAAAATGGACTGACACCTAGAGGTGGCACAGTCATATTCGTAATTGAGGCACACGAATATCGGCAGACAGAGGTATTCTACACATGGATAAACTTTCCAGCAGCTAATGCTGTAACAAAGGTCTTCCACTATTACAAAACAGAGGAACCTCCTAATGAGTACACTCCTTTCGAGGAGGTGGAAGTACCACTTAAATTTCAAGAGCATCTGCTCTTATTTAATGGCGCCCTAAAACATAATAATCACATCACCAGGCTCGGTCCATTAGGTAGACCAGGAGCAACGTGGCCGGTTCTAGCCGGATACACACCACATCCAGACATCGATGGGATGTCTGCAGCAGAGCTTTTAACACAGCTAAAACAATTAATAAAATTACATAGACAATTAGTCCAATATGTGATGCGGACTTCAACAATTCAACCAGCAATTAAAATTCCACAGCTGACCCCTCATCAGGGGAACACAAATAAAATTACACCACAGAACATACAATCCTGCCTAGGAAAAGTACCAGCTAAACGGGAACAAATACCATTCTGGTTAGCACAAAAAATCACCCAAATAGAGGCGGTTTTTCCAGACACCACCCCGTTAGAAAAACACAGGATTCTGACTATCTGTCTTCCAATGGGAATCGCACCACACGTGGAGGACTGTGACACTTGGGGTACAGTCTTTGCTTCCATCTACACAAAAACGCACGGTGTTCCATCCATTTCGGTAATACCAGATGTGCTAAAACAAATTCAAGACGAATACGGTCCAGAACCCGCTTTAACTCTTGGTATGAAATTACTAAAAGACTTCAAGCAGGTCTCGGCTATATTGTTAGCCAACATAAAGGGAGAAGCAGCAAACGTGGCGATCCGCCAGAGGTTAAAGGAGACAGATATAGCAGACCAACCAGCTGAAATTGCCAGAATTATAGAAAAATCCTATGAGGAACTAGGTAGAGATAGTTTAGGTGGAATACCAGTAAAACCACAACTGATTGAAAGTCCTGAAAAAATATTTTTTAATAATAATTCAACATCACAAAAAAAGAGCTGGGTTGGAAACAAACAATCCAATCCTAAAGAAAAGAAATTCCAGTCCAGAGGAAGGTCTCCTCGGCGAAGAGAAAAATCTCCGAACCAAAGACACAGGTCACCCCAAAGTGACCCCTCTGGGAAAAGATATAACCTTAGAAATAGGGATAATATAAAGAAGCCTGATAGATATCAAGACATTGATACACGTCCCTCTCAATCTTTTCAGACTTCCTCGCAGAAATCGGAAAGAAGAGGACGATCAGAACAAAGAGAAGAGCACGCCAAGTCCAAAGACAAGGAATCTGCTCATCTAAAAAAGAAACTACAATTTCCAAAAAAGAAGGTAGCCAGTATCAAGGTAGTTAACAATGCCGAGAATACTGAGGACACAACTGAAAAACGGAGAATGGGCTCAGACAATGCTAGACAGCGCAGCAGAAGTGAGCATAGCTCGCAAAGTCCTTATGAATCATCTGGAGACAGTGGACACGAATGAATATCTTCAAGTGGAAACTGCAGACACCAGAGTTAGCAAACCTCACAAAATATATGAAATACCTTTACGTATAGAAGGGGATAAGACTAGAAAAATAAGGGGACTATTTTGGGATAATCTCTCCAAGGGCTATGACATCCTTCTAGCTGAAAAAGACTGGCCACCAGAGTTTGTCAGGGAGTGCCCTCATGGCGAAGAAATAATTATGCCTGCCTTCTCAAATCATATTCCAATTCATAAAAAATACACACTTGCCAGAAAGTGGGCAGTAGCTCAAGCTCCTGCTTTATATAAAAATCATGTAGGATGGGATGAGGACTCTCCTCCTCACAAAATCCAGTTAAAATCACAACCTACTGCACAAAGGCAGTATCCAATCAAGCAAGAAGCTAAAAAACAGGTAAAAGAAATTCTAGATCAATTAGAATACCAGGGGGTGATTGAAACTTGCACCTCACAAATGAACAACCCTTTGTTTCCTGTCTCCAAACCAGACAATTCATATCGTCTAGTTTTGGATTACAGACACCTTAACTCATGTTGCAAAACTTTTGCAGTGCAAAATTCGCATAGTGCTGCACTAATGAATAACATAGTGCGCAAAAAATACAAAACAACATTAGACATCTCTAATGGATTCTTTTGTCAAAACATAGCACCAGAGAGCAGATATTTGTCTGCGTTCTCAATAAATGGCACTCAAAAACAATTCTGTCGGTTAGCCCAGGGGTACAAGAATAGCCCAGGGGTATTCTCAGCGAGAGTAACAGAGTTACTACAAACATATGATGACGAAGCATTATCTTATGTCGACGACATATACCTAACAGATGATGACTTGGATACTCACTTGAAGAGAGTGAACACCATAATACTTGGGTTCGCAGCAGAGGGTTACAAATTCAACTTTAAAAAATCTAGAATTGGGGGGCGTGGCTTGGCGGGCGACGATGGCGGTTGCAGCCTTGTAGAGCTCCCGCTGGCCCGGACTTACTTTGTTCATTTATCCTGGCCCCCGAGCCCGCAGTGACTGCCTGGCAGGTGACATCGATCCAGGGGTGTGTCCTGCCGTCTCCGGTGTCTTGATCCAGCGCCTTCATCCTCTCTGGGACCCTGTGGCGCCGACGGCGGTGTGTGGCCTGGCAACTGGCCGTGAGCCGGGGACCTAGATTTTCGGGACGCCGAGTGGCGGCTGCAGGCGCGCTGCCGACGGTGGCTTCTGCGGCGCGGACCTTGGCCCGGCTCTGCAGCGTCCTGACCCCCGAGCCCGCGGATGGGACTTGGCAAGTGACATCGGCCCAGGAGGGGGTCCTGTCTTCTCCGGTGCGTTGATCCCGCGATCCCATCCCCTCTGAGACCTTGGAACGCCGGCGGCGGGGTGCGGCCTGGTGACTGGCCGTGAGCCGGGGACATTGATTTTAGAGACGCCGAGTGGAGGCTGCGGAGGGTGGCGTCGGCGGCGCGCACCTCGGCCCAGCATTGCAGAGTCAGTAGCCCGAGGATTGCGGGGGTGCCCTGCCCCCGCTGGTTTCCTGAAGACGCTTGTGGGCAGCACGGTGTGGTGGAGGCCTGTCCTGCCCTTGTGAAGCCGGGGCCTTGAGTTTCGCGACGCCGGATTGTATTGGCCTGTCACGTCTCCCTTCGAGGACACTGGAGCCGACGTCTTGACCCGGGGCCAGTGGCCTCCGGCGCCTATCATAGTGGACTTGCCCCCGAAGCGCCTCCCCGTCCGTGCACCTTGGGCGGACATTTGTGGTGATTGACGCCGGGACGGCCTGTCCCGCCTGGGTGGGACCGGTCCCTGGATTTCGTGGCCTCGGGCCTGGGCTGGCCTCTTGGGACTCTCCCACTACAGTTCTTTTCAGGGGCCTGGGCCTCCAACGCTAGTGGCAGTACCTGGGGGGTCCTGAGCCTTGTTGGTAGGAGTGCCGGCCTTGCCCGGCGAGCGGTCCCGGCGAGCCCATGCTGGGCCATGACCAGAACCGGAGGTGGCGGCCCGCCTAAGCATGGCCCTATCGATAAATTCACGGGGCCTAGTGGTGGCTCCGGGGCGGCCGGTGGCAGCGGTGGTCCTGGGCCGGACAATGCGGCGATCCTGGCGGCCATCACCCAATCCCGGGATGCGCTTGATGCCAAAATCGGAGCGGTGGGTGAAGATGTCACGCTGTTGCGCCAGGACCTCCGGAATGCGGTGGGTCGGATCACCGAGGCCGAGTCCCGAATAACGGTGACCGAAACGGACATCGGCGCCCTGAAGAAGCGGTTGGCGGAAGTGGAGGGAGTCCAGAAGACGTTGGCGGCCCGCGTGGAGGATGCCGAGGGGCGCGCACGGAGGAACAACCTCCGCTTTATTGGCTTTCCGGAGAGGTGCGAGAAAGACAACATGGAGGGGTTCTTGACCCGGTGGCTGGAGAGTTGGCTCCCCGAAGGGGTGCTGTCCACGTGCTTCGTTATCGAGAGGGCGCACAGGGCCCTAACTCAGCGGCCACCGGAGGGTGAGCGTCCCAGGTCTGTCATAGCCCGGCTGTTGAATTATCACGACCGTGATGTCATCCTGCGGGAGGCCAGGGCCAAAGGCTCGCTTACCTTTGAAAATCGTACCATTATGATCTTTCCCGACTACACGAGGTTGGTGCAGAAGCAGAGACAATCCTTTGTGGCTGCCAAGGCCAAGTTGAGGGGCTTGCAGCTCCAATACTCTCTCCTATACCCGGCCCGTCTGCGAGTGGTACACCAGTCCAGAACGCACTTCTTTGATTCACCTGAGGAGGTTTTCCGTTGGACCGACGAGACGGTGCAGCTCCGGCCGCATCCCCAGCCGGGCCTGAATCCGGGCGGGTCCCAGAGGTCATCGCCGGAGCGGTCGAACCACCGGAGCCGGAGGGGTCGACACCGGAGGTCCCGGTCTCGGAGGCGGGCGGCCTCTGCTAGTGCATCGCAGACGAGTGGTGCGAGGGACTCGGAACACTCTGATGCCGACAGTTGAACACTGGTGGGACTGGACCTTGTTGCTGAGTCCTGAGTTGCCCTTCATAGGCTGGTGAGACTGTTCTCTTTTGACTTCCCTATGCCAGTCTGTTCCTGGTTCCTGACTCCTATTGTTTTTAGCGGGAGCACGGTAGGGCTCGGGAGGCACCTTTTGTGGGCCTCTGACCCTCACGGTTGTGAGTGTAGTGGGGGGGGTGGTGTGTGTGTGTTGATTGGGGTGTTGGGATCCATTGGTATGGCGGGCCCTGGGTTCTCTGTTCTGGACCCGGGACTTTCCATGCCGCGACAGATGCTTCAATGTTCTCTGAAGTATTGGGGAGGGGGGAGTGGGGCGTGGGGGGATGTTCTTTGGTTGCTAATGGTTGGGGGGGCCTGGGTCTGGGGGGGGTTGCTGAGTTTTGGGAAGGGTAGGGGGGGACCACACGTGCCTATGATCGTTGATTTTGTTGTTTTGTGGGGTGCGCCGGGGTGGTGTGGAGGGCCGGGTGCTGGTCCCTGTATTGACTATGGCTGATGCCGTGACTATGTCTCCTCCTAAGGCCCTGCGTGTTGTGACGTGGAATGTGAGAGGAATGTTGGATAAAATCAAGCGTGGGGCTGTGCTACGATGGGGGAAGAGGGAGATGATAGATGTGCTGCTGCTTCAGGAGACCCACATGCTGGGCTCCAAGGCCCTTAGCCTCCAGAGATATGGGTTTCAACAAGTATACCATGCCGGTTTTACAAGGGGCTCGCGGGGGGTGGCTATCCTGGTGCACCGTAGAGTGGCTTATGTGCATGAGAGGCAATGGATAGACCCTCAGGGCCGCTTTGTTTTCATCAAGGGCCAGCTGGGTTCTGAACAGGTGGTGTTTGGTAGCGTGTACGCCCCCCCCCCTCTCCAATGGGCCCTGTCTGAGCGGCTGTTCGCGCTGTGGGATGAGATTCCGGAGGTGCTGACCATGGTGGGAGGTGACTGGAATGAGGTTATGGATGTGGGCCTGGATCGTCGGAGGCGGGCGCCGGCTGTGGTGGATCCCCCCCCGCTGCTGCTCCCACCAGATTGAGCGCGACTGCGAGTGGTCTGGGATGGGTTGATGTGTGGCGCCACTTTCATCCTGCTGAGCGTGAATTCACATTTGTGTCAGCGGTGCATGGGTCCTTTTCAAGGCTGGACTATCTGTTTGTGCCGGGTGCCTGTCTGAGTCGCGTCAGGGATGCGGTGATACTCCCCAAGGGCCTGTCTGATCACTCCCCGGTCCTGGCGACTATGACCCTCCCCTCCCGACGACAGCCGTTTAGATGGCGGATGTCGTCCTGGCAGCTGCAACGGCCCGAATACGTGCATCACCTGCGCGTGGCGATTGATCTTTATTGGCGTGAGAATCTTGTGGGTGATGTGGATGCAATGGTGGTGTGGGAGGCACTGAAACCCACGGTACGGGGTATTGATATTGCATGGTGTGTGGCTGCTAGGCGGAAGCATCAGGAAGCCATTGTGACCGCTGCCGCCCGTGTGGTGGAGTTGGAACGGCGTGGTAGTCTTGGGAGCGACGAAGACGTGGTGCGGCGGCTCCTACAGGCCCAACAATCGTATGCCTCCGTCTTACACGATGAAGCCCGGCAGGCGTGGCTCGCCACGCGCAGCAGGGTATACCAGTGGGGCGACAAATCCTGCACTATGCTACATAGGTTGTGCCAGGCGACTTTCCAGCCTCTTGTGTTGCCGGGCCTTGCGGCTGAGGACGGCTCAGTTATGACTGACCCGGCCCTATTGGCGGCCAGCTTTGCCCGCTATTATGAGACGCAGTACGCCCCTTGTGACCAATTGGAGGAGGCTGGGATCTCCGCTTATCTTGACGACCTGCTACCGCGGGCCGTTTCTGATGAGACCAGGACCGCCCTGGACGCCCCGCTCACGGCTGAGGAACTCGGGGAGGCTCTTGGTCAACTGAATGCCGGGAAGGCGCCCGGCCCGAGTGGCTACCCGTGCGAATTCTATAAACAGTTTCACGTCCAGCTGGGGCCCCACTATCGGCGTGCCCTGGAGGCGGCGCGGGTACAGGGGGAGATGCCGCCGGACTGGCGCCATGCCGAGATCGTGGTCTTTTTAAAACCGGGCAGGGAGCCGGACAGGCACGACTCCTACCGGCCTATTTCCTTGTTAAACATCGAGGCTAAGATCCTGGCTAAGGCCTTAGCGAACCGCCTGCTACCCCACATCTCTGACCTGGTCCACCCGGACCAGGCTGGATTCATGCCTGGGAGGGCTACCCGACACAACATCCGACGGGCACAGGCGGCAGTGGATGCTATGGGAGCTAGCGATGAACAGGCGGCACTCTTCTTGGCGGATATGGACAGGGCCTTTGATTCTGTGAATTGGGTTTATCTGTTTGCCCTCCTGGCCCGCCTCAACCTGGGGCCGGTTTTCTTATCGTATGTCCGTCTCCTCTACACTAACGTGACGGCCTCGGTCCGTGTGGCCGGTGCTACCTCTGGGCGTTTCCATATAAGACGTGGCACTCGGCAGGGCTGCCCCCTGTCCCCGTATCTGTTTGCCCTTGCCATGGAGCCCCTGGCGTCGCGGGTACGAGTGGATGCCCGATTGTGTGGCTTTGTCTGGAATGGGGACCTGGCGGACAGAATTGCGCTGTATGCGGATGATGTCCTCTTCTTTCTCACCGACCTGCAACGCTCGGGCCCCCGGGTCCTGGAGATTATGCGGGCGTTTGGCGAGGCATCGGGCCTCCATCTCAACCTCAACAAATCGACCCTGTGGGTGCTGGGCGGCGGAGTGGTTGCCGACCCCTGGGCTGCGGAGTTGCGGGTGGCGACGGGAGGCCTAAAGTACTTGGGCGTTTTTCTATCGGAGTCGCGGGCAGTGGCCTGGGCGCGTGGAGTCCTGCCGGTGTGGGAACGGGTACAGGCTGATGTCAAAACTTGGTCCAGGATGCCGCTCACTATCTTTGGTAGATCGGCCATCTTCAAGATGGTGGCGCTTCCGCGTCTACTGTACCAGCTCCAGAATTTCCCATACCCTATCGGCCTGGAGTGGTTCCGTCAGGTTAACTCTGTTTTGGGTCGTTTCCTGTGGGATGGGGGTGCGGCCAGAGTAGCACTGAAGACGTGTTTTCTGTCCACATACTGTGGCGGCCTGGCCACCCCGGACCTCCTCTCCTACTACCAGGCTTCCCAGCTACTTGTACTTAATGAGTGGTGGTATGGAGATAGAAGCGATCCAGCTTACGCCCTGGAACGGTCACTCATGGGTGACCATACGCTCCACACCATTCTGTATTCGGCTCGCCGGCGTCGCGGGTTACCCTCGGTCACAAGGGTGGTCTTTGCCGTGTGGCGACAATCCTTGCGCCGCATGGGATGGTGGGGCAAGTTGACGGCTGAGACGCCGCTTTGGCATAATGGTCTGCTCCCTGAGCTAGCGGCTCTGGCCGGCTTTGAGGGTTGGGAGGCCATAGGGGTTACACAACTGGGACAGGTCGTGTCTGGCACCACTCTCAAATCCTTCGAGGAGCTCCGCACGGAATTCCAGATGCCTCAGTCCCAATTCTTCCGTTACCTTCAGCTGCGCCATGCCCTCGCCCCGAGCGTCGCTGGTCTCGACTCCCTGCCAGAGTTTAGCCCGATCGAGGCCAAGGTGTTTATGGGAGACTTGGGAGACAGGAAGGTCTCCAAGATATACCAGACACTTGTTGTCCACTGCTCCTCCACCCTGCACTCCCTTCGGGAGGCGTGGGAGGTGGACGTGGGTCCCCTTGATGACGACGACTGGAGGGAGGCGCTGGAGTCCCCACGTGGAACTGCCATTGCTATCCGGCTCCGGCTCATTCAGTTCAGGTACCTGCATCGGGCATACTATACACGTGAACGTTTGTGGAAAGCTGGTTTGATTGCATCCCCGGAATGCTTGCGCTGTGGTGCGGTGCCTGGGTCCTTACTGCATACTGTGTGGACGTGTGGCCGGCTGACTGGGTTCTGGAGGGGTGTGTGGAGTTGCCTGGCTGAGGTGCTGGGCTGGGACCTTCCTCGTACCCACCGGTTGGGCCTACTGCACATCATGGAAGGGATTGGGGGTAACATGTATAAGCGCCATTTACTGCTCTTGGGGCTGGTTGTGGCCAAGCGAGACCTGGCCCGGGCATGGAAAGCGGTGAGGGCCCCCCCCCTTTCTGCTTGGAAGGCGGGGCTGGATTACTTCATGGGTCTGGAGAGACCGGTCTTTGAAGCAAGGGGCTGTCCCCACAAGCACTTCAAAATTTGGAAGCGTTGGGCTGACTATCGTGGTCTATTCCTGGACCCCCCTGCGGAGCGTGAGGAGGACATTTGTTCACAGTGACACTGTTGGCCCGAAGTACCATTGCCCTGGCGGCGCTGCACCTACTTGCTTTTCTTTATTGCTTTCTATGCACGTGTGGTGGGGGGGTGGGGGGTGTCCGGGGCGGGGGGGTGGTGTTGTGGGCTAGGGTGGGTCACTGGGGTGCTTCTATACTGAGCATATTTTCTGAGTCTACTCTCGCATTTGCTACCTATGTACTTGCTGTTTTGATGCTGTTGTGGTGTTCTTCGGTTGTGGAGATACCACATTCTCAATGCTCATTTGCTCAATAAAATTGGTTGTGAAAAAAAAAAAAAATCTAGAATTGCCCATCTAACAGTCCTGTTCTTAGGATATGAATTATCAAGTGAAGGCAAAAGCCTGGCTGACAATTTCCTAGAGAAATGTGCCGTACTCCAAGCACCTAGAACACAAAAAAACCTACAGTCAATTCTAGGCTTCCTAAATTTCGGAAGAACATACATTGAAAATTACGCAGAAAGGGTCAAACCCCTTTATGATCTAATAAAACCAGATTATAAAAGAACCAATTGGACTCAAATACACACAGAAATTCTGAGATCCTTACAAACAGACATGTTAATTAAAACAAAATTAGAAACACGTGATAACACACGCAATCTTGTGATTCGAGTCATCCCAGGAAGATGCGGATTCACATACCTGACCTCTAATGAGGGAGAAAAGGTACCAATTGCATTCAAATCACACTTGTACACAGAAGCTGAAAAGAAATTCAGCATTAAAGAAAACATTGTTCATGCAGTTCAAACCGCAATAGCTAGAGAAAAAGATCAAGCAGACGGTAGACACATCACAGTCAGAACAGCAGAATCAGCCTTTGAGGCATTAACAACACCGTGTAATTTACCAACAACAACATTGAATCCGGAATGGATACAATGGGTGAATTCAATTACAACGGACAAAGTATACTACTGCTTTGATCCAGAACTAAAGGAATTGAAAAATCTAGAATATGAAAGAACATTCCCTCTGCCAATCGACATTCTGCCCTTACGACAATACGCTTGTGTAATCTATACAGACGGACATGCTCAACCCTCCGTTTGGGGAGAACAAGCATACAACCCCACATGTGAGATTACAAAAGAAGTGTGGCGCGGAGGTAATCTAAGACCGCTCTTAACAAAAACACACTCAGTAGAAACTAATTCAGAACAACAGACTGAAATAATAGCATTGAAAATGGCGCTAGATAATGCGGATCGCGAATTCCCGACACTTATAGTGTCCGATTCATATTACTGAGTCAAATCATATAACAACGATTTGCAGACATGGATTCAAAACGGTTACAAAGATGACACAGGTGCAACAATAAAGCAAAAACTGCTTTGGGAACAAATAGTTCTGTTACAAAAGAACTACCAAAGACTCACGTGATACATACACTGAGTCATCAGCGTGATGGCGTTCACGTTGCAGGGAATTCATTGGCTGAGACAGCCACAGCGGTAGCAACTAAATCGGCTTCCGTAGCTAGAAAAAAGCGTACAGTGAAGTATATTGACGGTGAAACAGTACTGGCGGTGAAAACGTCATCAAAAGGCGACTGCTCAGCGCTACCGATCAACTATCCACTCAATTATACATACATAATCGATGCAAACTCCGTCCCTTTTGCTCGAATCCCTGGAGTGGGGGATAGAGTGATTCCAAACATGGACAGGAGAACCTTGTTAATAGCAGACGCACATATGGGCGAGGGTCTCAGACACCTCAAACTAAAAGATTCCCTGGAAGAATTACAATCAAGGTACTGGTGGCCAGGCATGAGCCTGCATCATACCATGTTTGTGAGGAACTGCCCAAACTGTAACAGAAATCGCAGTGGTGAGAGAATCGGTGTAATACCGTGTCGTTTCACTCCAGAAAAGATCAACAGTAAAAAGCAAAGCGTCCGATTAACATATACAGGATAGTTTCCACTTATAATGTAGATCACCAGCACTCGGCTGACGTCTGGACTGTTATACAAAGATTTGCGAGTCTAAATGGCATATACGCTAGGAGCATGCTACGTTTGACCATTGTTTTCACTCTAGCCCTCCAGCCTGAGGGGAAACATGGCCAAATGAGCATAGCACAGCGGGACTCTTCTCACTTCCTTCCTGAGGGATACGGGATGGTGTAAAGAAAAAACCAAGGCATAAAGCTATCTATAACAGAAAGGATATTAGGTTCGGGAGCTGGGTGGGTCAAACATCTAATAAGTGTCCAACGTAGTCTAAATAACCTGCCAAGAAATTCTCCGAAGGGATTCAGTCCGTACGAATTATTGTTTGGAACTAGGATGTTAGTCTTAGACCTCGACAGTCAGACTTCAGTGGTGAAGGAAAAAAGCTTTGATATCAAAGATCGTTTGGCTATTTTGCAGGACTTAAACGAAACAAGAAAAGACCTGAGCAACATAAAGTTGAAACAGCAGCCAACAACCACTGAAGAACCACCACCTGTCCCAGCAAGACCTGTCTGGATTCCAAAAGTCGGGGATCTAGTCAGAGAAAAGATCGCGGTAAAGAAGGAATTTGGGCCTTCTTACAGAAAAGCAGTTCCTGTCTTGTCTATCAACGGGACAAGATCAGTTGTACTACCGCCGCTTGCTGGTAAAAAGGAGAACCGAGTTGTATCCATCGACCTGGTAAAACCACAATCATGTGGCCGATAACAAATAGTAGGCCAAGTGGACTCCCGATAAGTAGTAGAACACCAAGATTTGCTACAAACACAGAGGTTCAATCTAAGAGGCTAATCACATTCGAAACGCCTACAGAACTACAACAAGGACTATGCAACAATGCAATGGAACTTAGACCTCTGAAAACCCAAATAAAAACATTTAGCAGAGACACACCAATCTATAATGAAGTAACAAACGACTATGCAAGAAACAGTAATCCTGAAGCAATTGGAACAATTGACAGAACTGCATCCGGCTACTTCATAAACTTCGATGATTCCTCTGAAGGCCTCACTGAATCAAAAACACAGCCATCAACAAAAACCTTTAAAGATAAAGTTAAAGTACTTTTGAAACAACTGAAAGAAACATATCTGATTTCTCCATGGATTGAATTTTGGGTGGGTTTTGGTGCATTTATCCTCATACTTTGGCTCATCATGGTACTAACTTTGGGACGCTTCATTGAGGGAAAATATGCTAAAATGGACACAGCAAGTCAGAAAATCAACTTGATCCTCAAACCACACACATCTTCACACGTCGAGAAAAGAGAACTTTCTTCAGTCAACTTCACAGCCAATCCTATACCGGGTGGGGTAGCATGGGACAACACTGACTACGAAATTTATGGTCCGGTTGAAATCCTGAAATATCCACACCAAATTAAGATCTCGTTGAGTGACTTTGTAAAACCAAGCTCATTTGCTGATGATTGGGACTTTGAAAGTATAAATAATATGATGTCTGACTTAGTGATGTCTGCTAAATTTACCAAACATGATTATTTGCAGGGTTCGACAAATTATGATAGTATGTACTGTTATAACCACTATGGTAACCATTTTCTACATAGATCTGCACAACCTAGAAATGTTTTAAATTATAATCAATGGGAACATTGTGCAACCCCTCCAAAAGGAAGCTCAAGAACCGTTTATGACAAATATTCATACTTTTCAGGTTTCAACTCAAGTAATGCTGAAACATTTTATTTCAAATTGTCAAATAAGACAGGGACAAAGACCATGATAACAAACACGAAATTGATATATTCAGACTTATTCTTTGAACAAATGAATACTTTTGGTTTTGATTATTGGGACAAAAATGTTGAAGTAAAAAGTGTTTGGGGAACGAAAGAATGGCAAGTACAAGGTATAGAATCTTTGTTTAGAGCCTGCATGATCCCAGAACAAATTATATTTTTTAATGACACTGTTCAACAAACTACCTGTCTTGGCCTAGCCAAAATCAAAGACTTAAATAAACCGTCTATTCCAAAGCCAACAATGAACAGCAATAGCTCTACAGATGAAGAGATAGACGTAAATTATGTATTAAACCAAAACAGAACACATCCTGATTGGAAAAAGTGGTTGATCTGGCCCACAGATACTAATAACTGTCAAGACAGATTCCTGAACAAAACACAGGGGTTCAAAATGACCAGGCCAGACCCTAGATATTCCCAAAGACAACACCCAGGGATAATAACCACCTACAGTGTGGGCAAATTATGCCTTCAGTGGCTACAAACTTCCACACTGGCAGAAATTAAGCAACACCTAACTTTACTTACTGATGGTGCTGACTTGCGTGATTTCATTATGGGACCGCGCAAACAGCGTCAGAAACGTTTCATAGCAGCCTCTGTATATGCAGCATACAACGAGGCCTGGAAGGTAACTCAAATTGAGACAGCAGAAAGTATACGGGAAATTGACCGTATTAATTTGGAAAAATCACTTTCTGTAGTGGACAATGGGTTAATGACTCTGTCCTCCAGAATTTTTTCTCTGGACAGCATTGTGTCTTCAGCAATCGACATATTATCGCAAGACTTACTGTTGTTACAACACGGTCAGTCCCAATTGCGTTCTATTGTACAGCTTGGCTGGACGTTACAAAATCTGCGTTCAGGCTATGTGCCTTGGCGTTTAATCAATACAACGTCACTATTCAATATCTTTAACCTTACTGATAAACAAATCAGTATGGCCCAGAAGGGTGCTGATTATACAATCCTGAGCATTGAGAAACTTGAGAGATTACCAGTGACAATGTCAGAACGACCTGTCAGTGAATGGATAATACATGGGATAATTAACATTCCAATATCAACCTTCAGGTTTCAATACTGCCAAAAATATATACAGGCTGGCATGTACGAAAAATTGGGAAAAGGGTACATTAAAACAACATGGAACTTGCCCTATTCACATGCATGTGTCAGTAATAAAGGACAGAAAGTGTTTCTTAGTGGCAATAATTGTGCAATGTCACTAAGCGGTACACTTCTGTGTAATGGAATTCGTTTGCATGGAGCCTGTGAAGGGAATTCATACAACCTTTCATGTCACCAGCTAGGCGCACCTGCAACAGAGATAGAACCATTCTTTCAAAGACTCTATAATGGGAGTTACGTTCTAATTGTGGACCGCAGATGTTGTAGTCTTATGCCCGGGACTCCTTATCTCGTAACTACAACTGCGAAGGTCAAGTGCTGTGGACGCTTATTGTTCCCCAGCTCCCTTCCAGACAGGGAGGCAAGGGCATGGCCCAACTTGAAAATTACTTCTATTCGAATAGATACTTTAAGCAGAATGAAAACAGTGCTTCTTCAGACGCCGACCAGGCTCACGTCATCAAAAGAAACGTATGATCTCCTAGTCGCAAGGACGACTGCAGAGATTCACTCATTGTTATCAACTAATTCCCCCATACATTTCGCAGAAATCCTGAATGAAATCTTAAATATTTCTGATACCAGTGGAGTCTCAAAAGTATTTAAGACAGTATTTTCGATGGCATTAACACCATTCAAAGCCATACTGGGTATTTTTCCAGATTTCGTCCATTCGATTTTTGGCGGACTTCCCCTCATTTTGGGACTAATTGCAGGAATCCTATTCCTAGTCCTTATATTTCGTTATGGCAAACCATGTCACAGACAAAACACCTGCGACAAGGAAAGAAACAATCCTAGCCATTGGATACCGGGACCGGATATCAAAAATCCTGGGACTATCCCGGCTTAGAGACCTGAACATGACTTGGTTTCTTTCATTTCGACCAATGTGGCAACTATGTGTTTTACCTGTATTAAGGTGCTTGCTATACGGAGAAGAATGCGTGTTAGACACCTGTCTGACGCTACAATCGGATGCGCCAATGGATGCAGAAACATTGTTGAGTCCAATAAAGGCTCATGCTTTGTGCTGCCCTCAACGGCTACCTATCCTGATGACGGCATTCGTGGAAGCTTCACCACTACGATTAAGGGGTAGTGAAGTCCAAGATGAAAGCAGCATTGATCAGGTACGACCTTCTGTCAGCAATACTAATCAAAACGTCAATGGAGACAATCATGCGCACGAATGCATGGTTACAACTTTTTCCGAGTTAGTGGAACTCTCCCAGGAAGCTGTTGACAGCTTTTTCGACAGTCTAAATGATATGATGTTCTCACCGGAGCAGAAATAGAGACTTTTGAGCAAGCTCGCTCACGGCGTTCCCTGAATTTGGCCTTCAACTAGAATAGCAAAATACCATGAACAATTTTCCCTCCAGTTCACGGACAGCAATTTTTTTCAGCAGCCCCAAAATATTTTTACGAATTTTTCGGGACACTTATCTTCTGCTTAAAGTAAGAACTATTCTTAGAGAACTAAAAATTCTATTTTTAGATTTTTAGATACTTTATAGACATTAGCTGCCCGCTGGTATGTTCATAATTATTTTATTATCAAAATTAATTTTATTCTGTGATGGAATGGTCTCGAACCTTTTTTCTGTATTAAGAGCCATTTCATGTGTAAATTCTCATATACAAATTAGTGATAATGTATAGATATGCGTGGTTACTTTAGCATTATTCTACAGCTTGAATGCATATAATACATGTGACTGTTTTTTCCGTATATTTGATAATTTCAAAATGCATTTCATGTATTTTGGGGTGGTAAGGTATACACAATACTCTACAGTATGTTTTACTATGCATAGATTCGTAAATATGTCCATAGTTAGCGTGGAGTGGGTGTGATGTATTCCTATAGGTTCTGTATCGATCCCCCTATTCCTGACCCTATTCTGGTTAACAAGTTAACTAGCAGCCATCCCATGAGGCAGAAAACCCCCATGATGCAGGAACCGTTATCTGATTAAGCCACACTACGGCACAGGAACGTGTTATCTGATTAGGTCATAACGCTTGCCATCTAATTAGACAAGCGATATTCCTCCAGCCCCTGATAAGGCATACGGAGTTCTCAAAACAAATCAAACCTATGACAGACCTGGGAAAAACCCTGCGGCCATTGTTTTGATTTCACCGAGAACTTCAGCAAAAGAATGTGCTAACGACCAGGTCGTATGACATCCTTATTGACGTATCTATGTCCATCCTTACGCCAATCTCGGCACCTTAAAGGTATAAATATTACCGATATTGCCCTATGCAAACACACGCGGTGGTGACGAGATCAGAGCAGCCAGACTTGCCGAAGCCCAGAGCAGAGCAGACCCCGCTGGCGCAGCCCCGCCTTCCTGACGCGCTGAGAACGAGAAGCTGCCTTTCTCCTGCCGAGAAATCCAGCTCCGGCGCTTCCGGGTAGCCCTCGCAGGCAGCCTGGAATATCGAGACCAGAGACGAGAGATACCATCCCTCATTCATCCTAGATTCCAGGTACAGAACTGAATAACCCCTTGCAGAGAATTCTTTAGTCAGTCACTTGGCAAAACAAACTTAACTTAAACTGCTACTTTCTACTCCCGCCCACGTATTAGGCTTAGGTCAGGTACATTTGGGGTAGGCGTAGTTAGAAACACCAGTTGAGTACGATTAGTCAAATGTATATGTGTATGTATCTATTTTATCCATTTTAAACCATCATATGGCTTAGAAACCATATCAATGTTTTTACAGTATTATTTTATACTTCTGATTCTAATGTATGCACTTTACTTAACCATAAGTATTGCAATAATATCGATCCATTTCTCTTGTATGAGAAAAGAGACTGATCAATAAATAACATCTTTTATTGAACACGCCCGTCTCTTCCTTTTCTCTACAATCTGGTGAGACTAAGAATGCACGTACTGACTGAGTAAAATAAGTCGTCTTTTGTTTTCACACGACTCTAGAGATACACTCTTGATTAGGGGAGAGCAAAGTTGTCATGTTCTATGGTTGTCAGAAACTAAATCCCTTCTTGTCTATCCAGGGAGGTTCAACTCCTCCTTGCCTATTCGAGAAAGTTTCTAGTGAACTCTGAGCTAGCTGGCAAACCCAAAACTTTAAGTCTAATATCGACAGTAGTAGACCTAGTTAACGTCTGGTCTAGGCCTATACTATTGAAGGTATTATTCCAATGCGCAGAGCCTATTGGGATAATAGGAACTACACTACAACAGGTTTATAGATGCCGCCTACTAGACAGCGCACAAGCTTTCTGTTACAAGACCTATTGTTAGTTTACAGTGGGCTTAGATCCTGCTTATTGCTTACCATTAGTTGGCTCTATTGTCAATCATTTGCTTACTTCTTATTCGACAACGTGTGTGCTGTTTCCTTACTCTTTTTGTCTTTGTCCCATCCAGTGGCAGCTCCTCCACTAAGGCAGAGGAGGAGGGTACAAGCCTCCTAAGTGCGCAATAACTGTTTGGTCGGCCCACTCGTGCCGCTCAAAATAGTAATGTGTCTTTTTCTCCATGCAGGCTGCATTACGGCCTGCACGGAGAACATGCCCGCCCCCACAGCCCCTGGCTAAGCGTTTGCATGGCATTCAGACCAATCACAATGCTGCATTGCAACGTTGGGATTGGCTTAGGGGTGGGAGCCTGGTTGCCTGCTTCCTGTTCCGACCTGGAGTCGAACACAGCAGAGCAGGAGCAGAGACGCGGGACCTGGGCTCTGCAGCAAGGTAAGTGTTATTTTTGTATTTATTTTTTTATTGCAGCCAGCGCCAAACACGTCTCCCCCCCCCCCCCACGCCCGCCCACCACCTGCGAGCCATGCCGGCCGCCCCTGATCCTATCCTGGAACATGGATGCATTACTGTGTCCTTACACTGCTTGCCTTTTCAAGCGCTTTTTACTTTTTGTTTAAACACTTAATAAGACTGCATGTTTTCCAGCTGTGTGTGCTTCTCTTACCCTCTCCGTGCCATCTTTCACCTCAGCTCTGTGTTGCGTTCTCTCGTTAGTTTGCTTTTCTCCCCATCCTATGTGCTCTACTGTACTATCCCTTTTGTCAGTTTGCTTACCCTCATCCGCTCCATGTTGCTTCCCCATCCATTCACTCTCTGTTGTTTCTAGTCCCTCCGTTTGACTTCCACGGCCCATCACGCATGTTTATTCCCCCACCCATTTAAAAAAAAAAACAGTTCCCTTTTTTTTTTGCAAATGGCTTGTATTGGCGCATATAAATAAATATTTCTTAAAAGTGAGTCATTTTAAAGGCACACGCATATGTGGTGCATGTGCCTATGCAATGACTCAATAGGCATTTTCTTCTTATTTTGCCATACTGCACAGCATCAGGAATGCATGGGTAAAAGGTATTGCAAAGCCAATAGGACAGATCTATTGGCTTTCCCAATGCTTGTTGTTTTAATTTATGTAGTCAGTTCAAAGATCACAAGTAGTCATCGTAATCCATACCTCAGAGTAACAAGCTCTCAATTAATTGCAGCAACCCATTTCATTCATGAATGTCAAATCAGGATGCTCTTTAATTCATTCAATGTGTGGCAGTGGTTCATTGACCTTGCTTTACAGTGATCCACCATTCAATCAGTGAAAAGTCCTGAATCTCATGGGTCCAACAAGTAATGAGGATCCATCACTGCAGAAAAATATTAAGAAAAATACATATTGCCATTTTGTAAAATCTTAAAACAATCATCTCCGATACTTTAATTCTGCATGTTTTAAAATTCTTTTTATTGGGGAATTTTATATACACACACACACACACACACACACAGCGGGGCAGAATATAGTATTAGAGACTGACGCAAACCGATTTTAAATACAAAGATAAACATTTTCAGAGCTATATAACATGAAAATGATTTTAAGAATAATGTACCAAAAGCACTGAAGGGTAAGGGGGATGTCAATAGAGATGTCGAATGCAACACTCACGTTAATAACCAAAAGATTCAAGAAAGTTCAGGAAAAGGGGAAGGAAAAACAGATAAGGCAAACAAGGGCTGTGGGAGGTGAGGGCAGGAAGAGGCTATTCATGAGAATGTGCCCATAAATCTAGGTATTAGTGATGATCTGCCCAATAAGGTACTGCCATATTGACCATTTAACTCAGTAATCCAACACATATATCTCCATTATCTACAATGTAAGTTGCCTTTTCCAGACTTAATAAAAGCCATCCAACTAGTCAATCAGAGGTTTTCTTGGTCGACTTCCTTAGTGCTACAAAATCACCAATTTAGTGCACCTGATATACATCTAAACCAATATTTTGAATAGAACAAATTATAATGAAGCATGAATCAATTTTAAAATCCCGCCCACAGGTTAACCAAACCTTTTGGCACATCTTCCCCCAACATTTTCAGACAAAGGCAAAAAGAGTTAAGAGTCCCGACATTCTTGCCACAGTTTCAATCTGGAATGTGATTTTTCACTTCAAGTTTGTGAATATTTCTATGTCATAAAAAAGTATTGTAAGACATGCTACATCGACACAATTTGTACGCCTTTAGAGTATCTTAGTCATTACAAATATTTAGTTTATTTTCAGCATAAAATGCCATATAAACTGCAATACATAACACATTGCAATTCATGTGTCTTAATAAAACAATCACATTAATTGATGGCAAACCACTGTCTATTTTTTAATATTGGCTGAGCCTGAACTTGGGTCAAAATACCCTGGGGTCAATTTAACAATGAGTAGAGTAATTCAGAATGTGTTTATAAGCCCAGTTGTTCTCAAATTAGCCTAACTATCCAGACAGCAACCCATATTCATTAATTGGGTTATCTTTTATATGTGAGATCATCGAATGGGTCGGGTCTTCCAGAGTAGCTGTGCCAGGAGACTGGGCACTTACCGATGTTACATACTGGTGGTGAGTGTCCCCCAGCATGTGGAGAAGTTGCATGTCAACAGAAGTGTTGGAATGAAGCAAGGGTGCATGACTCACTGAAGAAGTAGGTGTTTAGCTGCAAGTGGGTAGGGGGTCTTCTATATGGAGAGAGTACCAGCTGTCCTTGTTTTCTGGTTCTTGCTCAGTTGTAAAATTGAATTATTGACTACCAGGTGTGGGAGGATTTTTTGAAACCATGAAAAAGTGGCGAAGAAGACATGCAAGTCATAAGGACATGTGCTCTTACATGCAGGTCTATTTGAAGACACAAAATTTATTTGAAAACGGGAACTGCTCCAAGCTGAGCTGTCAATTATGATATATGTTACCATCGGAGGGTGGACCTGCCAATGCTGAGTAGGTGTCCATAGGAGGTGAGGTCACTCTTTACACAACTGAGAAATTAGATCCAGGTGTGTATTTACTACACATTTCCTCTTTCTCTTAGCATCATCACATTATGGAAGTGTCCAGGACAAATGTGGGAATTGTTTTAGAAAAGAGTGATCTGGTCCATTAAAACTGCAGTCAGTTGGCTATCTGGTCAAGTTCCACTGCTGAATGGCCCGCAGTCTAAAATAACTTGGAATTGTATACAAAGAATGTTTTTTTAATTCTTTTTATTGATTTTTTGCAAAACTCAAACATGGTACACGTGGAGCCATACCCATTTCAGACAGCGCAGTATTCAATAGTAATACAAATCATTTGTCAGCTTTAAATATGAACCCTCCACAAGACAGTAGTCAGTAAGCATCCGATGAATCAAGTGTCACCCAGCACAGCATTGATACAGAAACAAAAAAACATTATTGCAGCACAAGAGTACAGTAATTAGGGGGATGTACAGTTCCCGGCTCGTCACCAAGGATCAGGACCTAAGTTCTTTTTTTTTAAAACAGCAGCAACATGCATAGTGTAACTGAGGTCTGCCCCCTCTACATTTCAAGCATAGTAGGGCAAAAAAAATAATCAAGTGGAAGCACCCCATCATCATCCGTACAACCCAACACATCACTCCCCCAATTGGCTCCAAGCTTAGCAGGAAAAGGTGCGAGTGCAAGTACTATTACTCGTGTGCAGTACCATCAATCTGTGGGGGGTCAATCCGGGAGTGCGATAGTAAATAAGACTGCAGCGGTGCCCATATATCACTAGTCCTGGATGCTGCAGGCTAAAGTTACGCATAAATCGCAAGCTGTTCCGGACAATAAATTAGATCGTCAATCCACACTTTAAATTTGGGTGCTCTGCCCCTACCCCAGCGGCATGCTTTTCTCCTCTTAGCCAGGAGCAATGCCAAGGCCACAAATTTGCAGTGTTCCACCCGTAATGGCTCAACATACTCCAACAAAGCCATCAGCGGTGACAAGTCAATCCGGACATATATCATCGCGGACAGTGCCTCAAAAAACAGCGTCCAATACTCATGCACACCTGCACATTCCTAAGCCAGGTGCAGGAAGTCAGCTCCAGGGGCATGGCATCTATCACATGAGTCATTATCCCGTAAGTTGTATCTGTGCATTCGGGCTGGGGTATAATAAAATCTATGTAGGAATTTATAGTGGATAATCCCAAGCCTACTACTGGCCGAAATACGTTCAGTCTGTAGCGAACAAAATTCCCACTGCTTGTCCATCAGAGCTGTGCCCAGTTCAGAGTCCCATCTAGCACTTGCCAATGCGGCCGATTCCACCCTCTGTGTGTGCACTGTTCTGTATATTATTGACACCAGGCATTTGGCTGTCGCGCCCTGGAGTACTAACTGTAGTGGTGCAAGAGCCGGTGGCTCTGCAGGGAAGTCTGGAGTAATAGAGCGAATCCCTTGTCGGAGGCGAATGTACAGAAAGGTATCTAGTGGTGTTATCTGTATACCCTGAAAGATATGCTCTAGTGTGGGAAATTTCTCCTCATGGTATATATCCCCCCAGGTCGTGATGTGTGTGTGGTCCTTAAACTTATGAAGAGTACTTCCTGGAGAAGAGGCATGGCGGGATGATACACAAACGGCAAAAGTGGCGAGTAGAGCATAGGCGCATCCAACATCTTGCTCATATATACCCAAGCAGCTACAGTGCAACTCACAGTAGTCGGCGCCTTGTCTCTACTGGGAAGTGGGGTATATACTGCACCGTCAATGCCATTGGGGACCGGCAGAGCAAGCCAATGCTCTGCCCCCACCTGAGGCATATATCGTGGCTGATGCACCCAGAAGTAAGAGTAGTGCGCCTGTGCGCTGTAATAGTACAGTTCAGCGTTAGGAACGCCAAATCCCCCCTGGGAATATGGCCTAGTTAGTACTTTCCACTGTAGCCTCGGAGTTTTCCCTCCCCACACTAATCGTGTCAGTTCTGATCGCAGCTGTTTAAAAAAAAAATACGCTCCTGGGTGAAACGGTATATTAAGGAACAGGTAAAGTAACTGGGGCAATATCACCATCTTAATCAGAGACGCACGTCCCGCCTTGGAGAGAGGGAGGGTTATCCAACGTGAGATGTTGTCCGCAATGCGAATCATAGTGGTCCCATAACTAAGACGCATCAGTTCGTCCCTATCTCTCGTTATGCGGGTGCCCAGATATTTCAGATCATCCTCACACCATGTCATTGGGTAGTCCAGTGGAAAGCGAGTCGTCGCATCAGTAATGGGAAAAATACAAGACTTACCCCAATTTATCTGAACCCCCGAGAGCTTCCCGAAGACTATAAATTCCCTAAGGATGGGGTTCAAGTTCTGTTGGGGGTCTCGTATGTATAGCGTAATATCATCTGCATAGAGGGAAACCAATATCTGCCTCAAATTACATCGCAATGCTCTATCTCGATGGTGCTGCCTCAATTTTGCCGCCAGCGGCTCCACAGCTATCGCGAAAAGTAAGGGCGAAAGGGGGCAGCCCTGTCTAGTTCCCCTTGTGATCGAGAACCCCTGGGAGACTCTACCATTAATCACCACTCTGGCTACAGGCGAGTAGTACAATAATTGTATCCAAGAGAGAAAAGGGGGGGGAATCCCATGCGCGACATTACCCCAAACACATAATCCCATTCAATAGAATCAAAAGCCTTTGTGGCACCCAAAAAGACAGCCGCCAAAGGCAACTCCGAGGAAACATTATTCAAGACTGTAAAAAGGGTTCTCAAGTTGTGAGACGTCGCCCTTCCGGGCACAAAGCCCGACTGATCAGGCAGTATTAAGTTTTCCATGAGTAGACTGAGACGCGTGGCAATGAGCTTAGCAACGATTCTTTACATCACAATTAAGCAGTGACAGGGGTCTGTAGGAATCACAATGTTGTGGTGTGTTTCCTGGTTTTAAAAGGGAGATGATGAGTGCCTCTCTCATGTAGGGAGGAAGATGGCCCAACTCCAACGCGTCTTCATACACCTCACACAGTATCAGGGCCATCAGGTCTACGTACGTTTTATAAAATTCTACGGGGATGCCGTCCGACCCTGTGGCCTTCCCAGACTGCATATGCATAATGGCTTCCCTGACCTCATCAAGTTCGAACGGGGCACACAGAAATTGCCGCTGCACATCACTCAGCCACCCCAGGGACACATCACTTAAGTAAGCATCTAAATCAAGCGCCTCCGTCCGCGTAGTCGTATACAGCGCAGTGTAGTGTGCAGTGAAAGCATTTAGTATGTTCGTAGTGTCCCGGTTTACTAGGCCGTCCAACCCCTCCAACTCCAGGACCACATTGGATTCCTTTGTCCGTCTAACCGTTTCAGCCAGTGCCTTATCCGGCCTCTCCCCCTCACCATATCGGCGGGCCATCCAGTATCTCCCCCTGAATCGCGTCTCCCTACGAACCGCATCTACATACTCTGTGAGCTTTTTTTTAAACTGTGATTGTGTTGCGCCATCTGGTCTTGCAGACAGCGTCCCCTCCAATGCTTTAAGTTCGGTCTCAAGGGCATGCAGTGTATTCATGATATCTTTGAGTACGCCAGCTCCTTTCGCCATGAAAAAGCCTCTCAACGTTACTTTGAACACCTCCCAGACTGTCTCCACATTTTCAACAGAATCTTTATTCCGTAGAAAAAAATCTTGTATTTCCTCTCTAAGCTCTTCCTGGAACACAGTGTCCAGCAAAATAGTAGGCTGTAATCTCCAGCTACCTCGTGGGGGACCATAATCTGCCGAGGACAGGGTAAGTTTGACAGGTGCATGATCCGAGTAGGTCCTGGCTAGATGTTGCACTTGTAAAATCGCCGGACAGAGCCCCATGGAAAGGAATATATAATCTAGTCGTGCCCACGATGCTGCATGTGCAGTAAAGTGGGTGCCGTCTAGGTCGTGGGGGTGTAAATGCCTCCATGCATCTATCAAATTGCCCTCCGTGAGTGTGGAATGGAGCGTCGCACAAGCCTTTGTATAATGATGGGGGGCAGGGTGAGATCTGTCAACGTCCGGATTGCGTAAAATGTTAAAGTCACCACCCCATATTATGGAATTGGAACCAATGTCTATGATTTTTGCCCATAACTCCGCAAAATACTGCGGATCATCCACATTTGGACCATAGCAGCAGGCAAGATTGACTGAATAAGGCCCAAATCTCCCCCAAGCTAGGCAGTACCTCCCCTGGGTGTCCCACTTGGCTCCCGCCAGTGTGAATGGCGTGCGCTTTTTTATTAGTATGGCCACGCCTCTCGCATACGAGGAGTAGGAAGAAAAGATCCTGTGTTCCGCCCATTTACAGGCAAAGGTAGTGATAAGTTGCGAGTTAAAATGTGTTTCTTGTAACATTGCAACATGAATCTGGTGTCTATCGAGATAGGATAATATTTGGCGTTTCTTACGCGGATCCCCCAGCCCCCGCACATTCCATGTAACAATATTCAGCCTATCCACAGTAGCGGAGGTCATGGGCTCGGAGAGTCAACATCCCTGCAATTCTCGGCCCCAGAGCACTGCCCAGCCCCCAAAACCGCTACACTCAAATCATCAAATCCTGTGCCATCTGCAAAACAATGAAACCGCAAATAACAATTGACCACCTCTTGCGGAAAATCACAGCTACGTATATGGACGACCATGTGCACCATCCAACTCACCCAAACAACTCTCTCCCCAACCTGCAGCCAACAAAAACCTCTCAACCTTCCTCCCCCCACCCACTGAAGCAACCCAATCTTGCCAGAATCCAGTACCCACCCCCCCTCCCCGCCTCCCATCTGTAACAAATACCATGCTACACCCCCCTCACATAGTGTGAAATGTACATCCATGGTGGAATGCCCATTGGGGAACATGTCTAGGTAGCTACGCATTCTCCCCGCTCTCCTCTAGCCTCCCCGCGATAGTGCGTCAGGCCCTGTGTTGGGGGAGCGAAGCCTGGAACTTCAATAACATTTAAGCAAGTGAGTCACATTGGAAAGATCTCACCTCACTTTTAGCCAGTCTTATCATCGCATCACACCAGCCCGCAATAGTTCACTCTAGAGTGTACAAAAGTATTACTGGAGACAGTCATTCCATGTCCTCATTGACACCAACGTGACCAGGGTGTTGCGAAGCCTTCTGGCTTCCCCCACCTCAGTTCGCCCGCTTCAATGACCGAAGAAAATCCTCAACTTGTTGTGGAGACGTGAAGAATCACGGTTTCCCTTGATGTGTCACTCTGAGCTTTGCAGGATACAAGAGCGCATAATCAATTTGTGACGCTCTTAATTTCCGCTTGACCTCCACGAACTTACGTCTTTCCTCCTGTACTATGGGCATTAAGTCGGGTAAATGGAGAAGGTATTACCGTCATACGTTAGCGTCTGCTTTCTCCTTGCTGCTCTAAGGGCCACGTCCTGGTCCCTATAATTCAGTAGTCTGGCGATTATGGGTCGCAGAGGGCTACCAGGCGCCGGCCGCGGTCCGAGGGTTCTGTGCACCCATTCCACTATGAACTGTGAGGAGAATGCGTCCTTTCCTATGTCCTCCAGCAGTAACTTCTCAATATAGTCCTCCATTCTACCAGTATTTGTCGATTCTGGTATGCCAGACTGTTAATGCGCCGACTGCGCCCTTCCAAATCCTCGTTTTTAGCTGCTATTACTCACAAGAGCTTGTCCATTCTTGTGAGCTGTGTTGTATGAGTGGCAGTGACCTCATTGGCTTCAGATATGAGTTGTTCCACCTCTTTAAAACGGTCCTCGTGTCCATCTAACTTATGTGCAATGGCATCCATATTGGACGACATCCGGTCCACTTTGTCCACCACCGTTGCGAAGCCCTGCCACATCTCTTGTAAGATGTTAGTCATGTCCGGTGCCTGCGAGGCAGCCCCTCCGCTGGTGTGCACCACAATCTCCTGCTCTTGATCATCTTGTGCAGGCCTGTTTCCCTTCTTTGCTGCGCCAAATTCAGTTTGGGTTGTCTAGTGTCAGGTTTCCCCATAGTTCCCAAAGTATACAGTCCTTGAAGTATGCTCAAGCCGTGTCTTCTTGTCCAGTGATACGCAACGGGGTCAAGTTCAACAGGTATGTGGGCGCCACATCCACGCGCGTTGACCTGTGGCAACACTCTTGTCGCACTGCCCAGTGCCGCCTGGTGCTTTCCAGCACTGTACACCACACTTCTTCGTTTATTTGTTCAATCTGACATCTGGCACGGCAGTGCACTACAGTCTTCGGCCACCCCCACTACTGCAGTGTGGCGACTTAGCTCAGTGTCCACGCACCCCTCTGAGTGCTCAGATGAAGTAATCGCCCTCAGAACTCCTTAGGGCACAGCAGCGGCAGGTCACTAGATCTGGTAGCCACCAGTAACGTACAGGACTCAGCTCTTGTGATGGGGAGGAGGGTCCTCGCAGTCACCAATAACACTCAACCCTCCGAGGGCCACCTCACAGGACACAGCTGTGCGGGGGGGCTGTCCACGCGTTGCCCCACGCTTTGTAATGCAATACAATTGCCCCTCACAGTTCCCAGAGGTGCCCAGCACGCTCCACACTCTCTTTATGGCCGATAGCCCCCACCTCTAAAAGCACGCGATCTTCAATCACTGCAGCCGGCACCCGACAGCCGTGCACACTAGATGGGGAGGGGAAACCACAAACCCCAGCGTCCTCCAGCCGCGCTCCCACTCGGTGTTCAGGCCCCAGCGGCAGTTATTACGGCAGCGCAGGTCTTCAGGGTGTCCGACCTACAGGTATGATTAATGTGACTCACTGGCCGTTATCGCCGCTTCTAACTTCTCGAGGGGGGGGGGCATGCATCCGATCCCTCCGCTCAGGTGTAATCCCGTATCTCGGCAGGGCTTCCCTCCGCCGTTACCTCCTGGCAGTCTACACTTCAGTCCCGAGCACCGTCACAGCCCCCAACGCCTCCTGTCAACTCCGCTTTATGGCCCCAGGTCACCACTCGCAGCGCCCGCTCTCCGGATCAGCGCACTCTCTCTCTGCCGGGTGTTGGTCGCGCAGCTCGTGGGAGGCCTCAGTTCGAACCAGCCGCAGCCGATCCACAGCTCCTCTCAATTCCGGTGGGCAGTGCGGTCACAGTTGCAGATGCTCGGCACGGCGGCTGTCAGCCTCTGATCCTGTCCAGCTTTACACCGAGTGGGCATGCAGTCCAGTGCTGTGTTTTGCCAAATTTTTAGTGCTCAATTACTTGGGATAAATGAAGGATATTGGTCCCAGGGAGCAGGAGCCTCACATCAGCGCGGCCATACTGCTTGCGCACTCTCTAGCGCCCCCGTATACAAAGAATGTTAGTTATCCACAAATTGTTTGGTTAAGAGTTGGAATGTGGAATTGTCCACACATATGAGTTGAGTATCCAAGATTTTACTGTCATTATGTTTACATTCTGTTGTAAGGGTTTGTATATAACAATCCTAGGCAATCACAACAACAGTATAGGAACCAAGGTTGCAAAAAAGGGGACATTAAAGAATACATTCTATGAAAAACTATATTGTCTTTTAATAAACATTCATGTTACAATCAAAAGTCATATATAACATAATACATACTAATAATTACACAGTACAAATTAAACCATTATTATATGAAATAACAAAATTACAAAAGATACAGTTAAAAAACACTCAATTAATATCAAAAGTGGCAATTCATTTAATCGACGCGCGTTTCGGCGTTAAAGGAACGCATTCTTCAGGAGCCACAAACAATTTTAAAAGAGGCAGATCCCAAACTTATATTGCTCGATCTTACAATGTAGAGAACATCAGACCATTGGTACTTCTCTGAGGTAGGTACGATAATTCCTAAATGTCCCTCAATAGACGCCTAACAAAAGGGGCTAGAGACAATTCTCCACAAGGAAAAATAGATTGCTCAACGTATTCAGGATAAAATGCACAGCCGCGCACATTGGAAATGGTGCGGTCACGATCAATACCGTTAAAATCAGAAAGATCCCAAAATAAAGGGCTCGATATGCGTGAATCAAGTTAAGGCCTCAGAGAAGTACCAATGGTCTGATGTTCTCTACATTGTAAGATCGAGCAATACAAGTTTGGGATCTCCCTCTTTTAAAATTGTTTGTGGCTCCTGAAGACGGCGTTCCTTTAACGCCGAAATGCGCGTGGATTAAATGAATTGCCACTTTTGATATTAATTGAGTGTTTTTTAACTGTATCTTTTGTAATGTTGTTATTTCATATAATAATGGTTTTATTTGTACTGTGTAATTATTAGTATGTATTATGTTATATATGACTTTTGATTGTAACATGAATGTTTATTAAAAGACAATATAGTTTTTCATAGAATGTATTCTTTAATGTCCCTTTTTTGCAACCTTGGTTCCTATGCTGTTGTTTTGATTGCCTAGGATTGTTATATACAAACTGTTTTTCCCTGTCCTAGGAATTATATCATTTTTTAATCAGGGGGTCCTTGTTGTACACATACATTCTGTTGTAAAACACTTTTAATATGTCTTTCTTTACAAAATCTTGGTAACACTGTTCTACTGCATAGCACATTCAGTGTGCCTTATTCACCTGGCCGGTGAGAGGGCGTCGCACTTGCATGATTGTGTTGCAGCATACCTTACATATACCTTGTGCCTTTTCATTAGGTGTGTGTGACAGAATTAGATAATAAAATGTTTGTGTGACGTCTGGATTATGGTTTGCAACAATGCCTTATTAGATCTCTGCTGTAACTGTCACAAGGTAGCATGCATGCAGAAACTGAATATTGTTGGCTGCATGGAACCATACATGTCTAGTTGCAATGCACCTAACATGTCTAGTGTGCCATTGTCATAGAAGAGCATGTAGGCAAGTTGTTAATGCCTTCAATTCCTACCAAATTGTATGCATGACTCATATAGGGGTGAAAGTATGCAAGCAAGAACATTGTGAAATAGTTATGTAAAGGGAAAATAAACCTTCTGTGTGCCACATAATTATGTGATGGGACAGTAAGAGCACAATGTGTACAAATCTGAATGTTCTAGTGTTCTCTGTGTAGTGCACACTGTGTTGTGGCGTTCACATGTGCATGCCTCTTTTGCCTTTCAGCTGAGGCAGACTGTGTGGAAATATTTCACCACAAATGACTTCATGCTCCCTGCCATTAAGCAGCTATAGAGTCTGATGTGTTATGTTATCTTGGAATTTATAAAGCGCAGACTGTCGCTCCGAAAGGAGCATCCTGGCGCTATGGAGAGGGGGAAATCAACAGAAGTGAGATCTATATGGCAGCTAGTACATAAGCATCTGACAGATTGAAAAGCCAAGTTTTAAGTAGGTTGCGAAAAGGCGCTTCCTGATCAAGTAGCCTTAGCTCCTTTGGCATCCCATTCCATGCCTTAGAGGCCAGGACACTGAGGGGTTTTCCCCCTTTAGTTTTAAAGTGAAAGGTGGGAATATTGGCCAAATTACAGCCTGCTGATGTGCAATTAGTATTCACATTTGTTACCCGTTTAGGCTTGCCTTTTGGATTGACATCTAGAGCCAGTGAATTCCAGAAATAGATTTTTATTAAACTCTTATTATAGGAACACTAAGATAATTTTAAGAGGGATTAGCAGCAGAGGACAGGAGCAGTGGCTGGCTGGATGCTCCAAAGTACGCATGTCACTTAACCAGCTGTCTAGTGAGGGCCAAAGTGACATGCACACTTTGAAGGGAAAACAGCCTTTACAACAAGATTTTTACCACATTGTGACTTTACCATGCATTTTTGAACACACGTTTTTACAACGAATGCCTTCCCCGCACATTTAAGGTAAGTTGGGGTGAGTGGGGGGTCTCCCCCAACAAAGACATGGTTTTAAATGTATAAACAATGTGTGGTAATGGCATCCGTTGTAAATACATAAATGTTGTAAAAAAATGTGTGGCAATAAATGCGTGGTTAAGGCCTGAGAGCAATTTCCCTGCGTTGTTCCATCACACAACCACTTTGAAGCGCTCCACTCAGCTGTTTTAGACAGCTGGGCAAAGGGCAAGCACAAGCCTCCAGGGCCTGAAGGATCGTCTAGCCAGCCAGCTCCATCCAATCCTAGTGCTGCTCTCATGCTGGGGAACAGTAAGAAAGCAACACCAGAATTGGTTAGAAGTGAGGAGACCGAGCAAAACACAATGCGAGGAGGACGTCGGAGTTGTGCAGCAAGCAAGGTAAGTGGTTACTTTTTCTTCATATTTAGACTCATCTTGCCTGCATGCACCCACCCACCACCCATTTGCCTGCCTCTCCACTGTTCCTAAATACCAACCGCCCCTGTATAACGCTTTAGTTTAACACATCAAAGAGTCTAAGGGAGAAGTATCATAATACTCCTCATTCCATCATGAGTAAAAATACCTTTGGGTTAATGAGGTATAGGGATTGTAATTCTAATCTGGTGCCTTGTTGGTTGTATGAAGTCACAGGTATAGAATGTGTACAAAGCTGTCGAGAGTCAAGTGAGAGAAAACGTTTTGTACTTTCATGACCAAGTATTACAGCAAACAATTTAGGATTAAAGCCTTCAGTGTGAAGCTTGGTCATTGGGCCTCACTAAAGGAAAGAGGTTTTGAGAGATCTAAAGGTAAGCTACATTTTGAGGAACTGTTTCGGTAGTCAAAAATTCTACAAGTGCTGTCTTGTTGGAAGATGTCAGTTGGTGGTTGAAGTGTAATTTAGTTGGGATTAACGAAGGGCAATTTAGTTGTTTTGGTGATCTGGAGGATTGTGGTATTTCTTTTAGTTGGGATGCTGGAAATAAAACTGCCATTAGGTGTAGTGGAGTTGTGTGTCAAACATATGATCTGGACAAGTCCACACTTATGGATGTGAGTGTTGATAAGACATCAACATTTTTATTCACTTGTTGATAATTCTGTTGAAAGATAAATGTCTGATTGTGTGTTTGAGGAAAGCTGTTCAGGCTTTCAGGTCAAAAAGCAAGTACGTGCTGCAAGACATTGTTCGGTGGAAGAGTGAAAAAAGAGACAATGATGGTTCTTGCAAGTGAGAAACAGTGGAAGAGTTTCTTAAATGTTATGTTATGTTAAAATGGATTTGTAGAGTGCACAGCTACTCAATAGAGTGTCCTGGTGCTGAGACAGAAAGATACAGAGGCCAGAAAGGGAAAGAACTACGGTGCCAGGGTGACGGCCATTATACTGTTTGTTGGAACAGCCAGGTTTTCAGTTGTTTCCTGAAAACTAGTATGTGCGTGGCCTGCCAGAGCGGAAGAGGCAGCTTGTTCCAGAATCTAGGCACTTGCACTTGAAACGAACGTCCGCCGCGGCGGGTTCTGAGACAGTTTGGTATGACAATTAGGTATTGATGTGTTGACCTAAGGGATCTGCCAGGTAGGTAGTATGAGACTCTTCTGCGGATGTAATGAGCCCCCATGCCATGCAGAGCTTTAAAAGCCAGGGTCAGTGCTTTAAAGAGGATTCTGCATCGGACAGGCAGCCAATGCAGATTCTTCAGGTGGTGGGAAATCCGGTCTCTAGGTCCGAGTCTCAAGACTGCCCTGGCAGCTGCGTTCTGCACGACTTGAAGTCTATTTAGTAAAAACTCTGGAAGGCCCAGGTAAAGGACGTTGGCATAGTCCAGTCTGGAGGTAATAAGGGCCTCAAAGAGGATTCTGCATCGGACAGGCAGCCAATGCAGATTCTTCAGGTGGTGGGAAATCCGGTCTCTAGGTCCGAGTCTCAAGACTGCCCTGGCAGCTGCGTTCTGCACGACTTGAAGTCTATTTAGTATAAACTCTGGAAGGCCCAGGTAAAGGACGTTGGCATAGTCCACTCTGGAGGTAATAAGGGCCTGAACGACCGTCTTTCTGTGGGAGGATGGAAATAGAAAGAGAAATCTACGGAGCATTTTCAGGAGACCAAAATGCCCAACCAGAATATAGATTACGAAGAGTACTAAGGTTCATTCTTGGTTTGTTTAAAAAAAAAAAAAAAGCAGAGATCTTGTATTCTGCTTAAACATAATTAAGTATTCACACTTCTTTGCCTTTAACTTTGAAACCTTTAAAGTTCCTTTCTGTTGGTGTTTTCATTGTGTTCCGTCTCTCGGGCTGTCCTATGGTTGTAGCACATGTTTGTTCCCATGCATGCCGTGGTTTCTATGGTTAGGGATTTAAACTGAACGTTAAGACAGTTGGAGTCCTGAGTGAGTGGTGACTGTAGCTGCCTCGGAGCCCTTGTTTCCATTTTACCTTAAATAAGAAATACTACTTTACTTACATGTTAAAGCATGGTGAAAGTCTTCTTTCATGATCGCTCTCTGTCTTTGCTATCAAGGCTAGTCCACTACACTATTTTAAACAAGTGGGAGCTAAGATGTATCCCATTCTTACTTCCTTCCCAAAGCTGCCACCACTCCTGATACAATCTGTACAAATCTTTCCCCTCTTACATTGGTTCTGCTTGTTAGTGCCTAATACTCGTTCTATTCTTTTCTTACCTTCTGAAGTGCTACATTTCCATTCTCGTACCTCTCCTACATTGGTTGTTTACATTTCTCTGCAGTCAGTGTCATACCACAGTTGTGCCACTGACAATGTTCTGCCCCTGTCAAATTTGGCTTCCCCTACAACTTTTACACAATTTGACCATCCAATCCTTGAGCGGACCCCCTCTCTCTCCTAAGACTATCTATTCTCTGAATACCACCGGCCGCTGTATTAGCAGATGGACATCTTAAAATGTTTTTTAACCATTCCAAGATGCCCATCCGTGTGTGTGCTCATGCATGAAACTGGCAGCATCTGTCAGAAGAGCTCTGCCTAAAACACAGCAATGCCATTTTAAACTGTGAGCATCAACGTGCCATTTTCCGTAAAGTTCTGAAAGGCATCATTCTTACAGTGCCGGCACTCTTTCACATTGCGGCGTTCACCCAGGTAAGGCTGCACTTAGAGTGTCCATCTTCCTTGACACTTTTGACAGTCTTCCTGTCACTCAGCACGAGCTTAGAAAACAGTCACCATGGTAACTGTTCAAAAGAACAGTTAAAATGTTCACAGCAGATTTCTTAATGAGTTCAATGACAAAATGCTGAAGAATTAAGTAACTGCTAAAAGGAGGGGATGTGGGCGAGTAAATAAAAAAGTTCGTTGAAGAAATTAACATCTACCGAAAGTCCAAAATGCTCTTGGATTCTATCAGGACCGTAGGGGCTATTTCTCGGTTTGGCTTTTGTCAGATAAATGACTCCTAACATTGATAATCACATTCTCCTGCCTTCTGAATTGCAGATCCCCGACTCATGATTATAATATGTATTGAATTAACTTGCATGTTACACCTACTGTTTCTTTCCAATCATAGTGCTTCAGGTTGCAACTGCATTGGTTTAAATATGAAACCTATAAGGTTCATCTTTAGGCTTACTGCACTGGTCCACACAACTTGTATTGGCTTGCATGTCCTATACCGGTTGGTATACACTAACATTCCTTTGCAGGATCAGTATGTTGGTTAATGCAAAGGTAAACTTTTTTAGCATAAATTAATACGCTGGTTTATTTCAAGATTTTTTTTAATTACTAAAACGTTTTACAGATATAATACAGATACAGTACAGTCATAATGCGGGGGCACATGCAGACGAGGTGCAGTTATATTGTGGTGAACAAACGGCGTTTGGTATTGTTGTTGCTGTTGGTAGACGACTTATCTGTAGGCCCCTAGAGTGAAGGAAAGAAGACTAGAGAGAAGAGAAGGAAGGGGGGGGGGAGGGGGTTGTTATTTCTAACCTTGGCTGGTTATTCCCTTCGGTGTTTGGCCATATTGTCCGGATAGGGGGGTTTCGCGTTCCTAAATGTGCATCTAAGACGCTCCACATCGCACTTCTAGCTGTGTGGTTGGTTGCATGTTTTGCTGTGATATTGTCCGCGCCTCTCAGGAAGGTCACCCAGTTTATCCATCTCTTAAAGGTTGCTTTACTAGTACATTTCCAGTTCGCTGGGATTGTTTTAACAGCCGCTGTGAGGAGGAGATCTACTAGCTCTCTATCTTCCCTGGATTCTAGGTCTGGGACCATGAATGCGGTGGCTATCCCGTCCAGACCTTGTTATATGGTTCCCCCCACTACCGTGCTGATGAAGTTATTGACTTTCCCCCAAAAGAGCCTGACCTTGGGGCATTCGTAAATGATGTGGGCTAGGTCACCCTTTGCTTTATGGCAGTTCCAACATGTGTCATTCTCTGTGGCGCCAACTGTAGCCAGTCGGGCCGGCGTCCAGAACATTCTGTGCAGTAGCCAGTACTTTGTTTGCGCTAGTTGGGGGGAGACTTTATTCTTGGGAGGCTGAGACCCATAGCCGTGATTTCTCATCTTCGCTAAAGTGCCTGTTGTGCAGTGATTCCCAGAACGACATCGTTCTGGTGTTCAGTGTTGATGTCTGTGGGCTTATGAGTTTGTATAGGTGAGCTGTTTGATGTCCAATCTTGTTTAGGTTGTGCATGTACTCTATGATGGAGGGTGTTTCTTTGGTGAGGTTCGCTTTAGTGATGGCAGTTCTGATTTTCAAGAATTCATAGAATTCAATGTTGGGTAAGTTGTGCGCCTTTTTCAGCGTTTCAAATGTGAGTGGTGTGCCTTCTTTCCCCAGCTGAGCGGGTGTGGCGATTCCTCTTCCGTACCACTACTTGTTTGCGAGTGTTCTGCCTCTATATGTTATTTTTGAGTTGAACCAGATTGACTCCCAGCTCGTCCTCCTGATACTGTGTTCCATTTTCCTGTCTAATTTCAAGAGTGCTACCTTGGTGTTTTTGAGTACTGCGTTGGTTGCCTCGGGGTGCTTGTTGGCTGTGAGTATGGCTACAGGGTCGGCCCCTCCTAGTATGTCCCTTTCCAACTCTAGCCATACTGACCTGCTGAGACTCAGACATCAGTGTGAGCAGGCACAAAGAGTTTGGAGGCACTGGTCGGTGCTCCGACCGAGAGGGAGCCATCCACGCAGCAGCGGTGAAGCAGGGGAGAGCCGAAGCCACGTGGCATTGCAGAGGCGGCCTGCTGAGGCGAGACCCTCATCACCACGATCACACAGCGTCACGGACTAAGGAGACGCGGCGGCTCACCACAGTGCGGAACGGCCTGAAGACTCTGGTGTAGTGACTGAGGCGAAGCGGAGCAACGAGATGGGAAGCACCGCTGATCCAAGTAAGCAGCGGCACATGCAAGAAGCTGAACGCAGGGTGGCCCTGGTTAGCGAAACAGACATGCTGAATCGTGCACCACTTCAGCAGACGCCAAGACAAGACCGACGAGGGGCCTGTGGTCAGTCGCGTAAGCTAGAGGGAAGACACTCGACCGCTCTCTCCAAGGCCCGGGATACGCTGCAGCCACCTACTACCCATCAATGTGGTCTGCCGCCGGCCGTGAACCAGAGCAGTAGGGGATACTGCAGCCCAACTCTAGGGCTGCTCCACATCGGAGCTTAAAGCGCCACCGGAAAGGTGACACTCTGCGTCGCGCGGCCCACGGAGGCACGAACAGCTTTCAACGCAGCCCAAGGGGAGCATGTAGGGGAGGACTCGGTGAGCGAGCACGGCGCACACGTAGGAATAGCAAGGCCGGTGAAGAAGGCCTGCGGACAAAGAGGGTAACGAATCACGGACTCCACACACAGGCATAATTGAAACTCGAGCAGGGCCTAGGATCACAAAAGGGAGACCCCGTTGGACACAGACTGTGAAAATCCTGGAACGCACTAGCAGGTACCGGAGGTGAAAATCAGTAAGGTGTGAAACACAGATGCAGGCAATCCAGCGCGGTGACTTAGGCCAGTGACAGGGGAGAGAGACTGCTGGGGCGGAAAGGCACAAAAACATTTGGAGAGGTGCCATTAGTGAACGGCAGAGAGCCATAAGAGATCAAACCGCAGCTGAAAGCACCCACACCCCGCGAACAGACCACAGAGGCCCCAGGCTCAAACAACAATCCAAGACTTGGTGCACGAACACTTACTGGGCCGTACGTGGGGCGCCTCTTTGAAGCACTAGCAAGAACTGAGAGGCGCTGTAAATCACCCCACCACTAAACACGACAGCTAAACCACCTAAACAAGATATGCAGGCAGCACACAGGCACAGGCGCAACAGCCGCACAGCCAGCACTAGGCCCAACACAGTCGGACCAAGAACCCGAAGCATCAGGCGCCTCCAGAACTTCCACTTTGGAGTCAAAAATAGACTCTGTGCTTCAAGCAGTGACACAAATCAGGGAAACATTGTCGCAGACCCGTGCGTTTCTTGAAGACTGTATAGATAAAGTCACACCAGACTTCATGCTCCCGCATGCAGACCACGGAAAACTCGCTGGGAGGGTCAATGAACTAGCAGCAGAAGTCGAGGAGGTCACCCCAGCAGCTAAAGAAATGACTGCGGAAATAAGGGATATCACATCCAGTTTGAACTTGCTGGAGCAAGAATGGACGAGGCTGAAGGTCGGTCCAGCAGGAACAATATCCGTGTGGTGGGAATACCGGAAGGGAAGGCAGAAATGCAGTATCGTACACCGAGACCTGGTTGCAGTCCCTAATGCCAGCAGGCACGCTCTCCACATTCTTCGTGGTAGAACGAACACAAAGGGTGCCATCGGGCCGACCACCATCAGGCGGTGGACCCCGACCCTTCCTGTTCCGACTCTTAAAAGACAGGGATGTAATACAATGCAAAGCCAGGAAAATGGAAACAATCAAAGTGGAAAACTCTCAGGTCCTTTTCTTTCTGGACTACACCCTGGGGTTGCAGAGACAGCGGAGCAGGTTCTTCAAAGACAAGAGGTGAATGCAGGACCTGAACATTAAATACTCCCTCATAATCCCGCACCGTCTGCGTGTGGTCGCAGATTGGTCCACACACTTCTTCAACAAAGCAGAAGATGCGTGAGACTGGCTGAAAACCATGGGCCATCACACCTCTCCAAGCCAGAGACGCAGCAACACAGAATCGAACACAGGAGCCCAGAGGGGCCGCTGCAGAAGAAACAGACTGAGTCGCGGAATCACCAAGACAAATACAGGCTGTCTCCAGCTTAGAACAAGTACTGCAGGAGAGACGGGATTGCCCTGCAAGCGGTGGCGGATCTGAGAACATGACAGCACAGCAGGGACACAGACGCCTCATCAGAACGATCGCTGAGCGAGAACAGTTTGCTGGCCGTGTGGCCCGTCAACGAGGACTCGCAGTCACTCTCAGTTGTAACACCCAAGCCTGCAGACGACTTAATGTAGCGGATCACCACAGTCCGTGGACACACAAGTATACACTCATAGAAGTGCATACATGGGGTTTTGCATGATCCGTCGCACTCCACATGAGACCTCATAAGGCAGCAGGCAGAGCGCGCTCGTTGAGGCCAACACCAATTCTCTCACCCCAGATGACAGGCTGCTGGCACGCTGCACAGGCTATGGCACAGCATGCACATAAACGCGCACAAAGCGGGCCCAAACAAAGCCAACTCGCCCACTGCAAGCTTTACCCCACCCCCACTGCCTAACAGGAACGACACAGCAAATGTAGCCGTACGTTGCTACATGGCAGTGTTCTCTGTTTGGGCAGACACGTTATCCCTCTGCTCTATCCCAGTTAAACCCTGTATGATTCCCTTCCTAGGCAGCTGCCCGAGATGGCATGTCCATGCACCTGAAGGTACCACAGAAGCACACCGCGCCGCTGGGACTTGAAAGATGTATGGAGAGCCCTCAACGCGCAGGCGCACTTTTACTCATATTACTCACATCCACATGGTTTACATGTTTGCATTGACCGATTTGTCACCAGTCCATCGATATGCCTTAGCACAGACTACCTCGGTAGTACACACTCAAACCACAACCTGCACATCATGAGACTGCAAGGGGATGATGGGGGGCACACCAGCCACCTATGGAGGCTCCAGCCCCTAGGATTAGAAGATCCTCCATTCAGAGAAGCAGTAGGCGCAGCGATAGAGGCGTACTTTGAAAGGAACACGGGATCAGTCACTGATGCAGACGTGTTGTGGGATCCAAGCAAAGCAGTGGTCAGAGGGCAATGCATGTGTGTTAGACTTGGCATCTTTTGGCGTGTTTCCCCTGATCTCCCGGTTTTTACTCTGTTTTTGCTGGCGTAGTGTGTCTGCGCACTTTTCTCACTGCTGATCAGTGGTAAAGTGCAAGTGCTTCTGTGGTAAATTGTGTTATGGATTGGTGTTTCCATGATTGGATATTTGATTTTACGTGTTAATCCCTAGTAAAGTGCACTGAGTGTGCCAGGGCCTGTGAATCAAATGCTACTAGTGGGCCTGTAGCACTGATTGTGCCACCGACATGAGTATCCCTGAAAAGCAGTGGCGGCTGGTGGCATTTGAAAGTGGTGAGGCGTAAAATTGAGGTTGGAGTGTACCATGGCGAGCGAGCCCTAACATCATAAGGGGTGTTCGGGGTGGTTCTCCCCCGAGAAATTTTTGAAAAAAAGAGTGGGCAAATGGTGCATTTTCAAGCAAATTTTAGGAAGCAAAGTTGTACTGTGCACCGTTCCTGCCAGTAGGAATGTCTATGCATTCTGGGCAAACATTAAAGTGAGCACAAATCGAGTTCTCCTAATCCCATTTTTATTGTTAATTTACTGATCTTTCAGACCATTTCCACCACTGCTTATTACATGACATTTTTCCGATTAAAATGTGCCTCAATCTGCTTTGTTCCACCAGTGGAAATGAATCTATTTATGTTCACATGAACTAATGCTGAGCTATCACACAGCCACTGCTGCCTTCGTTTTTTAGCCCCTGCCCCCTTCGTTCTTCAGCCCCTGCCGCCTAAACTCACAACCACACTTTTGTCTCATCCCACCTTCCTTCCCATCACACTAAGCCCACCACATTCTTTATTTATTATATTTTGCCAAAAGTATCTGTCATAATGGCTCCCTGGTTCGTCTATGGACAAAGATCTTTAAAAAAAAAATCTAGATTGTAGCATATGAGCATTTACTTCAGTCATATCACCTTAACAGCTTATATGTTCGTTAAACCCTTGTTATAGCCTTATGTCAGGATTCCCAGTGGGCGCCGTGTTAAAGGAAAGGCAGGCGTTTGTACGCAATAACACATAAAAATTCAATATATTACTTTAAAAATGCAACAAGAGAACAATTACATTTTAGATTTTGAAATATTTCCTACGCACAAGTGACCAAAGATGTTTGGCTTGCTATTTGCCCCTTCACAAAGGATCGTAAATGTTTGACTGACAGTCTTGCAAGGAGGCACAGTTGATCACAACATTGAACCGAGAACAATATTTCCAGACCGGCAAATTCTAATGAAAGGAAATATTGATCAAAGTTTAAACCTTGGAAGTTCAGGAGTAAATGAGCAATAATGACAGAAGTTCCCCGGAAGCTAAATAACCCTGGTGGAGAAGTTTAAAGGTCACAATGAAGTCCCAAACGGTAAACAGTCCCTAGATGCCATTTAATAACAATGGCCTGTTTACTCTGCAGATAGTCCGTGCTTTCAAAACAGCGCTAAACAATTCTCTAATTAGATAACTCGATGTAAGGTGATCTGACATAAATAACATATCACATGACAAGAAAGAACATAACATAGTATAACGCAACTTAGCCAACAATTCCCAGCTCATTTTTCTGACACCCTATATGATTTTGGAATGACCTTAAAATCAGTATTACTGCCCAGGCCTTAAGGACACACATATGCCTTTTCACAGTAAAGAAGTCACTGGGTTAGGAAATCAAATAAAACTTGAACGGTTAAAATAACTTGCAGAAAATAATGTGATCCTTTGTATCCAGGAGACTTGGCTATGTGGCGAGCCCCCCTTAGTGGAAGGGTTCTGTAAAGCCTATCGACCGGCAGTAAAATCTAGATCAGAACATCCGGCAGGGGGTTTATTGACGTTATTATCCACAAAATCGGTGAAAAATGTATCCCAGCTCACTGTAACATGTAAATGGCTGCTCTGTTGTAGAATAACCCTAATTGCTGTTGGTAATAAGAAAGAAAATGTGTTGCTTTTAAATGTGTACATGCAATGGGGTGCCCAGGAGGAATATGGAGCTGAAATGGGAAATTTTAAGAATGATTTAGATCTATTGTGTGAAAAGTACGATTCAGATTTGATTTTGTTGGTAGGAGATTTTAATCATAAACTCAACGCTAAGCGGCATGATCTCATGTACCTGGACATTTTAGAATCCAACGATATAATTCAAGCAAAGTTTCCCGAAAGCTCATGCTCTCGGCATGATGTAAGTTTGGGAAACTATTTAGCGAGCAAGAGTTTCTTCTGTTTGAATGGCAGGTTTCCACAAGACCGCCCGGCAAAGAAAACATTTAAACAAGGGTCACAAAATTGTCCCATAGATTATGTTTTTATGCCAGCATGGAATTTCAATTTAATAAAGGGCTTCAGGGTCAACCATATAGAAGATAGTGACCACAATATTTTAGAATTGGAGTTGGCATATTCCCACGAAATTGTCGCTGAGAATGTAATTATACAACAGATGGATTGTCCCAGGCTAATTTCAACATGGCTAACTGAAGAATATATAGAAAAGTTAACCAGGCTCCAACAAAACATACCTTTAGGATGTGTAGCTGGTCTAGATCTGGCCTGGTATACTGATAAGATAAACCAAGTGGTACAAAGCATCAAGGTTGAACTTAGAACAGACGTAAAGGCCAGCAAGAGTAATCAAAACACACAGGTTAAGAAAGGTAACTGGTTTAATACAGACTGTCTAAATAAGAAAAGAGAACTAAGGAGAGAACAGCGCAGTCTGCGTAAAAAATTTGATAAGGCTAGAGTAGAAAACCTCGCCAAATTAAAGAAAGACTATATCATGCTTCTTAATAGCACAAGAAGAGCCCATAAGGATATTTGTTGGGGGAAATTGCTGGAGGCAATAGAATCCAAGAACATACGGTTGTTCTGGAATATAGTCCGATCAGTATCAGAGGCCTCAGCCGCTTCAAGGATCTGTGTGGTAGAAGAGGGTGCTTGGGAGGTTTACCTGAAAGAACTATACCCAGCGGGGAGAGAAATTGAAGAGGAAGTGCAGGGGGACTGGAGAGGTCTAGTAGACGATCTAAAACCAGACTTCTCAGTAGAAAATGTATTTCATACGATAAAGACCCTTAACTTAACAAGAGCTGCTGGCCCAGATAATCTACCAGCCCTGATAATTAAGTCACGCACAACTTGGTGGGCTGAATTTTTCTCCAACATGTTTGCAGTAATCCTAGAGTCAGGGATAATACCTAGTAATTGGAAGGGTGCGATAATTAGACCAATCCATAAAAAAGGGGACGTCAACGCACCAAGGAATTATAGATTCATTAATCTACTCGATATTGGAGAAATATTTTTTGCCAAGTATAATATTAGGTAGGTTAAAGATTTGGCCGGAAGAGAGAGCAATTATCCTAGTGGAACAAGGTGGCTTCAAAGAAGGCCACTCCACAATAGATCACTGCTTCGCCCTATGGGCCCTGGCCCGGACATCTATAGAACAAAATGGGAAGTTACATTGTTGTTTTGTTCATTTTCGGGCAGCGTTCGACTCTGTGGATCGCAATAAACTTTGGGAAGATATGTTAAAATATGGATTACCGGATGGCTTGTTGTTGATCCTAAAAGAGCTTCATAATGGGAATTGGGCCCAGGTCATTAGAGATACGCAATGGGGCACTAACTCATAAGATATTAGTAGGGAATGGTCTCAGATAGGGGTGCGTCTTGGCATCCCTGTTATTTTCAATCATCTTTTTGGCAGATCTTCCCGCGGCACTTGAAGTGGAAAGAAGCGCAAGTCCAAGAATGAATGGGCATAAAGTGCCTTGCCTTTTATATGCTGATGACCTAGTGATCCTGGACCAAACAGAAATAGGACTCCAAAGGAAACTAAATGTTTTTAAACACTATTGTGATAGGAAAATACTGACTGTAAATATGGAAAATACGGACTGTAAATATGGAAAAAACTAAGGTTTTATGTTTTGGGAAGAGTAAGAAGAATTTCAATTGATTTTTGGGTGATGACAAACTAGAGGCAGTTAAGGAATATAGATATCTAGGCCTCTGGTTTGATAGGGCGCTAAAATGGCTTACCCATTTGGAGGCTCAAAAAGCAAAAGCCAAATTTGAAGCAATGATCCCCCCCCCCCCAAGTATTGTATGTGGCAGAAGTGTTATACTTGAGCGGTAAACATGAGTGGGATCAGGAAGAGGGAAGAATTTTTAAAATGTTATTGTCGTTACCTAATTGTACAATGGTCCAAGCGATTAGAATGGAACTAGGGTTAACTTCTTGGAGTGTACAATTCCAAATGGCCCTGGTAAGATTTTGGAAGCGCCAAGACCCAGGAGTGACACCTAAGGTCTCACAATGGTGTGGAGAGGAAATCCAAATAAGTAATCTCGCCTGGGCAAAGGATGTGAGAAAAACTCTCCAGAAAGTATCAGGACGCCTTAATGTGAGATTTACCCAGAACGCCCTGATAGGCGACTTTACAAAGAGAAAACTTAGGGAACAAGGCCAGTCGTTCTCAAGGGCACAGGACCTAGATTACATGCTGAAGAAAAAAATCGATCCAGTGGTTAAAGAACTCCTGGGTAAATGAAGGTTGGTTCCCGTATTTGAATATATTGCCTAATCAAGGGTTAAGAATTGAAATACTAAGGTTCCGGGTTGGGATCAACCCTTGGAAGATAGACGGGAAACTAAAGTCCATACTGATTGGCCCAGAAGGTAATTGTAACTGTGGGCATGGCTAAGAAATGATATGTTGCACATATTGCTTGATTGCACATTTGTACATGATTTAAGGAAATTGTTTTTACGTCCTATATTCCTATCACATAAGATAAATTCACGCGCCCAGGCGATATGCTTACTTAAAGATATGCATTCGTTAGAAATTGCAATTGGATTGGGTAAATTCCTGAAGGCCATAAAAGATTTTGGAAGGGAGCTATCGAAGGAGGGACATTGATTTTAAGTCCTTTTAAGCCTTTTTATAAAGTCTAACTCTGTCTTTTAATTCCTATAGATATGTGAGAACTTCCGTAAAATTTGGGCTTAATGAACTGTATGTTTGAGGGTGCCACCCTCTTTTAACCTTCTTTTTTTAAACATGTATTGAATTGTAACTATTTATGATGTAGTAGAATTTTGTCTGTTCGTACTTTTGGATTCTGATTGTGTTTTGTTATGTATTGTTTAAAAGACCATGGTCTAAATAAACAAGTTTCTCGCTCTCTCAAAAGTCACTGTTTTTTTTTTTGTCAGGGCCGCTGGCACTGGGACTAGCAGTTCAGCTGCAGAACTAGGTATTGGTCAGGCTGGAAGAACTAGTCTTCTAACAGTGCAGTTGTTTTTTTTTTTCTCTTTTCTTGTAAGTTACTTTTCAGTCCCCTCCTTTACCTTTGCTTCCCGTCATGTCCAATGCTACCCGCTACAACAACTTAGTTAACCTTGTGGGACAGTTGAGGAGGAGCTTCGCGCGCACCCAAGATGGTCGCGTGAGCACAGGGCTCCCGGACCCTCGCCACCTCCATCGACTATCCTGTACTTTATCCTGGTTCTGACGACGGGTGTTTATTGGCGCAGTTCTACTGATCATTTACCTGTTTCAAACAACTTTTTTGGACTTCGGGGTCCAGAGCTACAGATCGCCGCAGTTTTCTGGCCTGCTAATAGGTGACGCCCCGAGCTATCTTGTCTGGCCTGCCGTCCAGTAAGTGAACAACAACGGACTACCGGACTGGCATGGGCTGGCGACCGCTTTTGGTTTCGATTCCTGTCCGGAGATCAACCTGACTTTGCAGCTACGTAGACGGCCGGACGTGCCTATATTTTTGGTCTATCCGTTTCTGATGCCGATCTGTCGTGGCTTTCAGTTCTGAGACTGGCACCACCTTCGCCCTTTTGGTCCTGCATTTGCCACTGCAGTCATCATTTTCACCCGACAACAGGCGACCCGTACGGGTCCAGGATTTAAGATGGCCACCAAGCCAGAGAGTGAGAGGCGCAAGACTAAACCGGGCGTTCGAGGGAGTGCTTTGCAGACGAACATTATGGACCGGTACACCCTTACTAAAGGATCGCCGGGCGCAGCGTCTAAACCCTCGACGACAATGCCGGAGGACTCATCGATTGAGGAAGAGCCCTAGTTGCGGGATCTCATGGGCGCCATTACCGGTATGAAGGCTTCATTGGGGCAACAATATGAGGCCTTGACTCTCAAACTGGATACTGTGTCGATTGATGTCAATTTGATCAGGGCGGATTTGGCGAAGACAAACGAAAAGGTCAAATCCCTGGATCTCAAGACCACTAGTCTGGTCACTGACGTCTCTGACTTACAGGCTGAAGTCGGGAATCTGCGGAAAGCTAATGACTATTTCTCTGGGTGCCTAGAGGACTATGAAAGCCGTGCCAGGCGCAATAACATCCGCCTGATTGGGGTCCCGGAATCATCGACTGCTGCCTCGACGGACTTATTGGTGGAAGACCTGGTGCTGAATCACTTGGCGCCCAAGGGCCTCAGCAAGTTTTTCGCTGTCGAGCGTGCACATAGGATCCCCGGCGGCACGCCTAAATCGGGTGCTAACCCACGACCCATCATTGCGAGGATCTTTCATTTCCGGGACAGAGACGCTATCCTGCAGGCTTCGAGGCAGTCTGGTCCCATTGCCTTTGAGAACTCTACTGTCAGCTTTTATCCGGACTTTACACAACAGGTCCAGAAACAGAGGCTGGGGTTCCAAGGGGTCAAGAAGAGACTCCGGGAAAGGTCTATGAAGTATGCCATGCTCTTCCCGGCCCGTTTGCGGGTGGTTCATAGGGATCGTACTTTTTTCTTTGACCATCCTGGGGTCGTGAGTGACTGGCTTGACTCGCTGCCTGCGGATCAAGAACCATTTGAGGACTCTGGCAGATCGGATCGGACGGAAGGTGGCCCGATGGAGCAGGAATAGATGTCGACTTTGACCCCGTACCCTTCACGTTGGCTTTGAACTGTGCTATGCTGTGTCATTAATGTTTGCAAGTAATAGTCCTTTTGGGGGTGGGTGAGGGGTGAGCGGGTCCTTTCTCCTCCTGGGTTTTCTTTTCGTAGATTAGTTGGGAGGTTGGGCGACAGGCACACTGCAAGTTTATGGGGCTTTTTGGTCTTCAGCAGGGGTGCGGGGTGGGGGGTATAGTTGTTTTGGCATTGTTGGGGGGACTGGGTTATTTGTTTGAATTTTATTGTTATTTGCAAGGTGAAGGAAAGGCAAACTCCTGTTTTTTGCAGTTGCTTTGGATGTGGGGCGGGGGAGAGGCTGAATTCGGGGATGGGGGGTAGGGGACTTCAGATATTGTGTTGGAACGTGAACGGGTTGGGGGATGGGATCAAGAGGAGGGTGGTGCTGCAATTGCTGAAACGTTTGTCTCCTGATGTTGTCTTACTGCAGGAGACTCATTTGCTCGGCAACAAGTGCTACGCTCTGAATAGGCGTGGTTATCGCCTTGTGGCGCACTCGGGTTTTACTTCGGGCTCCAGAGGGGCGGGCATTCTGGTTCGGACCTCCCTCCCCTTGGCCATTGATGATGTCATACTGGATGATAAGGGACGATACGCCGCCATTGTGGGGCGCTGGGAAGGGAAGGTTCTTATTCTGATTTCCGTGTACGTGCCCCCGGGCCTCCAAGCCACCACATTCGCTGATCTGAGTGGACTTATCCTGGGTCTCCCCGAGGGTCTGCTTTTGGTTGGGGGTGATTTTAATGCGGTGGTCTCAGGGATGTTTGACCGTCACCCTCCCAGGGAACTGCCGAAGGCCCAGACTTGGTTGAGTGACTTCCTAGAGACGCTGGGGCTCACTGATTGCTGGCGCTTGCTTCACCCGGGGCAGTTGCAATATACCTATCATTCTGGTGCTCATGGTAGTCTCTCGAGGTTAGATCATATATTATTGCCCTCGGCCCATGCATCCCTCATACGGGAAGTTAAACATCTGGCAAGGGGTATTTCGGACCATTCTCCGCTTTGGCTGGTGGTTGATGCACGGCGGGGTTCGGCGGGCCGAGTGGCTCCGATTAACCCCTGGTATTTGAAGGACCCCAGGGTCAGGGCTGAGCTGGTTAAAACACACGATTGTTATTTTGCGGAAAATGTGGGCTCTGTTTCCTCCCCAAGTTTACTTTGGGAAGCTTACAAGACTGTCATTCGTGGCCAGGCCCTCTCGTTGATTGGTAGCGTGAAGTTGGCCAACCGTGCTGAGATGGTTCGCCTGGAGGGGGAGGTCACAGCCCTGGAGGGGTGCTTGGAATCTGGGGTCACCGCTGAGGGGTTACATCTATTGGAGTTGAAACAACATGAATACAGGGCTCTGGTCACGGAAGCCGCTAGGGAAATGGGAAGGGAACAGCAGGGCCGCCTGTATGATGTGGGTGATAAGGCTGGGAAATTACTTGCTTGGCTGGATAAGAGGGAGAATGCAAGTCGTGTCGTCCCTGTGATTGTTGCGGAGAATGGAGAGTGTTGTACTGACCCTGCTGATATTGTTACATGTTTTGCCGATTACTTCCGCGAGGTGTATTCCCAGGTGTCTGATCGATCTGAGCAGGACTCCCACCTGCTATTGCGGGATATTGCACTTCCCCGATTGCCTGACATTGATAGGGATGCTCTGGATGCGCCGCCTACTGTGGACGAGATTGCCGCTGCTGTCCGTTCGGTCCGATCCGGCAAGGCTTCGGGCCCTAATGGGCTCCCCATTGAGCTATATAAACTATGCCCGGACACGCTAGCTCCGCATCTGCGCTCTATGTTTCTCGAGTCTTTGGAGGTGGGCTCTCTCCCACCAGACCAGAGACTGGCCACTATAGTCGTCATCCACAAAGATGGTAAACCTCGGGATCGCTGTGCCTCTTTTAGACCCATTTCTTGATTAATGCGGAGCCTAAAATCTTGGCCAAGCTGCTGGCGACACGTTTGGCCCTGATCAATCCGGCTTTATACCGCATCGCAACACGGCGCTTAACCTCCGACGGTTGCATGGCGTCTTGGCACGAGCCGAGACGCTGCGTGAGCCTGCCATCTTGGCGTCCTTGGACGCTCCGATGGCGTTTGATACAATAGAATGGCCGTATTTGTGGGCGGTTCTTGCCAAGTTTGGTTTCGGTCCAGAGTTTATTCGGTGGGTCAAATTGCTTTATGCCGGTCCCATGGCTCAGGTGGTGGTCAATGGTCGGGTCTCTGCACCCTTTGCTCTGGGCAGGGGCACGCGACAGGGCTGTCCCCTGTCCCCCTTGTTGTTTGCTCTCGCCTTGGAACCGCTGGCGGCCTGGTTGAGGTGGGAGCCGTCCCTGAAGGGCATTAGATGGAATTCGGAGTTTGAGGATCGTGTATCTCTCTATGCTGATGATATTCTGCTGTATCTCACATCTCCCCGTAAATCCCTCATTGTATTGTTCGATGTCTTAACGTCCTTTCGCAAAAACTCGGGTCTTGTCATCAATTGGTCGAAGTCCTGTGTATACGTCCTATCGGGAGACGCCCCTCTTCTGCCAAGTGGTTGTCCTATTGCGATTGTGAGAGATGGATTTAAATACCTAGGCATTTTTATCACTCTGAAACCTGAACTGCGGTTTGACCGGAACTTGCTGCCCCCTCTTCAGCGCCTTCGGGCAGATGTTGTTGCTTGGGGGAAACTCCCTCTCTCTCCCCTGGGTAGAGCGGCATTGTTTAAGATGATGTCACTGCCCCGCTTCCTCTACGCATTGCAAAACACACTTAACGTTGTCCCGGCTAAATATTTCCGTGAGGTTGAGAGTTTACAGAGACAACTGGTGTGGGGGGGTAGGCCCCGGATCGCCATCGCTAAACTGTCGCTCCCGTGGTACGACGGTGGAATTGCTTTGCCTGATATCCGTCGCTATTATTGGGCGTCTCAATTGGGGGCAATAAATCATTGCATGTATGGCCCTTGGCCGAATCCGGCCTTCGAGATGGACAAATGGTTGTTGCCGGGGGGTGACTATAATAGAGCCCTCTACTCGAGACTCACCCCTCGAAACGTAACGGGCCCCACTAGGACGGCTGTCCAGGTGTGGAGACATGCTTCCATGGCGCTTAGGTGGACTGATAAATTAACTCGTGCCACCCCACTGTATGCATCCGATAGACTTGGCTCTCTCTGGCAGTCGAAGGGGTTTGATAGGTGGGACTTGATAGGTATCAGCAGGATTGATGATGTTTGGACTAAGGGGAGAATGAAGACGTTTGAGGAATTGAAAACTGAGTACGCTCTGAGCGATCGCAAATTTTTTCGCTATGCGCAGGTCCGCCACGCGGTGCTCTCGGTCTTCCCTTCGGGTGTGGAGATTCCGGAGTCGTCCCCGCTTGAGGACAGGGTACTGGACGGACATGTTCCGGATAGTACGATTTCGCTTATTTATAAAAAGTTGATCAACTCCAGGTCTGATCTCCTGCTTCGCCTTAGAGAGGTCTGGATTGGTTATGGGCTGGAGCTGGACGATGAGGACTGGCAGGCGGGGATCTCCTCCCCTAAAGAGGTGGCCATCCAGGCGCGACTTAGATTTGTGCAACTTAAAATCCTACATAGACTGTATGTGACTGGTCCCCGTTTGGTGCACATGGGCTTTTCTGTGGATGGTTTGTGTCGGCGTGGATGCGGTCTCCTGGGCACCTTTTTCCATATCATTTGGGAGTGCCCTGAGGTAGTGCGATTCTGGACCCGTGTGCACGAGGTGATGAGTGAGGTTACGGGGGTGCGATCGATGCCGGAGGCTAGGAGATGCTTGCTGAATGTATGGGAACCGAACGACTACTCCGTTTCGCAGCTTCGATGGGTGACCTTGGGCAATATGATCGCTAAAAGAGACATTGCGCAACTGTGGGGCACTCAGGGACAACCCGGGATTCGGAAATGGAAACAAAACATGGACTGGTGCATGTTCAGGGAAAAAACTGTATATATTTCTCGGGGTACCCCCCGAAAATGGGGGAAGATATGGACTCAGTGGAACACTTACCGTGGCGATATATGTTCCCCCCCTCTCCCTGACCCAGATGTTGCACCTACGTCCCCGTAACCCGAGGGTTCCTCCACTTACTACTGTATATTGGATACATTTGGTTCCTTCTGCCCCCCCCCCATGCGAGACTCTTTCTTGATAGTACGTACGCTCATTGGTTGACCTTCCCGCTCTCACACCATGTAATGCAACGTTGTTTATATTGCTGTCTTTTCTTTCTCTTTTTCCTTGCAAATTGTTTGTGTTTGTATTTATAAAATTAATAAAAAGTTTAAAAAAAAAAAACCTTGTGGGACAGTTGCATTCTTGGCAGCCAGATCCTCACTCTACTGACCCCCCACCCCCGCAGGTCGCAATGCGACAGCAAATAGGACCACACACCACCAAAAACAAAAGTTCCAATTAGTGAATTACATTGCTAAAAAGTGGTTCATATTTGCAAATTGGGCAGTGTAGATCACGTTAGAACAGAATGTATTGGTGTTTTGCCAGGTAGACCACGTGCATTTGTGCTTGCAGCACAGTTAATGTTTCTGGTAATATCAAGGAAATCACCAGTTCACACCGGCCTGCAGTGCAGTGCCAGGCGCAGCGTCACATTATGTGTCTGCAGCGGCGCAGCAGCATAACGCTGGGCTGGGGACACGTAGAAGTCATCATCACTAATTAATCGCAGCATTACCGTAGGCTGAGCAGGGGATAAGAAGAACCGGGAGTAGCGTAGCTGGTTTCACGTGAAGAAAACTAGTCAAGTGCAAGGTTTTGTTGCTCAGTCGCTCACGGGTATTCCGGGAAAGAACGCAAATAAGTAATAACTCACTGCAGGATGTGCATTAAACACATTTATCGAACACCACAGTTGCATTTGCCACAAGGTGAAGTCAAGTACATGAAGCGACTGAGCTGTTTGGCCCTGCTGTTTTGGTAAACAGGAAGTGTCGCCGAAAGCAGTGGTGATGGTAACTGCATATTTATCCGTCCGGCAGACCAGCTTCCAAGTGGCAGCCGTCGGAGCTCCCTGCCCTCTGATGGCCAGCAACAGGCCTTTTTGTCGGCTAATCAGGTGTCCGACATTTGAGCTGCACTTAATCATTTAGAGAGGCCGCAGTGAGCTCACTCGGGAAGGTCTGTGCAAGAGCGGGGTCGCTGAAAGGTTATTCGAGTTAGTTAGGGGCACCGTGAGGCAGTGTCTCCAAACTGTCGACTAAAATATGCTAAACCAGCTTGTCGCATAGTTTGGTGTTTAGCAGTCATGAGGGTGGCTTTTAGTAGGCGCCGCCTTTCATCCAACAGCACTTGGACGTGCACACTACCTGTTACTTACAATACTCACGCGGGGGGGTCTCATGGGGGGGGTCTCTTGTGAGGGGGGGTCTCGCAGGGGTGGGAGCCGGGCGAGTTTGAAATAGAAAAAAAAACTTACCTGACCGGGTCCCCGCCACCTCTGCTCCTGGGCCGGGGTCCCGCGTTGGCGCCTTCAGCCTTCAACTGTTGTGAACAGGAACAACAGCCACGTCATCAACCCCTCTCAGCCAATACTGACGCTACTCCAGCAGCGCCAGGATTGGCTTAGCAGGGATAGTCGCCCCCCTGCCATCCATTAGGAGAGCGAGGGTTGCGGCGTTGAGGAACCCTCGCTCTCCTAATGCGCAGCCGCCAGCCAGACTCAACACTAGTGCGCATGACTGAGCTGGTCAGAAAAATTCTCCGGCCTAAACCCAGCATGCGCACTTATGCTGCTGCCGCCTGCTGTGTGCTCCGCGCCACCCCCTGGCCGGACAAAGCATGTCAGTCAGCAAGGCGCCGGCGTCATGCTGACTGACATGCATTGTCAGTTTACTTCAATCGTAGCCGCCGAGGGAGCTGCGGGTGCGGGCGGCTTGTGGGTGAATGCCCCTGTGCCCTAATGGATGCACCACCACTGCTAAAAAGGTACCTCAGACCCGCCATTGCAGAGTCTGCGTGCAGTTTGTAACTGCCATGTCGACTTGGCCAGTGCACCCATTTGCCCAAGGTACCCCTGTGGGCCGGGTGCAGTGTATGTGAAAGGTAGGACATGCCCTAGTGTGTTTGGCATGTCCTGATAGCGAATTACGACCAATTTCCTTTTTCGCCATTGCAAAGTTACCTGTTCCCCATAGGACAGAATGGGGAGTTTGTTTATAACATCTTATAAACTTAACTGGCTCGGGGAATTACGTAGGAAAATAAAGTTTAGTATGCCTGAACTCAGAATCTAAAGATGCATCTTTTCGTGAAGGTGATTTTTCTGTGTTCGAAAATACCACTTTTAGAAAGTAGATATTTTCTTGCTCAGTGATCCAGTGTGCCTCTGCTGGAATGTGGATTGCCTGTCTGGGTTTTGGATGACAGACGGCTGGGGAGCAGGAGTGGCTCCAGATAGTCTAGGTGGGTCAGGAAAGGGCTGAATAGGCCTGGGCTGCAATTGGGGAAGAGGGATAAGATTTCCTTGCACCTCAAAGGGCCTGGTCTGCCTCTGACCATGCCGTCTCCACCTCCTGCCAGGAAGTCACACCAGACAATGCAGAACTGGTTCTGGCTGGGCACAGACACTCTCTGCCTAAGAGATCAAAGGATTTTGGGATATAAATGTTGGGGCCCAGACCCCTGAACTTTAGATCTCTTTTGGACCAAGAAGACTGCCAATAAGAAGAGCAGGAGAAGCTGTAAGGAGTAACTACCACGTTGCTGTGTTGGCCTGCAGTGGCTGCTTCTGTCTTGGGCAGTGAAAGGACGGGACCGATCCTTCTGCAATCTACTTTGTGAGTTTCTCCAAGGACTTAAGGTAGCACTTACCATCTTTCCAAGAAGTCTCAGGAACAACAAAGACTTCAAGCTCTTCTGCCCTCAGCACTGGGGACTGTGTGTTTTGTGCTGTAACGGAAGAAAAGCAACCCAATGAGTCTAAGACACCGCTGCCAACTCCGTGTTCTGAAGGCACCGCAGGGGGCATCGCCGCATGCCACACCGCGACCCCTGGTCTCACCGGTGACGCCTGCTGACGTCGCTTTACAACAACGCCTTGGTATCCCCGACAATGCCACTCCACGCCAAAATCTACGCCTCTGCTTGCACAATGGTTCGAGGGCACCGCTCGTAAAGTTACACGACGCACCGCCCTCATCCCGCACCGCAGCCTTGGCCCACCGACGCCATCGACTCCAGTTCGTCAGCCAGCAACAGCGCTTCAGCAATGACAACGCCACTGCTTGCACCGCGACTTGCCAGCACAGCGGCTAGCACCGCATTCACTTGGCACCGCGACCCTGGGCTCACCGACGACTCCATCTGGCGCCGCCACCGAGCCGCTGCTTGCACCACGACCTGGGGGCGCCGCATGCTGCACCGTTGCACTTCGCACCGCAGCACCCGATGCCTGCCGACGCAGCACTCCTGACTTCAACAGAAAGGAGATCGTTCTGCAATGCGTGTGACTCCGAGGGCCCCAACGACTCCTGCACTGACCTCCGGAACTGACGCCTGCGGATGCCGTGCTTTCGGAAGCTCAACAAGAGGTCGCTGATGCCCTGCATTTATAAAAGGTACTGTTTGTGGGTCTTCCCAACACCGTAGCGGGCCTGCAAAGTCGCGGTCAGCCAGAACTTTTTGAATTTGTTTGCTCACAACGCCGTGATAGCCCAGGACGGAGCTATCGACATCAAGGAACTATTTTTCAAGCATACTTTGTTAACCGAAGATTTTTAAGCACTGTATTGTGGATTTTTATCGTTTCTGATCTTGTCTTTAGTATATGAAAATATTGGATATTTTTCTAAACTGGTGTGGTGTCCTTTTGTAGCACTTGCACTGTATTACTGTTGGTTATGTGCAAATGCTTTACACACTGCCTCTAAGATAAGCCTGACTGCTCGTGCCAAGCTACCAAGGTGGTGAGCAGGGGTTATTTTAGGAGTGTAACTCCCTTATCCTGACTAGAGTGGTGGTTTCTGCCCGACTTTGGCACATGCCCTAGCTGACCAAAAATCCTATTTTTAACAATGGGATTGAGCTGATGTGTCAGGAAACAGCTGGACCATGAAGTAAAACATATCGAAAATACTCTGACCAAATTGGAAGCCGAGCTTGTGCAGGGCAGTGCCATGCAGTAAGCCTTAGACCATGGGTACTCACAAACTTTCTCTCGGGGGCCAAATTTACAGTGTGGTTTGTGTCCGAGGGGTGCACCGGTGGGGGCGGGGTCAGTGGGGGAGGGGCGGAGCTAGAGCAACAAAAAAAACTGTGACCATGAGGTTGATCACAGATCCCTGCAGCGGACGCCTTAGCCCACTGAGCCACCAGACCCGGCATACACACATATCTCTCTCTCTCTCTCTCTTGTTCTTTCTCCTTCCCTCTCTCCCTCTCTCCCACTCTCTGCCTCTCTCCCTCCCTCTCCCTCCCTTCCTCTCTCTCCCTCTCCCTACCTCCCTCCCTACCTCCCTCCCTCTCCCTCCCTCACCCTCTCTCTCCCTCCTTCACTCTGTCTCCCTCCCCCTCACTCCGTTTCCCTCCCCCTCCCCCTATTTCCCTCTCCCTCCCCCTGTTTCCCTCTCCCTCCCCTTTCCCTCCCCCTCACTCTGTTTCCCTCTCCCTCCCCCTGTTTCCCTCTCCCTCCCCCTGTTTCCCTCTCCCTCACCCTGTTTCCCTCTCTCTCTCCTTTCCTCTCCCTCACTCTGAGGTCTCCCTCTCGCTCCTTCCCTCACCCTCCTCCCCTCTGTCCCCCTCCCTCCTCCGCTCTCCCTCTTCCCCTCTCCCCTCTCCCTCCTTCCCTTTCCCTCCTACCCTCTGTCTCGCTATCTCTCCTTCCCTCTCCCTCCTTCCCTCTCCCTCACTCTGAGGTCTCCCTCTCGCTCCTTTCCTCTCCCTCCTCCCCTCTGTCCCTCTCCCTCCGTCCCTCTCCCTCCTCCCCTCTCCCTCCTCCCTTCTCCCCTCTCCCTCCTCCCCTCTCCCCTCTCCCTCCTCCCCTTTCCCTCCTTCCCTCTGTCTCGCTCTCTCTCCTTCCCTCTCCCTCCTTCTCTGTCTCCCTCTCCCTCCTTCCCTCTCCCTCACTGAGGTCTGCCTCCCTCCCTCCCTCGTCTGCCTCCCTCCCTCCCTCCTCTGCCTTCCTCCCTCCCCGCCTGTCTCTCTCTCTCTCTCCTTTCCTCTGCCTCCCTCAGCCTCCCTCCCCCTCCCTTCTGCCTCTCTCCTTTCCTTCCCTCTGTCACCCTCACTCACTCTGAGGTCTCCTTCGCCTCCTCTCTCTCCCTGTCTCCCTCTGCGCCTGGGCTGAGACAGACAGACAGACAGACAGACAGACAGAGACACAGACAGACACAGATACAGACTTGCTGCAGGCAGAAGTGCTGGAAAGCAGGGACAGACACAGACACAGACACAGACTTGCTGCAGGCAGAAGTGCTGGAAAGCAGGGACAGACACAGACACACACTTGCTGCAGGCAGAAGTGCTGGAAAGCAGGGACAGACACAGACACAGACACCCACTTCCTGCAGGCAGAAGTGCTGGAAAGCAGGGACAGACACAGACACCGACACAGACTTGCTGCAGGCAGAAGTGCTGGAAAGCAGGGACAGACACAGACACAGACACACACTTGCTGCCGGCAGAAGTGCTGGAAAGCAGGGACAGACACAAGACGTGAGAAAGTCATGCATTTATTGTAGGGAAAAAACCAAAAGTTTCATGCAGTGAACGCAGAGGTGTATAAAAGTACTGAGCGCTGTGTGGTTAAGGCAGATGGCGTGGGACGGTCATGCAGTTTGTGAGGTGAAGCCGGGAGGTTTGGATGACTCCTACATCATGTCAGGAAGCAGCAGAGGGTGCATGAAAGCACGGGTGCTGTGGGTGACAGTCGAGGTACTGTCAAGCGATACTTTCTCTGAGACGAAGACAGAAGAAAAGAGCAAGTCTTAGGTACTGTGATGTCTACATTGAGCTCTCAGGAGTTTTGCGAATAGAACACGTTTCCTATGACAACATAATACCTATTGGTTTTATTTTAAAGAATCAAAGTAAACCCCCTGTTCTGTGAGTGTCATGGAAGCAGCTTCAGAGGCAAACAAATGTGTACACAGAAATAGTTGAATGTGCAGTTGGACTAGGTTTGATGCCTTATTTATTAGGCTGTCACAAGGGAAGCTCCTGTACATTCATCTGCATTACAGGTTCCGGTTAATGCGCTGCTTCTGACGTCATGCTGCTGTCTCTTGCGAAGCATTTAGTGCGGGATCCGAATTGGTTGCATTATGGAAAGCCACTGAGCTAATTTTACTCGCTACTGACTGACCCCTTTCACCGCCGGCACACACCGCAGTCAGTACCCTGGTAGTCACCGAGGGCTCTGCTAATATCTAGGTGTCGAACAAATGTGTTTTTCAGCATGAATTATTTTACAAATATGCAAGTTGGCAAGTACTGAAAGTGGCATGGAGGCGAATCTAGAAGGGCCCTCGCCTCCCTTTCAGGGTGTGCTGCACCAACCTTCTGCAGCCCTGCTGGGTCACACCTCGTCTATCGCACGTGCCAAACCCCACATCGAAGGGGTGCAGTGCGTTATGTCATGAGGTGTCTTCCGGAGGCTTTATATTCGTTTTTGTGCTGCTGTGTAAGATACTTCTGTTCAAGACCACACTGATTAGATTACAATAGCACGATTATATATGTGCAGATAAACACACACACACACGCACACACGCACGCACACACACCACCGAGCATTTCACAGGTCTTTAAAAGACCATTCGCATGTTAATGAGGCTTTGTTCACCTCTTAGCGCCCTTGGAGCCCCACTCTGACTATGACAGTATCGCCCGGTCACAACAGAGCTGCAGTCTGAGTCGCACTGCCGCAGGGGTGTTTCCAGACACTCTTAAAAACAAAAAAAATGTAAACCACGGGTAGGATGTCTGCAAGGTCCGCGGGCCGCTAGGGAAGGCTTGCCGGGCCGCTGGCGGCCCGCGGGTCGTACTATGAGTACCCCTGCCTTAAACACAGACAAAAGCACACAGAGGTGCTGGAGAAGTTGCGATGCTTAAATTATGCATTGCACGCTGCGCGCGCGCGCACTGTGGTAAATAAATAAATAATACCTCTATTTTTGACTGGATATAACAATAACAGATAGCTCAATAAATAAGAGTCAAGATTCGAGGTAGTAGGAGTTTGCAGGTTTAATACAGCATAAAGGACAGGAACAGGACAACCTGCACGGGCATAGGATGGCAGCTAGCTAGCAGGGGGGCCCCGACAGCTGTCGGGCAGGAGCTGGAATGAGCGCGCTGGCTTTTAATAACAGTACACAAGTATATATAGTTAAAACAATTGCATTACAATACATACAGTAGGCGTAACAGTGGGCAGGGCCTGTAGCAGTCGCGAAAGATAAGGCAGAAAGTAGGTGTAACAAGAGGCGTGAACATAGACATGTGATGTAAACGTAACGGAATATGTCATAAATGGGGCGGAAACATGGAGGGAGCTACCTAAGGAGCCGGGACCTCTAACCTAGTGGTGCACGCAAACTGACAATGACGTGTTACCAGGGAGAAGCTGGGGGCTATGACTTCTGAGCTAGAAGGAGAGACGAAAGTCTGGAGAGTCAGAGCGACATGTACCTAAACACTATCTAGTATCTGATGTTTAGAGAACATGTTGATAGAATCCAAAAGTTATCAGGGTAAAGGCTAACAGACACTAAGACTGGTGCATGCATTATTCTACATGTAGTGTGTGTTGAGGAATATTAAATGACCATTAATACAGTATTTCTCTTACATGGAGACGTAAAGGCTAGACGATGACTGAAACTATTGATGCGATTCAGTAGCTTAGGAATGCAGGGAAGGAGAGCTAGACTGATAACTAGAATCATAACATACTCTTGGCAGACTGGCAGGCAGAGCCAGGCCGAGCCGGGCACTGTGAGGCAGGAAGTAAGTGAAGGGTCAGGGATACAGGTGGGGGCTGTATCGCTCCTCGGAGAGGGTTCAGAAAACAGGAGCTGAATCTGAGTCCGGGCCCTTTTGAGGCCTAGAAACGGGGACTTTACAATGAAATAACGTGCACACTGAGAAACGTGGCAACGTAGCTTTACATAGGCCTAATACTCGTAGCTTTCACGAGAACTGGAAACTGGCATACTAGAGATGGACACAACTGTAATTGCATCTTTAATCGATCATGGGGAATACATATGCATATTAATCATGCACATACAACATAACATGGGGAACACGTAGGGACACAGAACATGGCAAAATTTACTTTTCCACATTCCCTCCTTGTCACTACGTTTCCATCAGGAAACATCAATATTCATGATACCATCTATCATTTCATACAGTATCATTTGCTCGTCTCGAATTTTCTTGGAACGGGATCTAGGACGGGACTTGGGACTAGGAATACAAGAGGTAGCACAAATGCCGCAAATCGCAGGGCCACATTGTATACAGAGGCAGCAACTGAATATGATCGCTACTGCAATACCTAGAAATGACAATACTTTCCATCCCCAGGCAGAAATTATACTCCAAAACCAACCGGACCATGTCCAGGTGCCTGGATTCTGGTGTAACTGATGGGCAATTTTATGAAGTCTGGTTATAGCTGAATAAACAGACGGCGCGTTATTAGGAATGAAAATGCAGCAACTAGATCCGATGACTCTACATGCTCCTCCTCTATCGGCCAGTATGACGTCAAGAACGAGACGATTTTGGAGCACGACAAATCTCATAGCAGATTGCTCTTCGGTTAAGTTACCTAGAGCAGAGGCAGTCTCATTCACTACTGCTTCAAGGGTTCTGGTCAATCTACGTATTAACTTACTATTCTGGATAGGTCCTATAAAGAAGAAGAAACCTCTATTGAAATCTGTATACTGTTCTAGAGCAGTTTCAGTTTGATCGACAATCGGGGATTCAATCTCCCTTCTATGTCTAATGTGTACTAGATGTGTGTTTCTATGATAATCAGATGGGGCTAGAAAAACTGGTGGCAGTAGGAAGGCAATGTAACAGGTTCCCTCCCAATCGAGGGGCAGACGAACATATGCGGTCTGACCACAAACAAAATAAGAATGACGTGAAGCTTTGAAAATAGATTTCCCACTGTCACTATACTTGACAATAGTAGTACAATCACTATGTCCTACATGTACGGAACCATTATTTCTGACACATAATTCGCCTTTGACTGGTAGTACTGAAATAGCGGGTAAGTCTGGAGTAGGATCAGACTGAACATTCAGGACCATAAAATTCGAAGAATAATTACCTAAATTATAAACTTCATTTTCTAGATCTAACCCTGTTCTGTGGGGAAGACCTTGCTTGTCTGGAAAACATGTACTATTCAAAAAGGACATATCTGTTGTGGATGACGTTAACATGGACCAGGCTCCACATGAGCCATTATGTGAAAACGGATAAGGAAACAGTGGCAGAACTCCCTTCGGTGTCTGGAAAGGGGGGAGTCGACCACACACCCAACAATTAGTGGCATTGCTGGTCTGGTGTGAATAATGTAACATACGGATGAATGAATTGTTGCGCATAGCAAGACGATAGGATAGTTCGTGAGGAGGCAGATCACTAAACGTGTGCTCTACTGTAGCATTAGAAAACTTATTTACATGAGAAATTGGAAAACATAAATGAAATGCATAGCTCGTGCAGGTAACCATCAAGCTGAGAAACAATATAAAACTTAGAAAAACGATACATCGGATTGAGTTTTGACTAACTCTCTCACTATGGGGGTCTATCTCATACATGTCAGATACCTGTCTAACCGTTTCACCTAGGGGAGGACTTAGACAATTAAACTGGCTAACTTATTTTACTAGACCGGAGCTTCTTTTTATACTCCTGCTGCGGAGTTTTCTCTAACAGGGGAGGATTTGAATCAATGTCATTTGCGGGACAGTCCTTAAGAACAGTATCTCGGCAGTCTTTAAAATCTTGACAATCCTTGGAAAAGTTCTTGGAAACAGTTTGTAGTCGGAGTCCGTGAAATTTCTTGACGTGTGACAGATGGACCCACCCCTTCCTGCCTTCCAACTTGACGGCAGTACGGGTGGCCAAAAGGACTAACTTCGGCTCCTTCCAGCGAGGCTCCAGCGGACTCGAACGATCAAAATTCCGGACGAGAACCAAGCTTCCTGGAACAATTTCATGCGGTTTCACCTCGGTATTGTCTGGAAATGCGGCGGCAACCTGTGAACGACAAGAGTGTAGGGCAGACATCAAGGAAGCTAGGTAATCTGTCAGCATATTACTGGAAACATCTGTAATACTTCGGGGTCTGGGTGTACCCCACACGTTCGGGGGGCGGCCGAATACGACCTCATAAGGGGACAGACCTGATCTGGAATGTGCGACCATGCGCATATAGAACAGAGCGACTGGCAAGGCAACTAACCAGTCTACACCTTTTTCTTGACAGATTTTGGCAATGCGGATTTTCAAGGTTTGATTATGTCTCTCTACGAGACCGGCTGCTTCTGGATGGCGTACACAATGGAACTTCCACTGGTACCCTAACAACAGGGAAACGTGCTTCATTAGTTCAGATGAGAATGGCTGGCCGTTATCAGAATATACGACCCTTGGGAGTCCATAGCGGGGGAAGAACTCACGAACCAACTGCTTGGCAGTGGTCGCGGCTGTGTAATCTGGGACTGGATATGCTTCTGTCCACCTGGACAAAGCGCATACAACTACAAGGACATACTTGAAACCTCGACATCGCTCCATCTGAATATAATCCATCTGGAGGACTTCAAAAGGGTGGTCAGGAGGCTGGAATCCACCTTGTTCCACCGGGACACTTTTACCTGGATTGAACTGGCAACATATCATACAGGTACGGACTTTATGCTTGGCTGCAGTTCGTAAATGCTTGTTAAACCAAAGGTTCTGGATACTGTCTAACATGGCTTTTTCTCCTAAGTGTGCTGGACTATGTGCGGTATTGATAATGACTTGAACCATTGAGTCGGGGAGAAACCATGTGGCTTTTCCCTTCGTCAACCATCCTTGATCTGTCTGGACCCCTCCTTGTTCGGACCATTTCTTGATTTCTTCAGGGGTAGCATGTAACTGGATATCTATGACATCTTGAGTAGGGTCCTTAACTGTCATACAAGTAGTCTGTTCTAGAGTGGATGTCGGTGTCTTGTTAACTGGTATGTCTGGTGTCTGTGCTGTAAGCTTGGCTGTTCGATCCGCTAGATCATTACCTTGGGAAATAATGTCAGTAACTTTAGTATGTGCTTTGCACTTCATGATAGCGATAGATGTCGGTAAATGTATTGCATCTAACAGAGCTTGAATAAGGAGACCATGCTGAATCTTGGTTCCATGAGAAGTCATGAAACCTCTCTCCTGCCAGAGCACTCCGAAGTCGTGTACAACTCCGAATGCGTAGCGTGAATCTGTGTAAATATTAACTTTCAGGTTCTTAGCGTGTATGCAGGCTTGAGTCAGAGCAACTAGCTCTGCTGCTTGAGCAGACAGGGTGTCAATACGGTGTGTTTCAATAACTTCAGTGTCAGTAGTCACTGCATACGCGGCTACTAGTTCTCCTGTACTCGTTCTCATACATGAACCATCCACATAAAGTGTCAGGTCGGGATCTGGTAATGGAATATCTGTCGGATCTTGTCTTGGCTTAGTCATAGTGTTAACAACTTCCACACAGTCATGTGTGGCAGGATTTGAAGTAACTGACGGTAACAGTGTAGCAGGATTTAGAACGTTGCAGCGTCTGATTTCTATGTGTGGCTGGAACAGTGTCAGTTCATAACCTGTCAAACGTGCAATTGTCAAGTGCTGAGTCTGTGTTCGGTTTAAAAGAACTTCCACGGAGTGTGGAACTTGTACTGTCAGGGAGTGTCCTAATACTATGGAATCACTTTGTCTGATAGCTAGTGCTGTGGCTGCAACTGACTTGAGGCACGCAGGCAGAGCCTGGGCTACTGGATCTAGGGTGCTCGAAAAATAAGCACAGGGCTTGTATTGTCCGGCTTGATCTTGTGTGAGAACAGATAATGCTGTACCATTACGTTCTGTGACAAAAAGTGTAAAAGGCTTACTGTAGTTCGGTGTTGCTAGAACAGGAGCTTGGCATAAGGCTTTCTTTAATTCATTAAAACTAAGTGTATGTTCAGATGTCCAAGGGAGGACAGTCGATACGGCTGCCTCCTGTGTCGTTAACTGTATCAGTGGTTTGGCTAGAAATGCATACTGAGGAATCCATTGTCGACAATAAGAAGTGAGGCCGATAAAAGCACGTACCTCCTTCTGTGTCTTGGGCTGTGGAAGACTCGCTATTAACTGGATGCGATCGGGTGTCAACTGCCTACCCCACTTGGACAGTAAGTGGCCTAAGTAGATCACTTGCTGGACACAGAATTGAAGCTTCGAAGGGGACACCTTGTGCCCCATCTCGGCTAGGAAGTACAGAACTGTAAGTGATGCTCGCTCGCAAGCACGTTCAGAACGGGCTGTGATCAGTAGATCATCGACATACTGGAGCAGGGCAGTGTCAGTTGGCATGTGAATGTTGTCTAGTTGTCTCTTAAGTGCTTGACTGTAAATGCTAGGACTTTCTGTGAAACCTTGAGGAGCTCATGTGAATTTATAGCTCCTTCCATTTAAACAGAATCCGAAAAGGTACTGGCTATCTGGATGAATGGGGACACTGAAAAATGCGTTTTTGAGGTCTATGACTGTGAAAAATGTAGCCTCAGAATCAATGGCTGTCAATAGAGATGAGATATCTGGGACTACTGGATACTGGGGAATGATACATTTATTAAGTTCTCGAAGATCAATCACTAATCGATATACTGGAGGTGCATTTGGATCAGTACGTTTCATGACTGGAATGATAGGAGAATTACATACATTGGAGTCAGTTCCTACAACTACTCCTTGAGCCATAAGCTCGTCAATAATTTTGGATAAGGCTGCTACAGCCTCAGGTGTCAATCTGTACTGTCTGATTCGTGGCAGGACTATACCTTGCTTGAGAGTCACACGATGGGGTGTGATTTGCATAAAACCAACATCAGTTGGACCTTGCGCCCATAGATGCTGCGGAACATTAGACAATCTTGGATCAAAATCTCGTAACACATAGTGACCCTTGAAGTCACGTAAAAACAAACGTATTCCCTCTGGGGAACAGCAAATAACTGCACCTAATTCTTTTAGTGTCTTAATACCTAACAAATTTTCTGGACATGACTTCGTAAGCAATAGATCAGTAGTTCGGGACAATGGACCTACTTCCAGAGTAACTGGCTTTGATATCTCGTTTACAATAGGCTTTCCTGAAAATCCAAGGGAAACATTTCTAGAGCCTGAGAGCGGAGCCCCTGGAACCTCGTCGTGACTTATAGTAGTCCTACTTGCCCCTGTATCAATCAGAAACTTTCTGTCTTTCCCTAGTACTTGACTATGTACATAGGGACCTTCTTGATCTACAGGAATCTCGATGAGAGGCAAGCCTACCTCCCTCTCTAGGCTGTTTCATGAATACGCTTGATACTCTGGATACTCTGTCTGTGCATACTGGTACATCTGTTGTGTAACATGCTGTGTTGCAGCAATAGGCTGCGGTGCTGGAACTGTCTGTTGTGCATTCTGTGGCTGAGAAGTCTGTGAAACTTGTTCTTGTCTGGGCGGACGTGGTCTTTCTTTAGTTTTACCAGTGGCTATATTGTGTTTCAGAACTGCACACTCGTTTATGAAATGACCTGGCTGTTTACAGTAATTGCATGTCCCTTTAACGGGAGCTGCAGGATGACTGGCTTGATTCGGACCCCTCTTCTGACTGTCTTGTGGAACAGATTGTGCAACTAATACTTTCATTTTCGTGTCTTTCATACGTCTTCTCTCGTGTTCTTGCTCTTCTCTGATTCTATTCTGGTGGTACTGGAGCATCTGGAGCATTTGGGACGGAGTATTAGCTTGCCATGTACTTTCGACTTTCAAAACTCGATTCTTAACTTGTGGACTTGAATTCTCGACTAGTTTAGTAACAAAAAGATGAGGGTATGACTCGCTACTCGTCTTCAAACCACTGTTTATTATAAAACATTTCTCAAATCTGGAATAAAAATCACTAGTGTCTTCGTCTTGTTTCTGTTTACAGGCTGAGATTGCATCCCAGTCTTCCTTTTTAGTGGCTAATAATCTAGGTAAAACTTGTATTAATAATTCTGGTAATTCTTTACATTTGTCTCCAAGACCGGTACCTGGTACTCGTATCTTATCTTCAGCTTCTAGAGCTGTCCAATCGATCTTTTTCTCTCCCACCTCCCAATCTTTTTCCTTGAGTTTTTCGTATACCCCTGCGGGCAACAGGACTTTTAACATTTTAATAATATCTGGATACGTGTATTCTCCCATACGGAGCATGTCTTTTAATTCTCGGTGGAACCCTGCTGGATCTTTGTCGTGACAGGGAATTAATTTCTTCATCTCTAAGAGTTCCATCTTGGTAACTGGGGTGTAAACAAATACTCGTTGCATTTCACCACCCGTTGTCCTAACTGGGTGTACTTCTCGTAACGGATGCTGTCTGTCTATGTAAAACGGTTTACTTTCTGGAGGTGAGACATGAACAAAATGCGGGTTCAGAAACATACTATATTTGTGGCGCTGTTCTAGAATGACACTAACTAAATCGGTACCTAAACCTTTCCATCTATACTGGAGTAGCTCGTTCAGGATATCATGTAACGGACCTGGATCAGAATGTTGACCCTCATACAGTGTAATGAGGTGCTGGATCATATACATACCCACCAGTCGCTGCTCGGCTGGGGGCAGTTTCAGAAACATTTGTGCCACTATTTCGTCTGGAAAAGTGGTAGAATCAGTAATCCATCGGACTGCTGATCGGGCTAGTTCTTGTTCATGCATAGTACCTAATTCACTATAACCGATTCGTGATTTCAGAATTTGATCGGTAGCTTGAAATACTTGTTCTAGAGAACCTTGTTCCGGTGCTGGAAGATGAAAGACTTTCTTGTGCTCTAGGCGTAAATGTCGGTCTGGAAATTTAGATTTACCTACATACGCTATTCTGGCGGTATTCTCGTCGTCTACCTCTTCAGTAGAAGAGTCATTTTCTTTCTCGCTTCCTAGAGCTTCTTTGCGTTGTTCGTGTAACCTTATTATTTCTTTACAAATTTTCTTGTACATACTCTCAATACTATTGAGTGTCTTGTGCTTACCCTCGGCTATATTATCACTCCACCTTGTCAGAACTTTCATTTCGTTCGGATCTTTAGTCGGGGAATCTTGTTCCCTAATTAAACAATTGATCAGAAACTTTAATAACATGAACTGGATCTCAGCTTTCCTGAGAGACATGACTTCACCAATACTTTCTGGATCTTGTCCTGTACGAATGAAACGATACATTCTGTCTAGATCTTCTTTCATATTCGGTAGGGTGACCAAATACTCGGACACCTGCCTTATACGTAATGAATATATAACCATACTATCATCACCTGGGACCGGATCATAACAGCATTCAGTAAGAAGTCGCCTGATTTCTGCAATAGTCTTATATTTGGGCGTACGCTGTAACGCACGTTCATGTAACTCGACTGCTCCTAAACGTCTATTTGGCGGCGGGGTACCAGGAGGACCTCCTCCCGAGGCCCCTATACTGGTATCGTCGACTGATACTCTTCGTGCTGGCAGAGTGACTGATGTGGCGGGAATTTGTACTACGGGCTGGACCGGGGGTACCGTAACAGGTGTTGTAACAGGTGCCCCGGTGGCTGGAGGACCATGAATTACATTATTTACAGGAGCTGGTGGAACAGGATTTGCATATTCTGGGACTGTGTCGTCCAAATAGGACGAGAGAAAAATATCAGCTGCGGTCTGTTTGTGACGTAGCTTGGTCGGAACTAAGGGTGGCGGAAAATTACTGGATGCCTCCGGGGTTGCTTTTGGCAAGCCCTCGGCAAGAAGAGGATACATACCCTTAATGAGGGCATTCCTCTGTCTGTCTGACTGTTCGGCTTTAACTCGTTCACCTATTTCGATTAGTTCCCTTTCTTGGGCTCTTTCTAAGGATTCTCTACTTAATTCTGACTTTCTGATTTCTTTTTCGGTTCTTTTATGAGATTCTTTGCGCCATAACTCGATGGCATCTTTCTGTGACTGTCTGGCTTTCTTTTTCCATAATGCTTCTTCTACTCGCATGATGCACTCGGCATCCCATGTACCCGATACGGGCCATCTGTACTTTTCTTCTAACTGTTTGGTGTACTCCACCCATAAATCTAGATATAATATGGCACTTATGCCATGCTTTTGATACATAAAATGACCTGGACTGTCCCTAGACGGGACAGGAACTGCTTCTTCTAACAGACCTTTTCTAGTTCTTAACTGACGTAATTTGGAAAATAGAGGCATGACTGAACTGTAGTCTAGACACAATACAATACACAATGAACACGATAGTTACACCACTTTCATACCACAACATTGAAATACATGAATGACATTTAAAATAACAGTTTTGACAAAATACTACCTGGAATACTGAAAACAGAATACATGAATTTCTCGAGAACAGAACGGACTAGAACAGAAACTAGATGCACTGCTAAAACAGTACGAAACTTACCGGTCTCATAAAGAGACACGTCAGGACCCGCATCCACCTAAGTGGACACTTCGTGTTGGATCTGTGTACCCAAACCCACGGACCAGAGACAATGCAATTGACCCTGTCTAGATACTACCCCAGCAACGGTACTCACCGGGCAGCAAGAACGGAAGGCCTCGGACTGGACTGGACTGCTACGACGCCGGACGGACGAACTTCGGACTTCTGTTACGGGTGGGCCTCCGGATACCTCGGACCTTGGACTCTCGGCTTGGGCTCTGGTCGGGACTCGCCGCGTTCCTCCACCGCCTCGTCTGGATGCTGGACCGCAACCTCCGTCTCCTCCGTGGGCCTGAGGGATACTTGAAGCAGAAATATCTGCATGTGCACGGTATGGTTCCGTCACGGCTGCAGAGGATCAGGGGGCTTGCGTGGCTTCACCGGCGCGTGGGGAAAGGGCAAGTCCCTGTTCGGGCGCCATTATGTGGTAAATAAATAAATAATACCTCTATTTTTGACTGGATATAACAATAACAGATAGCTCAATAAATAAGAGTCAAGATTCAAGGTAGTAGGAGTTTGCAGGTTTAATACAGCATAAAGGACAGGAACAGGACAACCTGCACGGGCATAGGATGGCAGCTAGCTAGCAGGGGGGCCCCGACAGCTGTCGGGCAGGAGCTGGAATGAGCGCGCTGGCTTTTAATAACAGTACACAAGTATATATAGTTAAAACAATTGCATTACAATACATACAGTAGGCGTAACAGTGGGCAGGGCCTGTAGCAGTCGCGAAAGATAAGGCAGAAAGTAGGTGTAACAAGAGGCGTGAACATAGACATGTGATGTAAACGTAACGGAATATGTCATAAATGGGGCGGAAACATGGAGGGAGCTACCTAAGGAGCCGGGACCTCTAACCTAGTGGTGCGCGCAAACTGACAATGACGTGTTACCAGGGAGAAGCTGGGGGCTATGACTTCTGAGCTAGAAGGAGAGACGAAAGTCTGGAGAGTCAGAGCGACATGTACCTAAACACTATCTAGTATCTGATGTTTAGAGAACATGTTGATAGAATCCAAAAGTTATCAGGGTAAAGGCTAACAGACACTAAGACTGGTGCATGCATTATTCTACATGTAGTGTGTGTTGAGGAATATTAAATGACCATTAATACAGTATTTCTCTTACATGGAGACGTAAAGGCTAGACGATGACTGAAACTATTGATGCGATTCAGTAGCTTAGGAATGCAGGGAAGGAGAGCTAGACTGATAACTAGAATCATAACATACTCTTGGCAGACTGGCAGGCAGAGCCAGGCCGAGCCGGGCACTGTGAGGCAGGAAGTAAGTGAAGGGTCAGGGATACAGGTGGGGGCTGTATCGCTCCTCGGAGAGGGTTCAGAAAACAGGAGCTGAATCTGAGTCCGGGCCCTTTTGAGGCCTAGAAACGGGGACTTTACAATGAAATAACGTGCACACTGAGAAACGTGGCAACGTAGCTTTACATAGGCCTAATACTCGTAGCTTTCACGAGAACTGGAAACTGGCATACTAGAGATGGACACAACTGTAATTGCATCTTTAATCGATCATGGGGAATACATATGCATATTAATCATGCACATACAACATAACATGGGGAACACGTAGGGACACAGAACATGGCAAAATTTACTTTTCCACAGCACGCAGCAGCAGACAGAGTGGATAGACTGCTTGTGAGAATAATTCGACAAGAACACGCACAGATGCCTGTACTGATGCTACAATCCGCTACGGGCAAGTACTCACTAAACAGCATGATATCCACTGTGAGTTTACAATGCACTACACCAAAATATATAAGTCATTAACTGGTGCAGAATCGACTGAGCTGAAATCCTTTTTCTCTCCCCTAACCTTGCAACAAGTCACAGTGGAACATTGAGATGAGTTAGGCGAGCAAATAGCACTGCTGGAGGTACAAGACGCAATACGGTCACTAGCCACGGGTAAAGCGCCAGGGCCAGACGGGTTTCCAGCTGATTATTATAAAGCCTACCAGCAGGCCTTAGCGCAGAAGCTCCTCTCAATGTACCAGAGCACGCATTAGTGTCCTTGCCCAAGCCAAACAGGAATGCAGAACTGATAGGCTCACATCGCCCGCTAGCACTCCTCAATACGGACTTTAAAGTGCTAGCCAAAATATTGGCGTGAAGATTGGCCCCGCTAGTACTGCAACTAATACATGCAGACCAAAACGTGTTTGTGCCTGCTCGCAGCACGTCGTTAAACTTACAACGCTACTTCCGGGGTAGGGCACTACTCCAGGGACAACTGGGCACAGGCTGGGTGCCTGGTTTTAGACCTGGAAAAAGCGACCCTGGAATTGGGATTTTTATTCACCACACTGCGTAAACATGGCTTAGGAGACAAATTTCTAGGCCTTGTTAACTACTCTACACATTGCCAATGGCCAGGATCAAGACAGGCCCATATATATCGCAGCAGGTCCCAACTGAGCAAGGCACGAGGCAGGGCTGCCCGCTCTACCGGCTACTATTCGCACTAGCCATCGAGCCACTAGCTGAGGCACTGCGCAGAACGAAGGGGGAAATACCCTTAGGTGATGGTATACAAGCAGTCTCATTATATGCAGATGATGTGCTAATATACCTCAGGGATGTCAGGCTACCCTGTGAGGCAATAGAAAATACAGCTTGAATTTGCCTCCGTGTCAGGGCTCCGAGTGAACTGGGAGAAATCGTACCTGCACCTCTTCGCGGATTCCACTCCAGACCCGCAATTAGTCATCAATGACAGACCAGTACACTGGCAACTAACAGCGTTCCATTACCTCTGGATACTTATATACAGGGACCCAGCAGACCTACTTGAGGGCAACCTGGGACAGGCCATCACGGCAGTGAGGGCGCAGATGACCGTCTGGGAGAGGCATGTACATGCATATTGGGACTGTACTAAAGACCCCAAAAAAGACAAGGCAACATCAGGCTACATAGACTTTGGACTTATAGTGGCCAAGCGATTGCTCATGCGACACTGTAAATCCCCTGAACGCCCCCCAGCAGCGAAGGCCTGGTTTCAATCACTTCTATGCTGGACACAGGCGGAAAGTATAGCGTTCCGTGGCGAGGACGCGATGGGGTTGCAGAAGCTACCAATAGCGGCAGAGTGGGATACAATCTTAGCAGACTTTCGCACAGCCTGGCAGAGATACTAAGAAGCCCTAGAAGACACACCCAAGACTGATATGGGATAGAAATTACCAAGGCAAATAGAGCACAAGAAACAGGGCGAGGGAAGTGATATCCGACCGGTGACGCAGGCACAGAATTGGAGGCCTGGCACAACCCCTGACAATCAACCAGGATTAAAATACATTGATTAAGCAATATGGGTATAAAGAACAAGGGAGCGACCCCACTTGCCAAGAGACAGGGTACCACAAGTACAGAAACACATAGATTCTCTTGGAACTGCTAGAATTACCTCTATTCAGTGAATCGAATCAATCATACATATCCCATACATTCAGACTTCCACACAGCTTCAATGCAACCATATAGATTAGAACTCAGAAACCAACTGTGATATACACAATGATAAAGAGCTATTTCTCAATATTGAGACATATTTATTCAAATGGTTAGCTTCAATAAAATACAGTTTAAAAACATGAAATTTATACAATAAATAAAACGTAATTCACAATAAATAAAAACAAACAAGGAGAGACAAGCTAAACGTGAACAAATTAAATTATCATATTGTAGTTACTCCAAATGGAATCCATATATTCCTGAGCATCAGTCTAAAAACTCATGATAATCTTAGACATCAACAAGGTTCCTTGGATGTAACATAACACAAAAAAAGGGCGTTGACGCGTTTTGGTGGTCTGGACTTATTGATGTACCACCTTCATCAGGACTTTAACACTATTCGTCTCTCAAATAATTGGGACACAATTCAAAAACCTTTTACCATTGTCACTGAGGATGAGAAATTCCTTCAGAATAACTGGGCGTACATATTAGATCCTTTCGAACCACTAATAGCGAGTGATGTCATAGTAAATGGGGGATCTCCCGGGACCTTCGTAAAAGACTTAATATTCCACCATGTATACTCTGTTCAGAACTATACTATTTCTATTTCACTATGGATAAAAACCTTGAGGGGTTTCACCTTCCAGAATCCCTATGAATGAGGGATGATCTGTGTTTTTTCAGAGCTTGATCCTATATAAGTACCACCATTTAAATTGCCATATGATCAAAACTCCCGCACCTTTGCGTAAGGAGTGAGGAGATTAAAACGGGTCCCGTCCTCTAGTCACGGCCTTTCTCTACCTTCCGGTGTTTTAGCGGTATACCATTTGAATAAATATGTACCTTCCTTAATATTGAGAAATAACTATTTATCATTGTGTATATCACAGTTGGTTTCTGGGTTCTAATCTATATGGTTGTATTGAAGCTGTGTGAAAGTCTGAATGAATGAGATATGTATGATTGATTCTATTCACTGAATAGAGGTAATTCTAGCAGTTACAAGAGAATCTAGTTGTTTCTGTAAGCAATATGGGCACTGGCAGAAACACACATTTAGGTTCACTTAGAATAAAGTGATGTGGGTGGGAGTAACTGTACGGAGATGCACAACAATATTAGACATGGGGCCAGATGTACGATCCTTTCATTTAGAGCCTCACAATTTGCAACACACTGCGAGTCGCAAATTGTGAGGCACTAAATGAAATGTACATGATTCCCAATGGGGTTGCAAATTACGAGGCTCATTAATATCAATGAGTGCTACGTAAACAAATGATGGACAGAATGCTGAATAAATCATACATTCACCCCCAGTCAAGAGATTTGGGTGAAATCCATTGTTCTTTTGCTCACCAAGCCTCCACAGTTTACACCCAGCCATATGCAAATCAGTCTTGACCCTGTGCCTCATGGGAACAGTCCAGACCGAACTGCCAAACCAGGTCCTCCCTGAACCAGAAACAAGCATCCTGGGACTGGTTTCTGGGTATTACCCTTCATCAGCCAAGCTAGCTTGAATCCAGTGGCACAGTGAGCAAGGGACCCACGTCTGGGCATACCCATCCCACATAGGGTGAAAAGTGCTAAGCAAACAAATGATGGACAGCATGCTGAATAAATCATACATTCACCCCAGTCAAGAGATCTGGGCTGAATCCATTGTTTGTTTGCTCACCATGCCACCCCAGTCTAGAACCAGCCATATGCAAATCAGTCTTGACCCTGTGCCTCATGGCAACAGTCCAGACCGAACTGCCAAACCAGGTCCTCCCTGAACCAGAAACAAGCATCCTGGGACCGGTTTCTGGGTATTACCCTTCATCAGCCAAGCTAGCTTTAATCCAGTGGTACAGTGAGCAAGGGACCCACGTCTGGGCATACCCATCCCACATAGGATGAAAAGTGCTACGCAAACAAATGATGGACGGCATGCTGAATAAATCATACATTCACCCCAGTCAAGAGATCTGGGTTGAATTCATCGTTCTTTTGCTCACCATGCCACTCCAGTTAAGACCCAGCCATATGCAAATCAGTCTTGACCCTGTGCCTCATGGGAACAGTCCAGACCAACTACCAAGCCAGGTCCTCCCTGTTTCGGAACCTCTCCCACTGTGATAGCCTTTCAAGAGGAAGAAGATGGACAAACGTATAAACTTCAAAATAAGCAGAACCCTAACATGAAAATTCAAAGATCCAGACTCTAAATCACATTTGGTGTCAGGAAATGGACTATAAAAATGGGAGCCTGAGACCCCAAAATCTGTCATCTGCCAAGCAGCTAGACAGGCCTGCCTGTGACCAGAAGTGGGGGACAAGGCCTGCCAGTCTACCTGCTGGGTGAGGGCTACATCACCCAGGGAAAGCAAGACCACCTGCCCTGGATTCTGGAGCACCTGCCTGCTAGCCAAGACTAGTGTGCCCTGTGAGGAAGAGAAGAGAGGTGGAGTGTGCAAGGACCAGTGGGGAGCTGTATCGAGAGAACGTCTGTGCTCTAATTTTGTTGTTGCCCATGTGAAGGGTAATTCACTAAGTCCTGTATGCCAGGACAGGGTCACAGTGGACTGAGCCATTCAGGGGAGTACCATGCCAAGAATCACATATTTGCAGTGACCCTGTACGCCAAAGGGGGCCATCTTCGAAGGGACTGTGGCAACAAAATGGCAACAATTGTGAGAGCCTTAACGGCGATTCATATGTCAGGAGGGGCCGTCATGGTATCTGATTGCACAGGAGAAATCTACACCTTGCCAGTAAGTACCACAGCAACCCATATGCCAGGCTGCTGGTACTGAGTTTTTCCCAATCCATGGATTCCAGGGGATGCAGAAAGTACATCGCTCTGTTGCTGTGATCCAGACTGGAGCACGAAGATGAACCCCATACCCCCATGTGGGGAAAAACTGAACTTACTGTGTCAACAGAAGCTGGTAGCACCTCCAATTGCCATTGAAGCCGGCAGCCACGCAATAAAGAGAGCCTGTGATTGCCGCCATGTGTACCATGAGCAGTCGGACTATAATGAACAGAACCAGAGCTTACAAGCGCCCGTGGTCAGGGCACCCGCTGAAATGCTGAACACTGGAGCAGGTAAGACTTGAAATTGATCTGAAGGGCTCAGGGGGACTCGCTGCTGAAGATGCTGTGGCACCATAGATACTTATTTCCCAACTGTCAAAGTGGACTCTTGAGTAAGGCCTACTACAGAGAGTTCTCTCTATGTGGTGACCTGTAAATAGGGAATAACCCAGACGACATTGCAAGGAAGAGGTTGGGACAGAGATTTGCCAGATAAGTACTAGAGCCCTGACTTCAAGGGGATTGTGTTGTTGCTTACGAATGTTATTTCTTTGAATGAGTAGAGTTAGAAACAAAATACGTATTTTTCATATAAAAGCAAGTAAGTATTTGACTGAACATTGATTTATTGACATTACGGAGTATACTTTAAGTTATGAGTCATGTTCCCTGACCTGTGTCTACTCTCCCTAGAGGGAGCCTTTCACTGCTCGTCCACAGATACCAATGAGAGTCAAGTGCAGAAGGGGTACTTGCCCCAGTTGCACAGGATCGATAGTAGATCCAGCCCAAGGACATCAGGAGTATTGGCCTCAACCACTACAGCTGGGATATGAAGGGGCTACTGGGGCCAGTGTCCCTCTGAAAAGAGTGCTTACAAAGAATGCAAACCGATAAAACTTGTGCGAACCAGCGCAGTACACACAGACACATCCAATATGTTTGCATATTTAAACCAATGAAGTTGCTATGTGAACCATTGACATAACCTAATTTGTGTCACATCCGAGATAACTAAGGGGCATATTAGCAAGAACCTTGTTAAAATTAGCGCCGGTTTAGCATCAGGAAACTGCAGCTAAAACGGCGATAGTGGGCTTCCTAATATGCGTTACAGAATTCCAATAGAAGCCCAGGTTAGATGTCCTGCACATCTACCTGGGCTTCTATTGGAATACCGCGATAATTTTAACAAGGTTCTTGCTAATATGCCCCCACATTTGACCGGTTTAGATCTTCATAGTAGATCTACATGAATATGGGACCCCCTCTAGTTTTACTTTACTGGTCGGGGAAAGAGGGGAGACAATATAACATCAAAAACACAAAACTTCCCTCTCGACCTTCTGATTTTAACAAATCACAACATTACTCCTTTAAATAAGTAGAGCCAGGGGCTTTCCCACAAACCTTTGGCCTTGTTTTACCTTTGAACGACCAAATGCCTCAATGCCGTTTTCAGAGTGCTGAGTCAGCCTCAATTTACATACACGTTGGATATCAGCTTAATTTGCTTTAATAGGGTCCATTTCTGCAAAATGCATGAGCATTTGGAATGCTCAGTGTTTTATAGGTGAACCAAATATCAACAGCAAATATACACAACGTAACAGGTAAAACATGAAACGAAACACACATAAGACAAGAACTTCCATACAAATGCCAAAATTAACACCATATTAAGCCCAAATCATTTCACAAAAAACGAGAAACATCGAAATAATATACTGCAAAAAATGCATCTTGAAACTAACGTGTGTACCTTTATTTCTGCAACTCGTTGCTTTTTTCTTTTGATTTTTTCTCCAGCACCCTCGACGGCAGTGAATCCTTGCTTTCTTTTCTCGGTAGGAGGCTTGGACACTCTGCTTTCACAGCTGCTTCCGGATGTCAGGTGAGACTGATGTAAAGCTGCCTTCACAGCACCTCCAAAGAAGTCAGTGGATCTTTCAGGATGTATTCCGATCAACACAAACTGTCCTGAAGGAAACCGGGCCACATCACTGATGACCCCCGAGTCCATGGACTTTTCTGAGGTTTGGGAAACCCCAGTTGAGCAGCTCCACACTTCCTCACTTGGGTTTGCTAAAGGCATTTCTAAATCCAGAGGCTGCATAAACACATCATTAGCTACAAGTACTGTGGACACAGTTTGACTGAGACAGCATTGTGGATGTTCCATGGAAGTGAGATCTGCTAATGCAGAGCACATCTGGGTTTTGTAAGCCCAAGAACGAACCTCACTGTATGTTTGTTGTGGCTTTATACCAGTCAAACTACAATCTGAGTGTGTTGATGTTTCCTCCGAGTCTCCATCATAGGGATCTAGAAACTGAGAAAACAAATCTGTGAAAAGTACTGCTGCATTGAATGAATTGTCTAAGAACCGCAAGCCACACCGCAGAAAAATACATTTCATTAAACGCAACCATCAAACTGCAAATCATCCACAATGGTGCATTGGTAAGAGTGTTTTGAAAGTTCATAACAAAAAGGTGCATCCACCCACCAATAAAGTTTGTTATGAAGAAAATAATCCCACCATCACTAGAACCACAAGGATAACAAGATTGAATCAAACAAAAAAAATAGAATATTAAAGTTAGAAAGTGGGGCATCTGTGAAAAGTGGTACTAGACATGCTGTCCCAGGTGGAAATGCGGCAAATCTAACTTGTCACAGTCATAAACAAAAAATTATCAACACCCACTATTTTCTGATTATCTCCAATAATACATCAGGATTGAGGCAGAATAACTCAATATTGATTTTAGAAAAGTAACTTGTGTCTCAAAAGGTTTTCAAATCCACATTAGGTAAATCTCAATCAAATATATAGAGACGTTTTCATTGATTATGAAATCCTTTATTCTTGTTATTACAAAAATGGATCGTCCAAAAGTAGCCAACGTGTTTTGTCCCGTCTTGGGACTTCTTCAGGGCTACAAGACACAGATAATATATACATATTTAAAAACAATATATATACAAAACATCATTAAAATATGCAAACAAATGTGCAAATATCTAAGTGCATAACTAAGCATGTGCAAAACATCAGAATGTCAGGAGTACAATCCTTTTTCAAATCCGCTAAAACAATTATACTGTCTCAATCTCTTTAAATAATAATTGGTTAATTAATGCCATATAAGTTATTTACTTATACACACATCATATTTACTAAAGAGAGAAAGATCATGTATATTTTTTCCTGTGCACACATAGAACAACAGTTTTAAATGCGGCCCCCTATTTCTTCCTACATTGTCTAATCAGTGAAAGAGTTTGTGAAGGAAATAGGAATGAAAGAAGAAAAGGAAGAACAGAAGAATTTACATAAGACATCACATTAGGCGAGATAATGTGATCTCTAATACTGTTCATCATTTTCTTGCTAAAGAGAGGGACAAGCAAAGTAAATCGCGTTTTCCAAGTAACTGTATTACTATGGGGATACTGAGGACACGTTTTATCACAGGTATCAGAGTATTGTTTACCTTAATTTTAGTTTACTAGTTTCCTCATTTCAGACATTTTTCTAGGGTTCCAATAATAGATGTTGATATGTAATACAAGGGCCATATCGAATCAGTTTATTGAGGCTGTTCCAAGGATACTCATAAATGACTATCTAATTATATTCAAACATACCTTTACAATTTAAATGTTAATCACTGCTCCTGGGTTGCAGTTAAGTTAATCAGAAAGAGGTTCTGGCACATGACGGCCACCGCACCTTGTTAGCCATAACCAAATGGCGAATATATCTTCTTTTACAATTATATATTTTTTTAAACAATATATACATTTATGTCTGATTAAGCCTACTTAGTTGTATATGGAATGCATATATTGTTTCCAAAACAGTCCTTACAAGGTAACAATAGTTACGCCTGAGTCATGATGGAAACAGTCTTATTTTAAAAAATGTCACAAGGTACATATATCAGAGAGAAGCGTATAAGGGGACATGATTAATATTTGTAGTTATATTTGATACACTCCCATTTTCAAGGGAAGTTCAAAGATACAGCTAGGCAAGAAGAAAAAGAAGCCAATATCAAAAGGAGGAGAATCAGGAGGTGGGGACGAAAACATAAAACCAGGGGTCCAGACCAGGCAACAGGCCAGGACCACCCAGGTCAGAAAATAGATCAAGTAATGGGTGGGGACACTCCAGACACAGCAAGCGATCAAGATGCAAGTGAATTAAAAAGTGTGCATTTGTCATCAAGGCAAATAACGGACAATGAAATTAAAGTACTATGTGAAGGTTTAAATTATGTCCATCTGAAAAATGTAATTTTGTTAATGTACATTTGTTCAAATTCATTCGCAAATTGAACTTAAAACAATTTTTCAATGAACACCCACCTGTTTCCAGTGGCTTACCGAATAATGTAATCTAAATCAACTTTTTCCATTTCTGATATAGATACCATACAGATCATTGCATCCTTAAATGATGAAGAACAGTGTGGTGACATTAGGGAAATTGCGAGTGAACTAAACATTCAGGAAGATCTTACAGTAGATAGTGGTTTAAAATTGTCATCGATATTCATACCACTCAATCAGAAGGATACAGCCATTGATGAATTTTACAAAAAAGTAACTATAGAGTTACATAAATTAGAGGAGACCTACACCGGCATAAGATTTTATAAACCTCAACAGAATCTCACTAAAGCGGACAGAGAGATGATTCTAATTCTAAAGATGGACGGCAGCGTAGTAATATGAGAGGCCGACAAAGGAGGCAATATCGTTATATTGGACAAAAAAGATTACCAGGACGAAAATAATAGACAGTTGAATGATGTGACCTGTTATGAGAAACTAAAAAGTAACCCAAAACCTGATATTGAAAAGTAGATCAATGCCCACCTAAGAGAATGGCATGAAACCGGTCTGATTTCAGGCCAACAGTATAGATATTTACAGGCACAACACTCCAGATACCCGTGCATTTATGTCTTACCGAAAATTCATAAGACCCTACAAAAACCCCCTGGTAGACATATAATTTCTGGTAATGGAGGGCCCACAGAAGACATAGCTGATTACATAGATTGGTTCTTGCAGCCTTTTGTCAAGAATCTGCCATCATACTTTAAAGATAGCAAGGATGTGCTGTGTAAATTGGAGGACTTCCACTGGGACAGTGACAAACTTTTGTTCAGAACGATGGATGTGGAAAGCCTGTACACATGTATACACATGAAATGTGGATTGGAAGCCCTCAAGTTTTTTCTATACAAACGAAGTGCCAGTCATTTGGAACACGCGTTAATGTTGCTGAAGATGGCTGAATTTGTGTTGACAAGGAATGCTTGCCTGCACAATGGGACATGGTACTTACAAAATCAAGGGACAGCCATGGGCTCGGTGTTTGCTCCATCTTATGCAAACCTGTTTATGGGTTTGTTTGAGGTGGAGCATGCGTGTGGACCTGGGTTTATAAACTAGATTGACAAGATTATTTACTTCAGTCGTTACATCGGCAACATTTAGATGATCTGGCATGGGAATCTGGAAGACCTACAGGCAGATTATGCCTATCTGAATACTAACAGATTTAATGTCAAGCTTAATATGAAGTATGATAAAAAAGAGGTGGAATTTCTAGATCTTAAACTATACGCCAAACAGGGAGTCATTCACAGTGACATCTTCAGAAAACAAAAAGCCTGTAACAGTGTCTTACATGCCTCAAGTGCGTATCCACAATCAACACTAAATGCCATACCATTTGGTGAGATGGTAAGAGCACATAGGAACAGTAGTGAGGATGAATGCTTTCACAGCAATCTCAAAGGAAGAGGTGTGGCGCCGCGGCTAGGGTGACTGACTCCGGAATCTGGGGATCACGGTTCGATCCCCGGCACCGGCGGCAGATTAGCCCAGCACCATGTGACTCTGGGCAATAGCTTGCTTATCTTCCCGATGGCCCCCAGCGCCTAGAGACCCTTACGGGTGATTGTGCACTTTACAAATGTGGATTATTATTATTCAAAGGCATTAAAGAGAACTTCAAGGAGCGTGGTTATAACAACCACTGTCTTGAGAAAGTTGATATGAGAGCTAAACGCCTAGACAGAAAACAAACTCTGGTAGGAGGTGGAATTTCTGGGCAAAATAGGAAAAAGAATAACTCCAAAACAAAGGGAGAAGTACTATTCATTACACAATACAATTTGTACAGTAGTCATACTTTCAATATACTGCGCAAGAACTGGCACATTCTAAAGTCAAATACAATACCGGAAGGCGCAATAGCACATGAATCTCAAGTAGTATATTGTAAGGGAAACACCATCAAACAGAAACTATGCCCAAGTTATGTGAAAAGGAAAAGATTATAAACATCGATTAACAATCTGGTTGCCTGAAAAACCCGAAGGTTTCCGTGTGTGGAAACTGCTCTGTGTCAGCTAGGTAAGAACAAAGTTAAGGAATTCAAATATAATACTAACATCAACTACCAGGTCTTGTCCTTTATCAACTATAACACCACAAACACAGTGTATGTAATTGGATGTGCCTGCAATAAAATATATTAAGGGAGCAGCATACAATGCCTAAAAAAAAGAATACAAGAACCCGTAAGGGCAACTAAACATTGTAATGAGATGTACCCAATAGCAACACATATCCAACAAGATCACCCAGACAAAAGTAATATTTGGTTCCCTGCAATTGAACAGGTTGCTAAATGCGAAAGAGGTGGCAGTAGAGAACTTTCATTACGCCAAGCAGAGGCAAGATAGATATGCTGACTAAGGACTCTTTTTCAGGGCCTCAACTGTAATTCGGAGGGTCAATAATATTGTAATCACAGAAGTTGTGTGATATCATTCCTATATCAAGTTTTTTTCACGTACACCCCACAAGGACATAGGATACCCGAGGATGTCATCACACTATGCCGGGTTACCTCTGATCAATTGATTTTAAGCTTGTTCACTATCAATCCACAAAAGGACTATGGCCATTGCATATATGCAATTGTATTGTTAGTTTCTAATGAAATATAGGTGTCACCAATCTATTTTCGTATCTGATTGCATAATAGATGGCATCTTGGATTTATAACTGTGTTATCATACAAAGTTGTTTATGATGCGGTTGTGCCTTGTGATCATTATGCATATTCGGCTTGACATTATATGTAGGCACATTAGAAATGTGATACAACATTGGAAACGATAAAATATGAAAATCTATCTAATTTGAAAGGAACGATGGTTGCCATACACATAAAGCTCATAGCAAGATGGCCGTGCATGATAAAAGCTACCCCCTATGAATACTTACCCCCTATGAATACTTTAAGATGACTATCATTTGAGTAAGTCGCCCTTTTCAATTGTAATGAACAATGAGTGTGATACACGTTATATGTGCAAAGCCTAATATAAGGTGGCAAGTCAAAAACGACAGCTAAGTTGATTGCCGTAGAAGTAGGCCGTTCACACACACATTGTTATGAAGGAAATGAACAATGATTGTTAAATAAATAAAGCCCATTACAAGATGGCTGCCAAAGATAACAGTCAGCCAGTCCACGTCTGCACATGCGCATAACCAGAGGGTACTTGGAATTATGTCCGGATAGGTCTCTGTTTCACAATATGTTCGAAAATGACACAAAGATTAATTATAATATATCAAAAGTCTGTAATATATAAAACATTGACAAAAAGTTACTAACAAATCTAGTCACTTAGGGTAATATGTATGACATTTATCTTACATGCACAGTCTATTACAAGATGGAGGCCAAGGTGGAAAGGGTGTCTGTGCACTTTGCGCATGCACATACGATTACAGCCCGTATGAAGGCGCGCTCGAAAATGTGGTTGAGTTTGATTCCGAATGAGGGGGTTGCGCAGGGAGACTGACTATGTGCATCTACTAATCGACTATTGGGTAAGGAGATGTACTGCATTTAACTGTTTACATTTTAATAGTTAGTCAGTATATAATGGGGTCTATTATCAGCTTGGTAACCTTATGTGGGAAGTAGCATCTGGCTTGCACAATCTAAATCTGTAGTTTGAACTCAGAGAGAAATAGGACTGAAACTAAGACCTTATTTGACGGATATGTATAAAATCGCTGATTACTTTATAAATCAGGTTGCTTAATATATCATTTAAGGCACACAAACATTGCGGCCATAATACATAAATGTTACACTAGCATCGGTTACCGAGTTTGGTTACTTTATACGGGGAACAATATTTGCCTTTTGCAATTTAGACTTATGGTCAGAACTTAGGAAATTAAGTAAAATATCGATTATGATCTCATAATTTGATGGATATAGACAAAGCTAATAACTGACTCGAAAATTATGCCATTGAATATACTGTTTGAGGCATGCAAATATGGCAGAAAAGAAACTGAACCACAGTATGATATATTTTGTGTTTCACTGTACTTCAATTCACTTGCCTAACACTGGCTGGCTGTTATCCAATCAGATGCAGATACCTTGTGATGATATATCACTATGCATAGTACTTTGTTAGAGTATGCCGGTCTGTTTCAGACTGTGTATCAAATAAAAATAAAAATATTGCTCATGTCCCCTTACAGGCTTCTCTCGGATATATATACCTTGTGTCATTTTTTTAAATAACACTGTTTCCATCATGTCTCAGGCAAAAATATTGTGCCCTTGTAAGGACTGTTTTGAAAACAATATATGCATTCCATAAACAACTAAGTAGGCTTAATCAGACAAACTTATACATTGTTTAAAAAATATATAATTGTAAAAGAAGATATATTCACAGTTTGGTTATGGCTAACTAGGTGCTGTGGCTGACATGGGCCAGAACCTACTTCTGATTAACTTGATTGGAACCCAGGACCGGTGATTAACTTCAAAATAATAAAGGTATGTTTGAATATACTTAGTCATTTATGGGTATCCTTGGAACAGCCTCAATAAACTGATTAGATATGGCCATTTTAATACAGATCAACTCATTATTGGAACCCTAGAAAAAAATGAATGAAGAAACTAGTAAACTAAAATCAAGGTAAACAGTACTCTGATACCTGTGATATAACGTATTCTCAGTATCCCCATAGTAATACGATTACTTGGAAAACGCGATTTACTTTGCTTGTCCATCTCTTTAGCAAAAAAATGATGAACAGTATTAGAGATCACATTATCTCGCCTAATGTGATGTCTTATGTAAATTCTTCTGTTCTTCCCTTTTCTTTCATTCCTATTTCCTTCACAAACTCTTTCACTGATTAGAGAATGTAGGAAGCGATAGGGGGCCTCATTTAAAGCTGTTGTCCTATGTATGTACAGAAACAAATCTTCATGATCTTTCTCTCTTTAGTAAATATGAAGTGTGTATAAGGAAATAACTTATATGATTTATTTTTTGCTTAGTAAAAGAACATGGCATTAATCAATCAATTGTTATTGAAAGAGATTGAGACAGTATAATTGTTTTAGCAGATTTGAAAAAGGATGGTACCCCTGACGTTCTGATGTTTTGCACATGCTTCGTTATGCACTTAGATGTTTGCCCATTTGTTTGTGTTTTTAATCGTGTTTTGTAAATATATTGTTTTAAAATATGTATATATTATCTGTCTTGTAGCCCTGAAGATGTCCCAAGATGAGACGAAACGTGTTGACTACCTTTGGAGGATCAATTTTTGTAATAACAAGAATAAAGGATTTCATAATCAACTAAAGGGTCTCTATATATTTGATTGAGATTTACCTAATGTGAATTTAAAAACCTTTTGAGACACAATTTACTTTTCTAAAATCAATATTGAATTAATATGCCTCAATCCTGATGTATTATTGTAGATAATTAGAAAATAGTGGGTGCTGATCATTTTTTTGTTTTGAATGTGTGGATATTCTCCACTGATTGGGGATTAGGAGGCTTTTTCCCCTAATCATAGCACAGCGTAGATAGTACTCTCACAGTGTAACAGGTGCAGTATTTAATGGCTCCTTTGTAAATCTCTAACTTGTCCCAGTGTAGTTTGCAATTGGAGACAGTATTATAATGAATGATGGCAGAGAAGCAAAAGGGGAACTTAGCAGTCAACACCAATAGCGCTGAAAAAGGGTGACTGTGACCGAACAAGTATTCAGCCATTTGCGCGAAGGAAGAGAAATGCTTAACATCAAGCTTAGCTGCTCGAATTAGCTTTAAACTGCACAGTGAACTTATAGAGTTAATTGCTGGTTGAGAGTTTAAGTGAGCCAATGGGAGGAAGGGGAAAGGAACACATGGACCAGGTAATTAGCATGCATTTACTTGAGAGAGACAGCAATATATAGAGGCAGTGAAATGGGGGAATACTGCCGCTCTTCCACTTCCCACATACATACAATTTGGATCAGGGGGGTTAAATATGAACAGTATCAATTCAAGCATTTTCTTACATTCAGCTTGTCTGTGACTATTTGGAGAAGCAAAGTGCGTCAGTGTTTGTACTTCTGCAGACAGTTATTGCATCAGGATACTGGGCTTCCAGAAAACAATATCACAATGCAAGATGAACAGACAAAATAAATGTCAGGTTGTCAGTAATAAAAAGAAAGGCATTTTCCAGGACAACCTTAACAAACGGCTAGCAATAGCAAAAACCTCATTGCATTGACCACAGACAGTATCAACCACTGAATTACAAATATGTTAATAATATAGCACTGCACCTCCAAAAGAATTTTCTAAAATGAACAAAAAAAAAACCTAAAAAAATCTTATCCTCCAACTGCTTATCTTGTCAGAGTGAACATTCCTCCTAAGCAGCATGAACTAAACAACCTCTCAAATCTAAGAGCTCTAGTCCACACAAAGTCACTTTCAATCAACAAATGCACTCTCATACCCCGCATGAGCAATACCATTTACAATTTGCACAAACAACTTGATCACTACCCTCAGCATAATTCCTCCATTTTGGATAGACTACATCAACGTCATTCAACATCCTTCATTTCGATTACAAATTAAAAATGCCAGCTCCCGACATCTTCAGAAGAGGAGCATTCAGAAACATGAAATCAATCTGACCTGGGATATTTGTTCCAAAATGTGTCCGTAGAGAAGAAACCCTTTTCCCTAACAATACAACAGACAGGCAGAATCCCAGTCATCAAGCAACTCCTCAGACACGGAGAAAAAAAGCCTTGGAAAACAACATTGAAGATAGTAAAGAAAAATGATTGCCCTTTGAACAAGAATTTGCAATGCAATAGGTCTCGCATTTGCAAGAGTTTAAACTATTGCCATTGTAAATGACAATGTCTTTTAATTATATTTTAAAAAACAACACAAACATAAAAGGCATTGTCATTTACAATGCCGATAGGTTAAACTCTCGCAAATGCGTGACCTAATGCATTGCAAATGCTTGTAAAAGTGCCCCATGCTGTGCTTCCACTTTAATGGCGACTGCTCCCCTTTGGTTAGAAGAGTCGCATCAAAAGAAAGGTGCGTGGCCGCTATTAAAGTGAAAGCACTGTATGGGGTGCTTTTACTAAAAAAAGCATTTGTCTATCAAGCTGACAAACAAATGTATTGTTTTTGTGAAAGTACCCCGTCTCGACCCAAAACTATTTAGTAGGCTGAATTCTTATTTTGCTAAATTAGATAACGCAGCTGGAGAGAACAAAGGCAACCCTTTGTCTACACGTTCCGCAGAAGCCTCAATATTTGCTAAATGAGGTCAGCAGGCAGTAAAAGAAAATTACATTGTTAGAAATATTTTAGTCCAGAAATGCAATAATTTTAAATAAATCATTAGTTTGATTAGAAATGAGAAGAAAGGAAATCACCCCTTCCCCACACACACACACAAACTGACAAACGTTTTGTGGCAGTCATGTTTCCAGTCAAAATGCATGCATTAACAGCAAAATGTATATGTTTCGCTCGCCCACTATTTTTTATTTTAAAGGGAAAATCTAGTTTAACATGTCCCTCTTAGATAAAATCTAATAAAGGACATCGCACTAAAGAGTGAAATTCCTGCAAAAACAGGGCATTTCCTGTAGAGCTCTTCACATATTTACTATATTGTAGTTATTCATGGGTTAAAGGGGCTTCTGACATTCCAATTCTTGAAGAACAACAAAAAACAGCTCAATGTTAAATTTTGTATGCATAATAACTTAAGACTAGAGATATGAAGAAATTTATATGATGAAGTACTCACCTGCTAGGAAGACACTGCATATTCTCTCTAAAAGAACTACTTTTAGACTGGTGAATTGTGGGTTTTGAAGCATAATGGGAGCTGGATCACAGCATACCCTCTGACTCCAAGTTGTTAAATTAGATTTATATTTGGGAGCACTGGGGAATGTGGCATGGAACATACAGTCAGATGCTTCTGTTTTCCTAATGGCTCAGTGGCATTTCTCTGCAGAGTATATAAAACAGTGGGGTTGTTTTACTTTCCTTAAGTCATAATACAAAAGACAAGCTATGGTGGTGAGATGGAGACCGATTCTGCGATAGGAGAGGACTTTATTAAATTGTCATAATAGTGGATGCCAAACAATACTGAAAAGGGAAGGCAAGAGAAGGACAGAAGATAATCTCCTCTACACTATCACTTGTAGAACAAAAGATACAGTGTGGATAGAAGGTGCTACAATGTGCCGAGCTGTTCGGTCGGCCTGTTTTGCTGCAGATAAAAATAAAACAAAAATACTTTTTTTTTTAAAATACAAAAATCAGTATTGCTTTTTCCCCTGATATAATGCACTATGTTATCTTAGGGTTTCAGTCACAGTGGCTCTTACTTTTGTGTCCTAAGAGGTACAGGTAGTGTGGTGCGAGCAGGGCTACTGTGTACACTGTGCTTGAATCGCACAAAACGACCAGGAGAGGAGATAAAGTAAAGCTGTATATTGGAGATGATTTGGATTCAACTGTGGATTTATTCTTTACAAGGTGATTTATTTACAAGATTTAGTGGCGCACAAGAGAAACATTATAAGGAGGTTCATTCTCTTCATTGTAGCTGTCCAAAGTAAACTATATATAATTATTTTTGCATTTGCTTTCATTATCTTTTTACCTCATACCAATAATAAACATATATAGCCAACCTAAATCATCATCACTTGCTAAGTTCCAATTCTTACCCTACTTGAGATCTACTCTGTCCAACCCCTTTGGGTACTTTTTTGTGACAAGGTAACCCAACCAGTTAGCTGTGGACCGTGGGTATATACTATTATACAGGAACAAGGGTCCTTAGCATTTTAGATAAAACTCAAAAGTAATGAAATATAGGCCATAATTGGGGACTATATTTTGTCACTGTCCAGCCGGACAGGACGTTTTATTTTTAACAATGTAATTCTTGTAAAGGGGATAACAAGGCACAATCCTGTACCACACAAAAAGGAAACACAAGAAAAAATGAAGAATTTTTGAGAAAACAGGCAAAAGAACGAGCAAATGTTGGCCACTTTAAAATCAGTGTTACATTCAAGGTATGCCAAACAACTGCCAAGACACAACAAATTTTACACAATGGTTTAGGTTGTGAGGCAATTAACATAGTCGACGTTTCGATCCCTAGTGCTCAGTTAAATGGGACCATCATCAGGACTGACAAATTTGAAGTATTTGCCTGTCAAAATCACGCAATAAGCAATTGTTAACCGCCTGTGGGAAAATAAAGGAGGAAAAAGACGACAGAAAAAAAATGTTTTAGAATTCAAACAATTTTTCTAGAAGAGAGTGTTCAATAGACCTGAAAATTCTAGGATCACACATGATAACATAAACTGTTGTACTCGGATTCGATCTATTCGTGTCTACACAGGTGACGTACTCGTGGTGGGTTTGTTTACAGTTAAACCGACGTGGTAGTGACTTGTGTGTAGCTCCATGCGACGTTAAAAACGAATTGATAACAAGGATAAGAAAGTTGTCTCGGTTGCGCACTTTATTTGAACTTATTGTGAGTGACTAAGACATGCAGTCAGCGTCCATTTGTGGAATGACCGGAGGGGCAGTAAGGGCTTACCCAGGGTCGGCGGGGGTGGCGACCCTCTTCGTGGTGGTGGGGGAATTGTTGGGCATCCACCTGAAACCAAACGGGAGTTTTAGATTTCTAAAGGTCCTAAGGGCGGGGCTGTGCGGGGCTCAATATCCGGGACAACAGTTACCTTATGGCTTCGTACTGAGCAAGCTCCGTTTGGCGTAGTCAGATGCTCGTCGATTGAGTACGTTCCCTATGGGGAAACGGAATAGCATAAGGGTGGTGGTATTTAAGGCAAATAAGCACAGTTGAGATATCGGGAAGCCGGGACCACTCGGGGTCGCTGGCCGTGTGCATTCTTACCTGAGGGCTTGTGGACCAAGCTATGTCACGGTCGACATAGTCGAGCAGCGGGCGGGGAATTCAATGTCCGGTCCGGCGCTGTGTGTGCAATTGGGGCCATTGCGCTGAAGTAAGCATGCCGAGCGGCGTCTGCTGACGTCAGTAATGGGCGCCATCTTGGGATGGGAGTCATTGACAGGAACTGTGCGCCATGTTGGGTTGGTGTTGGACTGGCCGCACCGCACCCGTCTCCACACCTCCGCTTGCCAAAGAAGCATGCTGAGAAGAATCATGATCTACATATGTGGTTTTCACTGTATTCTGGTTCCTGGTAGACCTCACACATTGTTGGCTATTAGGCACAGCTGGGGTTTGTGGCACGATTTTTGCCTGTCCCACTGCCCCAGTAGAAGGAATGTAGTGTTCTTTTTCAAGTAAGCTGCTCATACTGCCACTATTTCCAGCTGCTTGATAAACAAGTCCAATGGGGCTAGAGGGAAGGCTGCCGACAAGAAAATAGTTCTGTGTAGACCCAACACGGAATTGCCTTTTGTATGCACTGTGCTGTGCTGTGCTGTCCTTGGTGTAAATTAAGACACAAAGAGGTGTAAGGAGAGAGGAGCCCACTGAAGGGGAGGGGGCCGAGGGGAGCAGGGCTGCCAACTTCAGAGTGGGTAAGGGCGGTGCGGCTTTGGAGGTCAGTCCAGAATGACCTAGTGCACAAGCGCACCTATTGAAAGTGGGAACAAAGAAAGCACAGTAAAGCGCAACATTGCACACTTTAAAAAAAAAGCAAAACAGAAAGCTGCTCCACATCCGGGGAAGAGACCTGGGAGGGCGAGGGCTGCCCGCGCATGAGCGGTACCTAGAAAATTTGTGTGTTCTGCGGCTCGTGCCCAGTGGCGGTGCGTGCAGACTTCAAAAGCCGCCGGACTTTAATGAGTGCTGCGCGGCTCGTGCGGCACAGGGAGGGGGCCGCCAAAGCGCCCAAGGCAAAAAAAAGCAGTACAGGAAGTTCGGCAGTAGCCCACCCCGCCTTCGTTAATGCTGCATGGTGCGGCCAAAGCAAGATTTGAGGCGGGGCTCCTGTGAGCAAGACGGAGCTTCGCGTGTTGCTGCAGTGACCGGCTGAACCGAGACCTGCCGAGAAGCAGCGCAGAGTCCCCACAAGAGCCGGTAAGTGGGGCATGCTGTACGTGTGGAGCACGCGTGAGCATTAAAAAAAAAATGCAATTGCAGGAGGCTGCTGAGGACGGAAGGGGACATGAGATGTGCACATTGCGTCTCTGTATGTGCGTGTTCACAACCTCCATTCGCCCCTGCGCATACCCACCCCCTGTTTGCCTTCCGAGGCAAGTCAGTAAGAATAGATCTCGCTGGCGACAGCGCTTTCGCACTGCATCGCCAGGCGAGACCTAAAAATGATATCTAAAACACAGTTGCTTGGAAAATGAGAGAAAAAAAGGTTACTTGCCTGTGTTAACAATATTGCTGGTGGAGACATATCGTCCCACAGATTCCTCAACTGATGAATCATTCTTCCAGACTTCACACTGGTTTTGTAAACTTTTCTCCAGCAATAGATCTCCAGCACTGCCAGGTGGCACAGTGTGGCTCCAGCAGGGCCAGACTGTCACCGGGCGTTTTGGCATGCTGCCGAGCTGGAGGCTGATGTTACTGCGGTGGGGGCTAATTTCGTTGATGGAGACCTGCGTGAGCTTTGAAATAGACAAAGCAAAACGAATTTCGTTCAGCACACGCAGGTCCCCGTCAACGAAAAATCAGCCCCCAGCTCGGCAGCATGCCAAAATGCCCGGTAGCCAGTCCGGCTCTGGGCTCCAGTTGTGTATCCACCTCCAGACATAACAGGTTATGCACCAACCAGCATAATGGCACTCGCAGCTAAAAGAAATTCGTACCCCATTAAAGCATGGGAAGAGGAACCAACGCGCAGAGATAGCGACAAATGCAGCATATAACATATCTGCATACCAGGGGATCTTATTAGTCATGGCACTAACTACTCAGGAAGGTAGGGAGGGCAGTGAGGAATGTGCAGGAAGATTATGGATTAACCAGAAAAACTGTTACAAACTGTAACTAACTTCTTCTACTGCAGATTCATCACTTTATGAATGAGTTGCAAGGCAATACCACCCTGCAAGGTGGGATTGAGTACTGCTGGTCAACCAAGATTCATGCAACATTCATAAGGCAAAGTACCTGTACATTGTACACCTAAGTTGTGAGGCAGTACTTCCTGGTAAAAGCATGCAAAGTTTACCTGCCAGGATCCAGGTTCAGTGTAAGGAGGCAGCCTGGATGCCTCTGGAGAAAGCTGTTGAGGCAACTATGAATGCCCTTTGGAAGGTCTTTCTTGGCCAAGGAGCATCAGATTTTGATACAGAGAATGACTCAGTGCAAAATGGAGCACTTGGTCAACGAATTGTACTTATTAGTTCCAGCGAAGCCCACAAAGAGCTGCTTATCCACTCACTGTAGGACTGCCCTTTTAGATAGTCCGGCACTGCCAGATAGGCCAGCTTGAAAGGACCAGAGTATGGATTTTTTTATCCCATCAGCCCACAGAGGCAAAACCAAAATGGGCCACACACTGACCCTTCTGGCAGTGCCATATTGCCAGACTGCCTGAAAGGCCAGTCCAACACTGTATCAATTCTGCCCAGATAAGTGTGATTGATCTAGCAGGCCACCGAAACATATGGGGTCCAGTCTACACAGTCGCTCCTTGTCCTTGATCGAGTGTGGAGGAGGACTAGAACTTGGTCTGCTAGACCACAATGGTGTCCAGGCTGGTGCTTTTATTAAGTTTTGCAACAGACTGCGTAGTTCCCCGGAAAACAGTCTTGAGATCAAACTCTGGAACGAAATATCGACCAGTACATCAAGCCAAAAACAAAGGCTCCACTTCGATCAATCCCTACAGCTCCTTGGAATCTCGGAATACTGGGGGACAAACCCTTCACAACAGGCACTGAAGAGAGTAATCAAGCGAAGCATCTGGCTCTGGTACTTCCATTCCGACAGAGCAAAATTATCCAGAAGGAAGCACGCTTGGGCCGTTGTCTCAGAATACAAACCGGGAGTCGAGTCATCCTACCTATCAAGTACTTATTCAATCTTCTGGAAGGTCAAATTTATGGCCCTAAGGCTAGGCGAATGGCCTTTTTTAAGGCATTTACCGCAACGGCGGCGCCCTAATCAGAAAATCAAATGCAGGGAATGCGGCTACCACTCTGAAAGTCTGGAGCACCACTCTGAAAGTCTGGAGCACATATCCTGCGCATGCCCAGCTCTGGTACAAGACAGAAGGACCTTACTGAGAGCGGAGTGGATTAAATTAGGCGTTCGTACATGTCGTCAGGCAATAATGGCAGCTAGGAATCAAGAAAATATACATCTGAACATTCGGTAAACCAAATTTGTTGCCAGAGCTGTAAAAACGTTGGGGAAAGAAAAGGCAGCATTTCTTTTGCCGGTTGGCCCAGACATCACCCTGTAATAAAAAATTAAGCGGCCACTGGCCCCCCTCAGCAAGGCCTACATGGACACCGTGTTCAGCATCCCAAAACAAGCTGTCATATTGACTTGTCTCCCTTTTTTAAACTTTCTTAAAACCACTCTGTGACTGTCATGTTACTTAACTCCATTAGTGCTAAGGCAATTCCGCCCCTGGGTGCTGTTATTCCAGATTTCCCATTGTTCATGACGAGCTCAGCTCGTCATCAGCACAGGAGCAGTGCACTGCAGGACGAGCTCAGCTCGTCATGAGCATGGAAGGGGTTAATGAGCTTGATCTGTAAAAGACAAACGTACATTCGGACAATTTTTAAATTATTATTATTTTTTTTTTCAAAACAGATTTTATTGAAAGATTGCACACCAGGCGCAGCACTACGTAACCCGGAGGGACAATTTTTTTATTTTATCCAATTCTATTGCTAGACTACTGCACTGCTGTTGTACTAATCAAAGTTCCTTTTCCGCTCCTTTTTAAATTAATACATGTATACGTGAGTCATACGGTTTTAACATTTTGTTATGATTTTTAAGTAATCAAACAATAACATTTGAACTTGAACTTGAGTGTGGAGGAGGAAGGACAGAAGGAAGGGTAATAGACTGGGCCATGCAAAATACAGAGACCACCATGGGTAAAAAGGATGGTCAGGTTCGAAGAACTAATTTATCCCAAAACTGTGAATGATGGACAAATGGATAGGGTCAGAAGTACTCTGACCCCATGAGCTGAAGTTATCACAAAACTGCATTCTGGGTTGAAGTCACAATGGACAACTGTAAATCAGCTCAAAAGGGGTGCCATCAAGATTATAATCTCATAAGGAAACAACAAAGTGTGAGGAAACAAGTAAAGCAAACCTCACCACTAAACAATGAAGCTTAATCAGGCAGACACATAGAGACAGACGAAGCCGACAGCCATCAAATGTAGCAACCACCATACCCTATTATGCAAGGTGCAAAGCAAATCAAAGGTCCTCGGAAAGGCAATATTTAACAGTGTGGGTGATCAGAATCATGTGTCAATGCCCTTACACAGCACTTTTGACAGATGCAGATTTGGCAGAAATGTTTATAGCATGTTCAGTTAAACCCGAAGGCATTTGCTAGGGAACCACTGAGATGTAACTATATGGCACAAAACTGAGGACAATTCCATTTCCGGGTCAAGATGAAGAGCTCCACAGATGGAAACACCAATATGTAGATGACCACACCGCTGCAAACTTTGAGGTGTAGCTTCCAGTCATGATCGTCTAATGAGAGGAGACTGAGCATCCGCCTTCAAAGTGAGGAAGCCTGCTGGGTGAGCCGCTACCAAAGCACCCCCGAGCTCCACACCGTCACTTCTCTTATTTCTAAGGGGAAATCGCCTCCCAACAGAGGGTCTATGACCACACACCGTGCAGTCTGTTAATATAATAGATGATGGTAGTATTGCCCGGCAAAATCTGAATGTTGCTTTCAGAGATGGAATTTGTCAGACGCTCATAATGCTCAAGTATCTGGGACCTTCGACTTCACTGGAGAGCCATCACCTTTATCTGGCGGGTGGCACCAACTGGATGAGTTTTCTTTGCCTCCTATTCTTATGCAAGACCTGCAGAACCAGGTTCTTAGCTAGCATTGAAAACCTTGAAATCATCCAAGAATCAACGATTTTCTGAAGAGAAAGAAAGATCTTCATGTAGGTTGTGTCCAGAACCTCCCCTATGAAGATCAACCTGTGCGTAGGCGATCGATGTGAATATTGACGTTGATGGTAAAGCCAAAATCATGGACGAGTCAACAAATGCAGGGGACTCCATTTTCATAAGCAAGTCTTTCAAGTATCAAAATACATGGATTTCTGACAACTGTAATGAAGCCCCCACCACTGCCAGCACTTTTGTAAAGACACATGGAGAAGTCGGTTCAAATTTTAGAACTGAAAACTGATACCATAGTGAACCTCAAGTAATGTATTTGGGCAGAAAGAATTGGAAGATGAAAATAGGCATTTGGAAGATCCAGAAATGTCAATCAGACTCCCTCATTCACGGCCAGTAAAACTTGGCTCAGGGAGAGCATTGTGAACTTGTCCTGCCAAATGAATAAATTCGGAGGACAAACTCATGGATGGTCTCAGTCCTCTGTCCTTCTGGGAAACTAAAAAGTAAAGAGAAAAGTGCGTGCCAGTTCTTGCCCATTTATACAGCAAAGCTAAGACTTCCACTGCCAAACTAGAGGGGTTTGGTGGAGAGAACCTCCTGTTGGAAGGAAAGTAGTCTAGAGGAATAAACAGAATGTACAAAGGCGTAGACTTTACATATTAGCTGGATGGCTCAAAGATCCATAGGGATTACTTGTCAATTGGTAAGTAAATATGAACCCTACCACCCTATGTGAGTCAGAGTGGTGTAGAGGCACAGAGCTAGATAGAATGGCAGGAATGTATCTACAGCTGTTGGTGTTGCTCCCTAGGTCTATCCCAGCCTTAAAAGGAGGTAAACAGGGGTGCTTTAGCTACTGAGGTGTCTGGACAGGCTAGGAAGTTTGTCTCTGCTGATACCGCCCCCCCCTTGGGTAGTCACGTAACTTTCTATACTGTTAGTGGAATTGTTGCACCAGTAAGGCTAGTCCAAATAATGCAAGCTGTAGCCCTCCTGTTTTTGAAGAGGTCCAAAAAGTGTCTGATTTTTCCCAGTTCAGCCACTCACCATCAATGGGCATGCCCATGAGCATCGCTTGGACATCTCCATAGAACCCAGTGAAACATATCTAAGTGTCCCAACACAGCGCAACAGTTCAGTCCACTGATCGAGAAACAGTGTCCACAGAGTCCAGTCTGCACTTCAAGATCTGTTTGGCTTATCCAATCCGTTATTGACCAGGTACATATGATAGAGCAAGATTTCGCATCGCGACTTGCTCAAGTCAAGAACCTCGAAAATCTGTTATAATCTCGTAACTTAAATTGTTTGTGTTACTAATTTTATGTATTTTGAATGTGCGTGGGTATCATAGAGATGCTTGCTTATGTGTTCTACTAATACGATTAATTCTTGTCCCTAAAATGGCCGCTGCTTGACTTTCCTCTTCTGCGCATGCGTCAGTCACACTCACGTGACTTCGCGTAGAGATAGTTTTGGAGGGAAAGGGTGCGCATGCGTAATAAGCAATAAGATGGCTGTGCTTTGATAACGTGGTGAAGCTTTGTGCTGCTGCTCTTGTGACATTGTTCGTTGTACTTACCATTAATGCATAGTATATTTTTATAATGATGAAACTAAAGTACGACATCCTGACATGAAGTACATTCATTTATTTTTATGTACTAATTTGTTTTCGCTTACTTTTCATGTATCACGGGAAATGGGGGTCCGAATGGGTCGTGAGCCATTTTGAAGGTCCTTTCTGCGCATGCTCCAGATGCAAGGCCAGAGTCAACCATGGACCGTGGAATACAGCCAGCTGGCAGCCACAGTCAAGAGGCTCCTGAGAGCGCTACCTCTGACCCAGGAGGATGGAGCCAGTGTTCCTAGACTGATACAATTGTAGTCATTTGAATTGTATTCTGTGCGACTTTCTCATGGGAACCCCAATCTTGCTAGGTGGCACCTTAACATGCAAATTAGGCCTTAGAATAGTCTGTTCTGATTGGTGTGTTAACCAAATCCTACCTTAGGACCAATCGAAATTTGGGGATTCTGACACTTTGCAACATTTGGGGGGTGGTACACTGACCCAAAAGAGTATATCTAGCCTAGGTTCACCTAGGGAAATTGTCCGACTTGTCTGAATAGCTGACCTGTCACTGACCCAACGCACTCAATAGGGGACTTGATACAGAGGTGCTGCGGAGCTCTCTGTCCGAAATTTGACCATAGACTGAAGGTTTTATTGAACCTTAAGTGCTGGCGGAGCACTTTGCTGGGGAATTCGCTGACCCAATCGGGGTCCTGACTGATAGCTGCAGAGAGGGTGGAGCACAGGCGTTGCTTCCGAACTGCGGGTGCTGGTCGTATCCTGGTGGTCCTGTCCTGATCCTAATCTGGGTTTCCTGTCCTGTCCTGGGGTGTCCATTCTGCACCTGCTGTCCCACTGAGGTTTATCCTTCCTTGAGGGTTTTCCTGTCCTTAACTGACCCGTGGCCAGGGTTGGTTTTCACACCAGTCTAGGTAAATATCGCTCTGAGTTCTTAAAACTGCACCTTTCTATTTTTCTGTCTTTGCTTCAATAAAGACATACCCTTTGCATATGTTAATTTTCCATGTTTTTCTCTGCAAATCATTGCATCTCATTAAAGTCATTTACAGTTTGCATTTTCATAGCATGTTCCTATGTTCCCCTGCCTTTTAGTATAAATCTCACCATACGGTTTATGAATTAATTAATGTTTTACAAATTTCTCTTAAATATTGAATCGAAGTAATAACGTTAGATTTATAGCGTGTTGCACTTTTACCTTCCATAGATGTATAAGTTTTCTAGTGTCTTTTCTCTCGAAATATGACCTAATGATAAAATCCTAAAACGTGCATAAAATTCATAGCATTAGTACCCTCTCTCGAATTTCATTTCCGTTATTTCTGAATTCCCTCATTATAGGGTTAGATGGTTACCTGTATACTCTTCCTATATGGTTATGTGCTCTTCGTTATTCTGATTATAGATTGCCTCATTACTATAAACTGTATGATTGCAGAATCTGAAATCTAAGATAAATCTTTTAAAACTTCTAGTTATCCGTGGTCATTTCATGAAATAAAATACAATAAAGTTGGGTTTGTATTTTGCTGCCTTTCCTTTTACAGCTAGCTCCCTGACCCATCGTGGTCATAGGTACCCATAACGGTGGATGGTAAGTTGGGTACACTGGAAATAAATCGAAAGGGAACTCACAATTATTGGTAGTGGATTGCGTGGTCATCTGATCAATGTGTATGATAAAGTAAAGTATATGGGCCCGAAGCCAGAAGTGGCGAAATTATTGGTCGGGTGACCCGCGATCTCTAGCAGTAATTTTTCTGGTAGCATCGAGGATGGTTAGGGAATAGTTAAAGGTTAGGTAGGACTAGTTAGTCTAGCTAAGTCGGATGCTGCTATAAGAGTAGGCGCTTCAAGAGAATTGATCACTCGCTTGAAAATTGTTTACTTTGAAAAATTATGAAATGTTTTAAAATTGTTGTTCTTGTTATTATACTGTTATATGTATTAATCCATTCGTACGTAAACCGTTTTTATGTTGTTAAGAATCCCCGGGGAATTGAATAGCGAGAGGTGAATAGAATCCACTTGCTTTGAGGTCACCAGCCCAAGGAAAGTTGGTGCAGGTTAGGCAGAACTGGAAGCACTAACTAGGGTTTTCCTGAATGTATGATTGAATAAATGTTAGTGACGAGGTTCATTGGCAAAATTCCTACTGTGGCATAACCTAGTGAGGGTCGCACCGGTTAGAGTAGCAGGTTCATCGGAGCTCGAGTGAAAGCAAAGGGGTTCGCTAGGGAAACTTTAGGCTCGGATATATCCCGGAAAGGTGGATGAGTCTAGGGGAGTAACAGGTTCTCCAATGATAGTGTGAAGGGTAGGCAGAAGAGATCTACTCGTAGTGAGTGAAAAGTAAATGGAAGTAGTTTACTTGCAGTAAAACAAATCTTTCCTGTCTAGACACTTGAGCACAGTGGCGAATGTGTATTCGTTGTTAAATAACTAAGCACTGAACACTTTAGAAAGTAAGAAAGTTTCCGTTACCTTGTGAAGGAGGGAGTCAGTCGCGAAGCGGCTCTGACGTCCTTCCGTGCCGCGCTGGGATTGGTAGGCGTAGCGAACTGGTAACAGAGCTGAAGAATTGTAAAGGAGGGGCGAGCGCCAGAGCGTGGGAACTGTCTCGCGAAAAAGGCCGCGCACCTATTGGTCGAGATTTTTTGAACTCGTGCATTTCATTGGTCGCACGAAAATAATAGACGCGCTCGGATTGGAAGTGATTTTGTAAACAAAATCACTCGTAAAATCGTATGTGGCATTCGTATAGACCGCATACCAGACCTGATCCAAGTTATATGGGATTTGAGAACGATCAGTGGAAAGGCGTCAAAAACGACATTATGTACGGAACTAAGAGAAAAGTGTCTCTTGTAAACAAAGTGAAGAATTATTTCAAAAAGGACAAGCCGATTAAAACTAGAGAAGGTGTTGTCATACCGCAACCAAATACTCCCGCATCTTTCATGATGTTCGATAAAGGGTACAACACATGTGTATGGTTGGAGAATTGGGTGGAATACACAAAAGATGACGGAGTATTGGCTTTTCCGTTAGATGGAACATTTAACAGCAGAATTCTATTCAATTTGAGAACCTGAATGAATGATTTACATCCCAGACCTAGATTAACGCAGTATGAAACGCTAGAGGAATGGGAAATCGAGGCTTTCGAAAGGGATAAGCCACGGATGGATAAAGGGTTAACTAAATTTTATCCAAAATTGAAGCAGGAAGCACGAGCTAAAAAGAGGAAACAGTGGAGGCAGAACATGATAGTGGAGGGATTGTTTCCCATGCTGCCAGCAGATGATCCTTCTGGGGGAAAGAAACGGTTGGAAAAATCTAAACATTGGGTACCCATCGGAGAGTCGGATGATGAATTATTAGATGACCTATGTACGAGAAGTCCGCCTCCTTATAATGAAGGACATCGACCTTCCAGTGCAGCAGGTATTTCCCGAAGACTTCCTCCTCAGGAAGAAGTTAGGTCCGCAAGTGTAGGAGGGGGTTACCACATACCTCCCTATACCGAGAGTCTAGGACCAGTGGATACCAGAAACATTTACCCCAGAATGTCAGCTAGTGGGGAGATAGGATATTCCCATGAAGGAGATTTTTGTTCTCGACCTCCCTAAGGAGGCGAGATGAGACCCTCAAGTTCAGGAATGCAGTTATTACAGCCTCAGTATGAGGAAGAACGAAGATCCCTAGGTACAGGAAGTTTATTCCCAAGACCAAATTATGGTGAAGGACCTAGTGAGACTCATCCCACTGCCCCAAGTTATGCTCCCACACTAACCCCGCAGGTGTTACATGACAAATCCATAGAGAGATTACTGGAAGAAAAGGAGCGGGAGGTTCTAGCAAAACAGAGAGCTGAGATCATTCAGAAAATGAGCCAGTTAAATACCAGTCCTGAAGCATTGACAATCCCAGTAACAATCGGACCCGTAGTTTCATTGTACGGGGATCGGCATGAAAGTCCAAAACCTCCAGTCATTACTCCCGTTATAGCACAGCCCAGACCAGAACCAATATTTATAGATGAACAGACGAGTGAGTGTGAATCTGAGGTCTCACTGATGGATCTGCCCATTAGAAATACAGGGAAAAGGATGCAGAAAAGACATAATCCTTTCAATGCGAGGGAGATTCAAATGGAATCGACTTCGGGTACTAGAAGTGTCACTTTGGTCACACCTGAGGAAATCGAAAGATGGAGTCAAGAATTAGAGAAACAAACTTCGCAAACAAAACCTTTAGACCTCTACAAACTGAGAGTAGAAATAGAAGAATTAATGGCAGGAAACGTAGGATTAGACAGATTAAATACCTACTCTGAAGAAGAGCTGTTGTTTATGTGCAAAAGTCTTACCCGCAATGTCCGAGTACTTCATGAAAAATTGACAGATACTGCTGCTAGTATGGGAGTAGACATTTCTAAATCGAAACCCTTGCAGAAACCATACCGAGCAGAATTTTCAGACAAAGATTTGGAAAACCTGAATATATCAGGGAAAAAGGTACAGGTCAAAGAACTATTGACAGTGTTGCAGAAATGGGGAGACGTAGAAAAATGGAAAGCCAGATGGGCTAGGAAAAAAGATGAGGCCAGGTCTAGGCAGGTAACTCCTGAATTTGTCCTAAAGGAGGTAGACAAACCAGAACAGTTATGCCCTATGCGGGAAGTGCCCGGAGGAAAATATGTACATGTTCCATGGTCCCGACAGGATATTGTGTCCTTTACCAATGACTTCCCGAAATTGCGAGAAAAGCCAGTCGATTGGTACCGGCAGGTAAAAAGATTCGTAAAAGTGCAAAAGTGCTTGTGGAAGGACCTGGATGGGTTCTTCGACATAGTGGTCCCTGTAGATCTGTGGACTGAGTGTAAGATAGCCATAGCTTGGCCTAGTGAGGAATACCCGAGAGATGACAAAACAGGGGAACCATCGAAGGAAGTGATGAGGAAGTATGAACAAGTAATTCAACATTTGAAAATAAAAGTACCTGCAAAGGAAACTGATTGGACCAAGATAGATAGAACCACGCAGGAAAGGGACGAGACTGTGCATTCCTTTTATGAAAGGCTGTTGCAGGTATTTAAAACATACAGTGGTATAGATAACATCGAGATGAAGGACATGACCCATTTCATTTACAGGTTTGTAAACGGTTTAAGACCTGAAATTTGTCAGTGGATAAAGGATAATAAAATCTGTTGGCATACCAAAAAGATAGATGAGGTCCTACGGTACGCAAAGTACTGTGAGGACGAAATGGCAGAAAAGAAAAAGGCCCTGAAGGAGAAGGTGATGTGGGCTCAAGTAAAGCTCGCAGAACAGCAGGAAAAGCAATTGAGTAAGTTAAACAAAACTACTCAGAACCAAGGCCCTGGGGCTGGGGGTGGAGGAAAACCTAGGCCTAAAATGAGTAGAGAAGAAGCGAAAAAGAAATTTCCCTGCCACCAGTGCGGAGAAATTGGACATTGGCGAGACGAGTGTCCGTATTTACAAGGTGATAATGCCCAAACACCTGATTTAATTCCACAGACGCAGAATGAAAAGCAAAGAAAGACCCAGCAGCAGGTAAAAACGATTCAAGTGCCTCGAGCGCCAAAACCTATTTTTAAAGGGAAGTCACCACAGGGTGATGATGTAGAAATCTGGGGAGGCAATGAAGATAGAAATACAGCAACTTCGCAGTATTTGTTGAACAACACTTTTTTCTGTGATGACCAGTACTGACGGGGCCTGAGAGGGGAGGACGAGGAGTGCGTACTTGGCGCCTCTTTGCCGGTAGACCAGTCAGGGCCATACATTGAAGGAAAGGTTGATGGAAATGATGTCACCTTTCTATTGGACACTGGTGCTACCCGTTCTACTGTGAGAACAGTGGACGTTCCAAACCTACCCCTCTCGGGAGAAGCAATCCAAGTAGTAGGAGTATCTAATCAATTGATTAGTACACCTGTTACCGAACCCATGGAGATCTCAATTGGAAACTTTAAACAAATGCACAGATTGGTTGTCTGTGATACCAGTCCGGTAAATTTACTGGGACGTGATTTGCTGTGCAAAATGAATTGTACCATCTTTTGCACACCAAAGGGCGTCGAAATTCAAACCCCAGATGAAGACGGTATCTACAAGCTAATGTTATTTAGACCCGACTCAGAAATAAAACGACTGACTATACAGGACTTACCTGAAGAACTCCAGCAGACGGTGAAACCAGAAGTGTGGGACTTTACAGGAAAGGATGTGGGATTAATGAAAAACATAGACCCCATACAAATAGCCATGAAGGAAAATGCAGTATACCCCAATACCAAGCCTTACAGAATGAGTGCAGAAGTAAGAGCAGGTGTTGCTATTGAAATACAGAAATTGCTAGAAGCAAACATCATACAGGAAGTAATGAATAGCCCGTGCAACTCGCCCATTATGGGCATCAAAAAGCCTAATGGCAAGTACAGAGTAGTGCAGGACCTGAGAAAGGTAACCAAGATAGTGGTCCCTTGCTGCCCTGTTGTCCCGAATCCAGCAGGTATTCTGTATCAGATCCCCTGGGATGCTGAATGGTTCACTGTGATAGACCTATGTCATGCTTTCTTTTCGATCCCATTGCATCCAGATAGCAAATTTCTTTTCTCATTTGCTTTCAACAGTAACGTATATGTCTGGAACAGGGTCCCCCAGGGGTACACAGAAAGCCCCTCTATCTTTAATCAGATATTGAAAAAATGCCTGGAAACTTTAGTCTTACCTGGAAAATCTGTTTTGGTACAGTACATTGACGACCTATTGGTGGCGTCTAAAAGCCATAGGGATTGCGTGGTTGACACCATTGCCCTACTGAATCACCTGAGTGAAAAGGGACATAAAGTGGCCCCTGAGAAATTACAGTTCTGTTCGAAATCAGTGAAATATCTGGGACACCAGATAGAAAAAGGTATCAGAAAAGTCACCTTAAGAGAGAGTCAGAATAATTCAAAATATGCAGTTACCCCGTACTCAGAAAGAAATAAGAATGTTCCTCGGAGGTGTAGGTTACTGCAGGCAATGGATTGTGGGATTCGCAGTCCTTGCAAAGCCTTTGATACAAATGACAAAGAAAGGAGCTAAGGACCCAGTTGAATGGAATGATGAGAGCTTAACAGCTTTCACACAGTTGAGAAATTGCCTGTGTACAGCCCCTGCTCTGGGAATGCCTGACTACTCTAAGGAGTTTGGCTTATTCTGTGACACTCGTGACAATTGTGCATTGTCAGTCCTGACTCAGGAGCATGGTTTGACCAGAAGGCCTGTGGCATATTTTTCTGCCACTTTGGATCCAGTGGCTGCTGGACTACCTGGATGTCTAAAAGCAGTAGCTGCAACCTGCACCAGTTTAGAACAAAGTGAGTCTATTATTATGGGACATCCTGTAACTGTGTATGTTCCACATGCAGTTGTAATCCTATTGACTCGTACAAAAACTCAGTATCTCACCCCTAGTCGGCTGACTAAATATGAGAGGATTCTCATGGGTGCTGCAAATATTGTCATTACCCGATGTAACATTTTAAACCCTGCCACACTACTCCCTGACTCAATGGTAATGGAAGATAAGGGAGATCATGAGCATGACTGCATTGACCTGACAGAGTTTAGTACTAAACCTCGCCCAGACATTAAAGAAACTCCTTTGCCTGTACATGATGAGGAATGGTTCGTGGATGGTTCCTGCCTGAGGCATGAACTAGGAGGCCTGAGTGCTGCTTATGCTGTAGTCACGTTAAACAAAATTGAAGAAGCATCCTATCTATTTGGAGTAAAGTCTGCACAAGTAGCCGAATTGATCGCACTGATAAGAGCTTGCAAATTGGGAAAAGACAAAAAGGTAACAGTGTATACTGATAGTCAGTACTGTTACGGGGTTGTGCATGACTTTGGCCAATTATGGCTACAAAGAGAATTCCTGACTTCCTCAGGTACCCCCATTCGGAATGGAAAGGTTGTCCAAGACCTTTTAGAGGCAATCCAATTACCAAAAGAATTGGCAGTGGTCAAATGTGTTGCTCATAAGAAGGGCCTTGACCCTGTATCTTTGGGAAATGATTTTGCTGATCGGGTGGCAAAACAATGTGCTATGGAACAAATGAGAATAAATCCCAATCGGGGTGGGGTTGGAAACAGCTGCCAACTTAGAATGTTTGAAGAAGTGCCTACATGGGATGAAGTGAGAGAATGGCAGCATGTGACGCCCTGGGAAGAGAAAGAGAAGTGGAAAGAACAAGGTTGTAAACCGAGACGTGAGGATGGTGTCATTGTGGGCCCAAAGGGTATGCCTGTGTTACCCAGACATCTGCTTGCCCCAATGGCTCGATTGATACATGAGGGATCACACATTGGGAGGGACGCCATGGTTCTGGTATTTCAACAGACTTGGTACAATAAGAAATTCAGGAAAGTAGCAGAATCTCTCTGCCAGAGGTGCTTGACCTGTCAGCAGTTCAACGCTGGCAAAAGAACAGTAGTTGAACTAATGAAAATTGGGAGATCAGGGGGTCCCTTTGTGAGAATACAAATTGATTTCATTACCATGCCTCGTTGTGAGGGAAAAAGGTATGTCCTTGTCATTGTCTGCCTATTTTCAAAGTGGGTGGAAGCTTACCCTGCCACACAGAATGACGCCATAACAGTAGCTAAGCTCCTACTAAGAGAATTGATACCTAGATTCGGGGTTCCAGTCTATATTGACTCAGATAGAGGCGGACATTTTCAGAATGAAATTTTGGCCCAGCTTTGCAAAGCATTCGGGATCACACAAAAGCTGCACTGTGCATATCATCCAGAGGCTTCTGGAGTGGTAGAACAAATAAATGGCACTATAAAAAATAGATTGGCAAAAATGTGTGATTCTACTGGCTTGAATTGGATAAATGCCTTGCCTCTTGTTCTGATGGGACTCAGAAGCATTCCAGATCGAAGAACAGGCTTGAGCCCCCATGAGATATTGATGGGAAGAGTGATGAGACAAGCTTGGGTACCAGGATACAAACTGTTAAGCATTTCTGATGATTTGGTACTTGAATACTGCAAGCAACTGGGTGACCAAGTGCGTTCTATCTCTCGCCAGATTGGGGCAGACGCCGTCGCCAACCCGACAACACCAGTTCACAAATTGGTTCCTGGTGACTGGGTTAAGATAAAGAAGCATACTCGTTTGAGTTGCCTTGAACCAAGGTGGGGACTAAAGCGCCAAGTAATCCTGGTCACCACGACAGCGGTGAAGTGTGCAGGCGTTCCCAGGTGGATCCATGCCAGCCATACCCAGAAGGTGATACCCGACGAGGAACCTGGAGCCGAAGGTTGTCCAGCTGAGGGGTCTACAGACGTTGGTCCTGAAGTAGCTGATATCAGACGGCCGAGCACCAGTCCCGTTGAGGGTCCTGTAAGCGTTGGTCCAGAGGTAGCCGATGACGTATGGCCAAGCACTAGTACTGCTGAGGATCGCACAGATGTTGGTCCGAAAGTAGCTGATGACGAGCTGCAGAGGATTTGGCCAGAAGATTGGATACCCATAATCGACCTTCCTGGAGACCCACTCAGAACAAGAGAGCGAATAAGAGAAGACAGAGAGTGGAATAGAGAGGTCGAGCAAGGCACAGGCGAAGACCCTCAGATCATTGAGATTCACATCAAATCTGAGGACGAAGAAGAAGGTCAGACAGGGACAGAACAAGTGATCGAGACTCCTCCACTGACTCCTGATATCGAAAAGGGACAGACTAGACATAGTGTAATAGTTCGAGCAGAAGAAAATCAAGGGATCGAAGTGCTCGAGCAGGATCAGGCAGAACTAGGAGAACATGTTCAGGACATAGAAACAGAGACATTTGAAAACGAAACGCAAAATATACCTGAACAAGGCCAGCTTAGTAACCAGGCAGAAGAAATAGATACAAGACCTGGGACTAGTCAGACAGAAAGGGAGAAGGCAGAAATCGAAGTGCCACAAACAAGTGAAAATAAAAGGACATTAGAAGAAAGCAAAATAACAGTGCCAGCTAAAAGACTCAGAAAAAAAAGAAGCACATGGAGCCAAGGTATATTAAGAGACTAAAATTAAGAATAAAAACAGTCCAAGAGAAGCTTGCAGACATAAGAAGAAGTCCCCGAATTGCAGAAATACCTGAAGATAGCTCCAAGAGAAGGAGTGAAAGAATAAAAAGACAAAACGAAAAATACAAGGATCCGGAGTGGACCTACTTAATCTTGGAAAACTTTGAAGATCTTGATATTACTGACGAAAGCGACGGAGAACAGATTACTGATTACTCTGCAGAGGAAGAGGAAGAACCGCCATGAAATTGCGCAGCAATAAAGATACCTGGGAAAAGCTACAAAGAGGGGTTAAAATTTTTCTTCTGAGCCAAAATGTCTGATACAAACGTGAGTGGTAGACCTAGTCGCAGTTGTTGCAAAACATGCTGCAAGGTGTGTATATGTAGTATAGTTATAGTAATATTAATTTGGATAGGATTAACAGTTTTCATTCCTTTTATGGTAAGCAAAAATACTAATATTAACCCTACCCAGACTACTGACACTGAAGAACTGACAACACGAAGTATAGAAAGACGTGAAAAAGCACTCAGACAGACAAAACGAGACTTAGAAGCATCAGATGAGGAAGGACTACATTACCACGGAGTTAGAAACAAGACTCATTTAAATGTTTTCGCAAACCTGTTAGTGCATTATGTAGAAACTATGGAAATAGAAATTGCTATGTCTGCATGAAGCTACCTACTTCTGTGGCTGAAGGCGTGACATATCATCACCTACCTCTGACCTATGGAATCTCCTGTAGTATTTTAGCAAGCTTATTTTACAAAAGAGGACCGTTACAGTACTATTACTCTAACAATGACGTGATCTTTTCTGAACTTCCTATACGTGGAAATCTGAATCCTGTACATACCAAAAGTGACGTTACACGTTATATGGGAGAATATTTTCTGACTATAGGTACCATAGATTTAAATGAAGCACACAGAGACAATTTGACCTGTTCATTACATGAACAAGAAAATATATTTTTGAACATGGCAGAGAAGAGAAGGGAGAGTTTCCAAAGAAAGGCAAATGACAAAAGGCAGAAAACACCTAAATGGGCTGAAAACATGGAAAGCACCTCAAATGGCGGGGCAGGGCCTGCTTTGTTGCTGGATTTCGAGAAGAAAGGGAAACTCTGTCTTCATCGCGAGAAGACTAGTTATTATAATAACATTTTCATTGGTTCCAGTCAATGTGAGCACAATTATAAGGTAATTGGAGGTTGGGGATTCAAAAATGGGTCAGAGCCTGTGTTTCCTGGAATTTATTATATATGTGGAGACAAGGCTTATTTCAAATTGCCGGATCACTGGTATGGAAGCTGCTACTTTGGCATTGTTTTCCCGAGAATATACCATGTGAATGAAATTGCTGGAAGCAGTGAAAACACTAATGGCTTAGTGCGTAGCAAAAGAGAAAGCGTAGGTGAAATAATGGGTAGTATTTTTAGTGCACTGATACCTGGAGTGGGAGTGGTTCTGAATACTCACAGAATTTGCAAATTGTCCACAATAGTGGATGTGTTGTCTACTGACACGGCTCATGGATTTCTGCTGGTCAATACCGAAATGGTTGCGATCAGATCAATGGTTTTGCAAAACAGACTTGCTCTTGACACCTTATTAGCAAAAGAGGGCGGAGTCTGCCGGATGTTGAAGGCGCAACATTGTTGCACTTACATTCCGGACAAAAGCGTACAGCTCAAAAGATATGTGAAAAACATTACTAATTTGGAAAAGGAACTCAAACAACTTGAGGTTGACAGTGCCTGGAAGAGACTGGTTGATGGTCTCTCCAATGTAGGACATTGGTTTGCTAGTTTAGGTAAAAGCTTATTACTTAAGGTACTGATGCCAATTGGAGTGATAGGTCTTATCCTATTTCTCATATTCGTCTGTTGCAAATGTCGCAAACACACAAAGAAATACCAAGTGAATGCGAGAGGAGTGAAACGGAGTGCGGATGAGCTTGAATTGGAAGAAATGAATAATCAGATTTATAAAAAGGTGAAAAATTCTCACCCTACCAAAAATGAGAAAGAGAAACTGAATCGCCTGTTGGAAGAGATAGAAATGTACAAGGTGTGAAAGAAAGTTGGCATCTGGTTCCATTTTTTTGTGATGATAGTAAATATCATCAAAGAGGGGATTGATAGAGCAAGATTTCGCATCGCGACTTGCTCGAGTCAAAAACCTTGAAAATCTGGTATAATCTCGTAACTTAAATTGTTTGTGTTACTAATTTTATGTATTTTGAATGTGCGTGGGTATCATAGAGATGCTTGCTTATGTGTTCTACTAATACGATTAATTCTTGTCCCTAAAAAGGCCGCTGCTTGACTTTCCTCTTCTGCGCATGCGTCAGTCACACTCACGTGACTTCGCGTAGAGATAGTTTTGGAGGGAAAGGGTGCGCATGCGTAATAAGCAATAAGATGGCTGTGCTTTGATAACGTGGTGAAGCTTTGTGCTGCTGCTCTTGTGACATTGTTCGTTGTACTTACCATTAATGCATAGTATATTTTTATAATGATGAAACTAAAGTACGACATCCTGACATGAAGTACATTCATTTATTTTTATGTACTAATTTGTTTTCGCTTACTTTTCATGTATCACGGGAAATGGGGGTCCGAATGGGTCGTGAGCCATTTTGAAGGTCCTTTCTGCGCATGCTCCAGATGCAAGTCCAGAGTCAACCATGGACCGTGGAATACAGCCAGCTGGCAGCCACAGTCAAGAGGCTCCTGAGAGCGCTACCTCTGACCCAGGAGGATGGAGCCAGTGTTCCTAGACTGATACAATTGTAGTCATTTGAATTGTATTCTGTGCGACTTTCTCATGGGAACCCCAATCTTGCTAGGCGGCACCTTAACATGCAAATTAGGCCTTAGAATAGTCTGTTCTGATTGGTGTGTTAACCAAATCCTACCTTAGGACCAATCGAAATTTGGGGATTCTGACACTTTGCAACATTTGGGGGGTGGTACACTGACCCAAAAGTGTATATCTAGCCTAGGTTCACCTAGGGAAATTGTCCGACTTGTCTGAATAGCTGACCTGTCACTGACCCAACGCACTCAATAGGGAACTTGATACAGAGGTGCTGCGGAGCTCTCTGTCCGAAATTTGACCATAGACTCTGAAGGTTTTATTGAACCTTAAGTGCTGGCGGAGCACTTTGCTGGGGAATTCGCTGACCCAATCGGGGTCCTGACTGATAGCTGCAGAGAGGGTGGAGCGCAGGGGTTGCTTCCGAACTGCGGGTGCTGGTCGTATCCTGGTGGTCCTGTCCTGATCCTAATCTGGGTTTCCTGTCCTGTCCTGGGGTGTCCATTCTGCACCTGCTGTCCCACTGAGGTTTATCCTTCCTTGAGGGTTTTCCTGTCCTTAACTGACCCGTGGCCAGGGTTGGTTTTCACACCAGTCTAGGTAAATATCGCTCTGAGTTCTTAAAACTGCACCTTTCTATTTTTCTGTCTTTGCTTCAATAAAGACATACCCTTTGCATATGTTAATTTTCCATGTTTTTCTCTGCAAATCATTGCATCTCATTAAAGTCATTTACAGTTTGCATTTTCATAGCATGTTCCTATGTTCCCCTGCCTTTCAGTATAAATCTCACCATACGGTTTATGAATTAATTAATGTTTTACAAATTTCTCTTAAATATTGAATCGAAGTAATAATGTTAGATTTATAGCGTGTTGCACTTTTACCTTACATAGATGTATAAGTTTTCTAGTGTCTTTTCTCTCGAAATATGACCTAATGATAAAATCCTAAAACGTGCATAAAATTCATAGCATTAGTACCCTCTCTCGAATTTAATTTCCGTTATTTCTGAATTCCCTCATTATAGGGTTAGATGGTTACCTGTATACTCTTCCTATATGGTTATGTGCTCTTCGTTATTCTGATTATAGATTGCCTCATTACTATAAACTGTATGATTGCAGAATCTGAAATCTAAGATAAATCTTTTAAAACTTCTAGTTGTCCGTGGTCATTTCATGAAATAAAATACAATAAAGTTGGGTTTGTATTTTGCTGCCTTTCCTTTTACAGCTAGCTCCCTGACCCATCGTGGTCATATGTACCCATAACGGTGGATGGTAAGTTGGGTACACTGGAAATAAATCGAAAGGGAACTCACAATTATTGGTAGTGGATTGCGTGGTCATCTGATCAATGTGTATGATAAAGTAAAGTATATGGGCCCGAAGCCAGAAGTGGCGAAATTATTGGTCGGGTGACCCGCGATCTCTAGCACATATACCTTTTTTATGAAGTTTGGCAAGCTGATCACTGTATGTGCCCAATTAACACAAGGCATGAACATATCCACCAAGGAGGCAGGCGACATCAGCAGTACTGATCGCCAGGCTGCCAGAACAATGGACTTTTTAGCCCATAGAGTCTGCCTATATCAGGAGATGAAAGAGGGAAGGCATTTGGACAACCAGACTTTCCAGTGACAAGTGAGAGGACAAATAAACAAGCAGCTCAAACTTCAATTTGAACCCAATCGGGGCTATCCCTAGGCCCGCTGGGTTCAAATTGAAGTTTGAGCTGCTTATGGTCCATTTTTCCCCATGGAATCAGCAGAGGACAGTAGCAGTGGTGATAGGAGGACCACTAATGGGAGATTTATAACTGCAGGAAACCAACAATCCTCCAGGCCTCACGCAGAAGCGATCATCAAGAGACGGTGGTCACCGAGGGCGGAGACAAGCAGCTCATGGTGGCCTGATGCCAGGTAGTGTAGGCTTAGGGAGTATAACCCAACCTCCAGGGAACTGGTTCATTCAGTGCGGGAAGAGCAGAATGAGTGTGGGTGGGAAGTGTTGCGGCCTGATGCAGCTCGTGAGGAGCCGACAGACGAGATGAGAGTCGAATGGCGAGCAGAGTCTCAGCCACCCAAAGGGGCTGTGGGGAGCTAAGTCCGGCCCTGCCTGAGCTGCAAAGCGGAGGAGCAAGCGGAGAGCTAGAGCTAGGGGCCTCAAGGCCGGGAGGGGCTGGTGGCAGCTAAGCCATGCGGCTGCCAGTAACGCGGGTGCCTGGAGTGCTCTGTGGCGCGAGGTAAGCACCCTCTTGTATCAGTGCTGAGTTTTTATGAGTTCTGCTGAGGCAGATCAGTCAGTAGGAAGTACAAGAAGGTGTCAGAGGTGCTTCTTCAGCAGCTGCTCTGACCAAGGTCTGCAGGGGATAGCCCGATTAGAGGGGCCTTGCAACCTATGAGAGAGCTGCAGTTTAACGTCCATAGCTTTTTGCGGACTCTTGTATCCACTGAAGTGGCCCAGCTAGGTCTGGGTGCGACTTGCGATGCCGGTATGCCAGCTCACTCCCAGTTAATTTAGGTTTTTTAGGTCTTGCCTGAGACAGCGCATGCGCTGTCTCTTCGAGACATTTAGTAAGTGGCTTTTAAAAGTGCTACCAGAGGCTTTTGCTGGCCTACAGCTTGCATTCACGAGCTTGTGCACGTGCACAGCTGCCATCTGTGTTTTTATTACTGTAATCAGGCTCCTCTGCTTGCACTACCCCCTCCCTTTTCCCCCTACCTCCTGGTCAGCTTCATTTGTGTCTTCTAGCTGTGAATCACGCTCCTCTGCTCGCACTCCCCCTACCTCTGTGTTTTTATTGCTGTAATCAGGCTCCTATGCTTGCACTACCCCCCTCCCTTTTCCCCTCCCTCCTGGTCAGCTTCACTTGTGTCTTCTAGCTGTGAATCATGCTCCTCTGCTTGCATTCCCCCTCCCTTCTCCCCCTCCTCTTCGTCAGTTTAATTTGTGTCTTCTATCACTGTGAATGCTCCTGCTTCCACCAGGCACACACACCATCAGTCGTCAGTGCACGCTTCCACCAGCCACACACACCACCAGCCGTCAGTGCATGCTTCCACCGGGCACACACACCACCAGCCGTCAGTGCACGCTTCCACCAGCCACACACACCACCAGCCGTCAGTGCACACTTTCACGGGGCACACACACCACCAGCCGTCAGTGCACGCTTTCACGGGGCACACACACCACCAGCCGTCAGTGCAACAGGCAAGCTCTTCTCAGAGTTTCTTGGTAAATATGTGTTCGATGCCTGGGAGGGAGTGGGTCGAGTTTCCTTAAACCATGCTGAGTATGCAGGTGCCTTGCATGAACTCCTGTGTCAGTGACTCATGCTGCCTAAGGCTCACTCACTCCATACTTGTAAATTGAGCCTGCACCAGGCTTTTTCTCATTTGCAAAGTTCAGCGCATGCGCACAGCTAGGCAGCCCCCACACCCCCAAGAATGACTGCTTCCTACAACCAGAATGGACAACAACATTCAAAGCAATGAAAACAAGTTCATTTGATGCGAAGAACTGTTAACAAAAACCGTGTCCAGCTATTGTAGATCTGGCAACTTAAACAAAACAGCAACAAAAAACAAACAAGCATTGGCATAGCCAATAGGTCTCGCTTTTTGGACCCTATAAGTATTTAGTTATGCAGCAGAATATCTTTGGTGCCACAACACCAACTGCTGCATGGCTAAACGTCCCAAATGCGAGACCTATAGGCTATGCCAATGCTTGTTTCCCTTGTGGAAGTTTTGTAGTGGGCGCCAGCGGCTCTTAGCAGTCCTCAGGACTGATTGTTTCCTCGGATTGGTTTCCAGCCTCTGTTGAAATGGGCGTCTTAGCCTCCAGCGCACCTCTTAGTGGGTCAGAGTTACGATGGTGAGAGTTGTCCGCATCTGTGTGTACACTTTGCATTTGACTGCCGCGGGGGTGGGGGGGGCGGGGTTTGGAGTCCTCCAGTGGGGATGACACTGAAGAATTTACGCTCTGGATGTGTAATCTCCTCTAATTAAACTCGGAAAACAAAGATAACCACCAGCAGAAACAGAGGCTCTCACAGCAATTTTATAAATCTCATTCATCGAGTTCCATTTTTTTTGTTGAAAAAGTGATAAAGTTATGTCCAAAGCTGAGGTGGTTTTTAGCTTATCCGGAAGCTTCATCTTTGGTTGCATTTTGCTTGCCTTTGGCTCAATAAAGTACAAATGATTATAAGCATATGTTTTCCTCTTCATCTGTAAACAAGTGTCTAGGACTGGCTAAAATAGGATTGGAGAATATTAACCCCCTTGGCTATCGATGGAGGCTGGCGTACCCGAGGGCCTGGAGAACAAGCCTTTGGAGGAGATGTCAACGTCCGTTCCTTCAATTAAGTACCTGGGGGTCAAATCTCTGATAAGGGGAATGGAGATTGTTTTATTTCATCCCCCTATCACGTCAGGAGGGGGGTTCACTTGTCCATCACCACCTTTGGTTTTGCTTTGTTCGCCATAAGTTGGCAGGGAATGCTCAGACGTGAGTCCCTTGCTCACTTTGCCACTGGATTCATGCAAGCCGGGTTGAAGACGGCTGCAATGCCACAAACCGGTCCTCAGAAGCTTGTTTCCGGTCCAGGGAAGGCATGGCTTGGCAGTTCGGGCTGGACTGTTCCCGTGAGGCACAGGGTCAGACTGATTTGCATATGACCATGTCTGAACTGGGGTGGCAGAGTGGGCTAAAGAACGGTGATGGATTAAACCCAGATCAGTTGACTGGGGGTGAGTGCTTGTATTGTCAACGCTCCGTCCATCACCACCTTTGGTTTTGCTTTGTTCGCCATAAGTTGGCAGGGTATGCTCAGACGTGAGTCCCTTGCTCACTTTGCCACTGGATTCAAGCAAGCCGGGCTGAAGACGGCTGTAATGCCAGAAACCGGTCCTCGGAAGCTTGTTTCCGGTCCAGGGAAGGCATGGCTTGGCAGTTCGGGCTGGACTGTTCCCATGAGGCACAGGGTCAGACTGATTTGCATATGACCATGTCTGAACTGGGGTGGCAGAGTGGGCTAAAGAACGGTGATGGATTAAACCCAGATCAGTTGACTGGGGGTGAGTGCTTGTATTGTCAACGCTCCGTCCATCACCACCTTTGGTTTTACAATGACAAGTGTGACACCCTCAGCTAGTGCTGATTTTTAAGCCAATTATATTTTGCAAGCTGGGAGTTTATAGCCCATAGGTATAAAGTAAAAAATCCAACTCCATGTTCCATAATGCACAGTGCTATTGGCCAAAAATCCAGGACACTCTAATGGTGTGACACAAACACAGGACCACTCGCCACCCACTGCACCTAAGTATAACCTTTTTTTTTTTTTTTTATATATTTTTTTGCAAGGAAAAACAGAATATACAAATCAGATAATTTCGGTATTACAGAATATGGAAAGAAAAAGAAAGAAAAAAATATATATATATAAATTCATCAGAGCAGGCAAAAGAAAGGAGACAAATATACATACAATCTATAACATTTCCTAAATCCATTCCGTAATAGGAGCCCAAATTTTAACTCCCATGGCCCTCTTCCTTGTTCCTTTAGTTTTATAAATAGCAAGTTCCAAATTATACATTGATAATAATCTTTCACGCCAGCTAAAGAAAGAGGGCGGATCGGGATTAATCCATGCTCTTGTAATACAAGCCCGTAATACAGCCATACAAATAAAAATAAAACATGTCGTAGGCCGTGGTCTTGGCAGAACCATATTTCCCAAGCCACAGCCAGTTACTACCAGCTCACCAGTTATGCTAATCGGATGCCCCAAAACTACGAATAAAAATGGTTTAATAAGAGAAAAGAATTCAGAAAGTTTGGAGCAGGAAAAAAATATATGCACCGCATCAGCGCCGAATTGACCACATCTATTACATTTTATCCCTGAAGTCGAAATCCATTTAGAGACTTTCCTGGGAGTATAATATAGGTCATGTATAGCAATAAAGTGCTGTGAACGCATCATTCCTGTAATAAGGACTTGGTTGGCCAGCATAATGGATTCAGAAATATTTGTTTTGGCTATACCAAGCTTAGTTGCCCATTTCATTTGACAGCTATCCATATCATCTGAAAGTTCTTGAATCAGATGAAAATAGAATTGACCGATTGATGTTTTTTTCCACATACATTCAATTAGAGGAATCGTTGTCTTTTGATGTTCTGATACTGACCCCGCACTCTGTAAGAAACTACGGATTTGAAGAAATTTAAAAAAGTCATTTTTGAATAAGCCAAAATTGTTCTGTAGGTCAGTAAAAGAAACTAAATGTCCCTTTTGGAAGAAGTCCCCTAAGCATCGAATTCCTTTAATGCTCCACCACCTCCAGTGACAGTTTGGTCGCGAAAGATAGAAGGTAGTAAATCAGAAGTTAGTGGTGTATATACATTCGGTTTTAAGGTTCCCATCTGGCGCCTAACCAATTTCCACACCATGTAAGCAGCTTTTAAAATCTTGAATTTGGTCTTTTTTTTATTTTTTTTTATTTTTCCAAGACCTTTATTAGGTGCAAAAGGTTAATATACAGCTTTATGCCTACAACCTTGAATGGCAGGCCGGCAGCAACTGCGTGTAATGTCAAAAATGCCATGAACAATGTGGAGAGGCGTAATCAGTTAACACAGCATGTCGCCTACAACCCATCCGGGCCGGCCGCGTTGTAAAATGATAAAAGCTGTAACATGACTTGTCATCTTGCAGGTAAATCCCATAACGAATCTCAAAATAAACACTGAACAGTTGAGGTCTCTTTTTGTGTTCTTCCCCCCCCCTTCAAAAACTGAGAGTGAAACTGAGGAAAACCAATGTGTCTAGTCCCTTCCCCCCCTGTGGCCACCATACATAGTATGTGATATAGAGGAATTTACGGGGCAGAGCAAGTGGGTGGAGTGTTCTCCACATTGGAATAGACTGGAAGCGGATTAAGAGTGCTCTACAACCGAATGTCGAATTTGAACTGTAGTGGGGATGGATTGAGTATAGTCTGGATCCGCAGCTGCTTGCTGAAAAGTGCGCTACTTGTGTATATGCCATGTATCACGCTGTGCGTGAACTCGTGGGTACGTGTCCCGAGAGTGATGGGAGAGCGACCAGCAAGCCCCTAGACATTCTGTGTGGGCGTACTGACCTGGAGTAGTCCTTGAAGTTGCTACTGTGGCTGTGCCCTAAACCCCCCGACAGACTCCGGGTAACCAGTTATGTTAGCAGTGTGGTGGTGGGTAGGCTAGGGTCTGGGGGAGGGGGAGGGGGGAGGAGAAGGAGGCTTAATAGGGCCAACTCATCGAGGGTCAGGCTCGCGTCTGGGTGTGTTCGTGAGCTCAGCTTGAACCGGTGTCACTTGCGGGACCGACCTTTCTGAGTCGTCATCTTGAGTTTGGAGAAGGTAAGCAGTGAGTGGGCCCCATAGGTCCTTGGGACGCATTTTGTGGGGCAATAGGTCAGCGTAATTGTGAAGTTGGTCCTGCCAAGTAGACATAGTAGATAGCCAAGTCTTGAATTTGGGGGCGCGACCTCGTCCCCACCTGCAGGCCACGTGGCGTTTTGCCAGTAAGAATCCTAGCGCGAAGAATTTACGGTGATTCTTAAGCGCTAAAGAAGAAAGTCCCAGTAGGGCTATTGTGGGGCAGGGAACGATTGCCACTCCTACCATATCAGACATAGCTTTAAAAACCTCCACCCAGTACGATGCCACAGTCGGGCAAGTCCAAGCTAGGTGAATGAAGTCAGCACCAACTCTCCTGCATCGAAGGCAACGGTCATCCGCTCGTAAACCGAAACGGCACAATTTGGCGGGTGTATGGTAAAGTCGGAGCAAGAATTTAAAATGTACCAGACGGAGGCGAGCATTGCCAGTTACTGCATTCGTGTGTGAGCAGCTTTCCTCCCATTGTTCGTCCGAGAGAGGGGCATCAAGGTCTTCATCCCAATCTCGCCTAGGTCTGAGAGGTGACGGGTCGGGGGCAGCATACGCGTGTTTGTACAGCATGGAGACTACATGTGTCGGAGTATCAGTGTGTAGAAGAGCATGTAATGGAGCTACGGTTTCCGGTTCTTCGGGAAGTCAGGGGTGACCGCCCGAATATTCTGTCGCAATCTTGTATAAAGGAATGTGTCCATGACAGAGGGTACATGCGCCCCAAAGAATTGCGCCGCCGTCCGGAATCGGCCTTGTATGTACAGATCCCCCCAAGTGTGCAGTGCCAATTTAGTGAGCATTTTGCGACCTATTTCTTCGCGGGCAACGCTTAGTCTAGGGTCGTGTGCCAATACCATGCGAGGGGAGTATAGAATGGCAATGCCCATACGCGTCGTTATCCTGCGCCACGCTTGCACCGTGCAGTCCACTGTTGTGGGGTCACGGTCAGTTACCCGGGTTTCCGAATAGAGGTAGCCTGATGGTCTTTCGGGTCTCATGTATCCATCTTCCACAGCCAGGTGGGCCATAAAGGGAGGGGGGGTGAAGCCAGTACGCGGCAAAATGGCCCTGCGCACAGTCGTAGTAAAGGCGGAAATTTGGCACATCGAATCCGCCCTGGTGGTATGGGAGCATAAGAGTTTTTAGCCTGACTCTGGCCTGTTTCCCTCCCCATATGAGTCTAGACAACTGGGAATCAAGGGCCCGGAAGAAGTGTGCTCCTGGGCTGTATGGTATATTGGTAAAGAGGTATAACATCTTAGGGAGTACCACCATCTTGATTAGGGAAATACGTCCTGCCATAGACAAAGGGAGGCGGATCCATCTAGTGGCGCTATCAATCAGTTTATCGAGGACAGTACCGTAATTAGCACAAATAAGGGTCTCCCGATTCCTAGTGATATTGATCCCCAAATATTTTAGTTTTCGTTTTCCCATAGTAGCGGGTAGTCAAGAGGGAACTGCAGGGTCTTGTCCGTAACAGGGAACAGGGCCGACTTTGCCCAGTTTATCTGTATTCCCGCGATGGCGCCAAATTTGGTGACCTCGCGTAAGATAGGGTTCAAGTTTTCTTGTGGCTTGTGAATATAGAGTGTCATATCGTCAGCGTACATTGATATGAGTAGTTGCCTTTCCGGGTAGATGAGGGAGCGGTGATTGTGGCGCTGCCTGAGTTTGGCCGCTAGAGGCTCAATTGCTATTGCAAAGAGGACAGGGGAGAGAGGGCACCCCTGCCGAGTGCCTCTACGAATCACAAAAGGTTTTGAGCGGGCTCCATTCAATAGGACTGCAGCATGCGGCTTATGGTATAGTAGGCGCATCCACTCTATAAAACTAAAGGGGGTGTCCATGCGTTCCAGAAGTGCCAGAAGGTAGTCCCACTCCAGGGAATGGAATGCCTTCGTGGCGTCGAGGAAAACAGCGGCTGCTTCACACTTGGGGTCAATATCCTGTAGCACTGCCTGAAGGGTACGGAGGTTGTGGGAGGTGGCGCGGTTCGGGACGAACCCTGCTTGGTCCGGTAGGACCAGGCGCTCCATCAATAGGTTCAGGCGGGTCGCCAAGACCTTTGCTAGTATTTTGACGTCAGTATTTAACAATGAAAGAGGCCTGTACGAATCACAGTGCTCCGGTGGTTTACCCGGCTTTAACAGGGAGGCAATCAGGGCTTCCCGCATACTAGTTGGTAAAATGCCTTCTTCCAGGGCCGAATAGTATACATTTTTTAGAATTGGGGCCAGTAGGTGTAGAAAGGTTTTATAAAAATCTATCGGCAGGCCATCCGAGCCTGGGGCCTTGCCCGATTTCATGGACATAATAGCGTCTTTAATTTCATCTACCTCTATTTCCAGGTGTAAAAACTTCTGTTGGGTCGGACCAAGCCAAGCTATTGCGGTGTCGTCAAGATAGGTGGGTAGGTCAAGCGGTGCTTGTCTGTGGGAGGTGTAGAGTGCAGTGTAGTGATCCGTTAGGACCCGGAGTTGTCCCGGGAGGTCCCTCTGGGGCATATCGTGACTATCGAGTAGCGTGGTGACATAATTGTTGTGTCTAGGTGGTCTAACTGCAGAAGTGAGCGCTCTGCCCGGTCTGTCGCCTTCTCCGTATATACGTGCTGTAAAGGGCTTCCCCAAAAATTTGCATTCTTTATCCGCAGCCTCAGTATATTCATTGATTCTTTCCCGCAGCTGAGCTTTAACTATGGTTCCCCCGACCCTAGGGAAATTTCACGCTCAAGGTTGCTTATTTCCGCCTCTAGTTTCCGCAAGTCACCGCGCAGGGATTTGAGGACTCCTCCCCCTTTGGAAATGCACCAGCCTCGCACGGTTACCTTAAATGCCTCCCAGACAGTAGTGAGACTGGAGACTGAATTGACATTGCGGTCAAAAAATTCTGTTATGTCCTGCTCTAGGTCAGCTTTAAAGGCTGAATCAGTTAAGTGCCCGGGATTGAGGCGCCAATTCAGGTATGGGGAAACGTCTAGGGGAATGCGCAGGGCTAGAAGGACTGGCGAGTGATCTGAGAAGGCGCGGGCAAGGTGTTGTGTCTTGACAAGCCATGGGGTGAGACCAGCGGAGAGGAAGACATAATCAATGCGCGCCCAAGTGGAGTGGATTGCGGAGAAGTGTGTGCCCTGTCTAAGAGATGGGTGCGAATGCCTCCATGCGTCAGTCAGGTGATGATCTTCCACTATACCCAGTAAGGCGCGTTGTGTGTGTGTATAATGGGTAGAATGTGGGTGTGATCTGTCCATGTGCAGTGTTAAAGTCTCCACCCAAGATTATGTGGGATATGCCCAGGGTTTGTATCTTGCCCCACATGGTGAGGAGCGCAGACGGATCGTCTGTGTTGGGGCCATAGTAGCAGGCGAATAGGACCGTGTGTGAGTGTAGCTTCCCCCAAACCATGCAGTATCTGCCATTGGAGTCCATTTCAGTACCGAACGGGGTAAATCCCATGCCTCTTTTGACCAGAATCGTGACCCCTCTAGAGTAATTTGAATACGAAGAGAACACCCTGCACGTGGCCCATCGGGAGGCAAATAAGGGGGTCGCAGTCGGCTCCAGGTGAGTTTCTTGTAACATTGAAACAGATACTCCCTGTCTATCCAAATACCCCAGGATCTGTCGCTTTTTCCGCGGGTCATTCAACCCGCGTACATTCCACGCTACAAGTTGGAATTGCAGGGCTGGCTGCGAGTCAGTTACGTCTCCCATCCCAATCGTAAAAGGAAAATGTGGCATATGTATGTAGCATTCAGCAGTAAACAGACAATAGTAACAAAACCAATACTTTCGCGTAGCAACCCAGTCTCAGAATTCCCCTCTTTCCCAGTAATATCCGCAGCGGCTACGCTGTCGGAACTAAAACAAGTAATGTACCCAACATCCCAGGCAACCCCAACAGGCCGGTGATGCAGTACTGTTGCAGCATGAGACGCGTTATGCATAAACTGTGTGGTTAGCTAGTTCGCTGTCTCAGTATCAGAGCGGATTGTGTCCCCACCCACACCGGCAACCCCAACTGGCTGGGCATCTAGTTCTCCCACCCCCCTCCCTGCTGTTAACAACCCCAAAACTAAAAATAGGACAAAGGTTTGTAGGGGATCACCCATTGGGGACGGAGATCCAGGGGCGCCAGACCTGCCATCCACCTCCGTACTTTCACCCACTAGACACCAGGTTTAGACCTAGCAGTCATGAGCGGGACGGAGGTAGGTGACCGAGCACTTTCGTAATCATAGTCCAGTGAGATTTAAAGCAGTACATGTACCTCACCATGAAATGCAGAGTCCGGTCTTACTATGTTCAGCGGTCAGCATCATCGTGATCAGGATGGCATCTCAGTACGTTACTCCTGTTGAGACATCGGAGACTGTGCCCTAGAGCGTCGTGACTCAGTTTCATCTCTGGTGCGGTCTTTTTTGTGGTGCTTAAGGAAGTCCTCCACCTGCTGCGGGTTTTGAAAAAAATGTTGTGTGCCCTGGTGTGTTATCTTCAGTTTGGCTGGATATAGCATGGCATATGGAATTTCCTGGGATTGGAGTTTCTTCTTCACCCCTGCAAATTTGCGCCTGGCTTCTTGGACTGAAGGGGTGAAGTCAGGGAAGAAGGAGAGCGTTGCGTTGCCATAAGTAACTGTGCCAATCTCCCTTGCCCGGCGAAGCACCCCGTCTCTGTCCCTGTAGTTGAGGAAGCGGGCGACAATGGGCCGCGGCGGGGCACCTGGAGTGGGTCGGGCAGCGAGAGATCTATGAGCTCTCTCCACTATGAGGTGCGGAGAGAAGGATTCTTTCCCAAACAACTCCACCATAAGGTTTTCAATGAAAATCTCCATCTTTCCGGTGTTGGTGGATTCTGCAAGGCCAAGGACGTGGACGTTGTTGCGTCGGGACCTCGCTTCTAAATCCTCGTTCTTGTCCGCTATTATTTTTAGTAGTCTGTCCATCTGTGTGACTTGTCTGGCATTGGAAGTAGCGCCATCCTCCAGCACGGAGATCCTGTCCTCCGTCTCTTTGATGCGAGTGTCATGGTGTTCAAGCTTCGCCACGACGCTGTCGATGCGTGTATTGATGGTGTCTCTTTTGGCATCAATTGAGGAAAGGCTCTGTCTCATGCCCAATAGGAGTGTTTTCCAGTCCTCTTCCTGGGGTGCTGAGGCGGTAGGGCTGTCCGCCCTTTCCGATGGCGTTTTGGACGCTTTTTTGGACTCAAAGGGGATTTTGGACTGCCTTGCGTCGCTGCGGCCCATGTCGCGCCGAGGAGTCCGCGATGTCGCGGCTGAGGAGGAAGCCAGGGCGCAGGACGAGGACAGCAGTAGGGCTAGCTGAAACTGGTGGGTGGCAGGTGCAAAAGAGCCTGTTATCTGGGCGCACTTTAGGTTTCGGGGGAGCTAGGCCGGCGGGTGTCGTGAATGCCACGCGTTCCGCAGGGCCTACAAAGAGTGCGAGATGGACGCACGCGATCCCCAGCCCTCACTTGGTGCCGGCTCCACACGGTATTGCCCAGACTGGGTCAGCTGGGTGCAGTTGGGAGGCTGACCTGCGAATGAGGGGCTGGACCAAGGTGATCCAGTAAGGAGGTGTAGGTGCTCCAAGCTGGTCAGACGAGGAGGGCTCTTCTATGAAGGAATAGGCCAGATGGGCCCCAGTTCTAGGCGGGTTTAGTAGAGGGCAGCTGGGGCGGGCTCGTGGGGTGCGCACAGCGAGGTTTCCTGGAGGTGCGGGTAGTAATGAGCAGAGCCCCGTGGATGCGCCGGAGTGCAGGCGGCTCCTCTCGGTCTCGAAGTGGTAGGCCGCCAGCCACGGTCTGGAGTGCAGACTGTGCCTGTGCCTCGGGAAGGTGCTGGCGATGATGCCACAGTATGTCCGCAAGTTGGATGCCCCGGCGCGATGCAGCAGGCGCGGCTACGGCCGTCTCCGGGACCCGCCGCGCATCGGGGGAGTCAGCAGGATGGTGAGGCTCCGGGGGGGCAGCGTGCGCTGGGACCCCCGTCAAACAGTCCCGCTCTTGGCAGTGGGGAGGGAGCAGCCGGGCCACACGTACCTCTCCCGCGAGCAGGGATGCACCTCCGGCGACAGCGCCCAAGTGTCGGGGCGCGTTCTGGATCTCGGAGCGGGAGAGACGTTTCGGCCGTTGTGTGCAGGCCTGACAGCACCGGCCTTTCCTGGGTGGCCGATCCGCCAACTGCAAGCTTCCTCTCCAGCGCCGAGTCCGCTCAAGGATAGTTGCTCCGGAGCACCAGTTCCTGCCGCCTGTAGAAGACAATCCAGGCACCGCTGTGATCGTCTAGGTGTCAGGAACAAGTTGGGATAAAATGCAGGCCGTTTTCACTTGGCAGGATGATGTAGGATCGTGTGAAAGTGCTCGGTCTGGAGAGAGCCTCACACCAGTGCGGTCATCTTGGTTTGGCGCCACCTAGCGCCCCCAAAATCTTGAATTTGGTCTTCTTAAAATACCTAAGTTCAATTATCTTCACCAAGCACCCCTTTATCTCTTCGCCCATCACAAGCTCGTAGATAGATGGGGAATTACCAATGGGAATTCGCGCTTTGTCCCCTACAACAAGAGGACTGATAAATTGTAAAGATACGGCTACATAATAGAACAAAAAATAAGGGATGCTCCATCCACCCCGCTCTTTAGGGAGAACCATCTTTTTATAAGCTCGGCGCTGCCGTTTGTAACCCCACAGAAATCTGGTAGACGCCATTTCCAATTTTTTAAAACAAGTAGCAGGAAATTCAATGGGGATTGTACGGAACATATATAAAATTTTGGGCAAAAACAGCATTTTTAAGACATTGGCTCTGCCATATAGAGATAGATGAAGGTGGTCTAGTCTTCGTAATGTCGAGTTCATTTTAGCCACTGCGGAATTAATATTTAGTTCTGGAATGTTAGAGACTGGGAGTGAAATCTTGATTCCCAAGTATGTAACTTCAGAAACAGTGGCTATAGTAGGGGGCGGATAGCCTCCAACGTACAGAACCTGAGCTTTGGATAAATTCAATTTGTAGCCAGAAAAAGATCCAAACTGTGCTGCTAGATTATTAATAACAGGGAGTGTAGTTGCTATATCTGTTGTGACTACAACTATGTCATCCACATAGGCTAGGGCTCGATAATCAGTATGAGCTAGGTGGATGGGTTTAATATTTTCAGCAAGGTTTAGCCGGTTTAAGATAGGATCCATGTAGATGGCAAAAAGTAATGGTGAGCACGGACACCCTTGCCGCGTCCCACGGGAAATTGAAAACGAGGGAGATTTTCGACCCCCAGGCGTATAGAAGCAGTAGGAGAATGATACATAGTTTTTAAAGCTGTTAAAATTTCTGGGCCAAACCCCTTTCTAGTTAGAGAATCCCACATATATGCCCACGCATCCCTGTCGAAGGCTTTTTCAGCATCCAACAGGGTAACCCTAATAGAAGAGCTGGTTGCCTGAGCCCAATCCACAAATGTGATTACACGGCGTACGTGATCTGCTGTGTCACGTGCGGGAATAAAACCATGCTGAAATTTTGACACAAGCGGTGTAATAATGCTAGAGAGACGTGATGCTAAAATCTTAGAATATAGCTTACTGTCCGCATTGATCAGTGATATAGGCCTGAATGAAGAGGACAGTAAAGGCGATTTATCTTTTTTAAGAAAGATAGTGATGACTGAATCCCGCCAAGATAGTGGTGCCATCCCTTTTTGAGAAGCCAGGAAAACTGTAATCAATTAATTTTTAAGCACTGTTCGAAATGCTCTGAAAAATTCCAAAGGGATGGCATCGGGCCTCACAGCTTTATCCGAGGCTAGTGCATTAAGGATGTCTCAATTTCTTCCCAGGTAATTGGAGTAGCTAATTGTTCAGACTCCTCAAGTGATAGAGTAGTATTGGGGATAGTAACACTAAAATCTGTTACCCTTTCTTCAATATCTCCAATGATGTCCTCTGTATAAAGTTTACTGTAGAATTCGCGAAAGATCCCCAATATTTCCGGAGGTTTATCATGTAATTGCCCTGCATCATCCAAGATCTTATCTATTCTTGCAGAAACCTCCTTCTGTCAAAGTCTTTTCGCTAGCAATCTCCCTGCATTCTCTCCCACCTCATATATTTCTGCTCTAAAAACTGCGATTTGTTGTGATAGTCCTGTAGCAAAATTTTGGTATATTTTTGCTTTCTGTATGGCTAGATCTTTTAAAATTTTATTTGTATTTAGCCCTCTACTGTAAGCCGTCATTAGTTGAATTTCAATATCTCGCAATTTTGCCATCTCAGTATCTTCTATCTTCCTAATTTCACACTGCTTATTTAATTGAATAGCTTAGCGTTTCTCCCCGAACATCAGAATTAAAAGCATCCCAAACCATCTGAACTGATGCTGAACCACTATTAATTTCGAAAAACTCAGGAATCCACTTCCCCATATGCTCGATATAAAGAGGATCAAATAATAGTTTCCTCTCAAAGGTCCAAGTTCTAGGGGATGCTCTGAGATTAATGTCGAAGTATAACCTAAGGGCAGAAAATGAAATATTTTGAAATTGTAAATTCTAAATCACGAATCAAACAATCCAGAATGGTGAACTTTTACAGTCACAAAGTAACCTTATGACTGTATAGCCACAATCACTAGCTAATAGATAAGGGCTGTGTTTTGGGCATTTTAGAAGGCTACACTTCAAAAGTTGGTAAGAAAGCTCACATAGACATGAGTTTGTGGGTAGTCACACACATCTTACTGACAGTTTCCCACCTTAGAAATTTACTGTCAAAAGAAAATATTTCCCGTGGGCATATGCAATGAGCTTCTGTCCAGCAAACAAATATGTACCCTGTGAGAGAAACAAAATAAAAAATAAATACATGTGCAAAGGTGCATTTGGGTTAGATTTTCAAATGAAACTTTTTTACACCTAGTGGCAAATTTCCAGGATTAAAATTATGCTCCACAATACTACAGAAAACTTGTGTCAGTCATAAATTTCAGGACAAGCTTTGGGGTGCTTTTGTGAAGCCATAAAAAATTAAAAAGTTAGAAATTTGCTTGAAAAGTGGAAGCAGTTTTCAAATGTTCCTATGCCTTTTTGTATGCGGACCCACAGTTGCACATTTACAGTTTCAAAGAGCGTTTTTCCCCCGCCAACTTTATATTTGGGTGTGAAATATGCTTTTTAAATGGAGCTCCGAATTCTTAATAGTCATTACAGTCTATCATTCCAACGGTGAAGTTGCCCTCTGTATTTGTTTTGGTAGTATAAACTCCTGCAAAAACATACCATTTCAGATATTATTTCGTTGTAAGTGTGAGCTACAGAATGTGTTTAGCAGCTAAAGCTCAGAAAATACAGATTTTTGCTGAGATTTTTAGCAAAATGATTACAAAGATTAACTGGAAGTTACAGTTTTGGGTATTCAATTATTTTCCTTCAGCAAAACGTTACCTCGGGGTTTTTTGCAAATTTTAAAAAGCTAGCTTTGCCAGTGTAATAAAACTGGTACAAAAGGGGGTGGTGATGGACGGAGCATCTGAACCAATCAAACACTCACACTCAGTCAACAGATCTGGGTTTAATCCATCACTGTTTTTTAGCCCACTCTGCCACCCCAGCTCAGACATGGCCATATGCAAATCCGTCTGACCCTGTGCCTCATGGGAACAGTCCAGCCCGAACTGCCAAGACATGCCTTCCCTGGACCGTAAACAAGCTTCCGAGGACCGGTTTGTGTCATTACAGCCGTCTTCAGCCCGGCTTGCTTGAATCCAGTGTCAAAGTGAGCAAGGGACTCAAGTCTGAGCATTCCCTGCCAGCTTATGGCAAACAAAGCAAAACCAAAGGTGGTGATGGACGGAGCATTGACAATACAAGCACTCACCCCCAGTCAACTGATCTGGGTTTAATCCATCACCGTTCTTTAGCCCACTCTGCCACCCCAGTTCAGACATGGCCATATGCAAATCCGTCTGACCCTGTGCCTCATGGGAACAGTCCAGCCCGAACTGCCAAGCCACCCCCTTTTGTACCGCTTTGTTCGCCATAAGTTGGCAGGGTATGCTCAGACGTGAGTCCCTTGCTCACTTTGACACTGGATTCAAGCAAGCCTGGCTGAAGACGGCTGGAATGCCAGAAACCGGTCCTAGGAAGCTTGTATCCGGTCCAGGGAAGGCATGGCTTGGCAGTTCGGGCTGGACTGTTCCCATGAGGCACAGGGTCAGACTGATTTGCATATGGCCATGTCTGAACTGGGGTGGCAGAGTGGGCTAAAGAACGATGATGGATTAAACCCAGATCTTTTGACTGGGTGTGAGTGTTTGATTGGTTCAGATGCTCCGTCCATCACCACCCCCTTTTGTACCACAGTGTAATAAAACTGGCAACATTTAGGACACTTTTTTTTAGATGGGAATAATAAAATGCCAATTTTCACATTTCTCTTACAATATGTATCTTATTGCCAGCAAATTATTTTATTTGGGCAGTTGAAAAATCTTTGTATCTCAGTATGCAATCAGTCGTTCCCCTGACCCTGAACATAAACTGTACCATAAGGGTATTGTGAAATAGAAGCAGTTATTTATGGCCATCAAAAATGAAAAGGAAGCAATCAATATGACCGAGAGCTAGCACTTTCATAAACATATTAGCATTGATCTTGGCCGGTCCTAAACGATTAGTTTAAGAATACCATTTCGGCAGCAATGACACACAAAGAGGTATTTGCAGCATAACAGAGAATAGCGTAATACAGCCAGTCCTCATAACTGAAAATAAGAGGGAAACAAAAACAAGTGGGAGGGGTGAAGGGAGTGCACACGCGCGCGCTAAGGAAATGGCCTTGTGGCAAAAAGTAAACAAGTGGGAGGGGTAGGGGGAGTGCACGCGATAAGGAAATGGCCTCACGGCAAAAAGTAAACAAGTGGGAGGGGTGGGGGGAGTGATGGCGGCTGCGCGCGTGCACGCTCGCGTGAATGCAAGCGCTAGGCCAGCCAAAGCTGCTTGTGGTAGCACTTTTTAAAGCCCCTACGAAATGTCTCGCAGAGCAGCACATGTGCTGGTTCTAACGAGACCTAAAAACTGAGTTTCCCCAGCTGTCCTGAAAAGAAGGTCTCTAATGAGGTGATGTTAATGGCACCAGGGGGTAGTGCTTTGTCTCTTCCTCTAATTAATACTCCTTCGGACCATTGCATCCCAAGATGGAAGAGAGTTGGTGAAAATGTAGTCAAATCTCACACAGGGCCGGCTTTAGGGCAGTGCAACTGGTGTGGCCGCACTGGGCGCTGACCTATGGAGGGGGCGCGACCTCATGGGGAGGCGCTATGTTTAGCAATAACTTATGTATGGCACATATGCCTGGTGGTAGTGAGAGAATCCGAGGAGGCAGTCATGGGGTGTGGGGGCACCAAAAATAATTCTCACACCAGGCGCCACCAGCGCTAAAGCCGGCCCTGACCTCACATCCTTCCCGTGGTTTTCCGACGACATCAGTGTGTTCCAAATATCATACTGAGTTCTCCATACGATCAGTCAGGGTGGCGAGTGGGTAACAAAGTACAGCTCCTCCACTCTTGATGATGAGGGGGTGAGGTATACTGCGGTCCATACTAATTCTGTCGAATTGCATAAAGAGGGTAGTACTTTAGTGGTAAAGACAAATCCGGGTAACCATGTTAATCAACAACTGAGTACCCGAAATGAAGAACGAGGAACCATAACAGCTCCCGATAATAAATTCCGGCTTGTGCTCATTAATGAGGTAAGAGCTTTTGTTCCGAGGTTCATGGAGCCTGTGATGACCTGTAATGGAGCGCATGGTCTGTTACTCTCAAGGGGAGTCACTGGAGCAGAACTTCGAGTCAACCTACACAGATATTTTTCTCTTATTATTTGATAATGAGTCTCTTCCTGTGAATAGAAGTTCTATTGTAAATTCATATTTGGAGATAGAAGCACGAAGGTTGGTAAAACATATTAACATCGGGGGCGTGGCTTGGAGGGCGAAGATGGCGGTCGCAGCTTAGAGGAGCTCCCGCCGGCCCAGACACAATATACTATTTATCCTGGCCCCCGAGCCCGCTAACTACCTTACTTGTGTGGAGGGTGTTCCTGGTGGCGCTCGGATCCCTCCGGTGTGCTGACTCGCTTCCTCTGCCGCTCCTGTGCACCGAGAACATTAGCAGCGTGGTGCGAGCGGAGCCGGGACCTCGATTTTCGAGGTCGGCAGCCGACAGCCGGTGGTCGGGCCGGTTGGGCGATTCCCTGGCCGGGGACAGTAACACCGGAGCTCGAGGGTGCCACGGTGGGGCCCAGTGGAGCAGCCTGGTGCATTGAGGCGACCCCGGGACGGCGCAGAGGCGCTGCGGCCTGTGCGGACACCAAGAAGCCGGGGCCTCGAGTTTGGCGACCGCGGGTTGGCCCGGACCTAGATGACGGTGAGTCGCCGCGGCTCGCCCCTGGTGTTGGTGGGGCAGCTGCAGTGCCCGGAATCCGCTGGACAAATGTGGGAGAGCCCGTAGGGGCAGACAACAACTGGGACCCGACTGGCCAGACTTTGCTGATGGTGTGAGTCCTGGGGCGTGCCTTCCCCTGCCTGGACCCGGGGCCGCTTGGAACCAGCGGCGTGACAGGGGACATCCCTGCTGGATTCTGCTTCAGGCTCTGGGGACGTCAGTGGGTGACTGCGGCCTGCCTGGCCCTGGAGACGCCGGGGCCTCGAGTTTAGCAATCCCCGCCAGGCAACATCCTCATTGGCTCCTGGACGGGGGAGCAAGCACTGTGCGACCGGGAGTGCTGGAGGGTCGGGCGCCTCTTCAGATTTGGAGGACCGACGCTATATAGTGCTGTCCAGTGGGGCCCACATACGCGCCTGGAGAGACGCGCCTACTACTCTGGTGGCGACCGGGAGCCGATGCACGGATTGCCCGCGACGAACTGTGATTGCCCCCCCCCCCCCTTCCCCTTTGGCGGACCTGCTTATGTGGCGCAGTGAAGAGACTTGTGGCCCGAGGGGTGGTCAGTACTGATCAGTTGGAGGAATCGGATGCCTGCCCTGCATGTGCTACACTGGGACCCGAGTGGGGTAAAGGGGGGCCAGGAGGACCGACGTAGCTGGGCTTATCAGTGAATTGGGTCTCCGCTGTACGTGCCCCGGTTCACAGGTCCGGGTGGGGGTCCGGACTTAGACCTTGGAGACCCTGAGCGAGTGAAGAGACAGACCTGCTTTACACTACTAGTGGGGCCGGACATCTTCTGCCGGGGCTCGCCGCCCGGAGCTTGGCTGTGGTGCCTGGTACCTAGGGGTGCTCGCTGGAGACGGCTTCCAGGCGTAGACGGTGGTCTCCTTTGGCCCCCCGAGTGGACTCTACTTTTGAATTGCTGTTGGGGAAGGGCCCATCGCGGGTGCGGAGCGGTCCGCTCCATTCCTGCCAACCATGACGAGAGGTGGGGGCGGCACTGGTTCCACCAAACAAGGACCGATCGATAAATTCACTGGACCCAGTGGGGGATCCGGGGCCTCCGGGGGCAGCCAGGGCACGGGTCCTGACAACGCGGCCCTGATGGCCGCCATTACACAATCCAGAGACATGCTTGATGCCAAGATAGGTGCGGTTGGGGCCGATGTCATGCTGCTGCGCCAGGACCTCCGTAACGCGGTTGCCCGCATCACGGAAACCGAAACTCGGATCACAGGGGTGGAAGATGATGTAGTGGCCCTGAAGAAGAAGGTGGAAGACATGGCCAGGATCCAAATGGGGCTGGCACTTCGCGTCGAAGATGCGGAGGGGCGAGCGCAAAGGAACAATCTGCGCTTCGTGGGCTTTCCGGAGGACTGTGAGAAGGGGTTCATGGATGCGTTCCTGACACACTGGTTAGAAAGCTGGCTTCCCCCGGACGTCCTGTCGCGCTGCTTTGTGGTGGAGCGCGCCCATAGGGCCCTGATGCAGAAACCGCCAGTGCGAGAGCGGCCACGTCCGGTCATCGCTAAAATCCTTAACTTCCACGACAGGGACACTATACTCCGAGAAGCGAGAGCCAAGGAGGATCTACTGTTCGAGGGTCACAGAATTATGATTTTCCCAGACTATACTAAGCTGGTGCAGCAGCAACGCCGATCCTTTCAGGATGCGAAGGCCAAATTGCGCGGTCTGAAAATTCAGTACTCACTGTTGTACCCGGCTCGCCTCCGAGTTGTCTTCCAATCCAAGACCCACTATTTTGATACCCCGGAGGCAGTGTTTAGCTGGACGGATGAGACGGTCAGGATCCGGCCGAATGCCCAGCCGGGCTTGAACCCCAGAGCATCGCGTGGGTCGTCACAGGAGAGAAGCGAGTCTTCCATCAGAGGCAAAAGACACAGGAAGTCTCGATCACGGCGACGCTCCCGATCCGGGGGTGGCCCGCTGGATGGTGCACAGTCTAACACTGCCCAATCCGGGACTGGGACCTGAGGGCCGTGCAGCCTCTTTCTTGCTTCCCAGGCAACACTTCAACACTGGTCTATGCTGGTGACCCTGAGTGGTTGCCTCGCTGATCGTCTGCCTGGCGCCTGGTGTGGCGAGATCTGGGCCATGGCTTGACACAGGAGGGGCGTATTAAATGTTGTAGAACTACCTCGCTCCGTTAGAGCGGTGGGACACATGTGGTTCAATGGGGCTCGGGGTACTGACCCATGGGCGGCCTAGTCCTCTCACGTTCGAGGGGGGGCCCTAAGGGGAGGTACTGTTAGTTGGGGAGAGTAGTGGGATCCATTGGTATGGGTGGCTTTGGGCGCTCTGTTTTGGGCCTGAAGCTCCTCATGCCGCGACAGATACTTCAGTGTTCCATGAGGTATAGGGGTGGGGGAGGGGGGATAGGCGGAGGTTGGGTAGTTGAGGGGGTTGTACTGGTGGGCAGGGAGGGGGGGCACGGGGTGGTTGGACAGGGATGCACGTGATTTTTGCTGTCAGGATTTCTGTAGTACAGGGCGCTTGGGCTAGGTCCTGGGACTTTCAGAAGCTTTCCCATCGAGACTATGGGTGATTTCCCAGAGAAGGCGCCTACTGGTGGCTCCATGCGAATCCTCAGTTGGAATGTCAGGGGAATGCTGGACAAAATTAAGCGTGGGGCTGTGCTGCACTGGGGTAAGAGGGAATCGGCAGATGTGATGCTATTACAGGGGACACATATGTTGGGAACGAAGGTCCTGAGTTTACAACGGTTTGGATATACCCAGGTGTTCCATGCAGGTTTTACCAGGGGATCTAGGGGGGTGGCCATCCTCATTCATCGAAGACTATCTTATACTCACGAACGCCATTGGCTCGACCCTCAGGGTCGTTATGTGTTTGTTAAGGGTATGATTGGCATGGAACCTGTGGTGTTTGGCAGTGTGTATGCTCCCCCGCCTCTACAATGGTCCTTGGCAGAGCGCCTGTTTGAATTGTGGGCTGAGATCCCGGACTGCTTGGCTGTGATAGGAGGCGACTGGAACGATGTGGTGGATGTAGGTCTGGACAGGCAGAGAGTACAAGGAGAGGCAGTGGCAACCTCCCCTACACGTCTGAAGGCAATGATTGATGGGATGGGCTGGGCAGATGTCTGGAGACATTTGCATGTCAGGAAGCGTGAATACACGTATGTATCAGCAGTGCATGGCTCCTTCTCCCGGCTGGACTGTGTGTTTGTACCAGGGGCCTTCCTCGATAGGGTGAAGCAGGCCGCGATTCAGCCTCGAGGGCTGTCTGACCACTCCCCGGTCGTGGTACGGATCGAGCTGCGCAAGTCGCGCCAGCCATTCCGGTGGTGGATGTCTTCGTGGCATCTCCATCAGGCAGATTATACGTCGCACATGCGTGGAGCAATAGCCCATTACTGGCAGGAAAACTTGACTGAGGGTGTAGATAGCGTGACGGTCTGGGAGGCCATGAAGCCCACGCTGAGAGGTGTAGATATCGCCTGGTGTGTTGCAGCCCGTCGACAGCGTCAGGAGGCCACGGTGGCAGCTGCGGCTAGGGTAGGAGTATTGGAGAATCGGTGTCGGGAGGACAATGGCGATGTAGCGTTAAGACTGCTCCTGCAGGCGCAGCAATCCTATGCATCGGTCCTACTGGACGAGGCTCGACAAGCCTGGCTGGCCACACGGAGCAGGGTTTACCAATGGGGCGACAAGTCCTGCACCATGCTCCACCGGTTGTGTCAACAAACTCTACAGCCGATCACTCTCCCGGGCCTCACGGACGGAGAGGGGATTGCCATGACAGATCCTGCTGCCCTTGCGGCGAGCTTTGCTGGCTACTATGCGGTGCAATACGCCCCAAGGGACAGTCTCCCACCGGAGGCAATTGACAAATTCATAGCCGACCTCCCCCCTCGAGCGATTTTGGATGAGGCCAGGACGGCCCTAGACCTTCCCCTGACAGCGGAGGAACTGGGCGATGCACTGGGACAATTAAACTCTGGTAAGGCGCCCGGACCGAGCGGATTTCCCAGTGAATTCTACAAGAAATTTCAGTTGCAGCTGGGACCACACTATCGGCGGGCTCTGGAAGCAGCGCGAGAGTGCGGTAGCTTGCCGGTAGACTGGCGTCAGGCTGAGATTGTGGTATTCCAGAAACCAGGCAGGCCCCCAGACAGGTACGAGTCGTATCGCCCAATCTCTCTCATTAACTTTGAAGCCAAATTGTTGGCTAAAGCGTTGGCGAACCGTCTCCTCCCGTATATAGTGGATTTGGTCCACCCGGATCAAGCGGGCTTTATGCCGGGTAGAGCGACGAGGCATAATATCAGACGTGCACAGGTGGCGGTGGATGCGATGGGGGCGACTGGGGAGCGGGCGGCACTCCTGCTTGCAGACATTGACAGAGCGTTTGACTCTGTCAGCTGGACTTACCTTTTTGCTCTTTTACCGTGCCTCAATCTGGGTCCGGTTTTTATCTCATACGTCAGACTGCTATACACGGACATCACCGCCTCAGTGCGTATTTCGGGAGCCATATCGGAAAGGTTTCCGGTTGCTAGGGGGACCCGGCAGGGGTGCCCCCTGTCCCCGTACCTCTTTGCGCTGGTCATGGAGCCCCTGGCTGCGTGGGTGCGCATTGATGCGCAGCTTCGTGGCTTTGTATGGGGAGCGGGACTCTCAGACAGGATCGCGCTTTATGCGGATGATGTCCTTTTCTTTTTGACAGACCTTGATCGTTCAGGCCCTCGAATCTTGGACATACTGCGCATTTTTGGTGACGTCTCGGGACTCTACCTCAACCCGCGCAAATCGACTCTTTGGATGCTAGGGGGACGGTCCGAGGTGTCTCCTTGGGCCTTGGATCTGCAAGTAGCGATTGGTGGATTGAAATATCTAGGAGTTTTCCTGTCGGAGTCTGCTGCAATTGCATGGGAGCGTAACATACAGCCGGTGTGGGACAAGGTTCAATCGGACGTCAAAACGTGGTCGCGTATGCCTCTTAACATTTATGGCAGATCTGCCATTTTCAAGATGGTAGCCCTTCCTAGACTATTATACCAACTGCAAAACCATCCACACAGAGTGGACCCGCAGTGGTTCCGTCGTGTGAATTCAGTGCTAGGCCGTTTTGTATGGGCTGGGGGCGCTTCGAGAGTGGCACTGCGGACTTGCTTTTTATCCACGTACTGCGGAGGTCTCGCAACGTCAGACATCTTGTCCTACTACCAAGCCTCCCATTTGTTGGTTCTAAACGAGTGGTGGTACGGTGGGCATGGCGATCCGGCATACGCCCTGGAGCATTTTCTGATGGGAGATGCCACGCTTCATACACTCTTGTATTCGGCCGGACAGCGGAAGAAACTGCCGAGGGCTACTCAGGTGGTCTTCCTGATTTGGAGACAGGTACTGCGTCGCATGGGCTGGTGGGGTCGGCTGACGGCCGAAACTCCACTTTGGAACAACGGACAGCTCTCTGCGTTGGCTTCGCTGCGGGGGTTTGGTGGCTGGGACTCCATAGGGATCTCGTCACTTGGCCATGTCCTTACCGGGACTACCCTCAAATCCTTTCAAACTCTTAGCACTGAATTTGACATGCCCAAGACCCAATTTTTTCGATACCTACAGCTCCGCCATGCTCTTGCGCCGAGTCTGGTAGGGCTGGACCGGCTTCCGGAGTTTAGCCCCGTGGAAGCTAAGCTTTTCATGGGAGATCTGGGGGATAAAAAAGTCTCCAAAATCTACCAGACGCTGGTCACCCACTGCTCCTCTTCCCTTATGTCGTTGAAGGCCTCCTGGGAGGTGGATGTTGGTCCGTTGGATGAAGATGACTGGAGGGAGGCACTAGAGTCCCCCAGGGGGGCGGCGGTAGCAGTGAGATTACGGTTCATACAGTTTAAGTACCTGCATCGGGCCTATTACACCAGAGAGAGACTGTGGAAGGCCGGCCTTATTGCTACCCCAGACTGCCTGCGTTGCGGGACTGAGAGAGGCACGTTGGTGCATACTGTGTGGTCGTGTGTGGGCCTGGCCCGGTTCTGGAATGGGGTGTGGGACTGCCTGTCGGAGGTGCTAGGATGGGATCTCCCTCGTACGCCCAGATTGGGTCTTCTTCATATCCTAGATCAAGTAGGTGGTAACATCTATAAGCGTCATCTCCTTCTGCTGGGCCTCGTTGTGGCCAAGAGGGATCTGGCGAGGGCATGGAAGAGTGACCGCGCTCCCCCACTTGGCGCCTGGCGGGCGGGCTTAGATTTCCTAATGGGGCTAGAATTGCCAGTGTTTGAGGCCAGGGGTTGCCCCCGGAAACATTATAAGATCTGGAAGCGGTGGGCAGACTACAGAGACTTAACCTTGGAGCCTCCCATTGACATGGATGATGGACTGTCTGCTGATAGAGACCTCGGGGTCTAGGTGGCTCCAAGACGCCTGTTTTTGCTTTAACCTGTATACTGCAGCTGATTGTGATCACGTGCATCGGGTTAGGGCGGGATAAGGGGTGGGTAGTGGGGAATTTTAGGGTTGTTGGGGGGGACAAAGGTGTGGGAGGGGGGCCAGTTAAACGCTTAAGCTATGCATGTATTCTATTGTGTGTAAACCACTGACGTGTTCTCCTGTTTTTGGAGGATTGTACCTATGATCTGCTTAAACTTCTAATAAACACGGTTGTGAAAAAAAAACATATTAACATCAAAAGAGTGTTTATTCATTCAACTGTCCCAACTCCATACTCTAAAATCACTTTTGGTTCATTGGTTATTGCAAATCTGGTCTTGCAAAATGGATTATTTTCTAGAAAGAAGGATTGATATTGATGTTGTGCCTAGAGACCGCGGTACAACATAAGATTATACTAAAAGCAAGTAAGTCAATGGTGGAAGCTGCAGTGGAGCCTGATATGCGACAGGGTAATCCTAAGGATAAAGTTGTTTCACTAGGGCAATCGATGTCTTTGTTTCAAATTGGCATTCCAAGATGTGAAAAGCTGTCCACTTTTGTTTCTTTTTAGTAAATATACATATAGCTGGCATACAAAGTGCACTTCACATTCCCTTCCCATCTCCCATCGCATAGAAACACCTGAGTCAGTATTTGGTCTTCACAGTGTAAACTTTATTAACTTCAGATACTGCCAGCCAATTACTCCATTGGCTTCACTTCCATTAATCTAGTGACCATTCTTTATTCTTGCTTTATTTAAAACCACAACATGCAAATAAGATATCAGGGTTATACGTTTCCATTGTATTTACAATTGTCTCTCCACTGGTCCTTTTGCTTGACCTTCGGGCTGTGCCAGCAGGCCACAACCAAGATACCCTGCTCTCCTTATGCTGACCGCCCCCCGGCCAACAGAGCAGCAGGTAGATAATTTGCCACTGTTTCTGACAAGTGCCGGCTTCCTGGGTAGAGCCAGAGAGTCCAGAGCCACCAGCAGGTCAGCCCCCTCTCCCGCCAGCCCGGAGCCCCCGATAAACGGCAAGCCCTGTTCTGGGGCCAAGCAGTCACCAACAAACGGAGTCCCTATCATTTCTCTTGCCCAGGACCCCGCCACAGGGCAAGACGCCCACTGGCGGACTCAACCTCCCCCCCTGCACATTTTAGTTCCTCAGCAAGGGCTCCCAACACAGACTGAATAAACAACTCCAAACCTAAGCTGGACAGGTGTACCCCATCCGGCGCATACAGCTCTGCCCTTGACACTTGTATTAACTTGTGCCTGATGGTACGAATGCTGGACTCTTAACATTTCGGCCACTGATTGGTTCAATCTCATTACTGATTTATTAACTGCCTTCAGCGGCACCCCCTTCGCCCAAACTTGACGCGGTATCACTTCAGACCATAGTATTTTTGTGTTAGGGAACATGTTCTTAACCATAGACAAAACGGAGAACAGCGCCTCCTTTACTCCCCTCCTTCCCGCTGGGATCATATCATTGCCACCCGAATGAATCACTAGTATATTGGGAACAGGTATGCCCTTGGCCATGGTTCCCTGCAGATCTTTTGGCACCTCCGCTAAACGCTGTCCACCTACCCCCACCCAATGGTGGTTGATTCCCTTCGCACTCTGTATTCTGTCCTCACACAAATTCTTGAAGAAGTGCCCTGATCTGTGAATAAATGAATGGCCACACCAGCATATCTGGGCCCTCTGGCGCGGTACACCTAGATCAAATTTGGAAATGGATACGATCAGCGGGAGACGGGACAAGTGGAGAAGAGCTGACTGATGATTCAAGCTAACTGGGGGCGTATGTATCGCTCAAAACATGTTGACTTCCAACGACCCACCTTCTAAATGGTTTCCTCCGGGAGGCCTAGGGCTGCCGCAGTCGTGGCTGCACCGATGCAGAACGAATGGGATGTAAAATGAGTTGTTTCCACCCCTAAACATTCCAGAGCACACTTACATATCCTAGTGAACTGAAATCTGGTGAGAGATATGCCATCCACATGCAGTAATACCCTGCTGTCCCCTCCCCCCGGTCTAATCTGGAACAAATTCTTGGCCAAGCTTACCGGGCAACAGGTGGCCCATGCAACTGAACCTAGCTGAACCCAAGTTCCCTTACCCAACGGGTCCGTCTTAGATCTCCGCACTCTGACCTCAAGGGATTCCCTGATCAGGATTACATCCTTCCAACGTATGCCCCCTTCCTTGTCTGATTTTGACGCTGGTAACAATTCTGAAATCCTAAATGCCCCAAAAAACGCTAATGAGTATGCTAATCTTAGTAACTGTGTCTCGTAAGGCGTAAAACAGATTCTGGGCAATATTTCTAAGATACTTGTAAGTCTGCCAGCATCTATGGGCCTCCTACTGTCCTTCACTCCTGGTGCTAAGCCCTCCCAACCCCTCATTGCTCTTTTCACCCTTGGGTCTTTTGTGGGGTCCGCCACCCCCCTAAACCCGCATAGAATGCTATTGCCGAAAGCTGTCTCCTCACCATAACTAGTGATCTGCTGCTCCCTTTCTGTTGAACCTTGAACTCCAGGACACCCTGTGGTGAGAACCTCTCTACTGATCCTGACCCCCTTAGGATAGTCAGGTATGATTGCCACGACCTCCCATACATACTCTTGGTCTTTGGGCCAATGACGCCGTTATCAACTCAGGGGGTGTGAGGCACCAAGCTTCCATAGTCCCTCCGGGAAGGTCGTCATCTGTTTGTCTGCTTGCGGCCATCGGGTGCGAAACTCTGCCAACTTAAAACGGGACAAGGCGTCAGCAACTGCATTGTCCACCCCTGGCACAAGTTTGGCATTAAAGTGTACATTGCGCTGCAAGCATCACAAGACCAATTCTTTCAATAAACGCAGAACCCAGGTGCATTTCGCCCTCTGATTGTTAATCGCCATCACTACTGACATGCTGTCCGACCAAAATACTATATGCCTGTTTTTCAGAATGTCGCCCCACAAATTCAATGCCACAATAATTAGGAACAGCTCTAAGAAGGTAATATTGCGGGTGAGTCCTGACACCACCAACTCCTCTGGCCAGTGTTGCATACACCACCTGGGACCCATGACCGCCCCAAAGCCCACACTGCCCGCTGCATCTGTGTACAAATCCAACTCAGCGTTGGGGTGGCTAGGCTGTTGCCACATCACCGTTCCATTGAATTCTTCCCGAAATTCTTTCCAAATGGCTAAGTCGTTCCTGACATCCGCCAAGAGCCTGGTGTGATGATGCTTGGCCTGCAAGCCAGACATCGCCCTCGCGATACTTCTTGAAGAGGCCCTGCCCATAGCTATCACTCGTAGCGCAAAATTCAGCTGCCCCACTAGGACCTGTAGTTAGTGAAGCGTCATCTTCCTTGCTGACAAGCAAGCATCAATGGTCGACCTGAATGCTGCTACCTTCTCCTGGGGAAGCCTGCATACCCCCTCTCTGGTGTCTATTTCAATGCCTAGGAAAGTTAACCGAGTGGTTGGCCCCTCTGTTTTCTCTGCGGCCAAAGGTACACCCACCTCTTTTGCCAGATGTTGGAAGCCCAGTAGGGCCTTCCTGCACGCAAGGGAGCCCTGTGGTTCCAGAAATCATCCAAATAATGCACCACCTCAACAGATGTTACCGATGTTAGAAATTGCTGCACTGCCCACTCCAGAAACCTGCTGAATGTTTCAAACACTGCGCACGCAAGGGAACACCCCATTGGCATGCAGAGGTCAATAAAAAACTCCCCTTCAAAGGTGAACCCCAGGAACCTGGTGTCGTCAGGGTGGACTGGCAGGAGGCGGGATGCTGAACCAATGTCTGATTTAGCCATCAAAGCTCCCTCCCCTAGCCCTTGTAGCTTCCGTATTGCCATATCAAAAGTGGTGTAACACACCGTGCACAGCTCTGGGTCGAGCTTGTCATTAACTGACAACCCTGGTGGGCTCAACAGGTTGTGGATCAAACAGAATTTCCCTTCCTCTTTCTTTGGTACCAACCCCAATGGTGAGCATACAAGGTCGGGCCTTGGCAACTATTGGAAGGGGCCCGCCACCCTCCCCAAAGATACTTCTCTCACGATTTTCTGCCTAGCCACCTCTAAATTTTGGAGAACAGAGCGTTGATTGCACGGTGGAGCCATGTACGGGGTTGCCGAGGATGGAATGCGAAAGTCAAAACTAAAGCCACTATGTAAAAACTGTGCCTCTTGTAACTTGTCATACTTACTAAGGAGATGCGTCAGGACATGAAGCTGGATGGGCGTGGGTAGGCTCTTAGGGTGCTTGGGCGGGACATCCCTTGGCTTGGGGTTGGGTGTGGGCAGGCTGCTCTTTTGGCCTCCTCAACTTCCTGAAGCATCTAATCTCTGGGTGTCCCTGAACGCCACAGAAGGAGCAGCAGTGTTTAAACTTACATGCCGTGCCCCGAGTGCACTCGTTCTTATTGAACTGCCAGCAGGCCAGTTTTTTATCTCCCGACCCCCTGTCCCCCCGAAAGGGCTGACTCGCCTAATTCACTGTTATTGTTGAGTAAAACACTGCGTGCCAGATGTTAATCTCACGCTGGTCCCACGCTACTTCGGGATGAACTGCCTTCATTTGCCTGAATTTGTTGTCGTACTGGAGCCATCCTGTCCCTGGAAATACTGATGCCGCCCCATGAATCAGACATGTAACTGATTAATTGGGCTGCCACTGTGGGGTACCTTTCTACCATAATTAACGCATAAATAGCGAACCCTGTGATCCAATTCGTGGTCGACCAATCTACCCATACTCTTTTCTGCTTCAGCTCCTTCCCGGTCCTACTTTTCCCCGGGACCACTCCAGCGTTTATGAGGTCAAACACATACACATACTCTCCCTTGAATATCCTCTCCTTGGTCTCCACTGGTACATGCCACGTGATCCCCGCCAGGGGGCTAACGCCATAGATGCCGACCCATAGATCAGTGGGCTGTATGCTAGTGATGCCTGCCCTGGGACTATTGGCCCTATGGCCATGGGGATGCTATTGAGGGGACCACTGACTCTGCTGCGCTATGACTATGCGCTTGTCCTTGCGATGTTGCCGCTACCACAACTGGAGATTGGGCCACACCCCCTGACTCAACCCACACTTGTGCTATACCACCTCCTTGATGTCCTACAACCGGTGGAGCGGCTTGCGCAGCGATAGGCGTCAGGGGCACCGCACCCGTTGTGACTGGTATCCCCCAGTCTGAAGAACATTGGTTAACGTTGTGGTGCCTGCCGGAGCCGGAGCAATGGGCCCACCAGTCAGGCCCATGGAGGGTAAGTTCATTGGCAAGTTCATTGGTTGCGCAGTGTCAGCCAACAGGACTGTTTTGTCTACCACCCCTGCCTCACCTGAGGTAGTGGCCTGAGTGTCCCCCGATTTGTTGCGCTTATCAGGTTGCGCTTCTTTAAACCTCCCCGGTGTCCGCAGCACCCGCTTGGCCCTCTGTCTGTCTTCCTGTGCACTCGTCCCGGCCCCTTGCGACAATGTCCGCAGCACCCAGTCGATGCCTTTTTCTTTAGTGACCTCCAACAGCTCTGCCAACGAGCGAAGGTCGTCCTTTGTAGCCGGGGCATCCTTGCCCTTTCAAGCCCGTCTAGGAGGCATTCTTCACTTAATGGAAACAGAAATGCATTAGTCCTCGTCCCTTCACCCTCTAGCCTTCTTTTGCTATTGGTCCTGAGGGTCCTCACTGCCGCTTGCACCCCTTACCCCATGCGTTTGACCGGGCACTGACCATGCTTACTCCGTCAGTGTAGCCTGCTTAACCTGAGCATGTGATCCACCCCAAAACATCCTCGCCCTCATGCCTTTATTGTAACACACGCATTGCTCAGGGCGCTACCGTACCGCATGCCTTATTATTCCCCACGCCTTTGCTCAGGGCGCAGACCATACCACCGCAAGCTCCCCTTACCACTCACATTAGTCACATGCAGCCGTGCAGATAACCCCCCTCTGGGCGTCTCGGTACTGGATGTGCCCACCTTTGCTCACGATTAAATGCCCCCCACACTCATCTTCCCTTAAAAAATGTCCATATCCCCACTTGTCGCCCTGCTAACTGCCGATGACCAGTGACTTGTTGTCTTAACCAATGCTTGTTGCATGAGGTGCCGAACGAGTTAACCAAGGCCTCGTACGCTCGCCGAACGCTTCATGCTACCGTCCTAAGCGCAATGTCCTATCAGCCAATGTGCCGTAAAACCTGTTTAAACAGCGCTCGCCTGGCTCTCTTGCCCCTCAATGAGCGCATGTGCCTGGGCTCAATAAAGTAAATAACACGCGCAGAACCCGACTGCAGTGCGGCTATACTGTTTATCTGATCTCTTGCCCCTGAATGAGCACATGCGCCCCGTGCTCACTAAAGTAAATAACGCGCGCAGATTGACCAGACTGCGGCGCGGCTTTATCTGATCTTCAGGCATGCATCGCAACTATACCGGAGAGCTGCTGAAATTATCCCAGACTTGTTACGGTCATGAGCCCGCGCAGAGCAATTTCCCTGCTGCACAGCGCTAATGAGCCCCCGAACCTGACCTAAGCCTTCGGCCGCCCCCGACGTAAGCGCTCGTGCCTTAACACGCGGGCGGGATTAGGGAAAGGTTCTCTGGGCCCCAGCCGGTGCGACTTGCGTGAAGTACGATTCCCGAGTGGGGCTAAAGCAGAGGTTCGAGGCCACACCTCCCCCCTGCTCCTACTTAGATCACAATCAAAACCGCGATCTCCAAATTATATTTAAAAATCCATTATTCTTGTACCTCACTGTGAGGCCCTCTCACCTGCTAAAAAGTCGTACGAACGCTAATGCTCCACGCGGACCGCCGATGCCAGTGACAGTAACTCTTCTGCCACCTCCCACCTTACCGCAGGCGAGTAGACAAAGAGGGCGATGTTATTGCCCCTCAGGCTTTTAAACCCCCCCCAGTTCCTGTTACCTTGGGGACCTCGTGTGACGTGTTTCCGGGGTGGCATTTCCGGAATTCTTTGCTCGTAGGCTTCTCATTCCCCTTCCGGGTCTCTTGACCCGGAAGGGATTCCTACACTGTTCCGCCATTTGCTGCCACTAAAGGCACCACACCCCCTAGGTGGGAGGGTGCCCGTCATTTCCCAGGAAAATCTTCTGACAACTTGGCAAGTTATTTTTTTGCTTTTTCCCATGATATTAGTATGGCTGAAGACTGTTCCTTGGTAATAGTCATGGGTGAATTAAAATCAAAGGTTTCTAATTCTGCTTTGTGAGAAGTTGGCCTGATATATGATGCTCACTAGTTCTAGTGATCACCTTGTATCAGTCCAAACAACCCTTATGGTGATTGGTTGTAAGTCAACCTTATAGACCAGCTATCCTAATGGTAGCATGGACAAAGCAGTCTTAGGCTAAATTCTTTTGGCATGTGAAGCCAGCTGTTTTACCACAATATAACCCCTTGAATACCAGATGAAAGGACACCACACAGGTTGTTATGAAAATAAACCGTATATTTATTAATAACAACACCTCTGAACTCTTTATGAGGTCAGAGGGCTAAGCACATGACAACCTCTTACGAAAAATACGACAAGTTGCACAAAATTACAATGGTGCCCTAGGGGCACGACAAACCATATACTAAGTACGTGGAATGTGAGAGTCGATAAAAGGAATGGAGCTGTCCAGAGGCTGTAGGATAGATGGGACCACGCTACACTAACTTCAGGTAAGTAATAGGAGGCCCACAGAACGCGTGTGCAGAGTGTGAACTCACACGCGAGATGCGTAACAACCTCTATGGACAGTACAGTTCAAGTAAAAGGTAAGTACGGACAATCCTGACTAGGTAGGACAACAACGACTGTGGAATCGGACACTAGAACAGTTAGACTACCCTTGAGCACCGAAATGCTCTCGTTACCTCACCCACGGGCTGCGGGTGCATAGGTGCCAAAGTGTGTCGGGTTCTCGTGTTGAAGTCAATGGAGCATGAAAGAAAAGATGCTGCAGGCGACCAGGAGGAAGATGTCCGGTGCGATCCAAGGGTGGATCAGTGAAGAAGAGGACCTGAAAGCAGAGGGGACAGTGTTCAAAGTCACTAGCCAGTGACCGGTGTGGAACCAGGAAGGAACCAGGTGCTGTCGTCGCGATCAGGTGAAGAGTGGACGCTTGACTCTGCAGCCACGTGGACCAGGAGGTGTCTTCGATGACCAGGATGGAGGCACGAGCTGTCCCACGCAGGCTCTCGCTGTCGGCGGTGTCGGATCCGGAATTGGTCAACAGGCCTTGGCAAAGGTGAGTGGAAAAGACGTCTGGTGCGGACTAGGAGAGTCCGGGGTGCCCCTCTTTTGGAAGGGAGCAAGGGCCAGTCTGGAGCAACCAGACCAGCAGCAAAGATGCAAAGGTTCATCGTCTAGGAGGCCACTAGCCAGCCGGCAAGTGACCAGACAACGCGTCGAGCAGCAAACAAGCAGAAGGGCCCCACGCAGATCTCGTGGATGCTGGAGGGCTGATCTTCAGTGCAGGGGCTGCTCGGGGCTGGGGCTTCTCAGTCCCCAAAGCACTTGGTCGAGTTTACCTCGGGAGTCGTGTTGGAAGCGAAGTGCAGTTTCTTCCAAGATGGACGGTCCCACGTGTCTCGTCGCACCCACAGATCTCAGCTGTGCTGCAGATGTAGGTTGAGGTCGGAGAGGTCTAGGAATCTGGGTCTCGTCGGGCTCTGAAGTCTGGATCCTCGAGGGAAGACGACAAAGTGAAGCCGCTGGACGCTTGATGGTGCCTGCAGATGCAGGGTGGACACTCCTTGCCCACAAGGGAGATTTCTTCAGTTTTCTGTGGAGCAGAACGTCGAAGTCCAGAGTTTCTTCTTGTAAAGTTGTTCAGGATAATCTAACTTGGAATGGGACCAGCTCCTACCTTTATCCTGCTAAAGGGGGCTGCACTACTGACTAGGTCCCTCCCCTGGGTGGGACCAGGAAGGGGGGTGGTTACACCCCCTATCCTTTGTCTGGTTTCCCACCAGAGCTGGGGCTGGAGTTCCCCAGCAACTGGTTTGAACCGGTGTATGCACAGGGCACCTTGTGTGCCCCAGGCATGTCTCATTCCTTTCAGGCCTATCCTACCCAATACACAAAATCCTGTCTGGGGTGGTGCTAGCACCTCTCAAGGCAGGAAACCCTTTGTCCAAGCCACCCTCGCTGGAAGGACTCCCAGCAGCAGGAGGTCAGACTTGTGTCTGTGGTGGCAGCATCCATTTTGTGATGCCATGGCTCGAGTTAACTTTAACCGGGGTTCACAGTTACATACATGTCGTGTCCCTCTAGAAGGGTGGGATGCTACCCCCGTCACCAGAATTGGCGAGGGAGTAGTATTCCAAATCGTATGACACCTTACTCGACATGTTTTGATAATGTTATACCAGAGTTAGCATTTAACCGCGAGGTTGATAATGCACTTAAGAGTATATGGTATAGCGTTATCATGGAACAGCTGTTAGGACAAGCTGCAAACGGGCTCAGCTCATGCCAGAGCACCATCTCACATAATTCCAAGCACTCTGCCTTCAAGATTGATAAGGCCTTCCATAGGAGTGACTGATAGGAATATATGTGTCCATTTTAGGGTTAGATATAGGTATACTATATCTACAGCAAAGGGTGATTACACCACCTTGCCCCAGCTGTCATGCAGCCAGTTGTGTCAGTTTTAGATGGCCAGCCAGGGGTGGCATAATACATGCTTCAGCCCCTGGTAGGCCCTGGGTACACCTACGCCCTGGGTACAGGGACTGATAAGGTGGCCCAGTACCAATTGGTAAATGCACCTAAAGTACATGGTTGTCAATTTAGAGAGAGAACAGCTAGGGTCTGATTAGCAGGCCCACAGCCAGGGAAAGTCGTAAACCAGTGAAGCAAAAAGCAAAAATCTGGGGTGACCATAGGATTGCAGACCCCACTCTCCTACATGCTTCCTCAAGCTTTGCTAATGTTGAAAAAGTGTGATCTGTTGGAGATTTCTTTACTGGAATTTTTTTAACAGATAAGCGTGGATTCTTTTATTGTAAACCCTTAGGAAGTATGATTTGGTCATTTTGAATGCAACATCTCCAACTGAAGAGTCACCTTCCTATACCTTACATTCAACTTCCATGCAGAGCTAACTTGATTATGTGATAGTATCCTTTCAAATGTTTGAGGCTTGTGAGAAACTGACTGTGTCTGCAACTGAAATGAGTGATCACAGCTTAGTAGGTACAGCTGTGGCCTTTAACCTCCGGAAATTTGTACCTGGAAATCTATCAATTGGCAAGGTCAGCTTTAATAAGTCGAATGGGTATACCTTTTGGACAGCTGGGATTACTCAGATCTTAAGTTTAAAAATAAATGATGTTTGTATCAGTTCTAATGAGTCTTCATGGAACAACGATCTATCCTTTCATGAATCCCACATGGATGAGTTTCGTAAACTAGGTTCTATGTATGAAGGTCCTCGGCATTCAAAAAAGTGTAATCCAAAGTTGAAGGTGTTAAACCAGGAAATACACTACCTGATACGGAGACAGCATCTGTTTTCCTTTTCAAGACAGCATGAAATTATTGTCTCAAACGTATAAAATCTAGATTAGAAATCCAAGAGCGTAGGAGGAAAAGTGATGCCAAGTTGATTAATCTAAGGAAGGGCGTGAACTCTAGGGACTCTAGGGAATTTTGGCGTTTGGTTGCTGCATATTGCGATTCTAGGGTGACAGCGCAAGCCATTCCTATCCCTGAAAATGTCTGAGTGGATTATATTTCTAAACTGTATTCTAGCAATGCTGAGGAAACGGATTCTGTTGCACTCAGTATTGATGAAGAGATGTTTGTAGCGTATGGTGCTCCTTTCGTAGGCTTGTTTGTTGGTTTTTATAAAAAATGAAAGCACATCTGGAGCTATGGAGTCCTATGAGATTCCTTTTGCAGCTATTAAAAAGGAGACTGAAGCTTTTGGTACCTTTCTCATACCGCTTTTTGAATATTGTTATCGAATTGGAAAAATCCCTTCATCTTGGAAGGGTAGTGTCAATGTACCCCTGTATAAAAGAGACTCAAATGCTCTACAGCAAGTTTTAGACAGATAGCACTGCTGGATGCAACTGGCAAACTCTTTGCTAAGTGTGTAATGTCCCACTTACAACAATGGGCTCAAGTAAATAACATAATTCCCCCCAAACAGGCTGGTTTTAGGAAGGAATCATAGTACTATCGATAACACTGCTGTCCTCCAAGCAATTTTTTCCCGGGGTATGCCAGTGTATAAGGCCTTCATTAACTTCTCCACTGCGTAAGATAGAGTAGATCATCAAAAGCCGTGGAGAAAGCTTCTTTGTTTGAGTGTGCCTCACCTTCATCTAATGCTCATTACTGAATTTCACTCTGATACCAGTTGTCAAATTCTTATGGGAGAGATGCAGAGTCTAACCAGAAATGTTACAACTCAAAACGGCTTAAAACAAGGCTGCTTGTTGGCTCCCCTGTTTTCTCTCTCTATATATGATCACCCAGGTATCCTAAGTCAGGTGCAGGGGGACCCTCTAAAAATTGGTAATATGACTATTAATACCCTGATGACGTGGTTATAATGGATCTAACCCCCATTGGTTTATAACGTAGCCTCACTGCATTGATGAAGTATGCAAAAGCCCACCTTCTGAAAATAAACATCTCTAAAAGAAAAAGTTTGACTTTCCATAAGAAAGGTACAAGAAAAAGGGTGAAGTTCAATTGGTATCTGGCGGAAGGTTAATTTAGAAAAAGCAAACTTGTATCTTTATCTGGATAAGATTTTCTCTAGTAGTGGATGATGATCACGTAAATCTTTGATCTGATAGAGCTCTTTCTCCGGCAAATACCCTTAACAGTTTATTTAAAATGCGTGGGAGACGTCATTTTGTTCAAGTTTTGTCGGTCTACAGTGTTAGAATATCTTTATCACTATGTTATGCCTGTGCGGTGTTGGTCATGAGTCTTTGGCGCTTCTTTGAGGGAATAGAAGGACGGATTTTCTGCAAGATTTAGGTTTTAAATACTCTAGCAGCCCCTTATGTTCCTTGGCTGGAGTTTGGTTTATTGTTATCTTTCACCTTTGTTTTCAGATGGGAAAACTTGCATTTGAGCGGATATGAGAGAACACTTCGTGGAGCACTGATGTGTGAAAGTTTTCTCCTTCAAAAAGATACCAGTGCCTTTTACAGGCCTTTTGAGTTGGCTAAAGAAACTTTTGGACTTGACCTAATATAGGCTCTTTTATGCCCAAATCCCTTCTAAAGAGTCATATAAAAAATACTCTCTATAAAATAAGTCAGGATATAGACCTTGTTTTGTGCCAGTTAAATCAGGGAAATCAGGTGGCACAGGAGAGCAATCATGGGAACAAAACGCAGACTTATTTAACCTGGAATCTTCCTCATGGGATATGAACATTGATCCGATTGATGAGAAAGAATTTGCCCCCCCGTGTGTTATCACTGCATTTGGGATAAAGTCCCAAAAAAGGAGAGAATCTGAGAGGTATACCAATTATAATAATAAAGTTCTTTATTCGGCTTATTCACAAAGGAAAAACCATAAAAGAGACAGTGAATAACATGCATTACATTTTTGCATAATTAAAAGAAGTACATTTCATAAAATTTCATACAAAGAAACTAGTAAGTTAAAAAAGAATTAGTTATAAAATTTTCTACAGGGATCTGCTCGAAATATCCTTAATGAGGGCGTTTATAGATTTTTCCTGTGTTTCATAATACATTTTAAAAAGTTGCCAATTGCATATTAAAGATCTTGACCATATAATATTTGCGTGTCCTGTGAACCTCAATTGGGGTTTCATATCATAATAAAAATTAATTGACACTGAACGGTGGGAACATAGTGCCAAACAGGCAGAGCCAAACGTTAACAAAAGTGCTGCTCCATCAACTGCACAACAGGGCCAATAGTTCCACTACCATTCCCACATCAAGGCCAGCTGGGGTGGGCACGCGCAGAACTGGAGTGGAGTCCAGAGTTGAAAGTCAAAGTTCAAACCCCGTTGTTTTAGTTCAAGGGAGTACGGAGCTTAGTCCATCCTGGGTATGCAGTCTACAATTGAGGAAGGCGGGTACTCACATCTGCCCCTGGTTGACACATTGACCCTCAGAGCCCAAGTGGAGGACACATGGCCCAAACGAGTCCTCCTGCAACCTCAACTGTGGGAGCTAGTACAACAGAGGGCCTCATTACTGAGGAACTGTCTTAGTGAGCATGGGCGCACCACACAATGTAGTCATCACGTGCAGGGCTCATGGCAGCCAAGCCAAAAAGAATCTGCTCAAGGGAGGGGAGAAGAGTGTAGCCCCCAATACCATCTTCCTTTCCGAGGGCTGCAGCAGTGATCCCATCTCCAGGCCTCCTCACTTGGCGTGGAGACCCAATCTGATGCTATGCCAGCAGCAGTCCCCACAATCTCTGAGGTCAGGAGCAGGCTCAGCAATCCTCGACTGCAGGGTCCAGTCCTCAGACCATGGTGTCACCCAGGCCACAGCACATCCGTCCAAAGGTCTGGCTCACGAGCCTATCTTTTCCCGCAGGCACAATGCTGATCCAGCTGTGAGGACATGCAATACAGGTTCAGCAGCATCCTGGGTTCAAAAGGTCCAATGCTCCTAATTATCCAATGGGGGAAGGGCAATCATTACAATTTTGGTATGGTGAGACAAATGGAGAAGAGGATTATGGCAGCAGATGCCCTCCAAAATGTGAGCCGCACAAAGGTGTAGCCATGTCGGTAGCCAGACCTTTAGCACCTCCCTTGCAAATAGAATTCTGAAAGCTTCTTGCACTAACATCTCCTTAGATTATGTTTCTTAAGAAAGTAAAATAGCATTTGACAGAATTCTAACTGAACTGTTAGTGTTTTACTAATGGTCCTTGCTACCTTCATTTAATTTACAGCCTATAAATTAGAAGTTTTAAAATTCTATTTTATATGCCTAATAAATCATCATTACCTGACTCCAAACTCCCAACTCTCCACCTTCATGGAGGGATACAGCTTTATTCTAATTTCTCTAAATACAAGTTAATTTCTAATAAAATTGCCTCATTACCCCCAATGCCCCATGTATGAAACACGTTTGAAGATCAGATTTTCAAAAGACTTCAGATCGAGCTAAAAAAATAAATATATTTAGGTATATGGTTTTCCGAAAATATGAATAATTAATCTTCAACTAATATCGTCTCTATCACAGTGAAGAAGACTTTAGGTGATCAACATAAAACATCTGAAATTAGCTTAATTTTGGAGTGTTACCCTTCAAAATTCCTAAATATGCGTTTAACACGTTAGAGAGTATTTTAATTACTTTTTGTGGAATAAAAAAAGCCCTGAGTAAGTTTTATCCAATTTAAAGAGAAATGAGTTGTCGGAGGGCTGATATTGAATGATTTTAATTAATTATTTTTGTTTATATCATTATAATTTATCTTTTAGACACAGTTGTTCCCTCTTAAGGAATTACAAATGAAATATTCTTTCTAGACAGGTAGGCATGCACAATCTAATTCAAAACATTTCCTTCAAAGTTGTGTTATATGTGTACAGTTGGTATGCTCTTAAAATTCTAATTAATTAGATGCTCAAAACATACTAAACAACACCCTGGCATTAAGTTACTCGCCCTGGAAAGCCTCCTCCAGGAACCTATGGGAAACCTTGGACAAGAATCTGAACCCAGATCATAAAACCGTAAGGACTGAATGAACTGTGAACCACTGAACTATATGCAACCTTCGTCATGCAGGTTAGATATTATCGGATTTGCTCCTATACTATCCGTCTTCGACACTTATTCTAACTTTCCTCTTCTCTTCTCTTCTCCTATCCTCATCCTACCACCACTGTATAACGAGCAAAGGGGTTGCCAACCGAGATGTTTACCATGAACCACTTACCCTGTACCCTCACAGGCTGGCAACCCATATAACGATTCCCGTTTGTACTGTTTGTATATGTACAAACACCATAAATAAATATATATTTAAAAAAAAACAAAGTAGTAATTTGCAAGTAATACCCTATTGATCTTTCCTATTTTTCAGTTATTTAGTTTAATAATTATATTATAATCATTATAATTAATTACCGGTAACTAAAGTTTACAAAAATAATCTATCTTTGGAACGAATGGCATGAGAAACAAAAATTTGGATTGCTAAATCAATGAATGATTCGGTTATAGACTTTAATACATTAACAATTACATACAAATGATCAACGAGTTTGTCTCTAAGGAAATTAGAAGGACAATCTATAGTTCAGGAGCCAGAAAATGGAATAACAGCATTTCCCTACTAGCTCTGTTTATTTCCAAAGCGTGTAAAAGAGACTGACCAGAGGATCACAGGGATCAGTGTGGACAATAGTGCTTCAGACGCTTACCTAAGTGATGAGGGTTAAATTGTTAAAACATTTATGAGCCATGCACAGGGTCTTAAAACTACTCCTGTGTCCCATAGACAACCAATGAAGACTCCTAGCAGATAACATCTCACAACATAGTTTTGAATGTGATGTAGCCTATCTGTTTAGCCTGCCGGAACTGATGGGTTGCCATGGTAGAAAGGCAGCATTCTGCTGTCCAGCGAGGCTTCTCCTTTTCCAGTAAGAGCTTCGTATTTTATCAGCATTACGCTTTAATTATGGCCCATCTGTTAATGGAAGGCATCCACGAAATCACGCAAATTGGAAGTAGAACCCAGCAGACTCCTATTTGGCCAACTGGACCACAATCTGTGCATCATTAAAATGATCAGATGATGTTTCACAAGGGCTGAACATATAGGTTAAACAACACCAGGGACAAGGAGAAACACTGGCACCCTGCAATCACTAGGACACTTATCAACCAAAAAGCTGTTTACCTAAATGCCTCAGAGAGCTTTTTCAAAATGAAATTGAACTAGTTCCACATCATACCATTAAACATCAAGTCTGCAGGCAAAGAACCTGAGGCAAGAAGCAGTGCTGTTTTGATATTACGCACGGATGACCACCTAACAGACGCCGAAATGAGACGCAGTCATGGTCCCAGTAGAACAAGCACCAAAGCCCTCCAAAGCATGTTATTTGGACAGGGCATAGCAGATCATGATATAGAGGATGACCCACTGCAAACTGACACAAATGGTAACTGTATTGCCCATTTTTGCTGAAGTGAAATCCACGAAGAGCTGGTCATCAAAAATTTGTCCTGTTTTGTGTGATCTATGATGTACCACAGAGCTCAACTGGGCACCAGTTTGTGCAGATATTTCTCTTCCTTTGTTGGAGGCATAGGGGGAAAGAATGAAAGACTTACCCATATGGGATGAACAAACTACCCTAGGTAAAAAGGGATAGACCGGTGCAAAGGAACAATTTAACTTGCTAAAAATCTGAAGGGCATTTGAACTGAAAAGGTTCTAGCCGGCACAACTCAATCTTCATTCGTGCAGTAGCAGTCTGGGGAATGGGGTGGAAGACCTGACCTTCCTGCTGCAAGACCAAGTCCAATATGCGTGGAAGGGAAAGAGATGGCTGAATGCGGAGTGTGAACAGATCAGAGTATCAGATCCTTCACACTCCATTTAGAATTATCAAAACCAGCTACATCCGATCCTCCCACTTCCTCCCCAGTACTTTGGACCGAACGGGTATTGGCAGGCACATGTATAGTAGAACGAGAGACCGGTTGAACCTGAAGGCATGTATGGCACAAACTTGAGGACACTTACTGTTCCAATTCATGGGAAAGAGATCCACTAAAATGAAACCTTGATTTTAAAAATGATCACCTGGGTTACTGTGTAGGTCCCACTCGTGGTCTTCCAGTAAGAAATTACTAAGGCCATACGCTTTTAGACTGAGGTAGTCTGCAAGTGGGCCATTGATGGCATCCCCTCCCTTCCTGTTGGTGTGCCCATGTCCACAGGAGAATCATCTCCCAATGTAGGGTCTCCCAACTGCCCAGTTGGTCAAATATGATGGACAGTAGTGGTGTTGTGTGACAGAATCTGGATGTTCCCCCACGCCAAGGAAGGAAGGCCTTTCAGGCAAGATGAATCACCCACGATTTATTAGCAGGTGCTGCTCCAACCCAGACCAAAGACCCGCAACATCATGTTCCCCAGAGGAGCACCAAGAATGCATCCACCATCCCAGTAGCCTGAGCCTGCAGGGGGTGATTAGGCAACATTTGTAATGGTTGGACGAGTCCATCCACCAGTGCAGATTCGAGTGCATTACCCAGAAGATCTGCACTGGAGCAGAGAGCCTGCCACTGTGTTGCAGCCAACTCCTCCTCATACAGCATTGGAGGTTTCTCACCCAGCACCTGGGATAAAGCACCAGTGGGATGCATAGGCTCTAGCAAGTGCAAAAAATGCAGGACCTGGATCCAAGCTTGAATAAGACATCAGAATCATCACCAGGAAATCCCCAATCCCCTGAGGAGTAAGAAGGCTTTCATAAGGATTATGTTGAGCACCACCCCAATAAAATCTCTGTGCTCAAGGGAGGGGAGACTCCTTCACACTGACAGTAAAGACCAGAATCATCTTATGCTGGAGATGTTCCAGCATCAGTCCATGGCACTCCATCTTCACCAAAAAGAATCCACTCATTGGGTGTATCCTCCAAAAGTGGGGAACACCCTTGTTGTTTTTGGTCCCCTCACACACCAACAGGCCCCTTGGTGTCATGCTTCATCATCGGGGTCATCGTACCCCTCTGCGGGGTACGGCGTGCTGCGACCTACGAATACGCGGGAGCACTTAAGATGACTATGTGTGGTGTGGATGGGGTATTCAAATGTGAGTGTAAAGTGGGGTTTAGATCTAAGTGAGTGAAATTTAAAAAGGAACCTGACCTGTGGGGTAACAAAAAAACTTTTAATGGGCCCCCAGGCTGGTACTATTAAAATAGAGTGTGGGAGGTTGAAAATGCAAACAATGTGCACTACCTCCTCTCTGTGTGCGTTGACATGTTTCGGTGAAAACACCTTCTTCAGGACGGGGTACACAAATCCCCACCTTACTCACGTTTCTCTATCTTATATCAGGATTTCTAATAAAAGTGAGATTATAAAGTGCAGGTAATAATGTGCCGAACAAAAACGTCGCTTATTGGTCGACCTGTTGGGAGAAAATAGACAACATTTTTTTTGTGGTGGTCTACTTTTCACAACCATAGGTAAAGTGACCGGTGGTTACAGGTGACTTGATAGCGGTAAAAGTATCAGACTATAGGTGTCCATTGTGCCTATAGTGGAAAAAAGGACAAACTAGACCCACTAACATATAACATAAAACACACACTTTTTCTTAGTGAATATGGCATTATAGCAACATTCTGAACATTGCATCCTAGGTGGTTAGGGGTTGTCAAAACTAATGTTGAGTGCTCCTGTGAATAAAAAGGAGAGACACTACATGCCCATATACACTGGTAACATACTGTTTTCTTAGTGAATACGACATTATAGCGATATTCTGAACATTGCACCCTTGGTGGTTGGGGGTTATCAAATAATGTGCTGGGTGCTCCTGTGAATAAAAAAGAGAGACAATGCACGCCCATATACACTGGTAACATACTGTTTTGTAGGGGTAGAAGTGCCTCATGAGCGCATCGTCAGGGTCTTTTTATGCTAGTTAGCACCTGTCAAAAGAATGGAGTATCAGATTGCAATTCTTACTTACATTGGTGTTGTGGAGATAACCTTGCTCTCTACCCATATTACTCACGATTTCAGCGAGGAAATTCCTCCCGACCGACCCCTCCGTGGCTCCGGTGATTGTGTCAAGGGAGGTGCCGAGTACCGGTATTTGTACTTTTTCTCAGGCTCCGATCATTGTAAGATTGGATAATTGGTATTTCCTGCCTGCCCTTGTAAGGGCTTGGTGCCGGTTCTGCTCACGTCCCCAGGCATTAGTGTTGCGTTACGGCCCATGCGTGCTGTCATCCTGCACAGATGTAAATGTCTGTGGAGCCGCGCATCAACACTGGGTTTTATCAGAACCAGCCTTTTTTAGCGTCATGCCCTGGACCACGCCGCGGCCGAAACAGAAAAGGAAACACGGTGATGTGGCAAGACCCAATACAACCAGATCCCAGGGTGAACACGAGGAGCATGACAGGGGCCCTACCGGACAATCCATCGACCAGCCGGAAGGGGACCTAGTAATAAACATCACTCCATGGGAATTATCGGACCCTCAAAAAGAGGTATTGAATAAAGGACTCGGTTTCGTCCCCACCAACAAACTGGATCTTTTCAGGTTACATACTGAAGTACAGGAGTTCATTCGAAAGATCAAACTGCAAGTCTTTTTCAAAGGGAGAGAGAAGAGCCCCGAAACCGACACGGGTTTCAGACCTAAGTCCACCTTCACACCACTGGACAACGCTCTTCAAGTCGAGGTCCTGGCTTTTGAAAACGCAATAATTGCCGAACTAAAAAACATGACCAGAGTACACCAACAAGTGTTCCACAACACCAGCCGCCGAGAACAGGAGGCTATTCCCGAACTGTCCAGGAATCAAGACATAACCATCAAACCCGCTGACAAAGGGGGAGCGATAGTGGTGCAGACAACAGAAGCTTACCAAAGAGAGTGTATGAGGTTGTTATCAGATCAAAGAAATTACACCATCCTTCCAACAGACCCGACAGAATCCATCAGGATCTCCATCGGAGGCATGGTGGAGGAAGCCCTAGCACACAACTGGCTTTCCAAAAAGGAAGCGGAATTCCTAGTGCAAAAAACTCCGAGAATACCGTACTTTTATTGTATTCCAAAAATACATAAGAGTCTAGAAAGTCCACCTGGTAGACCTATTGTCTCGGGAATTGGCTCCATTTTGGAACCACTCTCGAAATTCTCTGATGCATTTCTGCGCCCTTTGGTACAAGGGACAAATACCTACCTCAAGGACACAAAATCTGTACTGCAACTATTACAGAACATCGATTTTGACCCCAACAGCCAACTACTCCTAAGTCTTGATGTGGAAAGCCTGTACACGAGCCTCCCTCATGATGAAACCATGAACATAATTGAGGAGGTGTTGTACAGTGCCAACTGGAAGTACCAGACACCACGTGGTGTGGTCATGGAGTGCATCACCATGGCACTAACAAAAAACTTTTTTGAGTTTGAGGGAACCCTCTACCTCCAGAGCCATGGCACCAGTATGGGCAGTACATTCGCGCCGAGCCTGGCCGGACTGTACGTCCATCACTTAGAAAGCACGAAAATTCTACATACTAACAACCCATACAAACAACATATCGTCATCTGGAGGAGATACATCGACGACGTGTTTGTAATCTGGCAGGGTGACCACCAAACAGTGAGCGAGTTCATGCAATGGCTGAACCAACAGAACCGTTTCTTGAAATTCATCCACACAGTCTCTAATAAAGAGCTGGTGTTCCTTGATCTTAACATTTTCTCTAAGGATGGCAAATTGCACACTACCACTCATTTCAATCCAACTTCTAGGAACTGCCTCCTCAGGTATGACAGCTTCCATCCGCGTAATTTACGGACCAATCTATCGTACGGACAATTTCTACGACTAAGGCGTAACTGTACCCAAATCAAGGATTACAAAACACAAGCACAAGACCTGAAAAAGAAATTGCAACAAAGACGGTATCCTGAGAAGATCATTGATGTAGCAATGAAAAGGGCTAGAAACAATAACAGGGAAGCTCTGCTGGAGAACAAAATCCCACCAGATGAGGCATCCACTAGACCTATATGCGTTACCACTTACAGTTCCAGTACCAATGAAGTGTCCAAATTAATGAACAAACACTGGCGCATTTTGAATAGTGGGACCCTGAACATTGAGAAGCCAATGTTTGCACATAGAAGAGGTATAAACCTCAAAGACATGTTGGTACACACGCGCCCAAAACCACAAAAGCAAGTCCACCTCTCACAACATGGTCTGGGTGGCCACTACCCTTGTGGAAACTGCGCAAGCTGCCATCTCACAAAGAAAAGTAAACATTTGACCTTCAGCAATGGTACCAAGTGGGAACAACGTAAACTGACTAACTGTAATAGCAGAAATGTTATTTACATGATCACCTGCCCGTGTAATTTAGAGTACATTGGCATGACAACGAGACCTGTGAAGGTACGAATAGGTGAGCACAAGAGCAACATACGTTGCAGAAAAATCACAACAAAAATGGCAACCCATTTCTTGGAGAACGAACATTGTGTCAACGACATAAGGTGGACAGTGGTGGAACAACTACAATCAGAACAAGGACTCTTTGAAATAGAGCAAAGGTGGGTTTTTCGCCTGGGTACCAGTACCCAAGGCCTGAACGATGACATCCTGTGGGGACAATTGACCTAGGGTTGGTCTACCTGAGCGTCACCACCTATACCCTAAGGGGTGACACTGTACTACTCACTTAGCCTAGAAAGGACCCCATCCGACCGGTTCTAATGTTCTATAGAACAATGAGCGAATAAACTGAGTTATTGTATCAATATGTCTAACATTGAACACAGTCTAGATGTATTCGATCTCCCCGGTGGATCACACCTTTTCATAAAGCAATAGGGTCCCCCCTGGATTGCATATGTTTTATCGGTAATACCAAGTGGGTTTTATCAACTCCCACTAATGGTCAGGTAACATATCTAGACACATTTAGTCCTTCCCTTCCCCTTCCCCCCCTCTCCTTTTAATAATTAGCCAGAATAATGTTTGTATGAAAGAAGGAGGGCGATAAGAATAGTACTCGCATGCGCCCGCCTGCAGCAAACCTAGTGAAACACTCATGCGAATGAGCACCGCGCATGCGCGGCTCCACAGACATACACGCCTGGGCTGCCGACTTCAATCCAACGTGCGCAAGACACGTGAGGGTGAGCAGAACGCATGCGCGGCTCCACAGACATTTACATCTGTGCAGGATGGCAGCACGCATGGGCAGTAACGCAACACTAATGCCTGGGGACGCGAGCAGAACCGGCACCAAGCCCTTACAAGGGCAGGCAGGAAATACCAATTATCCAATCTTACAATGATCGGAGCCTGAGAAAAAGTACAAATACCGGTACTCGGCACCTCCCTTGACACAATCACCGGAGCCACGGAGGGGTCGGTCGGGAGGAATTTCCTCGCTGAAATCGTGAGTAATATGGGTAGAGAGCAAGGTTATCTCCACGACGCCAATGTAAGTAAGAATTGCAATCTGATACTCCATTCTTTTGACAGGTGCTAACTAGCATAAAAAGACCCTGACGATGCGCTCATGAGGCACTTCTACCCCTACAACACAGTATGTTACCAGTGTATATGGGCGTGCATTGTCTCTCTTTTTTATTCACAGGAGCACCCAGCACATTATTTGACAACCCCCAACCACCAAAGGTGCAATGTTCAGAATATCGCTATAATGTCGTATTCACTAAGAAAACAGTATGTTACCAGTGTATATGGGCATGTAGTGTCTCTCCTTTTTATTCACAGGAGCACTCAACATTAGTTTTGACAACCCCTAACCACCTAGGATGCAATGTTCAGAATGTTGCTATAATGCCATATTCACTAAGAAAAAGTGTGTGTTTTATGTTATATGTTAGTGAGTCTAGTTTGTCCTATTTTTCAGTATAGGCACAATGGACACCTATAGTCTGATACTTTTACCGCTATCAAGTCACCTGTAACCACCGGTCACGTTACCTATGGTTGTGAAAAGTAGACCACCACAAAAAAATTGTTGTCTATTTTCTCCCAACAGGTCGACCAATAAGCGACGTTTTTGTTAGGTACATTATTACCTGCACTTTATAATCTCACTTTTATTAGAAATCCTGATATAAGATAGAGAAACGTGAGTAAGGTGGGGATTTGTGTACCCCGTCCTGAAGAAGGTGTTTTCACCGAAACATGTCGACGCACACAGAGAGGAGGTAGTGCACATTGTTTGCATTTTCAACCTCCCACACTCTATTTTAATAGTACCAGCCTGGGGGCCCATTAAAAGTTTTTTTGTTACCCCACAGGCCAGGTTCCTTTTTAAAGTTCACTCACTTAGATCTAAACCCCACTTTACACTCACATTTGAATACCCCATCCACACCACACATAGTCATCTTAAGTGCTCCCGCGTATTCGTAGGTCGCAGTACGCCGTACCCCGCAGAGGGGTACGATGACCCCGATGATGAAGCATGACACCAAGGGGCCTGTTGGTGTGTGAAGGGACCAAAAACAACAAGGGTGTTCCCCACTTCTGGAGGATACACCCAATGAGTGGATTCATTTTGTTTATGTACATTTGACCAGGGAGAACGAATCCCTTTTGATATATATCTCTCTCTCCCCCCTTGTTAGTAATAATACTCCATCTTCACAGCCAGTCAGCCAAGCACAATAAGTGTACTCTAAACCACTACAGCGAGGCTGCCAATTCTGCCTCCACCCTTCCTATAGAGCCTTGAGGCTATCATCAGGTCTGAAAGGGAGGACCACCAGCTGACAGTGTTTGGTCCCACCTTGAACCTCAATTAGGGCCTGCTGGTGAGAAAAATCAGAAGTTAAATGTAGGCGTCCTGAAGGTCCAGGGATGTTAACTGATCTCCCATGTGCAGAGACAAATGGACCTGGCTCAGAAACAGCATCTAGAATTTGTCTTGCCAGATGACTATTATTATTATTATTATTATTATTATTTATTTTTGTAGAGCGCGTAGTCACCCTGAGGTGTCCCAGCGCTAGGAACCCTATCTCTTCAGTTCAGCGGGCCGAGGGCAAGCAAAAAAGGGGGGGGGGGACAGAAGATCAGTGTTAAGAGTAAGCATGAATCATTGGGGAAAAAGATGAGTCTTGAGCCGCTTCCTGAAGCGAAGGTATTGTGGTTCGAGTCGCAGGTCGCGGGGGAGCGAGTTCCAAAGGCGTGCAGTTTGGACTGAGAAACGTCTTCCACCCGAGCGGGCTTTCTTGAATCTGGAGGTGGTGATGAAATTTTCTGTGTCCGAACGGAGGGATATTGTGGATTTATAGGGTGTGATGAGTTTACTGAGAACAGGGGGGCCTTGATTTTGTAGTAGTTTGTGGGCTAGGCACAAGGCCTTGAATTTGACCCGCTCCCTTATGGGAAGCCAGTGGAGGAGTTTTAGAGCAGGTTTAGCGGAAGTTCTGGCAGGGGTATTTGTGATAATCCGGGCCGCAGTATTCTGGATTCTCTGAAGCTTGTTAAGGGTCGCTTCAGGGGCGCCTAGATAGATCACATTGCTATAATCGAGCCTCGAAAGTATTAGGCCTTGAATTAGCAATTTTTGGGAGTTAAAGGGCAGGAGGGGCAGGACTTTCCTCAGCGATTTCAGGAGCCGAAGCAGGTCCCGGCTACTTTCTTTGCCTGCACAGTGAATGAGAGGTCAGTGTCGAGCCACACACCCAGACTTTTTACCTCTTCTTTTGGATCAGGGGGGGGGCCCATACAGGCTGGCCAGATGTTCGGGGAGAGTGTGAGCCCTTTCGGGCCGAGGAGCAGAACTTCAGTTTTCGTCCCGTTTAGTTTTAGGGCTGAATTGTTCATCCAGCAGTGGACCTGCGTAAGGCAGTTAAATAGGTCTGCTGATTGTTGTCTGGGGTGAGATAGAGACACCACTAGTTGTGTGTCGTCAGCATAGCTGACGACGCTCACTCCAAATGGGGTGATAACCTCCTCCAATGTGGACATATAGATATTGAATAGAGTGGGGCTCAGGGAGGAGCCCTGAGGCACACCACATTGGAGGGGAATTTCGGAGGAGCAGGCGTTCTTCTCCCAGATCTGATAGGTCCGTTGAGCTAAGAAGGATGAGAGCCAGGAAAGGGCCGAGCCTTCCACACCAACTCTCTTAAGTCTTTTGATGAGAAGTTGGTGGTTGACGGTATCGAATGCCGCACTTAGGTCGAGGAGGATCACTGCCACTGATCCTCCTCCATCCAGTAGTGCTCTGGCTTCCTCTACCGCTGCCAGGAGGGCGATGTCAGTGCCCTGCCCTGGACGAAAGCCCGTCTGGGAACTTTTTAGCTTATTGTTGCTCTCCAAGAACTGAGAGAGTTTCCTATTAACCAATTTTTCAGCAATCTTGCTGACTCCCGGGAGTAGGGAGATGGGCCTGTAATTAGCCAGATTTTCGGGGTCGAGGGAAGGTTTCTTTAGTAGAGCTTTTACGACGGCCGTCTTCCAGCTCGGGGGTACAACTCCCTGTTGGAGTGAGGCGTTGATCAGATATGTCAGAGGGGGAATGATCGTGGGGGCTACCTCCTTGAGGATCCGGAGTGGGGCGGGGTCCCTGGGAGATCCGCTCTTTATGGATTTCAGCGTGTTTCCTACTTCTTCAGTTGTAACTTGACCCCAAGAAGAGAGACAAGTAGGTGTTGAGGAGTACGGGAGATCGTTTTCTTCACACGGATTCGCGAGGGGGATTAAATCAAGAATTGTTTGGATTTTATCATGGAAGAAATTAGCTAATTGTTGGCATTTTTCCTGATCGGCTTTAGGATCCGTGGGGTATGTCGGTCCCTGTTCTGGGGTTTTCAGAAGCTCTTTAAGGATGGCGTAGGATTCCTTACTGGAGCATCCCGCTTTCTCTATTCTCTCCTGGAAAAAAGCGCTTTTAGTTTTTCGAATAGCGGTTTTATAGATTAAAAGGGAGGTAGAATAGATGTCTTTGTTAGTTTCTGATTTGTTTTTTCTCCAAGAGCGTTCCGCTCTCTTGCACTCTTGGCGCAGGGCTTTAAGCTCTGGGGTGTACCATAGAGCAGGGAATAGTCTTTTGGGATGTTTGAGGGTCGCAGTTTTGGGGAGAAGTGTATCTAGAGAAGAGGTAATCCACTCAATAAACTGCTTGTCAGCCGTGGCAGGATCGGTGGAGAGCTCGGGGATGGAGTCTGCAAGGACGGCGGCACATTCCCCGGGTATGAGTTTATGCCACCGTCTGTCGGTTACCTGAATTTTAGTGGTTAGGGGGTTCGTGGTGGATATTTCCCAGGAGATAGGGACCAGAAAATGGTCCGTCCATGGGAGGGTCACGGGTGGTCTGGTGGTGATAGTTGCTACATTAGTGAGGATGGAGTCCAGTAGGTGTCCCTTCTCATGGGTAGGCTCGTTGTTGACCAGTCGGATATTGAGTGACATTAGGTCTTGCCGGAGGTCAGAGGCTATCCGGTCCGTAGGGTCCATGAAGTGGAGGTTTAGGTCGCCTAGCATAAGGAAGTTGGAGGTAGAAGATGCTAGTTGTGACACTGATTCGATGACGGCATTAATGAAATTGCCAGGAGCACCTGGGGGGCGGTAGATCAGTAGCCCTGACAGGGAGTGAGCTGGGGAGGTTTGGATGGAGAATTGACAGCTTTCGCAATCCTCGATATGGGCGTTGGAGGTTCTACAGGTAAATTGATCCCTGAAGATTATGGCTACCCCCCTCCCCTCCCTTTGGGTCTATGTGAGGCTTGGCAGAGGTACCCTGTGGGAAGGGCCGTGACGATGTCCGAGTCGGAGCTATCTGATAGCCATGTTTCCGTTAAAAACAGTAGATCGAAATCCTGATCTTGGATTAACAGGTTGGTTTCGAGAGCATGTTTAGGAAGGGAGCGGCAGTTAAGAAGTCCTATCTTCAATCCGGGTTTTGTCGAGCTCAAGGGAGTCGGATTGCAGCGCATACAATTAGAGAAGGGTTTACCATCAATATGCGTGTGGTAGCAGGCAAGGACTTTCTTAGGTTGGAGTGCGCGGAGCGCGTCTCCAGTATACACCACACGGTCATGAGGGCCATCTGGCAGAGTCACTGGGCCTGGGTCCGTCTGGGCCCAGACGGGCTTGCCTTTGGCACGCCTTCGGCGCGCTGACGGCGCGCCCGCTGCGCCTGTCCGCTGCGCTCCCTGAACTGACACATTATTTATGGGCGAAAAAGGGGAGTTGGCAAGAAGTGGGCGTGGCCACCCAGAGGGGGCGTGTCCTAGTCTCCTCGCGGCCGGTGATGGCGGCGTGCGAGTGGGTCCTGTGTCACACAGCGTTCAGATCAGCTGTTTCAAGTGATACAGGTCAGTGCAGGGGGAATGGCGCAAAGTGGGTTAAAAACACAGGTTTCACACAATTTTTAAAATACAAATTCAATTTCAGTGCTAAGCGTCGCTCCCGGCTTTCCGCCTCAGGAGATTAGGGTAAAGTGCAGCTCTAGTGGTCAGAGCGCGCTTTTATATGATTTGGCAAGAAGTGGGCGTGGCCACCCGGAGGGGGCGTGTCCTAGTCTCCTCGCGGCCGGTGATGGCGGCGTGCGAGTGGGTCCTGTGTCACACAGCGTTCAGATCAGCTGTTTCAAGTGATACAGGTCAGTGCAGGGGGAATGGCGCAAAGTGGGTTAAAAACACAGGTTTCACACATTTTTTAAAATACAAATTCAATTTCAGTGCTAAGCGTCGCTCCCGGCTTTCCGCCTCAGGAGATTAGGGTAAAGTGCAGCTCTAGTGGTCAGAGCGCGCTTTTATATGATTTGGCAAGAAGTGGGCGTGGCCACCCGGAGGGGGCGTGTCCTAGTATCCTCGCGGCCGGTGATGGCGGCGTGCGAGTGGGTCCTGTGTCACACAGCGTTCAGATCAGCTGTTTCAAGTGATACAGGTCAGTGCAGGGGGAATGGCGCAAAGTGGGTTAAAAACACAGGTTTCACACAATTTTTAAAATACAAATTCAATTTCAGTGCTAAGCGTCGCTCCCGGCTTTCCGCCTCAGGAGATTAGGGTAAAGTGCAGCTCTAGTGGTCAGAGCGCGCTTTTATATGATTTGGCAAGAAGTGGGCGTGGCCACCCGGAGGGGGCTTGTCCTAGTCTCCTCGCGGCCGGTGATGGCGGCGTGCGAGTGGGTCCTGTGTCACACAGCGTTCAGATCAGCTGTTTCAAGTGATACAGGTCAGTGCAGGGGGAATGGCGCAAAGTGGGTTAAAAACACAGGTTTCACACAATTTTTAAAATACAAATTCAATTTCAGTGCTAAGCGTCGCTCCCGGCTTTCCGCCTCAGGAGATTAGGGTAAAGATTCAGGAGACAGAGATCTGAGCTAGGGCTTCTTGTGGACCACAAAGTAAACGGAGTAAAATACAGATGTACTCCCTCTACAACACCCTTGTCCCCTTCACAGCAAAGACTCCTGCCTATTGGATCGGTATGTGAGTCTATGAGCAGGAACAGGGTGGTCTCGAGAGGAGAATAGGAATGGAAGGGCATATCCCTGGCCAATGTGCTGAGCAACCCAGCAGTCAGTCGCTATTTCCTCCAAAAGGTGTCAAAATGGGAGACCCTTTCTCCCACCAGAAGGTGATTTAACAGGGGGAAAAGTCAGATGGGTTTGAGGTGGCAGAGCCTGCACAGGATGGTAGGGACTGGGTCAGAAAATGTTTTGTTCCTGTAATCTGGCAAGTTGATAACTAAAGATTTCCAGTTCACATAAAGATTAAGGTATTGTAGGAGGCTGGCTTTTTATGAAGCGTACAAAAAAGTGGCACACTATGTAGAAAGTCTAGCCAACCCTAATTGACATACAGGATTTAGGTTATTAATCCCAAATTCTCTCTGTTTTTACGCTGTAATGTTTGCTTATGGAGTAAAAGCCATATGCTGCATATAGTTACTTGCAATTGTATTCCGGAGGTACCCTTTCGGAGTTAAACTACTAGGGGGGCATAGTCCAAAGTACCACCAGCAGTTCCAGTTTACCTGCCCTGGAGTGTCCAGGTGCAGAGGTGCTGGACGGGTTGGTAGCCTTGTGCGCTACACTGTAGGCAAAGACAGGGGCCACATAGAAACAGGCATTAGAGGGGGATTTAGGGACAAGTGAGGAAGCTTCCAGCAGGGGGCTCAATTTGTGAGTGTCCTGGGAGCAGGGCAGCACAATCGGTTGCCGTGGATTGGACCCAGGTAGCTTAGGTGCAAAGGTTTTTGGTCGCCTGGGCCCGTGCGTCAAGGGTACTGACAGTTCTCAGTTAAACCTGCAGAGGGGATCAAAACAGGACAGCTGAACCATTCTTGATGCTGGCGTCTGAGATGCTGACGTCCCTCATCAGTTGTTTGGTCGTTTCGGCGTTGGAGTCCGGATTGGACTCAAACAAGCTTTGGTTGCTGCAAGGGGTCCAGTACCCCAGGCATTGGTGCAGGGCGACTTTGTTTGGTTCTGGCATCTTCCTACTTGGTGAGGAGACAGACCTGACCTCCTGGACCATCGTGACACTCTCCTAGTCGACAGTTGCGTCAGTGGACCCGGTGAACAGCAGAACGGTAAACCAGACGTTGCTTTTGGTGCCTGCAGGCAAGTTGCTCCTCCACTTCAAGGGAATTCCTGGTGGCTTGGTAAAGTACTGGAGCTCCTCCAAGGGTTTTCGAGGATGCTCTGTTTGCTGCAGGACAAGTTGGGTTGTTGCGACTGTCGGGACAGGAGCAAGCAAGGTTTGGCACCAAGAACACCAGCAGTCCGCAGTTTGATTTGATTTAAAAATTTATAGAGAGCACGAATGCCCTGAGGCGTCTTGGCACTGGGTCGGATAAAAGTAGACTGGCATTGCCTGAGTGGGCATTGACTTTAGACTGAGAAGAGCCCGGTTTTTATGGCTTTTCTGAATCCAATCAGAGAGGAGCTGATTTTTATTGATAGTGGTAATAGGTTCCAGGTCTTGGCTGCGTGCAACAGGAAGCTTCTCCTTCCCCATCTCATTTGTTTAAATCTGGGAGTTTTGATCAGCTTTGCGTTGCTTGATCTGAGCTTCCTTGTTGGTTCATATTGAATTAAGTTGGATTTAAAAAATTGAGATCCTATCCCATGTAAGGTCTTGTAAGTCAGGCAGGCTGACTTGAATTGCACCCTTTTCTCCATAGTAAGCCAGTGCAGGCTTCTCAGTCTGTGGGCTACTGGTTCGGACCTAGGGACGTCCGAAACCAACCTAGCTGCAGCGTTTTGCGGTCGCTGGAGTTTTAACATCAGTTGGCTTTGCATCCCAGCATACAAGGCGTTCCCATAATCCAGCCTTGAAATAGCCAGCATGGTTACCAGAATTTTGCGGGTGTCAACAGGAATAAACGGCAATAGCTTTTTTATCATCTTCAAGATGTACCAGACCGATGAGGAGAGTTTGTTTATCTGGTCTTTAAATGTCCGTTTGTGGTCAAATACAAAGCCCAGATTCCTGATTTTGTCCACTGGTGATGAGCATTTACCCAGACTTTCAGGCCACCACCTCTGTGACCAGATGTTGGGCTTAGCTCCTAGTAACATGATCTCGGTTTTGTCATTGTTTAGTTTTAAGCAATTTAGTTGCATCCAATGGTTGACCTGTTCCATGCAGTTCCTAAACTTGTCCTCTGTTTCATCTACGTTGTTGGAAATGGACATCACTATTTGAGTGCCGTCGGTGTAGGATACAGGAAGGAGCCCGCGGTTTCTGATAATGGTGGCCAGCGGGGCAACATATGTATTAAAGAGGGTAGGACTTAATGCGGAGCCATGTGGCACCCCCGATGGGGACTTGAAAGAATTGTAGGTGCATTCTCCTACTTTGACAGTAAATGTTCAATCTCTCAGGAAGGATGACAATAGTGCGATTGCTGAGTCATGGACTCCCATTCCTGCGAGAAGGGTCAGGAGTGTATCATGGTTGACGGTATCAAAGGCTGCCGATAGATCTAAAAGAATTAAGGCAGCCTTCCCGCCTCCGTCTAATACACTACTGAGTTCTTCTGTTGCCTTGATCAATGCTGTTTCGGTGCCGTGTTCTTCCCTGAAACCATACTGCGAGTGATCTAGGGCATGGGTGGATCTGAGAAACCCTGCCAGCTGTATGTTTAGGATCTTTTACAGCACTATTGCCGAAAAGGGTATTCTTGAGATAGGCCTATAGTTTGCCGGGTCTAGTGGATCCAGATTAGGCTTTTTCAGCAGTGGCAAGATGGACGCCGCTTTCCACGCATCTGGGAAGCAGTTTGTCTGTACTATTTTCTCAAAGAGTAGTTGGAGTTGGTTGCCAAGTAGTTCTGGGAACAGGTGAAGGACCTTAGGAGGGCATGGGTCCGTAAGGCCCCCAGACTTAATTGGCAGTATTATTTCAACTGACGGAGTCATAAACCGGAACCCTAAGTCCCTGGCTTCACTGCGTCGGCAAAGGTTACGGGGTAACTCTGTTTGTAACGAGGTATTCACTGATTCGTACACAAATTTCACCTTGTTGACAAAATATTGTACTAACGTGTTGCAAAATACAGTGCTCCCTTCTGTTTGTCTGTTTGATTCTAGGTTTGTCAGTTTCTTAACTGAGGCAAACAAATCTTTACAAGAATTTTTGGCCTCATTTATTTTCTTTACATAGTATGCCGATTGTTCTTCCAGTATTAGTGTTTTGTAATTTGTTAAGGTCCTACAGTATGTTTCTTTAGCCCCTACTTCATAATTAGCCCTCCATTTCCTTTCAGCCCTCTTGTTTGCTTTTGTAGTCTGAATTTCTCTGAGAACCAGGGTTCTGAGGCATTTTTTCTTCGTGAGTTTGTCTTTTTGTGGGGCAGTGATTAAGAGGGCGGTTTTAATCCAGCTGTTTATTTGCTCGGTGGCAATGTTACTTTCAAAGTTTAGTTCTGGGGTGGTCATAGCTAGTAGCTCCTTTAGGTCAGATGTATTGATTTTAGCCCAACCTTGATGTGTATATTGTTTTACATACGTATGCCTTGCCCTTAGTTCATGCTTAATTGTCAGGTGGAATTTAATGACTTTGTGGTCTGACCATGGTACCGGGATTATTTCCCCAATAATGATATTGGTGTTGGAGGAAAATATTCCATCCAGCGTGTGCCCGGCGTTGTGTGTGTCTTGCTGGACCATTTGTGTCAATGAGCAGTTGGCTCTGCTTTGTCCTCTTCTTTCTTCAGTCAGATGATTCTGAGTTCCTGGTGTCAGGGGGCTACCTAAATACTGAACTTAGGATTGTTAGGGGAGAAGAGTAGTAGTAAATGGGCTACTTACCCTTGGGGTCACTACGCCCCCCTATTTTACCACTGCCAGTGGGGAGTGGGTATAACCCTGTCCCAAAGTTCCTAATTCCACCAAATTCAAGATGGTGTAATACTTCTTTTATGGAACACATCAGGCAGCCCACCTTAGGGTGTGACTGGCCTGGTAGTGCACCAAGCCTTCTTGCACAGCTATTTTCTCACCTGTCCTGTTGGCAAATGTGTCTCAGGGCAGAGGGTGGCATCTCCCAGGTCTGGGGAAAGCTGGGGTCGCACATCAAAGGCAGCTGGGGCTTTGAGGCTCCCGACCTTGATATGCTAAATCACTATCCAGGCTGCTAGAGGAGGTGTGAACACCTTCCTCCAGAGCAGCCATTATTTCTGGCCTCGGAAATCGTGGGCTCTCAACTGCAGGGGGCAGAAATGCATCTGTAGTGGTAGGCTAGAAGGATCTAGTCAGCCAGCAGACTAGAAGACTAGTAAGGTTACAGGGGGCACCTCTAAAGTGCCCTTTGGGTGCATGTAAATCTAGTACTGGCATCAGTACAGATTTATTAAGACAAGGTGTTTGATACCAAACACCAGTATTTTCAGTGAAGCCATCATGTAGCTGGAGAACTCATAATGACCAGTGCCCAGTACATATCCTTAAGATGGCTTACCTGTTCACTTGTAACAACTAGTAATCAAACGAGACAACACAGGGAACACAGGGGCCTATCAGCTCCTGCAGATATGTCCTCATATGTGTTATAATGCACCCTAACATGGAGAAAGAGCCTGTAATCAGAGAGCACCATCAAAATGCTGAACAATCTGAGGAACTAGACTGCTTCTTTGGGAAAAGATGATTTCTTCTTCCATCTGCATTTCTGTGTTTCTGACGATCTCTTAGGAGAATGTTCCCCAAAGATGACTTGCCTTTTGAAAAAGGAGTCACCCTATGGGTATAAGTAAAAAATAACTTGGCTTCCTGCTCCCTGATGGCCTTCAATTGCACGGATGTGCAAGAGTCACAGGCTTAGAGTCAAGCCCCCCCAGAACCCACATGCCTTTTGGACCCCCTTTGACATATTCCTCTGGCACGGTCTGCAAGGGTTAAAATCGTAGGCCCTTTGGGGGAGACATCTGACTTAGTCACATTATAAACCTGAGGAATTTGTGAGTGACAAGAATTTAACAAGAGGAGGGAGAGAGAGAGTCAGTGGATTCGGCCTCCCTAGTTTTATGAATAAACAAAGTAGAATCCACTCAGAGTGGTGGTGATCCCTAACGTGATGGGGAACACACAGTGTTGTTTAAATGCCCCTCACACACCAACAGGCCCCTTGGTGTCATGCTTCATCATCGGGGCCTTCGCACCCCTCTACGGGATGCGGCGTGCTACGACTCGCGGGTACGCAGGAGCACTTGAAAGTGAACTATGTGAGGGGGTGTGTTGCTAAAGTGTGAGTGAGGTGAGGTGAAACAATGGTTAAAAGATACCTGGCGCGTGGGTGAAACAATTTTATTAAATCCCCGGCTGGTATTATTAAAAAAAGTGCAAGGCGTGGTTATAAGAATACGGATTAGGGTATTACAACCACTGTAAAAAGTGTCAACATGTTTCGGAGCTCGGAGGCTCCTTCTTCAGGACAAGGATAGCACTTACCCTCCCCTTACTCACATGTAAATGTAAAAGTGTAAAAAATAATTACAACAATGTGTAATATACCTAACAATGTTATATATGTAGGTGGGTGTTGTTGCGCCCAATTGGCGATGAAAACCTGTAGAGAGAAAGCATACATAAACACACTGGTCTAAGATGCACAGGCCATAGGAGAAGAAAACAACTTCTCTGAATACAACAGGGTCAATCCAAAAATAGTGGAACCCTGTAAGGAGTAAAAAGGAAGAAATACACACACAAGGACAGTACACAACGCTCACAGATATATATATATATACACACACAGAACACAGAATTACTCTCTACTCTGATGGAAATAGAGCACAAAATAGGTAATTCACGGCTTACTTAAAGTTCTCAAATATAAGACCTCATGAGCCTGTGCGTGTTATTGGGGGATCCTTCCTTTCTGTTCAGAAAATGACCTATAAAAACATTAATATATGGGATTCAGTTTGTTGTAGGTACCAATGCACCAAAGCGCCAGAATCAAGCTCCTTTCTGTGACCCAAAACTCACGGTTACTGCAATGGCTAGTCGCCTGCCTTCCCTCAACGCGGCTCCGATGAAGTGAGCATGCATCGCGTCAGTACCCTCTTATGTACTTTGCCGTTTGGTCATTAAGGATGGTAAATTGAATAATGAGGCCCGGGAGAAGCCCAAATACGGAATTAGTATACCGAGGAAGTCCGGTGCTGCGCGATCGGCCACCGCTATACACCGCGCATGCGCCTCCCCATCAGGATTAGTGTTGAATGCGCATGCGCGGAAAACAGAAGTCACCGCGCATGCGCAAAACAGCGGCACTGTCGCTAGGGTCAGAACGCATGTGGCAGAAACCTGGAAGTACAGCGAGCATGCGCGCTGGGGTGGAATGTCTCAAAATACATGAATATACGAGCTTTTATTACAAGGTTACAAGAAGAGGCAGAAAATAGGCAGGGCTACGAGGAGATAATCCAGACAGTAGTTAGCCATATATTCTGGAAGGGGCAATGGGTTTTAATGTTGGAAATGGGGACTAGCAAAATGGACTGTGTCCACACAAACCAGAATTAGTTATAAATAGCCCCATCAGCTATGTCTTTCTTAATTCACAGGGGTACTGGCAGAGGAAGAAGGATTCTCAGGAGTCATTTAGACAATGTTAAGTGGAATGACCGTAGGGTAGATTCTCCCTCAGATGACGCGGATGAAAGCTGTCGAATCTGAGGAGACAGTTCCTGGCCGTCGGTTTGAAGTGGGTCTCTGTTTTTAGGATGCCGGCTTGATGATATATGTTTAAGTCCAGGAACACCATGCTCTTATTTGACACCTGGTGTGTAAATCTGAGAAAAGCATTCTGGTTGTTCAACCAGTGAATGAATTCAGACACCGTGGTCTCATCTCCTTCCCAGATAACCGCGTCATCTGAGGGAGAATCTACCCTACGGACAGTTCCTCCGTTTACGTCGGAACTGTAGTGACATTACCAAATACAAAACTCAGGCAAAAGACCTCAGTATAAAACTGAGACAGAGACAGTATCCAGAAATTGTGATCCAAAAGGCGATGAAAAGGGCTAGAAATAACAACCGTGAGGCCCTCCTGGAGGACAATCCAAGGAGTGATAATGAAGGGGAAAGAACAGTATGTGTCACCACATACAGCCCAGTAACAAACCAGGTGACGAAACTGGTCAATAAACATTGGCGCACACTGACGAGCGGAAGTCTGTCATTGGAGAAACCTCTGTTTGCACACAGAAGGGGTAAGAACTTAAGAGACATGCTTGTCCATACAAGACCATTGCCTAAAAAAAGTGACCAGCCAAGACTGCAGGGCATTCACGGCCACCATCCATGTGGCAACTATAACAATTGCCATCTCACCAAAAAAAGCCTGTCTTTGACTTTTTCAAACGGGACAAAGTGGGACCAACGTGTTTTTACTAATTGCAACAGTAAGAACGTTGTGTACTTGATCACATGTCCCTGTGGAAAAGAGTATGTGGGAATGACTACGAGACCAGTGAAAGTAAGACTCAATGAGCACAAAAGCAACATCAGGTGCAAAAAACTTACAACAAAAATGTCTGCCCACTTTATTGAAAATCAACACTGTGTCAACGAATTACAGTGGACGATAATAGAACAACTGCCCTCAGATGTGGGCCTCCTGGAAAAAGAACAGAGATGGGTGTTCCGTCTTGGTACTGATACCACTGGGCTTAACGATTCCATTCCTTGGAACCTCTTGAGATAAATTGTATTGGGTCATTCCACTTAACATTGTCTAAATGACTCCTGAGAATCATTATGTTGGGTTGTACCAAGTCATATTGTCACCATAGAGATAATCTCACCCTCCTTCTTCCTCTGCCAGTACCCCTGTGAATTAAGAAAGACATAGCTGATGGGGCTATTTATAACTAATTCTGGTTTGTGTGGACACAGTCCATTTTGCTAGTCCCCATTTCCAACATTAAAACCCATTGCCCCTTCCAGAATATATGGCTAACTACTGTCTGGATTATCTCCTCGTAGCCCTGCCTATTTTCTGCCTCTTCTTGTAACCTTGTAATAAAAGCTCGTATATTCATGTATTTTGAGACATTCCACCCCAGCGCGCATGCTCGCTGTACTTCCAGGTTTCTGCCACATGCGTTCTGACCCTAGCGACAGTGCCGCTGTTTTGCGCATGCGCGGTGACTTCTGTTTTCCGCGCATGCGCATTCAACACTAATCCTGATGGGGAGGCGCATGCGCGGTGTATAGCGGTGGCCGATCGCGCAGCACCGGACTTCCTCGGTATACTAATTCCGTATTTGGGCTTCTCCCGGGCCTCATTATTCAATTTACCATCCTTAATGACCAAACGGCAAAGTACATAAGAGGGTACTGACGCGATGCATGCTCACTTCATCGGAGCCGCGTTGAGGGAAGGCAGGCGACTAGCCATTGCAGTAACCGTGAGTTTTGGGTCACAAAAAGGAGCTTGATTCTGGCGCTTTGGTGCATTGGTACCTACAACAAACTGAATCCCATATATTAATGTTTTTATAGGTCATTTTCTGAACAGAAAGGAAGGATCCCCCAATAACACGCACAGGCTCATGAGGTCTTATATTTGAGATCTTTAAGTAAGCCGTGAATTACCTATTTTGTGCTCTATTTCCATCAGAGTAGAGAGTAATTCTGTGTTCTGTGTGTGTATATATATATATATCTGTGAGCGTTGTGTACTGTCCTTGTGTGTGTATTTCTTCCTTTTTACTCCTTACAGGGTTCCACTATTTTTGGATTGACCCTGTTGTATTCAGAGAAGTTGTTTTCTTCTCCTATGGCCTGTGCATCTTAGACCAGTGTGTTTATGTATGCTTTCTCTCTACAGGTTTTCATCGCCAATTGGGCGCAACAACACCCACCTACATATATAACATTGTTAGGTATATTACACATTGTTGTAATTATTTTTTACACTTTTACATTTACATGTGAGTAAGGGGAGGGTAAGTGCTATCCTTGTCCTGAAGAAGGAGCCTCCGAGCTCCGAAACATGTTGACACTTTTTACAGTGGTTGTAATACCCTAATCCGTATTCTTATAACCACGCCTTGCACTTTTTTTAATAATACCAGCCGGGGATTTAATAAAATTGTTTCACCCACGCGCCAGGTATCTTTTAACCATTGTTTCACCTCACCTCACTCACACTTTAGCAACACACCCCCTCACATAGTTCACTTTCAAGTGCTCCTGCGTACCCGCGAGTCGTAGCACGCCGCATCCCGTAGAGGGGTGCGAAGGCCCCGATGATGAAGCATGACACCAAGGGGCCTGTTGGTGTGTGAGGGGCATTTAAACAACACTGTGTGTTCCCCATCACGTTAGGGATCACCACCACTCTGAGTGGGTTCCGAATTTGTGAGTGAGACACAAGAGAGTGCTCCAAACTACGTTGAGGAGGTACAAAAAACCAGAACTGACAGCAAAGCATCTATAGGACTCTGGTGGCATCATGTCTAAAGTAGGAACTGTGACTGGAGTGGAAAGCGCCACTGGGTGGCTCTGAAAAGTCACTGTTTGGGAAGAAAGTTTTTCGGACCACTCTAAAGCCTGGAAGAAGCATTCATAAAGTGAGGAATCAGTGGGGAGATGTATCCACTAGAAAATATACTCAAAGAAATTGAGTCCTCCTAAATGTTGTACCTTGAGTTATGGGAATCAAAGCATCACTCTCATCATCAGGCTCATGTACCCAATCCTTAGTTTAAGAACATTTGCAAACCATTTGCCCAGTAATATCCAAAATTATGTTATGATCAGTTAAGTTCTAGTCCCCACAAAACTAAAAGAAGCCCTGCTCCAACCTATCCTCTTTTGAAAATGCAACCAGAGATTAAAGGAAATTTGCAAATATGTGGTGTCACACAACATTAGGAATCCCCTAACACCTATCCTGGATCAGCACAAAACTCGACATGTGCTTCCCAGTTTATATTGCTAAATTTGGTACGTTTTCTGCATATACACTATAAACATATAAGACGGCCACAAAATGTTAACTATTGGGAAATCCAAATTAAAAATAAGGTTCGTAATTCACAGCCCAATTATGGTAAGCACAGATATCCACAAAATTAAATACTTTGAGAAAGGCAACAAACAAAAGTTGGTCAAGTGCACTGGTGTGGTGTAAATTGGCGGGAATTTACCTGTAAATATCACGGTTTAATCATTTTGTCTCAAAAAGTACTTCTTTCCAATAACTGTAATGAACAATCAATATTGTCAGATGAGGGGCCATGGGTTTGAAGGAATCTACAGACGCCACAAGTATTTTACTTTGAAAGCAAGCACGATTTTTCACTAGTAAATTATAAAGTTAAGGTTTCAAAATAAGACACGACTTACGAATTTTAGCACAACAAATAGGAACTGAAATGGATGCAATTTAAATTACGAATGCCTGTTATAATAGACTAGAAAGTGCCCATTAAATTAAATGGACAGGATAGCCCTAAAAATATATTATTACACTATTACAGACATATGGTTTCACCTTATCATTCATGCTAAAAAATAAACTAAATTTGAAGCACTTCTACTCCTGTTGGAGATACAAACGATTTACAACATTAATGTTTTTTTCCCCAACAGAACAAGTTCAATAAACTGCATAACATAAGCGTATGTAAAATACATTCAACAGAGAGTAAATGAAAATGCAGAAGCCTTTCCACTGCCCCCTGAAATAAAACTTGCTAAAACACTGCAGGAGAACTCAGACATTGACAATATAAATTGAAAACCTTGACAAAGACATGCCATGAGAAGGCAAACCTACCTGAGCTTTCAGGTCATTCACATTCCTCGAAAATGTTGTGGTTGGCAGACAAGTGGAACTCTAGAAAAAATAATAAAGAAATTGAATAGGAGAACAGATCTACACAAAAATCGGCCTGTAAAAAACAAGGCCATCTTTTTTACGTCACAGAGCACCTTGAGTAACATACTTGTTAAAAAAAAAAACGCATTCTGCAGAATTCAAGTAAGGCTACTTGTTTTTCTCATACAAACTATTTTTTTTCTAGATATACTTACACTCTTGAAAGAGTATTGAAAATTGAAGGGGGTTTGGGGGCCGCCGAGCACCGTGAGGTCTGCCCCCCTGGCAGATTGGGAGGGGTTGGGGCTAGCAGGGCGTGGCCATTTTGTGGCTGTTGGGCTACATTGGGACTAGCCCAATTGTAGCACAAAGTTCAGTTAGTAGCCCAAGCTACATAGGGGGTTTGTGCACTTTCCCAGCCACCATTTTAGGTTTGGTGACCTGGTGGCTGGGAGAGCTGTCATGCTAGGTTTTTTGTCGCTGTCAGGTGTGAGGAGAGAGTTTGGGGTAGTTTAGCAAGGAGCTTCCTTTCGTCGCTAATTGCTTTTGTTTTAATGATGGCGGACGGTGATTATCACGTTTTGGAGGCGGTGAGGTTGCTCAGTGAGGCGGGACGGCTCTATATGCTCAAGCCCGGGGCCTGTGTTTCCACACGCCCGGTGAGGCGCGCATCAGCCGGGGTGGCGGCTGCCGTTGTGGCCTGCTCACCCCCCAGGAAGTCAGGGAAGGTCAAGGTGAGCAAGGGGGCCGCACGAGGGACGTTGGAGCGGCCCCATCAGGGGTGTCGGGCCTTCATGTGGGTGCGGGTGGTAATGGCGGTGTTATGAAATAGAAGGGGGTTCCCCGGGAGGGCTTTAGGATACTGGCAGGAAATGGGGAAAATAACAGCTGAATAGAAAAGAGGGAAACCCTGCCAGGGTCAATTTCAAGGTCCCACTAGGGGATCCTCACATTCAAACGAACGGTGACAAGAGGTTACGTATCAGAGCTGACATTGATTCACATAGAGTCCAAGCATCTTTTTTTTGAAAAAATATATATGTATATTTTATTTATCATTAATTAAGATAAACTAGGTATAGAGGGTTCCACTTAGGTGCTTAGAAAAAACATATAAAACGTCAATTGATTGACAATTATACAGTGTGTCATAAGAGTTTAGGAGTAACGTACATTTTTTCAAGTCCCACACACTCCCATAGTCATCCACTGCAGATACTCTCACACACAACCTCAAGCAATACAATATTTACACATTCATACATAGACCATTAAGAAAATGCATAGTAATCTGCAGAAAAAGATTTTCCAATGTCCGCTAGACCTGAAACTGAACATGGAGGCAATACACAATGAACAAGGTGGTAAAGCATAGACTATATAGATGCCATCCATGTGGGTCACGCCGACGCGCGTTTCGATGCTAAGCCTAATTAGGCTGCACCTTCATCAGGGCGAGGAGGGCCAAGGGAGGGGGCGGGGCAAGGACAGGTACACTGTCTGTCACTTTCTACACTCTTTTTCTGTTGTGTGTCATTGAGAACTCACGTTGTTCCTGACAGCCGCGGGGAGAGACGGGCTCCACCGGCTGCAGAGCCGTGAGCCAGAGCGGAGAGCACCCGGCCATACAGCGCCCAGAAACGGCGAGGATAGGCGGGCGGGCGCTGCTAGCATCGCATGGCCCAGACTAGGCACCCGGAGGGCGGTCTGCGCTGCCACAGCTTCAAGGAAACTCCAGCCAGTGTCCGGCAGCCGAGCCGCCGCCGCTCCCTCCCCGGGACGGGCTTCTGAGCGGGGCAGCCAGTGGCAGGCGGGCAGCGGGGCAGAGCGGGCACCGGGTCCCGGCGGTGGAGCCCGTCTCTCCCCGCGGCTGTCAGGAATGGGAGCTGCTGCATGGAAGGAGGTGGCGAGTGTGCATGAATAATGGGATTGGCTGGATAAGTGGCACTACACTTGTTTAATCTTCTGTCTGCAGGATTTTTGATACGACTTGCGTGGTTAATGGATCGATTAGAGACCACACCGTGAGTTCTCAATGACACACAACAGAAAAAGAGTGTAGAAAGTGACAGACAGTGTACCTGTCCTTGCCCCGCCCCCTCCCTTGGCCCTCCTAGCCCTGATGAAGGTGCAGCCTAATTAGGCTTAGCATCGAAACGCGCGTCGGCGTGACCCACATGGATGGCATCTATATAGTCTATGCTTTACCACCTTGTTCATTGTGTATTGCCTCCATGTTACAGTTTCAGGTCTAGCGGGCATTGGAAAATCTTTTTCTGCAGATTACTATGTATTTTCTTAATGGTCTATGTATGAATGTGTAAATATTGTATTGTTTGAGGTTGTGTGTGAGAGTATCTGCAGTGGGAGTGTGTGGGACTTGAAAAAATGTACGTTATTCCTAAACTCTTATGACACACTGTATAATTGTCAATCAATGGACGTTTTATATGTTTTTTCTAAGCACCTATGTGGAACCCTCTATACCTAGTTTATCTTAATTAATGATAAATAAAATATACATATATATTTTTTCAAAAAAAAGATGCTTGGACTCTATGTGAATCAATGTCAGCTCTGATACGTAACCTCTTGTCACCGTTCGTTTGAGTGTGAGGATCCCCTAGTGGGACCTTGAAATTGACCCTGGCAGGGTTTCCCTCTTTTCTATTCAGCCGGTAATGGCGGTGTTGCCTGGTGGGGGAGTGCTCTTCGCGGCACCCCGCGAGTGTGTCTATGTTTGGGGACTGCTCTGATGCATGTGGAGCGGCCCTGTTGGAAGTGCAGGAGATGCGGCAAGGAGGAGGTGAGGGGTTTTCGAGAGCCGCCCTCAGCCTCGGGGATAGCGTCTGGGCCTCGGGGCGGGGAGTGGATTGGATGTGCACAGGCAGGCCCAGGGGTAGGCTGAAGGTGGCTGAAGGTGGCAGCGGGGGGCGCATCACGCGCTTCACCGCCGCGGACCGGGGCCGCTCGCAGGAGAAGCGAGCGGGCCCGCGTGCTGTGCAAGGAGGCAGAGGGCGGGGGTAAAGTGCAGGGGGCCCGGGACCAGGAGACTCCGGAGAGGGAGGGTGTGGAAGAAAGGGTGCCCTGTCCCAGTAGAGCGCAGAAGGAGCAAAGGGGGGCTTGGCCGGCAGGCAGTGCTTAATTTGAGCAGGAGCTTTCAGGTGCTCAGCACCTGCACTTCTTTCACAGGGCCGGTGCTACAATTTCTGAACCTGCAGGTGGTGGTCTCAATATTAATTGTTCAATTCAAAATAAAAAGAATAACGTAAATTGCATGGTGACTGGCTGGTAAGTGTTCATAGGCAGGCCAGCATATGCCTGTCCAGGCAGGTATGATTGTGTATCACCAGGTTAGTGATGATGTCATCACGCAGATCGCAAATCCAAGAAGTCATCGACAAACTATGGCTTGCATACTATTCCTCTAGTCTGCTGCACCCTGCCACTGCCTGAGCCTGAGCCTAAACCTCCCATTGGATAATTGTAGCTGGGGGCTGGCTCATGACGGAGTAATGTGCTCGATGCGGCTGTGGCCCAACACAACTTTTGTGCGCCCTGGCATCACCAGTAGAATCTGTGTGCTGCACCCCAACATGGTAATTGCTGACCGTGAGTGAGTCCAGTAGGCACCACAGCCATACTTACCGGCATTGGCAGCATTACTGCTGGGGGCAATGCCTGTGCTGTAGCAGGCACGATCACAGCAAGCTGAGCAGTGGATGCTGATGCCGTCGTCGACCCTGGACCTACTAATTACAGGCAGCACTAGCAGTGACATGACCTGCTGTGCTCAAGCAGCCGCCTGTTCCGCAATAAACCCAGTCATATCACACTGATTAATATATGCAAAAAAGCATTTTCATTTGGTGTACATTTTGTTTTTGCATACGGTGTAGGTAAGAAAGTAAAACACATCATCTTCCGCTTCTTTAGGAATGACAACAGGAAAACACAGAGTTCAAAATAGCAGCGACATGTACAGGATGACGACAGGGGTCACAGGCAGCAGCAGTATTGGAGATGAGAGACAGCAAGAGTAAAGAGGAGAAGAAACAACAAGAGAGGAGGGAGATAAAATGGAGCAAAGTAGAAGTAAAGGAGGAGAGCAAATCAGATACAAATAGAAAGCAGCCATGATGTGAAGAAGAGAGCATTAAGAAGAGAGAAGATAGTATAAAAAAATGTGGAGGACAGGACAGAGGAAAAAAAGCAGACAAATGATAAAATGGAGACACAGCTAATCACTGCTAGAGAGTGATAGTAAAGAGCCAAGATCGAGGGGAGAGAGAGCAGAGCATGGATAAAAGTGAAAAAAAAGGGCAGGGCTAAAATGAATAGAGGGCCCATCAGAAATACAGGGTGTGACAAAGGTGATAGAAAACAATTGGAGAGGTGAGAGGATAGACTCAAAGAGCAAAGACTTAGAGGACAGACAACAGATCAAGATTAGAAGATGAGGCAGTGAGAGTGTTGAAAGTGGGGCTCACCGGAGGAAGACGTGAGCGGTGTCCTCCTTGGCAAAATTTTCAGCACCTGCACTTCTTGTTTTTACAAATTAAGCACTGCCGGCAGGGGCAGGTTGGTGTGGGTCAAAGGAGTGGCAGCCATGTAGGGGGGAGGGAGTTTTGGGGGAGGCGATGAATCCCCAGTGAGGGAGGGGGGAAGGTCCGGGGACGAGTGGGTTGGGAGGGAAAGGCAGGAGGGGCTGGAGATGTCCCCTTTGCTCCTGGAGTCAGAGAGTGTGAAGGACTGGGACGGTTTGGACATTTTCCGGTCCTGGGCAGAGGAGGTGAGGGGTACCCAGGGTGGTGGTGGATTGGGGGAAAGCATGGGGATGGTGGTGTCCAGGGGTATGTGGGGGAGGGACGGGGGCCGCGGGTGCCAAGGGGGTCACAGGGGGGCTGGGTCTTGGCCAGCAGGAAGAGGAGGCGGGACCGAGCGGAGTGTGCCCACAGGGAGTGGCCGATTGGGGTTGGAGCGACGGGGAGGGGGAGTCGGGGGAGGAGGAGGAAGTGGTGGATCTTAGTGCGGTAGGGTGGGCGTGGGCGGCCAGCACGCTAGGCGCAGGTACGAAGAGGTGCTAGGACGGGAGAGAAAAGAGAGTGGGACCCAGCACACCAGACCATTCCTTTTTCTTGCAGGCGGCGGACCGTCGCGGGTGCCAAACTTGGTAGGGTTGGGCGCGGCCCGGTGGTGCCAAGGTGAAGGGACGGTTGAGCTTGGGCGAGATGCCCAATACCGGCGGGGGATCCCGGTGTGGCCGGCAGATGCAGGCCCACAGCGGGCTCGTCGGCCCAAACACCCATCGGGCCGCCACGGTCCGGGGGACATCGCAGAAGGAGGAGCGCCGAGAAAGTTGCATTTTATGATGATAGGAAGGTGCAGTCTGCGCCCCCGGCTGCTAGAGTGGGGGGTGTTAGGGGGGTGTTAGGGATGTTGAATAGGATTATGAGGAGGATGATCTGGAGGAGAGAGAGTTGAGAGACGAAGGGGAGTGGGGGCCGAGTAATGGTGTGCATAGTCTGTTACAGGTGTCACGGCGCCCGGCGGAGCCAACGGGATGGACATCGCGATGGGACGACAAGTAGGTTACGAAAGGGGGCGTATGTGATGGGTGTGGGGACAGAGGACACAGGCAAAGCGCTATTGGAGGGCGGAGGTAAGGCGTCCAAGGAGTAGGATGGCCCAGGTAAGGTACCAGCGGACACGGTGGTCAAGGAGTCCGGGGTGGACAAGACAGGGACGGGAGATGTGCCGGCAGGGGAATCAGAGGTTAAATTGGAAAGTAAGTAGTTGAAGATCAAAAGGTTACCTTATATGGGGGTCAAAAAAGCGTTGGGGCGCATTTAATGTTGCCCACCAAGAAGCGTATTTGGAAGGGAGAATATGTGGGGATACTGAAGCTCCTTCACAGGGAGGTCAGGGCCAAGAAAGGGTCGTAGGAGGAGGAATATGAGCTTCAGAAGTGGCCGAAAGTGCCACTTACGATAGAGAACTGGACAGCGAGAGGTCTGAGCCATGTTTAAATACATGGACATGGTTAGGAAGGCCCAGATTACTGGAGGGGATATGCCTGGGCCCAATATGACGAGGAGTTTAGGGCTCACATGGCGTGGGACCCTGAAGCGAAATGGGGTGAGCTGGACACGGACCTATGGCAACACCCGATGGGGTTAGCGGGGTCAGGGAAGACCATTTTTACAGCAAGCGGGCTGCCCATCGTATATCAGCCCTTTCAGGGCCACCCCACCTGTGGAGGGGTGGGGGCATGGGGAGGGGACAGTCCGGATCCAAAGGGGCCTGTTGGGATTATAATAAAGGACTGTGGACCCGGGAATATTGCAGGTTCCGTCACGAATGCTCGGGCTGTGGAAAGAGCGAGCATGCCTTGGTTAAATGCTGGGGGGGTCAAAGTCAGCAGCAAGAGAACCAAGCAAGGAAAGGCAGGAGGGTTTAGGTCTGGGAACCAACAACACCCTGCGGGCAGGAGAGGAGCCAAGAGGTCTGGGCCGAAGGGCTCGTACACCGGTTAGAGGGGACAAGTTGGTCGCAGCCCTGCGGGGATATGCAGGCGCAGGGGCTGCAGAACATCTGCGGGTGGGTTTTCTAGAGGGGTTTAGACTTGGGTATGACGGACCGAGGACAAGACGTTGGGCTGACAATTTGAAGTCGGCAAAGGAGCACCCTGAGGTGGTGCAGGACAAATTGAACAAGGAAGTGAGCGAGGGCCGCATGGTCTGACCCTTTGAGGATTGACCTTTGGACTATTTGATAGTGTCACCCATTGGAGTGGTGCCAAAAAAGGAGACGGGTCAGTTTCGCCTCATACAACATCTGTAGTGGCCCGAAGGTGTCTCGGTGAATGATTTCATCGTTGAACGGGAGACCTCGGTGTCATACTCATCAGTTGACGCAGCCATGTCACTTGTACAGACTGCGGGCGCAACGGCGATGATGGCAAAGTATGACATTAAGTCCGCTTTCCGGCTTCTTCCAGTCCACCCAGACGATTGGGACCTACTGGGGATCCAGTTTAATAGGCGCTAGTACATGGACAAAGCACTGCCGATGGGCTGCTTCATGTCCTGTGCACTATTTGAATGTTTCAGTACGTTCCTACAATGGTTGTTCACGGAACGGACGGGTCACCAAGGAGTAATGCACTACTTGGATGACTTTTTATTTGTGGGCACCCCAGGCTCAGCGGACTGCCAGAAGGTGCTGGACAGGTTCCAGGACATCATGGGGGAGTTGGGCGTGCCGCTGGAACCGGAAAAGACAGTGGGGCCCTGTTCGGCACTGTCATTTCTAGGAATTGAATTGGGCTCGGAGGCGATGGAGGCACGCCTACCAGCGGACAAACAGCAGCAAATGTTGGGGCTGCTAGAGGCTATGTTGGCACGACACAAAGTCACAGCGTCGGACATACAGGTGCTATTGGGTCACCTGAACTTTGCATGCAGGGTTGTGAGAGTAGGACGGACTTTTTGTAGGCGACTGGGCAGGGCACTGGCGGGACGGAAACCGCCGCATCATCACGTGAGACTGTCAGCAAAGGTGAGGGAGGACCTGAGGATGTGGCAGTTCTTTTTACAGAACTTCAATGGCGTTCCAATGATGCGGGACAATAACATGGTCTGGGATGTGCAGATCTCTTCCGACGCGGCAGGTAGCGAGGGCTTTGGTCTCTATTGGCAGGGAAAATGGTGCGCAGAACAGTGGCCATCTGAATTGGCGGGAGGGGGACGAAGCATAGCTTTGCTGGAGTTCTTCCCGCTGGTAGTAGCAATCTCGTTGTGGAGGGAATCGCTAGCTCACAGGCGGGTGACATTCAGGATAGACAACATGGCAGTAGTAGAAATTGTGAATGGGCAGTCTGCAAGGAATGCGCAAGTTTTGAAAGTGCTGAGAGTGTTTGTGCTCGGTTGTCTGCGGCATGATATTGCCTTTCGCGCAGTGCATGTGCCAGGGGTGGACAATGACATAGCCGATGCTTTGTCTCGTTCACAGTGGGGGAGATTCCGTGGGTTAGCCAAGGACGCGGACAAGACCCTGACAGCCATGCCGCCACAATTGTGGTACGTAGGCAACACAGGATGTTGCAGCTGGTTCTAGGTTCACTGGCGCAATCGACGAAGGTGGCATACACAACGGCATAGGGGGAGTTCAGGCTCGGGAGCAAGGCGGTGGGTTTCCATGGCAGGGCGACTGGAAGATGTGATACAGTTTATCCTGTGTTTGATCGAAAAAGGGCTCACGAGGGTGACAATAGCGGGTAAATTGGCGGGGATTGCTTTCATGGGAAAGCTCTTGTGGGGTTACGCACCGTCGGCGGGGGAAATTGGTTTGTGCATGTTGGAAGGGTGGGCCTATGAGTGCGGTTGGATGGCTCGGGTCAGGAACCCCCTGTCATAGTACCTTCTGGAGAGAGTGCTGCAAATGCTGTCAAAGGTATGCAGGGATGACACTGAGATTTGCCTATTTTCCACGTTAATGTCATGGATGTTCGTGGGGGCGTTCCGGGTTTCGGAATTGTTGGGTTCAAAATGGGGGGAGGGTTTGTTATGGACTGAGGTTTCTCTCCTCGGGAACAGGGTCTGCTTGTGGCTGAAGAAATCGAAAACGGATCAGAGGGGTGGGGGGGTCGATGGGTCTCTTTACAGGCAGCCGACGCTGGCTTGACCTGCCCGTATAGGTGGGGGACGAGATGGAGGTCGTTGGCATCAGACACGTTGGGAGTGGTGTTCAGGCATGCCGATGGGAGAGTGGTCAAGGGGTCGCAGCTTCTGGCTAAACTGCGGAAGGCCTTGACTCATCTGGGATTGGATGGCAAATGTTTTGGGACTCCTTCCTTCAGGATTGGAGCTGCGTCAGAAGCGAGCAATCAGAGTTGGGGGCGAGGGGACATTATGAGGTTGGGCAGGTGGTCATCAGACTGTTACCAGCCTTATGTGCGCAGCGCTCCCGGCCTGTTGCAGCGCGGTTCTGTGTTTTCCCTGTGTTCATTCATATTTCTCGTTTCAGGTTTGGTGATGGGTCCACTCGCCAGGGGCATGTCCATTTGGATCGGGCGTCATTCTTTTGTGAAGTAGGCTCAGGTCCAGGCACGCTCCAGCTATTTCGGAGAGAACCTTGGCTTTAATAAAGAACTGTTCAGTGTTTGTTGGAAAGGGAAAGGGGGATGCTCTAGAAAGAACACTTGCAAGTGTTGAATAGCATGTTGGTGGCTGGTAGGTGCCCCGACGTCCTGGTCATTCACCTGGGTGAAAACGATATGGTTCAGGAGACGGGCTTGGCACTGATGAGGTGCATGAAGCGAGATTTGGAGGTGATCAAGCGTCAGTGGTCAGGGCGCGCAGTAGTGTGGACGGAGTTTGTGCCACGTAGGGTTTGGAGGGGTGCGGTGAGCCTGGTGGCTGTGGACATGGTCAGGAGGAAGGTAAATGTGGAGATGGTTCGTTTTTCTCGCCAGTTGGGTTTTGCCAGGCTTCAGCATAAAGACATCAGATACGCCACGCCAGAGTTTTTCACTGGGGACGGGGTCCATTTGTCCAGGCTAGGCATGGACTTGTATTTGTTGGAGTTGAGGGAAGTTCTGGCCAGGATTTTGGGAGTGCGTAGAGGTTGAACGGGGCATGTTTCTGAAGGGTCCTTGGGCTTGGGGGGTAGGGGCAAGGCAGGGGATGGGGGGCAGGCAGTTAGGGCTAGGAGGCAGGGGGGGGGCAGGAAAACGGGGAGGCGGCGTTTCCGCCTACTCTCCTGCCTTTTCCTGGGTGGCGGGGTTATTTGAAAGCTGGCCAAGTTTGGCTGGAGTTTTGTAGTTTCTTGTTAAGTTTGGGGAGTTTGTGAATAGGAGCAGGGAAAGGTCAGGCATTTTATGTATAGCGAGGTTTTAGTTTTATAAGGCAAAGTGCCAGTGTTAATAAAATTGTGATATGCACCTGTTTCAATAAAGCGGCCTTTTACACTCACAAAATGGTTGTCGGTGTGGCTTGCCCCCCCCCCCCCCCCCTCCCTCCCAAGCTTGCAATGCTCTTTGGAGCACTGTAGCAAAGCAAAAAGACTAAAAAAAGGGCAGCAAAATTTTCTGGAAGACACTGAAATACACACCAATTAAGGAACATATTAGCTGTATTCGCTATCAGTCTTGAGGGGGTTGTATTAACCCGTTGCTTGCTGGCATCGGCCAACGGCCATCGCGAGCACTACCTTCGGAGTGCTGCGCACATCCGTTGGCCAACGCGGCCCTGCCCGCACACGGAAACCTCTGCACTGCGGCGGATTCTACGCCACGGTAAGGGGAACCTGGTAGAAGAAGCAAATAATTATTACCATATCATATTCAGGGTCTCATCTTAATGTTTTGTTAAGAGTAGGAGCAAACTATATTTTAGGCACTTTGTACATTTCTTATTTCTAAACATGGTGGTTTTCATTTATTAAGATTAATGCACAGTTAGTTTTCAACATACAATGCAGTGTGGCTGATGAAGGGTCCGTCACATGCTAGGATGTCCTACGGTATTGATATTGTAAAGGACAATGCCATTTATTTATGTGTTGTTTTTAAAACAGAAAAATAAAAGGCATTGTCATTTACAATGCTAATAGCTTAAACTCCTCGCAAATGCGAGAACTATTGCATTGCAAATGCGTGCTATACATTTTTTTTAAAAAACATTAGGAGAGATCGTGTCCTGCAGGCAGGTCAATGCTATTGGAGAAAATAGTACTCAGAGGCTGTAATTAAAGCCTACTGAGCAACAACACACGTGACAGGAGGTGTCACCATGGGAGGTTACAAAATGAGACAAGGCAGTACTAAGGAGGGACGACTAAGCTTTTTGACCAATGAACAGGCGCAGTTTACAGTGGACAATGACACAAGCCAAATAAAAATGTAGGCGGAGAGTGGGCGGGGCTTCAAGTCCCTACCTCAATACAGCATGCCTCGCAGAACAGAGATGCCATGACTTGACCTAAAAAATTATAATTCACCACCTCGGTAAACTAGACACAAACTGTCAGAATAAATATATGGAATATATATTTAAAAAAACAATTAGGTATGTTGCAGTTTCAAGATATGTCCGTGGCAACTATATATTTTGATTAGCAATATTCCTTCTTCGCAAAGGAAAAATGAACAAGTGACAGCTGCAGCAAGCTCTTATCAGGATGAGGGTATCTGAAAAACCAATAAAAGAAAAGTGTTTTATGGTATTATTTCAAGCCAGACTCACATTAGGGGCTCAAAAGTAGTGGATTTTCTTGAATATGCTTGACTACATACAAAATTAATGAAAGGTACATACTCTTAGAAAGAGATTTAAAAAAATAATTTTGCAGGCTTTTGTAAAGTTAAAAACATTGACACTTTTCCTATGTCATATAATCAGGGTAATAACGCACCTCAATTAGTTCCCCTTCTGTCCGACCCTTTAGTTTTTCTGCTGTGGGAAACAGTTACAGTTTCCAGTGAAACTCAGATTTACAAGGAATGTAGATATACTACATTCTCGCTCAACCCTCCTCGCCCCGCCACACACATACATTTGACCAGCTATACGCTGGTGAAATCTTCAGGTCAGCATGCCCTGAAGAACTGGCAATTACTGTGGCATTTGGGCACGATATTGCCAATTACTATTTATCGGGTACAGGCTTTTTTTTACCTGTATCACAGTGCTAAAACAATCTACCATTGAAGGCAGAGGGGACATCACAATTTTGACATCCTAAAGTTTACCTCAAAAGAAAGCCCACAATTTGATAAGGCTGTGTTAAACTTCAATTTGTATAAGGCAACATGTCCCTGAAGTAGGAAACTTCCCAACATATCAAAACTTAGAATTACAGTAGATTAAGTAAAAGGACTCACTCAATAACTGAGTTCTAGATCAGCAAAACAGTTAAAGGGTTTAATTTTTGTTTGTAAACAGACTTTATTCAGTTACAACATATGCATTAAGATCAGTGCTCGGAGGAAACAGCATACATAATATCTGATTCTTTAACATCATTTGCAGGTATGATGACACGGTCGTAGGAATTACTTCCCTGCTGGTGTCTTCCCCTCCGCCAGTGTTCCTGTAGTCATCCACCTAACCAACATTTCTAGGATATTTGCGATCTACATCTCCACCTAGAAAGTCAAATCCTTATGACTCCATGCTGGATCGTACAACAGTTAAAGGGTTTCATTACAAAATTAACAATGAAGGTGATACAGAGTCAATGCCATGAAGGCTCTCAGCAAATAGGGCATTACAGAAAAGTGCAAAATCAAAAATATTCTAAGTCCCAAGTGGGCAGCAAAATCAAGAGAGAATTTGACAGCATTCCAACAGCATAGGAAATATATCTGACTCGCCCCAAAATATATGAGTTTTATACATTATTTTCACATATGACATTAGCAAAACTTTAGCATCCTCGTGGTATGATCAAATATGTTATATTCATAGCAAATCAGAGCACCATTCTATTCAATGTCATATTGTCTTAGCACATAAGCACTAGCCCACTACATGAATAATTATTCTGCCCACTCTATGCTGATGCCATTATGAGATGGTGGAACAAACTAGATGCATGAACAACAGTGAAATATTACAAATGAATAGGGTATAGTGAACTAAAGGAAGGACCTTGGACAAGAATACAGTTTGGTGACTGAGCTGGTTAAGAACCATTGAGAGCAGAATGAACAATGAAAATAAATAGGATTCTACTTGGCTGCGTGCTACAGGCATAAACAGTGAAATGTGCAGGGAGAAGGCAAGAGTGTCATCCATTTGTTTTTAATATGGGGGCTAGGCCCAAATTGAGGCCCAGTTAACAAGGGTCAGGAAAATATTTCCATACATCATGGAAAACTTGTTTAAAGAAGAACAACAGTACTATAATAGTGTGTACTTCAATGTAATACCACATTCTGCACATTCAAAAATGCATAAAAATAGTAATGAATAAAAAAAATCCTTAACACAGTTTTATCCTGTATAAATCCTGTGGGGCATCAGGTCTGCGCCCCATGCTTCACCTTGACTGTGTGTGGTGTGCATAAGAGTTCTTCGGCACAAGAGGCTGGGACCCTTGTTGCCCTCCCCCTTCCACTACCACTCTATCGTAGTTTGTGTGCAGCCACTAGAGTTGTGGTGTGGTGTATAAGGTTTAATATACAAAAACAACTAATCTTGGCAAGGTAATAATCAATTAATATAGTCAAGCAATCATACCATCCAACTTTACCTACCTAGGAAAGGAAAAACCAAAGGACATGTGTGTATACAATAAATTAAATTGGATTTAAAACATCATCAGAATGTACATTTCAATAATAAAAAATGTTAAAAAAAATATTTGTCATACAGTGATTCATCATATTAAAAAGAAAATATCAGAGATAAAAACAGACATGAGCATTCGTCATTGGTATTGGTTTTTCCAAAAGAATCTGTAACATTATTCATTTTTTTACAATCAATACGTTTGTTCCTCAGATGTAACCCCACAAAAATGAGCGTTGATACGTTTCAGTGGTATGAAAGAAGAATAAGACCACCTTCTTCAGGACAATGTATAAACTACCCCTCTTTTCCTATGAGCAACCTGTTTAAAAACATAAATCAAATATTTACATAAGTGATCCCATCTTGTATCTATTCTCAAAGCACAATTTATTACCACCTAATTAGAAACATTATAGTTAAAAACATTAGTTAAATTTTTTTTTCATAAGGTGATTCTGGTGTTGCTTTAATATACATCACTTTAAGGTGATTCTGTTGTTGCTTTAATATACATCACCACATGCCCCGGGTTGTCCCATTCCAGACTGTGAGGTGTAGACACATACTCATACATTCAATTGGCTCCTAATTTTCAGCAACCTCATCGGAGAGCAGACCAACACAGTGTTTTCCTGAACCCGCATCCCCACAGTCACGCTGACCAACACCGAGCATGACAGGGCCACACTTAGCTCATTTATGGACAGATATGGACGGCCCGAGTGAGATGTTCCTTGACCGCCCAGCCATAGGGGAATTGATGGCAGAGAGCATGAAGCCTGGGGAGACTGTGACTGATTTCCTAGGTACAATGAGGGAACGATGGACACCAAAGACAGGACAGCCCTGGACAGACACAGGTCCCCAGGTTTCATTCTTCTACAGCATCTTCAAAAAGGAACTGTCCACTGAGATCTGGGTCTTCTGGTCCAAGTCATATTCTCCCTTGAAGTTCGCATTCCACTTTTTTAGTATATGGCTTGGTCTCCCCTGGAGACAACTGTATTTTGAGCTCCTTACCGAACAGCAAGTGAAGATTTCTTGTGTACTGTGTTTATATCTCCAGGTAGGCGATATACCAATGTGTTAATAAGTGTTGTGTAATAAATAGAAGTATTTTTATGTAAACACTGAGTGATTCTTTTTTTTATTTAACTCTCACTATTGATTAAACTGGTAAAACAAGCTGCTTAACACTCCTTCAAGCTAAGCCTGAAGGCTGCTTTCCACAGCTACCCCTTTGAGAGATTTCTATGGTTATCAAAGACCAATAAAATCACCATAAGGGTTGCCTGGATTAGTGCAGGGTGCACTACTTGTCTCCAAGCTGACAAGAAGGAGGGAGGTGCCCCTGAGCAGGACTGGTTTCATAGTATTTATTCCTGGCTTTCCACTGTGGGTGACCAAACAGTGTATGTCATTGCTTCCAGTTGTCATTTTCTGAACTACTATTTTTGTGTGGTTTCCTGCAAGTGGGGGTTTCCTGCTGTAAAATTGCATTCCTCAAATTAGGTAGTATTCAAATAGCTAGAGAATTGATAGCATACACAACAGAAACACACATAGCTTCGAATAATGTGACTGTCATGACATATGAGAAAAATTATGTAGCTGAAAATTCAACTAGAGGGGGGAATGTTAATATCAGTAAATGCGATGTTAATGTATGTAATATAATATATGTACGCATAACAATGTCAATACTGGTAACTACGATGTTGATCTATGCCTGGACAAATGTACTCATAATAATGTTAATATCGTAACTACAATATCGATGACTGCCATGCTATCTGTACGCGTAAAAACAAACTCGTATCATTGCTTTCGAATTCACCTAAGATATACTCCCCGTCAGAGATACGTGGTCAGACAGGCCCTGTGACCCAAACCCAAGCCTACCGATTGATAGGTCACAGGTAGGTTTACACTTATCCCGAAGACAGACTCGTTACCAGGGGAAAACAATATTGATCCCACTGATAGGCAGCAACACCACAAAAAGTCCAAAGAGATTGACGCTAATAAAATACATTTGGCAAAAGGCACTTTTTTCCAAAACACCACAAAGTCCGAGAACACAGTATGCACACTACACGCAGGCATCAAGCGCTCCCGAAGCATGACATCCGAACACATACATACTGCTCACATTGGGTCTCAAAATTGAGAACCACCTGTGCCCCCTTATCAGATATTTGAATTTATGGTTCATGACTAGGCACAGATGTACGTGATCTACAAGAATGTGTAATCGGTTTATTGTACTTCAAGAACTGTATATAATGCCTGCCAAAACCTCTGTACATAGATACAGTCTTCAGACACGACTCTGTTGATTCTCTCCCGGCCACTGCGTTTAATTCAACCGACTTGTTCCTGGGTTGCCAAAGACCTCCTGTCTTTTATTTTTTTTAAGATAAATTTATATCCGAGCAACAACCCTTCCCTGACCAACACGGAAAAAGTTCCCATGGGTAACTCTACCCACCTTAGCACCAGATCCTGTGTGCTCTACTGCAAATATTCCCACAGTGCAGCTCTACCTTAAACCAAGATGGCAGAACCTTTCTGACCATGTGCAGGTGCAGTGCTCCTGTGCCAACCACTAGAGGTGTGGCTAGGGAAATGAGCAAAACCCCATCTCATCTGAATAAGCAAATTGAGAGTCCTATGGTCAATTGGAACCCTGAATTGAGTCCATAACAATTAGGGTCTCAACATCTTCAATAACCAAACCACAGCAAAGGACTGCCTCTCTATGACACTCCAACACTGCTGTCTGGGGAAAGTTTACTCCTTGTAAAGGCAACTTGTTGATCCTAACTCTTATAATTTAACTGTGATAACACTGCACCAACTCCAGGTTCTGAGGCATCAGTTTTGCATCACAAACTCCTTGCTGCCTTTATTAAACGTGCTGCACAGAGCACCTCCTTTAGGGTGTCCAAGACCTAACACACTACAAAAAATTGCATATGGCTACTGAGGCACTTGGATGGGGAAAAAGCGAGAGCCAGAAGAAGCCCCTTAAGGGTAGGAGAAATGTCGGGAAATATGGCAAACCTGAAAGGTTTCTAAAATGTGGTCCGTATTGGCATATCAACATTGAGAAACATCTTGGAGACGGGGAAAGGCAAGGAATTAAAGATTATGCCCAAATGCAGGAGGAATACAAACTGCATTCCACAACATTTTATGTATTTACTCCTCAAGCAAGCAATGAGAACCATAGAGAAGGACTAGACTGCTCCGTGGGGGAGGTTGGGTTCCGTGTCCGTCACCCTGGCCTGTTGTTATGGGCCCAACATAGATGACCCGCACTTCTATACCACATTGTGGGCCTAGATATTCGAGATCATGTTATTTGGGGTCGCGATTTCAATGTTACATTGAACCCTGGGCTAGATAGGTCAAACCCAGCCCGCATCATCACACCAAAGTGCTCACAACCCTTTGTGACACACTCAAACGCCTATCAACTGCTAGACGCCTGGCGGCACACCCATCCACTCACACGGGAAGGAACGCATTACACGGCGCAGGCGGCATCATGGGCGAGGCTAGACTATTAGCTACTGTGCCGTGGGCTGGGCCCTGCAATAGAACACGTGCAACACTTGGCCAGGACGTACTCGGACCATGCCCCAGTTAAGCTTACTCTACTCTCTTCAGACTTTGGTGTACCACGCAGCTCCTGGCGGCTTTATGCCCGAAGCTTGCTTGACGCGGCATTTCAGGAAGAGTTGCGGGAGGAGATACAGGATTTTTTTACACGCAATAGGGGGTCGGTGGATAGCGTAGAAGTCATTTGGGAGGCATTCAAGGTCACGCTGCGTGGATTCTGCATTTCAAAAGGGTCGGCTGCCCTTAAGGACATAATCAACCAAATTCGGAAACTGGAGTCAGAACTAAAATTGCTGGAAACTGCACTGGCTGTGGCGCCGACCAGCTAAGCACAAGTTAAATTGAGAGAGACACTCACAGAGTATGTAGATGCTGAACAGAGGGAAATGAGATTACGGGGTAAGCATTGGGTGGCCCGGTGTTATGGTGAGGGGGAGAGACAGGCAAGGCATTGCGGCACACGATCCGGAAGCCTCGCTGTGCCAACTTCGTGCTGGAAATAGAGGACATGGAAGGAGCGGTACACCGTGACACAACCAATATCCTTAATGCCTTCACACAGCACTACCAACGCCTTTATACAACAAATAGAAAAGACGAGATGGACTTGGCAGGTTACCTGGGAGATGTGGCACTGGGTTGGCTAAGCGATGTGCAGCGCACTTTTTTATGTGCTCCATTTGAGCTGGATGAGGTTAGGGAAGCTATTATGAGCATGGAATCAGGGAAGGCCACGGGGGCAGATGAGATCCCGATAGAATTTTATAAAACATACATTGACCTCATGGCCCCCATTTTACGTGAGGTGTATGAGGAATCTCTAGACGGTGGCAGCCTGCCCGTATCCATGAGGGAAGCCTTGATTATTTCATTACTGAAACCTGGGAAATCGCCTCAACACTGTGATTCTTATAGGCCACTTTCCCTCCTAATCTGCGACGCAAAAATACTGGCTAAATTGATTGCCACCAGGCTGAGCCTGTTAATGGAGAATTTGATCCTCCCTGAACAATCAGGCTTTGTGCCTGGCAGAGTCACATCCCACAATCTACGGACGTTATTTACTGTTCTCAATAATGTCTCACCTGAACTGCCTATGGCGGCTATTTTTTTAGATGCCACCAAGGCTTTTGATTCCATTGAGTGGGATTATATATTTGAGGTGATGCTGAGAATGGGATTCCCCCCTCTCTTTCTTTCATGGATCAGATTGTTATAGCATAAGCCAGTGGCCAAGTTACTTATTAATGGACAAACGTCCCAGACATTCTCCATCACCAGGGGTACCCGACAGGGGTGCCCGCTCTCCCCCTTGCTTTTCGCTATTGCTGTGGAACCCCCAGCGGTGAGGCTACAGCAACACCACAATGATAAGGCCCTCCGGGGTAATATGCGACAGATCCTCATATCACTTTATGTGGATGATATCACGCTGTATATCAGGGACCCGCAGGAAAATTTGAACCCAATTCTTCGGGAGTTTATAGTATTTGGGAACAACATCCACAGTCCGGTTCCCATTGGCTTACCCTCTGGAGTGGTGTGATGAGGAGTTGCGTTACTTGGGGATTCAGGACACCAGGGATAGAGATGAGCTAATGCGTCTCAACTATGGCACTGCAATAACGCAGATAGAGGACTCTGTGACCCGCTGGATTGCATTACCCTTGTCAATGGCGGGCCGGGCCTCGCTGATAAAAATCGTGGTCCTCCCTTGGCTTCTTTACTTATTTTTAAATATCCCGTACTACCCCGGAAAAGTTTTCTTCACGACACTCAAGTCGGAATTGATGCGCCTAGTATGGGGGGGAAAGCAACTGAGGTTGCAATGGAACATTCTCACTAGGCCATACTCCCAGGGTGGATTTGGCATACTGGATTTTGAATAATATTACATGAGTGCACAAGCCCATTATGCATGGTTTTGGGTGGAACAGCCAAGGTATATGCCGCAAGTAGCATTGGCTCGCACATCCCCTTCCATTTGATGGGGTGATTCAGGATTCACATAACCCCAGAGAGAAAATGCTGACCACCATCACATGCACGGTAGCAGCATGGCAACACATTGGGCGCGTATTGCAGGCACCTATGCTATACTCCTCAGCCTTGCCTCTCACATATCACCCGAACATGCCTCTTCTACAGGAAACACTGTTTCATGATCTCAGAAACACGCACATATTCATACATGGGGGTACTTGTATCATGATGGGCAATTTCGCACAGCCGACCACATATTTCAGGGTTTGGAGCGGACCCCGCTGGATTTTTTCCTATATGTCAGACTCAGGCAGGGGATAAGGTCACTCACCCCGGATTTCCCTGACAAGCCGCAGGAATTAGCCCCAATACAACTGTGACTCAAGAGCGCGACGGCTAAACGGCTTGTCTCCCTGATCTACCAGACAGTACACACACAGAGGGAATTATCGGCTGCATCAGCTTGCGCACGTTGGGGGGAGGAACTCGGATTTGCACTGACAGATGATCAGTGGGACTATTGTTGTCTGCAAACAGAGAGTGTCGTCCAGTAGCTGACTTCAAATATTACATTATAAATTCTTACATAGGCTATATTATACGCCAGCTAGACTGTATAGGTATCATTTAAGAGACTCGGACAGGCGTGACAGGTGTCTAGCACCTGAGGCAGATTTCCTGCATTTGGCCTGGGAGTGTCCGGGCGTGAACGACTATTAGACACAGGTCTTTGAAGCGATATCACTGATGATAAATACGCCCAGAGAACCTACACCGCTGATGGCCTTACTCAGCTATGTTAAACCGATACAGGCAATACACCATAAATATGTAGCCCTTGCCTTACTAATAGCCAAGAGGCAAGTGGCCTGTAGATGGAGCAGGGGGTGTGCCCCTAAATTCAAAGACTTGATTACTGATCTGGTGACATGCCAGGAACGACTTACTACATATGCCAAACTGCTACCCTGTGCATCTAGACCTAGTGACATTTGGGCCCCGTTGACATGCTACCTACTGGCACACCCACAAGAGACCATAGCAACAGGCGCTGAAAAAGCTGTGCACTAGCAGATTTAAGGTATAACACCTATGAGATAGAATACCCTCCGCTATGCATGGGGGTGACACGAGGGGAGACCACATGTTGTATATAGCAGTGGGATTTCTCCAACACTCTGCTATTGGGTTGGACACTACAACTAACAGCGGGAAGGATCAGTTGGAGGAGGGACTTATTGAAGACATGCTATTTGTTACAAAGGAGAGGTTAAAATATAATTTATAAGTGCGCTCCTCAAATGTACTCTGCCTAATTGTAGATGAAAGGTATAGACTGGATGACACAACAGGTATACAAAAATGTAATGCCTACCGGGGAAAGAGACTGTATCTCATGCATATATTATTGTTTGTATTGTGGCTATGGAAGCTGTTTTGTATTTTTTAATCAAAACTCAATAAAAAGAAAATAAAATTAAAAAAACTAGAGAAAGATGAACTGCTGAATGAAAGAGGTATAAGATGACTTTGAGGGATTCCTTGACTTCTTGTATGAACAAGTTCTCCAAATGTTTGATTAGAAGCTGGACCTGGAAGCAGTGAGCACAGATGTTTTCCTCCAGCACTAGATCTGTGACTTGAAAACAACTTGCCCAAAGAGGTCAAGAGTTTTGGCTAAAGTGCATCAGCAAGGTGGATAACCGATTCCAATCACATTACTATTGAGAGCTTGGAGATGGTTTCCAGTTTTTCTAAAACCTTTTCAGAATTCTGCAGTTAGTCCTGTTTAGGTCCTTTTTAGGTCTCGCACCTGGCGAGACCTATAGTTGTCGAGTCTGCTTCAAGGGCCCTAAAAGGGAGACAGGAGATGGGCACGCGCAGGCAGCATGCTGGAAAGGGATCGGGTCGCGCGCGTGAACACGCGGTCCATTGAACGCGCTCCATTGACTGTGAACTATTATTGGCTTTGTAGCTTTCAGTTTCGTGCTTACTCATGTCCAGCTGGCTCTTGCTATCTGCAAGATTTATGGCCTGCACTTTCAAGGTAGTGGCGCCTCGCTGGCGCCATGGCTTCAGTAACAAAGCATGAATTTTTGTTTTCTTTATCGGCAATATCCTCCACTAATGCTTAAAATTCGGGATTTCTTGATTTAAGTAATAAAAATATGCTTCGCAGAGTGTGCTTAATTTCTTTACTTATTTACTTATACAGTACTTATAAAGTTATCCCTGTTCTTCCTTCTTGCCATACGTATTTTAAAGAATGTATTCAACTTAAACACGTTTGTGTTTGCTTTTTTTTGCCGCTTAGCAATAGTCAGAGGATAGGCGACATAACAGCTTCGCAATATATGTGAGCTGCTCCGCAAAATTAATATCGAAGTATTATTAGTGAACGCATTTAAAAGCTTACATGCAAACTTTACAATAGTGCGATATTATTACTAATGTTTTGAGCAACAGCCATGCTCAACACTGCTCTCCTTTTCATCTTCCAACTAAATAACAGCTCGTGCTCAAAGATAATCATCACTTATACTTTGTCACTTCTCTTGCCCCTTCACCTCATTGAAAGCAACAACATTCATACACAATCACCACTAATGCCTATTATCAACTTACATAATAAACAATCGTGCACACTTACCACTACAGCCCATACACTGCTCCTCAGCAAACGCTGCTGCCACAAAGTACTCCTTGCATGCCTAGACTCCTGCACAAACAGTACTCTTAGCCGGTCAATGCTCCTACCTTATTACCACTCTTCCCTGTTAACTACTCCTACCCAAACACTACTCCTGTACAAATAACAGTCCCACAACACTACAACTCTTGCACATTACTTCCTCCTACTCTACCGCCTCTCTTTACAAGTTGCCTCTCTTACCCTATCACTACTTCCATCTCAACACTATTCCTTCCCTGTCGCCGCTGCTTCAGTATCACCAATACAACATCGCCTCCTGTCTTTTAACTACTCCTGCTGATTCCTTCTCCAAAACCCTTAACAGTCTTTCATAATCACTGCTTCTACCTCTCAACTGCGCCTCAAAACTCCATCTGTTCCCACGTCACCGGTAACAAAAACTACCCCCATCTCCCCCAGCCCAGCCCTAACTTACCGTGCTACTGGGTTGGGCTCCACTCCTCTACCGGTCACAACTCCATGCGCTCTGCGCAAAGGGGCAGGTACCAACAATGTGCCTCGCCCCCTCCGGAAAACGACAGGCCACACTGCTTTCCACGGGACCCCTCATCTCAAAACCCGGAACACTCCTCGGCAGGCCGCAACCGCGGGGCTTTCCCTTTCGCATGGGAGCCCCTCGTCAGCACGCGGCAACGTCGCTTCCGTTTCCGCGGGGCGCGGCAGCAATTTCAGCAAAGTCGCGGGGTAGGCACCCGCTAACATTAAAATAAAGTTATACCAATGCACAAATAAGTGCTAGGCACCCTCCAAATATCAGGGCATAAAGCAGGGTATGCTCCTGCAAATTTAGGGTAAAACAGTACTACAAAAACACTTGTCTGGATACCAAACATACCCTACCACTTCTTCTGCCCCATCACTTACCCTAGCCCTTTACAACTCCAATTTAATAATTTGTGCACCAATTAAGTGCCACTTACCATTAACTGCCTCTATCCATTCACTACGCCTATCTCCCCACTACCCCAATCTATACACTACTATAATATTGTCAGTACTCCTATCATTTTGCCACTCGGGCACACTTACTGCTAATACACATAATCACCACTCCTACTCTATCACTTTTCCAACCATGTTACTTTCCTTGCCCATCTCATCTCCAAAAGACTCACCTCTCCTTATTTATTATCAGCCAAATATCAACATTAATCTTCAGTGTCACTTCTCCAACTTCCTCACTTTCCCTACCTTGTCACTATCACCTCCCCTTCCCCATCACTTTTCTTGCGCTGTCACTGCACGATAACCACCATTGCTCCTTTCACCACTCGTACATGTTAGTAAACACCCCACAAAGGCCACTCCTCCCTGTTCGCCACTCATACACATTCACTCCTCCTACTTTCCACCTCTCCTTTCCTGTTGCCTCTTTTAATGCATCATTACTCCTCTCCTATCACTGCTCATAACTTGTCATCACTCATACCACGTCACCACTACTACACTAAAACAGCTTCTACTATATAACACTCTTACACGTTCACAGCTACTGCTGTTCACTAGTCTACTACAATGAAAAAAAATTCATAATTACTGCTCCTAACAAATTTACTGCTCCTGCCACTCAGAACCCATATCCAAACACCAAACATACCCCATCACTTGTCCTGTACCTTAACAACTTTCATTTAATAACTTTAAAACTACGTTCACTTCCACTATCCATTAACTGCCTCTATCTATTCACTGTGCCTAAATCTTCACTACCCTATCCATACACTACTAAAACATCATCGCTGCTTCTGTCTAGTTGCCACTCTACTCAGCTATTGCTACTGCACATAAACACCATTCCTACACTGTCACTTCTCCAGCAGTGAAGCAACTTTTAGATAAATATTATGTTACATTGCAAAACACTAATGCAATACTTCCCTATGATAGAGCAAGCTTCGCATCGCGACTTGCTCGAGTCAAGAACCTCGCCCGTGTGTAATCAATTAATAAATTGTACGTCTTACTAATCTTTTATTTTTATATTCAAACGAGGTAGAGGAAGCTTGCGTATTTGTTTTCTAATACAACTAATCCATGTCTCTAAAACATGGCCGCCGCTTGAAAAGTGCTTCCTCGCATGCGTCAGTCACACTCACGTGACCTGACGTAGTTATAAGTGTTGGTGGGAAAGGGTGCGCATGCGTAATACACAGCTTTCGTGAATAACGTGGTAATGCTCTTGTGAGCGTGTATATGTTGCTAACATTTCAGTTGCATAGTATATTTTTATAATGATAAGTATAAAGTACAAACCCAATGATGTGTTTACATACATTTATTTCTATGTATTAATTTGTTTTCGCTTACTTTTCATGTATCCTCGACTCGGAGGGGTGCTGGGCTGGGGAGTCCATCTTGGAGGGTATTTCTGCGCAAACTCGCCAGAAGTTGCTATGGCATTGAATTCAGGCCAAAGAAGGTTGATGCCAGAGCCACCCTGGGAAAGGGACACCTCACCGAGCAGAAGCATCATGATTATGCTCAATTGTAACCAAAATGTATTCTCTTCATTGTATTCTGTGCGGCTTTCTCATGGGAACCCCAAACTTGCTAGGCGGTACCCAGAGATGTAAATTAGGCCTCAAAATAGTCTATTCTGATTGGTGTGTTACCCAAAGCCTACCTTAGGACCAATCCAAATTGAGGGATTCTGACACTTTGCAACATCGGGGGGTGGTACACCGTCCCAAAACAGTATATCTACCCTGGGTTCACCTAGGGAAATTGTCCGACTTGTCTGGTTTAGCTGACCTGTCACTGGCCCAACGCACTCAATAGGTGACTGAAGATACAGAGTACTGCAGAGCACTCTGTCCGAAATTTGACCATAGACTAAGGTTTTACTAAACCTTAAAGTGCTGGCGGAGCACTTTGCTGGGAGTTCGCTGACCCAATCGGGGTCTTGATCGATAGCTGCAGAGAGGGTGGAGCGCAGGCGTTGCTTCCGAACTGCGGGTGCTGGTCCTGTCCTGAGGGTCCTGTCCGAGAGGTCCTGTCCTGATTCCTAATCTGAGGGTTTCCTGTCCTGTCCTGGGTGTCCATTCTGCACCTGCTGTCCTTTGAGGGGTATCCTTCCTTGAGGGTTTCCTGTCCTTAACTGACCTGTGGCCAGGGTTTGGTTTTCACACCAGTCTAGGTAAATATTACTCAGAATCTCCTGAAACTGCACCTTCCTATATTTTCTGTCTTTTGCTTTAATAAAGACATACCTTTGCATATGTTAATTTTCCATGCTTTTTTTGCAACCATTTAATCAAAAGTTCATTTGCATTTGTTCCATAACGTGTTCCTATGTTATCCATGCTTTTTTTGCAACCATTTAATCAAAAGTTCATTTGCATTTGTTCCATAACGTGTTCCTATGTTATCCTATCTGTTAGAAATTATATTTTGCATTGCAGTTTGTCATTACCTGATATGGTCTAGAACCTCCTTACTTAAACTGTCTAAAGAACTTTTGCCTTAAAACATAGCGTGTCTCTCTTCATAGATTCTCCTATAGCTACATGAATGTCCCGAACTCCTGTCTTATTCCCTTGAAATAATTCTAGAATACTAGTCCTAATCAAAGCCTATCCCATCTTTAGTGATTCATCTTAAACGTTCTAATTCCTGATCCTTCATTTAAGTATGTCCTGATTCCGTTAGTCTATAAATGGTTGCTCTGACTTATTTGCTATTCAGCTATGTACTTTCTGTTATTCTGATTATCGATTGCTTAATTACTGTGAATTTGATGATTTCTGAATTTTACTAAATTAGATAAAGACTTTAAAACTTCCAGTTTTCCGTGGTCATTTTACAAAAGTATTGAATATTATATTGTGGGGTTTGTATGTTGCTGCCTTTCCTTTTACAGCTAGCTCCCTAATCCATGGTGGTCATAGGTACCCGTGTCGGTGGATGGTAAGTCGGGTACGCTGAGGAATAACGAAGGGAACTCACAAATATCTGATAGCAGAGCGTGAGGTCATCAGATCAATGTATATGGTGATTTGAAATATATGGGCCCGAAGCCAGAAGTGGCGAAATTATTGGTCGGGTGACCCGCGCGCTCTATCAGTATTTTCTGGTAAGCAGAGGATGGTTAGGGAATAGTTAAAGGTTAGGTAGGACTAGTTAAGCTAAGTCAAGTCGGTAGCTGCTAGTATATTGATGCTGCTATAAGAGCGGCCATTTCGAGGGACCTGATCACTCTCTTGAGAATGAGCTGCTTTTGAAATTTATGAATTGTTTTAAAATTGTTATTCTTGTTCTTATATTGTTATATGTATTAATCCATGCGTATGTAAAATGCATCGTTAAGTGTTGTCAGAACTCCCCGGGGAATTGAATAGGCAAGTGGTGAATAGAATCCATTGCCTTGAGGTCGCAGGCTCAAGGAAAGTTAGGTGCAGGTTAGGTAGAAAACCAGAAGCGCTAACTAGGGTTTTTTCTGAATACATGTGTGAATAAATGTTAGTAACGAGGTTCATTGGCAAAATTCCAATAGTGGCGTAACCTAGCGAGGGTCACATCGGAAGAGTAGCAGGTTCGTCGGAGCTTGAGTGAAAGCAAAGGGGTCCGCTGGGAAACCTTAGACTCGGATATATCCCGGAAAGAGTGGATGGGTCTAGGGAAGTAACAGGTTCACTGACGCTAGAGTGAAGGGTAGGCGGAAGAGATCTACCCGCAGTGTGTGAAAAGTAAATGGAAGTAGTTTACTTGCAGTAAAACAACTCTCTCCTGTCTAGACACTTGAGCACTGTGGCGAATGTGTATTCGTTGTAAAATAACCAAGCACTAAGCACTTTAGAAAGAAAGAAAGTTTCCGTTACCTTGTGAAGGGAGGGAGTCAGTCGCGAAGCGTCTCTGACGTCACTCCGTGCCGCGCTGGGATTGGTAGATACAGCGGGCGGGTAGCGGGGCTGGAATTGTGAAGGAGGGGTGAGCGCCGAAGCGTGAGAACTGTCTCGCGAAAAGGCCGCGCACCCATTGGCCGAAAATATTTTAACGCGTGCACCCCATTGGTCGCGTGGAATTCCAAGACGCATTCTGATTGGAGGTAATTTGTAAACAAAGTTAAGCGTATAAATCGTATGTGGCACTCGTATTCTCCAGAGACTAGACCCGATCCAAGAAACCAAGGGTTTGAAAGGGATCAGTGGAAAGCTAATAGATACGATATTATGTACGGAAATAAGCGAAAAATGTCCCTTGTAAATAAGGTAAAGAATTACTTCAAAAAGGACAAGCCGATTAAAACTAGAGAGGGCATTGTTATTCCACCACCAAATACTCCCGCCTCTTTCATGATGTTTGACAGAGGGTACAATACGTGTGTGTGGTTGGAAAATTGGGTAAAATACACACAAGATGACGGAATAATGGCCTTTCCGTTGGAAGGTACCTTTAATGGTAGGATCTTGTTCAACTTAAGAACCCGAATGAATGAATTACATCCCAGACCGAGACTAACGCAGTATGAGGCATTAGAGGAATGGGAGATTGAGGCTTTCCAAAGAGAAAAGCCCCGAATGGACAAAGGGCTGACAAAGTATTACCCAAAACTGAAACAAGAATCACGAGACAAAAAAATGAAACAGTGGAGACAGAGCATGATTGTTGAGGGTCTGTTTCCCATGATGCCAGCAGAAGATCCTCCTGGGGGGGGAAAAAGAACAGAAAAGACTAAACATTGGGGGCCCCTGGGAGAGTCAGATGACGAATTGTTAGATGACATGTGCATGAGAAGTCCGCCTCCTTATAATGAGGGACACCGACCTTTGAGTGCAGGAGATATTCCCCGGAGACCCCTACAAAGGGAGGAGGTCAGGTCCGCAAGTGTAGGAGGGGATTATCTAGTTCCTCCTTATACTGAGAATCTGGGACCCATAGAAACCAGAAGTATTTACCCCAGGAGACCCGTGGATGGGGAAACAAGATATTCACGTGAAGGAGATTTTTTCCCTCGTCCCCCTTATGGAGGAGAGGTGAGGTCCGTGGGTTCAGGAATCCCGTTATTACAGCCCCAGAGTGAGGAAGATCCGAGAACTCTAGGCACAGGAAGTCTGTTTCAGAAACCTAATTATGGCGGAGGACCAAGTGAGACACATCCCACTGCCCCGAGTTATGCTCCCATTCTAACCCCACAGGTGTTATATGGAAACACTTTGGACAGGTTATTAGAAGAGAAAGAGCGAGAAGCGCTAGGAAATCAGAGAGCTGAGATAATACGGAAAATGTCCCAGCTAAATGCAAGTCCTGAAGCCTTAACGATCCCAGTAACAATCGGACCGGTGGTTCCGTTGTACGGGGACCGTCAAGGAAGTCCAAACCCTCCCGTAATTACTCCTGTCATTGCACCGCCCAGACCAGAGCCCTTAATTGTAGATGACCAGACTAGTGAGTGCGAGTCGGAGGTCTCGCTACTAGATCTGCCCGTTAGAAATACAGGGAAAAGGATACAGAAAAGACAGAATACCTTTAATGCGAGGGAAATCCAGATGGAATCGACCTCAGGTACTAAGAGTGTCACAATGGTGACTCCTGAAGAAATCGAAAGATGGAGTCGAGAATTTGAAAAACAAGCGTCTCCAACGAAGCCTTTAGATCTCTACAAGCTGAGAATAGAAATAGAGGAATTAATGGCAGGAAACGTAGGATTAGACAGATTAAATACCTACTCTGAAGACGAAATGCTGTTTATCTGCAAGAGTCTCACTCGAAATACTCGAGTGCTTCATGAAAAACTGATAGACACGGCTGCTAGCATGGGAATAGATATTTCAAAATCAAAACCGCTGCAGAAACCATATAGGGCAGATTTCTCAGACAAAGATTTGGAAAACTTAAATGTTTCAGGGAAGAAAGCACAGGTCAAGGAACTATTGACTGTATTGCAAAAATGGGGAGATGTGGAAAGGTGGAAAGCCAGATGGGCCAAGAAAAAGGACGAGGCCAGGTCTAGGCAGGCAACTCCCGAATTTTTGCTAAAAGAAGCTGAAAAACCAGAACAGTTATGCCCTATGCGCGAAGTACCAGGTGGGAAGTATGTGCACGTTCCATGGTCCAGACAGGATATTGTGTCCTTTACTAACGATTTCCCCAAATTGCACGAAAAACCAGTAGACTGGTACAGGCAGGTGGAAAGGTTCGTAAAGGTGCAAAAATGCCTGTGGAAAGACCTGGATGGGTTTTTCGACATTGTGGTCCCGGTAGATCTGTGGACCGAGTGTAAAATAGCCATAGCTTGGCCTAGTGAAGAATACCCGAGAGATGGCAACACAGGGGAACCATCGAAAGAAGTGATGAAAAAATATGAACAAGTAATTCAGCATTTGAAACTAAAAGTGCCAGCAAAGGAAACTGATTGAACCAAGATAGATAGAACAACACAGGAAAGAGACGAGACAGTGCACTCCTTTTATGAAAGGCTGTTGCAGGTGTATAGACAACATCGAGATGAAGGATATGACACATTTTATTTACAGGTTTGTAAATGGTTTAAGACCCGAAATTTGTCAGTGGATAAAAGATAACAAAATCTGTTGGCATACTAAAAAGATGGATGAGGTCCTGCGGTACGCAAAGTACTGCGAGGACGAGATGGCAGAAAAGAAAAAGGCTCTCAAGGAGAAGGTTATGTGGGCTCAAGTGAAGCTCGCAGAACAGCAGGAAAAACAATTGAATAAAATGGCCAAAACTACTCAGAACCAAGGTCCTGGGGGTGGGGGTGGAGGCAAGCCCCGGCCCAAAATGAGCAGGGAGGAGGCTAAGAAGAAATTTCCCTGCCATCAGTGCGGAGAAATTGGACACTGGCGAGACGAGTGTCCCTATTTGCAGGATGATAACTCCCAAACACCTGATTTAACTCCACAGACGCAGAAAGAAAGACCAAGAAAGACACAACAACAGGTAAAAACGATTCAGTTGCCCCGAGCACCAAAGCAAGTATTTAAGGGAAAATCCACGCAGGGTGATGACGTAGAAGTCTGGGAAAGCAATGAGAACAGAAATACAGCAACTTCGCAGTATTTACTAAATGATACCTTCCTTTGTGATGACCAGTACTGACGGGGCCTGAGAGGGGAGGACGAGGAGTGCGTACTTGGCGCCTCCTTGCCGGTAGACCAGTCCGGACCATACATTGAAGGAAAGGTTGACGGAAATGATGTCACTTTTCTGTTGGACACTGGCGCTACCCGTTCTACTGTGAGAACAGTGGACGTTCCAAACCTACCCCTCTCGGGAGAAGCCATCCAAGTAGTGGGTGTATCTAATCAATTGATTAGTACTCCTGTTACCGAGCCCATGGAGATCTCAATTGGAAATTTTAAAGAAATGCATAGATTTGTCGTTTGTGACACCAGTCCAGTGAACTTACTGGGACGTGATTTGCTGTGCAAAATGAACTGTACCATCTTTTGCACACCAAAGGGTGTTGAAATTCAGACCCCAGATGAAGATGGCATTTATAAATTAATGTTATTCAGACCGGACTCAGAAATTAAACGAATGACTATGCAGGATTTGCCCAAAGAACTCCAAGAAACAGTGAAGCCAGAGGTATGGGACTTTACCGGAAAAGATGTAGGATTAATGAAAAACGTAGACCCCATACAGATAGCCATCAAGGACAATGCAGTATACCCTAATACCAAACCCTACAGAATGAATGCAGAAGTGAGAGCTGGTGTTGCCCTGGAAATACAAAAATTGCTAGAAGGAAACATCATACAGGAAGTAATGAGTAGCCCATGCAACTCACCGATTATGGGCATCAAAAAGCCTAGTGGCAAGTACAGAGTAGTGCAGGACCTAAGAAAGGTAAACAAGATAGTGATTCCTTGCTGCCCTATTGTCCCGAACCCGGCAGTGATTCTGTACCAGATTCCTTGGGATGCTGAGTGGTTCACTGTGATAGACCTATGTCATGCTTTCTTTTCCATTCCCTTGCATCCAGACAGCAAATTTCTTTTCTCATTTGCCTTCAACAGTCACGTGTATGTCTGGAACAGGGTCCCCCAGGGGTACACAGAGAGCCCCTCTATCTTTAATCAGATCTTGAAAAAATGCTTGGAAACTTTGGTCTTACCTGGAAATTCTGTCTTGGTGCAATACATTGACGACCTCTTGGTGGCGTCCAAAAGTCATAGGGACTGTGTGATTGACACCATTGCCCTACTAAATCACCTGAGTGAGAAGGGACATAAAGTGGCCCCTGAAAAATTACAGTTCTGTGCAAAATCAGTGAAATATCTGGGGCACCAGATAGAGAAAGGCATAAGGAAAGTAACGTCAGAAAGAGTAAGAATAATTCAAAAGATGCAGTTACCCCGTACTCAGAAAGAAATCAGAATGTTCCTTGGAGTGATAGGATACTGCAGGCAATGGATTGTGGGATTTGCAGTCCTAGCTAGGCCTTTGATAAAAATGACCAAGAGAGGAACACCGGATATCGTAGAATGGGATGATGAAAGTTTAACAGCCTTCACAAAATTGCGAGATTGTCTGTGTACAGCCCCTGCGTTGGGAATGCCAGACTATTCCAAGGATTTTGCCCTGTTCTGTGACACTCGCGATAATTGCGCGTTGGCAGTTCTAACACAAGACCATGGCACAACCAGAAGGCCTGTGGCATATTTCTCTGCCACCCTGGATCCAGTGGCTGCTGGATTACCAGGATGTCTGAAAGCAGTAGCTGCTACTTGCACAAGTTTAGAGCAGAGTGAATCCATTGTCATGGGACATCCTGTAACTGTGTATGTTCCACATGGAGTGGTAATTTTGTTAACAAGAACGAAAACTCAGTATCTCACCCCTAGTCGGCTGACTAAATACGAGAGGATTCTCGTGGGTGCAGCGAATATAAACATTGTCAGGTGCAACATTCTGAACCCCGCTACTCTGCTTCCCGACTCAATGAATATGGAAAATGGGGAGGAAGAGGAGCACAACTGCATTGATTTAACAGAGTTTTGCACAAAGCCACGCCCAGACATTAAAGAAACACCTTTGCCTAAACATGACATGGAATTGTTTGTGGATGGTTCATGCCTAAGGCATGAACAAGGAGGCCTGAGTGCTGCCTATGCGGTAGTCTCCTTAACGAAAATTGTAGAAGCAGGTTATTTATTTGAAGTAAAGTCTGCACAAGTAGCCGAATTGATCGCTATGATAAAAGCTTGCAAATTGGGGAAAAACGTACGCCTAACAGTGTATACTGACAGTCAGTACTGTTTTGGGGTTGTGCATGACTTTGGCCAATTATGGCTACAAAGGGAGTTCCTGACTTCATCAGGTACCCCTATTCGAAATGGAAAAGTTGTTCAAGACCTTTTAGAGGCAATCCAGTTACCAAAGGAACTGGCAGTGGTCAAGTGTGTTGCCCATAAAAAGGACTTTGACCCTGTAACATTGGGAAATGATTTCGCGGATCGAGTGGCAAAATTATGCGCCAGGGATCGATATATCATAAATCCAAAACGGGGGGGGGCCTGGAACCAGCTGCCAACTTCGAGTGTTTGAAGAAGTGCCTACATGGGATGAAGTGAGAGAATGGCAGCAGGCGGCATCATGGCAAGAGAGAGAGAAATGGAAGGAAGACGGGTGTAGACCAAGACGTGAGGATGGTGTCATCTTGGGCCCAAATGGTATGCCTGTGTTACCCAGACACTTGCTTGGCACAATGGCGAGATTGATACATGAGGGATCACACATTGGTAGGGACGCCATGATTCTGGTATTCCAACAGACTTGGTATAGTAAAAAGTTCAGGAAGGTAGCAGAGTCCCTCTGCCAGAGGTGCCTGTCATGTCAAAAGATGAACCCAGGCAAGAGAACAATGGTGGAACTAGGGAAAATTGGGAGGTCAGCGGGTCCCTTTGTGAGAATACAAGTTGATTTCATCACCATGCCACGTTGTGAAGGGAAGCGTTATGTCCTTGTCATTGTCTGCCTATTTTCAAAGTGGGTGGAAGCTTACCCTACTCCCCAAAGTGACGCATTGACAGTAGCCAAGTGTTTACTGAAAGAACTGATACCTAGATTCGGGGTTCCAGTCACTATTGAATCAGATAAAGGCCGACATTTTCAGAATGAGGTGATCGACCAACTCTGTAAGGCATTTGGGATCTCGCAAAAACTCCACTGTGCATATCGACCAGAGGCATCTGGAGTAGTGGAACAAATAAACGGGACTATCAAAACAAGACTAGCGAAATTGTGTGATGCATCTGGCATGACCTGGGTGAAGGCCCTGCCTCTGGTTCTGATGGGACTCCGAAGTATTCCAGACCGAAAGACAGGCCTGAGCCCTCATGAAATCTTGATGGGAAGAGTGATGAGACAAGCATGGGTACCAGGAAGCAAATTGTTGAGTATTACTGATGATTTGGTGCTTGAATACTGCAAGAGATTAGGTGACCAAGTGCGTTATATCTCTCGCCAGATCGGAGTAGACGCCGTCGCCAATCCAACGACTCCTCTCCACAAACTGGTTCCCGGAGACTGGGTCAAAATAAAGAAGCATACTCGGTCGAGCTGCCTGGAACCGAGGTGGGGAGAGAAGCGCCAAGTGATCCTGGTAACGACCACAGCAGTGAAGTGTGCAGGAGTTCCCCATTGGATCCACGCCAGCCACACCCAGAAGGTACAACCCGACAAAGAGTCTGGAGAAGAAGACGGTCCAGTAGAGGGGCCTGCAGAAGCAAGACCAGAAGTAACTTGACGACGTACAGCCCAGTACCAGTCAAGCTGTGGGGTCCGCAGACGTTGGTCCAGGAGTAGTTGATGACGAGCTACCAAGAGTCCAGCCTGCTGAAGAGTTCCCGAAAGTTGGTCCAGAAGTAGCTGATGACGAGCTGACAATCATATGGCCAGATGAGTGGATACCATTGATTGACCTTACCGAAGACCCCATCCGAACAAGCGAACGAATTTTGAAAGGTAGAGAGTGGAATAGAGAGGAAAAGCAAGGCACAGGCGAAGAGCCTCAGGGTATTGAGATTCACATCAAAACTGAGGAAGGCGCATGTCAGACATTGACAGAACAAGTGATCGATACTCCTCCACTGACTCCTGATATCGAAAAGGGACAGATTAGACCTAGTAAAGAGATTCGAGCGGAAGAAAATCAAGAGAACGAAGTGCTCGAACAGGATCAGACAGGATTAGGAGAAAGGGTTCAGGAAACAGAAACAGAGACATTTGAAAAGCAAAAACAAAATTCTCCTGAACAAGGCCAGATTAGTAACCAGGCAGAAGAAATAGATGCAAGTCCTGGAACTAGTGAGATAGGAAGGGAAGAAGAAGCAGAATTGCCACAAACTAATGAAAATAAAAGGGCAAGAGAAGAGAACGAAGTCTCAGTGCCAACGAAAAGACTTAAGAAAAGAAAGCACATTGAGCCTGGATACATAAAGAAATTGAGACGGAGAATAAAAACGGTAGAAGAAAAACGTGCAGAAGAAAGGAGAAGTGCTCGCATAGCAGAACAACCAGAAGACACTTCCAAAAGAAGGAGTGATCGAATAAAAAGACAAAACAAAAAGTACAAGTCTCCTGAATGGACGCTCGTTTTGGAGGAATTTGAAGACCTTGATATAACTGACGAGAGCGACGGAGAACCAGTCGCTGAGTACTCTGCCGAAGAAGAAGACGAGCCACCGTGAATTTGCACAAAGTAAGCTACTGGTGTAAAGACACAAAGAGGGGTCGAAAAACTTCTTCTGAGCCAAAATGTCTGATTCAAACGTGAATGGTAGACCTAGTTGCAGTCGTTGCAAAACATGCTGCAAGGTATGTGTATGTAGTATAGTTATAGTGATATTAATTTGGATAGGACTAACAGTTTTCATTCCTTTTGCGGTGAGCAAAAATACTAATATTGACCCTACTGAGATTGTAAATACTGAGACTGAAGAACTAACAACACAAAGTGTAGCAAAACATGAGAGAGCACTCAGACAAACAAAACAAGACCTAGAAGCATCAGATGAGGGAGGACTACATTATCATGGATTAAAGAATAAAACGCATTTAAATGTTTTCGCAAACTTGTTAATACACTATGTAGAGACTATGGATATTGAAGATTGCTATGTCTGCATGAAGCTACCTACCTCTGTAGCTGAAGGCGTGACATACCATCACCTGCCCCTAACATATGGAATTTCCTGTAGCATTTTAGCAAGCTTATTTTACAAAAGAGGACCGTTACAGTACTATTACTCTAACAATGACGTGATCTTTTCTGAACTCCCTATACGTGGGAACTTGAATCCTGTACATACTAAAAGTGACGTTACTCGCTATATGGGCGAATACTTCCTGACTATAGGTAATATAGACATAGGTGACGCACACAGAGATAACTTGACCTGTTCTTTGCGTGAGCAGGAAAAGATGTTCCTGAACATGGCAGAGAAGAGGAGAATAAAAATAAAAAGAAAGGCAGATGATGAAAAACAGAAAACGCCAAAATGGGCTGAGAACATGGAAGGCACCTCAAATGGTGGGGCGGGTCCTGCTCTGTTGCTGGATTTTGAAAAGAAAGGAAAGCTATGTCTTCACCGCGAGAAGACTAGCTACTATAATAACATTTTCATTGGTTCCAGTGAATGTGAACATAATTACAAGGTAATTGGAGGATGGGGTTTCAAAAATGGGTCAGAGCCTGTGTTTCCTGGAATTTATTATATATGTGGGGACAAGGCTTATTTTAAATTGCCGGATCACTGGTATGGAAGCTGCTACTTTGGCATTGTCTTCCCGAAAATATACCATGTGAACAAAGTTGCTGGAAGCAGTGAAAATACTAATGGCTTAGTGCGTAGTAAAAGAGAAAGCGTAGGTGAAATAATGGGTAGTATTTTCAGTGCACTGATACCTGGAGTGGGAGTGGTTCTGAACACTCACAGAATTTGCAAATTGTCCACTATAGTGGATGTGTTGTCTACTGACACAGCTCATGGATTTCTGCTGGTCAATACCGAAATGGTTGCGATCAGATCAATGGTTTTGCAGAACAGACTTGCTCTTGACACCTTATTAGCAAAAGAGGGCGGAGTCTGCCGGATGTTGAAGGCGCAACATTGTTGCACTTATATTCCGGACAAAAGTGTGCAGCTCAAAAGATATGTGAAAAACATTACTAATTTGGAACGGGAACTCAAACCACTCGAGGTTGACAGTGCCTGGAAGAGACTGGTAGATGGTCTCTCAAATGTAGGTCATTGGTTTGCAAGCTTAGGTAAAAGCTTATTGTTTAAGGTACTGATGCCAATTGGAATTATAGGTCTTATCCTATTTTTCATATTTGTCTGTTGCAAATGTCGTAAACACACCGGAAAGCATCAAGTGAATGCAAGAGGGGTGAAACGAAGTGTGGATGAGCTTGAATTAGAGGAAATGAATAATCAGATATACAAAAAGGTGAAAAATTCTCACCCTACCAAAAATGAAAAAGAGAAGCTAAATCGGTTGTTGGGAGAGATAGAGATGTATAAGGTGTGAGAAGTTGGCATCTGGTTCCATTAAAAATTTTTTTTGTGATGATAGTAAATATCATCAAAGAGGGGATTGATAGAGCAAGCTTCGCATCGCGACTTGCTCGAGTCAAGAACCTCGCCCGTGTGTAATCAATTAATAAATTGTACGTCTTACTAATCTTTTATTTTTATATTCAAACGAGGTAGAGGAGGCTTGCGTATGTGTTTTCTAATACAACTAATCCATGTCTCTAAAACATGGCCGCCGCTTGAAAAGTGCTTCTGCGCATGCGTCAGTCACACTCACGTGACCTGACGTAGTTATAAGTTTTGGTGGGAAAGGGTGCGCATGCGTAATACACAGCTTTCGTGAATAACGTGGTAATGCTCTTGTGAGCGTGTATATGTTGCTAACATTTCAGTTGCATAGTATATTTTTATAATGATAAGTATAAAGTACAAACCCAATGATGTGTTTACATACATTTATTTCTATGTATTAATTTGTTTTCGCTTACTTTTCATGTATCCTCGACTCTGAGGGGTGCTGGGCTGGGGAGTCCATCTTGGAGGGTATTTCTGCGCAAACTCGCCAGAAGTTGCTATGGCATTGAATTCAGGCCAAAGAAGGTTGATGCCAGAGCCACCCTGGGAAAGGGACACCTCACCGAGCAGAAGCATCATGATTATGCTCAATTGTAACCAAAATGTATTCTCTTCATTGTATTCTGTGCGGCTTTCTCATGGGAACCCCAAACTTGCTAGGCGGTACCCAGAGATGTAAATTAGGCCTCCAAATAGTCTATTCTGATTGGTGTGTTACCCAAAGCCTACCTTAGGACCAATCCAAATTGAGGGATTCTGACACTTTGCAACATCGGGGGGTGGTACACCGTCCCAAAACAGTATATCTACCCTGGGTTCACCTAGGGAAATTGTCCGACTTGTCTGGTTTAGCTGACCTGTCACTGACCCAACGCACTCAATAGGTGACTGAAGATACAGAGTACTGCAGAGCACTCTGTCCGAAATTTGACCATAGACTAAGGTTTTACTAAACCTTAAAGTGCTGGCGGAGCACTTTGCTGGGAGTTCGCTGACCCAATCGGGGTCTTGATCGATAGCTGCAGAGAGGGTGGAGCGCAGGCGTTGCTTCCGAACTGCGGGTGCTGGTCCTGTCCTGAGGGTCCTGTCCGAGAGGTCCTGTCCTGATTCCTAATCTGAGGGTTTCCTGTCCTGTCCTGGGTGTCCATTCTGCACCTGCTGTCCTTTGAGGGGTATCCTTCCTTGAGGGTTTCCTGTCCTTAACTGACCCGTGGCCAGGGTTTGGTTTTCACACCAGTCTAGGTAAATATTACTCAGAATCTCCTGAAACTGCACCTTCCTATATTTTCTGTCTTTTGCTTTAATAAAGACATACCTTGCATATGTTAATTTTCCATGCTTTTTTTGCAACCATTTAATCAAAAGTTCATTTGCATTTGTTCCATAACGTGTTCCTATGTTATCCTATCTGTTAGAAATTATATTTTGCATTGCAGTTTGTCATTACCTGATATGGTCTAGAACCTCCTTACTTAAACTGTCTAAAGAACTTTTGCCTTAAAACATAGCGTGTCTCTCTTCATAGATTCTCCTATAGCTACATGAATGTCCCGAACTCCTGTCTTATTCCCTTGAAATAATTCTAGAATACTAGTCCTAATCAAAGCCTATCCCATCTTTAGTGATTCATCTTAAACGTTCTAATTCCTGATCCTTCATTTAAGTATGTCCTGATTCCGTTAGTCTATAAATGGTTGCTCTGACTTATTTGCTATTCAGCTATGTACTTTCTGTTATTCTGATTATCGATTGCTTAATTACTGTGAATTTGATGATTTCTGAATTTTACTAAATTAGATAAAGACTTTAAAACTTCCAGTTTTCCGTGGTCATTTTACAAAAGTATTGAATATTATATTGTGGGGTTTGTATGTTGCTGCCTTTCCTTTTACAGCTAGCTCCCTGATCCATGGTGGTCATAGGTACCCGTGTCGGTGGATGGTAAGTCGGGTACGCTGAGGAATAACGAAGAGAACTCACAAATATCTGATAGCAGAGCGTGAGGTCATCAGATCAATGTATATGGTGATTTGAAATATATGGGCCCGAAGCCAGAAGTGGCGAAATTATTGGTCGGGTGACCCGCGCGCTCTATCACCTATATTACAACTTTGCAAATCTTTTTTAAAAATATGTGTGAAATGTTGTCTTTTACAAAACCGATTAATGTTTGAAGATTTTTAACTAAACTGAAAAATGTGTGCAATTTAAATGTTAAATGTATACTTTAGATAGTTTATTGACCTATACAATAAAGATATGAATGTTTTTACAACAAATATATTTTAAATAAAACTCTTAAAAGGTATTCAAATGTGGAAAATGTACTTACAAAGTAAAGAATAACTTTATCCATAGGTATAGATAAATACAGTATATTCGCAACTAATAAATTACTTACTACCTCTTGCTCCTAGCACAACTGTAAAATTAGCTTTACTTGTCAAAAAAACTTTCTACTAAGCATCCATAACTACAACAAGCAAGACTAGCACTCTATATTACTAACACTTTGCTTACATAACCCAAAAAAACTGTTCACAAACAATGTTTATATACCAATTACACATTATACAAAAATATTAATGCAACACATTACCATTTACAATGACAATAACTCAAACTTTAATGCTGCAAGACCTATTGCATTGTAAATGCTTGTTGCTCTACTGGTCTTGAGGAGCCACCTCGAAGCTCAAAGCAACTTTATGACACTGGTGCTGGAAGATTTCAAGCAGGTCTAGATGGAGACTCACAGCAATACTGAAAGAAGCAACGGGTTATTACACATTCCTGGGCTCCAGACACGGACGGAATGGTGTACGAGACACAATATCTACCCCTCTATAGGATCTGAAGTAGAAATGTTCAAGATTCTACTTCAACCAGTCAAGCTAAGCAAGGCACACAGGGTGGTTAATACTTCCATGAATATTTCAGCAGGTGAGTACCCTCCCTACGGAGGCTGCCTCTGGTGGACTGGAAGGAAAAAGGGAGCAGTAGGGGGTTTTCAGAGTGTCGGTCCGCCAACATTCAGATATGTCACATTGGTATACGACAAGCATTTTCAATATTTTTTTATAATTAATTGTGTTTTTCTTAACATCAAGCAGTTTAAGAGTTATTAGTTACATATAAATTGAGGGTACACAATTACAGTGTTTACACCGTATGGTCATAGTAAGGCAACTGTAGAGTCGACAAACAGGCTAGGAAAAGCACATCACAGAACAGGAAGGCTGAAGTAGTCACCCAAGGCCCCCCAAATTTTACACTGCTTTGCAGGGCATCCTTTGGCACAATATATTGCCTCCCTAACCTAGGAGCAGAGATATATACCTTCCATCGAGACCTTAAGCAGTAGGGGCTTGTCAGATCACCAGTAGCGAACAATGTTCTGCTTGGCGTAGAAACAAACCAGAGTCCCTCTTCCCTCTCTGCCCCCCCCTCCCCAACGGAAACCGTGCACTACAGGACCCTCCCAGCCCTCCAAGATGCCATGGAACAATAACTTTGGGGTGAGACAATGGGGTAACGTAAGAACCGGGTAAGGGTGGACGAACCCTCTGGCAGTATTCCTGGATTGTTAGGTAACTAAAGACAATATTAATGAAATGCCTCATATTGGAGCAGCATCTCTTGCAAGCCAGGTAACGTCCTACTCATCTTCAAAATATGCTTTATACTATAGTACACTCCATGCAAGTATTTCAATTGGATAAAACATAAGCATGCAAGGATTCCCAACTCACAAATGGCACATCTTCACTTCTCTCAATTCCTCTCTTTTCTTATGGCCCCAAGTCAAGCAGTATACTCATGAAGTGCTTCACTTACCCATTGGGTCAAACACTGTTTTTGCTTCAGAGTGTTGAACACAGGCAGTACTGTCCAATCTATTCAGCATTGCTCAAGAGCCTGTTTCAACTATAACACAGCAATCTGTGAAGCTCATATTCTTTTCAGATACCCTCAAACAACTTCATGTGGCCCTCATCCCACACATCTCCGAATTTTAAAATCACAATAAGGTCCCATGCTCTGAAACCTTCAGCTTAGTGCCATGGGGTGTCTCAAGTGTCAGTGTGCCCTCCCACCCAAACACAACGATGTATTTTTCGGTCAGACATTGGGTGCGACTTGAGTTGCAAGAAGGACCGAGGCAGGTACTGGAGAGCCATACAAGCAGGGCAGAGCTTTCAAAGAAATCTAGCCCTGTGGGAAGGAGGGCTGATGGCTCTAGAATCAAAGAGTTTGTCACTTATGGGACAGAGCGGAGCTGCCCAGTAATAATCATGCTGTCTGCGACACCCAGTTCTCAATAAAACAAATTGGATACATTTGTCCGGGGAGACTCTAGGCTGCATAATAGCTATAAGAAAGTGTATGAATGAGTATCAAAGAACTATTCTGGAGTTTCATAAGTTTAGGTCTGTAGGATATAGAGAAGCCTTGGAATAGCAATCATTTTAAACAAGGAAACTCTTCCAAGAATAGCAAGAGGGAGGGTGTTGCAAACTCAAGGGAAGTTTGTAGATTTTCCAACACAGGGCCACATTGAATCTCTAGCATAGGTCAGTCAAGCATATCACCAGTTCTCATGTATAAAAGGACAATGCCTGATTTATCCCAGTTAACACTAAGACTAGATGCCTCCCAATAAAGGTCTAGTACAGCCTTCAGCCTCAGGTCTGTTCATCACGATTAAAGGAGAAACAGAAGCATGTCATTTGCTTAGAGAGATAGCTGGTCCTCAATATCACCTCACTGAAACGTCTGGAGAAGGCCATACTTCGGTTTCCAAGCCACAAAAAGTTATATTGTGATGACAAAGAGTAAGGGTGAGAGAAGGTAACCCTGCTGAGTAACTCTCTGTAGGGAATGGAGCAGACAAGGTGATGCATACCCGAACACAGGCCCAGGAACACTTGGAGGACCATTAACATATGCCATGTACTTTGGGCCAAAGTTCATCTTACCAAGAATCAAGAAGGAATCCCCATGGCAGGGCGTAAAAGGCAGGGGAGAAGGGACAGGAAACAAGGAGCAACACACAGGGGCAAGAAAGAGGTGCAGGAGGGAGGAACAAAAGGGTGGTGGGGCAAAGGGAGTAAGGAGCGACACAGTGAAAAACTAAGGAAAAAGAGTGGGATAGCTATTAAGAGAATTGAGGAGCAAGGCACATAATTAAGAGGAGTGAGAGGGTGCCAACAGGAGTGTACACAAGAGGGGAAAGTGATAGGTCAAAATGGGCATCAGGCAGCCGACACAAAAGCCTGCAGAGCTAAAATAAACTTTAATGTAATTCAATGCAAGCACTCCTTTGGAAAAGATACTTTACACCCTAAAAGTCAACAGCATCAGGTGACAGAGACGTTCTCTGGGCTGAGAGCTATGTGACAGATATAGTCTCAAAACAATAGATGAAAGATTTGGTCACAAACCAGTAAATGATTGAACTGGAAGGACCCAAAGCCCACTCAAACAATATTAAAGACAACAGGTATGGGCTTTTGACAGCTCGGCTTCCAGTTATATAAAAAGGCCATTTCAAAGCAGAATTTTTACAGCTCTAATAAGTTGCTGCAAGTTTGAGAGCTGCAGCCAAAATGGTCAACGGCAGAAGGAGAGTTGAATTGAAACATGTCTAGAATTTGTATAGCAATGCTAAACGCCATAAAAAGGGAACAGACTGCTTCCCATACACCCTCAAATCTCAAAATCCAATTAACATACCCAAGACTACAGAAATGATTTATAGGAGAATTTGGTGTAATTAAATAAGGATTTTATATAGTGTGGATTGGGGACCTACCTCAAGAAGTTAGCAGAGTGTTTTAAAAGCACACGGAATGTGTCACAGGCTTCAAGGTAACCAGATAATGCATAAGGTTTTGGATAGAAGTTCCAAAGCCTGGACGCATATACAGAGTAGTATTCTGGCTTCCTGATTAACTATTTGAACAATTACTGAATCATTGACCAGCTTACAATGAGGACATTTTAGACGTTTGTACTCTAGGTCGACATCTCAGAGGTAGTATATGTCATTTAAGGATAAACTGTAATAATCAGAGATGGACTTTACGTTCCTGTAATACCACAATTGACAACCATATGCAAGCTGGTTTAACAATAAAGGTCAATGCACAGATGTGAGAATGTTCACTGCAAAGATGTTTCAGACAATTCAGACTTAAATGATACAGAAATATAAATACCTCATTGTTGATATCGGATTCAGACTCTGTGCTGGAATCAACTGTGCATTTTCGCTTCAAAAGAAGAAAAAATATTCTTAATGTTAAAAACAAGGGAAGACCAGATCATGAAGTCAAAGAGAATCTTGATAAAGAACCAATATTATGGCAACAGAAAACATTTTATGAACAATTTAATGAACAATTTTACTTATATTGTGATGTATCAGAAATTACAGAAACAAGCATGCCACCACTCTGACCCATCTCAAATAGGAGGCAAATTAACTCTCTTAGCAATCATTAACCTCTCTCCTTTGACATTACACCAATCGAGGTACTTCGGTCATTACTCCCCCTGGACTAAAAAGGACTATAACATTTCTAGCATTTCATTGTCGGGGAAGGTGAACTTATAACATTCTACATTCAAACATCCCGGATCAACCCGTCATATATATTCATCACACACTACCAACAACACTACTAAGGTCAAAAAGAAGGTCAGTGACAGTGGTGGCGTGTCGTATTATCCAGTCTGAGCTTACAGAACCCAATGGGGTGTAGATATTAAGCTGTGATATTTATATATGGTCACCTGGTATTTCCCTACAACAATAAAGGAGCAGTACTAATGTTTTAAGAATTTTGTGAAGAACTGATCCATTTTACACTTCGACTTCTTTGTGACATTGCTGTAAAGAAATACAATAACCCTGAAGAAGTGCTCTCAGAGGACGAAACATGTTGGCTGGGCTGTTTCTTTGATGCAGAAAACAGAATATGTCCCTTTGTCTAAAGCAAGTGGACCACTAAAGTGATTCACCAAGTTTGATGTTATAGATGCACCTATTATTTGGCAAATACGACAACCACACATAAAATGAACTTACTAATATGAGAGGGACTGGCAGTAGATTGAGTAAGTGTTTCAACAATACAAAGAATTATTGATCCTGACAGAACAAGGGATCCACAATTTATGAAAATACTATATTCAAAACTTTGTTGTTTAAAAACAAAACATACATATGTTTATTGTACTTCATACAGTTGTATCAATAGTTAGCACAAATGTTAGTATGTTAGTGTAATCTTTTTTTAACCTTTTTGTATTATCCACATAGTGATGTGATTTATAATCTATGTATGTATGAATTTGTTGCTAACTTGCTTTAGACAAAGGGACATTTTCTGTTTTCTGCATACCTATCTCCCCTGGTCTCAGACCAGTTAAGAAAGGGGGCCTCCTTTATTTTTCTGTTTCTTTGATGTACTAAGAAGAATAATAAAGGGAATTGTTTTGAGACTTCATACCACGGCTCCCGTGTTTTTTTTATATTGGAGAATAGTACATTGATATTGACACCATTGAACTATGTGTATTTCATGAAAGGAGGAGAGAAGAAACAAAGAGAACAAACTCTACAATACAATTGTTGGATTCTTGAGTCACTCCCTTTTGTGTGTTTTTACCACTACTAAGGCATTGAGTCACACATTACCAACTAAAAGCCAATTTGTCATTATCCTCACCACATCAACATGCTCTTCCTTTGACCAACACCCGCTCTTACTTTATTTCTACACCAATACATTATATATATATTTTTTTTCCTGCTCATATGCTATAACGAACTATAGTATTTGATGCATTGCAACATCACATATGTTTTTATCGATTATTCTTCTGCTATAAAATCACCATAAAAATCTTTGAAACACAAAAAACCCTGCCTTCCCAAAAAAATATTACTTGGCCAAGAGAGACTATGATCGACTTTTTAAATAGTTATATGCATCAGCAATTTCATAAATATCCAGAGGCATAAATTGTGGTGAAAATTAAATGTTAGCCATGAGTCAATAAACAAAAACTCATAACTATACGTTTCAAAGACATTAAAATCAAGTTTTTGCCAGATTACTTGAGGACTGAATCACGGTTATTGCCAACTGATACTTTGTGTATGCAAACGTCTGATGGCAAATGCCACACCAGGTAGGGGTTAGTGGGGCGATGACAGAGGAAAACCTATAGACCTTTCCCTAGCTTTCAACAGGAACACCCTTGGGTAGCAGCAACATGTGTCTCTACTAGAAGAGCCAAAAGGGGACATAAGTTATACAATATATTCTCTCGGGTTCAAGCAGAGTACCAAATTGCATTGCTGCTAACTGCACATGTATGTTAATAATGTATAGACTATGCTAAATAAAGTCCACACTGTTAGATGTGTGGAAAAAACGGGAGTCCAGTTCTATATAGGGGCCATATGGATCATTCCATTCTACTCATAAGTGACATGGATACATCGTTTGAATCACCAGAGAAACAAGTTAGCAAGACCATTTTACATTTAGGTCACTTGTTTCTTCTTCTGACATTATAAATCATAAGAGTATCTGGTTAGTGAGAAAAGGTACTGTAAGAAATTGGAGTATTAGTGGGGGGGTGAGAACCCATCTCGAGTAATAATCACAATCCTATTCAGGAAGAGCCACATAATTCACTAAAGAAACCTGTGCTTAACCCTTTGATAGCTTGGTACAAAGCTGTCAGGCTTAACCTAGCGGCAATGTGTAAAATTGTTATGCAATACGCCAACAGTAATAAAGTGAAAACACAACACAAGAAAAATCACAAGCCAATTAAAAAAATAGAGTAGGCTTTAATAAATGAAGTGACACCACAAACAACAAAATTCGAATAAGTAGAACCAGAGATATGAATTTGTAAAGTTTAAGGTTCTAATTAGCGTCAAAAAGCATTAAGCGCCAACTGCAGCCATTTGAGACCAGGACAAGGGTAAGGTTTAAGGGTGAGGTTGAAGACTGACCGCGAGGCAGAACTGGTTGGATATAGTCTCTGGAATGGACGTCAAAAAGCTGTAGCTTAAGAGGGCTCCACAAGGCCAGACCTCTTCTCAGCAAATACCTGCTAGATCAGATTTGCTGCTGTGGAGAAGAACAACGTAGCAATGAGCAACCTGGATCTGTGGCCTAGTGGTGATGCACCATATTCTGACTGGCTTTTCAGATTTGTCCCAGTCCCCAGTCAGATCTCAGACCAAAAAGTTGGAAAAAGGTTTCCAAGTCCCAAATTTCAGAAAACATCAGGAAACTTTGACAACAGCCAAGGGTCCAGGGCCTTGGGGATAGACATTGGGACTCCAGACTCACTCCAGCAGAGGACAGCAGCACAGTCCTGGAAGGTCCAAATATGGCTGGTCAGCTGGGAATGCAATAAAATACCTCTTAGAGCTTTTTGTGCCCCTGTAGCTCAAACAGGAGGTCCACCCTATGACCCTTGGAGTTCACTTCTTTGTTCTGGGTACAAGAGGGAGGGCAGATTCAGTCTTTGAGGTTCTTGAGGCTCTTCTCAGGTCACAGACAGCAGGTCCAGTCCTCATCTGTTCTTCCCCAGGTCCAGAAGGGATTTGAGGAGGGCACTGGGGTAGCTACATTTACACCCAGTGCCAGCCTGTGGGTGGGGAAAACTCCAGGCCATTCCCTAACCAATGAGGGAACAAGTTCCCAGGGGTGACCCTGCCCACTTATGTAGCACTTCCTGTGTGTTTTTACAGTAAACTATCCTACAGTACCTCTCTTTCCCTAAAAGCAACATGGCGGAACCCTTCTTCCCCATGCCCACCCAGAGGCGTGGCTATGTTAATAAGCCTACCCTCCTTTGTGGTAACTCCAACCCATTTGTGGCGCAGCTCCCCCACCCCGCACTCGCTGTTTGGAGAAAAACGGACTAGAAAGACAAAGGGAGGGAGGCCTAGATGTGAGCTACATCTTCTAGTGACAGGGTAGGCAGCCTTTGCTCAGTAAGGGACTAAGCACAGACCCCATGGACTTCCTGCTCAAGGAGAAAAAACATCTTTCAAAACCCACGTCTTCTGTGCACTGCCTGGTAGCAATCCACATCCCACCACAGTAACCAGGTGACACTGAACACTGACAGAAAGGCCTTTTTGACAAAAGGCAGAGAAATTACAACTTTATAAAAGTGCAAATTATAAAACAGTAATAATAAAATCTGACTTGGCCATCAAGTTGGATTTTAACTTACTATTAAAGTGAGCCCTTGAATCTGTTTTCTCACAAACTGAAACTACGCATTATAAGTTGTAATAATCTGCCCCTATGTTTTCTGATGTGAGAGCCAGCCGTGCTATGGTGAAAAACAACTGTTTTTTTCCACTGTGAGGACATCTAAAACATTAACTATATATGTCCTACCTTCTAAATATTATGCACCCTGCCCTACGGGCATTTAAGGCCTACACTAGGGGTGGCTTATAAGCATTAAAACTGATGGTTTAGGCCTGGCAACAGGTTTATTTTGCCAGGTCGAAATGGCCGCTCATAACTCCATCCCAAGGATGCAGGGGTAGGCCTGGAGACATGTTTTATAGTGTTACTTCAGTGAGTGGCACAATAAATGCTGCATCCCTCTAGTAGCCTTTAAATGTGCAGGCCCTGGGCACCTGTAATACCTTATACTAGGGATGTATAAGTATATTAAATGCTTACGTTAGGAATGTCAATTTTACCATGCTTAAAGGGAATCTATTTTAGCACTGTTTAGGAGTGGTAAAGTGAGCAGGGTCCTATGGCCAACAAAAACAGATTCAATAAAAGAAGGCAAAAACATGGGAGAATGCCATATAAAAGATGGTCTTTCCCAGCAGATACAATTTGGGTACCCTGAAATTTGTAAAAGATATACGAATGGTGTTCCTGAGCGGAGTTGATGAATCCTTTCCTACCAGAGAAACGTAAGGCATTTATGCTGAGGTGCAGCTCCTGTTCAGATGAAAAACATACTAATTTTGTTGAATAAAGGTAGGAAACTTTGCTTCCCAACCACTGGATCAAAGGGTGACCCTGCGAATAGATCATGTTCACTGCCAAGGCAGGGAGTGGATAAAGTCTGCAACAATTTTTTCATTAAAAACAAAGAAATACTAGTCATATCATGTTCTACTGAGAATCAGCTGAACAACTAAGTATATATCCTTCTTAACTCACAAGCAAATCCGCTACTCCCTTCTAGTAAGAGGATATTGTTTACTCCGGAGGACAACTGCAAATGGTAAAGATACCTTAATAACAGATTTTTACTAGCCAATTCCATGCAGTTAAACCTAATTCCACTCCTTTTGGTTGTAACGCCTGCTCTAGACTGTAGTTTTAAAAGCTTCTTTAACAGTTGTCCCTCCAGTCCTTTACAGTTAGTTGAGGGGGGCATATAATGTAATTCAGCCCCATACAGGGACTGGGGATTCACTTTTAAGTGGAAAGCTTTCAGCAGTGGGTCTTCAGAGAGTCTGCCAATTTTTCGGTCAAAGAAGGGCTAAGTACTATATTGTAAAGTTAATTTTAAAGATGCAATATGATCTTTAAATGGCAAATAGGAAGAAAAAAAACCATCAATATTTAGAATATATAAACTGCTCCAGTTTTGACCAACAACGCCACAATTAGAGAGTGATACACTTTGGGCCAAAAAAATGAATTTTGGTCATATCAGTGTTGAGCACCAATTTGTTTCAAGAACAAGAAGTTCACAGAGCCACTAGTTTGTGCTGGAGCCCAGGCAGAATATAGTCCATATTACAGCCATCCCAAAACAACAAATTTGCTATATGCATGACCCAATCTTTGGACAGAAAAACTGTTTCACATGAACTGCTTGAAGGAAATCGTCCAGAAAGACAGCAAAAAGAGAGGGGGCACAACAGACCCCTGTCTTAAGCCACGGTTGATATGGATATGCTCAATAGTTGACCATCAATTGCAATTTACACTTGAGTCCAATTATCAGTGTGAAGAACTTGCAAGATATTAAGCAGGCAGTGGGAGATTGCCCAACTGCTTAAGTTTGTCCACAACATAGGCCAATCAACCCTCTTAGAAAGTCCACAAAACAGCAGCATAGACATAGAGCTTATTCAATGGACCTCTGTACCATAATCCACAGGATGACCACTAATCAATTGTCTAGTGGTTAGATTTTAATATAGCCTGCTCCCATGGTATAATTGCAATTTCAGTTTCCCGTTCCATGAGTCTTTCTAACATCGTTTTTAATTGGCTTTGGCAAGGAAATCCAACAGAGAAATAAACCTATAATGTTCAGAGGTGGAGCGATAACAATGTTCAATAAGAAGATAAACTTAAAAAAAATATATATATTTTTATTGAATTTTCATCCACAAACTATCATAGTACGTAGCAGGTATGGTTACAACCCAGCTACAGGCATCCTGCCAGGCATAAAACAGAAGAAAGAAAATGGGAAAACACAGCAGTGTAATTCGTACAATTAAAGGATCACAGTTGAGCGTACATCCTGTGCTGCACATTGGAATATGGGGAAACAGTATCTAAAAACTTATTGAACTAATTAAACTGTGAACAACCCCCTCTCCCCCACCCACTCCCCTTGGGTCACCTGGATATACGCCACCTGTTAAACATATGCCTCAGAATTCATTTTGGCTACCGTTCCTATAGCCTACCCTCGGGCCCACCGGCCCGCGGTAATCTATACAGTATGTCGGTTGTCCAGGTCCTGTTGGACAATCTGTGTCTCTCTGTTATTATACCCTGCCATGCTCTTGCATCATCTTCTAATTTCTCGTCCATCCGGACTCGTCTCATGCGAATCAACTCCCCTGTTGCCCACTCCACCAGATCTTTAGTCCAGTTTTTCATTGTAGGAGGCTGGATAAGATATGCTTTATAGTTATGCGCTTTCATGAATCAGTAAAGGAACTAGGTAAGGTGACCCATTGAAAGAAAGAATAAAAAAGGAGCTAAGATAGTTAGATTTTAGCTGGAATGTTAGATTTTAGCTGGAATGTTATGCAGACCAGCAGCTGAAGATAATGTTATAGAATTAATATCTTTTTTCAACTACTTCCATATTCCTCAAAAACAGTGAGTCAGAACCAACTGCAAACTCTTGAAAGGAAGATCCCTCTTTAGAATTCTCCAAGTCTTGACTATAATAGCACAATAAAAGAGCAATAGATAGGTTATATGCTTGCGCTCTATTGTCAACAGTAATAGATGGAACTTGTTAGGGCTGCTACTAGGGATAGGGATGACGTCTATCTAACCGTCACCATATAACGTAGTAAAACCACATCAACAAGAATACAGTCCTTAGGGGACCCTACAGCTCAGCTGGCAGAGCTAAAAGCCCTGATAATGGCACTACAAAGTACGGATGCTGATTTCCTCATACTCCTAGTGTGCGATTCATACTATTGTGTCTGGTCCTTTAACAAATATCTTCACTATTGAGGCCAAAATGGATTTCGATATTCAAAGGGTTGCACAATCAAGCACAAGACACTTTGGGAACAAGCGGCAAAGCTGAAAGAATGCATGCCAAGGGCTCATGTTATCCATACATTGAGTCATCGGCATGTTGGCGTTCACGTTGAAGGGAATTCCATGGCTGGTGAGGCCACAAAGGCAACAGTCCACACTGCTGCCGTTGCTGCAATCACTCGTTCTAGTACGAGACTAGACAGAGACCTCATGGTGGCTCTCAATACGGCCCGCAACAACACCCACTTGCTGAAAGGCCTTCCACTCAAGTACTCCTACAAGTTTTTTTTTTTTAAAGCATATTTTTAATAACATTTAAATAATGACAGTTACGCAAGTACCTGTACAGCAGTCACCCAAGGCACTTTTCCAAGTAACCATTTTGTAGATATAGTAGATGTTGTCACATTCTTGGCAGATATACATATATTGCAATTGTGAGGTATTGAGCCAGTATAACAATTGCAATACACAATACAATTCAATTCAATTCAATTCATGAAGCTTTATTCGGTACATGATACATGACCATAAAAGCACATAAAAAAACAAACAATCAAAGACCAAGATTACAAATTGTTGATTAAAACCTGAATCAGAATAACAATTAAAAACAGATATCAGTAGAGATACAGTCCATATAATTAAAAAAGCATGTTTTTCCTAGCATAGATACATTTGTTTAAAAAAGAGGCAGTATAAAAACAAATATCGGCGGAGTTCAAATTACACAGTAAGCTCATAGCCTCGTTAACTGTACATACACCATATTTCAAAAACATAGGTTTCAGATAGGCGATACGAAAGTTTGTGTACAGTTTACAAAATAATAAAAAGTGCAAAGTGCTCTGTTTAGATACGCCATCGCACAAACATGGCCCTGTTGGATGTTTTTTGAGAGTTGGTAGGGCCACTAAATTGTGTGCTACTCCAAACCTCAATATTGTAAGCACAAACTTATGTGATGGCCTAGTCACCATTGAAAAATAGGATGGTGAACCTTCAGAGACAATATATCTATTATAAAACTGGACAGTGGTCAAAGAACCTGCCGTTAACAACCGTTTCCTAGCTCTATAGGCCAAAAATTTATTTTTCAGTTCAGCTTTGGGTATCAGGCATGCGGCACTGGGATCAATCAGGACACTAAGATTAAAGATTTCAGAATAACAGTCAACAACATAACTTAACCAGGGAATTTTCTTATAGTGATCCAATGATAAACAGTCCTCAATAATTGTTCTATTAAAAGACTTCTCCTCCTGAAGCCAGATGGAACGCCAGATCAGGAGTGGCCTTAAGGTTAATAGATCACTTAGATAATAAATGTCTAACTCCCGGTGAATACACAATACACTTCACATAGTGAGTCAGAGTCAGTCATTCCATAGTGGTTAAGCTTCCCTGTTATATATCTGCTTCCCACTTCATTTTTTATTACAGAGCTGTGTAATCCAATGCATACATTATAGCGCATGTAGGTACAGTGTGCGATGATAACATAGAGGGTGGAGACAGGAATTGAACAACATAAGCAACTGTTCTCTCAATATCTGCGGCAACCCAGTAACAATCTGGGGCTAGGCCCTTGATCACCATCATACTATACGTTTCTTCGTGTCAAACGTACTGTGCTTTTCCATGACTCAAACTAATGTGACACAAGCAAAAAGGAGAAAAAAAATTACAAAACCAATGAAAAACTCAGGCAGCAATTGGTGGTGGTAATGCAACCCAAGGAGGGGGTCCCTATCATTGTCGGGTCCACCATGTCCCCATCCGGCTGGTCAGCTGCCTGAAACCAACGTCTCCAGCATGTTACCCCATATCTCCAAATTGCAGTTAGCATTTTCATCTGTGCAAGTTGATACCAAGCGTCGCTCCTTAGCCACCCCCCATTCTCACATGTCCACCTCCTATATAGCCAAGCGAGGGCACGTAGAATGCATCCAGTACATAGCAATAAATCGCTTTGCCAATACTAGCCCCAATAGGCCAAAGTTATACTGCCTACAGGTCCTCGGTTTGTGGGACGGTAAAACTCCTAAAAGACAATGTTTGATCAATGCCTCAACTGAGATTCTCGTAACATCCTGCAATAGTTCCAGGATTCCTGCCCAGTATGCCTAGAGAAGAGCACAAGCACAGGTCATGTGTGTAAAGTGTGTGGTTCCAGCACTGCATTGGGGGCACGCTGATGCATGCGCTGGATTAAAGTGCGATAATCTGTGTGGAGTCAGATTGGTGTAATGCAGGTAGTGGAATTGTGTACGTGTAAAACAAGTGTTGCTGGCCACCTACCAAATCTGCATGAATGCCCTTTTCCACTCTCCATCAGTAAAAGGCGATGACGGGTCCTCCAACCATCTACTCTGGACCCTCGAGACATCAACTTTTCCCATCTGTATAAAGTCTTGAAGGCAGACCGCAATCAATCCCCTGAAAGAACCCGGATCCATGATCATCATCAAGGTGTGAGATTCCGCGGTGCGGACGGGCGTAGATGGGCTTGCCTTCGGCACGCCTTCGGCGCGCAAACGGCGCACCCGCTGCGCATGCCCACTGCGCATACGCGTGGCCGCTGCACATACACGTGGTCTCTGCCGTAAATGGCGGGGAGGGGGAAGGGAGGAAGGGAGGAGCAACTGGGAGGCGGGAGCGGGGCGGCGAATGGGAGGGGGGGAGTGGGGTTCAGAAGAGAAAGGGGCGGGCCGCAGGGGAGCAGCGTCGGGGAGCGGGGAGGGAGCGAAGGGAAAACGGTCCCGAGAACGGGCGGCGGAAGACAAGAATAATCAGGAGGGGCAGGGTCACAAAACAACGCAGTCAATAACGGAGTCACAGGGCACAAAAATAATCAGGAGGAGCAGGGTCACGGAACAACGCAGTCAATAACGGAGTCACAGGGCACAAGAAACACGGTACAGCAGTGAATACAGCAGTGAATACAGACAATACAATGGATACCAGGTAGCAGGGGGCAGAGGCGATCTCGCGGCAGCAGCGGTGAGGCTGGGCGCACCTGCAGGGAGCTGCACGGTGCGTGGAGCGACCCGAACCAGGGGCAGAGGTTACCCTGTCCTCCGGCACAGTCCTAGTCTCCAGTCTCGTCCATCCCCAGCCAATCTCTCAGGGCCTAATAGCAGTACTCCCCTAGACACGGAGCCCGAGGTGACTGCAGTTTTCAGCCAGACCAGCCATTTCACAGGGTCTGCAGCGGTCACCATCTATCTTCGGGAGGGTATTCTTGCGGCCTCCCTCTTAGCCGTAGGGGTAAGCCAGGCTTCAATCACACAGCCACTCGTCCCCTAAAAACAACCGCTTCAAGCCACGCCGGGCAGTAGGTCCTCTGAACGTAGGGTATGGGACCACCATCGCACTCCAGTAGTCTCTACGTACGCTCAGCCCCCACTGCTGCCCAGTAGACTTCCTGGGCCCATGTCACTGCCCAAGTAAGGGAAATGCCGGGGGTGTCAGTCTCTCCTCTACCTCCGGGGAAGCTACACCCGAGAGCCACAGGCCTGTCAATGGCACCACTAGGTCCGTGGTCTCCACCCCAGGACAGCGTTGTCACAACTCCGGCAGCAAGGTCAGTAAATCGGTGCTGGGTCTACATTCAGCCGCTCCTCGCTGGGCTGCACCAGCTACGCAGGCTTCGCTCTCCCAGCTGCTCCGAACTCCAGCAGGGCCCACCCCAGGCCCCACTCTGCAGATTGTTGCTTCATCTCGTCTAGGGGTCAGAGCCCCCCTGTGGCAATCAAAACGAGAATCAGCATTCAGGGATCAGTTTCAGGCAATTCTGCACCAATTTGGATGACAAGGATTGAACTGGATTACTAATGAGCCAGTACGGAGCTCGCTCAAGGAGCGTCTGATGTCATTGCCATCTTGCCCACTCTCCAGTACTGACAGCTCTTGTTCTTCAGCATGACACAACAGTCCATACTATTTTGCAATTTCCTTTTTAAGCATGGTAGCTGCAGACAAGCCTCAGCATCACCTGGAGTTTGTAGTTTGTCCTTAGGCACTGCTATCCATGATAATAATTGTTGGTATTTAAATTTGAACAGATTTCGTCCCGTCTTTGTGTTCAGTTCCGCCCAAGATTTTAGAGTGTTACCATCTAACAAATGTACCCATTTACAAATACCTTTCACTCGCAATGGAGCTCATAAACTGTCTTGTAAATAGGGCTCCTGGTTTCATGGTATTTTTTTTTTAACATTTCCGTCTGTATTTATCAATATTTATTTTTTGTCCATCTCATTGGTGTTTATCCATCTAAATTTAGTGTTTTGAGAATAAACGGAGATGTGCAATGGTATATTTGCAAGTTTAATTAACTCTTGGACGTTCACTCATACATGGATGCCTGTCGTGTCTTAGAAAATTAAGCAGCCACGTATAACTAAAGACTACACTCACAGGTACATAATAGTAATATACTACTAAATATATGTTAGCAAATGCCTTTATTGAAAGAAATCTCATCCTGTTTTTCAACTCTCCATTTTATCTGCTAAAGTGTTGTCTGGAATTCATGAAAGAGAGCATGGAGAGTCTCTCAAAAGAAGCCCCATTTTTGGTATTTATCCGTTAAAAAAAATAAATACAGACAGGAAACACACTGTTTTCTGTATGTATTTATCTGTAAAAATGAAAAAACAGAAGTCTTACTTGTAAACATTGCAGAGTGCAAGGTGAATCCCACATCAGTCGATAAAAGGTGAAGCATAGTATTGACTACATTCTCCCAAGGTTAACCCAAAGAGGAACAGCCAATACCAATACCAAAACCCTCAGCATTACTTTTTTGCAATATTTAGGATCACCAAACTTATACAGATAGCTTACCGCATCAGTCTGGGATTCTAGCATAGCCCAAAACATCATATCTATGTCCCTATTGCTGGACTATCCCAATGTACTTAGGAAAACCCTGAAAAACGTAAGTTGGAATGCCATACAATAGAATTGGATATCTGACAGTTGCAGACCCCCACATATACTCAGTCCCTAGGGACTGAGTATATGTTTTTTCAAAACAGAACCTTCCGTCACATATGTGCCCCTTTAGTTTGCGCACGCCATGGAATATTGTTGAAGTGTCCCTACAGCAGGTTGAGCAAATCCATCAGTATAAATGATGTATTCATATTGATCTAGAGACATTATTTCATTCGGCAGAGGATATTCTTGTTTCTACTGCAAGAATGCTTGTGTTTATAGTGTAGACTCAAATCTGTAGTCCACGTCAGTTGCAGTAAGAGAGTTAGCCCATTGTGGATGCAAGGCCTTAGCGTTTGGAACGCTTGCTTTTGTACCTGCCTTTAAGGTTGGTACTGGAGTAACTACAAATATTCGCTTACCCTAAGCCAGTGCTCTCGCTCTCACTAAAGCAGTCTGTACTGCTATGAGAATTTTCTCAGTGGGTGCACAATGCATTTCTGTGTTTGTGCACAAATTTGATTTGTATGCATTGGGTACCGTATCACCCTCATTGAAAGTGATATAGGTGTACCCGGTTGGTCCAACGACTACGTGGATTACTAGGTTAGTCAAGTTTACACATGTGTGCAAATGTTTGGAAGCTATCATATCAGCTTGTACGGAACATAAAATGTTTGTATGTTCCTGTGTCCAATGGGCAATGACATAATCCAAAATGTATGTTCTGCCAACATTTTTAATTCTTAAAATGAATTGTAGTCTTTTTCACAGTTGTTAGAGGATGGAGCAGTGCAAAAGTTTCTTTAAAAATGTGCCGCCAGGCTTTTGCCTTCACTTGACAACTCATGTCCTAGAAAAAGGACCCTAAGCTGGGCAATTTTTTATTTTTTTAAATTGAATTTGTAACTCAATTGAACGAACCCAAGAATTATGTTTCAAAAACAAATGGTAACAGTTAAGAAGAGCGCACAGCAAGTCCAGGTCAAAGTAATTAAACGATTCGTACAGTGGTGCTCAGGAGGATGTGGGGATGGTTACCACACCCCCAGCAGTAAACCACAGAAGCGGTTTAATAAACTGAATACTTGTCTTCCGAGCACTCAATTATCACATTCAGTCTTGGATATGTAATTCTTCCAATTTAATGTCCAAAATAAATGCACTCAAATCCAAGTTCAATCATATAGTTCAATACAGCCCATTCCCCAGTAGTCTTTGCATGTCTTATTTTAATCCCTACTACTTTTCGCTTTTCAAATTTATGTTTTTGAGTCTTTGGTTTATCCTCTTTATGGATGTATTCTGAAGTGTGAAGGGTTTCCCTTTTCGGCTTCGCATGCTCTTCTGATCAGCGCTCTGACCATCTACCTCTCTCCGAACGTGTATCGGACAAATCCTGAAAGGACGAGAGGAACGTGTATCAGTATCCTGATACATGTCAGGCTTTCTAATATTACCACGGTTTCCTGTTGAGGAGACCCACCCCCTGATCGTGTTATATTTTGTTTATTTTTTTGTGTATTATCCCACTTCTTCTTGGAAGTATCTGGTGCTTGCTTGGAGTTATCCTTTTCAGAATTACCCTTAACTGTTAGTTTCCCAGTTTGACTCCTAAATTATCTCTTCCCAGCGTAGCATATGATTCTTCAATAATTTTAGGTAATTCCCGCTCCTGCTGTGCAGGAGTGAGTTCATTTAGGTGGTGGTGTATAGCCACACTGCTGCCTCCCCTTTTATGTTACCTAACAATATAGATGATACTGTGTCAAAGTTCCCTACCAGTTTCATCACAAAGTCCAGGGCAGATGCTGCCCTTTTCTCATTCTGTGCCTGTTAGACCTGTCACCATTGGCGTGGGTCTCCTTTCCATTTTTTGCTGTTGCCTCCAATGTTTTTGCTGGTCTAGATGATTTGGGCACTTTGCCACTGCTGTTCAGTGCCAAAGTGCAAGTGCTCCCTATTGTAAATTGTTGTAAGGGATTAGTGACTCCATGACTGGCTATCTGATTTACTTGTCAGACCCTAGTACAGTGCAACATGTGGGCCCAGGGCCTGTAAATCAAATGCTGCTGGTGGGCTTGCAGCACTGGTTGTGCCACCCACAGAAGCAGCTTGTAAAATATGGCTCAGGCCTGCCATTGCAGAGCCTATTTGCAGTCTGGGACTGCCATGTCGACTTGGCAAGTGCACCCACTTGCCGGTCCCTAAACCTTCCCTTTTCTACCTGATAGTCAACTCTAAGGTAGGCCCAAGTTACACCCATGGGCAGGGTGCATTGTATGTGAAAGGTGTGACATGCCCAGGTGGGTGTGGAATGTCCTGATAGTGAATTACAGCTGATTTCGTGTTTCACCAGGCCAGAATAGGCAGTTTGATTATAGCAGCTTATAATCCTAACTGACCCAGGGAGCAAGGTAGAAAAACGAGTTTAGTATGCCTGAACTCTGGATGTTAAAATACATCTTTTAGCGTGGGTGATTTTTACATTCTGTGTTTGAAAATACCACTTTTAGAAAGTTGGTATTATCTTGCCGAACCATCCAGTATGCCTCTGCTAGGTTTGTGTATTCCATGACTGGATTGTGAGTGACAGGGGCTGGAGAGGGCCTTGGCTCCAGCAGTCTGATGAGTCAGGGATGGGCTGAATAGGACCTTGGTTGAATAGAGAGTAGGGGGGGGAGGAGATTTCCTTTCACTTTCCTGAGCCTACATAGAATAGAGAGTAGGGGGAGGAGATTTCTTTTCAGTTACCTGGGCCAGGTCTGCTTTCAACAAATGTTGTCTCCACCTCCTGCTAGGAAGCTGCACTAGGGAGGACAGAACTTGTTTTGACTAGGTACAGACACTCTCTGCCTTCAGAGAACAAATGATTTACTCGTATAAATATTGGGGCCCAGAACTTTAGATCAAGACAAACCTTTGTCAAGGAGAGAAACCAAGAAAGCTGAAGGAGGAGACTGCCCCTGTGCTGTTTGCTGTTTGGGGTTGGCCTGCAGTGGTTACTTATTGCCAAGGAAAGGAGAAGTGGAACTGTGTGTGTACTTTATCATCTTGAGGAAGATCTCCAAGGGCTTGAAGCTGAGCTTGCCTCCAGTTCTGAAGTCTCAGGGACACAAAGACTCCACCACCAGCTCCCCTGAATTTCCTTGCTGGGAATTCTACCTGCAGAGAGGTGCCTGCTGCTGTTTTTGGGACCCCTAAAGACTGCGTGTCGCTGAGAGCTGGAAGCCCGATGCAACGAGGAAGAAGCGTGTCGCCGCCGCAGCGGTTTGCTGACGCATCGCCGAAGAAGCGCGTCGCAACACCAGAGAAAGGGCGTTGCCGTCGGTGAGGTTGCCGTCGCATCATGGGAGAAGTGTGTCGCAGGGCCTGTCGTGGCTCAAGAGTCCACTGAGTTCACTGCACGGCCGTCAGGCATGGACGCAGCACATCCAAGTTGTTGCATTGCATCAGAGACGCCATTTTGTCACATCGCACTGGATCGTCGCATCGTAACTGAAACACAGTAAGAAACTGACGCATCACCTCCTCTCCGGTAAGGAACCAACGCATCACCTCCCCGAAGCAAGGAACCGATTCATCATCTCCCCCAAAGCATGGAACCGACACATCACATTCCCTTCGACCCTTTTGTTTGTATTGCCTTACCCTTCCAAGGTGTAGCATTTACCATCTACATTGAACTAAGCTATTTCTACCATTTGAAATTCATATTCTTCATATTGTATTGTGGTTTTTTGACGTTTGGTCTTGTGTTAAGTTCAGTAAAGATCACTTATTTTTCTAAACTGGTGTGGTGTCCATTTGTAGTGTTTTCACTGTATTACTGTGTGTGTTCACAAATGCTTTACACACTGCCTCTGAGATAAGCCTGCCTGCTTGTGCCAAGCTACCAAGGGGGTGAGCAGGGGTTATTTTTGGAGTGTAGCCACCTTACCCTGACTAGAACCAAGGGCCCCTACTTGGTCAAAGGTACCTACCTCTGCCAACTATAGACCCCCAGTTCTAACAGTGACTGTTTTAGTACTTCAGGTAGAACTGATATTGAAGGGGTACCATGTGTTCTGGTATAAACGGCAGCGAAGACTGTACCTCAAGTTGCATTATCTTCGGCAAGCAAATTGCCAATATTCTGTGTTTATCTACCGTGCCTATATGGGGAAAAACTGCTTCAAGCTGAGCAACTTTTGGTGCTATTCAGAACAGAATTTGCTCCCGACTGGAGGGAACGTTTCCCACAATAGCATTCAGAGTTTGAAGGCTGATACCCTTAGCAGCTAATTATGGTTGTACATCCTGAGCCGTCTGTGCAGGGTTAACTGTGAGTGTTCGCAGAATGTACTGCTTGAGGTTTCTGTAAATTTTTACTAGATCTTTGTATATTATTCCTATTTCAGCTGCATTTAAATTAGTGAAATTAGGATGCTATGTATAAGCAGCTAACATTGGCCAGGCCGCTCCTTCTTTACTGAATGGACCGAGTCTCACATTTTCCATGGTATGGGGGAGACCACCTTTAAACCAATTTATTTGTTCTGGATAAGTTAACAGAATTTCTAAGTCTGCATATAGAAGGTATTCCTCTGGTGTTTCAGTCTCAATGCAAGTGTGAAACAATTACGTACGTGGACACACAGCTGGGAATTTAACCCAGGAGTGGAATACCTCTGTTCAGAATGATTTGTGCGCCTCAACTACGAAGGTTACGTCTCCACCAATTGCCGGTCTGCAATTTTCTGTAATGTGTAGTCTAACTTCTTGATCTTCATCGTTATCTCCATGCTCGGACATTGTGTGAAGGAATGACAATTTTTTTAAATGAATTTTTATGGATGTTATCCTGCAAGCTTTATTAACCTACAGCCAATACATAGGGTTTACTTACTTAGCTGAGGCGGATTTTCCCTACCACCACAGATATCTCCGGTTTGGAGGTACGTAGGGGTCTCTGATAAAGCACGACTGAACTACTTAGATAGGCTGTTTAATTAGAACCCAACCAACGTTGGCGGCGCCATGTCGTGTAGTTCCTACTAGTCCATAGGATCTGCATGTTGGTTGGACTACATAAACTAGAGGCTTGGTGCATTGACTGATTCCGGACACCCACGCAGGATATGTTGGTGTATAGACCAGCTAGCTCACAGTGCCACCGTAAGCCCCATAACCTTATCAGGGAGCGAATGCTTTCTGAAACCACTGAACATGACAACCCTGACCCCCAAGAGATCGTGGAAACAGATCAGAACCTTTCGCTCAGTCACTTGCGCTTACTCGTACTCAAAGAAATATTCAGAATATGCAGTGGGATGTTTTCAATATATTTATTGAACCAATGTTATTCTCGTATAAAAGACATGTGCTGCGATGATCAGTAGACAGAAGCAGATGAATGGGATTACAAGTACCAACAGTGTAAATAGTAGATACAGTTCTACTATGGTGCTAAAACAGTATATATATGCAGGCACATAAACAAGGCAGTAATCTGGTGTACTCCTACCATGCAAAATCCCACTCTATCTCAAGTCTACCTAGAGGGTGTGTGGGTGTAGAGCCAAGAATCCCCCTAGGAACGAGCCAACCCCATTACCTGGTGAGAGAGATTGTAGAAGCCCGTTTTGGTCACAAACTGGACACCCCCTTCCCAGAGATGTCAGACTGCTGCATGATGAAGTCTCAGCACCTAGGGACCCTCGTGTAAGCTGAAATGCCTCATCTGCTAATCTATTGAGATGCTCATTACTTATAATAGGAAGCAGCTTTGCAATGTACGTTGTAGATTAGCTATGTTAGGGATATGTAGATAGCTCTGTCGCCCCGTGGATGAAGATAGAACGACATTTGTACATAGTGCGTAAAGAGGCTTTGTACATGATGTTCGAGGCATTGTGATAATGTTGTGCGGAGCTAGATGTGTAAACACCTTTTGGCCTTTTTGAAAAGTTTATTTCGATTCCGAACTTGGAGTGCTGGAAAGTGCATCCGAACCCAATGGCGGAAATAAACAATCTGAGGATGGAGAGGATGCCCATGCGCACTGTAGTCCTGGGAGGAGCCACCTATCTTGTGATACTTCGAAGACTCTTCCAGGACAACAATGTGCAATCATCCGGACCCAACACTAGGCGGCGATCTATGCACAGATATGCAGATATGCACAGATATGAATTCAGCAGCCCACATGCCTCGAACACAAAGTAGTTTCAGAGAAACTAATCTAACATTTTCGTGTATGCAAATATGTGCGAAGATTCACTGCAGGAATGTTATTGTGAAAAGATACAACAATGTAAGAAATGAGCAGCTTCGCTACATGGACCTAACCTGGTAACATAACAGTGTAAGGACAGTTGTTCATTACAATATGCTATGTTTTGTAGCCAGTCTGTGCTTTTCTGAGCCAATCCTCCCCACCATCTCATGGCTTCCCTATGCTGTGTGAGTACCAGTAACAGTGAAACCAATTTTCTGCTCACATTGGGAAAGTCTTTGACATGGCAAGCAGCGCCAAAAGTTGGGTTAGCGCAATTGGTTTTAGAATTATGCCAGAAATAGTCCCACCACCTTCCCTCCAAAAACATCTGTCTATGGACATAGCCATGCCAAGTGCAAAAAAACCCAACACATTTAGCTCTGCATCTATCACAGTTTGGTGTGTCTAAGGGGCCTACAGCATGTAGCCTGTGTAGCATATGGTAAATTCTATGCACAAACTTAAAATACATGAGCCTGACTTAATAATTCGGGGACAGTTCCCCGGTCTGAATGCAACAATACTCCCATTGGGTGTTTGTCAAACTTGCAGATCCTCCTGCCAAGTCTGCCAAGCCAGGAGTTACGTGATCGGGCCTCGTCCTGGCTCAAGCAATATGTACGAGGAGCCAGTCTCATGGCCAAAGGCGAAGCCAGAACCTGTTCCAGTGTAAAAGCGGGCAGTGAGGGAGAGAAGTTGCAGCCAAAACCACGGTGCGCTGCCCTACCTCTGTAATATAGAAATGTATCTAAAGGCATGCGGTTGGCCCGATGGGAAAAGGCCTCGAGCCATAAGAACACATTTTCAGGGTACAAGTTGCCTAGGAAGATGAGATGCAATTGGTCAAGTTCTCTGCACACCACTCCATCACAAGTAAGTGGCAGCCTGGGTGGAAAGCCAGCCTCAGACTAGTGTCATTCATAGTATCCAGCCTTGCACGCATCAGTAGCTTGCACCACGCCTAAGCAGTGCACTTTATTAATTTCAGATGATGGCCTTTTACTGTCAGCCCTTAGAGAAGTGCTTAGCCACTGCAGCGCAGTAGAATTAGCTTGAATCATTATCTGTGGTTGGAACAAGGATGGGTGTGGCCAATAATGAAGATATTGCGCCGGTCCACTTAAGTAATACAATTCAAAATCTGGTCCTGACATATCACCCCGCTTATAAGGCAACAACAGTGTCTCCCAATTCAAGCGGGCTGTTCACCCATCCCTTCCAGCCACAACAATTTGGATCGTAGTTTAATAAAAAAAAAAACTGCTGTAAGAAGGATGAGTATGTTATTGAACAAGTAGAGATACCCCAGTAATAGCACCATCATTGTTAGTGCAAGTCATCCCGCAAGCGGCAGTGGCAATTTTATACATCAATCAATTTGATGTTCTGTTTTGACCATTAGCTTGCCAAATTTTTCCCAAATCATCTCTTCCAAGTTCCTTGCCACCATGGCGCTCAAATATCCAATAGGAGAGTCTTCATATCTAAGTTGGTATTCCATATCTCCCCTAACTGTGCAGTCTGTCAGATGCATTATGAACTATTTACTCCAACCTATATGTATGCCAGAAAGGGAAGCACAGCAGGAGAAATTCCCTAATTATCAGTGTCACGTTAGCAGATGGTCTCTTCCGATAGAAGGTACTGTCATCAGCGTGTAGTCATATTATTAAATGCGTGTAAGGGAAGCTAAGGCCCTTTTTCCGCATGAGATTGTTGCATTCGGCCCACAAGAGGCTCCATCCCCAGGGCAAACAGCAATGGGGAGAGTGGAAAGCCCAGTCTCATACTTTGGGCTATATGTATTGGGCCAAGATTTTTGCGCTGGTAGAGTAGGCAAATCCACCGCAGCATCTCATCACAATTTCACAGTCATTGTAGAATGTAAAACGTTTACTGCAACTCCAATGTCTCAAATGCCTTAGTGGCATCTAGGAAGACCACTGTTGCTTCACACTCAAGCTGTATTAGGTGTAGAAGTCCAAATAGGGTTCTGAGATTATGCGAGATGGAGCTACCAGGGGCTACCACTTTGGCTAGAATTTATATTAATTAGGGAGAGGGGTATGTGAGAGTCTGTCTCCGTCAGAGATTAACCTGGCTTAAGAAGTGTTATCGTAAGGGATACCTGCAGGGAAGGAGTTAGTTTGCCCTAAGCAAAAGCCTTATCATAGACGGCCGGCACTCTAGGAGCCAGATGATGTAAGCACTCCTTATAAAATTGAGTGGGCAGCCCGTCTGGAACAGGAGCCTTGCCGCTTGGCATGGCCTCTATAGTCCCTGTGTTTTCTTTCAGTGTTATAGTCCTGGCCAAATAAAGTCTACCAACCATGCCAACACGTTAAGAGTCAAAGTTTTGGCCTAACGTTGTTTGATCTGTCTGGTACCTGGGTGTATATAAATAGGTACAGTATTGGTGAAAAGATGTCAGTATTTTATTAGTCCTGTTGGCCCTATGCTCCTCTGGCATGATGATGACCAAGCTAGCCCTATTTTGACAAATCACAGATGCTAAGGTATGGCTTGGTCTGTCGCATTCTCCATACATGCCAGCCTCTGTCTCCCTCTCTAGGTAGTTAAGTTCAGCTTGGAATCTCCTGGTATTCATACAGCGTGGCGTAGCAGCAGCAAGGTAGTCATTGGTTACTTGGGTATTCAGCACTGTTTCAAGCTCCTTAAGTGTTTATTCTAACTTATGCAAACTCTGCCAGATGTCTTTGAAGATCCCCACTAGCTTTCCTACACAGGCTGCCTGGATGATCAATCACCTTGTAGGATTCCCATAGGATGGGTATAGTGTCCACAGAATGCTCATTTACCTCAAATAACTCCTCCGTAACCACCTAACCACCCTACTCTCTTCTTTGAAATTCTTATCCCGGAGTGTCCTAGCAGGCAGTCTCCAGGAGAACGACCTAAGCGCCAGTCCCGGAACTTCCAGTTCTAGCTGGTTAGCAGTATGATAAAGACAATGTTCTACCAGGTGCCCAACAGGAGTTCTCCAAGCACAAATGGCGTCTGACACTAATCAGTAGTTCAATATGGACCACGAGTTATGTTAGATGGAACAGTATGTTCTACACATCTGGCTTGTAGTCTGATGTCCATGCTTCTGGTCAGGTGTGTCTCTTGCAATAGGCACACATATATACTGTGTCTCTTAACCTATGCCATCATCTACCTGGTTTTCCTAGAGTTGTTAAGTTCCCGGACTTTGTACAACAAGAATTTAATGGTCCTCATGTTGTTTCGGCTGATCGCAATTCATTGTCTGTTTGAGTGGATGAGTCTGATGTGAAAGGTGTCTCCTGTATAAAATCTATGTATAAAGAGCATGCCCGATGTCTTCCTTAGGCCAACACAGTAATACAGCAAGGTAGGACTCCTGGGGAGACCTATGGGTATATATACCTCACATTCTGCTAAGATAGCTAGAGGAGATCGAGACTTCCCGGCTGACACACTGACCAGAGACGCTGAGGTTCCTGCATGCAGACACTTCAGCTCGCAGTGGTCTAACAACCCTCGTGGGGTATCCAGCTTGAGGTAATGGTGTTGACTAAATCCTAGAGGAATTCTTGGCTTAACACCTACATCCATGCTAGGTACACTTAGGTACATCTAGTTAGGGAGGCATCATAGGAGTAAGTATCTTTTATCATGTGTTTTATATTCTTGAATGTATTCATGATTTTAGTAAGATGGTAGAACTATACCATCCTTTTACCTTTATAGTACTGTTAATCAATTCAATTCAAAATATCTTTATTTCGGTAAAACTTTACCATAAAAGACGTTTGTCATACACATTAAAAACTAGTTCATTTAAAATGATTTGTACAACAAAATGTAAAATTTATAAAAGGATTTCTTAGCAAAATCCCAATGTACTGAAAGTCAAGTCAGAGCCTTGAGACATATCCTTCTAATAGACCAGAGAGCGCCCAAGTACTTGGCCATAGCAAACACAATATGGTCCGAGAGATCAGTTTTTAAGACTCTGAGGGCGACCAGACACTTCGCGAGTCCCAGATTTCTGCATAGGGGAGCGATCCAGTACCTTCGGATCTCTCGGTAGGCAGGATTGACAAAAAGGATGTGGAGTTCAGTTTCATCCATAGTACTACAAGCTGGACAAGTACTGCTTGCATCATCACTCCATTTGGATGTAAGAGTTCTAATGGGGAGAGACCCATGTCTCCACTGCAGGTATAGTTTCCTCAATATGGAGGGGTAAATTTTATCCAAAGTTGGTTCCATGTTATAGTTGGCCTTGTAGGACAAAAAGGAAACTGTCAGAGTCCCGAGTTTTTGATGATTGAGTAGCAAGGACAGTTTGCTGTCACGGTAAGACTTGACTAGTTCCTTTTTGGAGAGGAGATGGCACATATTCAAAGGATCAGACCACATTGTTGAAAGGCCCAAGGCCTCCAATTCAAGTTTGATGGAATTAAGCCATTTAATTTTTCCAGCGCCTGGGATAGCAAGGACCTCCTGAAGTCCTTCTCTGTAACTGGCCAGTTCCGGAGTTGTCCATAGTCTACGCCAGAAGGCCAGTGGGCGTAGGGCCAAATCCTCATCGAGCGGACATAGGCCTAGGTCCATCCTGAGGGGGACAAGGGGAGTGCTCGGTGGTAGCCCAACAAGATGACGGATGAATTTATTTTCCACCTTCAAGAGCATTGATGTATTAGTATGACCCCAAAGTTCAGATCCATAGATAACGGCCCCCTTAGCCTGAGATTTGTATATCTGTATTGGAGGGCCGATGGGCCTTATTGAGGATTTGTTGTTTGCCAAGAGTTTCATAATGCCCCCCGAGTGTTGGGTCAATTTGAGTGCTGCCTTCTCCAAGTGTGTGTTCCAAGTAAGTTTATCATTTAGCACAATGCCCAGATATTCAAAGGTTTTCACTCTTTCGAGCCTTATGTGTGCAATGCTTGGACTAAAGTGGAATTTGTGTGGGGGGTTGAGGACCATGAATTTCGTTTTGATAGCGTTGATTTCCAATCCATGGGCCTCACAAAAGTCCACAAAGCCGTTGAGGATGCGCTGAATGCCCATTACCGACTTAGATAGTAACAGTGTGTCGTCGGCAAACATAATGGCTGGCACCCTTTCAGCGGCTAGTTTTGGGGCATCAGAGTTGGATACCCCCGCTAAATGGGAGATTACCCCGTTGACATAGAGGCAAAACAGGGTTGGTGCAAGCACACAACCCTGCCTTACCCCCCTGCCTTACCCCCCTGCCAACGGGGAACCTCTCGGACATTGCACCCATCCTACCACATCTGACCTGGGCAAAGTTGGTGCTATGAAGGCGAATTATCATTTTCAGCAGGCCTTCCGGAACCCCCAATTTAGCAAGGGCCTCCCACAGCTTGTTCCTGGGGACCAGGTCGAACACTGCCCTCAGGTCCACGAATACAGTATAGAGGCTGCCACCCTCCAACTGCACCGTTTTCCAATGTATGAGGACAAGACGAAAGACCTGGTCAATGGTGGAGACCTTCTCCCTAAAGCCTGCTTGAAAGGGGCTGAGGATGTTAAAATCCCTGATCCACTCGTGTAAGCGGTTTAGCAGTAGCTTAGAAAAGAGTTTTTGGGATACATCGATCAAGCTTATAGGCCTGTAATTGGCCGGGAGGAGGGGGGACCCCTTTTTAAAGATTGGTACTATTTCAGCCCCCGGCCGCTCGAGAGAGACACTTGCCAGATAGTCAGCAGCACGCTACAGGAGTAGCTCACCAGTTCTGTCTTGCCTGGACCCTGGACCCTTGGGTGGAGTGACTGCTTCCTTGGAGGTTGGCCGCAGAGGAGGTGAGAGGCGCGGCGAGCGGGACTGCGAGGACCAGCATTCCTGCAGAACACCGCCAGCTGGTTCCTCTTCCCGCCCGCGCCGCGCCCCCTCCCAGTGCCACGCCCCCCGCCTGAACGCTCTTCACCTCTCGCGGCTCCCGCTTCGCGGGCGCCGCTCGAGAGAGACACTTGCCAGATAGTCAGCAGCACGCTACAGGAGTAGCTCACCAGTTCTGTCTTGCCTGGACCCTGGACCCTTGGGTGGAGTGACTGCTTCCTTGGAGGTTGGCCGCAGAGGAGGTGAGAGGCGCGGCGAGCGGGACTGCGAGGACCAGCATTCCTGCAGAACACCGCCAGCTGGTTCCTCTTCCCGCCCGCGCCGCGCCCCCTCCCAGTGCCACGCCCCCCGCCTGAACGCTCTTCACCTCTCGCGGCTCCCGCTTCGCGGGCGCCGCTCGAGAGAGACACTTGCCAGATAGTCAGCAGCACGCTACAGGAGTAGCTCACCAGTTCTGTCTTGCCTGGACCCTGGACCCTTGGGTGGAGTGACTGCTTCCTTGGAGGTTGGCCGCAGAGGAGGTGAGAGGCGCGGCGTGCGGGACTGCGAGGACCAGCATTCCTGCAGAACACCGCCAGCTGGTTCCTCTTCCCGCCCGCGCCGCGCCCCCTCCCAGTGCCACGCCCCCCTGCCATTTATAAGATCTTCAGGTCCCGCGCATCGCGGGACGCGCGCGGGGCGGAGAACGGGGCGAAGACCGGGCAAAGAGCGGGCCGTTTTAGGCCGTTAGAGGCAGGTAGAGACTGGACTGGGCCACCCCATTTGATTACCACCCAACTTTTTACGTTCTCCTTCCAGGCATTTTATCTTGTGCCTACCATGGCAACCCGCGAGTTTAGAGATAGAGCGGCCAAATCCAAATTGAAAAATGGTAGCATGGATGATTTCATTACTAGGACCCACACTGCAATTGATCATGAAATAACTAAGATGCAACACAGGGTCTCTTTAGAACTTGAAGCTGCTAGAAGATTGTCAGTTGAGCTAACTGCTGCTAAAAAATCCTCCCTTGGGACTATTGCATGGGCCAAAACACCAGAGCGCTCGCTTGGTACTGCTCCCACTCTGATCGTCACAAATGCCGATATTCATCAACCGCAAGTGGACAGTATACCCATGCTACAGGGGGGATCTTCCCCAAAACCCACTCTTTCCCCACAATTCCACCCGGGTGTAATTGCCGAGCAAAAGAAGGAAACCGAGCCGGGCTCACCCCCTAAAGCTACGATCAACTACGCTACGCTACCAAAAGGTGGCAACCTTCCAATACCAAAAAATGGCCCATACAACAAAAGGAAGCGTAACCACACCTCGACATATGCAAGGAAAAAGGCCAAAATAGCTAAGGCCCAGCTACTAACTAAGGCACCTCCCCCTGCTCCGCTGCCAAAAACCAAGACCTTTCCCCTGGAAACGTGCCTAGTAAACACTCCCCCACATATAGTAGTCACCCAAGAAAATAATGATCTCACCATAGAAAGTGACACTGCTGGAACTCCGCTCTGTACTATTAAAGGAAAGGATGTTGAGTTTCTGACTGTTGTCTGGGAAACACTTAAAAAACTTCTTTCCCCTCTAGAAGTGAGATTTACACACATAGAAACACAGCTTCTGGAAATAGAAAAAAACATTTTAAATCTGGCCACTATCACCATGCAGAATGCTAAACCAACATGTCCACACGGAACTCCGCTTTCCATAATACCACCTATCCCTGTGACCCAAGCTGCTGTGAACCCGCAGGTGCCTATGAAGGCTAAGTCCCTGGGAACAACTAATGAGACTCTCCCTCCCCCCCCTGCTGTTACTTTTTCTGCCAGTCCTATTGTTACCCCCAAGGCCAAACCAATTCCTAAACCTCGAACCAAGGCAAATACTTATAATCCTCTGAATAGGGCAATGACGACCACTACCCAACCGGCGGCTGAAACTCTCCCGCCACACCTATCAGTCATATCCGGCCAAAGGGTACCACCCTCGATAGATCAGCCCAATTCGAGGCAAAATGGCCAGAATGCTAACCATTCAACATCACAGAGAGCTAGTAGTACTAGCTACATATGCTCAAGGGGATATGTAGATCTCCCCCCTGAGGTCAGTTCCTATGTTGTAGTGCTCACTGGGGTAACTGAATTGACACATAACCAGCAGGAAAACTTTGCCTCCTTAAAGAACAAGGTGATCCACTGGTTCGACTTCAACAAACCAATACCCAACCACCTAAGGAGTAAAATCCTTATGGTCCGGAGGGTACCCTGGGTAGGCACCACACAAAAGTCCACTAGTGGCGACTGTGTGATTGTATCCTTCGAGGATCCAACCACTGCACACGCCATTTATTCCTGGACCAACCATAGCACAACTTCAACAATAATAGCCAGACCCCTCACTTTTTTCTATCCACCCCGTCTCCATTCATTCCAGGGGGGGAATTGGAGAAGGGTTCCGGAGAGGAATCATACATGGGGAGGGCAAAGTAACTTTTGGCCAGATGCATTTGGTGGCTGGAACGGGGCACCGATCTCTAATAGATACGGGTGCCTAGAGGAAGTGGATTGACTTCCACATCTGCCAACCATCGCACCTTCACCACCCACCCCAAAGAGCTCTCATTCTAATTCAATGGCTGATCTATCAACTCACATTGTATCAAACGTACACACGGGTGGCAAAACTCTTCTACCAACATCAAATCATTCAAAGGCTCACAAATTTAGAGCAGGGCCAGGTTGGCACGACACCTGCACACCAAAACAATTAAACACTGATCCCCATATGAGGATTAAGGATTGCCCCCCAATATCACACAGCCCCAAACTAAATAGTGCCCCAGTGGTTGTCCTTCCACCTAATCAATATGGCAAATTCTCAGCACTTGTCAGTTCGCAGATACCAGATACCAATAATACACTAGAGGTTCCGGGTGTAATCTCCATTCTCTCCTGGAATGTGGCGGGGCTATCCAATAAAGTAGATACGCCTGATTGGGGGGATCTCATTGAGGGCTACGATGTATGTCTCCTACAAGAGACATGGGCAAGAGAAAAATACTCTCGGCAGGGTTTCGCTATCTTTGATACTGAAGCGAAATGGGGAGGAAAGGGCCGACCTTCAGGAGGGCTCTCGATCTGGGTCGGGTCCCACTTGGGATGCAGGGCCACACATCTGGAAACCAATTCTTGTGACTTCCAGTGTGTTTCCCTTGACTGGCCATGCGGAGGGAAGGTTACTCTGATTAACATATATTCAAGACCAGTGGGGGCTGCAGCTACCTCGGGACCAGTGGAGGACCTAGCTCAGTTCCTTGACACACATAATTTTTGCTCCCCTCTAATTGTAGGTGGAGATTTTAATCATCAATATGAACCACTTCCTGACTACCTGGCGGGCATATCTAGTGAAGAGGACGAGTTGTGGAACATCCCCACCCTGACAGATCCAGTGACCAGGGCATGTTCCCCACTCGCAACCCAAATAATGTCCCTCACGCTTAGTCACTCGCTGAGGGCTTGCAATGGCCGGATTAAAGGCGACATCCCGCCTAAAAATACCTTTAATATGCTGGGCTATGAGTCACGGATTGACTACATAATGGTTCCAACTAGGGACTGGAGGAAAGTCAAAGACTTTCGAGTTATCCCCAGACTGGATAGTGACCACAACTTGCTCTCACTAAAATTTGAGATCGATGGCCGGCAAATAGACAAGGTCGACAACAATCCTGCATCACAGGCTGATCTTGTGTTATCCAGCAATAGGCGCAAAATTAAATGGGCCAAATTGCTGGAGAACCATAGTAACATTGAGAGACTCTATGCACTAGTCGTCCCCGCCCTGGAAAAAGTAGAGCGTTGTATGCACTACTCAGTCAGTGAATCTGAAATCAATCTTACAGGTAGTTTAGGGGTATCCACTCCCCCTCCATGCAAGCCGGCACAATTCTCTGAACTCGGTAATATTCACTCTGAACTATGCACTAATGTTGCAGAGGTGCTGAACCCAGTGGCCAGGCCTCACAAGCCCAGGCAGAGAAGAGCCACCTGGTTCAATGCCTCCTGTAGGGAAGCAAAATCTAAATTATTGAAATCACTTAAAGTACGAGACAATTCAAACGTAATCAGGGAGAGACGTCTAGCTTATAAATCAGCCCTCCATGCTGCAAAAATAGACTGGGACGAGGGGAACTGGTCTAAGATAACAGCTGCCCTTGCAAGCCGAGACTCACGAACTTTCTGGCAGATCGTTAGGCACGGCTCGGCCGAACCACTTGTAGCAGTTGAGGGCAATATAGCACCATCTGTATGGGAGGATCATTTCAAAAATTTATATGAACCACATAGCAGTGACCAGGTGACGAACGAACCTGCAGAAGTGCACCACTCCACTATCACTAGTATAATTGGGATGGACGGTTTTAGTATAGAGGAAATTACTATGGCAATCACGTCCCTGCCTGTAGGCAAGGCGCCGGGCCTGGACAGGCTTCCAGGCGACCTCTATAAACACGAACCCAAAATCTGGGCTCCCTATCTCGGGGTGCTATTCAATTCCATTTATATCTTATATTGTCTAACGATTGTTGCAGCACATCTATTCTACACCAGAACAACAACTGTTCAATAAATGAATATTGAAAAAGCCCAGCTTGTTTCATTCTGTGTATCTCTCTGAGACTAAGTAAGCACGAGTGACTGAGCGAAAGGTAGTATATTGTTTCCACAGTCCTGAGGGATCAGGGTTGTCATGTTCAATGGTAGCCAAGAACTATTCCCTCCTTGGTAAGAGGAGAGTATAGTGGCACTAAGAGCTAGTTGGTACAAGAAGGCCAACATAACTGGTGGTGGTGATCAGAGTTTATCTGACACCAAATCCTACAGTGTATGTTGTCTAAACGCGCAGATCCTGTATACTTTTTATAGGAACTACACGACAGAACGAACAACTTCCTGCTGCCTAACCAGCAAACAGGGGGCGTGCTGCACCAAGATTAGGATTCAGAAAAGGGGGTGGTGATGAACAGAGTGTCTGAATAAAGCAGACCACTCTTACCCAGTCCAAAGATCAGGGCTTGATCCATCACCGTTATTTAGCTCACTGCCCCATCCCAGCTCAGAACCTGGCTATATGCAAATTAGTCTGTCCCTGGCCCAGTGCATCATGGGAACAGGGCAGACCAAACTACCAAGCCAATTCTTCACCAGAAAGGAGACAAGCTACCGGGGACTGGTTTCTGGCATTTCAGCCTCGTCGGCCCGGCTTGCTTGAATCCTGATGGAGCAGTGAGCAAGGGACTCATGTCTGAGTATACCCTGCCACACCTATAGTGGCCAAAAACGATTCAGAAAAGGGGGTGGTGATGAACAGAGTGTCTGAATTAAGCAGACCACTCTTACCCAGTCCAAAGATCAGGGCTTGATCCATCACCGTTATTTAGCTCACTGCCCCATCCCAGCTCAGAACCTGGCTATATGCAAATTAGTCTGTCCCTGGCCCAGTGCATCATGGGAACAGGGCAGACCAAACTACCAAGCCAATTCTTCACCAGAAAGGAGACAAGCTACCGGGGACCGGTTTCTGGCATTTCAGCCTCGTCGGCCCGGCTTGCTTGAATCCTGATGGAGCAGTGAGCAAGGGACTCATGTCTGAGTATACCCTGCCACACCTATAGTGGCCAAAAACGATTCAGAAAAGGGGGTGGTGATGAACAGAGTGTCTGAATTAAGCAGACCACTCTTACCCAGTCCAAAGATCAGGGCTTGATCCATCACCGTTATTTAGCTCACTGCCCCATCCCAGCTCAGAACCTGGCTATATGCAAATTAGTCTGTCCCTGGTGGTGCAGTGAGCTAAAAAACGGTGTTGGGTCTAGCCCTGATCTCTTGACTGGGTGAGAGTATTCTGCTTAATTCAGAAACTCTGTCCATCACCACCCCTTGTTGTTAAATATTTTGTCCACCCTAAGCGTGGAAGGGTATACTCAGATGTGAGTCCCTTGCTCATTGCACCATCAGGATTCAAGCAAGCCGGGCCGACGACGCCTGAAATGGCAGAAACCGGTCCCCGGAAGCTTGTTTCCTTCCCAGTGTAAGAATTGGCTTGGTAGCTTGGTTTGCCCTGTTCCCATCATGCACTGGGACAGGAACAGACTAATTTGCATATAGCCAGGTTCTGAACTGGGATGGTGCAGTGAGCTAAAAAACGGTGTTGGATCTAGCCCTGATCTCTTGACTGGGTGAGAGTATTCTGCTTAATTCAGAAACTCTGTCCATCACCACCCCTTGTTGTTAAATATGCACCAAGATTAGGGGAGTAAAAACTGTTTAACCGTATATGTTTTTCAGCATTTTTCTACATACCTCCATGCTGCCATAATTTGTTGTTACTGATACACCAAGAATCCTAAGGTTATTCCGTCAAGAACGAGCTTCAAAATCATTGTTTCTGGCTTGAAATAATGAACGTACTTTTTCAATCTGAAGACGCTTCTCTTTATGAGTATTCATAGTGTCCTCTGTGTCTAATGCTTGTTGCTCTAAGTGTAGAGCATGGCAAACGTATGAATGGACTTCCAAGTGGCTGTCCTACTACAGTCCAGAATAGGGGCATTCCTCATTAGTGCAGCAATAGCTGATTTTCCTCTGGTACAGAGTGCCTTAGGTTTTCCTGGTAAAAAGCCTATTCACCTTCGGGTAGCATGTTATAATTTTATAGGTTTTTCATCTACTTACAGTAGATGAATAGACTATTCATCTACTATAGCCATCGTTGTGGATGTCACACCCACATAGGCAGGCCCATAATTAACAAATAGCTGTTTAGTTTGCTTCAAACCATTTGTTTTTCCCAAGAGATCTCAGAATTATTTTAACATCTAATGTATGAAAATCCCTCTCTGCTAGAAACCTAAATAAAAGCTCAAAGGGAAATCATGTAATTGGGATTGCAATATGAGGTCACTGTATGTAGAAAATAAGGGGAATATTTTAAGGATTTCAGTCTGCTAAGAAGAAGTTTATAGTACTCTAACACGCAGTTAATAAAATAATATTTTAAGCTGGATTAGGCCAAATAGAGAAAATAAACACATTGTCAGCATTTCTATTCAAGCCCTCGGATCCACTTGTTTCTGTATGCACCAAATGCAGAATATCTTTCACTGTAGTTTTGGGTTAACCTAGTGGAAGGGCGTTTGGATTCTTCCAGGAGGTTTATGCAGTGATCTGGGCACACTGCAAGCCCTCAGGAGACAAGTGGTCAAGCTCAATGACAGAAAAGCATAGGTGAAAGCCTTCAGCCATTCTGTACAGGAATCAATCCTTCCTTCTGGATGGCCTTTTCCCATGTCTGCTGAACCATGCTTCGTTTTAAGGAGGAATGGTGCTACCGATTGGAGTCTCAATACACTGTTCTCCTGGAGAAGACCACAGTAGGCACCGTGGGTAAGTGGGGTGAGATGTAAGTGAACTGCAACAGTGGATTTATTGGAAATGATGGGAAGTGTCAGCCAATGAGGCATTATGGGGCCTTTACTTGGGGTGATGGGGCAGTTAGTGTTTTCTGGGTAGTTTCCTGGGTGGGTATTGTCATTTAGAAAGTGCCTCAGGTACCCAATCCTGTTACTACTCTATTAGACACCTGACTATGTCAGATTGGCAAGGATGAGCAGTCCAAGCTTACTCCAGGAGATGGAGGGACTACGAACTCAGATTCAGTATTACTCCGTAAACAACACTCAATAACACCAATTTCGACTCAAGGCTTTACTTTGAAAGATTAATCCTACTTCAATAACAGTCAAGTGATATAGAACATTTACAACTATGATATCCACAAAAAACTAAGTGTTAGCACATTTTGGAGCACAGATACAATCCCAAACACTATTATAGTTAATTAGTACACAGCTTTAGGATCTGTAACCCTGAACCTATGTTATACAATACAGCTTGATTCAGGGGCAACTCAAGGACCTTCAAATGTGTTCTGAGCTCTACTTAGCAGTGAAAACAAACTACTCACAAAAGGGTTTTAAAATAAGCAAGGGGCAAAGTAGTGGGGCCTGAGGTCAAGCCTTGGTCGTTTGTCACCCATAAAACAGTCCATGCAAGAATAAAACTCCCACCCAGAAATAACGAAGTAATCCAATTCCACCAACCAAACCACAAGGAACCAACTCAGCAAGCCTCTGATGCGTCCAATGCACCTAGAGGTGAAGTCAAGATTAGCCAATCTCTGGTCACCAGCATCCAGTTACAGATATTTTCTAGGTTAACTGGAGTCCAGGGACCAGATAAGGGCCTGATTTATCCTGCTGCTTTTTTAAGTATACTGATTAAAGTAATGGGTGTGGTCTCACTATTGAGAGCCTAAAATGCGTTAAAGGCCTTGATCTCAGAATTGACTAGTTGCTGGAACAACCACCCATGGTACAATGGCACCCACTGGTACCTAACTGGTCTTTTAGGGTCCAACAGTTACTAACTTTGCCTAGTGATATCTATGGAACAATAAGGCATACAAAGAGGATTTAAGCGGTTCTAGAAACAGGATGACCGCCAGTATAGAGTGTAAACAGACCGTAGGCCAGGGTTGTCGGAGAGTAGGATCTGCTTCTTACAGTTACCCCCACTTTTTGCGGATGTTTCACTGTTTTTCGACTTTAGTCTGGCTGGTGCCCTGCTATCCAGGACCCCAGCCTAGCTGCTTCCTCTCTAAAATGATTGCATGTACTTTAGGTACACCACAGATTGGATTCTGGGCTGCCCTTATAAGTCCCTAGTATATTGTATCCTATATACCTAGGGTATAGGTACCCCATAGGCCTCTCAGGGGCTGCCGCTTGTATTATGCCACCCCTGAGAGACCACTCAAAATGACACCATAGGTCTGCTACAGCAGCCTGTGTAAGGTGGTGTATGCACCCCTTACTTCGATATAGGTTCCCTATATCTACCTTATATCACTGCACATATAAACCTATCAGTCACCACTATGGCAGGCCTTTTCAATCCTAAAGGCAGGGTGCTGGGTTTAGTGTGATAGGGTGCCCATGTATGAGCAGGGCCCCTCTACAGCCTTCGGAATCTATTATCCCGGGTTGTTCTATGATGCAGCCAGACCATATACTCGTAAGTGCATTATAACCTTGCGGTAAATGCTAACTTTAGAATGACATCAAGGAAACTTGTTGTGTTTGGTGTCAAACACCTTGGAATCATACCTCCCCGCCAGTCCTGGCGTGTAAGGTATGACTCCACTTTCCTAGAGGGAGAAACGGGACTACACTGGTACACCCGGTACCAGCGTTACAGAACCCTGGCATCACAAAATGGACGAGTCTGGCCTCCTGCTGCTGGACGAAACTCTGGCAGGGGAGGCCTGGACATTAAGTTTCCTGTCTCCAGGAGGTGTAACCACCTCCCAGAGAGGCTTTAGTGTATTGGGGCTGGGTGGGTGCACTCCAAGAGGGCTTTGATGTCTGCACTAGGGGCCCATTTGGTGTCCCTGTGCATAGTCCAGCTGTCCAAATGGGTGCAACCACCCCTCTTTCCTGACCCTCCCATGGTGGGTCCCCCAAGTTGGTCCCACTCCTTCCGTGGGTACAAAGTAGGAATCCCTGACTACAGGACTTTATATTTACCTGGACGAAACTCTGATACATAATCCTGGAACTTCGACGATCTACAAGGCGCTAGATAACTGAAGAATCTCCCGTGGAGTAAAGCAGTTACTCCCCTGCTTGGCAGGCACCAAAGACGCATCTGACCGGTTTGCATCTCCGAAGCTCCCGCCGGACTCTGAAGGATTTTGCAACATAGGTGGTGGGTTCCCGTAGTCTCTGAAGTTGATCTGTGCACTCAGCAAGGCTGAGGCCTGTATCCCTCGTGGAGACCGTGCAACCCGAACTCCTGGACACAGCGACCATTTGCAGAAGCATCAGCTTTGAGGCGACCTCTGAGGATGAGCTTTGGGTTACTTGTAGCCCTGACCCCGAGCAGTAATTCCACCGACGATTGCTGGCCTACACTCCATGAGTGTTCCGTGAGCCGGCCCTTTGGTTTTCTCTCGAGGTCCCTTCCTGATCACTGATCCGTCAACTAGTGGGTCCCTGTGAAGTCAACTGTAACTTTGATTGGGCTTCCCTGGTTGCTCCAGACGTGCCCTGACTCTCCATTGTTTGGAGAGTTCCTCGGACATTGCTGGTGCGCACCAAAGCATCTTTTGTCTTCCTGCGTGGGTTGCTGTTGCCAAGGCTTGTTGTATTCAATCCAAGCACCGACACCGCAGCACTCAACATCCTTTGTGGGACAGCTCGAATCTGGTTTGTGGTTGTTGTGGACATCTCCTGGTCCCCGTGGCTGCAGAGTCAAGCTTCACCACTTCACACCTGAAGCACCCGAAATCGGTGGGCATTCGTCTATCGTGCCCCTGGTCACTGGCAAGTGACCCAGACTCTGTCCCCTCTGCTTTCAGGTTCTTCACATCTTCAATCCAGGCTTGAATCCCTCCGGACACTTTCCTTCTTCCCGGCAGCAGCACTTTGCAGCAGGTCGCCATTGTAAAAGACGACGCGACCTGACACCATTTGACACCTATACACCCGGCTTCCCTGGGCGAGGCAATTCGAGTACTCTGGTGCTCCCTTGGGTGCTGGCTCTAGAACCCCTAAGTCTAAAGGGGTTTGCTCAAAGTCCTCTCCTAAGTGTCCTTAAACTTTAAAATAACAACCGTGACTTTCCCCATAAAAGCTAACGGAGCTCGCGGCTGTGTTCTCACACTGCACACGACCTCCGTGGGTCCCCTGTGTCACTACCTTGGGTGGTTCCTTGGGGTCCCGGCGATTCTACAGGCTCTAGGCACTGTGTTTAGGCAAGTCGTGGTTCTTATACCATTTTTTTAATATATGGTTTGGTCCCTCCTGGGGCCCATTGTATATTGTGCTATTTACTGAAGTTCTATCGTGTTGATATTGTGTATCTTGTTCTCTAATCACCTAAAGAGATAAGTAGAGAGTGTTTAAAAATAAATACATATATTTATTTTATAAATACCTTGTGTGGTTCTACTTTCATTTGGTCATTCAAGAGGTTATCATCTGGTAAACCAAGCTGCTTTACACTCCTTCAAGACTTAGCCTGAAGGCTGCTCTCCATAGCTACCACTAGGATAGCTTTCAATAAAGGTCATCTTAAACCTATCATCAATAAGGGTTATTTGGACTGTTGCAAGGTGCCCACTAGAACTAGTGGACAGCATATGCCAGGCCAACTTCTCACAAGGGCATGTAAAGACTGGCTGCCCGCGTGGTCCATCTGTGCAGCAGAATCGGTATAAAGACTTCCTAAAGGCTTGGGACTGATTAGGGAAAGGTGAAAGTTTAGCCCCTTTTACAACAGATGAGGTGATGCAGCATATCCACAACATGGATGAGGCCCTTGGTTTTCCCTGGGTAGCTACACTTTGGGGACCTCAAAGCTCTTGGGCTGCCTCAAGCTATTAAGCTGCCCCCATGCAGGTCTCTCTCTCACTGGCACTTGTGTTGATCTTCTCGTGGATCACGTAACTCCTCCTGAAGATGCAATTATACTCAGTGTTAGGCATGCACGCCCTTCTCCTCTCCTGAGATCACAGTTGTAAAGGGACCCTACAGGCCTTCCCAGATGTAGCTCCTGTCTCGAAAGAGAGTAATAATAAAGAATAGATTCTACACTGGACTGATATGGTATCTTCTCTCCTGCAATGGCATGAAGGCCTCCTCAGTGACAAGATGGCAAAGGTGAAGTACTGGTTTAAGGGTGCTGTGCTTATACTCCACTAGTGATATCGCTGGATCCCAAAGCCAAAAAGGCTTGCAGCATTCAAAAGTTGGTAGTCTCCTCTGATCTAGAAGGAGCATTTGGTCCCTGTTAATCTCCAGAATATGTGACTTGTGCAGTAAATATCCACAGGCTAATCAGTTCTGACTGGTCCACATGTTAAGTACTGCGGCCTCACCTGCTACAGTTACCAAAGGAGATACGCACAAGAAAAATTGGGAAAAAAATTCATCTTGGCAAATGCAGAGGGAACTTATACAGTGATTGGTATGGAAATATCACCTCAACCACCATACACACAGATTCTGGAAAGGGGGCAGGAAAGGTTTACGTGATGACTAGGCTACCATGTTCAAAATAAAACACCACCAGTATAGCACAAAGGAGACCACCATTTTGTGCAGCACATACAAACATGGTCCAAATTGACACCTTTATTCACCAGCCTTCTTTTCAGACCCCCCACACACACCTTCATGCAGAACCAAGATAGAGTTATAGCAAAAGACACCAGTGATGGGGATGGTATAGAGAGCTAGTAAGCAGTGTCCTCATGGGAGTACATGCATATAGTCTGTGGCCACAACACTATCAACTTCTTGGCATCATCATCAGTTACCATATAGTCTGGGTTCATAGAGAAATAACTACTCCCTCCAAAGGGGATACACTTTGGGTGCCCACCCTTGACTCAAAACACAGCTATGTTGACAAAACCCATGGGATCACATATTTGTCTTGCTCTTTGCATTTTGGAAAGCCCTGTGTTTTCCTCCAAAGGCAGGGTGGCACAGCTTTTCAAAACCATGCAGTGAACCTGTGCTCCAATAAAGCATGTTGTAAACTATTTTAATTTCTTTCCATTAAGGATGTTAAGAAGCATGAACAAGCCCATTGTTAAAGGAAGGCTAGATGGAAATTCCCTCTTGGTGAACAGTGACTACCATAGGTAGCAGAGAGTCTCTATGAAAAGTCTAAAGTGCCTTCTTAAATATAAATGGAATGGTAAACTAGTATGATTCTTCTGGGCCATACATCACAAGTAGGGGGTGGGCAATTTTTTGTATTGTATTCTGAAGCAAACATATTCATCCACCTACAATGAGTGAAAATAAACTGCATCTGAAATTACACTACTGCACATGCAGTTCTTAATGTTTGTCTCAATGGCACTGGGTAAAAAAAAAAAAAAAAGGTGTCCATCTGTCTGATAAATAATACCATGATGCCTACACAGGATGCCAAAAGCGTTGCTTTCCACAGGGACCCCATCCAGTAAATACAGAGCTTTCACTCAAGAGTGAACTCTCTTGACTTTCTGGACAATATAATAGCCCCTACAGACGACACCAGTAGGATAAGTGACAAAAACCTCCTTGACTTGCTTCTGCCAGAAACAGAATGACTGTATTCTCTGCTAAAAGTGACCGAATACCATCACTCAGGCTTCACTCTTGATTGGTTGCCAAGACCAAGGGGTTTTTCTCACTCCTGCTTATTACAGCAAGAATTCGGATTACCTGGTTTCCTTCTTGAATTACCCGGATTGCACACCAATCTGCACAGAACTGGCAATTTCTGACTACTCTCGGCATACTTAGGATTGTTATGACTTCACCAATGGTGATTGTCCCTTGGCAGCCTCAGAAGAGGAGCTTGGTCTGCCTCCGAAAAGGCAGGCCAAGCGCCTCTTCTGATGCATCTAAACGATATGGTACACCTTTTCTTCGAGCTGACCTCTGAAACACTTTACTCCTACACGAAAATCCAAAAAGCTATCACCTTCTTCCACCTGATCTCCAAGATCAGATGTTCCAAAGTGTGTGCGTTAGCAGCGGCAGCTCCATTAGGGCGGAGGAACTTCACCCTCACCACTACCAGTAAATAAAACAATTATAAAACTGGTTTTAAACCTGTTTTATCATCGTTTTATTTTACTCGCCTGGACCCGACCCCAGGACTCTGACGAGTCTTGGGGCGGGTCCATGAGATGAAACTGCTGGTGGGGAGTGTGGTGGGCACTCCCTTTACTGCGCAGGAGGTGTTTGGCCAGACGTTTCATGCACAGTGAAGGTCTCTCCAGCCTCAGCTGCATTGCTAGGGCTGAAGAGAGCAGGCTCCGGCTCCCAGTCTGCCTCAGAGTGAAAGTTGCTGACACTCAGGTCAATCATGAAGGTGCTCTCATGCGACAGCAGCTTCAGGATTGGCCCCAGGGCAGGCTGGGAGCCTGTGACTAGAGCCAGAAGCAGGAAGAGCAGATGTGCGGGAGACGGCAGGAGCGTTAAGGTAAGTTTATTTTAATGTTATTTTTTTTTTCCCCAAACCCTCTCCACCTCCCTCCTCCAACACGACCCGCCGCCCTCACTTTGGCAGGGGATGGGCTGCTACAGGTGTGCGTGGTTACTAAAGAAGCTGCTGTTTAGACTCAAACTCTCACCATGTTGAAAGGAATATCAGCAGGGGTTATCTTTGTTTCTTCGTGGTCTAAATTAATTCTAAATAATCAGATCACACGCCTTCGCCTCCACAGACTACATCCTCCTTGGAGACCTGAACTTCCACCTCGAGAACGCCAACGACAGCAACTCCACAACAACGTTGATCGACAGCCTCACCAACCTTGGACTCAAACAACTCGTCACAACACCCACCCACTCCGCCGGTCACCCGCTCACCCGCTCAACCCCATCTTCTCCGCCAGCGACCACGGCACCTTCAGTCTTATAACGAACTCCACTGGACAGACCACCACTGCATCCATTTCTCCTTTGAGAAGCACAGCCCACACAATCAACCACAATGTATCCCACACCACAGTTGGAAAAAAAGTCACCAAAGACCAGCTCACCACCACACTCGCCCAAGACCCTCCACCTGAGCCCTCAGGTACCAAAGCAGCTTTCAGCAATTTCAGACAATGAATCGGCGACTGCGCCAACACCCTCACCTAAAACCCTCCAACAGGCGCACTGACACAAGAGCCATCTGGTTCAACGCCGACCTCCAAAACTCCAAGTACACCTGCAGAAAACTCGAGAAACATTGGCGCAATGACCAAACACCAGACAACCATGCAGCCCTCCTGAACGCCAGACGCAAACACCACCAACTCATCCGATCCACCAAAAGAACCTCCTTCAAAGAACGCATCAATGACAACGCACACAACAGCAAAGAGCTCTTCAACATCGTGAAAGTTCTCGCCACCCCAGCTCCTGCTCCAATGACATGCCACCATCACAACAACTCTTCGACTCCCTGGCTACCTTCTTCCACCACAAGATCGCAGACATCCACAAGAGCTTCAACACCCAGACACCGACGACAGACGTCATCACCCCCGACTCTACACCCACCAAGCACATTGACCCTCTACTCTCCTGGCACAATGTCAACGATGAAGAAACTATCAAAATCATGAACATCATCCACTCCGGCTCACCTGCCGACCCCTGCCCCCACCACATCTTCAACAAGGCAAGCCCCATCATCGCACCCCAACTCAGAAAGATCATCAACAACTCCTTTGAGACCGCCACCTTCCCAGAAAGCTGGAAACACGCCAAGATTAACACCCTTCTCAAGAAACCAGAGGTAGACCCAAAGGACCTCAAGAACTTCTGACCCATCTCCCCGATCCCGTTTTCCGCAAAAGTCATTGAGAAAACCGCCAACAGACAACTGACCCACTTCCTGGAGGAGAACAACATCCTGTGTAGTTGTGCCTGTGCCTCCCCTGGAATACAGCCAAGGGTCCTATTGCAGAGTGTTCCTGACGTTATCTGGAAAATTGTATCTGGTCATCGACCTAGTGTCAATATTTTTGTTTGTACTGGTCATTTCAAGATGCTACAGAGCACTCTGCTGTTGATTGACCCCGGAGAGCTCGGGGCACTTCCTGACCTCAGGATGAATGCTTTCATTTCTCAACAACATCACATCATCAGAGGCTCCTTTGCATTTGCACGCCTCAAGGGACACACTGACAGCTTCTATTGCCCCTCTTCACTCAAATGTCTTTGCCTCAGGTATAGACACACAAGTGCTAGCTCCCTGTTAAGGTAAACTCTGCAACAGATACATAGCTGTCCATTTGCGCCTGGGCAAACAGTCATTTCAGACTCTTTCCAAAGAACAGGTTTGTAGGGACACAAGCGGTCTGCCAGATATTGAGGAACCACAGATTCCTCTTGACAAGTTACATCTAGTACCAACTCAGGAATTGGAGTACATTGCGTCCTACTTTAAGAGTTGCAAGGAGAAAATGCTGCTTTCTCAATTGTGGGGATTTGTCAAATTCTGTTTGGAGGTCCACTGAAAAGACAACCGCTACTGGGTCCCAACCGAGGTGTAGAAGATCACTTACCACTGTTGTACTGAGGTCGAACCTACGATGGGTCTGCAAACTGAGCCAAGTACACCCTTTCCACATTTAGCTTTAAGTTTAGTGAGGGCAACATCTCAGAGAGGTAGTTGTGAAGTAAAGAATTGGACCATACACAATCACAAAACATATGGTATTTTGTAATGCTCAGACCAATGCTTCTCTTTTCAGTCAAAAAGAACTTAATACATTACACATTAGAGTAAGCAACTCTACAAGGATTTACAACAGAAGGAAACCATGATAGTAATCACCATTAAAGCTGAAGTGCGGCAGAGCATCTTGCTAGCAGTCTATGACCCCAGGGGTTAGTGCATAGCCAATCACTATTCAGTTCTTTTACGGTGATAGTAATGTTCGATAAATTGTCCCACTAAACTGGACAGCTAAACAGTCACTGTCAATGATTTCGAGGTGTATGGAGTTACCAGACGTGGTGTGCACTCAAAGTGATTCGCCAGAAAAATGAAAATACTCACCCACCCTCCACTTTAAACAATTTCCCAAATAGTAGTGAGCAAGTAAGTGATGCAAGTGAACCCTGTACTCATTTTGGCATGCCATGCTTCCTTTCTTCCTTAGGTACAATCTTATTTGTTTCTCTCTTTTTCTACCGGTCTATCCCTCCATCCTACTTTCCATCTATCCTCCCCCATACTTCTGTCTTTCCCTTCCTTCAGTCTCGCCATCATACCATTCAACCATCATCCATAATTCCTTCCTGGGAAGAGTTGATGGCAGCCGTTTGAGCGAGAAACTCCGAACCAGCCCAAACACAATCCTGGTTTAACTGGACTGTTGGCGGTGCAGTTACGGTGCCGCCCGGCCCGCACCTTACATTGTATCTCACACTTGCACGCACCGGAGGGACGGTCAAGCCTACGGCCCTGAGGCACAGGAGGGTGCCATTCCACCTTCGCGCTCAGGGGGAGGAGGAGCTGCAAAAGTTGGGAGTTATTGAGAAAGTGTCAGGCCCCACCCCGTGAGTTGTCGCCTTTGGTTGTTGCCCTGAAGCCGTAGCAGCCGGGTGCTATCCGACTCTGCATTGACATGCGCCTTCCGAACAAAGCCATGAAGTGGAAGCGCCATCTTACACCCACCATGGATGACATTGTGGCCGACCTCAACTGGGCCAAGTGGTTAACAAAGCTCGACCTCAACACCGGCTACCACCAGCTAGAGCTTCATCTCGACAGCAGGAACATCACGACTTTCTCCACCCATGTGGGGCTCGGTCGATACAAGCGATTGAGCTTCTGGGTGTCCTCTGTGACGGAGGTGTTTCAGAACGCAATAAGGGAGACACTCACGGGGTTGCAAGGCATCCTCAATTTGAGTGATGATATCCCCGTGTTCTCGAAGACACAAGAAGAGCACCATGTACACCTCAGGGACACCCTTTGACGGCTGGCGGAAAGTGGACTCACCCTTCACCGAGCTAAGTGCCCATTCTACCAAGAGTCAGTGGAGTTCTTCGGTTACATCTTTTCCAGAGATGGCCTACAGTTTGATCCGAAGAAGGCCACGGCCATAAGCGCTGCCCCGAGACCTACGTTACCCACAGAAGTCCGTAGATTTCTCTGCATGGCCAAGTATTGCAGACGTTTCATTCCCAATCTGGCGTCCCTCTCAGAGCCTCTATGCAACCTTACGAAGTCAGGTCAGCAATGGGTATTGACCGCGAAGGATGAAATGGCATTCCAGGCAGTAAAGGAGGCCCTCATTGACGACAAAGTCATGGTGTACTTTCGACCCAACAGCGGCACAGAGGTGGTGGTTGATGCTGGCCCTGTGGGGTTAGGTGCAGTTCTCATGCAGGAAAGGGAAGCGAAGGAGTGGGTCCCAACTGCGTATGCTAGCAGAGCGCTGACAGGAACAGAGATGCGGTATGCACAGATAGAACGTGAAAGCCTAGCCATCAAATGGGCATGCCAGCATTTTCATTTCTCTCTCTATGGACAGGAATTTCATGTAGTCACCGACCATAAGCCTCTCGTTCCACTCTTCGCAGGCACGTCCAGGTTGGCTCCCCCAAGGATCGAGAGATGGGCAGTTCAACTGCAAGCCTACTGCTTTGATGTGATCTTTCGACCAGGGATCAATAACCCGGCTGACTTTCTGTCGTGTCACCCTGGCACATCTGCTCCGCCGGGGCACCTGGCTGATGAAGTCAACATGGAGAAATTTGTTCGAATGATCTCTCAAGAAGCCCGCCCGAATGCTCTCACGCTTGAGGAAATCGGGAGAGCCACTGAGTCTGATGAATGTCTGATCAAGGTCAAAGTAACACTGGTGGACCGGAGCTAGCATCACTTTCTCGATGGAGTCAGTGCCTTGACAGACCAGGAAAGCCTACTCCATCAACAGCTTTGGAGAGCCTGTAGCGAGCTCAATGAAGGTTTTCATGGGGTTGTTCTATGCGGCACCACCCTTGTGATCCCCAGGAGCCTTCAACAGAGAGGGATTGGCCTGGCGCATCAAAGACACCAAGGGATAGCTAAAACCAAAGCCCATCTCAGAAGTAAGGTATGGTTTCCTGGCATGGACACCATGGACGAGGAAGCCATCCGCACATGCCACTCGTGCAACATCCCTGGAAGAGACCCCGCACCACAGCCGGTCATCACCGAAGCACCATGTCCGGAACCATGGACACAAGTTAGCATTGTCTTTGGGTCGTTCCCTACAGGCAGAGCACCCTGGTCCTCATTGATTCCCACTCAAAATTCCCATTGGTGAAAGTAGTGTCAGCAACGGTTTTTTACCAGGTCAAGGTTGGGCTTGACTGGGTCTTTGCAATGATGGTGCTTCCGCAAGAAATCAAGTCCACCCTTCCAAGGGAGAGAGTTCCAGGAGTACCTGTCATCCCGCGCCATTCGACATCGTAAGATCATGTCACAGTGGCCGCAGACAAATGGAGAGGTTGAACGCTTCATGCGGACTCTGAACAGGGCTCTCAGGATTGGCATTGAAAAGGGCAATGATGCCGAGCACTGCCTCCAGAAATTCTTAAGTGCATACCGTCAGGCACCTCACTGTAAAACACACTGGGCTCCAACGCACCTGTTGTTCCGGAAAGTGCCACCGGCTGACCCATCCTGGAACCCACCTGAGCTGGATTAAGATGCTACACAAGCCAGAAGAAGGAGTACCAATGACAGGGCAAGCCAAGCACGCCGGGCACAAGCGGTGAACATTCAAGTTGGAGACCGTGTTATTATCAAGGACTGATACCCGGGATGGAAGTATGGCGCCCGGTACGAGCGGGAGGTGTGGGAGGTCATCAACGTGCAAGGAACCATGGTGTCAGCCATGCACAGAACTCGAGTGGTCACCAGAAACGTGTCTTGGTTTAAGAAAGTGGGGGTCAGTGTCACACAACAGGTGAGGAGATGCAAATCGAAGAAGGGGGTGAAGAAATTATACCACTGAGCACTCCGCGAAGCATCCAGTCAACGGCGTCACAACATCCAGAAGGAGAATCACCGGCTGGTGAAGATCAGATAAACCCGAGTGCAAATCCCTCGTCAGGAGGAGAAGACAACTCCCGGAGCCAGAGGTATGGTCTTCGTCCGAGTCCTGCCCCCAGCCAAAGACTAAGAGACTTTGCGTGCCGTGTGCACAAGAAATAAAAGTGCAATATTAAGAGACCTTAGTATCTAAAAGAATAGAGGGACGTAGTGACGGTGCTGCCCGGACCACACCTTACATTGTATCCCATACATGCACGCAACCGGAGGGCGGGCTCGCCCGAAGGCATAAACAAATGAGCACAAGAGCGCTCGGGGTCTTTTGGCTCACACTTAACCCACTGTATGTGTGTCAGTTATTTGTGCTGCGTACTCACGCCAGAGGCCTAGCCTCAGGGCAGCAAGTGTCCGGCCAGGCCCGAACAAGACAGGCAGGTACCTGACAACGCCGTGTCCCCCTGCTGAGCAGAGAAACTTGCAGGGCAACGACGTAGCAGTACTACGGCACAGCGGAGGAAAGGCGGCCCAGTGGAGTGACGCGCGTGGAAAGCAGCGGGCTCGTGTTGATGACATGCCAGGCCTCACTGCAGTAGAAGCGCAGAACTGAGAGGCGGCATCTGACAGCTCTGCGAATGTGAGTGAGCGGCAGCGGAGCAAAGAAGGAGAACACTGAGGGCAAGGTGGAGGCCATTCGACCCACAGAGCGCTTCAGCTGCTGGTTCGGCTGCAAGTAATGCAGCATGGCAGACCTGGGACAGCAGGGCCCAAAGATCAATAGCCTGCCTGGCGCGCAGGCCGAACTGACCGCAACACGGCAGGGTAGGAGAGAGAGACTGACTGTGACTGGATCAGACCGGGAGCACACGGAGGTGAGCTGCACAAACACAAACACGAAAGGCTCCCCCCGCAACTTTGTGAAAGCGAAGGGCAGGCGAACAAAACAGACTTAGGCAGCCCTCCACATAGACTAGAAGTCCAGCAGGAAAATACAAGACACAACCAGAGCCTTGCTGGGAGTCTAACACAGACCACTAAAGTGGCCATGTGAAATGGGGGGGGATTGAGTTCTGGAACAACAAGGCCTGCGGCTGGAGGACCTGAGGGTCAGGTAGGCCTGTTGGACCAAGCAGTGGAGCAGGGCGGAAACCGGCCCACAAAGTGGAAGTTAAGAGGTGAGAAGCACCTGTCTGGTCCCTTTCCCCCTCCAAATACCCAAAACACGACAGATCATGGATTGCATTTGTGGCCACCCTTTGGCGATACTGAGGCCATTACCAGCTCCGCTCTGCTCATTCATTCGGAGGCGTTCCTCGCCCTACAGATTATAGTGACATCAAGTAAACAACGGTAAGCCCTCCCGTGGGTGGTTAATCATTAAGACAGAGAGCCACAAACGGAGCCGTTTAAAACCACAAACCGTTATCACGCGCTCCGCGCATTTGCAGGCAAGCACGCCCCACAGATGACACTGTACATAAGGACATTTTTTTGCTTCCATTTCGAAAAGGAACACATTAATAAATCGGAAGAGTGATATTTACTGAACGAGCTCACCCTGTTCGTAGAGGCAATATTGCCCGAGAGAGCATCATTGACCAGTTAACACTTGCATTACCCAAACGTGACCGTTCACCTCCATCTTCACAACTTTATACACAAATTAATTGGTGGTAATTTCCTGACGAAGGCACTTTCCAGTGCCGAAACGACCGTCGAAGACACCATCTCCACCACTTACAATTGTTGATTCTGTAATATTTTTCGAAGAATTTATAATATGTATTCTAAAAGTGATTGAGGATGATTTTAAAAGTAGAATTGTATTTGTTTAAATAATTAAAACCTATTGTTTTTAACCTCTGTTACTCCTTGAACTCATTTCCCACATTGCATATGTTGTAAATGACCTGGAAATGTTATTTTTCTATTATTTTTCTACTGCACAAACACAAACACACGAAAGGCTCCCCCCAAAACTTTGTGAAAGCAAAGGGCAGTGTCATGCCCAGGACAGGGACACTTGGACCCTGGGCAGAAGGGCAGAGACCAAGGGACACCGGACACCGTTTCCGGTCCAGGGAGGGCACAGGAAGGGACAGGGCATTCAGAGGAGGACCTCGAGGCGAGAGATCAGGGGACACAGCATCTGCAGTGATAACATAATAAAGAGTACCTTGTACCAGCATTGTGTCCTGCGTGTTCCTGGGATCACACCGAAACGACAACTGGCGACGAAGCGGTGCATCCAGGACAAAAATGAAGAGCTGCCGAGCGTCGACATCGTGACCAAGCGACGAGATCAACAAGACCAGGAGCCCACCCTGTCTCGTGTTGCGCAAGTGAAAAAAAACGGTGCGGGAGCCCACCCCGACGATTGCGGGAAGAGAAAGAAGCATCCGACATCGCGGACGGTAAGAACCCATTGAAGCGAGCAACAGCGCGAATAGAATAAACTTGAGCGCGTCATCTCACGAGAAGAGCGGCGGCCATCTTAAAGCCAGGCGCGAGGACCAATCAAAGAAGAAAAGTCGAGCGGCCATTTTGTTAAGTCAGGCAACGATTGGATTGGTCGTGAAGTCTCGCGAGACTTTGGCGGCCATTTTGGAGTCAGGCGACTCGACGAATAAGAAGAAAGAACAGCGCGGCGGCCATTTTAAGGTCAGGAAACAACCGGGAAAAGAGCAGAAGAGTGCCAGCAGCAGCAAAAAAAAAAGCACTGGCAAAAGCAAAGACACAGCTCAAAGAGATACCAAAGAAATAAAAGAGTGCCAGAAGATACCAAAGAGATACCAAAGAAACAAAAGAGTGCCAGAAGACACCAAAGAAACAAAAGAGTGCCAGAAAGAAAAGAAAGCACCAGAAGCAACAAAGCACCAGCAAAGGCAAAAGAAAAGAAATAGCAAAAGAGTGCCAGCAAAAGCAGAAAAGAAGACAGAAAAGCACAAGCAAAGAAAGGATGGCAGATCCTAAACCAGAAAGACAAAGTGCACAATATAGAAGACCAGTCCCATTCAATTTATCTGAGCCACAAGTAGGAATTCAATGGTAAAAATGGATCAGACGTTTCGAGAGATACATGGAAGCGACTGATGTGACGGACGCAAAACAGCTGGGTTTATTCCTAAACTTTGTAGGTGATGATCTTGAAGACGAAACTGCCACCTATGACAAACTAAAAAAGTGCCTAACAGACAAGTTTGATCCGCAGAGAAATGTCGAGCGTTACACCTTCGCAATCGCGTTTCAACAACCGGATGAAACGCTAGATGACTTTGCAACAAGACTGAGAAAGCTCTTAACACACTATGAGTTCGATAATTCGACAATGAACAAGCAATCAGACTGCATATCATTGAGGGCTGCCGTGACACGACGTTCCGTGCAAGGATTTTAAAGGAACCAACATCATTAGAAAATATCTTTTCACTGGCAAGAGCAGAGGCAAGAGCGACAGCACACGCAAAGGATATGGAGCGAGGAAAAGATAAACGAGTGGAACAAGCACACCGCATGACAAATAACAATCGCGCAGGCGGCTGGAAAAAAGACAGAAATGAACAGACAGCAAAGAAACAACCTGAAGGAACATGCTACAGGTGTGGACTTGAATTTCTACATCAAGGCCCATGCCCAGCATTTGGCCAGACATGCAGGAAATGCAATGGGAGAAAGCAGTATGCCAGTGTGTGTCAAGGAATGCATTTCAGGAACGACAGAGGAAGAACAGGAAGACCACGGGTGTCGATAAGCAGGCACGTCAGACATGTTGAAACAGGAACAAGGAGCTCATCACTAGAGTCAAGTGAAGAGGAGGAAGAGGAAAAGACTGAACGACTCTATCTTATGTCAGATGTCACTACAGAATCAACTAATGAGGATGAAAAAGAAGAAAGAATATGCCTGTTAGACAAGAGTAAAATAAAAAAGACAGAGTCTGTGACCATAGGTGTAGGGCCACACAAAACAAAGTTTGTCCTGGACAGCGTTGCGACATGCAATATCATGTGTGTGTCGGAATACGAAAAGATGAAGATAAAACCAACGTTGAGGCCGTCCCGAGTGGAAGTCTTCACCTTGGGGTCCCGGAAACCAGTGACAAACCTGGGGAAATTTACAGAAGAATTGACATACAAAGACCAAAAGACAAAAGAGGAAATTCATGTGCTGAAAGGTGACATCCCAGCACCATGCCTACTGAGCAACATCACGGCTCAGATGATGGGTCTCATGGCCATGACTTACAACATGTCAGAGAAAAGAAGCATCCTGAAGGAATACCCCCAAGCTACTGCAGGGACTAGGAAAACTGAAAGGGCGGCAAATAGCACTACACATTGACGAAACGGTCAGGCCAATAGCGCAACACCACCGGAGAGTGCCAATACACCTGCATCCGCAAGTAGAGGAAGAACTTATAGCACTTCTCAAGCAAGACATCATAGAACCAGCAGAAGGACCAACACCGTAGGTGTCACCAATCGTGGACGTACCAAAGAAGGACACGTCAAAGATAAGAATATGTGTCGCCATGAGGATACCAAACAAGGCAATTGAACGTGAGAGGCATCCCGGACCACATCTTGATGATATGATCAGCTGCCTAACAGGCACAGGACGTTTCTCCAAGCTAGACTTATGCAAGGGATACCACCAGCTAGAACTAGATCCTCAGTCAAGGTACATCACGACGTTTTCCACACACCTAGGTCTCTTCAGTTATAAACGCTTGAGTTTTGGAATATCGTCCGCTGTGGAGATATTTCAGGAAACCATACGACAGATAATAAGACCAGTGAAAAATAGTTTAAACTACAGCGATGACATTTTAGTCTTTGGAAAATCGGACGAGGAACATGACAAAGCATTGAGAGATGTATGCTCTCACCTAGAGCAGGCGGGTCTGACACTAAATGAAGACAAATGTGAGCTGGAACTGGACGAATTAGTGTTCTTTGGCCACATCTTCTCCAAGAAAGGAATGCGGCCAGATCGCAACAAAGTAAGGACACTGGAAAAAGTGAATGAACCAAGAGACGTGGCAGAAGTCAGGTCATTCCTCGGCCTTGCCAGCTACTGTGCAAGATACATTAAAGACTTTGCCACTGTAAGCGCACCACTGAGGGAATTGACGAAACAGGGACAAAGCTTCACATGAACTGAAGCTTCCAGTAAAGCCTTTAAAGAGATCAGACATGCTGTGACGGCAGTAGACCACCCAGCCTATTTTGATCCAAGGCTGTGCACTGAACTGACTGTAGATGCAAGTCCAGTAGGACTAGGAGCAATACTGACACAACACCAAAAAGGAAAAGACTCCCCAAGACACGTAGTAGCATACAGAAGCAAAAGTCTAACGGACGTGGAAAAAGGATACTCCCAGCCGGAAAAAGAGAGTCTGGCGGTAGTGTGGGCATGTGAACACTATCACATGTTCATCTACGGGAAACCGTTCACAATAATAACAGATCACCAAGCACTGATAACAATATACGGAAATCCAAACGCAAAAATACCACCCAGGATAGAGAGGTGGGGGATAAGGCTAATGGACTACAACTTCAAGAAAATACACAAACCAGGGAAGGAACACAATCCGGCTGACTATGTATCAAGGCACCCCCTGCCAAAAGCATCCCAAGCGACAACTATGGCAGAGGAATATCTAAACTCTGCACTCAAACACAACACACCATCAACCATAACAATGGAAGAGCTAGAACAGGAGACAAAGCAAGACCTCACCATGCAAACGATAATGAAAGTGACAAAGCAACAAAGGTGGAGGCACGTAAACAACAACAGCAGCTGGGAAGAAGGGGTAATAAAAGAAGAGCTGTTGGCGTTCAAAAAGATCAGGGAAGAACTATCAGAAAGCGAGAACGGAATAATGATGAGGCACCCGGATAGTAATGCCCCGAACGCTGAGGAGAAGGACAGTAGAACTAGCACATGAGTCACATCGAGGGATTGTAGCAACAAAAAAAATGCTGCGAGAAAAAGTATGGTTCCCGGGACTAGACAACATGGTAGAAGAGACTGTGATGCACTGCCACATCTGCCAAATAACAGGGACCCCATCAAAGCCGGAGCCACTGCAAATGTCCACACTTCCAAAGGCACTGTGGACAGAACTGGCAGCTGATTTCTATGGGCCTCTGGAGACAGGAAATTACCTGTTGGTGATAATAGATGAGTTCTCCAGGTTCCCAATAGTGAGACAAGTAGCATCGACATCAGCAACCGCAACTTTGCCAGTCCTGGATGACATATATAGCTGTAAGAGATAAAGAAGCGAAAACAAAAATTAAGGGGTATGCTGATCGGAGGAGACATGCGACAGACGCCAAACTAAAAGAAGGGGACACCGTGGTAGTCCGGCAAAGGCAATCACGGAAATCAGACAGTACATTCTCACGGGACCCATTGACGGTGACAGAAGTGAAGGGGCCAATGATAACTGCGTCAGCAGGACAATATCACATCACCCGAAACAGCTCGCACTTCAGGGAACTGAAAACAAAAGAAGATGAGCTGCAGACACATGGGCTGAAAGAAGACACCGAAGAGGAAGCAGCCCAAGAAGAGAATGCAAGAAGACCAAAAGACTGATTGAAGAGATGTAAGGAGACGGAGGCCTGCGGAGACTTTCTTTTTACACACACACACACACACACACACACACACACACACACACACACACACACACACACGCACACACGCACACACACGCACACACACACACACACACACACACACCCCCCCCCCCCCCCCCCCCCAGGCCGCCTCAGGTGAAATGTTTGTTTTGCAACAACAAGGAGGGAGATGTGACAGGGACACTAGGACCCTGGGCAGAAGGGCAGAGGCCAAGGGACACCGGACACCGTTTCCGGTCCAGGGGAGGGCACAGGAAGGGACAGGGCATTCAGAGGAGGACCTCGAGGCGAGAGGTCAGGGGACACAGCATCTGCAGTGATAACATAATAAAGAGTACCTTGTACCAGCATTGTGTTCTGCGTGTTCCTGGGATCACACCGACACGACAGGCAGGCGAACAAAACAAACTCAGGCAGCTCTCCACATAGACTAGAAGTCCAGCAGGAAAATACAAGACACAACCAGAGCCTCGCTGGGAGTCTAACACAGACCACTAAAGCGGCCATGTGGAATTGAACTCCCTGACGTGAGGGGGGTCAGAGTCCTGGAACAACAAGGCCTGCGGCTGGAGGGCCAGAGGGAGAGGTAGGCCTGTCGGACCAAAACGCAGCAGTGGAGCAGGGCGGAAACCAGCCCACAAAGTGGAAGTTAAGAGGTGAGAAGCACCTGTCTGGTCCCTTCCCCCTCCAAATACTCAAAACATGACAGATCATGGATTGCATTTGTGGCCACCCCTACACAACGCACGGCCTACATTGAGTACGAGGCACAAGCTGGACCCTGGGGGGGGCCCAGCTGGTGAGGGCGCAACCTTACCACGGGCAAGCGAGGAAAGAGCTGGAAGCTTGGAAGGACCAAAAACACTGTAGTTGCGGTTGAGAGGGGTGCCAGTGCTCCCCGGAAACTGTGGAGGCCAAGAATTAAGTATCATGGGGAAACCCCGGACCAAACAGGAAAATGTGCACCCGGAGGAACGGGAGACATAACAGGCACCTAATGATAAAGGAACAGAAGAACTAGGGGCCACAAACCAGTCGCTGCATGTGCATCTAGATAAAATACTTGCCACCATAGTAGACACAAAAGCAAAGTCGAACATCACAAGTGGACAGAATGGAAGAAGTCGAACAGAAAATGCAAATACTACAACATTGGAAAGCTCACAATAACCCCTGAATAGAACCATGGGAGAATAGTGTTGACACATGGGCCAAGGCCGAACAGAGAGTACTACAGAAGGAACATGCACAAGGGACTCGTATATGCCCTCTAGCGGACCTATGGACGGAGGTGCTGAGAGAATGGGAAGCATGACATGAACCCGATAGCGAAGAAGGGTGGGAAGGGGTGGGAGAGCACCAGGAGAATAGATCTGGCTCAATAACACCTGTCGGACGGCAGTAATAAAGCAAGATGGAGCGAGGGAGCCACCACTGGGTCGGGATCCGAATGATGATGTGAGCCCCCTCCCTCCCCCCCGCACAACAATCAGACTATTTTAGAGCACTGAATACCACGCCAGACAATTACCACACCTCTGGAGACACTCACACGAGACAGCTCCAGTGCCGGGAAGACACCAGGAGACACACCACCAACATGTTTTTTTCCGCAGGTTTGTTATGCAGGCACAGTGCGTCCATTGGGGCGTAGCCCCACTAAACCACATGGACGCACCGTCAAACACGCTAAATAATTGGCAATGCTCCTCACGTCTCATGGTCTCGCTGAAAAATATTATAAGCGCCGCTACCGGGACACGCCCGACTCAATCCGGAGTGCGCTAGGGGATGGGGCTGGGCTGGGCTGCTGCAGCTTGAGTGACAGTCCAGACTCAGCTGCAGCAGTAGTGCGCATGTGCATTTTTGGGCTATGACCAGCCCGAACATGCGCGCACACCTTCCCCTTAAGAGGGACCCAAGGGTGCTGCTTCATACAGCAGCCAGGGCCGCAGCCCCCGGGTCTGATATGGGCGGAGAGTAAATGTGCCCCCCTAGCCAATCCTGGCGCTGCATGCATCGCCAGGATTGGCTGGTCCACCGCGCAGAAGGGCAGGCAATCCATTATTGGGTGCCGCGCGTGGGTGGTGGCACTCCCGCAGCCGCACTTTGTATGGCTAATCGCTGTGTGACTTCATGTGAAGCCCCGGCGCACACACTAGACCTCGTGCTGGACTGGTGTACTAGAGACTAGTACTGCTGTCATCTGCTGCACATAACTGGCGGTCTGTGTCTGGCTGCTCTAACTGGACACTGGACAGTGTGCTAGTGGCTCACCTGCCTGCTGCTCGTCGTGTGTCGTCGTGTGTCAGACTTGTACAGTACACACGTTAGATACTAGATCCTGAGAAAACTGAAAAGTAAGAGTCGGAAATTCGCAATTGCAATTATTATGTCAAACATTACATTGCTAGTTGGAACGGCGCGCTCCAATAAGTTTGCGCGCGCGCATAACACTGCATAAATGAAAAAATAAAAATTGTAAAGGAGTCATTTACTCCTTTACAATTTTTATATTTTAATTTATGCAGTGTTATGTGCGGCATGCGCGCAAATTTATTGGAGCGAGCCGTTAAATGAGCACCAATTATTACCACCACCTTGAAGGCCTTAAGGCCTTCTACTCCCACAGAGGTGAGGAGGCATCTTCGAGTTCCCGGAGAAGCATGTGAGAGTCAACTCAGAACTCAATACAACTTGCATGGAGTTCTGAGTTGACACTCACATACTTCTTATGCAACTGCAAGTGTGACACACATACTTGAAGGACGAAGTGACGTATGAACGATGGAGCTCTGGAATAGGCTGCGTCCTGCAGGTCTGTACTCAGATCGATGCCCCCGCAGCATAGCATGCTTTTCTCAGCGCGTGGAAAAGAAATCAGCGACATCTCAGCTTGCACACCACTTATTATGCTGTTAAATATTTTGGTAGTATTAGTCTTTTGGGTATGCGTTTTTCTGTTCTTTTGAGCCGAGTTAGAGCTTACATAGTTCTGAGATAAGGTTCTTATCCGCTGCAGGCCACAAGTGATTGTGACCTGATAGCTGCCTTCCTCGAAATTTGGAGCAACCCCAGTGTCTCACTTCACTGTGACAAAATAGTTTGATTTTGGGAAGCTGGAATGCTTGACATTTTGACACTTTTTCCATTCCTAGACAGACTAATCACAGTTGCAGTGATTGGTAATACCACAGGACATTCAAAATCCCTATAACTCCTCCTTTGGGTGCCTCGACATTTGCTTAAGTTCAATCGAGTGGCTTCTACCTCACCAGGCAACCTCATCAACTGTCTTTTTAGCTGTTTACATTTTTAGCAGGAATAATCAGTGGTACAGCTTCAAATCTCTCTCTCTCCCTCCCTCTCCCTCTCTCTCCCTGACTCCCTCCCTCCCTCCCCTCCCCAGTAACCAGTAACTTTACTGCCCTAATTGGCCCAAACCACATATACTTTTTTAAGTGCCCGCTCTGTAACTATCATTGGCTAATTGGAGAGCTGTTATTGAGATGCCCCGCCTTTTGGTTTGTTGGTCCAATCGAGACAGCCTAATATGTGATGGCTTTGAATAACCATTTTTGGGGGAACCTCTGTGCATAGTCTTGAACTATTTCCTTCAGGTGAACAGAGGCAGTACCTCGAATTATACTATAATTATCTTGAATCCGACTGTGGCCTTATATCCATCTATATTCTTACATGAAGGAGTAAGCAATCACCTGGAGTTTAACATTGAGGGAAGAGGATGTAGCCTTACAGCCAGAGCAGTTTACTGCGAAGCTGGGGAACCGGTTTCGAGTCTTGGCAACGACGCTCAACATCCTGTGATTCTGAGCAAATCATTTAATCTCCCCGTGCCTAACAAAAATAAATGTGTCCATCTGTAACAAAACTGGTGCTCATGTAAATCGCTCGGATACCCGACGTCTCGGGTCTAGTTCGCGCAATATAAAACAAAAAATAAAAAAATCAGTTGTTGGCCTATATATGGGGGTGCGTTGGCAGTCTGGCAGAGCTAGCCTATGTTTGTGGTCCCAGTAGTGAAATAGCAGCAGGCATCGGGGTGCATTGGCAGACAGATATCTTGGTTTCTGCAATGCTAATCGATGCAGGGGCTGCTGCTGGCCTAGACCCAGGTGTCCTGGCGGAGGCAGAGTGTGTGAGTTCTCAGCATTGGAATAGCAAGGGGTGCTGCAGCCCTGTAGTGGGGTGCACTGACAGAGATGTGCCTGATATCTCAGTACTGGAATAGCAGTTGATGATGCAAGCCTGCAGTGGGGTGCTTTAGCAGAATTTGGGGTGACTGACGTCCCAGATTTGCACAGTAACTGCCAGTTGGAGAGGGCACATTAATGACAGTGTAGTACAACTTCACGTTCTCAACAGCCCTCTCCTCGGGGACCTAAGGGCAATTCTTTAAAGGGATGCGTGTGCTCCCTCGGCCCATTCACACAGCAGGATTAAAAGAGGGGTGAATCCGGGTCACAGGACCCCATCCACCAAGGCAAAGCCTGGCCCTTGCACTCATCACACCAATGGAGAGAATGTGCTTCATTGGATGGTTGTAAGAAGTTTGCACAATTCCATATATCCACTTTTTTTTTATTCCCAATGGAGGAATGTAAATCATTTCCATCACAGGCCCATGGACGCCTCCCCACCAACTTCTGCTCCCCATCGTAAGTTATCCATTCTTTTTTTTGTCATTTCCTTTCTGATACTTGTAGTATACCTTTCGCATTACAAACACAGGACTACAGCTCCCAGAATTCAAAGAAACTGGGATGCATGTGTGCTGTTAGATAACTTAAAATTTCAGTTATCTTCTTTTGGTTAGTCAAGACTTTTTTAATGGGAAAAAATGTGGCAGCCCCTAAAATGCAGGCCTTTTTTGTCTTTCTTATATATGTTATATAATCTCAATAAATCTCAAGAATAACTGTTTGAAATAAAAAAAATATAGTCACCCTAGCAGGTAAGGTAAGGTAAAATCCTACAGGCCTGTATGTTGGTCGCAGTACTGGAAAAACAGGGTCTATGCAGGTCCAGACCGAGGTGCACTGACAGAGCTGTGCTTGAGGTACCGATGCTCGATTAGCAGGGGCACTTCTGTCCTGCATGAGGGAGCTTGTCAGCCTCTAAATCCGGATGTGCTGCTGTTCTAGATTGAGGTTTAAATAATGAAGGGGAATGATTCTGTTGAGAAGGAAGTAGGCTGGTACCAATAATAGATAGTACAAAAAAGATATTTATTTTGAGTGACAGAGAGTAGTTGGTGCTCCCACCAAGACTAGCAGGCAACTGACAACGAGATACATTGCACAGAACATCTACACCACTAAGGATCTAAATGGAACATATTATTTAAAGGGGAAGATACAAACAATGCCAAATGGGAATACAACATATCCTCTTCCCTTCATACATTAATGTGAATAAAAGAAAGAAAAAAAATTAAAGAAAAAAAAACCAAGGAAGAAATATTATATGCAAAACAAACAAAGAAGAAACAAACACCCCACACACTAAGCATCCTCACAGAAATAATCTTTTAAATAACTTGGTGGTCGTCTGCATCTCTGTATTGGAACACTATTGTTAACTAATTTGTTAGCACACTCTGAGGTATGATCATCACCCTTATGACCAACATGGGTATCATCATGAACACAAGTTTCACTATCCTCATTCTTTGTACATTTTTTGTACAACGCAACCCGCCTCATATTCCAGTGTTCCCCATTATACAACGTTACAAACCGATTATGTACAGACTTCACTTTAAATGGACCCCTGAACTTCGTCAAACCGCTGCTGATCCGACCAGGTTTAACCTTCACTAGGTCTTTTACTGAAATTTTATTTACAAACCCTCCGCCACCATTTTCCTTTTCCTTTCCACAATTTTCCAAATTCTCCAAACCTATACATTCCTTCATCCATGCCGGAACAAGCTTAGTGCCAGCTACTCGCCCCCTCATCAATTTGAAAGGAACTTCACTAGAAACACTGTTCTCAGTGGTGCAATACGCCCACACTAGGTCGTACACCATATTTTTTACATCACCACCAGAGGATACAGCCATCTGTATTGCACCCTTCACCATTCTGTTCGCCCTCTCCACAATACCATTCCCTTGTGGGTTATACAGAGACGTTCTTGAATGTATAATCCCACATGTCTTTAAGAAAGACACCATTTCACCAGAAGTTAATTGTGTTCCGTTATCAGTAATTATTTTCACTGGAAAACCTACTTCCCTGAATACCTCAGACAATATTTTGATAGTAGACTTGGTTGTAATCTCACTACAAAACTTCACAACCAACCACTTTGAAGATACATCAATCATGACAAGTGCGAATTTCAAATCCACCCCAAAACCACTAAAAGGTCCGATAAAATCCATACACACAGTATGCCAAGGTAACCTTGGATCTTCTATTTTACCATGATTTTCCTGGCTGCCCACCTTCAGTCTCTTCTCACTTTCTAAACATTCCACACACCTTTCAACCCACTCAGATATCTGCTGATCCATTCCCGGCCACCAAAAATGCTCTCTCACTCTTTTTTTGGTAAGAGACTGACCAAGGTGTCCCTCATGCGCCAACTTGAACAAGGGAAACCTTAAATCACAAGGTGGAATAAACTGTTCATCTTTCATCACTAAGTTTTCATCTTTATCATAAATTGACAACTCATCCAAAACCTTCAAATACGGTCTCACGTCAATTGCAAGGGTGCTTTCCCGCCTAGATCCTTTAACTATTAGCTCCTTCACACTGTGTAAAACCTCATCCTTTGCTATACTTTCATTCCACTGTGTCCTCCCTATCGCACCATAACACAAACTTACAACTTCATCAATAGCTGCTACTGCACCCTCACATTGAGCCAGTTCCACACCAGAACTATCCACATCTTGCCACGGTAAAGGAAGTCTCGACAACCCATCTGCCTGGCAATTCTTCCAACCAGGTATATAAACAACCTGGTACAGGAAATCTTGCATACATGCTGCCAACCTAGCCGACCCTTTCCCTGCACCGCCCGGTGACAAGATTCTTAACAAAGGTTTATGGTCAGTGAGTAATCTGAATTTAAATCCCCACAAGTACATTCTAAAATACTCACACCCCCTTGCAGCTGCTAGCGCCTCCCTCTCTATTATCGAGTAATTTCTCTCCGAACTAGTAAGGGATCTTGATGCGAATGCCACCGTCTTGACACCAGATGGATGCTCCTTTGCCAAAACTGCACCTACACCAACACCACTAGCATCAACAGATAATACAGATTGCAACCTAGTATCAAAAGGTGTAAGAATTTTTGCTTCACAGATCTCCTTCTTTATGTTATTAAACACTCCCTCCAATTCCTTATCCCATACAAACTTACAACCTTTTCTCAATAAGGCTCTTATCTTCTCCGTCTTATCTGCAAAGTTTTTCACAAACTTCGCATAGTACTCGATTAAACCCAAGAACGACCTCAACTGATCCTTATCCTCAGGTGCAGGGGCCTTCCTTATAGATTCCAATAAGTCACGTTTCGAAATCCAATTAGACGTCTCTATCTGTTCTATGATACCCTGCTCCAACATCTCACACAGCATTTTCTTCACTTCATCCCTTGCTATAATAGGCACTTTCCTAACCTTGTGCTGCATAGGAATTGTATTTTGCTTAAGCATAATTTTATGAACATACCCCCTCAAAGCACCGATCACTTCCTTGAACAAACTGGACATCCCATCCACAATCGATTCAGTTGTCATCTCCTCCACAACCATCACTTGATTTTTCGCCCATGGATTTATAATGATATGCAGGTCGTACTGATGACCCCACCCAAGTATTGGCGGTCCAGAATGAGCGACATACACTTTACCATTCACACTCCTTCCCTGAAAAACAATATCTGTCAACATGTACCCAATTATATCTATCCTCTCACCCTGGTACCCACCCGGGTTAATATCCTTTGGCTTCAAAACAACATCTGGCCAATTCGCTTTAAACAAGCAAGCCAGGATAATCGTCCAAAACGAGCCTGAATCAACCATCAATTCAGTTTTCTTTCCCTCTATAATAAACAATGCCTTAGGTCTTTCCTTTCTCCCATTCTCACCTTCCATCTCTTCGTCACTTACACACAATATCTTGTTTGCACCCTCAACCTCGCATTCTTTAACCACACAAACACCCTCATTTTGAACCACAGCAATTTTCGTTTTATTATTTGATTTACACATCTTGTAGAAATGTCCTTTTTTCCCCACACTTCTTGCACTCCTTGTCCACTGCAAAACATCATCTATAGTCAGCTGTGTGGTACGTGCTCCCACACCTTGTACACACCTTCTCTTGTCCTCTGTACTGATCAACACTGTTTTGTACATTCCCATTACACTTCTTTACTCCTCTATCATTTCTTTCACCACTCTTCCTAGACACAACGGCTACTTTTTCCTCTTTTTCTACATGAGACACACCCACAGCACTCACATTCTCCTTTACACTTTCTTTTTTCTCCATTTCTTTCATGCATGCACTCGACTCTTCCACAACCTTTGCTATTTCTATCGCATTTTGCAAAGATGGATGCATTTTCTTGTTCTTACACTGGACATAAGTTGATCCCTTAGCATCTCGTCTCTTATTGTCCCAAAGTTGCACTTGATCGACAACTCTCTTAATCTCGTAACAAACTGGTCAATGTTCTCATCTAGTCTCTGCGGTTGCGCATAAAATGTATGCCTGGCCATAACAATATTCACCTCCTTTGAATATTGTTTCTTTAATCTAGCTTTTGCCTCAAGGTATACATTAGTAATCACTCTCCCATCCACATTTGTACCTGCCGGCAAAAATTTGAACGCATGCTGAGCCTCCTTACCTAGAGTGCTCAACAATAATGCTTTTTTCCTAGCGGCACTGAAATCTTTCCCATCTAGTGCCTCTATATAATTCTCAAAAATTTCGATCCATTCATCCCATTCTATAGGAGGATCGCCACTCTGCTACAGAAATAAAGGTGGCATAACCACATTATGACCTTCCATTTTTCAAGCTAGGTTCTAACCTGGTATTACCCCACACAAACAATCCTATAAATTCAACCTCTTTGACTTCTTTCACTTTGCTATTTTTTTTGCCTATGTATTACTGCACTAAATTCACCATATATATATTTTGCCCCTTCAACACAGTCAGTATAGTTCCATGACCTTTCCTTTGGCACTTCACCCGCCGCTTTTCTTCTTTTGTTTTCCTTGTATTGACTTCAATTAGATAACATTAATCCACTCATTTGCTCTTAGTGTCACCTTCAATTTCGCCGGCAGTTTCCTCTTTTCTAGTCCTCTTTTCTCTCCTCGATAAAAAAACGGGTTTCTAAGATACTCGTCGTTAAATCCAAGATGGCCGCTACATGATGCGTCACCACGCACGCTTCACGTCCCGCACACCTGTTGCGCTCTCCGTAACTCCTTATGCGTCGTTCTATTCCGTCAGACGCTCCATGGATACATGAGCCAACACTCGCGCTGCCTCACGAACACAACCGATTTTCAAGGTACACATTTGAATGTCGCACTTCTCGTTATGAGCATATGTGTAACAACCATTTAGTTCTCTTGAATCCGCTTGTTCCTCTTTTCTTTCCGTTTTGTAACAAACAAAGTCTTATAACTCACGCTTTGTTGTCTTCCTCGCTTACATTTCCTCCGTTTTTTCCACGATGAGCATTTCTTCTTTATCTTAATGCTCCTTCACCTCTGCTTGTTCCTTTTTTTTTCCGAGGATATTTTCTTTCTTCAAGTATATCCTTACATCGGCTAACACAGTTCCGATTTTTTTTAACTTTCTTTACCGGATATACCACTGCACGCGTAGTTCTTTTCCACCAACGGAGGTACAACCTCACTCTGTACTCTTCTGAATTCTGCTAGTCAACCATCGCCATCTGTTGTGAAGGAAGTAGGCTGGTACCAATAATAGATAGTACAATAAAGATATTTATTTTGAGTGACAGAGAGTAGTTGGTGCTCCCACCAAGACTAGCAGGCAACTGCCAACGAGATACATTGCACAGAACATCTACACCACTAAGTATCTAAATGGAACATATTATTTAAAGGGGAAGATACAAACAATGCCAAATGGGAATACAACAGATTTGATTAAGGAAATCAGAGGCTGGAATCAAAAGACCAATTTCTACAAAGTAAGGTACCTCTGACACCATAAATCACAAAAAAAAAATTAGCTGCAGTAATCCCTTTTATTGACCCTGCGTTTGTTTTTCTTTTTTACATCTTTGTCTAATTATTGCAATTAAGCATTCCTTCGCCGTATACACAACACAAATATTTTTCTTAAAGAAAGAAAGGAAGAAAACCTTTACACACAAGTTGAAAGTATATACAATAAACACTTATCATACATATACAATACTACACTTAAAAAGTTTGCAAGACATTTACATATTTTTATACAAAAAAGAAAGGCATTTGACACCTTTAATTAGCTTCCGCTTTTAGGAGCATTATTCTTATTTCTACAAAGTTCGAATGTCCTTATTATTGTTCTCTGTGGCAAGACTGTAAACAATATTCGTCTTGTCCACCTCTCCTGAATTATGGTCTTTCTTGGTGGTCTGAAAGGGACTCTATAGTTTATTTTTAAAGGGAGAGTTTATCTTATGCCAACTCAACCAAACAGAAAAAAGCCAGCGTATTGATGTTCATATGGATCTTTCTAGACCACTTAGTTGTGCCAACGCGTTTCAACCTTGTAGTTGTGGGACCAACACATTAAATTGTCTCAAGGTCTTCATCAGGGCTGGTATCATTTGTATTCGGGCAAGTTGAGATGTCTACAAAAGAAGTTAACAGAGCTAATTTTAGTGTGTCTTTCTTAATTATGGTTTTAAAAAGACTATTTTCGCCATTTTTGTGGCCTTACCACTGGTCGGAAAACAGAAGAAATCAGGTACAATAACAAGAAGCTGTAGCAGAATCAAGCAATGTGAACCTCACGGTTTAATACATGCCGAAGGGCCAGTAATTAATTATTTATTCCTAAAACGAGCAAATCACAACCACTTTGCCCGCAAAAAAACCTGGTGTACGAAACAATAGAAGTAATATTTCCAATGCATTACGGAATTTTTTTGAAAATCCTGCATATTACGTTTAACCTTGTAACCAGCAATGTCCTTATTATATTAAGGCACGAGTAGTCTGAAACACACACGGCCCCAGTTTCTTCCTCCACGCACCAAGTAGTTATGTTTCACATTACGTGGAATATACACATTGTGTAGTGAGGATTAGCACACTTTACAGCTAGGTGTTTAGAACGTAAAAGTAACACCAACTCCCTTTCTTTCAGCCGCATTAACCCCGACAAGCTTGGACCCCAGAAAACAATCAAATCATATGAAGAGTAGGTAGGTACATTCCATTATTGGGCAATTTCCACTTGCTTGAAATAATTAATGTAGAGATGAGACTGACAGCTATCACCTTTATTTAAACAGGTAGCAAAAGAAAACGTTTATGTACTTCTGCTACAAAGACGGTATGTATACGCCACAAAAATGGCGAAAAATAGTCTTTTTAAAACCAAAATTAAAAAAGACACACTAAAATTAGCTCTGTTAATTCTTTTGTAGACACCTCAACTTGTCCTAATACAACTGATACCAGCTCTGATGAAGACCTTGAGACAATTTAATGTGTTGGTCCCACAACTACAAGGTTGAAACGCGTCGACACAACTAAGTGGTCTAGAAAGATCCATATGAAAATCAATACGCTGGCTTTTTTCCGTTTGGTTGAGTTGGAATAAGATAAACTCTCCCTGTAAAAATAAACTATAGAGTCCCTTTCAGACCACCATAAAGTACCATAATTCAGGAGAGGTGGACAAGATGAATATTGTTTACAGTCTTGCCACAGAGAACAATAATAGGACATTCGAACTTTGTAGAAATAAGAATAATACTCATAAAAGCGGAAGCTAATTAAAGGTGTCAAATGCCTTTCTTTTTTGTATGAAAATATGTAAATGTCTTGCAATCTTTTTAAGTGTAGTATTGTATATGCATGATAAGTGTTTATTGTATATACTTTCATCTTGTGTGTAAAGGTTTTCTTCCTTTCTTTCTTTAAGAAAAATATTTGTGTTGTGTATACGGTGAAGGAATGCTTAATTGCAATAATTATACAAAGATGTAAAAAAGAAAAACAAACGCAGGGTCAATAAAAGGGATTACTGCAGCTAAAAAATTTAGTGTGATTTATGGTGTCAGAGGTACCTTACTTTGTAGAAATTGGTCTAGATTGAGGTGCACTGACAGAGCTGCCTGTACCAGTCAAAACGCCCGTGTGCCGTGGATATGGTGACCAGATGTCACTCAGGACAGTTTTCAAAGGACTGTCACAGCATACAGACGCTTTTACTAATTTTCAATAAAATCTCCTGGCTTTTGGGGCAAAGACAAAGTCCTTCTTCAAAACAGAAATGAAACCACCTCTCTTTTCGAGAGACGCCTCCAAGTGATTTAATGTATTTTATACTTCCTTCAGGGAGCAGGAGGAGGTCAGCTGCATGCTTGCAGCAGAGGGAAGATAGTGTGGGGTGGGGAGTGGAGGGGGGGGTCTCATGATGGAGGTCCTGTCACAACTAATGTTATGTAACATCTGCCTTGTTTATGCGTGTGAAAATATATATATTCCTGCTAATATGAGAGGCAGAAATAGAGAAGAGGAAATACGCCAAATGGAAACTAGATACATCTTAGAACTCAACACTAAACAGCCTTTCGGTTTAAATGTAACAGAGGATTTTTCTACATGCCTATAAGAATATTTTCCAGAGTGTTGACTAAATTCATAATGTGATTTTTATATTAGGAATTTTAAAATCTTCCTTTAGAGCAATATGTATGGGATTTTAGAAAATTGTGGATTTTATTACTATATTTATTGATTATTTATGGATAGTCCAGTGATCTTTTATATACATATTTTTTTGTTACATATATGAATATTTAAGCATATTTGATCTATTATAGATTGTATTGCATAGCTTATTTAATATTTATTATCTATGGATTCAGTTATTTATGTATGTGAGGTTTCAGGTCTGTCCATGGATATCAAGGGGATATCTCATTTCCACCTTCTAAAAATGACCATCAATATTAATATCATCTCACATGCTCTTTATTAGGCCTTCTGGTATTTATACCGATATTCTATCAGGTTCTGACTGTACTTGTGGTCCATAATTACCATAAAATGAGACCATCGTATTATACTGCACTTGCACTTTACTGTATCTTTGAGCCTATTGTGTCTGATCAAAGGATTACTGGGGCTCCAGTAACCACACATTTCTACTATTGCTCACAAATTTTGATAGTAGCAATTTAATGTATTTATACAGATATTAACAGTGCTACAATGCCCGAAAGAATCTCCTTGTTGGCTTTAACGTCAGACACAAACAAAAAAACAGTTCGAATATATTTTATTTTCACTTTGCACTATATTGCACACTTTGCACAAATAACTATCTTTTTGCACATTAGATTATTTGTGGAGACGTATACGTAGTGAATTTATCATGTATGGCATAAAACTGAATTTTCAGAGCTAAGCATGTTATGATGAGAAAATAAATAAGACTCGTAGTTCCATGAAAGTCTGTTTTCTATGTCAACTGACTTTGTATGCCTCCAGCACCAATTATTACGTCCACATGTTTCACTATTTAAACCAATGTGTAGAGTTGTACCGTGTCATGTGATCAAGGCCCGTGGGAAGGGCTGAAACGCGTCACGGAGACCTCTTGCACGAAATAAATTCACTTTGCAACGAAGTTGTGGTCCATATCCGTTTTCTGCTCAAGAAAAATAAGCGCAATAGAAGCAGAGGACCTTGGATATTTAAAGCTGGCAAAGTCTCTTTCCGGCGTTCTACGGACACCCTCTCGTTTTTGGGCTGCAGCACTTGGAGAGACCGGTTTTCCTGTCCCAGGAAATTGAAAGTTTGATCCGGAAGGAGTTGGGCTGTGGAACCCCCGCAAACCGCGAAAGAAACACGAGCCCAGAGCAGACTGGGAGCTCACCATTTCAGAGGAAGCGGACGTTTCTACTGTCAACTCAGGTACATGATAAGTAGCGAATAAGGGGTGAGAGGTGTGCCGGACATAGTTTGAAACTTAAATCACAGTTTATTGTTCTTTGGACTCTATACTCTTATTTTGTTGTGCAATGTCGGCTGACACAGTCAAAATGAGAGAAGCAGCAGCATTGATGATGTTCAATGACTGCAGAACTGTGACAAATAAGGAAACTCACGTTAATACCAACCCAAAGGAGACAAATACCTCATTAAGGGATAAATTCAAATTATTGGAAAAGAAAAGGCGTTTGGAGCAAAGCAAATGGTGGGAATCACGCTCCTTACAGATGTACCTGGATGTGGATAGAGTGCCAGGTGGTCTAAGGATACTCCTAGCACCAAGTTATGAGGCACCTAACCCACTCATAATGCAGGAGTAGGCGGAATGTAATCTAGACTCATCTAAACGTTTGATGCAAATCCGGATTAAATATGCAGACATCGACCGCACTGCTTTACTGGAAGAGATAGCCAAGATCAATGAGGATATTGGCGCAAGAAAACAACCCGAAGAAAAACTAAAATCACGTCAAGAAACGCTATTGAGACTCAAAAAAGAAGAAGAAAAAAATCAAGGAGTGGAAAACCTATACATTTTTCCGTGACAAGACGAATTATGAGGTGAGGCAGATCTTCACCTTCTCCCAAAAATATGAAGCGTTTAGATCAAACAAAGAAAACAAAAAAACAGGAGTTGCCACACCAAATGCCAACAAGACGGATGGAATATCTTCAAGCACATCACAATCCGACTTAAGTTCAGTTCCAGATAGCGACTCTGGGCGGCAATCAGCGTCTAATGGTTGCAGGCCAAAGTGTACACTAGACGAAGAGTTATCTTTTTTATGCGAGGACAGACGGCAAACTCTCCATCCCTGCACACACAAAACAAATTATGGCAAAACAAGAACTGGAAGTGAAAACAACGGCGGAAGGCAAAACGAAACAGAAATACATCGCAAAAAAAGAGGAGTGTGGAGGAGAGGCAAGTAAACATGTCAACAGTCACCAACAAAACAATTGTGAATCTATCAGATATAGAACTGAGTGACAACGATATAAGAATACTTAGTCTGGGTTTAACATACTGTCCTGCAAACAACTTTAATTACGTAAAAATAAGACTTGATATATTCAAAAGAACTTGAAAATTAAAATTGAAAAAATATCACCTGCTTAACCGGAATACTAGAAATGATGATCCCTCCATGATAGCGGGAACAAGAGTACTGAATTCTACAGACGTCACACAATCAGCTGAATTGTTTCTAAATGAGATGCAGGAATTATGGGACTCACAAACGGAAACCTATCAGCAAGATGAAGAACTGTCTTCCCATCCTCAAAAACAATCAGGTGAACCACCCACTGAGCAAAACAGTATGCAGACACAAATCAAACATCCTCTGACCCAATTTAAACCAAAGTCCACATTCAATCCGGTCATGTTCCGTGACTCGATTGACTTATTCCATGACCAGGTAACAGATCAACTGAAGGATCTCAATATAAAGACACACAGAGGCAAACCCAAATTCAACAAAGAAAAATCAGATTACATTACTTTGATGTCGAAACTCAGAGAGAATAATACAATTGCAATCGTGCCTCTGATAAAAGTGGGAACATTGTATTGATGGCCAAAGACAAGTACATCAAGAAAGCTTACAGACAGTTGAATGACAGAACCGGTTATACCAGATGCAGTGGAATGGAATTGAAAACAATGTATACAATCTTACACAAAAAATTGTCAACATGGAAATCAAATAATTTGATTACGGGGCAGGAATTCAAATTCCTGAAGAATAATCATCCAGTGGTACTCACTATTTATTCCTTGCCCAAGATTCACAAAGACTCTGAAAGTCCACCAGGAAGACCCATTATTTCTGCAAGGAATGGGTGTCTAGAACATACATCCTAATATGTAGACTTTTTCCTACAGAGTCTGGTGAAAGCCCTTCCATCGTATGTGAGTGACACAAGTGACTTTTTACAGAAAATCCGAAACTTTACATAGAAACCTAGTTATTTGCTAATTGCCCTTGATGTCAGCTCACTCTATACTAGTATTCAACACGCAGATGGATTGAGGGCACTTGATTACTTCTTGGAAAAGACAATGGCAACATGAGAGACCACAAAAATATGTTAATTGAAATGGTTGATTTCTGTCTAATGAACAATATTTTTATGTTCAGTAACCTTCTTTACAGACAACTCAGAGGTGTGGCGATGGGGGCCAGCTTCTCCCCCAGCTACGCATGTTTACACATGGGCTGGTGGGAGGAGCTGGTCCTCATGACGGAACACCAGGGGGCCATGACAACTAATGTCAAGTTATGGTTGCGCTTTAGCGATGACTTATTCATCATATTGGATGGCAGTATAGATAGAGCTCAGGAGTTTGTACAAGCAATCAATGTAAGCAATTTGAACTTGCATTTTACTGCCAGCATTAGCGCACTTTCAGTGAGTTTTCTTAACACAGCAATTTATGTTGAGAACAATAGAATTGAAACTAAACTCCATCGCAAGGAAACCGCTGGTAACTCGACGCTCCATGCGAGTAGCTCCCATGTAAAACATCTGGTGAACAGTATTCCCTATGGTGAAATGCTTAGGCTGAGGCGGATTCACAGTAAGGAACACGATATGCAGATAGCCCAGACCGAAAGCAAACAGAGATTCAAGGAAAGGGGATACTCTGAATTGACCATAGATAATGCCATCAACAACACTATGCGTAAAAGTAGGGTTGAACTGCTGTGTGAGACAGAAAGTAGGACCAACATTACAGCAATTGAAACAGAAATCAACAGGGATGAAACTGACCAGGAATTGAAAATTGTTGTCCAATTCAGTCAACAGCATAAAAAGGTTGAATCAATAATAACTCGAAACTGGCCTCTGGTTCTAAGTGATCCTATAATAGGTCCTAGACTACCTAAAAGACCTTCCATAACCTACAGCAGAGGTTGCTCCATGATAGACAACCTAGTCAAAACCAGTCCTGAAGTCATTGAATCTACAAGTTGGCTGCAAACCCATACCGTTTTTTTAAATTGTAAATCATGTAAAGCTTGCCAACAGGGTGAAAATAAAACCACATATATCACTCCCTTTGATCAGAAAAACATAAAATTGGCAAATTGCTTACATGCAAACCGAGTTTGCGGTTTATGTGTTGTCGTGCCCATGCAATCTACTTTATGTAGGGAGCACCAAGCTAAAGTTCACAAGAGAATATTACAATACTTAATGGCAATTATCAATCAAGATAACACATATCCGGTGGCACGACACTTCAAAGCCAAACATGACTCTAAAAGTAAAGACTTAAGGTACTTTGCAATTGACTAAATTCCTGCTATTAGGAGAGGCGGAAATAGAGAAGAGAAATTACGCCAAAGTGAAACTAGATCCATCTTAGAACTCAACACTTAACAGCCTTTCGGTTTAAATGTAACAGAGGGTCTTTTTACATGCCTATAAGAACATTTTCCAGAGTGTTGACTAAATTCATAATGTGATTTTTATATTAGGAATTTTAAAATCTTCCTTTAGAGCAATATGTATGGGATTTTAGAAAATTGTGGATTTTATTACTATATTTATTGACTATTTATGGATAGTCCAGTGATCTTTATATACATATTTATTTGTTACATATATGAATATTTAAGCATATTTTATCTATTATAGATTGAATTGCATTGCTTATTTATTATTTATTATCTATGGATTCAGTTATTTATGTATGTGAGGTACAAGGTCTGTCCATGGATATCAAAGGGATATCTCAGTTCCACCTTCTGAAAATGACCATCAATATTAATATCATCTCAAATGCTCTTTATTAGGCCTTCTGGTGTTATACCGATATTCTATCAAGTTTTGACTGTACTTGTGGACCATAATTACCACAAAACGAGACCATCGTATTTTACTGCACTTGACTGTATCTTTGAGTCTGACCGAAGGATTACTGGGGCTCCAGTAACCCACACATTTCTACTATTGCTCACAAATTTTGATAGTAGCAATTTAATGTATTTATACAGATATTAATGGTGCTACAATGCCTGAAAGAATCTCCTTGTTGGCTTTAACGTCTGACAAAAACAAAAAAACTGTTCGAATATATTTTATTTTCACTTTGCACTATTTTGCCCACTTTGCACAAATAACTATCTTTTTGCACATTAGATTATTTGTGGAGATGTATACATAGTGAATTTATCATGTATGGTGTAAAACTGAATTTTCAGAGCTAAGCATGATATGATGAGAAAAGAAATAAAACTCGTAGTTCCAAGAAAGTCTGTCCTCTATATCAACTGACTTTGTATGCCTCCAGCACCAATTATTCCGTCCACATGTTTCACTATATAAACCAATGTGTAGAGTTGTACTGTGTCATGTGATGAAGACCCGTGGCAAGAGCTGAAACGTGTCATGGCGACCTCTTGCACAAAATAAATTAACTTTCCACCAAATTTGTGGTCCGTATCCGTTATCTGCTCAAGAAAAATACGCGCAATAGAAGCGGAGTACCTTGGAGATTATATATATATATATATATTACCTACTGGCGGTCGCCAGTAGGTATATATAGTTAGGATTTTTTCTCAATGGGATTTTTGAAAATTCTATGTCTAATAACTTTGGCGTTTCTGGACGGAATTGGCTGAAATTTTCAGGAAAATGGCACATTTTGTTTCTGAGCAGCCCTTGAAAATTTGGGGGGGGTTCGTCAAGGGGGGGCCGAGAAAAAAGGGGGGTCCCAAAACGTGTTTTTAACATTGAGTTTTCCATAGGGCGGTTGGCCTCACTTTTAGCCCGAACGGCTGAATGGATTTGCACGAAACTTGGCAAAATTGTAGGGACTGGTAGCCCGATGTGCCTTTGCTAGGTCTCAATATATGTGCTCCAGTGGATTTTGAGAAATTAACGTTCAAAAAAAGATATATATCTGTAACAGCGGACCGGGCAGCGCTCCGGTTCGCGGACTTTTCGCGGTACGGAGCTTTGTGAAGCGAAGCTGATTGGTTCTCCGGCGTCTGTGAACATTCCAAACAGTCCGTAGCAGCCGCCATCTTGTCTCTCGGTAGGATCGAGAGACAAGAGGAGGCCAAAGCGAAGGGGCAAATGACCATAAGGGGGCATAGTAGATCCTCGCTGACCCCCTAGGTTTGATGTGGAGGTTTTAAAAGGGCCCCGCGGGGCAAAAAAAAAAAAAAATAATAATAATCGAACGGCTGAATGGATTTGCACGAAACTTGGTAAAATATTAGGGACTGGTAGCCCGATGTGCCTTTGCTAGGTCTCAATATATGTGCTCCAGTGGATTTTGAGAAATTAACGTTCAAAAAAAGATATATATCTGTAACAGCGCTCCGCTTCGCGTAACGGAGGTTTGCGAAGCTGATTGGTTCTCCGGCGTCTGTAAACATTGCAAACAGTCCGTAGCGGCCGCCATCTTGTCTCTCGGTAGGATCGAGAGACAAGAGGAGGCCAAAGCGAAGGGGCAAATGACCATAAGGGGGCATAGTAGATCCTCCTTGACCTCTTAGGTTTGATGTGGAGGTTTTAAAAGGGCCCCGCGGGGCAAAAAAAATAATAATAATAATAATCGAACGGCTGAATGGATTTGCACGAAACTTGGCAAAATTGTAGGGACTGGTAGCTCGATGTGCCTTTGCTAGGTCTCAATATATGTGCTTCAGTGGATTTTGAGAAATTAACGTTCAAAAACAAGATATATATCTGTAACAGCGCTCCGCTTCGCGGGGATAAAATTATATCTGTATTACCTAGCTGTTGCTAACACCAGTTAGCGACGGCTAGTAGGAGATAGCGACCATCTTGGGCCCCACTTTGCATGTGAGTGATATTTATCACTAATGACATGCAAAGTGGGCATGCCAAGATGTTAGCGACTGGAAACAGTCGCTAACATCGCTATCTCCTATTATCAACTTTTGGAAATATTCGCGATAAGCGTGAATATCTCCAAAAGCTAGCACCTGCCCTGAGTAGTTCTTAGCCATGTTATCCAATGGGAGGTGGATAACATGGCTAAGAGCATTAGCTCGGTAATGCATGAATATCGCTGAGTTTTCAGCGATATTAATGCATTGCGGTCGTTTTTTATCGTATTTGCGATAAACCTTGATAATAGCAAGGTTTATCTGCGATAATTTCTGACGATGCTTAGCGGTAAAAAAATTCGTTGCTAAGCATCGTTAGGGATAAATATCGCTTAACTTTGGTAATATGCCCCAACGTCTGTTAACGTTCGATTCGAAGGAAATCAGGAAGTGTTGAAAAACATTGTCTGCGCCATCTTGCCTTTTTTCAAATGCCACACTTTTGTCGTGCACGGCAGTCATTTTAGATGCCTTGACCAGACCCACTCTGTGCACGCTGTCGATCCTTAGCATGGCTCCCCACCCTCGCAAGCATCTCCCCCAGGCAGTGGTCACCCCGCTCTCTGTCTTATGCATGGGTAATAAACCACCCCCTATCTGCGCTGCTCTTCCCTGAGAATCACACCCTGTGCCCGCCCGACACCTCCCTTTCGCCCTATTCACTACCGCACCCTCTGACACTCCTTTTCCTCTGTGTCCGATTGTCCAGGCCGGTCCTAGGGTATCAGCTAGCCCTGCAGATGTAGTTTATGGCCCCAGCTGTAAAGAATCACCCCTCTTCAAAGGAGTTATAGTAGATCAAGGCCCACACTCGATGAGATCCGTCACAGCAGACGCGTTCCTATTATCTGAAAACCATCCTGTATTGTGATTGGGGAGGGGACCGAGCCTGAAGCGGAAGATTCCAGGGATGACTCTTTGTACATCAAAGTTTTTACAATTATGTGTCACATTAAAAATATATAGCACTCCAACAAAGTAGTAAGATTATAAAACTTTAATAACTTATAAATATATACAAGAAAACAAAAACAGTAATAACATATAAACATTTTTAGGGAAAAACAACGAAGTAGCGGTCGGCTGTGCGAATAGTCCCAACGCAGCACAACGTCCAGATTTCTGGCGTGGGGCGTCGCGGGGGGTGGGTCATCAGTAGCAAACTGTTGTGCGAATAGTTCCAAGGCAGCAGAACGATGGCACCAAGGTGATGTCCAGTAAGTTGCCGCACTGGTTTTGGTATCCTACTATGCTGCTCCGAATAACGGCGTGGGGCGCCCCGGGGGAGGCGGTGGAACGGGCCTCTCCAGGTGGAGTGTCATCTGTTGTAGTGGGGCGCCCCTTTACCGTTTCAGTTGCCATTCCGTCCGTTTTTGGTCCACTGTGTCAAAAGCCGCAATTCAGCTGAGTTGCGCCCACTCTTGCGGTGCAGCGATAGGCGGCTGTCACAGGACTCTCAAAATGGCGGCAGGCTGTTTCCTTTTTGGGCCTGGTCCACTGAAATGGCCCTGGGACACCTTGGAAATCGGACGCTTGTCTGCTAGGTCTTGGAGCCCATTCTCGAAAGCGTCCCCTCCGCCTTGAGGATTCATCAAAAGTTTTGGGGGCCCCCGACTCCTGTAGGCTTCTGGTGGGGAGCGGCTGCCATGATTGCTCGCGGAATGACCACGACGGAGCTACGAGATGGTGGTGCTCTCATGCTGACGCCAGCTTCAGTCTGAAACATCCAGAAACAAGGTGGGGCTTTCATCGTTTGGAAAAAAAAAAGTTTTCATCCAATGAAAAGTGTTGTTTTTAGGTCATATGATCAAGCCTTCCATCATTAGGAAACCAAAAGTAAAATGAACCAATGAAAAGTTTTATAAACAAGTCACATGACCTGTTATGCGGCATAGGGTATAAAATGCGGAGAAAATACGTTGGCACGTGAGGCGGCGTCAGTAGCGGACCGATGTGCGAATAGGCCGAAGGCAACACAACGCGCCAAGATCCGGATGGCACCGAGGTGGTGTCCAGCAAGTTGCAGCACTGGTGTGGCCATCCTACAATGCTGAAAGTCGGCGTGGGGCGCCCCGTTGGCCTGTGAGTTTGCGTCAGTAGCGGACCGATGTGCGAATAGGCCGAAGGCAGCACAACGCGCCAAGATCCGGATGGCACCGAGGTGGTGTCTAGTAAGTTGCCGCACTGGTGTGGCCATCCTACAATGTTGAAAGTCGGCGTGGGGCGCCCCGTTGGCCTGTGAGATGGCGTCAGTAGCGGACCGATGTGCGAATGGGGCCAAAGGCAGCGCAACAATATTTTCGGAATAGAAGACACCACAAGGCGCTGAGATGCCAAGATCCGGATGGCACCGAGGTGGTGTCTAGCAAGTTGTGGCACTGGTGTGGCCATCCTACAATGGTAAAAGTCGGCGTGGGGCGCCCTGTTGGCCTGTGAGATGGTGTCAGTAGCGGACTGATGTGCGAATGGGGCCAAAGGCAGCGCAACAATATTTTCTGACTGACACCACAAGGCGCTGAGATGCCAAGATCCGGATGGCACCGAGGTGATGTCTAGCAAGTTGCTGTACTGGTGTGGCCATCCTACAATGGTAAAAGTCGGCGTGGGGCGCCCTGTTGGCCTGTGAGATGGTGTCAGTTGCGGACCGATGTGCGAATGGGGCCAAAGGCAGCGCAACAATATTTTCTGTATGGAAGATACCACTAGGCGTTGAGATGCCAAGATCCGGATGGCACCGAGGTGATGTCTAGCAAGTTGCTGTACTGGTGTGGTCATCCTACAATGCTGAAACTCGGCGTGGGGCGCCCCATTAGCCTGTGAGATGGCGTCAGTAGCGGACCGATGTGTGAATAGGCCGGAACCAGCACAAGGCGCCAAGATCCGGATGTCACCGTGGTGGTTTCATAGTTGAGAGGCACTTCATCTGCAGTGGGGCGCCGAGATCCGGATGGCACCGAGGTGATGTCTAGCAAGTTGCTGTACTGGTGTGGTCATCCTACAATGCTGAAACTCGGCGTGGGGCGCCCCATTAGCCTGTGAGATGGCGTCAGTAGCGGACCGATGTGCGAATAGGCCGAAGGCAGCACAACGCGCCAAGATCCGGATGTCACCGTGGTGGTTTCATAGTTGAGAGGCACTTCATCTGCAGTGGGGCGCCGAGATCCGGATGGCACCGAGGTGATGTCTAGCAAGTTGCTGTACTGGTGTGGTCATCCTACAATGCTGAAACTCGGCGTGGGGCGCCCCATTAGCCTGTGAGATGGCGTCAGTAGCGGACCGATGTGCGAATAGGCCGAAGGCAGCACAACGCGCCAAGATCCGGATGGCACCGAGGTGGTGTCTAGTAAGGTGCACTGGTGTGGCCATCCTACAATGTTGAAAGTCGGCGTGGGGCGCCCCGTTGGCCTGTGAGATGGCGTCAGTAGCGGACCGATGTGCGAATGGGGCCAAAGGCAGCGCAACAATGTTTTCTGAATAAAAGACACCACAAGGCGCTGAGATGCCAAGATGCGGATGGCACCTCGGTGGTGTCTAGCAAGTTGTGGCACTGGTGTCGCCATCCTACAATGGTAAAAGTCGGCGTGGGGCGCCCTGTTGGCCTGTGAGATGGTGTCAGTAGCGGACCGATGTGCGAATGGGGCCAAAGGCAGCGCAACAATATTTTCCGAATAGAAGACACCACTAGGCGTTGAGATGCCAAAATCCGGATGCACCGAGGTGGTGTCTAGCAAGTTGCTGTACTGGTGTGGTCATCCTACAATGCTGAAACTCGGCGTGGGGCGCCCCATTAGCCTGTGAGATGGCGTCAGTAGCGGACCGATGTGCGAATGGGGCCAAAGGCAGCGCAACAATATTTTCTGAAGAGAAGACACCAAAAGGCGCTGAGATTCGGTTACCACCGAGGTGATGTCTAGCAAGTTGCCGCACTGGTGTGGCCATCCTACAATACTGCTCCGAATAACGGCGTGGGGTGCCCGAAGGGGGGGGGCGGCGTGAACGGGCCTTCCTAGGTGGAGGCTCGTCTGCTGTAGTGGGGCGCCCCTTTACCGTTTCAGTTGCCATTCAGCTGAGTTTCGGCTGCTCTTGATGCTACAGCGACAGGCGGCTGCAACAGGACTCTCAAAATGGCGGCCTGTTCTTTGGATTTGGGCCTGGTCCACTAAAATGGCCCTGGGACACCTTAGAACTCGGACGCTCGTTTTTTTTTTCCTTTCCTGTACATGCAAAAAAAGGTAAATGCCCGGTACGTTACACGCTTCATCTGCCACGATGAACTCTCCAGAGGAACCGAAAAAAAATATAGTTATGGTAACTATACCATGCATCGTCATATGGAGAGGTGGCACCAATTAATTATAGTGCTGCATAAAAGAGAGATTTGGAGGAGAACCCCTGACCTGCTAGTACATTCATCAAAGAAGTGGCACTGACAGCATCAGAGGCAAGGGAAACGGTCCCAAATATTTAGAAGAACTTTGGAAAGATTAAAATGACATGTTTAGATTGTGGCAAATTAATTTCATGTGGACAGATGAGTGTTACTCTAATAAATACAGCATATGAACATCATCATAGTCGATGGTTGGTAGAGACATTTTGACTATATCCTGGACCTGCCCGTCCTCGCCCAAAATGGCGCCGGAATAAATGGGACTCGTAACTCCTTGTTGTGTACTGGTTGCAGAACCTTGAAATCACGAGATACGTATGCAGTTTTGAAGCACATGGCGGGCGGGGACGAGAATTGATTGAATATTTCGACATCCCTATTGATATTAAGTTCTGATGTGTTATTGATTACTGTACTATTGAAAGTTCGAATTAACGTCACCCATGGTACTTGCCCGCAAATGTATATGTAGATAATTTTATTGTAACTGGCCCTGTCGTATTTTAATTATAAAATGTACGTCCACCGATTCCGTAACTGTTAGACACCTTAGTTCTTGCAACCTAATGGCCCGCCCGTTACGTTCCTCTACAGTGTAAATGTCTACTCATCATATACGATTACAGTTTGCTCCGTGGCCGGCCCACGTGGTTATAGGCTCGTATTTGTATAATGAAATTTTCACAATAAAGGTTTTTAAAAGAAAACATGGTAGTAGTATATACATTGGTAAAGTTTTTAATAATAGTCACTGTTTTAGAATCATTAAAAGGCAAGTGAAATAAAGCAGACCAATTACATGAAGGGTAAAAGGTATAATACGAAGGAACGCAGTAAAGATAAATGGTCAAGGGCTGTTGTGTTTTCTATTCCTGCAACATAAAGTGATCAATAAGAATCTCATATTCAGGCGTATCGGCGACTAAGACAGCAGGTCGACCCTCTTTTGCTCAACGGCTCCGTCATGGGACGAAGAAACGCTCTTTTTCTCGAAAAAAGAATATATTTTACTTGCAGGACAGTTGTAAATTTTCCGGGAAAGTACATTAGCCTGGAACATTATAACATATATTTAAGAAAAAATAATGTTCGGAAGTAATAAAAAGCGTAATTTTTAGGTCATATGACCAAGCCTTTCATCATTAGAATAAGAAAAGTAAAATGAACCAATGAAAAGTTTTATTAACAAGTCACATGACTTGTTATGCTTACGTTACGCGCTGCGCGCCCCGGATGACTTCCGGATGCGTTAACGCGGCGCGTCATATGACGCATTACGCGACAACGCAGGTCCAGAATATAGTCAAAATGTCTCCACCAACCAGCGGTCGGAACACAACCCCTTTCAGCAGGCTAAATAGTTCTGTTAAATGACAACAGAAGGGACAGGCAACAAGAACCATTAGTCAAAGAGGGGAGGGCTAGTTCTTCTCTACCGGGTTACATTGGGGCGCTACCGGAACTGATCGAATTGGTAGTCTACAGTGTTTCTGGATGTTTCAGACTGAAGCTGGGGTTAGCATGAGAGCAGCACCATTTCGTAGCTCCGTCGTGGCCATTCCGCAACCAATCATGGCAGCCGCTCTTTATCGTTATTTTGGGCGGGGTGGGTGGCGGAGCCGAGCTGTTTTGCAGCCATCCTTGTGTGGAGTTCAGTTCATTTCACTAGTTTTGTATTTGTCATGAGGGGTTGTTCCTAATGTTTCTATTTTAGCGAGGTCAAAAAGAGATCCCATTAGTGGCCTACTGATTTTGCTCGATTCCTTTTTACACGATTTTTCGTTATCTGCAAAGACTAAACAGAGTATTGCGACTCTGTGTTTGTTTGTAAATAGAGAATGAACCAAAGAGAACCAATTCTAAAACAGTAAATACTTGGATAACAATCAATCAAATGGAGAGAGAAGCAGGCACGACGTATTACAACGGGGGCAAAGGCCTGCGTTAACTACCCTTCACTATGTGCAAAGAGAGAGTACTCCTAATAGAAATGAGGGGGGGGGGCACCATTCAAAGCAGATCAGTGTGCATAAACACGAAAAAAAATTCACTTACCACGTACTTGACATTCGACAGCTTTTGATATTTGCTATTAAAAAACCATTGAAATTCACTGAAAAAACCATAGGTTATAGACCATATATAGTTAGGAATTAGCATTTACAAAACCTTGAAAATTCACTGAAAAAACCATAGGTTATAGACCATATATAGTTAGGAATTAGCATTTAAAAAACCTTATTTTACTCACACAAAACCATTGAAATTCCATATATAGTTAGTTGCACTAACTATATATCGCGCACCCGCAAGCCACTGCTGATCATGTCACATATTACATCATTCATGACATGGTCAGTGACATCACTGATGACATCACTGATGACATCTCAAATGACATCACTGATGACATCACTGATGACATCTCATTTGACATCAATGACCACATCACTGATGATATCATTCATGTGACAATACAATGCATCTCCTCACATTTTAATATAACCTCTGTTTCACCCAGTGTTAAATACAGAGTATAATTTTTGAAACCATTGACACACCAATACTAGTTACTACATACGTACTCACTGATTCCTACGTCTACACACACATTCACTCATTCACCCATACAATCATTCATACATACAATCACTCATCTTTACAACACTATCATATGCACTCATACACCTATACAGACACTCACACTCTGCCACTCATCCATGGAGTTACTCACACACCTAGTCAGTCCTGTAAAGAATCAATCACACTTCCATTTTCTTGTCTATACAGTTAAACATAGAGCACCTTACATTTTCAAACATATACTAACACATACTTACTTTCTTATACAATCATTGATACAAGTACACATTGATCTGCACAGAGTCACACACCTCCCAGCCAGCCACACACACACTCAGTCTCCCATACAAATACTTGGACAATCAATCAATAACCCATATAGTTAATCATATAGCTACTGATCAACACATGCAGCAGTTTACAAAACAACAGACATAATGATGCACAAATTAAGACAGTTTAGTCACTAACCCATGCACTCAGTGAGACACATTTAATCACTCACTCATACATTCAGTCATGCACCTACTAAATCCTTCGTCCAGACAGTTATACATCTACACATTCTTCAATATGTAAAACATATTTAAACTTTACAGAAACACACAGTCACTGGATGATGTCATCAGTGATGTCATCAGTGATGTCATCAGTGATGTCACTGACCATGTCATGAATGATGTAATATGTGACATCAGCAGTGGATTGCGGGTGCGCGATATATAGTTAGTGCAACTAACTATATATGGAATTTCAATGGTTTTGTGTGAGTAAAATAAGGTTTTTTAAATGCTAATTCCTAACTATATATGGTCTATAACCTATGGTTTTTTCAGTGAATTTTCAAGGTTTTGTAAATGCTAATTCCTAACTATATATGGTCTATAAACTATGGTTTTTTCAGTGAATATATATATATATATATATATATATATATATATATATTACCTACTGGCGGTCGCCAGTAGGTAGTTATAGTTAGGATTGTTTTCCATAGGAAATCCGCAACATTCTGTTGGGAATAACTTTGGTGCCGGTGGACGAATCTTTGCGAATTTCTCAAAGAAGATGGCCCGCTCCGCTCTGCTCCTTCCCTGAAAGTTTGGGGGGATTCGTCAAGCGGGGGCCGAGATAAAAGGGGGGGTCCCAAAACGTGTTTTCCCCATGTTAATTTCCATAGGGCGGTTGGACTCACTTTTAGCCCGAACTGCTGAATGGATTTCCATCAAACTTGGCAAAATTGTAGGGACTGGTAGCCCGATGTGCCTTTGCTAGGTCTCAAGATATGTGCTCCAGTGGATTTTGAGTAATTTAGGTTAAAAAAAATATATATATCTATAAGCGCGCCCCGGTACGCGCACCGGGGCGCGTATCAGCACGCTACGCGAGTGGAAAGCTGATTGGCTCTCGGGTGTCTGTCAACATTCCAAACAGTCCGGAGCGGTCGCCATCTTGTGTCTCGGTAGGATCGAGACACAAGAGGTGGCAAAAACAAAGGGGGAAATGACCCCCCTTGACCTCCTAGGTTTGATGTGGGGGCCATAAAAGGGCCCCGCGGGGCAAAAAATGTTTGTTTGTTTTTTTCGATTTTCGCGGGGGGGGGTGGCGGTACGCGCACCGGGAAGCGTACCGGGGAGCGTACTATGGTGAAAACCCAGTGAAATAGTAAAATAATAATTTAAAGTGCTTAGAGGTAGGGTAGCTCTGAATAGAGTTGTTGTGTTGTTTGGGTGTTTTAAGTACCAACATGTAGGTACCAATGCAGAGTCTTAAATTTAATGTACACCGTTTCCTCTGTAGATATCTTGCATGTTGTTACAGAAGTTATTGTGGTATATGGAATCCATATCATAGTCTGTCAGGAAAGCAGAAATAGATACTTTAAGCACTCCCTGAGAAGGCCTAGGGGATCATGTGTAGTCTATCCTGCTCCCTTATGATGATGAAAAAAAAGTTGCACAGAATACTATAAGTCTCACTTTATATTATAATCATTTGATAGTACTTCATGAATTACATATAAAAATGAATAATGTCTCAAACAATTTATGATTAACAAATATAAATTTATTCTTCTGATTCTTTTTCACAATTTAATAAAACTTCTAACATTATATTGTCTGGAATTTCCTCATAATTATCATTGCATGAATCAATTTGTTCCAAACTGTCTCTGTCCCTCATTCTGTCAATACTCTTTCATCATGCTCACTCCCTACAACTCACCCACACTCCCTCACTTACCTTTCTTTGCTGCTTCACTCACTACCTTTCAGTCACTCCTTCCTTTACTCTCTCTCTCTTTTCTCCCTGTCACTCCCCATGTCGTACCCTTATTCACTTTTATCCACCCTCTTTCACCCCTCTTTACTTACAGTCACTGCTCTTTTCTAACCCTCCATCACCGTTGTTCCTTTACTCCGGTTCCGTCACTACCCCTCATTCCCCATCCTTTACTGTCCTTCCCTTTACTTCCAACACCCACTCACATTCTCCCAGTACCTCTGCTTTAGTTTTCTTCCTCTCTCTTCCCTTCTTTCGCTCCCTTATTCATTTTCCTTTTCTCACTTAGACCCTATTACACCTTCTCTCTGTCTTACTATGTAATACACAGTCCCTCTGTGTTGCTCCCTCTAGCTCTCTTTCTCTTAACATCACTCTCTCTGTCCCCTTCCCTCATGCTCACTCCTTCATTATTATTTTTTTGGTGCGCGCCCCGGTGCGCGTACCCTAAGGAAAAAAGAATGACAGAGTTTTTAAAAAATGTAGCATTTTTTTTATAAATTGGAGGTAGTTCTAAAAAGAACTGTTTTTTTAATTCTTTTTGTTGTTTTATATTTTTTTTGGAACATTTTTTACTTTTTTTTGGCTCTTCTGAACAGTTTTATATTTTTTATGGGGAGAAACAAAAAACAGGGATTTGTAAACGGCTCAACTGGAGCAAAAAAAAAATCAGTAAAAAATTAGGGTTTTTAGGGGTAATTGTGGTTGTCACCAGCAAGGACGATGAGCTTTACGCTCTGCTCACCATAGGTGATTGTCTTACCACAAAAAATACATGTGATCCTGAATTCACCAAACCGTGGTTGTATGCTTGGGATCATCTCCCTTGTCTCTGGTCCCGATGGAGTGGGTTGCTTTCTTTTGGAGGTGCTGGGTGAAGATTGGGGAGGGTTACTGGCCAGTTCTCTCACCTCTGCAGCAGCATAGCTGTTGGGATGCTTGCGCTGCATATGCCGAATCATGGTGTAATTGCCAAATGAATATTTCTTATTAGGGTTCCCCCTTGAAAGTTCCATGCCACAGATTCGGCAAGTCACCTTTGGCGCATTCACTTTCTTCTTGCCCTCTGGGATGGAAAAAAACTCCCATACAATGTTCTCCTTTGGCCTATATGGGGTATTGTCTTCTGGAAGGAATGTCCTTCTCCCCTCCTCCTCCTCCTCCTCTTCTTCTTCTTGACCAGCAATGTGATGTTGTGGTGGTCCTCTTGGTGGTGGTGGTGGTGGTGGTGGTGGTGGTGCAGATGCTCCAGCTGCTGCTGCTACTGTAGCCATTTTAAAGTACAAAAGATTAGTGACAGATCTCCAAACAGGTCTTCCTCAGTCAAAGGACAAAGTCAGAATAAGGAAAAAAGGTTGGGGGCTTTCATCATTTGGAAAAAACAAAACTGTCCTGGACCAATGAAAAGTGTTATTTTCAGGTCACATGACCCGGACTTCCATCATTTGGAAACCAAAACTGTTCTGCACCAATGACAAGTGTTATTTTCAGGTCATATGACCCGACGCGCTTACGCTACGCGCCCCGGGGCGCGCCCAGCTGCGCTTACGTTGCGCGATCGTATGCGCTCGGGTGCTTCCGGGTGCGCTTACGCAGTGCGTCATATGACGCATCACGCGGCTACGCGATACGTCACGATGTTGTTTTCGTTCGCGGGAATAGCGCTAACGGGACGCTCACCGGTACGCGCCCCGGGGCGCGCCGTAGCACTGCGCTTACCGGTGAGCGCATCGGTACGCGCCCCGGGAGCGCTCCGGGGCAAAATAAATAAATAAATAAACATTAAAAAAATACTATTACATAATTATACAATATAAAATTTGTTATAAAAAATATTACTTTTCATACCTATAGAGATTTGCTATTAAAAAACCATTGAAATTCACTCAAAAAACCATAGGTTTCACACCAGTTATAGTTAGGAATTAGCATTTAAAAAAACCTATTAAATTCACTGAAAAAACCATAGGTTTCACACCAGTTATAGTTAGCTGGAAATTTTACTGGCATAAAACCATTGAAATTCCCATGTTATAGTTAGTTGGACTCACTATAACTTGCGCGTGCAATGCACTGCTCATGACGTCACATATTACATCACTCATGACATGGTCAGTGACATCACTCATGACATCACTGATGACACCATCCTTGTGACAGAGTGACAGACCTCCTTTCACTGTAATGTAACCCTTGAAACACATATTCAAAAATAGAAACTACAATTTTCAAAAAAATGGAAATACCCATATCAGTTACAACAACCAATTCAGTAATTCCACCATCTATATATACATCCACTTATTCACAAACAGTTCTATATAGTCACTCATACATATACTCACTCATCATATGTAGTGATACACCTATACATCCTGTTACACACCGACAGTCATCCAAAAGTTACTCACACACATACTCACACATGCAAATAAACTATTGAACATCCATTTATTTGCATATAGAGCTATACACACACTACCACCTTACTTCTAAGGAAATTTACACATATTTATTCTCTTAAACAATCACTTATAGAAACACATACTTATTTAAACAGGAACTCTTACAATCTCTTACTCTCACATATACTCACTTATATACATCAATATTCACATATACTAGGTTAAAACATATGTAGTTACTGATAAAGACACTAGTGAGACAGTCATTCACTCACTAACATACACATATACACACTCATCCACCCATACACTCCTGCACATATGCTGTCTTCAAAACACATACAAACAGAGAGTCAGTCATTCATGCATCTATGTGCTAAGTAATACCCCCACCAAACCATATAGAAACTCATACTGATATTAAAACAAACATCTAATAACCCATATACATACACATGTAGCTACTCACCAACCCATGCAGCCACTTATACACAAAGTGAAACACTAATCCTTATATTTAAATATGTAAACATTACTCACTAATATATGTATTGCCCAAGATACACTTAATAAGCCAGTTAACCAATCAAATTTTTTTTTTAAACATCCATGTAAACACTTATTTAAACATTTATTCTTCCATTAACTTTTACATATACATATATATCACATATTTGTTTTTCGGAAAGACACATTCACTGGATGGTGTCATCAGTGATGTCATGAGTGATGTCACTGACCATGTCATGAGTGATGTAATATGTGACGTCATCAGCAGTGCATTGCACGCGCAAGTTATAGTGAGTCCAACTAACTATAACGTGGGAATTTCAATGGTTTTATGCCAGTAAAATTTCCAGCTAACTATAACTGGTGTGAAACCTATGGTTTTTTCAGTGAATATATATATATATACATATGCATATACATAAACACACACACACACACACATACTGACTGACCGCATCTTAAAGCAACGCGGACTGTTAGCTCGTATTTCACCCGATAACTTTCACATTATGCAAAGATCTTACACATTTTTAGCAATCTAAAGAACTTTTTAGATTTAAAGATCTAAAAGGTCTTCAGTTTATCTCCTCTGTGGCTGCTGTTTTTAATGTTTTACTTGCCCCTCACCCCTCACATGAGAGTTTACCACATCAGCACATCAGGCTCTTCAGCTTTGAATGTGTTCAACATTTAGCCTTTCGCATTATTGATTATCACCCCGACTTCCACACAAATCAGGGATGCCAAGCATTAATGAGACTATTTGTGGCATAAAATGACCAATAATCAACACTCTCATCTGTAAGTTTACTAGCCTTATCAAATGCAGGAAATTGGGAAGTTCATTCATGAGTGTTTCATACAAGTCTTAAAAATCTAATCTCAAATGTGCTAGTAACTAATAAAAGCGGAAGCCTGGTGGGATATAAAATGCTTTTATTTGTTCCCTTGGATTAAAAGTGAGAATGTGGCATCCAGCTTCTGACCTTGAGTCGTGAAGGGTTAGGGCCTAAAGATTTTCCTAGGAGCCTTCTGTGATGCTGCCTTCTGCTAAGGTTATTGAATACAAAAGATGCCTACACTTGATTTGCCTCACATCTTGTTCTGCCATCACACTGCGGGTTTTGTCTCTTTATTTCACTCTTGTAAATTATTTTTCTTCCATGCCTTCTCTCCTTGTCACTGCTTTAACATATTTCTCTTCATCCTTCTTTCAACCTTTTCTTCTTTTCTGTCTCTTTTCTGGGTTGAAACCTGATGATGAAAATGAAGTCCCTGTCTGCAAAAATGAGCGTTGTGCCGTGCACTTGCAAACCCAGCACAAATTAAGCACTGCCCTCCACATAACACTCACCTCTGTTATTCGTTGTCCACTTGAACTGCTGAAGCTACAGGACCTACACTTTTGCAGACAACTTGAGTTGCGTCTAAAGTCAGGCACCACATTTCTGAGCACGAGGCCCTCCCTTACCGAGGCAGAGACGCCGTTCCGACCACGTCCACCGACTTAGCAGTGGCACCGAGACACAGAGGCCAAAAGGCCCCACTGACAGGCGCGGAAACGAAAAAAAATAAAAATATTATGATAATGCTGATGGTTAATGTTCTTCCTAGAGAGAGATCAGAGTTTTGTCTAGTGGAAGTTTTGACTCATGGAAAGGTAGCGCAGAAGGTTAATGTGCCTGCTGCAAAGAACATGTACCTGACGCAGATCACAAAATGCACATGATGTAAATAGGTCAGTGAGTCACTGCTTTTGTCAGAGAGATCCTTTTGTTACTTGTAGTTTGTAAGTAGGGCTCCCGGTTTTATGGTATTTATTTTTTTGCCATTTCCGTCTATATTTATCCATATTTATTTTTTGGGCATTTTTTCTGTATTTATCTACATTTATTTTTGCCACAAGTAAAAGGCAATGCTATAGCTAGTATTTTTCCACATTTATTTAAATTGACAATGCACACATGCGCTCACTTAAACTAGCTATATGTTGTGGCTTTAGCAGTGCTTTAAATGGTCCAGTACTGAGTAATTTGAAAAGGAGAGTACATGTGCTTCTCAGTTCTGCTATAAAAACACTTTAGGATAGAGTACAAGCACTAATCAGGAGCAAACATGTGCCAGCGCTTCTGTATTTCCATCTAAAGCCAGCTAGAAATCTGCCTTCAAATGTCTATAGTTTTCACACGGAAAGTACGTAAGGTTACCTATATTGGTGGTGGTGTTTTTATGTGTAGATAGACAGACAGATAGATCCCAAGCTACACGCTACGTGCCCTGAAAGTTACTATCTCAGTCTAAGGTTCGCCGACTCAAAATAGATGCTAAACCACTCTAGGGTGATCCCAGCGAGCTGATTAAATAATCTGTTATTCTATTCCATCCATGTTTTCTCACACCCACAGCAAAGTTCGAAGGGCATGAACATATGAAGCCATGCCAAAAAATGTCCCTTTTCAACCACAGACAGAATGCTGTTTGAAATCGGCATTCCACAGCAGATGGCCATTTTTTGACAAATTTGTAGATTGCAGAACTGCATTTGATCTGCCTCATGAAATGCTTCCTCACATCAAGCTTTCCTTTCAAATTTAAAATATAGACAGAACTCCTCGGGTGAAAAATTACCTGATGCTGGTTGACAGATGCGGTCATTACATAAATGCAATATTTTTCTATTATTCCATGCATTTCACATTTTACCTTTCCCTTAATACCTCTGTCTTGGGCAGTCGGACATTCCTTCCACCTCCCCTCGTTCGCCTCCCTGCCACCAGCAATCTGCCCCTCATTTTCCCTCCTTTCCCTCACAGGCACATCCATGTACCACAGACTAGTCATGATGTGTACCATCATTAACTATGAATTAAACCACTGAGTGATTGCCAAGGGGCTAGACCATTTACATTGCAAAGGGTGTTATGAGACTTTCATGCCATAGAAGTGTAAAATTAATATTTATATATGTACTGCAAACAAAGTTAAAAGAAATCATGGGGGTGGTACAAAATATTAACCAGAGGAACAGCTATCGGTGGTGCAGCAGGTGCAGGGGCACCGGAGACTTGAGGCCACACTGTACTCCACTATAGCTGCACTTCACTGCCCAAACTGTGGACCAAAAGGGTTCCAATTTCCTTCTTGCTTATGGCAAAAATGCTACGCCACTCACTGCATATTCCTGTGTGGGCTCCACATGCAGACATTCTAGTCGGGGGAGGTGTGGCGTAGGGTTGTTGATCTGATGCCTGACCGAGCTGTTTAGGAAATGTGCAGTGGTCGTGGAAAGCTCAGCAAGGGAAGAGACTCTCATGTCCTCTCAGGAACCGAAGAAGGCTACATAGGATAGATCTGTCAAGGAATGCAAAAATACCCGCCCGCCAGCACGTTTGTGCGTCAAAAATGATACAATACCTCCTTATAAGAGGAAAAGTCTTCTTCATTTAGGTTTAAAAAAGCCATGTGCCAGGATGCGCTGCTGCAGCACAGTGAAGTGCTTAAAACATACCCTGTATGTGTTACACCTTAGACTTCCTGTATGGGGTCCTTAACTGCTTGTATTACACTACATCTCCCACAATGCATTTCGTGGGGGGGGATTAGGTTGTGTGCTATCCCAAGCTGCATTCAGGATGTATCAGATGACATCACTGCCTTTAAAAGAAGACCGTCCCCGCTCCCAGGTGCAGCCACTCGACATTTGACCCTGCAATGAAAGCAGCCTGCAATGAAAGCAGTCTCATTTCGCGCTGCTGAGTGTCTTTTTCTCCCCACTGGAGTTTTGTTTTTGCTCAGTTCAAGGTCGCGCTTTCACCAGGTTTGTTCCCACCAGCCTAAAGCTGCATGGACTTTGTTGCACAACCCCCAATGAGCGTGCTGTAGTACTGTTTCTTTAGTATTCATAAACGTTGTCTGGGCTGAACTCGAGGAGCATTATTTTTCTATTTTTGTTTTGAAGTTAGTTTACAAAAGGATAGGAAAGTCTACAACCTCACATATTCGGATCTTTTGACAATAATTGTTTCTGAAGTGCACTTATTTATCAGTCTATCCCTTCGCTCCGGAGGATATCTGTTTAACTGACAAGCTGTCCTGAATCTAGACAGAATGGGGCTTGGGACAGGGAGTCAGAGGCGTTGAAAGAACAATAAAGGCTCGTTAACAAGTAAACGGTCTTTGAAAAGACCTGTGAAGTACTTGGGTGCGGCTGACCGGGAAGGAATTTTCAGCAGCAGGAAGGGGGCATGGCGAGAACTCTGGATTCGAGCGCAGCAACATTTTCTAGTATTTTACCGTTTCTAAATATAAATACAGACAAAGGAAATATTGATTTTAGTCTGTATTTATATGTAGAAATCCGTAAAAATGGAAAACCGGGAGCCCTATTTGTAAGTTAAAATCCTAACATACAACAGTGAGCTATTAACTGTCATCTAAGAGCTGCATGCAAACTGCAAGGAAAAAATTGGAGCGTTATTTTTTTTTCCCCCACAGTCTTTGTTTGATTACTCTAGTGTTTCAAAAATAAATTGTTATCTTTTTATTTTCAGCACCTGGTAAAGCCTGACAATTTTTCGAAGAAGAACAAGAGGCCCCAACCTCCTTTGCTGCTCTTTCACCCCGGCTACGACCCAGCAAACACCAGTGTTAAAGGTAAGGAAACTGATGCTATATTTTTTCCATGGGAGTTAGGGCTATGTATGTGGTCACTCTCAAGGCCCTCAAGCAGTGTCTGTTTCAGTGCCTCCAGCAACCACTATGGCACATAGAGGCAGTAAGGCTGTATGTTTAGCAGTCATTTTGTGCAAAGGGGAGCTGTTGGAGATTTATTGCGATACTGCACAAGATATATGTATTTATACTGACATTTAATATTATTGCACTGCACCTTATACGTTGTACTTTGATTGACAGGTTTCTTTAATATATATATTGGTAAGGCCAGCATCGGCATCATAAATACAGTACAAGAGCTGATTACAAGGTCATTCCAGGCACGGCCACTTGAAGAGAAACTACATTTAAAGCAATTAGGATCTCATCAGCCTGACATAAACCTACAGAAAACTTCCCAGGACAGAGGAACAAATTTCAAATGTACATTCTCAAACACCTGGTACACAAAAGCTGATTGGCTTACAGGGTGCCCTTTAAGAAATTCTCTGTTCTGCTCCCCCTGCTTCCTGTTTGGTGGTGAATTTTCTTGGACAAATCAAGGAATCACAGACTTGAAGCACTTGTCGGAAAAAATAAAGAAGCATGCACACACAAGAAAGCATATGGAAAACCTGACAAGACTGGGAATATTGGGGAAGACGCACCAATTGAGCAGCAGATAAACGATGCATACCGCAAAACAATACAGAAACAAATTAAGCCGTTGATGGGAACACACAGATTCTATCCAAATTAATTGATTGCATTTGTTTCTGTGGTGCTTTCGAACTGGCATTGATGAATCAGAAAGTCCCTCAAAACCTTGGATCTTCAGAGGCCTAGTGGATTTAATAGCAAGCATAGACAAGGAATTGGAAACACATTTAGCAAGTTCTACAGGCTTTAAGGGCACCTCTAAAACAATACAAAATGAACTCCTAGAGTGTATGCTCGAAATTATGAGAAGCCATATTGTGCAAAACACGGACTTTGTGGCTAATAAGGCTGATGACACCACGGATGTGGCCACTAAAACACAGTCTGTATTAGTGTTTCGGTACCTTGACAATGACAGAGAAGTTGGGGAGAGGTTCTATGGTTTCACACATGTAAGAGACTCTAGGGCAGAAACTATTACTGCAGCTATACTGTGTCAACTGAACTTAATTTTTCCAGAGCTGCCTCAAAAACAAAAACATATCGCACAAAGCTATGATGGTGCGTCCGTAATGAGTGGAAGCCTTAGTGAAGTACAGAAAAGAATTTGAGATGTGTAACCTAATGCTCATTATGTGCACTGTTACGCCCACCAACTTAATCTTATTATGCGACAGGCAGTATCAAAGAGCATGGAGACACAAATTTTCTTTTAGGATGTAGGAGGTATGGCAGCATTCTTCTCACGTTCCCCCAAAAGAACGGAAGCACTTCATGAGATTGTGGACAAAAGCGTTCCAAGGGGATTCTCACCTCGTTGGAACTTTAACATCTGTACAGCTCACCTATTCTTGGAACATAGGTATGGCCTTGAGAAATGTTTTGCCCCCATAGAAGCCAATGATGAGTTTGATTACAAACTTCAGACTGAAGCCTGTGGCTTTGCTACAACACTACAAGATAGAGGGTTTCAGTTCTTACTGTTTTTATTTCATGATAGTGTGGAAAAGTAAATTTTGCCATGTTCTGTGTCCCTACGCCTCATCCATCATATGTTATATGTGCATGATCAATATGCATATGTTATTCCCCATTTCTGATTAAAGACGCAATTACAGTTGTGTCCACCCCTAGTATGCTATTTTCCAGTCCTCGTGAATACTACGAATATCAGGCCTATGTAAGTGATGTTGCCACGTTTCTCAGTGTGCACGTTATTCAATTATAAAGTCCCCGTTTCCAGGCCTCAAAAGGGCCCGGACCACAGATTCAGCTCCTGTCTCCTGAAAGCCTCGCTGAGGAGCGATACAGCCCCCACCTGTATCCTCGACCCTTCATTTACTTCCTGCCTTGCAGTGCCCGGTGCACCCCGGCTCTGCCTCTGAGTCTGCCAAAAGTATGTTATAGTTCCAGCTATCAGTTCAGTCCTCCTCCTCTGCATTCCTAAGCTACTGAACTGTATCAATAGTTTCCGTCATTGTCTAGCCTTCTCGTCTCCATGTTAGAGAAATACTGTATTTAATGGTCATTTAGTATTCTTCATCACGCACTACATGTAGAATAATGCATGGTCCAGTCTTAGAATCAAGTTAGTTTTTCCCCTCATGACTTCTAGTTTATATCAACATGTTCCCTAAACAGTAGATACCAGATAGGGTTTAGGTACATGTCGCTCCGACCCTCCAGACTCTAGTCTCTGCTCCTAGCACAGAGTTCGTAGCCCCCAGCTTCTCCTAGTAACACGTCATTGTCAGTTTTCGCGCACCATTAGGTTAGAGGTCCCGGCTCCTTAGGTAGCCCCCTCCAAAGTTTCCGCCCATTCATGACATATTCTGTTACGTTTTGCATCACATGTCTATGTATACTCCCAGTTACACCTCTTTTTACTGTTATCTCTCGCGACTGCTACGCGTCACGCCTTCTACTCCACCTACTGTTACGCCCACTGCAATGTAATGCTATGTGTTTGCGCTATGTATATAAGTCAATGTTTTGTTATTAAATGTTAGCGCGCTCATCCCAGACCTAGCCCCAGCAGCTGCTGGGCCTCTTTTCCCCTGCTGGGCCTCTTTTCTCCTGCTGGGCCCTGTCATTCTGTTCCTATGCAGGTTGTCCTGATCCTGTCCTTATGCTGTAATAAACCTGCAGAAACTCCTACTACCTCGAATCTTGACTCTTATTTATTGAGCTATCTGTTATGCTATAAGTCTAGTCAAAAATAGGGTATTATTTATTTATTTACCACAATAGAATGGTTGCTGTCGACCTGTTATACCATCAGTTACATGCACGAGAGATAGATACTGTCAAAGTGCAAGAATATACCACTACGTTTGTACAAAGCATAAGCAGAATGATATTGGGTTGACAATTTAGACAGCAAACTTCCAGAGCATTCTACTTTTTCAAACGGCAGGAAAAACATCAACACTCTGGTCCGAATTGCAAAGGAGATATATGACATTGTAATTGTGCAGGCACAAGAACGTTTTTCTTTCACTAAACATTTGGTGAGTGCCACATTATTGCAAATAAAAGAGTTTGCAAAATATGATGAATCCTTCCCGGAACGTGCTCTGAATGAGGCTGTGGAAGCAGATCCTATGCTCAAAAAAGAGTAGCTGAGAGCTGAGTTGACTGTACTGTACGCAATGCCTGTGTACCGGAAGGCCACAAGTGCCTTGACTTTGCTGGCTTTAATACATAAACTTCATATGGAAAAGTCACTTACAGAGACAGTGACTTTACTAACAATTGTAATTACCACTCCTATGACAACATCCGAGTCTGAACAATGTTTTTCAGACTTAAAGAGGATTAAGACATTCCTGAGGAACACCATGCTTGAGGAAAGACTCAATGCTTTGGCAATGCTCTCTGTTGACAGCAACCTAGTTCAAAAAATCCCGGACTTTAACATTAAAGTTATTGACAAGTTTGCTGCTCTCATTTACAAAAAGTAAACAATGTTGAATGCTACTACTTTGCGACCAGTTTATTTGTTTGTTAAATAAAAAACATCTGTGAGCGAGGTACTCAGAAATGCATTGTATCTTGCAGTCTGTTATGAAGCTCTGTGGTTATACTGAATAAGCAGCTACCTATGTTATATGACATCTCTTTATTAATGTAATAACTGCACTTTCACAATTGCTTTATTAACCTTCCTGCTTTCTCAAATTTGCTTGAAAATGCACCATTTTTCTTCTCTTTTTTCAAACTTTTCTCAGGGGGGGGGGGAGAACCCTGCCAAACCCCCCTTATGGTGGGTCGGGAACGCTCGCTTTGCTCGCTCGCAACTGTGCAGTATGCCAATCATTTTACGCCCCACCACTTTCAAATGTCACCAGCCGCCCCTGTTGGTATGTATAGTTAATTTAATCAAAATAAAGTATACCTTCACAGAAGGGCGCCAGTAACTCCCTCAAGTACAAATAAATCGAAGTACAGATGCGAAGTGTATGAAAACATTGTTCTTTAGATACTCCATTATCCACTGACTAAAGGCCGAACTACAACTATATACGAATGGAGTGACATGTATCTCTCACAATGTATTGGGTATACCATATGACTGCCTGTACTTGTTGAATATTGTGTTTATAATCTAAAAAATGCCAATTAAGATATATATATTTTTTAATTCCTTCCCCATCCATCCATGTTCTCTTTTTCCATTCACCCTTCTCCCCATTCATAAATCTCTCCACCCCAACATCCCTTCATCCCCTTGATTTGTGCTCCATTTCATTTGTTCCCCAGCTACAGTGCTCTGTCACACTATCCTCTAGGGGTGGCATTTATGAGCTTCTATTGGAAGACCTGAGCCTTGATTAAAGTTGTAGGAACATTAAACATCAATTTAAATGCTTTACATTACACAGAACTACCCAGCAACACCCAACTGCGCTCAAGGTGTCAAAGTGGGGGTTCATGGCACCCTTGGTGCACTTAGGATTTCCATGCGTGGGTGTGACAGTGGGCAGTGATGAACTGTTGCACTCACCGGGCATCTTCAGGAAATCCAGCCTCTTCTCTGCAGCCAGCCGGCTGGTCCAGCAGCAGCTCCAGGAAGACAACTCCAGTAGTCTGCTCAACCTGTTGCAGTGGAAGGATCTTCCTCTTTCGGTCCTGGGTATTACTGTGATTGCTACGGTGCAACTAAGCATAAAAAGTCTGCGTCTTTCTCGAAGGTGGCCTCCGAATTGGGCACTCTTTACATTACAGTTCGCACCGGCAAGTCAAACACCATCTCTCTTCAGTTGGACTTGGCTCAAGAGTAGGGCAGGAAGACCAGGAGACCCTGTGCACGACACAACCCTCTCTCACATTTTGTATGCTCCGCTGCTCACACGTGGCACAACAAATTGGTGCTCCTTTTAAGGAAGGCATTCGGAACAAGGTACTCTTCAGGCAGAAAGTTCTCAGGCTCACATAGCTTCTTCCAGAAAGGCTTGCAGAAATCTGGTGCTGTCACTCGCCTTAAGGAGACTGGCCATTGAGGATACCAGATGTATCAAAAGGAGAGGGGGGGACCAAGGAGCTTATAAGGTCCAGTGTCCGTGCTCCGAAAATCAATGTTTAAACAACAATTGAAGATACCAGCCCTGGATCAACGCAGCTGTGTACTTGCGTAGGGAAGCAGCTGGAAATGGAACAAAGTGGGTACGCTTGGGACCCACTTTTAAACAGTATTTTCAGATGGAAGATGTGGATCCACTGTCTGGGTTTAGAAACTGGTTTGGCCTGGTTTCTTTTCATGGTTCATATTTCCTAAACAGTGCAGCAAGGTTCTGTTCGAGGCATGTGGGCTGCTGAATTCATATCTGTGTATAGATCGCCGCCTAGTGTTGGGTCCGGTTGATTGCACTTTGTCGTCCTGGAAGAGTCTTCGAAGTATCACGAGATAGGTGACTCCTCCCCTGGACTACAGTGTGCATGGGCATCTTCTCCATCCTCAGATTGTTTTTTTCCGCCATTGGGTTCGGATGTTACTCCTATACTCCAACTTCGGAATCGAAACAAAACTTTTCTAAAGGCCAAAAGGCCTTCGACTGTATTGTTCTCGCTCGGTACCTCTTTACTCGATCAAGCTTTCCATCTCGACTCGGTCGTCAACGCGGGCCTTTTCGACGCCACGTGGGCCTGCTGTCGCTGGAAAGGAGCCCGTTCAAAAGGTGCCCACAATGCCACTCCAAGTTCCCGCATACTGACAAACACTCAGTATGCAACAAGTGCCTTTCACCAGACCGTAAGGAAGAAACCTGCCCAGCCTGCGCCCAATTTCGGTCGAAGAAAACCATACGGATTCGACGGGCCGCTAGGCAAGAGATGCAGCGACAGGCACCGGAACTGAACCGAAGAAGGCCGTACAGCCCAAAAGCGTCGAGCCAAAGAAGAGCGTCGACCCGAAAAAGGCCGTTCAGCCAAAGGGCGCCGACCCAAATAAAACAGTCGACCCGAACAAGGCCGTCGAACCGAACAAGGACACCCAGCCGAAGGGCGCCGAACCAAAGAAGGTCGTCGACCCGAACAAGCCAGCTGAACCGAAAACCGCCGACCCGGCAAAGGTCGCCGACGGAAAGGATGCCGTATCAAAGCCTGTAACCCGGCCGGAGAAGGCTATCAACCCAAAGACAAGTGCTCCAAAAACACCAGTCGATCCCAAAAAGACCATCGACTCGTCAACCAAAAAAGCCTGTCGAGCACAAGAAACGTGTCGAACCGAAAGACCCGGTTGACCCGAAATCACTCGTCGACCCAAAGAAAGGGCACGAGCCGAAGAAAACCACTAAGACACCAAAAGTCGTTGAAGCTGAAGGTGTTGTCGACCCAAAAAAGTCAAACACACAACCAAGGACAACCAAGGACTGTAGAGGAAGAACTCTTCCATCCAGATCCATCAGACAACCAGGCAAAAATATATATTAATCCTGACTGGTAAAGTCACAATCCTGTACAGGAAGAAGAGGCCACTGGACACGGGCTCTCATTCACCTATTCCACTAAAGAAGAAGGACTTTGGGACTTCTCCCTCTAGACCCTTCATTCCTTTCTATTCTATTATGCCTACTACACCTTTTGCTCCTTACTCTCCTTCTCACCATGGGGACAATGAGGGGAACACAGGGGAGGATCCACAGCCTGAGTATGATTATCCACAAGATCCTGACCCACAAAATGAACCATGGGAGGAGCCAACAGACCCTTATAACACCCATCCCATCCCTGATGTATCCTCTAATCCAACTAAGCCGTCACCTACTGATGACACCATTGTCTTCAACCAACTAATAGACAGGGCAGCGCAGTACCACAATGTAGACATGCACAATGACCCCGTAGAAGAAGACTTCTTATTTCACACCTTCCCTACTTCAGAAAAGAGTGTCAGAACACTTCCTATGTTAAAGGGAGTGTTAAAACACGCACCTGACATATTTAAAGATACAGCCAGGGCACGGGTAATCAATCTCAGGATTGAGAAGAAGTATAGAGCAGCCCCTACAGACCCTACCTACATCAGAGGGCAGTTACCATTAGACTCACTGGTAGTGGCTAATGCACGCAAAAGGGCCAACTCACAGACAACGGGGGAAGCCCCTCCCCCGATAAAGAATCAAAGATACTAGAGGCCTCGGGTAAAAAGGTAGCAGCACAGGCCTCCAATTCATGGAGGATTGCGAATACACAAGCTCTGCTAGCTCATTACGACAGGGCACACTATGACCAGCTCGAAAGCTTAATGCAACACCTACCTGAGCCTTTTAAAGCCCAAGCTGATGACCTCATACAGGAGGGAAAATTCATTACAAACGCCTCCATCAAATGTGCGCTTAACGCAGCCGACACCGCAGCCAGGTCTATTAACACTAGCGTTTTACTACGCCGACATGCATGGCTGCATATTTCGGGCTTTAAGAACGAGGTGCAGTCCACCATTCTTAACCAGCCAGTCAATCAGGACTTTCTATTTGGCCCTGCTGTCGACACCATTTTAGATAAAATGAAGGACACAGAAACCGCAAAGTCAATGGGGGCATTGCAGTTTCAGCAACATAGAGGTTCCTTTCGACGCTCCTCATACAGGGCAGCTACAAGAGGCAATACCTCGCAAACGTCATCTTCATACAAAGGCAACACACAAGGTTCCTTCACCAAAAACTCTAACAGAGGAGGTTATAGGGGCAACAATAATAAGGGAAGAGGACGTGGAGGCAATAACACCACTCCACTGCCACTAAACAGTGACTTCATCACGCTACCTCCAGACCACCTAACACCGGTCGGAGGCAGACTCCAACAGTTCCTACCTGTCTGGAACACAATTACCAAGGATAGGTGGGTAAGACAAATTATCCAGTATGGTTATTGCCTGGAACTCACTTCTACCTAACCAAACATACCACCCTAACACCGTCCTATGTCCAAAGAACACATCACCCTGCTCCAAAAAGAGGTGAAATGCATGCTGGAAAAGGGGGCCATAGAGCCAGTCCCTTTCCAACAGCAAGGGACAGGAGTATACTCCCTATACTTCCTTATTCCCACGAAGGACGGTTCCCTCAGACAAATATTGGACCTCAGACCCCTAAATCAATACATACTGTCGGAGCACTTCCATATCACCACACTACAGCAAGTGCTCCCGTTGCTACAACAAGGAGACTTCCTAGCAACACTGGACCTCAAGGATGCGTATTTTCACATACCCATCCATCCAGCTCACAGAAAATATCTCAGGTTCACAATACAAGGTCAACACTCCCAATTCAAGGTTCTGCCCTTCGGGGTAACCACGGCTCCAAGAGTGTTTACAAAATGTTTAGCGACAGTAGCTGCACATCTCAAAAGACAACATCCATGTGTTCCCGTATCTAGACGATTGGCTAATACAAGCGAAATCGTACCAACAGTGTGCAAGAGACACGTCTCAAATACTTCAGCTGCTACACAGCCTAGGGTTTCTGATAAACTACCCAAAATCGCATCTGCAACCATCCCACACACAACAATATCTGGGAGCCACTATAGATACCTCCCTGGCAAAGGCATACCCACACTCAGCAAGGATAGCCAGCATGCAGATGCTCATTCGCAAATTTCTGCCACAACACTCTCTGCCAGCTCGAGTCTTCATGCAGCTCATAGGCATGATGGCCTCCTGCATATTCATTGTCCCCCATGCCAGACTTTAAATGAGTCCATTGCAAGAATGCCTAGCACGGCAATGGAACCAGGCTCAAGGACAACTAAAAGACCTAGTGTTGGTAGACAGTCGCGCTCACAACTCTCTGCAGTGGTGGAACCCACAAAACCTTTCCAAGGGGCGACTGTTCCAAGAGCCGGTTCCACAACTAGTACTAACAGCGGACGCATCACTGACAGGCTGGGGACTCCATCTCCTTCAATACACAGTACAAGGACTCTGGACAACCAAACAAAAGAAACTGCATATCAACCAACTAGAGTTGCTAGCGATATTCCTAGCCCTAAAAGCATTCCAAAAATACTTGTACAGCAAAACTCTGTTGATCCGGACGGACAACATGACCGCAATGTACTATATCCAGAAACCGGGAGGAACACACTCTCCACAGCTGTCCCACCTGGCACAGAGCATATGGAAGTGGGCAATTTCCAAAAACATTTTTCTCCTAGCAGAACACCTTCCAGGGAAAGACAATCAAATAGCAGACCTGCTCAGCAGGCACAGCCAACAACTACACGAATGGGAGATTCACCCCCAAGTTCTCCAGCCATTCTTCAAAGAGTGGGGTCACCCAGAGATAGACCTGTTTGCCACAAAAGAAAACTCGAAATGCCACTACTTTGCCGCCAGGTTCCCACATCCGTTGTCACAGGGCAATGCGATATGGATGAACTGGTCAGGCAGATTTGCGTACGCTTTTCCCCCAGCACCGCTGATTCCGCTGGTGGCACACAAACTGCGGCAACAGTCACTCACACTAGTCCTAGTTGCTCCCACATGGGCGAGACAACCATGGTACACAACGTTCCTGGAGCTTTCAGTAGTTCCTCATCAAAGGCTGTTCCTCGCACCCCATCTTCTAACTCAGAACCATGGAGAAATCAAACACCCAGATCCCAATCAGATGAACCTAGCGATCTGGCTCCTGAAGTCTTAGAGTTTGGATACCTTAACTTGCCTCCAGACTGCATGAACTATCATTAGGGAGGCAAGACGACCAACTACACGAGCGTGCTATGCAGCTAAATGGAAGAGATTTGTTATTTACTACAACAATAACCAAATCAACCCATTAGATGCTTCCATACAAAACATTATATGTTACCTGCTGCATCTAGAAAGATGCAACTTAGCATACTCTTCAAAAAGACTACACCTGGCTGCTATAGCAGCATACTTTCAAAACAGGCAACACCTTTCACTGTTTAGAGTACCAGCAATCAAAGCCTTTATGGAGGGTCTTAAAAGGGTGATCCCTCCAAGACACCCTCCTTCCCCAGTCTGGAATCTAAACATAGTACTTACCAGACTTATGGGACCTCCTTTCGAACCTCTACACTCATGCGAACTGCAATTCTTAACGTGGAAGGTAGCATTCTTGATTGCCATTACCTCACTCAGACAAGTTAGCGAATTACAAGCCCTAACAATTCAAGAACCTTTCATGCAAGTACATGCCGACAGGGTGGTTCTTAGAACAAACACTAAGTTCAAGCCAAAGGTAGTATCCAATTTCCATATTAATCAATCAATAGAATGGCCAGTGTTCTTTCAAAATCCACAGTCAGTAGCTGAAAGAGCCCTACACACACTAGATGTAAAACGAGCTCTGCTTTATTATGTGGACAGAACGAAATCATTTAGAAAGACAAAGCAATTATTTGTTGCTTTTTTACCACAACATAAAGGAAATCCAATATCAAAGTCAGGAATAGCCAGATGGATAGTTAAATGCATTCAGATATGCTATCAAAAGGCCAAACGCACTTTAACCGTCCCCCAAGAGCACAATCTACAAGGAAAATGGGGGCATCCATGGCTTTCCTAGGGAATATTCCTCTTGAAGACATTTGTAAGGCAGCCACATGGACCACCATACACACTTTCCCAAAACACTACTTTTTAGGTGGGCAGTTATCCCTATTGAACCCAACGAAACGAGTCAATGCTTTAACCTCTGGGAATCATTACAGATATATGACATATGCAAACAATTGCTTTCTGATTATCTAGCAAGAATTTGTCTCGCCTAAAGCTTTGTGCATATAAATTGTCTATTTACAAGTCTAACTACCGTGGTGCTCCCTGATTTGAAATTATTTTTCTTGCTGTTTTGTTGTTCCACTTTTTTACAGATGTATTAAAATTGTTTTTAACTTGACTTCTTATACTGTATTATGTACTTTTAAATTGCATAGTTGCTATTGGTATAATATTTCTAATAAATTGTAAGCAACTTTTTTTTTATAATTTTGCACTGATTTGTTTTTCTGGTTCACAGTATGAGTATGTGTGAGTAAGTCATATGTGCCTGGTAGGCCACTTAGGCCCAGATGTAGGTAAAACTTATTTACCGATTCTTATTTACCGAATTTTACCGATTCGGTAAATAAGAATCGGTAAATAAGAAGGGGGGGTATGTAGGAACATCCAGATGTTCCAATTTACCGATCGGTAAATATCTGTATTTACCGAATCGGTAAATACCGACCGGTAATGCTCCATTCATTCCTATGGGCTTTGAAGCCCATAGGAATGAATGGGGCATTACCGGTCGGTATTTACCGATCGGTAAATACCGATTTTGACATGGGTGCAGGGGGTGTCACTTTGACACCCTCTGGCACCCCCAAAAAAGGTTCGGGGGCCATATGGCAGGCAGACCTGCCCTAAGGGCAGGTCTGCCTGTCATATGGCACAGGTGTGCATGCACACATGTGCATGCACACCTGAATCGGTATTTTAACATCAAATACAATTTGATGGTAAAATACCGATTTTGTAGGCCTTGTGGGACTCAGAAGAGTCCCACCTACATATCAATTTTACCGGTCGGTAAATATACCGGTCGGTAAATATACCGGTCGGTAAATTTACCGACCGGTATATTTACCGACCGGTAAAATTACCGATTTGCAGCGTTACAGTCCCCCTACATCTCGGTAGCCAAATACCGGTCGGTAACGGCCGAATTCGGCCGTTACCGACCGGTAATTGGCCACCTACATCTGGCCCCTAGTGAGGTTGTATGATTGAGCTGTGATAACAGTTTCCAAGGGGAGCTTTTTTCTGACATTCAACTGAATTGTGACAGAGGTATAGAGTTTGGAGCCTTGTGTTCTGAAATGTTTTACCACTTGACCTAGCAACCTGACTACAGGTACAGGAAAATAAAGATACCCGGCTCAGCGTAGACTGCATTGTAGCAGGTGACACTGCATCCTGGTGCCCAAAACAATTGTCCCTGGCCTATCAATAAACAGTGCATGATACAGGATTCATTCAATATTATTCTTCTAAGAGGAAGTAGTAAATCTGACTGATGATTAGTAACCAAATATTTTGTTAGCCCAAAGCATGCTAATAGTCGTGTTTTGGATATATGGAAGTCTGTTAAGAGACATACTCAGCAACCCGCCACTGGCATAACTTTTTGTTTCTATAACCTTTCTTTTAGTGCACAACCAAAAGAGGCAGAGATTGTCAGTAACAAGAGTACAGCTGGGTGAAATCGATGTCAGAACTTAAGATCAAAACACAGTACATGATTATAATCAACTTTACCAGTCATTAGACAGCATTGGCCTGCCCACGAGAATACAGATGCCTCAACAGGCATCCTCATCGGTTGTACATCCACTAGTGTCCAAGTCATGCTGATCACTTAAGTGCCCCACAGGGTTCAGAGACACATGGCACAACTCCCTCCATAACCTGAGATCCTCCTCCAGCTTCTCATCCCTTGTACTAGCCTTCATGTGCATCTCCTCAGCCAAGGCCCACTGACGCACATCCCTCATCCAGGCATCCTGGGAGGGGAAGTGCATCCCCATCCAGGTTATCGCCACCCGGTGCTTAGCCAGAACCAGGAGGAGTTGCAGCAATGTATACTGAAATTTGCGTTTTAGGTTTTGTAACATGGCCAAGTAGACAATGTAGCGAGGATGTCTACACCTGAAAACCCGTGCCCCTTGTAATCGTCTCCACTACCAGGATCCAGAAGCAGTGTGCCTCAGGATAGCCCAAGGCCAGGTGCAGAAAATCTGCCCCCATACAGCACAGCGTGGGCATACATCTGAGCGCGTGGAGTCACTGCAGCTCAGGCCCATCTGGGTCATATGTGTGCGTTGTAAGTAGTTAAAATTTATCAGCTTGAGGCGCTCCTGGCAGGACACTGTGCTTGGGTGTTTATCCCCTTCCCTTTTGACTAAGGCAAGGGGTTTGACAGATCCCAGGCCAGGCAGAGCGGGCCATAGGGGGAGGCCCCACCACATCGAGCTCATTGCACTTTAAAGGAGGTAAATAAACCGCAAGTACGCATTATGTAAGCATTATGTCCAATGCTTGCGTTATTGGCAGGATGTTTGGGTATGTGAGCCACTTTGCCCTAGGTGACTCAGAAAGGCCAGCATATTGAAGAAACTGGACAGAGACAGGTTGAGCCTGCTCATATGAGATAAATGTTTTGTTTGGGTAGAGGTCCCACAACACCAGACAGCCCCCCTCCCTCCGTGTCTGAAACTACATCCCCACCATTAATTTCAGCTCTGGGGTGAGTATCCATATGGGGAGTTCCCTGTGGAATGGCGGATGTTTCAATACGCGTTCTACAAACGTTTGCCACACTTTTGTGGTCAATTTGATTACATACGACATGCTGCCTACAACTCCAGCACCCTCCAGCAGAGCCGTTTGAAGTCTATTTGGTTGAAAACATCTCCTCAGGAGCCTTTATTCCCAGTTGTCTCCCTCATCCAGCCACCGGGCAGCATGCTGCAGCTCGGCGGCACTGTTTTGGGTGACCTAAACTTTCATTTGGATAACCTTGATTCTAAAGATTCCTTGGCCCTTTTGGACTCACTATCTGCATGTGATCTTGTGCAACTGGTCAAACAGCCTACTCATCAGGCAGGCCATATATTGGGCGCGGTTTTTCCTAATGATGATAGGCTCAAAATAGGCGAGCCCATCCCATTGGCCTGGTCTGATCACTTTGCCGTCCCTTTGGAGCTTCGGATCGCCCTGATGCCCGCAAAGACTGGTGTCCCCAGTCAAACTACATCCAGGAGGAACCTTAGGAAAATCACGAGCGCCACGCTGGCTCCACTGATGCAAAACTATAATGCTGATCATTCTGAGGATGTCAGTACAGCTGCTTCGGACCTGTCCAAAGCTATCATTGCAGCAGTAGATGTGCTCGCTCCTATTTCTTCTTGCTACTCTGCGAGAAAGAGACCCTCGGCACCCTGGTTTTCGGAGACCCATAGGCTCATGAGACAGGGGTGCAGGAAGCAAGAAAGGGTTTGGCGGACGAGCTGGAATATAAAGGAGAGGGATAAACATAAGAAGCTCCTCAAGGAGTACAAGATTGAGATCATCAGAGTGAAGCAAGAGTACTTTGCAAACCTGACAATGGCTCTTTCCTCTCCCAGGGAACTTTTTAAAATAGTGGACTCGCTTTGTACGCTACAGTTGCCGGACCTTGTAGTAAGCACTCAGGAATTCTGTGATAAAATCGCAGGATTCTTCCACTCGAAGATCGCAGACATCTATTCTAATCTTGAACTACAAAGATCAGTCACCCCTCCTCCGCCTGTCCCCTCTTCTCCGCTCCTGAAAGAGGTTTTATCCACCACCTCTATGACTCGGTCCGAGTTTCCGCCTCTATCTTATCAGGAGCTCGACCTGCTCTTAAATAAGATAAGGTCGGGGTCCCCACTGGACCCTTGCCCCCCTAAAGTCCTGAAGGAGTGCAGAGACTGCTTACTGCCCTTCTTGCTGGAAATCATGAACAGGGCTATGAGAGAGGGCATTTTTCCATCTCAATGGAAGAATGCGGTGGTCAAGCCCCTCCTAAAGAAGCCTACACCAGATCCTGAGGTGCTCAAGAATTATCACCCGATTTCTTTGCTTCCAGCTTCCGCAAAGATGATGGAGACTCATCTAAATCAACATCTGGCGGCTTTTCTTGACTCCTCAGGTCTTCTAGATCAATCTCAACATGGCTTCAGGAGGCATCACAGCACTGAGTCAGCCCTTACGGTCATTCTGAATAACATCCGTACGGAGGTGGACTAGGGTCATACCACCGTCCTGGTCCTCTTAGACCGGACAGCCGCCTTTGACACCCTATCCCCTTCGGTTTTAACATCTCGCCTGAGGGAGATAGGGGTGGAAGGGGCGGCTCTGAGTCTGCTGGCCTCCTTCTTGGATCAGAGGGAACAGAGGGTTATGGTGGGAGAGTTCCTATCTCCATCCCTACCTGTGCAATGTGGGGTCCCACAGGGGTCGGCATTAAGTCCGACCCTGTTTAACATCTACGTGACCCCGCTTGCCAGGTTGGTTAGATCTTTTGGGATGGAGGTAGTCTCGTATGCGGACGACACACAGATCTTGGTGTCTCTCCCACCTAGATAACTCTTCATCGTTCAACTTTAGGAACTGCATGGAAGCAGTGTCCAAGTGGATGATTTACAATTCACTAAAGTTGAACGGTGAGAAGACTGAGATCTTGGTGTTTGGCCCTAACAATAACATCTGGTCGCCTAAATGGTGGCCGCCCTCGTTGGGGAGCTGTCCTACTCCTACGGAGTCGGCACGGAACCTGGGAGTATTGATTGATCCCGCCCTCTCCATGACGCTGCAGGTCAACAGAACTGTTGCTACCTGCTGGGGGATTAATAAAATACTCCGTAAAATAAAACATTACTTGTCTCCTCAGGCGCGGAAGCAAGTGGTGGTAGCACTTGTCGCTTCGCGACTTGATTACTGTAACGCCCTATACACCGGCATGAATAAGAACTTGATACAGCGTCTGCAGACTGCCCAAAATGCGGCAGCGAAATTTGTTCTGGACGCCCCCAGACTAGCGTCAGCAACGGCAGCTAGGAAGGCCTTACACTGGCTTCCTATTGAATCGAGGATTATTTTTAAAACGCTCTGCCTGACCTATAGTGCACTTTCTGGTAGGGGGGCAGGGGGTGTTAAGAAACTGCTGCTACCCTATATATCGGGCAGAGACTTACGCTCCTCTTCTAAGAACCTGCTGGTTGTACCTCGCTTCCGTAGGAATAAATGGGGTGGCAGGGCCTCCTCTTCAGTTGCCCCTAAGCTATGGAATACTCTTCCTTGTGAAATTAAATCTCAGTCTTCTGTTTTGCTTTTTCGGAAAGCATTGAAAACATGGTTGTTTGCAAGGGCGTACCCGTAGTTACTGTCTCTCTTTTTGGTTTTATGGTTTGTTGTTAGGCGCCTTGATGCCTTCGGGCTTAGTTGCGCGTTATAAGATTCATTTCATTTCATTTCATAGTAGAGGTCCAACCTGGGAGCTTTGAGTCCCCACTTCCTCATACCTCAGTGTCAAAACATGCAGAGCCACTCTGCTGCGACGACCGGCCCAGAGCAGGGAGACCAACACTGAGTTCAGTTGTTTAAAATCACAATGGGAATGCTACACATCAAGTTCTGGAGCGCCGCCGCAACACCACCTTCGTAGCGACCACCATCCTGCCCGTAAGGGAGAGCCACAGAGTTCCAAAATGCCACTGATTCCTTAAGTGCTTCCATTACCCTGGAAACGTGGAGGTAAAGGGACTGCAGGTCATCATGAGTCACCTGCACCCCAAATATCTGAAGTAGCCAGTTTCCCATCTCAGCCCAAGATCCAGAAGCCACTCCAGCAGCCAAGAAGATAAGCCAGCCAGGAGGAAGCGCAAAGATTTGCTCTTGTTTAGCCGTATGCCAGACCACGCTCCGAAGTCTTTTAGGAGCTGAAGTACCCTAGGTATCGCATTGCACGGGGCGGGGATGTAGAACAGAGCGTCATTGGCATATAGCGAGACAACCTGAGGTCTACCCCACCCATATGCCCCAGCACTATTGGTCCCTGCATGCCCAGAGCGTGAGTGGTTCGATGGACTTAGCAAAATGTAGTGGGGATAGCAGGCAGCCCTGGCATGTTCCCCTCCCTGACCGGCACGGGCCACCCGGGCGCACAGGTCTGTGTAGAGGAATTTTACCCATCTGCAAAATCCCAGGCCAAACCCTGCTGATTTCAATACTTCCAGCAGGTACCCTCAGTCAACAGTATCAAACGCTTTCTCAAGGTCCACGGCCACTAGTTCTCGTTCCTCGTGTGAGTCCCGAATCTCATGCATAACATACGTTAAATGTCGTATGCTTATTCCTGTGTTGAGGTCAGGGAGGAACCCACATTGATCTTCATGTATCAAGATGGACATGTATGGGGACAGACACCTAACCAGTACTTTACACAAGATTTTTACGTCAGCGTTGATCATGTTTAGTGGGCCATACACTGCCTTTGTTTCAAAAGCATACAAATCTCCCCTTCCCGCTCGGTTGGGGGCAAAACTCCCTCTCAAACGCCTTTTCCTATACCTGTAAAAGAGGCAGGGCCAGCTTCTCCGAGAAGGTCTGATAAAATTTCGGAGGGAAACGATCTCTCCATGGGGCGTTAGCCTGGGGGAGCTCCCGCTGGGCCTTTCATCTAACGTCAACCAAGTGTCCAATTCCTTCATCCCCTCCGGAGGGAGGTGGGTCCACGCTAGTCCCTGCAGGAAGGGGATATAACGGTCTGCAGAAACTGTAGGATTCCCCGTGTAAATTCTCTGTAGGTGCTGTTTAAAGACTTCCGTTATGTCCACCCTGGTGTAAACAATTCCCCAGTGGGGTCGCCACCAGATAGGTCAGTAGTGGTGGAGCATGCTCCCTCTTTAGTATCCAGGCCAGTAGGCGGACGGATTTGTCCCCTTCAGCGTGCAGTCACTGGCGATATCAGCTGAGCGTATATGTGTTAAGCCGGTCCCATGTGTCACTAATCCATTCTCGAATCTCGCAACCATCAACATTAGATAACGATGGGTCACCCGTTTGGGCCTTAACTAGTTCGTCTGCCCCTTTTCTTAATTCCTGTTGTAGCAGGCGGCTGAACCCCGTAGCCACCCCCCATAACAAGGTTTTCATTGTCTCCCATTCTGTGGCTCTTTTAGAGGTCACCCTCCAGTTGTGTGACATATGGTCTGCTATTGCCCAGGAAAGTGTCTCCCTCCCCTCCTGATCTTCCAATATGTCAGGCGGCATCCTCCATCTCCGGGGCTCGGAATATGGGGATTCCACTGAGCTACACAGCTAACTGGGGCGTGGTCCGACAGGAATCTGGCCAAGTGGGTCACCTCCAACTCCGTAAAGGCCAGCGCAGCAGATACTAGCGTCCACTCTAATCTACTGTGCGTATTCTGTGCGGGTGAGTTACATGTGAAAACCGTCTGAACTGGGTGCCAGTCCCCCCAGGCATCACGCAATCTCAATTTCCCCATTGCAGCACGCAATTTCTTCGTTATTTGTGGTTTAGTGCCGGTTCTGGACGGGTGCCTATCAAAGTCAAGTTCTAGGACGCAGTTGAAGTCCCCTAGCAACAGAAGCGGCACATTCAGATCCGCAGCTACTAGGTCTAGTACCGTCTGATAATAGACAGGCTCGTCCGTGTTTGGTGCATAAATGTTCAGTATTGTGATTTTCCGCCCATCATGGACGCCTCGTAGTAATACATACAGGCCGTCCACATCGGTCTCCACATACTACAGGGTGACCGAGATCCCCGAGTCCACCCATACTAGGGTCCCTCTAGCGTATGTTGAGTAGGAGGAATGAAGTAACTAAACCTGCCACTTTTTTGACACTCTGGCAGCCCTAATGTGGTCCAAGTGAGTTTCCTGTAAGTAGGCGATCTAGACACAGTGCCGTTTTAAGGAGAGCACCCTGTGACACTTTTTGCCCCCTACATTCCAACAGAGGAACTAACCGCCGCTGTCATACTGTTTCATCTTGGCATTTGGACAGCGCGCTGACCACCCCCGCCGCCGCCAATACTCTCTGCCCAGACTACCCTCAAGGTGCGCACAGCAATGAATAAACTGTATAAAAAAAACTCCTTGCCCCCACACCTGTGGACCACATATGTGCAGATACGATAGCCCTATTGCCCAACCGATGCTCATTCCAGGACGTGCACAGCTTCCCCATATGCCCAACCGGGGCATGTAACTAAGCACTTCAGTGCAATGAGCCGCTCGCCCTGCCTGCCCAGTTCAAACCAGCCATCACTTGTAGCGACATTATTAACTCACAGACGTACTGTATTTTAAGGACCAATCAAAAGTGGCATATACTCCCACACACTTCACCCGGTCTCTTTGACTCAGCTACATCACTAGGGGGCCCCCAGAAATCCCTCGCCCCAACCAGATGAGCCCCCAGGAGCGAGCAAATGACAACGAACTTGGGCCATGCATAAACCATTCAGGTGAGCCTTCCTCTAGTCCCCGTCGGCCCCAGGGGCCTCCTCCATCAATGTCTCAAGTATAATGTCTACTGTGGGACCCAGCACCTGCGACTGGTCATCGGGATCCAGCATTGTGGACGCAGAGGGGGACCCAAGGCACTCCATCCCAGACATGTCAAGCTGCTTGGTGCCGTCCACACCCACAATGACCTACGCTTGCTCCCGTGCATCTCCATCTCCGGCCACTGCCAGTCCAATTCTGCTCCGTGATCTCCTGCCGGAGCAGGTGCCCCGTATCTGCCTCCGATCTTGCTGTTCTAACCTCCCTGAGTGCATCGCCACCTCTACCTCCAGCCACTCCCAGTTCTCACCCGGAGTCTCAAAGAAGTGTGCCCTCTCCTGCAAAACGACCTTCAGCCTATATATTGAAATTGTAGCTTCAATAGCTTACTTTTAACTCCCAAGAAAGACTTTCTCAGTTCCTGGACCTGCCTGGTGTAGTTTGGGTAAATGGTGAATTTGTTATTCTCGCAGCATAAATCATTCTGCTCCCTGGCCGCTCATAGTATACGGTCTCTATCCCGGTAATTCAACACTTTTGCTAGGATGGCCCTCGTCTGTGCCCCAGGCATGGGGGGGGGGGGGGGGGGACACCAGAGCCCTGTGCAGTCTCTGTCTTTACGACAAATACCTTTTAGACTCCCCGCAGGTGCAGCTGAGTTTGAATTTACTGCTCCAGTAATTGTTCCACCGTTCTCTGTTCCACGCGCTCTGGAAAGCCCAGCACGTGGATGTTGTTGCGGATGTTGATGCTCTCCACAGCCTCAGTGTGGCGCTTCAGGGCCCTTGTGGACTCAGACACCGGGGCCACCTGCTGTTTAAGTGTCACCACCTCCCCCTTCAATCCAACAATGTCACCCTCGGTAGTGGCAACCTTATCTGATTTTTCGGAAGGGGGGCTTGGGGGAGGGAGCCGACCGCCGGGAGGTCTCCTCCCCCGGGCGGTTTGGGAGAGCTGCGAGGGGTGTCCCTTTAAGAGGGACAGAAGTTTCCAGAATTGGGCTGGTCCAGTAGGACCAGCATAGCCCAATTATAAACCCCCCGCCCACTGCCTACCAGCCACCATTTTAGGTTTGGTGACCTGGTGGCTAGGTGGGCTCATAGCTTTTTGTCCCACCCTCCCTCCCTCAATTTTTCGCTTTAAATGCTCCGCTTTTCCCCTCGCTGCTCAGTTTTTTCCCCAATTTTTGGGCGTTTTTTGCCACTATTTTCTTTTTTAAGTAAAAGGCTGTTTTGTGGGCTACCGGTGTGCAGGGGTTGTTTCTCTTGTATTTGTATCCGTCGCTGACACAGGTGCTGTGCGGTGTTTTTGGGTATCATTACGGTTTTTAGGCAGATTGCTGGTTGAGTATTAGTTCAAGTATTTCTTTGACAAGTGCTGGGGTATGTTGGTCATGGTTTGACCGTTCAGTTTTGTGAGGGGGGGGTATCTGCAGGAGTGCAGGGTCAGGCAGGGTTTATGGTTATGGAGGACCTGACCGTTGTTATTGTAATTGTGGTTGGACGAATAAAGTTTTAACGATGACGTATGTTTGTTTAATGACGAAATGTTTTATTGATGATGTAATTTTATTGATGACGTAATGTTATAATGCTGTTATATTTTTATTGATGTATTGTTGGGAGCGGGAGGGCTCAAATGTTTTAGGGGTGGGGGAGGGTCCGGGGGGCTGAATTTGTAGTTATTTAATTATTTAGTGAGGTTTAGTTTTGTAAGGCGTTGCCAAGGTTTGTGTTTGTAATGTGCACCTGTGTCTTAATAAAGCGGCCTTTTACACACACAAACAACTTTTGGTCTACTTTTCTCCCACCCCTCGCCCTCTCTCCCAAGTCCGTCCTCAGTAGATTTACGTCAATAGAGACAGTCTCGGTCAGATTCTCCAGTGTCTTTCTGGATCTCTGTATGACGGCCAGTAGCTCCGCATGTGAAGGCTCCCCTACCCCTCACCAGCATCCTACTCGGTACCCCCGGTCTGCCTCATTATATGCCACAAACACAAGGAGATGATGGACGGAGAGCTGAAACTTTTCAGACACTCACCCCAGTCACAGATCTGGGTTCAATCCATCATTGTCTTTAGCTCACTTTGCCACCCCAGTTCAGACACAGCTAAAAGAAAATCAGTCTTGACCCTGTGCCTCATCAGAACAGACCAGCCCAAACTCCTAAGCCATGTCTTCCCTGGACTGGAAACAAGCATCCTGGGACCGGATTTGGGATTCCAGCCCTAATCAGCCAGGCTAGCTTGAATCAAGTGGCAAAGTGAGCAATGGACCCACGTTTGGGCATACCCTACCAATTTAGGGTGAACAAAGCAAACACAAGGAGATGATGGACAGAGCGCTGAATCTTTTCAGACACTCACCCCAGTCACAGACCTGGCTGATGAGGGTTGAAACCCTGAAACCAGTCCTAGGATGCTTGTTTCCAGTCCAGGGAGGACCTGGCCGGGCGATTCGGGCTGGACTGTTCCCATTGGGCGCAGGGTCAAGACTGATTTGCATATGGCTGGGTCCAAACTGGAATGGCATGCTGAGCAAAAAAACTATGGATTTAGGCCCAGATCTCTGTACTGGGGTGAATGTATGAAATTGTTCTGCGTTCCGTCCATCAATTGTTTTTGCATTTGTCACCCCGAGTGGGACGGATATGCCCAGACGTGGGTCCCGTGCTCTCCATGCCACTGTAGTCAAGCTATCCTGGCTGATGAGGGGTGAAACCCCAACGCCGGTCCTAGGATGCAGGTTTCCAGTTCAGGCTGGACTATTCCCATTGGGCGCAGGGTCAAGACTGATTAGCATATGGCTGAGTACATACTGGAATGGCACGGCTCGCAAAAAAAACGATGGATTTATGCCCAAATCTCTCTACTCGGGTGAATGTATGACATTGTTCTGCATTCTTTAATTTTTTTCATAATACGTCACAGAGGGTGGTGGGTGCTGTATATTGGGTTATTGTATTAGTCCCCAATGGTTTCGCAGCCCTTTCTTTCCCATTGTGTCAGTCGCCAACACTGACCGCCGCTGGCCTCCATGGTAGCTTCCCACAGATCAGCCTCGGGGGAATCCACAGGGACTACCAGCATCGGACCTTAGACGTGGTCTCCAAGCGGGCAGGGAGGCCCAGCAGCTCTGTCCCAGAGAGTAAGGACACTCCACAGAGGGCACCCTCCCCTTGTTCAGCAGCATGTAAGAGTATCCCCACCAGGAAGTCCTCAGAGAAGCGCTCAGTCTCTACTAAGCACTATTGACATTAGCTTGTCCCTGAAGGTCAGGCCACAGCTGGCTTTCAGCCCAAGTCACGTGGGGGGCAGTGTTATCCAAGCCGCTATCAAGAAGCGGGAGTCTGCCATAGAAGGCCGCCCCTCAGCCGCAGTTCTCAGTCACGGGGAGCTCCAATCCCTCCGCTGCCTATACCCCGTTTTATGTGGTGCTGGCATCTCCAGCCCAACCAGAAGAGTGCAGTGGGACCACCAACAGAGGACGCAGGCTGAGCACCAGCGGGGAGGAGACAGCCCAACAGGGTGATATGTGCAGTTATGTGCCCCTCCGCCCGACACCAGCAAGGGAATCACAGTCACAGTCCTCTTCTTCTCCGGATGAGTCTCCGATTCCCCTGAAGTGGCCTAGAGTCCAAGGCCATGCTGGGGGTGACGTGCCTCATGTCCAGGGAAGAGGTGCAGGGCATGATCGAGGCAGATGTGACTAGAGCTTTGCAAGCTCGTCCTTTGCCATCTGGTCCTTCCCGTCCTCACGCAGTGGATCCTGTGGCGGATTTGTTCTTCCTCTGGCAGAAAGTAAGTTTCCAGGGATGAAATGTGGGACATTCTGGCTCATGTGCGGGTCAATGTAAGGTGTCCTCCTTTCAAGCTGGGAGAGGAAGGTGGGACTCTTTTTCCTCAGTACACGAAGCCCTCCTGGTTGGGGATAAGAGAAAGCACTCATGGCGTCCACTGACAGACTCCGTGTGAAGGAGCCAGCGCCGGCAACAAGCGAAACTTAAATTCCCAGAGGCATCAGGTAAATTACGTTAAGACGCACCGATGTACGCAACGTCCTGTATCCAGATAAGATGGAGAACCAGCAGGAGAAGTTGCAGAATATTTGTCTTTTCCTTGCGGTTGGTGGTCTTATTCCTCAGCGGTTCTGTGCGATTCCTGGGCGGGTAAGGGTGCCTTGAGCACCGCTTTCCTTTTTCTGCATTTTGCTATTGGTAGTACCTTACTCTGCTAAATGGTACGCTTTTGCTCCGTGCTTGTTTTCTCCCTGCGTTGGCGAGTCCGCTCTCGTAGGGGCTCTTGCGAGGGAGTATAGCAGGTCTCGATATACTAATCTGCATAAACCTTTAATTGTTGATTGAGAGTGCATTTGCCTCTTTGGGCAGTCCTTATTTCTTCCCTGTTGGCGAGTTGTGTGCAGTGACTCTTGCAGGGGAGATAATTTCATAGCACTTAATCCTCTGATCTTGGTGGTCATGGAAATTGAAGGCCACTCTCTGAACTTTTAAATTTGATGTTGCAGACTTTGGCATGACATGATCTTGATTGTCTATTCAAGAAACAGAGTTGCAGCAACATTTCTTTGCGTCTCTTGATGGAATACCTTGATAATATTTAAGGGCGATTCCCTTAACATTGAGAAGGCCTCCGACTCTCTGGCCTGGAACTTCCTATTTGCTGCTCTGACACGTTTTGGGGTTGGCCCCTACTTCCTCGGCTTAATACAGTTGCTATACAGTGATCCTTCAGTCTGGGTTCGGACGGGTCCATATCTTTCAGATCCGGTCCGGGTACGGTGTGGGACACGGCAGGGATGGCCGTTGTCTCCGCTTCTTTTTGCATTAGCGTTGGAGCTGCTGGCGGCTCATGTCCGCACACACATAGATATGGGGATCGAACTCGGAGATGGCGTACACACCATTACGCTGTACGGGGATGATCTATTGCTATACGCCAGGGGTCTTCATGATATCCCCCCCCTTCCCTTGATCGGGCCCTTAGCCTTTTCGCGCGAGCCTCAGGGCTGCGAGTTAACCCGAAAAAGTCCATACTCTCCCCGTTCTTAGGGAACATCCCGGATCCGGGCTACACACTTGGGGGGGCACCAGTGGGCTGGTGTACTGATCCTTTCCGTTACCTAGGGGTCCAGGTTTATCGAGCCAAGGCTGACCTCTTTGACGGAAATGATGTCCGTGCTACCACGGCGATTCGGTCTGAGGTGGGGTTCTGGAAGACCCTCCCATTGGCAATTTCTGAATCGCCTTGGTTAAGATGGCGGTCCTCCCCCGCCTCCTCTATTATTTTGCCACTCATCATCTCGCCCTCCTTTTCGAAACAGTGGGAAAAAGTAGTAGGATTTTATATGGGGAACCTCACAACATAGAGTATCCATGGGAAAACTTTACCTACCTACTGAGTTGGGCGGCCTTGCGGTGCCCAATTTCGAACATTACTACCTGGCCTCCCATCTGCAATGGATTGCCAGGTGGATGTCCTCCCGTTGCTTACTAGATACGACCTCCATGCAACCGCCGCGTTCACTGAAAACCCTCCTCCAGATCATTCATTATTGCTCCTCACTTAGGCCTCCAGATACTTTTCTCCTCACTGTAGTGTACAAATGTTTCCGTAGATGTCTTTTCCTAACTAGGATCATCATCCCATATGCACCCGCAACCCCGCTATTGGGAACCCCACGGGGAGACACCTACACGACGGCGGCTCAGTTGCATCACTGGACCTCGGAGGGGATAGAGGATGTGGGGGAGCTCTGTCAAGAAGGCGCACTCATTCTGTTCCAGGAACTCGTGGCAGGGTAGAATATGCCTCCCGGACAGTTCTTGCTACACAGAGCACTTGTAGCTACATTACCGTCCAAGTGGGGTGAGCTGGCTCAGGAACCTCCCATGCATCACACTCTGCAGTATCTTCATGTGATGGGAAGGGGGAAACATCTTACGCGCTGGTTCGCATCTTCCCTCCGCCAACACACGGAAGCAGATCTCACCAGAATTCGGCTTCACTGAGAGGGGGCATTGGGTTTGCATTCACAGATAGGGAATGGCTGGCTGCTCGTAGCGGTCCGACAGGCATCCCTCGGAATCAACGATTTCGACAGATAGTTTTTCATACTCCATCAGGCCTACCTTAGCCCTGCCCGCATTAACAGGTATTTCCTTCGCACAGATGCGGCTTGACCCTGCTTCCTGCAAGTGGATACTGATCTAATACATATGCTTTGGGGGTGCCCAGTCCTGACCAAATATTGGAATACTGTGTCCACTACTCTCACTAGTTGCATCTCCCGCACCATTCCCCTGACCTGGGAAGCCCATGTGTTACATCTCTTCAGCAGAAACAAGAAATACAGAGCAGCCTCATGTTTTTAGACTTGGTCTGATAACGGCCAAACGGTTGCTTACCAGGCGGAGGAAGTCCCCCCTGCCGCCGCATCCCCTTGCTTGGCGTAAGTCCCTGCTCAATTGGGCGAGGGTGCGGTACTGCGCAGGGAGGACTTGCTTGGCATTCGTATGTTCCCTCTGACGCCTCAATGGGATGAGATGGTTTCGAAACATTCAGGGGCAGACACGGGATCTCAAAATGCGTCACAGGGGAGCATCGCACAGACTAATAACCCCCCCTTTTCTCACTCTCCCCAATGATGTAAACATGGAATAACACTGACATTCGGTCAGTTACCGCTCTCTGGGCCATGAATCCCTACTATTACTATGTCTTGGAGGTGTTTGCGGCCCCTAGCAAATTTAGGTATGGTGGCAGGTCTTACGCGACTCTTTTACCCTTCCTTAGCTTTTCTTGTCCTCATTTTGTTGTACCCTAGGCCCCAGGTTATGTTTGAACTGCACTGTTCCTGTGTTACTCACGTACCACCTGATGTATAGACTTAGCAGCACCGCTTTATTCTTTCTCGAGAGATTGTCATACCCTTGGTTGTATTAACACATCTGGAATTTGCATTGTCATGCCATTAATAGCCGAAGTGTACCTTACTACTGGTGATTAATTCTCCCCCTCCTTTTCTTTTCTGTTTATTACGAGTGCTGCTTTAACTGTAATGTTTACTGATTGATGTGCAAAACAAACAACAAATTACAAAATGGTTAATAAAACCGATTTAAAAAAAAAAAAAGGTTGTTGCAAAAATAAACTTGTAGATGATCAATGCGACACTTAGTCTCAAAGTACCTGGGATGCGTAACGCAAAACAAACAAAAGGGTCGCAGAGAAGGCGATGCGTCGATTCTTCCTGCGCTCCGGTTCCGATGCAACAAGATGGCGCCTTGATGCGTTGCGACGATCCGGTGCAACAAAATGGCATCTTCGATGCGATGCGATAACGTGAAGGCGATGCCTGCACGACCGACAGCTCTGTGGCAAGATCGGGGGTTTCTTGAGCTGCAATAGGCCCTGCGACACGCTTCTCCGGTGATGCGGCGGCACGCTTCCTCAGCGCTGTGACAGGCCCTGCGACACACTTCTACTGTGATGCGGCGGCAAACAGCCACGACACGCTTCCTCAGGGATGCGACGCCCCTGCGACATGCTTCTCCGGTGATGCGACAACACCCTCAGTGGCTCGGCACGCTTCTCCGGTGATGCAGCGGCGGACAGCGGCAGCACGCTTCCTTGGTGATGTGACAGCGGCGGCTGCAACATGCTTCTCCCTCGTTGTGTCGCGCTTCCAGCTCCCAACAGCAAAAAGTCCTCACATAGTTACAGGCCCCCTGGCAGGTTAGAACTCCCAGCAAGGAAGTTCAGGGAAGCTGGGGGTGAAGCCTTTTGTGAATGGGACTTCAGAAACAGGAGTCCAGCTCTTCTCAGTCCCTTGGAGACTTTTCTTCAGATGGACACAGCACTCAGAAAAGTCCTTCTTCAAGCAGGGGACACAGCACACAGCAAAGTCCCTTGGTCCTCTCCTCAGTAGAAACAGCAAACTGCAGGCCAGCCCCAGACACACAGCTAGGGCAGTACTTCTCCTCAGTCTCTTCAGCGGTCCTCTTTGGCAACAGGTTCCTCTTGATCACAAAGTAGTCTAACTTTCAGGTGTCTCAGCTCTCATATTTATACCCCAAAGGTCTTTGTTCTCTATGTGTGAGGGATCCTGGACCCAGTCCAAACCAGTTCTGGGTGCATCCGGCGAGTGCAAATCTTCCTGTGTGGGCCAGGACCATAAGACACACCGCAGGGGGTGAAGCCAGCATTGTGGAAGGCAGGCACAGCCCTATTCAGGCCCAGGTGGTACTCCTCCCACCACTCCAAATGCAGATAGGTCTATTCAGTCTGGTGCTGACTCACCCGGCCTCCTGGAGCCACCCCAGCCCCTGTCACTCTCAAACCAGTCAATCCACAAACAGGCAGAGGCACACAGAAAGGTTGAAAAAGGAAATAGCCACTTTCCAAAAGTGCTATTTTCAAACACTGAATTAAAAAAACATCCACCCTAAAAGATGGGTTATTAAATTCTGAGTTCAGGGATACCAGATTCCAAATTTCTATCTTGCTCCAATTGGAAAATATACAGGTAAATATGTTACACAGCATTCCCCATTCAGTCCTATGGGCAAGATAGCCTTTCAATAGTGGAAAACGAAATTGGTAGTATTTCACTATCAGGACAGGTTACCCACACTAGTACATGTCCTACCTTTCACATACACTGCACCCTGCCCAGGGAGGTACCTTGGGCCTACCATAGGGGTGTCCAATGTGTATGAAAAGGGAAGGGTAAGGCCTGGCATGTGGGTGCACGGGCCAGGCCAACATGGCAGTTACAAACTGCACCGGCCCTGCGGTGGCAGGCCGGAGACGTTTTTTCAGCGCTACTCATGTGGGTGGCACTATCAGTGCTGCAAGCCCACTAGTAGCATTTGAATTACCAGCACTGGCACACTCAGTGCACTTTACTAGGGACCTACTGGTAAAACAAATATGCCAATCGTGGATAACAATCACAATAGCAATTTACACAGGGAGCACTTGCACTTTGGCACTGATCAGCAGTGGTAAAGTGCCCAAAGCATCTAAACCAGCAAAAACAAAATCCAGCAGTGTCAAAAATACAGGAGGTAGAGGCAAAAAGTCAGGGGAAACCACGCCAAGGGTGCCAGGTCTAACATCTAGTGTCCACAGTATTTATGTTTTCCTTATGTTTTGTCCCTACAGTGTTCGGTGTAAAGAGTTGGCATCGCCTGCTCACTTCTCCTGTTCTTGAGGTTGCATTTTTCTTTCCTTACAGGTAGTTATAGTGGTGGGTAAATTTCTTATAGAGGGATTAATTATAGTTGCCTCACTATTCTAGAAGAGTATTACTATTTTCTTTTTTGTATCCACATGTCTCCTTCCCTGCTGTCCCACCCTTCCCTTCCCCGCTTGACCATCCTAAAGTCTGTGTATTTTGTAATCTAGACTTGGGGCTTTCGAGAGGAAGACCCCTTTGAGCATCTGTTCAATCCCGAGGATACGCATGGTCTGGGACAGGTCATGCCTTTTCAGGACCCAGTTAAAGAGATGGTGCTGAGGGAATGGTGTGAGGTGGACAAGGTGCAGGTCCCTTGCTTCCTCCAGAAACTCTACTTGTTGGGAGGGGGAATGACCCCTTGCCCCACAATGTACAGTTGGACTTGATCCTGGCTATGCTGATTGTCAAAACAGCTATCCAACCTAGGGATTGTACCCCAACCGATGCTACTGATAAAAAGTTGGACTCTGGCCTTAAGAAGGCTTTTGTGGCAGAGAACTTGGCACTGAGCACTAGCCTTTTCTCTGCTTATTCTGCCCAGTCCTTGGTGCAGGATTTTGAAAAATTGGGTGCGACTGTTCAGGGCGGCTCTGAATGCTCTGAGCTGCTGACCGCAAGGGAGCAGCAGGCTAAGCTGTTGGCCGACATTTCATCTGATATTATTAGGGTGTCTGCTCTGTCCACTGGGACTGTAGTGGCGGCCAGACTCTTCTTATGGCTCAGGCAGTGGAAGGCAGCTTTATTGAAATTACCCTTTGATGGATAGACTCTCTTTGGAGGATCAGTTGCTAGCCAGGATTACTAAGGCTTTCAAGGAGCGGAAGCATGCCTTGCCTTATAAGGGTGGTGCTGCGTCTTCTGGTAAGCCTGGCAATAGGTCCTCCCGGAAACGTGAGTCCTGTCAATCTTTGGCAAACACGAGGCCTACGCACCTAAGGGCTCTGCCAAGAAGGGTCCCTGACAATTACTGTCTGGAGGGTTCGCTGCTTGTGGCAGTCCGGCTCAGACATTTCCTTTCAATTTGCCAACGGGACCTTTTGAATTACTGGGTCCTGAACACTGTGGAGCATGGGTATGTGATAGATTTTTGGCAGGTTCCTTCAGATACAGGGGTTCGGCTTACTCCTATTCCAGTCGCCGAGCGGTGCAGAGTAGCTCTGATGGAGGGCGTGTCAAATACGCTTGCCAAACTAGCCATTTTCTGGGTTCCAGTCACAGAGATCGGCACCGGGACCTACTCCAATTTGTTTTTGATGTAGAAGGTGTCCGGAGTTTTTGGCCAGTTCTGGATCTCAAATGGGTCAACTCCTGGGTTCGGACTGTTCGCTTTTCCAATTACCTTCCCCTTCCTTATCACCACCACTTAATCCTTCCTATACACTTATCACTTCCCTTCCGAGCACCATTTTATATGTAAAGTTAGGATATGGATTGTCCCATTTGTTGGATTCATTTTTGTGATATTAGTCATGTGATTAAATAAAAATCAAATTTTTACTGATCTCTTTATGGTGATGTTTAATCTGCATTATTCATACTGCATGTTTAAATTTGCTATCTATACATCCAAGTACAATTGTTCACCACTGTGAAATTATATTTTTGTACCTTCAGTCACCCGGGTCCAGTGGTCCTACGGGCTACCCCACTGATATAGAACTCTCTCTTATGCTAGGCATTGGAGGCTTTTTTCGACCTGGTGTGCTGGTAAGGAGGTTGCTCCCACGGTGGCTGACCTCTTTTTGGTGATGCTGTTCCTGCAGGATGGTGCCCATGTGGGGTTGTCGGTGGCTTCTCTGCAGGTGCAGTGGGCAGCCACATAGGCTTTTTGGAGCTTCTGGCGCAATTTGCAGGATGACGGGGGCCTGATGCTCTGATTTTTCCCAGAGTATGTTGAACCGGTTTCCTCTGCAAGTTCATTCTTTTCTTTCTTGTAATTTACAGCTTGTCTTGGATGTGCTTTTTGGCCCTCCTTTTGAGCCCCTTGAGGAACTTGAGATGAAAAACTCTTTACTTTTAAGGCATGTTTTCTAGTCGCCATCACTTCGGCTAGGTGCTTGGGTGAGTTGGGGGCTTGGTCTTGTAAGTATCCTTTCTGCAAGATCTTTTTGGACCGGGTTGTTCTGGTGCCGTCCTTTGTCCCTAAGGTTCATTCGGCTTTTCATCTCAGTCAGGAGATGATTTTGCATGAGTTATGTCCTGATCCTTCCTTTGCGGAGAATTGTCGTTTGCACTGTCTAATTTTGTGTCTGACTTTGCTTTAGTATTTGCAGGTGGTGGAGTCCTTCCAGAAGGGAGACGCTTTATTTGTGAACTTTGGTCCTACTAAGAAGAGTGAGAAGCCTTCCACGGCTACATTGAGTCATTGGATTCGGTCTATGGTCTTGTTGGCTTACAAGGTTAAAGGGATGGATCCTACTCTGGGAGTTCAGGGCCGTTCAACACGCAGTATGGGGGATACAGAGGATGAATTGCAGGGTACCTCTGTGGTGGAGATCTGTAGGGCTGCAAGCTGATCTTCCCCTTTCACTTTTGCCCAACACTATCAGATTGCTGGGTTTGAACATTTGGATAATGTTCTGGACCACAGGGTCTTGTCCTCTATGAGGTAATAGAGGTGTTTTTGTTCTGTGATTGGGGCACATTATTAAAATTGGTGTTCTTTATCACTCAGTTGTCCGTCTCTGTTTTTCTGCTTGCTATGTCCTCACAGGTTAAGAAGGAAGGCGAGGGAGGGACGGGAGGTAATGTGTCCATTACTACTGATAATGTTAGTACTCCTAGTCCTTCCTTCTAGGTCCCTTCTGTTGCGATCCAACTGAGTGCTAGCTCCGCTTGTTTGCGTACAAGAGGGTGGAGTGTTTTATAGGCTGTGGGTGGGTCTGGGGGGAGGTGGAGGGCCTCATGGGTTAAGAAGAAGGAGATGGAGTAGGACTAGGAGTAATGCCATTATCAGTGGTAATGGACGCATTGTTCGAAGAGATGGCCTAAGTACAAGATTTACCTTTGCACAAGCTTTGGGTCACAAGACCAAACAAAAAAACACAAGTGCATTAAAGAGAGCAGGAAGCATTCCTTTTCAATATGGGGGCCTTCTTCACTAGTAAGGAAGAGGGACATATCAAATGTGGTTTTGACACGCAAGAATATATTTTTTTTAAATGAGGCTCTGCTCATTACTATTGTATAATTCCACTACTCATTTGTCTAAGTAAATTACCCTACATTCTCTTTCATTGTGTTCCACATTTATTAGTCAACAGGTCAAAATTTGGCTTTCATCCACACTGAATGTTGTTGACGATCAAGTGACACTATTTAAGTGCAATTGTGTTTTCTGATCAATAGCACGATAACCTAACACATTCAAATCGGAACCTACATAACAAAACTAAAATTTCTGCAATATATGCTTTGTTCAAAGGTGTGATACAAGATACAACATTTAGCTGATCTAGCAATACATGCATTCGTTTTTTAGCAAACCTTCTTTCACTGGGCAGCCCTATGACCCATTGAGGAGAAAGCTTCCTGCTGTGACCCTCCCAAACATTTACCAACAACAATCAGCCATGTCCCTCAAAATAGCTATACAGTGATAAGACACAGTTTAGAGACTTTCCAATAGCTTCCCGCTGTGCTCATAAGGCAGAAGATGCAAGACCTTTGAGGAAGCTCTTTCAAAAGAGTCTAAGATTTCAAACTGATCACACTCCTATCCTTACATCTATAGTCAAACTTTTTCCAATGCTTAGTATAAGATGTAAGGATAGAAGCTTCCTTGACTTTTGAATGCACACAGCTACATCTCTAGAAGAGCCTAGGTTTTGAAGCACAACCTTCTCAACCTTCATGCCGTAAGCTGAGCAGCTAGAGATCTTGGAGCTAACCGAGGATGACAGAGGAGATGGGTGCAGAAGGAGATGGAGACATTGTTGGATTCATAGCTGAATTAAAGTCAGATGGCCTCCCCCCTGGTCAATTTCTCCTGCACAAGTCCCTAACAGGGTCACTGGGGCAAAGATGGTGGGATAGGACCTGCGAACCTCCTCTGCACCTAACTATACAGTACCATCATTTTATAGGTCAGGTGCGCTGGCTAGCTGGGTCTTGGCGCATGCACCAACACTTGCATCCCTTTGCTGGCAGTGGGAGGAGGACCTTAATTGTCCCTGGATGGACAGGGAATCATCCACCTTTTTTGAGGGTCTTGTTCACATACCCTGCAATGCCCGATTTTGTTTTGATTCAGCTATATATTGTGCACAAGGCCTAACTCACTCCTGCCAACATAAATAGATATTTTCATTGCACTGCCCCCGCTGTGAGCTAATAAATGCGGATATTATACATATGCTTTGGGCTTGCCCACGCTTACAAGGTTATTGGCGAGGAGTAATGAGTTGCCTAATACATGGTCCTGATAGTGCTCTCTCTAACACATGGGAGAGATGCGTGGCTGGATCATATTGTAGGAGCAAACAGCACAAAATCATGTCCCGAATAATTGACTTGGGTTTATTATTGGCCAAAAGACTGATCACTCGCAGATGGAAATCACCTGATCCTCCACACCTCACAGCCTGAATGCAGTCATTCAGTCTGGCCAAGATATTGGATCCCCATGTTGCCAGCTGTTTGTCTAATTTTATTGAACATTCTGAACGCCTCGACTCTCACCAAGCTGGCTTCCAACCTGCTAACTCGACTGAGTCAGTCATACTCGCAGTCCTGGACGCCTTGCGAGCTAATGCGGACAAGGGCGCGCCCCAGGCCTTGGTGCTCCTAGACATGTCGACCTCATTTGACACGGTCGACCACGAAATCTTGTTGGACCGTGTCAGACAGGCTAGCATACAGGGCTCTGCTTTCAAGTGGATCAAATCCTTCCTCGAGGGCCGCACCCAAGCAGTGCGTCTTGCCCCTTTCACTGCTCCAAAAATTGCCCCCATGTGTGGGGTCCCACAAGGCTCATCGTTGTCTCCCCACCTGTTCAACCTGTACCTTCGGCCTCCGATTCACTCCTTACGGAATAGGAAGGTAACCTTTTTGAATTACGCAGACAACCTTCAGCTGGTCTTTACCATTGATGATGCCCCTGACTCAATCCAGGAATTTCAAGCCACTATGCTTCATATTCAGCGTTGGCTGGATCTTAACCATCTTAAACTTAACCGGGCAAGACCGAATTAGTATTGGTCGGGAAGGCCCAGACTTGCTGGGGCCCACACTATTGGCCTTCCAACCTAGGACCTCCCCTCATCCCGTCCCTGGCGGTAAAAAGCCTAGGAGTTAATATAAACGCTGACCTCGCACTCAGAGGCCAGGTGGGGGCAGTGGTACCTACTAGCTTTTTCCAGCTACGCAAAATTAGGAAGATCGCCCACCTGCTCACCCACGCCGCCCTTATACAGGTAGTGCTCGCCTTGGTACTCCCCCATCTTGACTTCTCAAACTCAATCTACCTCGGTTTGCCACTATCTCTACTTAAACGTCTCCAGATGGTGCAGAACCAAGCTGCGAGACTCATTTACAAACAACCAAAATGGCAATCTGCTAGACCTTTACTAGCAAAACTTCACTGGCTCCCTGTCGCACAACGGACAGCTTTCAAGACAGGGTGACTAATTTTTAAGACCCTTCACTGCAGGAGTCCTAAATTTATTAATTGCCTCATATCAAGACATGTTCCGTCCCGCAACCTGTGCTCAGCACACCTCCAGCTGCTAACCATCCCCACCTTTAAGCTCAAACGCCAGGGAGGGTGCAGGTATTCCATTCTGGGTCCCAAATTCTGGAATTCCCTGACTACCAGATACGGTCATGTAGCAATCTCCTGGGGTTCAGAAAAATGCTCAAGACATGGCTGTTTGAGCAGGTTCATGCGTAATCTGTTGCTGCATTGATATGGTCCAAAGCTAAGCGCCAAGAAACCTTTCGGTGTACATGTGCTATATAAATTTTTATTAACATAACATAACATTCACTAACTGGGCGCAAGCTGAGAGTGTTGCCTTACAGAAGGAAGATGCCTTGGGTCTTCGCAGACATCCAATATCCAGCAGCTGGGTTGTCATTATGGCTAAGCTGCCCACTGATATACCGGATGCTTCCCAATCGCCAGACGCCCTGAGATAGAGAAGTGGGAGATGTGATGCAAGGCGTGCTCCCTCCTGTCATAGCCTCTTCTGCCAGGGATGGCCGTTGTCTCCGCTTCTTTTTGCATTAGCGTTGGAGCTGCTGGCGGCTCATGTCCGCACACACATAGATATGGGGATCGAACTCGGAGATGGCGTACACACCATTACGCTGTACGGGGATGATCTATTGCTATACGCCAGGGGTCTTCATGATATCCCCCCCCTTCCCTTGATCGGGCCCTTAGCCTTTTCGCGCGAGCCTCAGGGCTGCGAGTTAACCCGAAAAAGTCCATACTCTCCCCGTTCTTAGGGAACATCCCGGATCCGGGCTACACACTTGGGGGGGCACCAGTGGGCTGGTGTACTGATCCTTTCCGTTACCTAGGGGTCCAGGTTTATCGAGCCAAGGCTGACCTCTTTGACGGAAATGATGTCCGTGCTACCACGGCGATTCGGTCTGAGGTGGGGTTCTGGAAGACCCTCCCATTGGCAATTTCTGAATCGCCTTGGTTAAGATGGCGGTCCTCCCCCGCCTCCTCTATTATTTTGCCACTCATCATCTCGCCCTCCTTTTCGAAACAGTGGGAAAAAGTAGTAGGATTTTATATGGGGAACCTCACAACATAGAGTATCCATGGGAAAACTTTACCTACCTACTGAGTTGGGCGGCCTTGCGGTGCCCAATTTCGAACATTACTACCTGGCCTCCCATCTGCAATGGATTGCCAGGTGGATGTCCTCCCGTTGCTTACTAGATACGACCTCCATGCAACCGCCGCGTTCACTGAAAACCCTCCTCCAGATCATTCATTATTGCTCCTCACTTAGGCCTCCAGATACTTTTCTCCTCACTGTAGTGTACAAATGTTTCCGTAGATGTCTTTTCCTAACTAGGATCATCATCCCATATGCACCCGCAACCCCGCTATTGGGAACCCCACGGGGAGACACCTACACGACGGCGGCTCAGTTGCATCACTGGACCTCGGAGGGGATAGAGGATGTGGGGGAGCTCTGTCAAGAAGGCGCACTCATTCTGTTCCAGGAACTCGTGGCAGGGTAGAATATGCCTCCCGGACAGTTCTTGCTACACAGAGCACTTGTAGCTACATTACCGTCCAAGTGGGGTGAGCTGGCTCAGGAACCTCCCATGCATCACACTCTGCAGTATCTTCATGTGATGGGAAGGGGGAAACATCTTACGCGCTGGTTCGCATCTTCCCTCCGCCAACACACGGAAGCAGATCTCACCAGAATTCGGCTTCACTGAGAGGGGGCATTGGGTTTGCATTCACAGATAGGGAATGGCTGGCTGCTCGTAGCGGTCCGACAGGCATCCCTCGGAATCAACGATTTCGACAGATAGTTTTTCATACTCCATCAGGCCTACCTTAGCCCTGCCCGCATTAACAGGTATTTCCTTCGCACAGATGCGGCTTGACCCTGCTTCCTGCAAGTGGATACTGATCTAATACATATGCTTTGGGGGTGCCCAGTCCTGACCAAATATTGGAATACTGTGTCCACTACTCTCACTAGTTGCATCTCCCGCACCATTCCCCTGACCTGGGAAGCCCATGTGTTACATCTCTTCAGCAGAAACAAGAAATACAGAGCAGCCTCATGTTTTTAGACTTGGTCTGATAACGGCCAAACGGTTGCTTACCAGGCGGAGGAAGTCCCCCCTGCCGCCGCATCCCCTTGCTTGGCGTAAGTCCCTGCTCAATTGGGCGAGGGTGCGGTACTGCGCAGGGAGGACTTGCTTGGCATTCGTATGTTCCCTCTGACGCCTCAATGGGATGAGATGGTTTCGAAACATTCAGGGGCAGACACGGGATCTCAAAATGCGTCACAGGGGAGCATCGCACAGACTAATAACCCCCCCTTTTCTCACTCTCCCCAATGATGTAAACATGGAATAACACTGACATTCGGTCAGTTACCGCTCTCTGGGCCATGAATCCCTACTATTACTATGTCTTGGAGGTGTTTGCGGCCCCTAGCAAATTTAGGTATGGTGGCAGGTCTTACGCGACTCTTTTACCCTTCCTTAGCTTTTCTTGTCCTCATTTTGTTGTACCCTAGGCCCCAGGTTATGTTTGAACTGCACTGTTCCTGTGTTACTCACGTACCACCTGATGTATAGACTTAGCAGCACCGCTTTATTCTTTCTCGAGAGATTGTCATACCCTTGGTTGTATTAACACATCTGGAATTTGCATTGTCATGCCATTAATAGCCGAAGTGTACCTTACTACTGGTGATTAATTCTCCCCCTCCTTTTCTTTTCTGTTTATTACGAGTGCTGCTTTAACTGTAATGTTTACTGATTGATGTGCAAAACAAACAACAAATTACAAAATGGTTAATAAAACCGATTTAAAAAAAAAAAAAGGTTGTTGCAAAAATAAACTTGTAGATGATCAATGCGACACTTAGTCTCAAAGTACCTGGGATGCGTAACGCAAAACAAACAAAAGGGTCGCAGAGAAGGCGATGCGTCGATTCTTCCTGCGCTCCGGTTCCGATGCAACAAGATGGCGCCTTGATGCGTTGCGACGATCCGGTGCAACAAAATGGCATCTTCGATGCGATGCGATAACGTGAAGGCGATGCCTGCACGACCGACAGCTCTGTGGCAAGATCGGGGGTTTCTTGAGCTGCAATAGGCCCTGCGACACGCTTCTCCGGTGATGCGGCGGCACGCTTCCTCAGCGCTGTGACAGGCCCTGCGACACACTTCTACTGTGATGCGGCGGCAAACAGCCACGACACGCTTCCTCAGGGATGCGACGCCCCTGCGACATGCTTCTCCGGTGATGCGACAACACCCTCAGTGGCTCGGCACGCTTCTCCGGTGATGCAGCGGCGGACAGCGGCAGCACGCTTCCTTGGTGATGTGACAGCGGCGGCTGCAACATGCTTCTCCCTCGTTGTCTCGCGCTTCCAGCTCCCAACAGCAAAAAGTCCTCACATAGTTACAGGCCCCCTGGCAGGTTAGAACTCCCAGCAAGGAAGTTCAGGGAAGCTGGGGGTGAAGCCTTTTGTGAATGGGACTTCAGAAACAGGAGTCCAGCTCTTCTCAGTCCCTTGGAGACTTTTCTTCAGATGGACACAGCACTCAGAAAAGTCCTTCTTCAAGCAGGGGACACAGCACACAGCAAAGTCCCTTGGTCCTCTCCTCAGTAGAAACAGCAAACTGCAGGCCAGCCCCAGACACACAGCTAGGGCAGTACTTCTCCTCAGTCTCTTCAGCGGTCCTCTTTGGCAACAGGTTCCTCTTGATCACAAAGTAGTCTAACTTTCAGGTGTCTCAGCTCTCATATTTATACCCCAAAGGTCTTTGTTCTCTATGTGTGAGGGATCCTGGACCCAGTCCAAACCAGTTCTGGGTGCATCCGGCGAGTGCAAATCTTCCTGTGTGGGCCAGGACCATAAGACACACCGCAGGGGGTGAAGCCAGCATTGTGGAAGGCAGGCACAGCCCTATTCAGGCCCAGGTGGTACTCCTCCCACCACTCCAAATGCAGATAGGTCTATTCAGTCTGGTGCTGACTCACCCGGCCTCCTGGAGCCACCCCAGCCCCTGTCACTCTCAAACCAGTCAATCCACAAACAGGCAGAGGCACACAGAAAGGTTGAAAAAGGAAATAGCCACTTTCCAAAAGTGCTATTTTCAAACACTGAATTAAAAAAACATCCACCCTAAAAGATGGGTTATTAAATTCTGAGTTCAGGGATACCAGATTCCAAATTTCTATCTTGCTCCAATTGGAAAATATACAGGTAAATATGTTACACAGCATTCCCCATTCAGTCCTATGGGCAAGATAGCCTTTCAATAGTGGAAAACGAAATTGGTAGTATTTCACTATCAGGACAGGTTACCCACACTAGTACATGTCCTACCTTTCACATACACTGCACCCTGCCCAGGGAGGTACCTTGGGCCTACCATAGGGGTGTCCAATGTGTATGAAAAGGGAAGGGTAAGGCCTGGCATGTGGGTGCACGGGCCAGGCCAACATGGCAGTTACAAACTGCACCGGCCCTGCGGTGGCAGGCCGGAGACGTTTTTTCAGCGCTACTCATGTGGGTGGCACTATCAGTGCTGCAAGCCCACTAGTAGCATTTGAATTACCAGCACTGGCACACTCAGTGCACTTTACTAGGGACCTACTGGTAAAACAAATATGCCAATCGTGGATAACAATCACAATAGCAATTTACACAGGGAGCACTTGCACTTTGGCACTGATCAGCAGTGGTAAAGTGCCCAAAGCATCTAAACCAGCAAAAACAAAATCCAGCAGTGTCAAAAATACAGGAGGTAGAGGCAAAAAGTCAGGGGAAACCACGCCAAGGGTGCCAGGTCTAACATCTAGTGTCCACAGTATTTATGTTTTCCTTATGTTTTGTCCCTACAGTGTTCGGTGTAAAGAGTTGGCATCGCCTGCTCACTTCTCCTGTTCTTGAGGTTGCATTTTTCTTTCCTTACAGGTAGTTATAGTGGTGGGTAAATTTCTTATAGAGGGATTAATTATAGTTGCCTCACTATTCTAGAAGAGTATTACTATTTTCTTTTTTGTATCCACATGTCTCCTTCCCTGCTGTCCCACCCTTCCCTTCCCCGCTTGACCATCCTAAAGTCTGTGTATTTTGTAATCTAGACTTGGGGCTTTCGAGAGGAAGACCCCTTTGAGCATCTGTTCAATCCCGAGGATACGCATGGTCTGGGACAGGTCATGCCTTTTCAGGACCCAGTTAAAGAGATGGTGCTGAGGGAATGGTGTGAGGTGGACAAGGTGCAGGTCCCTTGCTTCCTCCAGAAACTCTACTTGTTGGGAGGGGGAATGACCCCTTGCCCCACAATGTACAGTTGGACTTGATCCTGGCTATGCTGATTGTCAAAACAGCTATCCAACCTAGGGATTGTACCCCAACCGATGCTACTGATAAAAAGTTGGACTCTGGCCTTAAGAAGGCTTTTGTGGCAGAGAACTTGGCACTGAGCACTAGCCTTTTCTCTGCTTATTCTGCCCAGTCCTTGGTGCAGGATTTTGAAAAATTGGGTGCGACTGTTCAGGGCGGCTCTGAATGCTCTGAGCTGCTGACCGCAAGGGAGCAGCAGGCTAAGCTGTTGGCCGACATTTCATCTGATATTATTAGGGTGTCTGCTCTGTCCACTGGGACTGTAGTGGCGGCCAGACTCTTCTTATGGCTCAGGCAGTGGAAGGCAGCTTTATTGAAATTACCCTTTGATGGATAGACTCTCTTTGGAGGATCAGTTGCTAGCCAGGATTACTAAGGCTTTCAAGGAGCGGAAGCATGCCTTGCCTTATAAGGGTGGTGCTGCGTCTTCTGGTAAGCCTGGCAATAGGTCCTCCCGGAAACGTGAGTCCTGTCAATCTTTGGCAAACACGAGGCCTACGCACCTAAGGGCTCTGCCAAGAAGGGTCCCTGACAATTACTGTCTGGAGGGTTCGCTGCTTGTGGCAGTCCGGCTCAGACATTTCCTTTCAATTTGCCAACGGGACCTTTTGAATTACTGGGTCCTGAACACTGTGGAGCATGGGTATGTGATAGATTTTTGGCAGGTTCCTTCAGATACAGGGGTTCGGCTTACTCCTATTCCAGTCGCCGAGCGGTGCAGAGTAGCTCTGATGGAGGGCGTGTCAAATACGCTTGCCAAACTAGCCATTTTCTGGGTTCCAGTCACAGAGATCGGCACCGGGACCTACTCCAATTTGTTTTTGATGTAGAAGGTGTCCGGAGTTTTTGGCCAGTTCTGGATCTCAAATGGGTCAACTCCTGGGTTCGGACTGTTCGCTTTTCCAATTACCTTCCCCTTCCTTATCACCACCACTTAATCCTTCCTATACACTTATCACTTCCCTTCCGAGCACCATTTTATATGTAAAGTTAGGATATGGATTGTCCCATTTGTTGGATTCATTTTTGTGATATTAGTCATGTGATTAAATAAAAATCAAATTTTTACTGATCTCTTTATGGTGATGTTTAATCTGCATTATTCATACTGCATGTTTAAATTTGCTATCTATACATCCAAGTACAATTGTTCACCACTGTGAAATTATATTTTTGTACCTTCAGTCACCCGGGTCCAGTGGTCCTACGGGCTACCCCACTGATATAGAACTCTCTCTTATGCTAGGCATTGGAGGCTTTTTTCGACCTGGTGTGCTGGTAAGGAGGTTGCTCCCACGGTGGCTGACCTCTTTTTGGTGATGCTGTTCCTGCAGGATGGTGCCCATGTGGGGTTGTCGGTGGCTTCTCTGCAGGTGCAGTGGGCAGCCACATAGGCTTTTTGGAGCTTCTGGCGCAATTTGCAGGATGACGGGGGCCTGATGCTCTGATTTTTCCCAGAGTATGTTGAACCGGTTTCCTCTGCAAGTTCATTCTTTTCTTTCTTGTAATTTACAGCTTGTCTTGGATGTGCTTTTTGGCCCTCCTTTTGAGCCCCTTGAGGAACTTGAGATGAAAAACTCTTTACTTTTAAGGCATGTTTTCTAGTCGCCATCACTTCGGCTAGGTGCTTGGGTGAGTTGGGGGCTTGGTCTTGTAAGTATCCTTTCTGCAAGATCTTTTTGGACCGGGTTGTTCTGGTGCCGTCCTTTGTCCCTAAGGTTCATTCGGCTTTTCATCTCAGTCAGGAGATGATTTTGCATGAGTTATGTCCTGATCCTTCCTTTGCGGAGAATTGTCGTTTGCACTGTCTAATTTTGTGTCTGACTTTGCTTTAGTATTTGCAGGTGGTGGAGTCCTTCCAGAAGGGAGACGCTTTATTTGTGAACTTTGGTCCTACTAAGAAGAGTGAGAAGCCTTCCACGGCTACATTGAGTCATTGGATTCGGTCTATGGTCTTGTTGGCTTACAAGGTTAAAGGGATGGATCCTACTCTGGGAGTTCAGGGCCGTTCAACACGCAGTATGGGGGATACAGAGGATGAATTGCAGGGTACCTCTGTGGTGGAGATCTGTAGGGCTGCAAGCTGATCTTCCCCTTTCACTTTTGCCCAACACTATCAGATTGCTGGGTTTGAACATTTGGATAATGTTCTGGACCACAGGGTCTTGTCCTCTATGAGGTAATAGAGGTGTTTTTGTTCTGTGATTGGGGCACATTATTAAAATTGGTGTTCTTTATCACTCAGTTGTCCGTCTCTGTTTTTCTGCTTGCTATGTCCTCACAGGTTAAGAAGGAAGGCGAGGGAGGGACGGGAGGTAATGTGTCCATTACTACTGATAATGTTAGTACTCCTAGTCCTTCCTTCTAGGTCCCTTCTGTTGCGATCCAACTGAGTGCTAGCTCCGCTTGTTTGCGTACAAGAGGGTGGAGTGTTTTATAGGCTGTGGGTGGGTCTGGGGGGAGGTGGAGGGCCTCATGGGTTAAGAAGAAGGAGATGGAGTAGGACTAGGAGTAATGCCATTATCAGTGGTAATGGACGCATTGTTCGAAGAGATGGCCTAAGTACAAGATTTACCTTTGCACAAGCTTTGGGTCACAAGACCAAACAAAAAAACACAAGTGCATTAAAGAGAGCAGGAAGCATTCCTTTTCAATATGGGGGCCTTCTTCACTAGTAAGGAAGAGGGACATATCAAATGTGGTTTTGACACGCAAGAATATATTTTTTTTAAATGAGGCTCTGCTCATTACTATTGTATAATTCCACTACTCATTTGTCTAAGTAAATTACCCTACATTCTCTTTCATTGTGTTCCACATTTATTAGTCAACAGGTCAAAATTTGGCTTTCATCCACACTGAATGTTGTTGACGATCAAGTGACACTATTTAAGTGCAATTGTGTTTTCTGATCAATAGCACGATAACCTAACACATTCAAATCGGAACCTACATAACAAAACTAAAATTTCTGCAATATATGCTTTGTTCAAAGGTGTGATACAAGATACAACATTTAGCTGATCTAGCAATACATGCATTCGTTTTTTAGCAAACCTTCTTTCACTGGGCAGCCCTATGACCCATTGAGGAGAAAGCTTCCTGCTGTGACCCTCCCAAACATTTACCAACAACAATCAGCCATGTCCCTCAAAATAGCTATACAGTGATAAGACACAGTTTAGAGACTTTCCAATAGCTTCCCGCTGTGCTCATAAGGCAGAAGATGCAAGACCTTTGAGGAAGCTCTTTCAAAAGAGTCTAAGATTTCAAACTGATCACACTCCTATCCTTACATCTATAGTCAAACTTTTTCCAATGCTTAGTATAAGATGTAAGGATAGAAGCTTCCTTGACTTTTGAATGCACACAGCTACATCTCTAGAAGAGCCTAGGTTTTGAAGCACAACCTTCTCAACCTTCATGCCGTAAGCTGAGCAGCTAGAGATCTTGGAGCTAACCGAGGATGACAGAGGAGATGGGTGCAGAAGGAGATGGAGACATTGTTGGATTCATAGCTGAATTAAAGTCAGATGGCCTCCCCCCTGGTCAATTTCTCCTGCACAAGTCCCTAACAGGGTCACTGGGGCAAAGATGGTGGGATAGGACCTGCGAACCTCCTCTGCACCTAACTATACAGTACCATCATTTTATAGGTCAGGTGCGCTGGCTAGCTGGGTCTTGGCGCATGCACCAACACTTGCATCCCTTTGCTGGCAGTGGGAGGAGGACCTTAATTGCCCCTGGATGGACAGGGAATCATCCACCTTTTTTGAGGGTCTTGTTCACATACCCTGCAATGCCCGATTTTGTTTTGATTCAGCTATATATTGTGCACAAGGCCTAACTCACTCCTGCCAACATAAATAGATATTTTCATTGCACTGCCCCCGCTGTGAGCTAATAAATGCGGATATTATACATATGCTTTGGGCTTGCCCACGCTTACAAGGTTATTGGCGAGGAGTAATGAGTTGCCTAATACATGGTCCTGATAGTGCTCTCTCTAACACATGGGAGAGATGCGTGGCTGGATCATATTGTAGGAGCAAACAGCACAAAATCATGTCCCGAATAATTGACTTGGGTTTATTATTGGCCAAAAGACTGATCACTCGCAGATGGAAATCACCTGATCCTCCACACCTCACAGCCTGAATGCAGTCATTCAGTCTGGCCAAGATATTGGATCCCCATGTTGCCAGCTGTTTGTCTAATTTTATTGAACATTCTGAACGCCTCGACTCTCACCAAGCTGGCTTCCAACCTGCTCACTCGACTGAGTCAGTCATACTCGCAGTCCTGGACGCCTTGCGAGCTAATGCGGACAAGGGCGCGCCCCAGGCCTTGGTGCTCCTAGACTTGTCGACCTCATTTGACACGGTCGACCACGAAATCTTGTTGGACCGTGTCAGACAGGCTAGCATACAGGGCTCTGCTTTCAAGTGGATCAAATCCTTCCTCGAGGGCCGCACCCAAGCAGTGCGTCTTGCCCCTTTCACTGCTCCAAAAATTGCCCCCATGTGTGGGGTCCCACAAGGCTCATCGTTGTCTCCCCACCTGTTCAACCTGTACCTTCGGCCTCCGATTCACTCCTTACGGAATAGGAAGGTAACCTTTTTGAATTACGCAGACAACCTTCAGCTGGTCTTTACCATTGATGATGCCCCTGACTCAATCCAGGAATTTCAAGCCACTATGCTTCATATTCAGCGTTGGCTGGATCTTAACCATCTTAAACTTAACCGGGCAAGACCGAATTAGTATTGGTCGGGAAGGCCCAGACTTGCTGGGGCCCACACTATTGGCCTTCCAACCTAGGACCTCCCCTCATCCCGTCCCTGGCGGTAAAAAGCCTAGGAGTTAATATAAACGCTGACCTCTCACTCAGAGGCCAGGTGGGGGCAGTGGTACCTACTAGCTTTTTCCAGCTACGCAAAATTAGGAAGATCGCCCACCTGCTCACCCACGCCGCCCTTATACAGGTAGTGCTCGCCTTGGTACTCCCCCATCTTGACTTCTCAAACTCAATCTACCTCGGTTTGCCACTATCTCTACTTAAACGTCTCCAGATGGTGCAGAACCAAGCTGCGAGACTCATTTACAAACAACCAAAATGGCAATCTGCTAGACCTTTACTAGCAAAACTTCACTGGCTCCCTGTCGCACAACGGACAGCTTTCAAGACAGGGTGACTAATTTTTAAGACCCTTCACTGCAGGAGTCCTAAATTTATTAATTGCCTCATATCAAGACATGTTCCGTCCCGCAACCTGTGCTCAGCACACCTCCAGCTGCTAACCATCCCCACCTTTAAGCTCAAACGCCAGGGAGGGTGCAGGTATTCCATTCTGGGTCCCAAATTCTGGAATTCCCTGACTACCAGATACGGTCATGTAGCAATCTCCTGGGGTTCAGAAAAATGCTCAAGACATGGCTGTTTGAGCAGGTTCATGCGTAATCTGTTGCTGCATTGATATGGTCCAAAGCTAAGCGCCAAGAAACCTTTCGGTGTACATGTGCTATATAAATTTTTATTAACATAACATAACATTCACTAACTGGGCGCAAGCTGAGAGTGTTGCCTTACAGAAGGAAGATGCCTTGGGTCTTCGCAGACATCCAATATCCAGCAGCTGGGTTGTCATTATGGCTAAGCTGCCCACTGATATACCGGATGCTTCCCAATCGCCAGACGCCCTGAGATAGAGAAGTGGGAGATGTGATGCAAGGCGTGCTCCCTCCTGTCATAGCCTCTTCTGCCATGCCTGCTGCAGAGATCGCGCTCCGCCACATGGCTTTACCTACAGCGATAGGGTTTTTAGAAAAGAACACATGAAAGCCGCATAGCAACATAGCAACTAGATGAGTGATGCTGCTTGATGGGGAAGTTGGTTGTGAAGTTAGTGCTAGCATGACAGATAATCTTAATATTTCTCGGTTTATGTGTTCTAGGATGTAAATTGCTTTTAGGCAAATCATGTGGGTTCTTGCCCATGAGCAAATGTTGCTTGCTACTTTTGCTAGTGTCTGTACCTTTATTTCCCCATGGACTGACATTACTTGAGGTTACTTAGTAGTTTACCTGTACCCCTTTTGCTTTCTCTTCTATAAAGGAAGCATAATTCTGAAGAGCTCTTAGGATTGCTAACAACTAACTCATGTTGGATGACTAAAGAGAGTCTGACTGGGACCAACATCCCTGTATTTCCATCCATTCCAAAATTGCTCTCTACACCCACTGACTGGCAGCTGTACTCAAGATTAGGGGAACCAATGAATCTACCGTCTTCAGACTTTCTGAGTTTAGCCACCACTGGAGATTCTGGTGTGTGGACTTTCTAAACACATATCATTGTTTCATAATCTTGAGAGTCTGAAAGACAATGGTTCACCAAATGGCAAAGACGTGGCTCCAAGTGATGTCCTGCCCATGGAACAACCAACTTCATTGCTGACATCAGACCTTGACCCCTCAACTAACATCAGGTGGGAGCTGGTGGAAGAGACGGGAGTTAATGTGTGTGTCCTGCAGCATCACTCTCCTTGATTCCACAGACTGGACCTCTCTCGGTTCTGAACATGGCACATATAGTTCGATTTCTGGAGATTCCAAACAAATATCAAAAACAAAATATGAACAAGGGTCCAAGGGGAATCAGTGTTTATAGACCTACTTGTATCTTGTCCCCCAACTAAACAATATATTAACACACGGAAGATATCAAGGGTCTTATGTAGTTGCCACTGTGATCAGTACCTATTTGTGGTATCCAAACTTGCACATACCAAGAGGTTATCTGGGAGGTTACATAGGAGAGAGAAATGAAAGGTAAAAGATAAAGAAAGATACCCATCAGCCCACACATTGGCGGAACTTCATCATCTAGGTTTTTGTGGAAAGATGGTGTCCGCTAGACACTTCCTCAGGAGGTTTCTTGAGGATTGCTAGTATCGGATCGATAAGTCAGACCATCAACCAAAAGATGAGAGTTTTTAGGCTGAAGGGGCAAGTTGCAGTGCTCACAAAAGGTGTGAAAAGTATAAACAAACATAGTGGTGGTATAAAAATACCTGTTTTGATGTCTAAAGAAACTTTATTGGGTGCGACCATCAAAACGGCATGTTTAAAAACAGAGTGAAAATAGTATGTAGAAAATTACTATTCACCATGGATATTAATTGGTCAACATGTTTCAGCCCCCACGGGCTTTCATCAGGACCTATGATGTACACTACTGCAACACTTACCACTTAGCATGATAAACAGTGAAGATTATGTAGACCTACCAGTTGTGAAGTATTCTCATATCTTAATTTTCAAACCTCTCCTATGAAACAGGAAACAAAAGAAAACATGCACAAAACAGGGCAGATGTCAAACATGAAGAAAAGCATCTGATGTGTTATGCTGAGTGTCTCCATCTTATTTTCCACTCACCCATAAATGTAGGGGGGGGAACAGCCTCACCTCGCCTGGCGCTCGCTCAGGGCAAAGAGGCCACGCACTGGAACAACATAAACATAAATCGTTATATGTGACTTGGATATATTAATGTCATGATATAATGTATAGTGGCTATGTGACATTAAGATTCAAAATTGGAAGTGGAGACCAAGGCATAGGTACAGGTCCTAGACCCTCGTGACAAACAGACTCCATATGAGTGACAGATTCTTGCATGCTCAAATGAACTAAGGCACTTGAACCACGCAGCACGGAGATCACAGGCGCGCTTTCAGGACATTTTGCAGCGCTTTTCGCGCTTTTTAAAACTGTACCTATTTTAATAGTTTAAATTAAATTTTTGTCCCTTACACATAGTGCTTACCGCATTTAAAAGGCTACAGGCACCGCTGTTGGGAGCGGAACACACTTAGACCCTCAAACACACTCGGGGATTGTCACCGCCATCTTGGGTGAGGAGGGATTCATTGCGGCGCCATTTCGGCCAGCGCACTAGCCTTGTAGACAGGACTTCACGCCCCTATTTAAATCTCGCCATGACGACGCGCAGCGGAGACGCGCAGTGGAGTCGCCGGAGTCCAGCCAGAGTCCTGCCCGTCTGGGCTCGTCCGGGCTCAGACGGGCTTGGGGCCTGGCATTATGCCAAATATACTACCTCTGCGCCGCATCTATTCCCGGGAGGAGCTACTCGCATTACGCATCCTGCCCATTGAAAACCACTCTGCCATCAACAATGGTTTTCTATCATCATCTCCACGAGGACTGGACGCATCAGCTCCTCCTCAATCAGGTAAAAGCACCTTACTCTGGGGCCTGCTCAATTGCAGATCACTTCCGCGTCACGCAGTGGAACTTAACTCCCTCATTCAAGACCAGGAACTGGATATCCTGTTTCTGTCAGAAACTTGGATTACTTCCAGTTCTGACGCTGACATCGTACTAGCCCTCCCACCAGGCTTTCTTATATTTCATTTGGATAGACCTGAGGGGCGAGGAGGTGGTCTTGCTATCCTTTATCGAGAAAACTTTATATGTAGGGCTTGGAAGGGACTTGTTGCTGACTGCGAGAGCTGCCACTTTTCACTACAGATATCTCCTACTGTGACACTGGCAGGTCTGCTGATTTACCGGCCCCCTGGCAGTGTGGGCAACTTTGTAAGTTCTGTGATGGAAACAGTAACATCGCTGGCCACATCCACTTCTACTTTTATTGTCTTAGGGGATTTGAATTTGCATTTTAATGACACCGCAGACACAACTGCTACAGATCTCAAAGGCGATTTGACTGCATGTGAGCTCCAGTTAATCAATACAGGAGCCACCCATGCGAAGGGCCACCTATTGGACCCAGTCTTTTCCAACATCCCCCGGCTCAAGGCCAGACCAGCCCTCCCTCTCCCATGGTCAGACCATTCTTTAGTTTCGGTGGAATGGCAAGTCAAACTGCCCTCAACATCGACACATCAAGCGGTTGTGGTGGACCGTGTATGGTCCAGACTATCGATCAGTGACTGGACCCACAACCTGGCAAAGTCACAACCTCCATCTGAGTCAGACCCGATCAAAGGAGATGCTGACCTTAACAGATGGCTGAATGCCTCGCTCGATGCCCTCATTCCTATGAAAACTATACAGAAGAGGGAGAAAAGAATTGGTTCTGCTCCTTGGTTTACGGCTGAGCTCCGCCTGCTTAAAAAAGGATGCAAGAAACTTGAAAGGGCTTGGAGGAAGAAATTTGATGCTGCTAAGCGTAAGGACTACTGGATAGCGATGAGAGCCTACAAAGCAGCCCTCCGCTTGGCAAAAGCTCAATTTTTTGAGGAACGAATACAACTTGCCTCAAATTCGTCCAGGGAAACTTTTAAGGTGGTGCAAGAACTCCTTAAAGTCCCCGAACCAGCAGTCACCCATGACCTTCAGAAGTGCAAGGAGCTGGCCGATTTTTTCCACATTAAAATTGTGAAAATACTCAACTCCCTACCCCAGGTTACTAACCCTCATGGGACCCAAGAAGAGTTCTCCCCAACTCAGGGGAAGGAGCGTCTCGTTTCCCTGGATACGTTTGGCCCGGTTTCAGAAGCTGAAACTCTAAAAGCCATAGCCTCCATAAAAAGTGGCTCCCCTATGGACCCAGTTCCTTTTAAAATTTTAAAGCAAGCAGTAACCGCTGTGGTAGGGCCTATTACGGACCTGATAAATGCCTCTTTTTCCCAGGGTCTGGTGCCACCCAGCTGGAAAACAGCTGTGGTTAAGGCATTGTTAAAAAAATCTAACCTTGACACGGCGGAGCTGGCCAACTATAGGCCTATCTCTCTGTTGCCAGGCCTCAGCAAAATTGCTGAGAAGCTTGCAAATCATCGACTGTCCAATTTTTTAGAGTCGAATGGTCTGCTCCGAGACTCGCAGACCGGTTTTCGTCCCGGTCAAGGTACAGACACGGCCCTCCTGGCAGTCGTTGAAGAATCCAGACGCATCTTGGATTCGGGAGGATCAGTGGCAGTGATCCTCCTGGATCTGAGTGCTGCGTTCGACACCGTGAACCATCGGGTGTTGACCCAACGACTGTCAGAGGTGGGTGTGGCAGGGGCTGCTTTGAAGTGGCTTTGCTCATTTCTCGAAGACCGGTCTTACCAGGTCTGGGAAGGCAGCAACAAGACTGCATCCATCTCTCTCCAGTGGGGGGTGCCGCAGGGCTCTTCCTTGAGCCCGACATTATTTAATGTCTACATGGCCCCCCTGGAGGATGTGGTGGCCCCTTATAACATCAAGATCATCAGCTACGCTGATGATACTCAGCTGGTGGTCGCCCTTCCTCAACTGGTGGAGAACCCTGACTTGTTGCACTCATGCCTGGCGGACGTCTACACCTGGATGAGCAGCTCAGCTCTGAAGCTGAACGGCTCTAAAACAGAGATTATGCTGCTTGGAAACAAAGCTCCCCCATTGCCTTTAACATGCTGGCCAAGCTGTATGGGTGATCTCCCCACCATGAAAGAGGAGATTAAGAGCCTGGGAGTCTGGCTGGAGCAAGATCTCTCTTTCAGAACTCACGCCAAAAAAACTGCGGGAGTGTGTTTTGCCCTGCTGCGGGCCGCTCGTAAAATCTTCCCGCTCCTTCCTCTTCCATCGAGGAAGCTGTTGATTCAGGGTTTGATAACATCTCGCCTTGACTATAGTAATGGTCTTTTTCTGGGCGCCCCTGAATCTACTTTTAACAAACTTGAGCAGGTGCAAAACGCGGCGGCTAGACTACTCATGGGCATCCCTAGAACAGAATCTGCTAGACCCGCCCTTAAGGCTCTGCACTGGTTACCGGTGCGGGATAGAGTGAAGTTCAAGGCACTCTGCATTGCCCACAAAATTCTTCAGGGCAACGGACCATCTATCCTGAAAAATTTGGCAGTGCCTTACAAAGCGAATAGAGCGCTGAGGTCCGATCAGAAATGCTTGCTCCAGGTCCCGAGAGTAAAAAGATCGCGCACGGGCGGGAGACGTTTTTCTGTGCACACAGCAACTGTCACGGCTCGCGGCGTTGCCGCGGCCGGCCATTTCCGCAATCACACACGGGAGGCCGGGATACTCACTTCCGGCGGAAGTCGAGTACCCGGTCTAGTCACCAGGCAGCAAGGCTCAGAAGCACTTCCGGGGGAAAAGGCATAAACCTCGCGTTTCCCGCCGGCTGAGTGCTTCGGATTCCAGTACCTTGCTGGAACACTGTTTGCCGAGACCTGCATGCCCTTCCAAGCTCTCTTCTGCTGACTCACGGAGAGCCGCGCTGAAGGGATACTTTGTTTCAGCTGCCTTCCCGGAGAGCCGCGCTGAAAAGATACTTTGTTTCAGCTGCCTTCCCGGAGAGCCGCGCTGAAAAGATACTTTGTTTCAGCTGCCTTCCCGGAGAGCCGCGCTGAAAAGATACTTTGTTTCTGCTGCCTTCTCGGAGAGCCGAGCTGAAGGGATACTTTGATTCTTACACTTCTAGGAGGCTGATGCGCTACCTTGTCTCAGAAAGCGCCACGCAGGAGCGCTTGTGCAATTCTTCACCTGGGGGTTCCAGGAAAAGCTCATTTTTTGTTTTCATGACCCTTGGTGCGCAGGAGCGCCCTAAGGGTGTACATTGAACCTAGGATTGTGTTTTGGGTGTACACTTTAGTTTTCCCACTGCGCAGGAGCGCCATTGGGAATAACCCTGCCTACAGACCCTGTCACCTTACCAGGGATACCACAAACCTGGGTGGTTGTTTCCGGTTTTCAGCTACCCGCGCAGGAGCGCTTTCATTTTGTTTTAGCTTGGGTGAACGCGCAGGGGCGCTTTCTTTAGTTTGCACTTGGCGATATCGCGCAGGAGCGCCTTCCTCGCTATTCACATCCGGAGCTACACTCATCGGGGACCATTCGTTTCAAGAGCCGGGACCATTCGTTTCAAGAGCCTTGGTGAGTCCTCAAGGGTAACTGGTCCTGTGTGTGTGTATGTGGGGTGGTTCCTTTTCGGGTCTGCTTCACTTTCTGATCTTTCTTGTTCTGGTTTCCAGTGACACCGGGACGCCCCACCAGCTCCACGCCATCCTTAACCCTACACCCTGGCTCCCATCCCTGCGTCCATCTCATCCCTGCTGGGTATAATCGTCCACGAGGGTCAGGTGGGTACAGGGACGGGTGCTCTTGTCGCCTCTGCGGAATCGCGCCACAAGCAAAGGTAAGACTTGTGGGGCAAACCTGACAGCAACGCTTTGGAACTCTCTGCCTCTAAAACTTCGTGCTGAGACCTGCATCTTGCGCTTTCGAAAGGGCCTGAAAACATATCTGTTCCCTGCGTGAGCTGACCAAACTATCTCATGGTTTTACTGTTGACGCACTGTTCAAAGCGCCGGGATGCCTCAGGGTAGCTGTGCGCTATATACAATTTTAATAATAATAATAATAATAATAATAAATGTTCAAATGTTTTAATTACATTTCATAAAGAGAAATGGATATGTGATACATCGCAAATCTCTCAAAAAGAATTGTCTGTAAGCAATGGTTAAAAAGCGATGGTTAAAAAGCGAGATGTGTCCAACATAGAGATCTAAATCTAGAAATCTATATAGAAGCTGACAAAGTAGCACACCTCTTGGATGAGCAATATCTGGGGAGTGATCCACCAGTACCGCATCAACACAGCTGAGCACAATGGCCCACCGATAAACCCACAGATAAACCTTCAGTCCAGCTAGACACAGCCCGCACTCACCTTTCCGTCGTTACCTCGGTCTGGCATCTGAGCCGAGGGGAAGGTGGCGAGGCTGTTTGGAGCTGGAGGTTAAAAAACTCGAAGGCGGACCAGAGAGGGAGCTATCACTATGGTTGTTGAAACGATGATTGGCTCTGTGTTCGCGCTGTATTGCTGCAACAGAAATGTCGTCGTGTAAAACGGCTGTTGTAATTGGCCGAGCCGAAGCAGAGGAGATCCTATAGGAGCCGGTGTTCTAGTCGGTGGATTTGTCTTTCCGGTCCCGAGTACGACCAATCAGCACCCTTGTACACTTATGACACTGTCAGGCATTCGTAATATGTCGTAATATGTCCATGTACAAAGAGCCGGGCAACACAACAAACAGCGTTGTGCTCTTTTGTTTACTTTCGGCGTACCCGTTATCCGGTACAGTTGTCTTTCCGGTCCTGAGTATGACCAACCAGCACCCCTTAACACGAAACAGTGTTGTTTTCCATCGTGGTCCGCATTAAGTCCTCTGTAAAGTGCATATTAAGCAGAGCAGCTAAACTGATAGTTTCCGGTTGAAGCTACCATCCAGAGCACGCTTTGCAGCACGAGCGGTGTTGACTAGTTCGAGTTTTTTTTCGAGTTTTTTAACCTCCAGCTCCAAACAGCCTCGCCACCTTCCCCTCGGCTCAGATGCCAGACCGAGGTAACGACGGAAAGGTGAGTGCGGGCTGTGTCTAGCTGGACTGAAGGTTTATCTGTGGGTTTATCGGTGGGTCATTGCGCTCAGCTGTGTTGATGCGGTACTGGTGGATCACTCCCCAGATATTGCTCATCCAAGAGGTGTGCTACTTTGTCAGCTTCTGTATAGATTTCTAGATTTAGATCTCTATGTTGGACACATCTCGCTTTTTAACCATCGCTTTTTAACCATTGCTTACAGACAATTCTTTTTGAGAGATTTGCGATGTATCACATATCCATTTATCTTTATGAAATGTAATTAAAACATTTGAACATTTGAGCATGCAAGAATCTGTCACTCATATGGAGTCCGTTTGTCACGAGGGTCTAGGACCTGTACCTATGCCTTGGTCTCCACTTCCAATTTTGAATCTTAATGTCACATAGCCACTATACATTATATCATGACATTAATATATCCAAGTCACATATAACGATTTATGTTTATGTTGTTCCAGTGCATGGCCTCTTTGCCCTGAGCGAGCGCCAGGCGAGGTGAGGCTGTTCCCCCCTACATTTATGGGTGAGTGGAAAATAAGATGGAGACACTCAGCATAACACATCAGATGCTTTTCTTCATGTTTGACATCTGCCCTGTTTTGTGCATGTTTTCTTTTGTTTCCTGTTCCATAGGAGAGGTTTGAAAATTAAGATATGAGACTACTTCACAACTGGTAGGTCTACATAATCTTCACTGTTTATCACGCTAAGTGGTAAGTGTTGCAGTAGTGTACATCATAGGTCCTAATGAAAGCCCGTGGGGGCTGAAACATGTTGACCAATTAATATCCATGGTGAATAGTAATTTTCTACATACTATTTTCACTCTGTTTTTAAACATGCCGTTTTGATGGTCGCACCCAATAAAGTTTCTTTAGACATCAAAACAGGTATTTTTATACCACCACTATATTTGTTTATACTTTTCACACCTTTTTTGAGCACTGCAACTTGCCCCTTCAGCCTAAAAACTCTCATCTTTTGGTTGATGGTCTGACTTATCGATCCGATACTAGCAATCCTCAAGAAAGCTCCTGAGGAAGTGTCTAGCGGACACCATCTTTCCACAAAAACCCAGATGATGAAGTTCCGCCAATGTGTGGGCTGATGGGTATCTTTATCTTTTACCTTTCATTTCTCTCTCCTATGTAACCTCCCAGATAACCTCTTGGTATGTGCAAGTTCGGATACCACAAATAGGTACTGATCATAGTGGCAACTACATAAGACCCTTGATATCTTCCGTGTGTTAATAGATTCCAAACAAATCCCAGGCTTTGAAGACAATCACAAACATCTGAAACAAAATCAGTCATCTAAGAAAGAACACGTCTGAATAACCTCTAGATGTAGTAAGCCCACTACTGGGGCTAGTACCTTCATAAACACTCAGATGATCACGAAATACAAAACGGAAGGACTTTGAACTAGTAGTGCTGGTCAATTACTGCAAATTGATAGAACGACAACCTCTTCCAACAGACTTTGAAGATAAGCATCTCAAAGTCATTAACAAAATCTCAATTTGATATTTGAGGGATCTCTAACTGCTGTGGTCATCTTGAATGGAGTGTTGCGGACAAACTGATTCACAACCTTCAAATCCAGTGTTGGAAATGGGATCCCCGGCTGGCCAGGGCTTTCGCCAAAGTCAGTCAGAGACCACCACACCCAAGTCAGGGCAAGGGAGTTACACGCCAAGATAACCCCTACTCACCCTCTAGGTAACGTGGCGCGAGCAGCAAGGCTAAACTTGGAGGCGATGTAAGTTAAGTATTTGCGCACGCACCCCAGCAACAACAACCAAAGGCCCACCACAAAGGAAAACTCCACAAAAGGGTATATAAAAATAGCCTTTGTAGTATCATAAATATACATCAGATAAAACACACATCTTGTTACACTGTGCCAACAGGCACGGGCGGAATTTACAAGGGATATGGCACAGGACAGGGCCACTTGGACCACTGTCAGGGGTATCAGCACTTTTAGAAATAATACTTTCAGAAATAGCACTTTAGAAAGTAAAATCAGTGTAGCACACAATATAAAAGTAGAGCACACAACCAGTAATCACTGGTAACAGGACCTCACTAGCACCACCTGTACTAGGGAGAAGAACAACCACCTACATGTCACAATACCTGTAGGGGTGTAAAGACAAAACACATGATGCATTAACATTCAGCGGTGTAGGGAAATAAAACACATGATGCATCAACAATACATTCAGAGGTGTAAGGCACATGACGCATAAAAACACATTCAGAGGTGCAGAACAATAACAATGGCGCCAACTCACAAGTCACCACCTGTGACTGTCTCTATGTCCAAATGTCAGGGCCTAAACGTGGCAGCTGCCCACAAAGTGCTGGGCAGCTGAATCATCAATAATGGGCCAACGCTGGAGCCTCGCAGGCTCTGCCCAACTGACTGTCTCTCAAGAGCCTCACTGGGCTCTGAACATCAATTATGCCCCTGAGCCTCTCAGGGCTCGTGAAACAACATCTGGGCGGGGGAGCCTCTCAGGGCTCAAGAGCAACGGTGGGGCCAATGTGGGAGCCTCGCTGGGCTCTAGAGAAATTACTGTGGCACCCCAGAGCCTCTCTGGCTCTCAAAACGAATATGCCCCTTCGTTGGAGCCCCCCTCCTGGGGACTCGAAATACGCAGATTGCCCCCAGGAGCCTCTCTGGGCTCTTAACAAATGACTGGCCCCTTTGAGCCTCCTGGCTCGGAAAGAAGATGCCCCCTCTGAGCCTCTCAGGGCTCAACACAAAAATGCGCCGTCTCCAGAGCCTCTCTGGGCTCAACAACACCGGTGCCCCCGGGGCCCCCGTGGGCCTCGTACCACAACTAGGGCGCCTCAAGCCTCTCGTGGGCTCAGACAACAATGGGGGCGCTCTCGAGCCTCTCGTGGGCTCAGACAACAATCTTGGGCGGGGAGCCTCGCAAGGCTCAACAAATCTGCCCCCAGGAGCCTCGGGCTCCAAAACACGCAATGCCCCTCTCGTCGGGGCGGCCCCCTAGCAACCGGGGCCGCTCTGGGGAGAAGGCACCACTGCTCCCGCACTCACCGGCTGTCTGGCGGCGGCTCTGGTGCCGCGGGCGGGCTCTTCTCCCTCTCCGGGGCTTCTTCCGATGCGGGGCTCTCTTCTCCTCACGGGAGCCCCGCGAGCAGCGCCACCCTTTCTCCCCTTCTCACGCTGCGGCGCCGGGGGCGGGACTTCCGGTCCTTCTCCCGGTCAGGCCGCGTAGGGATTGGCCGGCCGGCCCTTCACTTCCGGGTCACCGCGGGCAGCGCGGCGGCCCGATTCAGGCAGGCAGGCGGGGTGTAAGCAGACGATGACTCAACCGAGGGGTTGGCTCCCTCGAGTTGATCCACAACGGGGCGATCAATGCCGGGTGGGCACCGGCCGAAGCAATCAAGGCGGCGCCAGGCAAACCTAAAGCGCTCCAAGCGCTATATGTGGAAAATAAAGCGCTCCCTCGCTAGGACACCATTAAAGCGCTCACAGGCGCTTGCGGGGGCAAAATACAGCGCTCCCAGCGCTGGGACAAAATCAAGCGCTCCCAAGCGCTAGAGGACCAAAATAGAGCGCTCCCAGGCGCTATAAGTAAAATAAAGGTCCAGCAGAGTCCTTCAGCAAGGCAGGGGGCAAGGCTGGGCCCAGAGCCAGCACACTGGGTCTCCAGGCAGGGAGACACCCCAAGTGGCGGTCCTCTGGCCCAGCAGCAGCAACAGCCCCCTCAGGATCCTGGAAGAGAACAACTTCAGTGGGGACACAGCCCCATTTTTATACAGTATTTCCCTTTGTCTGAGATGCAGGGTGGGGGGAAAACCAGTTTCAGCTGGCTTTGGAGCACTCTTGATGGCCCAACCACCCATTTCTTTCACTGGGGAGGCTAGGGTCGTTAGACACACCACAGGGGGGCGGAGCCAGCATTGTGTGGGGAAAACCCAGCCCATCCAGGACACAGGTACACTCCTCCCACACATCACTCATGCTAATCTCCCACTCACCACCGGGCAAACCCATCTAGACTTCCTGGAGCCTGGCATGCCAGCCAGCTCCAGCCAATCACGCTCCAGCACCCTCACAGCACATGCACACATATCTCAATGTCCAGAAGTAGCACTTCCCTTCTAGACACATACATGCCGCAGACACCATCTCGCAGCATTCACTCTCACGAGTTTACACATACTAAACTCGAGCCTGCACTCCCCACGCATCAGGAACTACCATGGACACACACATTCCCCATGCATTCCTATGGGAGGGCAGGCCAGCCATACTACACGCACGCACTTTCACTCTGGGACCCAGGGGAAAGTGCGCAGATACCCAAAAATCACTGACACAGGGTCACACATAAGGCAAAAAGTTTAGGGGCGAACCTGCCCTGCGGGCCAAGTCCAACACAACCCCCTTCCAGCCAAAACGCAGGGGAGAACAATCACCACCGTGATGGACTTCCCTGCTTGGGGCGATAGAACACGGACGCAGGCCCGCCACTGCCGGGACACCCTCCTGTTCTATGCCACGGTGAACCCCTAGGGTTCCTTCTAAAGCTACTGTAAGGACCAGCTGGGCTACCCCACTGGTACTCCTCAGCTGTCCGCGGCCAGGACCAGGCCCTAGGCCACCCAGGTGCCACTGGTTCCTGCCTACTCACGAAGTGGGGGGTAGTAACCCCAGGCCCATAGTAGCCACTCTCCACTCTTCCTGTCTGCCAGACAGGGCCAGACTGCCACTGGTTCTCCAGCCTAGGGTCTACAACCTCAGGCGGAGCAGGAGTCTCAGGGAAGGCTCTCCTCCCCTTACCTCTTCTTTTAGGGTTCCTCCTCCCCGTGCGAGGGGGACACCTAGAACGCCATTCCAACCCAGGGTTTAACCCCTCAGGCTGCACCGGGGTCAGAGGTGGGCTCGCCCACCCTCTGCACCCCCTTCCAGAGGTCTGCCCTCTCCCAACTGGAGAAGTTCCTCTGGAAGAAGAACCGGTCAGGACACTGTTTACAGTCGCCCTACCCTTCAGGTCAGGCTGACCCTGAACCTGGCCTTCCAACCTCTGGTCTAAAACCTTCGGTGGAACAACTGCCCGGCACTCCAGGACTTCTGGGGACTCACACACAATCCCCCTGAGGCTAACAAATGACACATCTGTTGTGTGACTGTCTGTCTGGCGCAGATCTCCCGCCCTCTGTCCACCTGACAGTGCGTGACGATCCCCCAGACCAGAAGTGGCACCACCCGGGTCCCTCCAAGAAGATCTAGCCCAACTGGCTAGTCTCTGGTCCACTGGTGCATCCACTGGGAAACTCATCCCCCAATCACTCCTCACGCTGGACTCCTGTACCCTCCCTACCGGAGCGGTACTGCCAGCCTCTAGAACCACAGGAGCTCTGGTTACAGACGCTCCAGGTCCTCTACTCACTAGGAGATCCTCCTCAAATGGGCTAACAGGACAGCCTAGGTCCCCAACCTGGTGTTCCCTCAAGAAACCACCCAGGTTCTGAGACAGGGCTTCGGGCCTCTGGGGGCTCGCAGCCACCCACGGACTCCTGCTCCACTGAGCCAGGTAGTCAGCCCCTCCACCCTTCTCACTATACTGGGACCTAGCTGGGTTACACTGAGCCTCTTCCACCACGCTGGGCTGGGAGATCCCTGACCCACTACTTTCGGAGTCACTCACCACTGACTCTAGCGTACCTCTAGCACTTTCCCAGCGCTCTGCTTCCTCAGCAAGCGTGTCTGGATCAGTCAACCCATAGTCCAACAGGTGTTGTCGCAACCCTGGCAAACAACTACTGAGCACCTGCTCTCTGAGAACCAGATCAAACAGTTTTACAAAATCACATTCTGTGTGAACCGATGACCAATCAGACAGTGCATCTTGACATTCATCCACAAACTCTCCCCAAGACTGGTGAGACAGTTTCATACTGCCCCTGAATCTCAACCTATACTCCTCCTCTGGGGAAACAGGTACCAGACTGGGGGAACTGGGACTGGGATTTCCTATACTGGAATCTAAATAGCTGCCACCACTGGACTCAACCCTCCCTGGGGGATCCAGAACATTATGACTGCGGTCAGGGGATAATCTACCCTCCCGAGCTACTCTCTCTCTGGCAAAGGCCCTCTCAGCCTCTGCAATCCGCTCATTCACACCCAACTGCGCCATCTCTCTGGCATGCTCTAACCTGAGCTTTTCCATGGCCAGCTGGTGCTCCCTCTCTTCTCTCCTATCCAACCACACCTCTGGGGACAGGGAAAGGGATGGGGTGCTACATCTGACACTGGACCCAGCAAGGGACTCCCTATCTAGGGGATACTTGCTCTCTGCTGGCGCCCATCCACTGTCAAACTCACTCTCCACATCAGACTCTTCAGGGCTCCCCTCAGACCCACCACCCTCCTGGTGTGCGGCCCGGGCCCTCTCTCTCTCTCTGTGCTCACGCTCCCAGTCACTCTTCTGCCACAGGATCATGTTATCCCTAAGCTTGGACTGGGTGTCTGACTCACTCACTGGGATGTCTCTCTCCTTACATAACCGTACCAACTCATGCACACTGTACTTAAAAAGGCCACAAAGGTTAAAAGGAGATTCCATCTTGACAGGATGCTCACAGACACGTGCAACACAAGGGACCTTGCAATCTGAAGTAGGAGTACACAATTCCAAAACTTCCACACTCTCCTTAAAAAAGAACTCACTCATGCGTCCAGGAAAACACACCATTCATCCACACACACCCTCCCCTCGGATCGGTAAGGCAGTTTCTACCCTCCTGACTTCTCAACCTGACCAAAAGCGACACAGGTACCAAACTCTGGAAGCAGGGCGGGGGACAAATGTACAGGACACAATTATCAAATGACACTCTTCAGGAGAAGAAACAATGGAATTTTACCAACAACAATAATCCCCAAAATGTGGTTATCTAAAAATGTAGAGCTTTGAAGTGCGGCCAGCCGCTACTGTGGTACAACGCAAACACAAATCCTTATCCTCACCGCTTGCCGCCAATGTTGGAAATGGGACCCCGGCTGGCCAGGGCTTTCGCCAAAGTCAGTCAGAGACCACCACACCCAAGTCAGGGCAAGGGAGTTACACGCCAAGATAACCCCTACTCACCCTCTAGGTAACGTGGCGCGAGCAGCAAGGCTAAACTTGGAGGCGATGTAAGTTAAGTATTTGCGCACGCACCCCAGCAACAACAACCAAAGGCCCACCACAAAGGAAAACTCCACAAAAGGGTATATAAAAATAGCCTTTGTATTATCATAAATATACATCAGATAAAACACACATCTTGTTACACTGTGCCAACAGGCACGGGCGGAATTTACAAGGGATATGGCACAGGACAGGGCCACTTGGACCACTGTCAGGGGTATCAGCACTTTTAGAAATAATACTTTCAGAAATAGCACTTTAGAAAGTAAAATCAGTGTAGCACACAATATAAAAGTAGAGCACACAACCAGTAATCACTGGTAACAGGACCTCACTAGCACCACCTGTACTAGGGAGAAGAACAACCACCTACATGTCACAATACCTGTAGGGGTGTAAAGACAAAACACATGATGCATTAACATTCAGCGGTGTAGGGAAATAAAACACATGATGCATCAACAATACATTCAGAGGTGTAAGGCACATGACGCATAAAAACACATTCAGAGGTGCAGAACAATAACAATGGCGCCAACTCACAAGTCACCACCTGTGACTGTCTCTGTGTCCAAATGTCAGGGCCTAAACGTGGCAGCTGCCCACAAAGTGCTGGGCAGCTGAATCATCAATGATGGGCCAACGCTGGAGCCTCGCAGGCTCTGCCCAACTGACTGTCTCTCAAGAGCCTCACTGGGCTCTGAACATCAATTATGCCCCTGAGCCTCTCAGGGCTCGTGAAACAACATCTGGGCGGGGGAGCCTCTCAGGGCTCAAGAGCAACGGTGGGGCCAATGTGGGAGCCTCGCTGGGCTCTAGAGAAATTACTGTGGCACCCCAGAGCCTCTCTGGCTCTCAAAACGAATATGCCCCTTCGTTGGAGCCCCCCTCCTGGGGACTCGAAATACGCAGATTGCCCCCAGGAGCCTCTCTGGGCTCTTAACAAATGACTGGCCCCTTTGAGCCTCCTGGCTCGGAAAGAAGATGCCCCCTCTGAGCCTCTCAGGGCTCAACACAAAAATGCGCCGTCTCCAGAGCCTCTCTGGGCTCAACAACACCGGTGCCCCCGGGGCCCCCGTGGGCCTCGTACCACAACTAGGGCGCCTCGAGCCTCTCGTGGGCTCAGACAACAATGGGGGCGCTCTCGAGCCTCTCGTGGGCTCAGACAACAATCTTGGGCGGGGAGCCTCGCAAGGCTCAACAAATCTGCCCCCAGGAGCCTCGGGCTCCAAAACACGCAATGCCCCTCTCGTCGGGGCGGCCCCCTAGCAACCGGGGCCGCTCTGGGGAGAAGGCACCACTGCTCCCGCACTCACCGGCTGTCTGGCGGCGGCTCTGGTGCCGCGGGCGGGCTCCTCTCCCTCTCCGGGGCTTCTTCCGATGCGGGGCTCTCTTCTCCTCACGGGAGCCCCGCGAGCAGCGCCACCCTTTCTCCCCTTCTCACGCTGCGGCGCCGGGGGCGGGACTTCCGGTCCTTCTGTGGAAAAGTAAATTTTGCCATGTTCTGTGTCCCTACGTGTCATCCATCATATGTTATGTGTGCATGACCAATATGCATATGTTATTCCCCATGTCCGATTCAAGACGCAATTACAGTTGTGTCCTCCTCTAGTATGCCAGTTTCCAGTCCTCATGAGTAATATGAGTATCAGGCCTATGTAAAGCTACTTTGCCACGTTTCCCAGTGTGCACGTTATTTCATTATAAAGTCCCCGTTTCTAGGCCTCAAAAGGGCCTGGACACCAGATTCAGCTCCTGTCTCCTGAAGCCTCGCTGAGGAGCGATACAGCCCCCACCTGTATCCTCGACCTTCCACTTACTTCCTGCCTCGCAGTGCCCGGTGCAGCTTGGCTCTGCCTCTGAGTCTGCCAAGACTATGTTATGATTCCAGTTATCAGTTCAGTCCTCCTTCTCTGCATTCCTAAGCTACTGAACTACATCAATAGTTTCCGTCATTGTCTAGCCTATGCGGCTCCATGTTAAGAGAAATACTGTATTTAATGGTCATTTAATATTCTTCATCACGCACTATATGTAGAATAAATGCATGCTCCAGTCTTAGAGTCAGTTAGCTTTTCCCCTCATGACTTCTAGTTTATATCAACATGTTCCCTAAACATCAGATACTAGATAGGGTTTAGGTACATGTCGCTCCGACCCTCCAGACTTTAGTCTCTGCTCCTAGCACAGAGTTCATAGCCCCCAGCTTCTCCTCGTAACACGTCATTGCCAGTTTGCGCGCACCACCAGGTTAGAGGTCCCGGCTCCTTAGGTAGCCCCCTCCTATGTTTCCGCCCATTCATGACATATTCTGTTACGTTTGCATCACATGTCTGAGTTACACCTTCTTTTTACTCTTATCTTTCGCGACTGCTACGCGTCACGCCTTCTGCTCCACCCACTGCTACGCCTACTGCAATGTAATGCTATGTGTTTGCGTTATGTATATATGCTCATGTATTGTTATTAAAAGTCAGCGCGCTCATCCCAGACCCAGCCCCAGCAGCTGCTGGGCCCTGTCATCCTATTCCTATGCAGGTTGTCCTGTTCCTGTCCTTTATGCTGTAATAAACCTTCAAAACTCCCACTACCTCGAATCTTGACTCTTATTTATTGAGCTATCTGTTATGATATATGTCTAGTCAAAAATAGGGTATTATTTATTTATTTACCACATAATGGCGCCCGAATAGGGACTTGCCCTTTCCCCACGCGTCGGTGAAGCCACGCCGACCCCCTGACCCTCTGCAGTCGTGACGGAACTCTTCTGCGCAGTGGCAGATATTTCTGCTCAAGTATCCCTCAGGCCCACGGAGGAGACGGAGGAGGCGGTCCAGCATCCAGACGAGACGGTGGAGGAACGCGGCGAGTCCCGACCAGAGCCCAAGCCAAGAGTCCAAGGTCCGAGGTATCCGGAGGTCCACCCGTAACTGAAGTCCGAAGTCCGAAGTTCGTCGTCATCGTCGTAGCAGTCCAGTCCAGTCCGAGGCCTTCCGTTCTTGCTGCCCGGTGAGTACCGTTACTGGGGTGGTATCTAGACAGGGTCAATTTAATTGACTCTGGTCTGTGGGTTGGTGGTACACAGTCCCACAAACGAAGTGTCCACTTCGGTGGATGCGGGTCCTGACGTGTCTCTTTAAGAGACCGGTAAGTTTCGTACTGTTTCAGCAGTGCATCTAGTTTCTGTTCTAGTCAGTTCTGTTCTCGAGAAATTTCAAGTATTTTCAGGTGGTATTCTGTTCGAACTGTTATTCATAATGTTCTTCATGTATTTTAATGTTGTGGTATGAGTGCGACGTGATTTCGTGTTTTCATTGTGTATTGTATTATGTCCAGATTATAGTCCAGTCATGCCGCTCTTCTCAAAATTACGTCAGTTAAAAACTAGAAAGGGTCTGCTGGAAGCAGCAGTTCCCGTCCCGCCCAGGGACAGTCCAGGTCACTTTATGTATCAGAAGCATGGCATAAGCGCCATATTGTATCTAGATTTATGGGTAGAGTATACCAAACAGTTAGAAGAAAAGTATAGATGGCCCGTATCGGGTACATGGGATGCCGAATGCATCATGCGAGTAGAAGAAGCATTATGGAAAAAGAAAGCCAGACAGTCACAGAAAGATGCCATCGAGTTATGGCGCAAAGAAGCTCATAAAAGAACCGAAAAAGAAATCAGAAAGACAGAACTAAGTAGAGAATCCCAAGAACGAGCCCAAGAAAGAGAATTAATCGAGATAGGTGAACGAGTTAGAACTGAGCAATCAGACAGACAGAGGAATGCCCTCATTAAGGGTATGTATCCTCTTCTTGCCGAGGGCTTGCCAAAAGCGACCCCGGAGGCATCCAGTAATTTCCCGCCACCGTTAGTTCCGACCAAGCTACGTCACAAACCGACCGCAGCTGATATTTTTATTTCGTCCTATTTGGACGACACAGTCCCCGAATATGCAAATCCTGTTCGCGCTCCGCCAGTCCCTGTAAATCAGGTAATTCCTGCTCCTCCAGACACCGGGGTGCCCTTAACAGCCCCCCCGGGTCAGCCCGCCATACAAGTCCAGCCCACGTTACAATTACCGACCCTGCCAGGACGGAAAGCATCAGTTGATGATTCTAGTTTAGGGGCCGCAGGAGGAGGTCTTCCTCAAACCCCGCCGCCATACAAGCGTTTATCAGCACTCGAATTACATGCTCAAGCATCACAGCGTACTCCTAAAAGTAATAAGTCTGTTGCAGAGATCAGGCAAACTCTTGGCGAATGTGTCTATGACCCAGTTCCAGGCGAGTTTAATATGGTTTTATATTCCGTACGCGTAAGGAGAGTGACCGAGTATCTAGTCACCCTGCCGAATATGAAAGAAGATCTAGACAGGATATATCGTTTCATCCGTACAGGGGATGACCCACAAAGTATTAGTGATGCCATGTCACAAAGGAAAGCCGAGATTCAGCGCATGATATTAAAGTTCTTAATTAACTGTCTAATAAGAGAACAGGATTACCCGTCTAAAGACCCGGAAGAAATGAAAACTCTGACAAAGTGGAGTGATAATATAGCCGAAGGAAAGCACAATACCATTGGTGCCATGGAAAGTATGTACAAGAAAATCCGTAGAGAGATAATAAAGATACACGAACAGCGTAAAGCAGCACAAGTAAGCGAGAAAGAAAGTACCTCTGATCCTGAAGAGGAAGACGACGAGAATACCGCCAGAATAGCGTATGTAGGAAAATCTAGATTTCCAGATCGCCATGTACGTCTAGAACACAAGTCAATTTTCCATCATTCAGCACCAGAACAAGGTTCCCTAGAACAAGTATTCCAAGCTACCGATCACATTCTGAAATCACGAATCGGTTATAGTGAGTTAAGTACTATGCATGAACAGGAACTAGTCCGATCAGCAGTCAGATGGATTATTGATTCTACCACTTTTCCAGACGAAATAGTGGCACAAATGTTTCTAAAAATGCCCCCAGCCGAGCAGCGACTGGTGGGTATGTATATGATTCAGCACCTCATTACTCTGTATGAGGGTCAACATTCTGATCCAGGCCCGTTACATGATATCCTGAACGAGTTACTCCAGTACAAATGGAGAGGTCTAGGTACCGATTTAATTAATGTCATTCTAGAACAGCGCCACAAATATAGAACATTCTTGAACCCGCATTTTGTTCATGTCTCACCTCCAGAAAGTAAATCATTCTACATAGACAGACAGAATCCGTTACGAGAAGTCCACCCAGTCAGAGGAGCGGGTGGCGAAATGCAGCGAGTGTTTGTATACACTCCAATCACAAAGATGGAACTCCTCGAAATGAAGAAATTAATTCCCTGTCATGACAAAGATCCAGCAGGGTTCCATAGAGAATTAAAAGACATGCTCCGTATGGGAGAATACACTTACCCAGATATCATTAAAATGTTAAAGGTTCTGCTGCCCGCAGGGGTGTATGAAAAGCTAAAGGAAAAAGAATGGGAGGTGGGAGAGAAAAAGATAGATTGGGCAGTCCTAGAAGCAGAAGATAAGATACGAGTACCAGGTACTGGTCTTGGAGAGAAATGTAAAGAATTACCAGAATTATTAATTCAAGTTTTACCCAGATTATTAACAACAAGAAAAGAAGACTGGGATGCAATCTCAGCCTGTAAACAGAAACAAGATGAAGATATTAGTGATTTTTATTCTAGGTTTGAAAAGTGCTTTAGTATCAACAGTGGTCTCAAGACAAGTAGTGAGTCATACCCTCACCTTTTCGTTACCAAATTAGTCGAGAATTCAAGTCCACCAATTAAAAACCGAGTTCTGAAAGTCGAAAGTACCTGGCAAGCAAATACTCCGTCCCAGATGCTCCAGATGCTCCAGTACCACCAGAATAGAATCAGGGAAGAGCAAGAACACGAAAGAAAACGTATGAAAGACACGAAAATGAAAGTGCTAGTTGCACAATCTGTTCCCCAAGACAGTCAGAAGAGGGGTCCGAATCAAGTCAGTCATCCTGCAGCTCCCGTTAAAGGGAACTGCAATTATTGTAAACAGCCAGGTCATTTTATAAATGAGTGTGCAGTTCTGAAACACAACATAGCTACTGGTAAGACCAAAGAAAGACCACGTCCGCCTAGACAAGAGCAAGTTTCACAGATTCCTCAGCCACAGAATGCACAACAGACAGTTACAGTACCGCAGCCTATTGCTGCAACACAGCATGTTACATCGCAGATGTACCAGTATGCACAGTCTGAGTATCCAGAGTACCAGCCATATTCATGAAACAGCCTAGAGAGGGAGGTAGGCTTGCCTCTCATCGAGATACCTGTAGATCAAGAAGGTCCCTATGTTCACAGTCAAGTATTAGGGAAAGACAGAAAGTTTTTGATTGATACAGGGGCAAGTAGGACCACAATTAGTCATGCCGAAGTTCCAGGGGCTCCGCTCTCAGGCTCAAGAAATGTTTCCCTTGGATTTTCAGGAAAGCCTATCGTTAATGAGATTTCAAAGCCAGTCACTCTAGAAGTAGGTCCATTGTCCCGCACTACTGATCTGTTACTTACTAAGTCATGTCCAGAAAATCTATTAGGCATTAAGACATTGAAAGAGTTAGGTGCAGTTATATGTTGTTCCCCAGAGGGAATACGTCTGTTCCTACGTGACTTTAAGGGTCACTATGTATTACGAGATTTTGATTCAAGACTGTCTAATGTTCCGCAGCATTTATGGGCGCAAGGTCCAACTGATGTAGGTTATATGCAAATCACACCCCATCGTGTGACTCTCAAACCAGGTGTAGTGTTACCACGAATCAGGCAGTATAGATTGCCACCTGAGGCTGTAGCAGCCTTATCCAAAATTATTGACGAGCTCATGGCTCAAGGAGTAGTTGTAGAAACTGACTCCAATGTATGTAATTCTCCGATCATTCCAGTCATGAAACGTACTGATCCAAATGCACCCCCAGTATATCGATTAGTGATTGATTTACGGGAACTTAATAAATGTATTATTCCGCAGTACCCAGTTGTCCCAGATATCTCTTCCCTGTTAACTGCTATTGATTCCGAAGCCACGTTCTTCACTGTCATAGACCTCAAGAACGCATTTTTTAGTGTTCCAATCCATCCAGACAGCCAGTTTCTTTTCGGATTTTGTTTAAATGGAAGGAGCTATATGTTTACACGAGCTCCTCAAGGTTTCACAGAAAGCCCTAGTATTTACAGTCAAGCACTTAAGAGACAACTAGATAATATTCACATGCCAACTGACACTGCCCTGCTCCAATATGTCGATGATCTACTGATCACAGCCCGTTCTGAACGTGACTGCGAGCGAGCGTCACTGACGGTTCTGTATTTCCTAGCCGAGATGGGGCACAAGGTGTCCCCTTCGAAGCTTCAATTCTGTGTCCAGCAAGTGGTCTACTTAGGACACTTACTGTCCAAGAGGGGTAGGCAGTTGACACCAGAACGTATCCAGTTAATAGTGAGTCTTCCTCAGCCCAGGACCCAGAAGGAGGTACGTGCCTTTATCGTCTTCTTATTGTAGACAATGGATTCCCCAGTATGCATTCCTAGCCAAGCCACTGATACAGTTAACGACACAGGAGGCAGCCGCATCGACTGTTCTCCCTTGGACATCTGAACATACACTTAGTTTCAATGAGTTAAAGAGAGCCCTATGCCAAGCTCCAGTTCTAGCTACACCGAACTACAGTAAGCCTTTTACACTTTTCGTTACTGAACGTGAAGGTACAGCATTATCTGTTCTTACACAAGATCAAGCAGGACAATACAAGCCCTGTGCTTATTTTTCGAGCACACTAGATCCAGTCGCCCAGGCTTTGCCCGCGTGCCTCAAGTCGGTTGCAGCCACAGCACTAGCTATCAGACAAAGTGATTCCATAGTCTTAGGACATACCTTGACAGTACAAGTCCCACACTCCGTGGAAGTTCTTTTAAATCGAACACAAACACAGCACTTGACAATTGCACGTTTAACAGGTTATGAACTGACACTGTTCCAGCCACACATAGAAATCAGACGCTGCAACGTTTTGAACCCTGCTACACTGTTACCATCAGCTAGTTCAAATTCTGCCACACATGATTGTGTGGAAGTAGTCAACATTACGACAAAGCCAAGGCAAGATCTGACAGATATTCCGTTACCAGACCCTGACCTGACACTTTATGTGGATGGTTCATGTATGAGAACTAGTACAGGAGAACTAGTCGCCGCGTATGCAGTGACTACTGATACCGAAGTTATTGAAACACACCGTATTGATACTCTGTCCGCTCAAGCAGCAGAGCTAGTTGCTCTGACACAAGCCTGTATACACGCCAAGAACCAGAAAGTTAATATTTACACAGATTCACGCTACGCATTTGGAGTCGTTCACGACTTTGGAGTGCTCTGGCAGGAGAGAGGTTTCATGACTTCTCATGGAACCAAGATTCAGCATGGTTTCCTTATCCAAGCTCTGTTAGATGCAATACATTTACCGACATCTATCGCTATCATGAAATGCAAAGCACATACGAAAGTCACTGACATTATTTCTCAAGGTAATGATCTAGCAGATCGCACAGCCAAGCTTACAGCACAGACTCTAGACAGTCCAGTTAACATGACACACACTCCAGATCTGACTACATGTATGACAGTTAAGGACCCTACTCAAGATGTCATAGATATCCAGTTACATGCTACTCCCGATGAAACCAAGAAGTGGTCTGAACAAGGAGGGGTCCAGACAGATCAAGGATGGTTAACAAAGGGTAGAGCCACATGGTTTCTCCCCGACTCTATGGTTCAAGTCATTATTAATACCGCACATAGTCCAGCACATTTAGGAGAAAAAGCTATGTTAGACAGTATCCAGAACATTTGGTTCAACAAGCATTTACGAGCTGCAGCCAAGCAGAAAGTCCGTACCTGTATGATATGTTGCCAGTTTAATCCAGGTAAAAGTGTTCCGGTGGAACAAGGGGGTTTCCAGCCTCCTGACCACCCTTTTGAGGTCCTCCAGATGGATTATATTCAGATGGAGCGATGTCGAGGTTTCAAGTATGTCCTTGTAGTTGTATGCGCTTTGTCCAGATGGACAGAAGCATATCCAGTCCCAGATTACACAGCCGCGACCACTGCCAAGCAGTTGGTTCGTGAGTTTTTCCCTCGATATGGACTCCCTAGAGTCGTATATTCTGATAACGGTCAGCCATTCTCATCTGAACTCATGAAGCACGTTTCCCTGTTGTTAGGGTACCAGTGGAAGTTTCATTGTGTACGCCATCCTGAAGCAGCCGGTCTAGTCGAGAGACATAATCAGACTCTGAAAATTCGAATTGCCAAAATATGTAAAGATAAGGGTGTGGACTGGCTAGTAGCTCTGCCAGTTGCTTTGTTTTATATGCGCATGGTCGCACATTCCAGATCAGGTCTGTCCCCGTATGAGGTCGTATTCGGCCGCCCCCCTAACATGTGGGGTACTCCTAGACCCCGAAGTATTACTGATGTTTCATGTAATATGCTGACAGATTACCTAGCTTCCTTGATGTCTGCCCTCAACTCATGTGGTTCACAGGTTGCCGCCACATTTCCAGACAATACCGAGGTGGCACCGCATGAAATCGTTCCAGGTTCGATGGTGCTCGTACGTAACTTCGACAGATCAAGTCCGCTGGAGCCACGTTGGAAGGAGCCCCGTCAGGTCCTCCTCACCACCCGTACAGCTGTGAAATTGGAAGGACGCCGCGGCTGGGTGCACCTTTCGCACGTCAAGAAATTCTACGGATTAAAGCCGGTCTCTAAGAACATTTCCCAGGATATCAAGACTTGTCAAAACATTGTTCCTAAGGACTGTCCCGCAAATGACATTGATACAACCCCTCCCCTGTTAGAGAAAACTCCGCAACAGGAGTATAAACAGAAATTAAGGTCTAGTAAAATAAGTCAGCCAGTTTGATTGTCTAAGTCCTCCCCTAGGTGAAACGGTTAGACTGTTTCTGACATGTATAAAATAGACCCCCATAGTGAGAGAGTTAGTCAAAACTCAATCCGATGTATCGTTTTTCTAAGTTTCATATTATTCATCAGCATAATGATTTCCTGCACTAGTTACGCATTTTTCCTGTGTTTTCCAGTTCCTCATGTAAATAAGCCTTCTAATGTTACAGTAGAGCACACGTTTAGTGATCTGCCTCCTCACGAATATTCATACCGCCTCGCTATGCGTAACAATACATTTATCCGCATGTTGCATTATTCACACCAGACCAGCAATGCCACTAATTGTTGGGTGTGTGGTCGACTCCCCCCTTTCCGAACGCCGAAGGGAGTTCTGCCACTTTTTCCTTATCCTTTTTCACATAATGGTTCGTGTGGAGCATGGTCCACGTTAACGTCATCCTCAACAGACATGTCCTTTCTTAACAGCACATGTTTCCCAGACAAGCAAGGTTTCCCCCACAGAACAGGTTTAGATCTAGAAAATGAAGTGTATAATTTAGGTAACTATTCTTCGAATTTCATGGTCCTGAATGTTCAGTCTGATACTACTCCAGACTCACCTGCTATTTCAGTATTACCAGTCAAAGGCGAATTATGTGTCCGTAATTATGGTTCTGTACACGTAGGACATAGTGATTGTACTACTATTATCCAGTATAGTGACAGTGGGAAATCTATTTTTAAAGCTTCACGTCATTCTTATTTTGTTTGTGGTCAAACCGCATATGTTCGTCTGCCCCTCGATTGGGAGGGAACCTGTTACATTGCCTTCCTACTGCCACCTGTTTTCCTAGCCCCACCTGATTATCATAGAAATACACATCTAGTACATACTAGACACAAGAGAAATCTCCCGATTGTCGACTATACTGAAACTGCTGCAGAGCAATTCATTGATATTGATAAAGGTGTGTTCCCTTATTTAGGTACAGTTGTAAACAGTAAGCTAATCCGTAGGTTAACAAGAACCCTTGAAGCTGTAGTAGATGAGACTGCCTCCGCTCTAGGTAACTTAACCGAAGAGCAATCCTTTATGAGAATTGTTGTGCTCCAGAATCGTCTCGTCCTTGACGTCATACTGGCCGATAGGGGCGGGGCCTGTAGAGTCATTGGATCCAGTTGTTGCATTTTCATTCCAAATAACGCGCCGTCTGTTTATTCAGCTATAACCAGACTTCATAAAATTGCCCATCTATTACACCAAGATCCAGGCACCTGGACATGGTCCGGTCGGTTCTGGAATATAATTTCCGCCTGGGGATGGAAAGTCCTGTCCTTTCTAGGTATCGCAGTAGCGATCATATTCAGCTGCTGCCTCTGTATACAATGTGGCCCTGCGATTTGTGGCATTTGTGCTACCTCTTGTATTCCTAGTCCCAAGCCCCGTTCTAAATCCCGTTCCAAGATAATTCGAGACGAGCAAATGATACTGTATGAAATGATAGACGGTATCATGAATATTGATGTTTCCTGATGGAAACGTAGTGACAAGGAGGGAATGTGGAAAAGTAAATTTTGCCATGTTCTGTGTCCCTACGTGTCATCCATCATATGTTATGTGTGCATGACCAATATGCATATGTTATTCCCCATGTCCGATTCAAGACGCAATTACAGTTGTGTCCTCCTCTAGTATGCCAGTTTCCAGTCCTCATGAGTAATATGAGTATCAGGCCTATGTAAAGCTACTTTGCCACGTTTCCCAGTGTGCACGTTATTTCATTATAAAGTCCCCGTTTCTAGGCCTCAAAAGGGCCTGGACACCAGATTCAGCTCCTGTCTCCTGAAGCCTCGCTGAGGAGCGATACAGCCCCCACCTGTATCCTCGACCTTCCACTTACTTCCTGCCTCGCAGTGCCCGGTGCAGCTTGGCTCTGCCTCTGAGTCTGCCAAGACTATGTTATGATTCCAGTTATCAGTTCAGTCCTCCTTCTCTGCATTCCTAAGCTACTGAACTACATCAATAGTTTCCGTCATTGTCTAGCCTATGCGGCTCCATGTTAAGAGAAATACTGTATTTAATGGTCATTTAATATTCTTCATCACGCACTATATGTAGAATAAATGCATGCTCCAGTCTTAGAGTCAGTTAGCTTTTCCCCTCATGACTTCTAGTTTATATCAACATGTTCCCTAAACATCAGATACTAGATAGGGTTTAGGTACATGTCGCTCCGACCCTCCAGACTTTAGTCTCTGCTCCTAGCACAGAGTTCATAGCCCCCAGCTTCTCCTCGTAACACGTCATTGCCAGTTTGCGCGCACCACCAGGTTAGAGGTCCCGGCTCCTTAGGTAGCCCCCTCCTATGTTTCCGCCCATTCATGACATATTCTGTTACGTTTGCATCACATGTCTGAGTTACACCTTCTTTTTACTCTTATCTTTCGCGACTGCTACGCGTCACGCCTTCTGCTCCACCCACTGCTACGTCTACTGCAATGTAATGCTATGTGTTTGCGTTATGTATATATGCTCATGTATTGTTATTAAAAGTCAGCGCGCTCATCCCAGACCCAGCCCCAGCAGCTGCTGGGCCCTGTCATCCTATTCCTATGCAGGTTGTCCTGTTCCTGTCCTTTATGCTGTAATAAACCTGCAAAACTCCCACTACCTCGAATCTTGACTCTTATTTATTGAGCTATCTGTTATGATATATGTCTAGTCAAAAATAGGGTATTATTTATTTATTTACCACACTTCTCCCGGTCAGGCCGCGTAGGGATTGGCCGGCCGGCCCTTCACTTCCGGGTCACCGCGGGCAGCGCGGCGGCCCGATTCAGGCAGGCAGGCGGGGTGTAAGCAGACGATGACTCAACCGAGGGGTTGGCTCCCTCGAGTTGATCCACAACGGGGCGATCAATGCCGGGTGGGCACCGGCCGAAGCAATCAAGGCGGCGCCAGGCAAACCTAAAGCGCTCCAAGCGCTATATGTGGAAAATAAAGCGCTCCCTCGCTAGGACACCATTAAAGCGCTCACAGGCGCTTGCGGGGGCAAAATACAGCGCTCCCAGCGCTGGGACAAAATCAAGCGCTCCCAAGCGCTAGAGGACCAAAATAGAGCGCTCCCAGGCGCTATAAGTAAAATAAAGGTCCAGCAGAGTCCTTCAGCAAGGCAGGGGGCAAGGCTGGGCCCAGAGCCAGCACACTGGGTCTCCAGGCAGGGAGACACCCCAAGTGGCGGTCCTCTGGCCCAGCAGCAGCAACAGCCCCCTCAGGATCCTGGAAGAGAACAACTTCAGTGGGGACACAGCCCCATTTTTATACAGTATTTCCCTTTGTCTGAGATGCAGGGTGGGGGGAAAACCAGTTTCAGCTGGCTTTGGAGCACTCTTGATGGCCCAACCACCCATTTCTTTCACTGGGGAGGCTAGGGTCGTTAGACACACCACAGGGGGGCGGAGCCAGCATTGTGTGGGGAAAACCCAGCCCATCCAGGACACAGGTACACTCCTCCCACACATCACTCATGCTAATCTCCCACTCACCACCGGGCAAACCCATCTAGACTTCCTGGAGCCTGGCATGCCAGCCAGCTCCAGCCAATCACGCTCCAGCACCCTCACAGCACATGCACACATATCTCAATGTCCAGAAGTAGCACTTCCCTTCTAGACACATACATGCCGCAGACACCATCTCGCAGCATTCACTCTCACGAGTTTACACATACTAAACTCGAGCCTGCACTCCCCACGCATCAGGAACTACCATGGACACACACATTCCCCATGCATTCCTATGGGAGGGCAGGCCAGCCATACTACACGCACGCACTTTCACTCTGGGACCCAGGGGAAAGTGCGCAGAGACCCAAAAATCACTGACACAGGGTCACACATAAGGCAAAAAGTTTAGGGGCGAACCTGCCCTGCGGGCCAAGTCCAACATCCAGCACAGGTGAAATCTTCCGTCCAGCTTTGGTACCAAAAATAAGATGGAGCTGGTGTCTCCGTGGAGAATTAACTCTTGTTATTGCACATTTTTAAAGAGATACGATATTCCTTTCAGCTGGGATTTTTATTTGATACTACAAGTTAGTTCTGGAGAAGTAGCACTTAATAGAATAACCACTTTGGGCGATGGACACAATCCATCATGTATTTTATCAGCTGTTTCTACTGGCTGTAAAAGTTCATTATCCTTCTTCCTATCATTAGCCCTTGATTGTCATGCCTTTGAAGGTTGCCACGGAGGTTGCTATATCCAGGACTTTTCAACAAGTGTAGTTCCCTGGCTTTGCGCTCAGGTACTGTGGGCTTCTTGCAACCATTGCACTACACATTTCTGGAGGAATGATTTCCCTAAAGGAGTTGACCTGATTGGCTGCAACATGTTCTTCTCTTCTGTTGTTTTCTGTATTAGGTCATTTAATTCCGGCTTAAAATTGTTTTTATTAAAGATTTGAAGTTGGTAGGTTATTGATCTTTGTCCAGCATTGAGCTTCCATTATTGAAGCCAAAGTAGACGTGTATCTGCTATGGAAGCAAAGGTATAATGAATTAAAGTTGCAGCTAGAAGGATCTTTGTTAGCAATTCCATGTTCCAAAGGATTGTTAGGTCAGCACTCTACCAAAGACAGTCAAATACGTTGAAAATCTTTAATAATGTTTGAGCTGCATAAGAAATTGTTCTGGTAAAGTTGAAGGTAGCATGTGCACATCTGGGAGAACTCTCGATATTTTTATCAACTGGATCCGTCAGCAATGACAATTGATGCCAAACAGACGGTTGATTTTCATGCTTGAGAGAATAGAATTGACCATTGGCAATGGAGGAAATCATTCCTGAAATCTTTGTAATAGATACCGTTAGGTAAAAATCTGTGGAAAGTAGATTAATTCATGTCCTTTTATTCCTTCCATAATATATTTGCGAGATTGATAGAAAACAAAAGACTGCAGTTGAGATTATGATTGGCGAGCTTACCTATTGTATTACTCCCCTTCTTGCTGTTTCTCAGAAGACCCTATAATGATTGCCCTTATTTAGCCCAGTCATTCCTGTTAATTAGTTACATTCCTTATGCAAAAACATGTGTGCCACTACTGAGCATTCATCTTTGCACATTTAATTTTGTTTTATTTCTTCATGCAGAAAACATAAACTACTCTGAGTTAGTACAAAGAGCAGAGAGAGGACTAGTTTATACGTCATTTAAACAGAAAATGTGTGTTTGTTTTCTGAAAGGCCAGATGATTTCTGATTTATCTTAAGGAAACTGGAAGGTCATTCCAAAGTTTAGGGACCTGAAAGTAGAATAACCATCCCCTACCGAATGCTTTATGTATCCTGGGAATCTGAAGAAGAGAATGACATGAAGAACTCCGCAATCTCTGTGGACAGTAGCGTTTTAGATGATTATCAGAATCAGATGGGGTTTTACTGTCATATATTTCATGAGTCAAGCAGAGGGTCATAACCCTGATTCTTTGGTCCAAGCCAGTGAAAAACAAGCCTTGCCGCTGTCACAGAATTATATTTCTTTACTTTACAGACTACTATTACTGCATAATTATTGATTTTCTGGACCCTAATAATTTGGGCTATCTGCAAGCCTGAATTCAGAGCATTAGAGTATCAAACCTAGCCGGAATGAAAGAGCATACCACAATGGCATTGAAAATATATTGTAAGAATCTTAGAATGCTCCATGCACATTCAGTAATCCAAATCAAGGGTTAACAAATGATGGAAAAGGGGCATGGCCACGGCGGCCCAGGCGGCGGACGCAGTCTGAGACCACTCCTGATCTCCTCCCGTAGCTGTCAGCATCCAGCCAGGACACCACTCTACAGCCTTCAACATGTTGCCTTCTGTCCCTGGAGGCATTGCAGGTTCAGGGTGGTGGAGCCAATCGGTCTGGTTGCACGGCACCACCAAGATAGCGACCGCTCCCATTGCAAGTGACGGCGGCTGCCGTAGGAGCAAAGGGGAACCAGAGGGCTGGTGTTTATGCCTGCGGGGTGTGCCGCAGAGAGAAAACGAGGTGGTGACCAACCCATGGTGCCAGACAGTGAGAAGCCTATGCGGCGTGTGCGGATGACTGTGCATACAGAGATGGAGCAAAAGCACCTGACGTGGTTGTTGTTTCCCCCTTCTTTCCTGCTGAGTTCGAGTCGGGTGGGCTCGGGTCAGAGCCAACAGCTTGGAGCACGAATATGGCATAGAGACTGATGAACGCGGATCCCCCCACCCCCTCCAGTGCAAGTTGGCGGCGATGACAGTTAGCCTCCCCAAGGACATGGTTGAGGTGGGGGGGGGGGGTTAGTGGCCTGAGAATCACTTTCCTGGGGGTCATAGCCATCTAATCTCCTGATGTTGTGGCGACTGGGCCCTGACTTGATTACCTTGCAGAGCCAGCTCAACCTCCCCCACCCAGAGGAGCTGCCCCTGTCAATCTGCGCTCAAGGGACTATGGCCCCCCGCACCATCGAAGCCGCCCTGGCTGCTCATTCTGTCCGTGGGTAAGTAAGCCTGGGGAGCATCAGACAACTAATAGAGAACCCTCGAGCCCTGTGGGTTCACACCTCCTGAAGGCCAATTGGCAGGAGAGACTGGTGCTGGTGGTGCACTCCGTGACCCATCCCAGTGGCCTAGACCTGGATGCTTGTGCTACCATAGGCAAGTGGGACGGGGGGAGGCCTGGACTTCCAACGGTTGACAATGGGGTAGGTTCACTCCATAGGTAAGGACAAATCCCAGTCGCTTGCACAGTCCCAAACCAAAATAGACCAGAAAACGATTGCTTGAGCCCTCGGACCTCGCCACTATACTGCAGACCATTAAGATTAGAGAACGACAGTGGAATCCAAAGTGGGCAAAGTCAAAGTGGATGACTCAGTTCTCCGCCAGGACTTCCAAAATGTTTCTGCCTGCGTCACTGAGGCCAGGTATCCTCAGTAGAGGACAACATGGGAATCCTTAAAAAACAAATGTATAGGTTGCTCTCCACCACGGCTGCCCTTGAGGAGTGTGCTCAAGATGTTGAAAATCGATTGTGCAGAAGCAACCTTAGATTTGTTGAGTTCCTGGAGGATTTGAAAGCTCCGAATGCCAAGGACTTTCTGGAAGCGCGGTTATTATCCTGGATCTCAGATGGAGTACTTTTGTGGGTTACGGGTGCACAGATCCCCGACCTAGTAACCTCTTGCTGGGGTGCCAGCATGCCCATGGATAGCTTGCATACTCAACTTCTGCAACAGGGATACAATCCTCCTGGAGGAGCAGAAACAGACAGATCTCGGCTGTCAGAACTACCGTATTATGATTTTCCCGGATTACACCAAAGCGTTTCAGCAATGCAGGTGCTCCTTCATGGACTTCAAACCAAACCTCAGACAACCTTCAATATATGCTTCGTTTCCCAGCAAGTAGAACAAGTAGGCATAGGGAGAGGAGATGACCACGGCTCTTGCACAACAGACTCAGTGGGCCCACCGGACTGTGAACTTGATGTGGTTTCCTCTGGAGGATCGACCAGGTTTCATGGGTGAGCGGCACTAACTGAGACACACTATGAGACAGTACAGCAGATGGCTAGGCATGATAAACTGTTATGGAGGAGAGCCCCAATGTTTACCCCTTTTCTTTTGTTTCTTGATGAATTATGTTAGGGTTAGGTTCAGGGTAACATGCTTCGGGGTCAGATATATAGGGTGGGGGAATTGGTGGGGGGATGTTTGTTGAATCCAGTTCTAATGACACACACAGTTCACAGAGGCCGCAACCAGAGACTGTATTGTCCTAAACATAGTGTACCTAATGGGGACTAACAGTTGTGCAAAACCACCTTCCCATCTCACCCGTCACATGCAGACTACCCAGAACTCATTTCAAACTCATGTCCTGGAATGGGAATGGATGACTGAACCGCAGTAAGTGTTCATCCGACCTCAGACATGCCAAACTTCACCAACTCGCTATTTTGTTGTTACCAGTAAAACACTTTGAGTGCTCACTGCCCATTTCTCAGGACATTCAGGTATGACTGAGTTTACCACTCGGGATTTGTTCGGGCTGAAGGGGACTGGCATTCTGGTCCATAAGAATTTTCCACTGGCAATCAACACTACTCATACAGACCTGGACAGCAGATATATCTGGGTAGAGGGCATCCTGGAGGACAAACTCTATAATTATATAATCCGTATATATCCCCAACCAGGCCTAGGACGGACAGAACCTGCGAGTAGACCCACGCGGTGTCTCAACGCTTGCCACATACTGACCCTCACTGTTCCGAATAGCTGGGGCTCTTATCTTACTTTGAAATAAACAAGGGTATGGTTGACTTGGCGGGTGGCCTCTGTGCGGCGGGGAAATGTACCATCAGAGGCCTCGCAAATAGATTTATCCATAGCAAGAAAAGGAGAAAGTAGCGCAATTAACAAACCTTGAGGCCCAGGCCCTGTCCTTAGAGTATCAGACTCAGATCCTCCCTCGGCTGACATTACCCACCGACTCGAGGTTGTGAGTCTCTCCTTCAGACACACCTTGCTTGAAGAGGCCAGGCAGTTTTGGAGGGCAGCAACGCAACGGATAAATGAACATGGCGATAAATCCGGTAAGCTCCTGTACTAGTTGGACACTAGAGAGTTTGCTTCAAGAATAACCCCCCAAATCAGAGACACAAGAAGTAATCTTTTAATGCATACTCCCAACATATTACTTATACTTATATGGCCCCAAAACAAAGGCTCCAGTGGGAAGCTGAACCCCCCTTGATAGCCAAGATCCTGTTGCTTTTCCTTCCCAGTTGTTCTACCGTGATCTAGATCAACTACGCTCGGCTGATGACATAAAAGCTGCACTTTTGGATATGACCGGAGGTAAGATACCCAGCCGAGATGGGTTCCCCATCGAGTACTATTAGACACTTCGCACCATACTGGTCCCCCACCTGTTGGTCCTCTATAATAAGGTGATTGCCAAAGGAATTTTCCTACAGAAAATTGATGTGGCCTTGACTGTAGGAATTTTGAAACCTGGCCACCCCTTAGAAGAGTGTGCCTCTTACAGACACATTTCGTTAATTAACTCCGAAATTAAGATATCTGCAAGGGTTCCGGCTAACCCACTACGGCAACCTTTGCCATACTTGATCTACTCGGATCAATGCAGTTTTATGCCGAGCCGAAGCACCCAACAATGCATTTTATAGGGTCCAGGTGGATCTCTCCCAGGCGCGTAAATTTCAAAGACTCTCTTTTTAATAGCTCTCTTTTTAATAGCTTTCGAGAAAAATTTGACACAGTCGATTGGTCCTTCTTGATTAGTGTCCTGGAAAGTGCTGGCCTAAGGCCTTACTTTCGCAAACTCATTCAACTGCTACACCCTCACCCAGCGGCAGCAGTTCAAACCAATGGATTCCTTTCTCTACCACTCCCCATACAGAGAGGGATCCGTCAGGGCTGTCCCTGTCCACCCTTCTCTTTGTCCCACTGATCCAGCCACTAACGAGGCTCATACAATTTGATGCACAAGTTAGTAAGTGGGCCTGGGACGAGAAGATAGCAGGATAAGCCAACGATGTTCTGCTGTTCCTTACAAACCCACATACCTCGGGCCCTCACTGGCAGGCCCTGCTCGAGCTATACGGAGAGGCCTCCGGACTCCAGGTGAAAAAAACTAAATACCTGATGGTTCCAGTTAAGCGTCTGATCACTCTAATCTGGCATCCTGATACGTCACCTTTCCTTCAAATACTTTGGGGGTCCACATTTCCGTACTCCCGGAACTTACATGGAGTCTCAACCTACCTCACATGTGACAGCTTTGAAGAGGGACCTCCAGGATTGAAGGTGCCTCCCGCTACATGTTCTGAGGTACGCTGCCCAATTTAAAATGATACTGCTGAGGTTCCTCTATGTGTTTCAAATTGTCCTGATCTAATTTCTTTAGTTGTATGGTCACTCCCTCTTTGGTGTGGTCAATGAATGTGCACATATGACAGGGGCTTGGGTTTTGCAGACCTTCAATGCTACTGTTGTGCCTCGCAGACTATTATTATTATTATTAATGATTGGCTTAGTGGTGGGTGGGGAGACTCTACTTACCATGTAGAACTTGCTCGAATAGGCCTAGACAATATCTTGGGTATGCAACATAGGGCTCCAATCCACCTCTCCCTTCTGGACGTTGCCAGTGTGGTTTTCTTGTGCTGGAGAGTGACGCTGCGTCTCATGGGGTTGGATCGCAGATTGACACTGATGAACACTCTATGGCATGGAACTTGGATGCATCGCACAGCAGGATGGGTAGGATTCATAAAATGGGACACAATAGGCATTAAAATACTTGGGGATCCATCGACGGGGGTCACCTGAGGATGTTCTAGGTCTTGCAGAACCAATATGACCTACCCGCACCCAGTTTCACAAATATTTGCAATTACGCCATGCCCTTGCAACTAACATCCCCCCTAAGACAGGGATATCCCGGAGTTCAGCCCCCTGGTTGTCAAGTTACTAGGTAAAACAAAAGGAAAAAAGGGTCATAGGAGAAAGACAGAATCTTATCAAGAGTAACCCTTGATTATTTGACTTTTGCCACAAGAATCAGCGGTACACCTTGAATGAAGGTCATTAAGAATTGCTCCAGTGATCTTCTATACCCAGAAGTAAGAACTCTGCCTTGTTGTTAGGCTCTAAGAATGTGTGGGCCATCCTTTCCTGGAGAGTGCCCAGACAATCATACATGTTTTCTCACTCACTCCGGTGCTTCTTGGTTCAGATAGGCCATGATCTGTGTGTCATCCACACATAAAACACATTTGGGATCCAAACAAGCGGTTAAGGCGCAATTGAGGTTAAACATAGAGATTAAATGGCATTTGGGACAAGGCTGTGCCTTCACAGCACACCACAACTAATTATGTCACCTGATGACTGAAAAGCAGCCAACCTTAATAACTGAGAGAGCCCTTGCAGCTATGATCTAAACCAATTCCACACCATGCCTTTGAACCCAGGGTCTGCAGATCTTCTCAACAACACCACCTTATGATGTACCATACTAAAGGCAGCAGAAATACAGGAGTATCACTTCAGCTGCTTCATGTTGACCAGCCAACAGTTTGCCAAGACTGTGTAGTCTGAGGAGCCCGAAACGCGTTTGGCCTTTTGATTGTGTGTGGCCGGCTGACCTGTTTGCCGCCTGCGGAGTGTTGTGCGGAATCCTGCTGTGAGTGGCATCCCACTGGGACAACCTTTTTCTTGTATGTATAGCGGCTAGTCTAGCCGCGGGATGCCCCGACACTTTATTGTGGATCCAGTGTGCTCGTAAACACGAGCACAGGTTATGGATAGTGGGGGCCTCATTCGCAGAGGCATTGGCAGCGGGAAGCAGCGTCATTGCACATTCAAACGTACACGGATGTTTGTTTTAACTGTGGGGCAAGAGCAGAATCCACTGGGTTAAAGAACGAACTATGAGTCTGCATGTGGTGATATTAATGGACTATCAGTACCAGCATGCCACGTTGTGGAAATGCCCACTGGGGCGGGACTCTTCATTTATAAATAAAGTCAGCTGTTCTCAACTCTGCTTCCTGTCTCCATACTGCCAGTGAACAAGGGCTCTGAGGAGCCCGAAACGCGTTTGGCCTTTTGATTGTGTGTGGCCGGCTGACCTGTTTGCCGCCTGCGGAGTGTTGTGCGGAATCCTGCTGTGAGTGGCATCCCACAGGGACAACCTTTTTCTTATATATATATATATATATATATATGTTTTTTTTAAGCAGGGTTTTCACATCTTGCTTTAAATGGGCCTGCTATGTTATGTTATAAAGGCTTATAAAAGCGCACTGCTACCCAAGGGTGTCCTGGCGCGAAGCACTGTCTACCTGGTACCAACCACCCCTGGCTCAGACTGAGACTAAGCTGAAAACAACCAAGTTTTCAGATCTTTCCTGAATGACAGGAGCTCCGTGGCAGTCCTAAGATATAACGGAAGCTCGTTCCATGCATTAGTGGGTCTTAGGACAAAGCACCTTCCACCCCAGTTAGCCTTTTTTGTTCTGGAAACTATCACCTTCCTTTGGACGCAGTGTTCTCCCGGGGATATACCATTGAATGCGCTTTTTTAGATCTTCTGGACCACTCCCCATCAGGGACTTAAAGACCGTACAGAGAGCCTTGAATTGAGCTCAGTGTTTTATCGGAAGCCAATGAAGGCAACATAGGCCATTTCTGACAGACATAAACCTTGGAGTGTCCGTAAGCAGCCTGGCCGCCGCATTTTGCACCGTCTGTAATCTGTTAAGATGTATCTTGCTAATAGTCAAATACAGGCTGTACAATAGTCCAGAAGGGACAGAATGAGGGCTGAGACTATTGTTCTAAAGCTTTCTTCAGTGAGGAAGAGTTTTATTTTCCTCAGGGTTCTCAGGATGAAAAAGCTTAATGACACCACCCCCTGACCTGGTCCCCAAATTTCAGTGTGTTGTCCATAATTACCCCCAAAATTCTTGGGGGTAATTATGGACAACACACGACGGGAGCGGGGGATTGCCCATATCACTGGGCCACCAAGCTGGAGACCAGAGGTTGGGGTTGTTCCCCAAAATAATCACCTTCGTTTTGCCTGCATTCAATTTCAGGCAATTAGCGGACATCCAGACAGTTACTGCTAACATACAGTCATGGCAGCAAGGGGCCTTATCAGCTTCTTAGCCCCGCTGAAGGGACAGGACAGCACGATTTGGGTATCGTCTGCATAAGAGGTTAATAATAGCCGGAAAGATCTGATGAGAGCGGCCAGCGGGCTCACATATACATTGAAAAGCGTCGGGCTGAAGGAGGACCCCTGTGGCACTCCACAGGGGAGGGAGAATGGTTTCGATCTGTCCCGTCCTAGATCCACCATTTGTACTCTGTTGGCCAGAAAAGATTTCAAGACGATCCAGGCATTGCCCTGGACCCCCGCCTTCGATAGACGGCCCATCAACAACTTGTGATGGACCATATCGAAGGCTGCCGACAGATCAAGCATGATCAAGATGGCAGAGCCTCCCCGTTCCACAGCCTCACGAACCTCCTCAGTGGTATCATATCAGAATGAAAAGGTTAAACAATTGAGGAACTGATTAAGATGTCTTGCGGAAACTTTCTGCCCGACTACTTCACGATCGTCAGTTTCGCATGACCAATTATGATGTTTCCGAACACTGTTCAGTGAGACTCCCATTGACTTCTATGTTCCGCCGGACAACACAGGCTCCTATGGGAAAATGGGTGTCTGCGGAAAACCTTGCGCCCTGTCGCGGGCACCCAATGGTGCCTGCCATACAGTGCATGGTTTACAGGGGGGTCCCTTGGGTACACACATGGGCCCAAACCGGAGGCCTCAGGATTAAGGGGAGCCTGCTGGGGGCCTCAAAAGTCAGTTTCCAACAGCCTTTTTGTGTTTGACAGTCTGCCTCAGAAAAGCTGTTCGAATCCGACATCGTAATCGGTTAGTCGGAAAAACTGTCCATAGAGCTGTTCGATTCGGCTCTGACCAACACAGATTCTCCGACAGCCACTCAGAACCAATTTGGAATGACCAAAGAGTTTCCCTTTCGACTGAAATCATAAATCGGTCGGGCAGATTTGATTACTACCTAGTCGGGCGGATGGATTCCAACACGGTCTAAGAGAATCCGACTGTCGGTCTGAGGCTTTCCCCACAACATCATAATCGGCCCCTAAGTGTTCTCCCTGTCAGTACAGGAGCTACAGCTTTGAGCTCAAGAGGGGGGACAGGGATTAGGAGGAGAACCAAACTTAATAGAGGATAAGAGTAGATCCAGATGTTCCTCTAATGGTAAGGCGAAGTTGGATGACTTTTGTGAGAAGTTGGCCCGATATGCAGTGCTCACTATTCTAGTGATCACTATGTATCAGTTCAGACAACCCTTATTGATGATTGGTTGTAAGTCAACCTGATAGACCAGCTATCCTAGTAGCATGGATACGAGCAGTCTAAGGCTAAGACTCTAGAGGGCGTGTTAAGCCAGCTGTTTTACCATCACATTACCCCTTGAACACCAAGTGAAAGGACACCACACAAGTTGTTATCAAAAATAAAGTATATTTATTTATAACAGGACTACCCTGGCTCTTTATGAGACAGGGAGCTAAGCACACAACAAAACTCTTACAGCCTGATTCATGAAGCTAAATTGCGGGCGCAATAGCTGCGAAAATGGCATTGCGCCCGCAATTACCCAAATCGGCATTCATGAAGAAAATAACCAAAGCGCAAAACACAGATTGCGAAATCGCTAATAATTTGCGCCAAAGCACGGAATTAGAGAATAAAGTTAGCGAATTCGCAATACTAGCGCAATCGGAATTCATGAAAATTCTCTAATAGCGAAAAACCTCAAAATCTCCATTAGCGCCGCGCAAATTAAGGACAACCCAAAGCAGGTGGTAACCATAAAAGTGATTTGCGAAAATTTTGAAAAACTGTTGGCCAATCAGGAACAGGGACAGGGCTGACCAAACACACATAAGGAGACACAGCAGCAGCAGTTGGTGTCTCACAATGCCAGGAATGTACATGGTGGTCAGGCGGCGAAGGCTACAGCGAGCAGCACGGAGGAGACGCAGAATACAGGAGAGGATATTCCGCCAGCGGATCACCCTGCTGGGACAAACCAGGGAGCAGATCTATGCGAAGTACCGGTTGAATGGGGCCATGATAATTCAACTCATACATGACCTTGACCCCCTGATGCAGCACCCAACAAGGCGGACCAATGCTGTGCCTACACATGTACAGGTATTGTGTAGCCTGCACCTCCTGGCCTCTGGTAGCTTCCAGGGGATAGTAGCCGCAGCAGGGGGGATATCCCAGCCCACCATGTCACGCTGCCTCCGGACTTTTGTTGACGCAATGCTCACCCAGCTACACCGACACATCAGATTCCCCACCAGCCAACAGGAACTGGACTTGACAAAGTTAAACTTCTACAATGTGGCCCATTTCCCATCTGTGATAGGATGCATAGACTGCACCCACATTGCCATCTGCCCCCCAGCTGCGACGGAGTACATGTACCGGAATCGAAAGTCATACCACTCCCTCAACATACAGATGGTCTGCAATGCCAAGACTACCATAACTGACATCGTGGCCCAGTACCCAGGGAGTACCCATGACTCTTTTATATTCCGGCACAGCGGCCTCCACACACGACTGGCCAGGGGAGAATTTGGGGAAGGACACCTACTTGGTAAGTACACATTGTCAACAAATACACATTGCAATGATGTAGCTGCGCAGCTCAGGCACTCACCCTCTGCTCCTCACATGCAGGTGACAGCGGCTACGCCCTCCGGGAATACCTCCTCACCCCATACCTCAACCCGGCTACACCACAGCAACGGCGGTACAATGTTTCTCACATACGGACAAGGAATTGTATAGAACGGACATTCGGCCTACTCAAGAGCCGGTTCCGCATACTGCACAAGACAGGTGGGGCCATGTACTACAGTCCTGATGTGTGCTGCCGCATTGTGGCTGTCTGCGCAATATTACACAACATTGCAACCAAGCGCCGGATACCAGTCGAGATCTCTGGCAGTGAGTCTGAAGGGGACGACCGTCCACCAGCACATGTGCGGCATGCACGCGGGGAGAACCCTGCTGAAGGACACAGACGGCGCAACCACATCACTATGAACAGTTTCTGAAGGCCACAATCCACTCACCCAACATTCACTCCTGCATGGCAATGTAAAAAATGACAGGAGGCCCATGTATGTTGCATGAATAAATATTATTGTTAAATCCACAATAATAACGTAAAGTATACATTCATAATATTGCAGCAGTATTGCGCCATACTGCTCCTAACTAGCCACTGGACATGCTTGTTTCATCAGCATTATCTAGGCAACTTGCAAGGAACTCAATTGCGCCTCCGCCGCGCAGCCCCCAAACGACGCTCTTGCTCTTCCTCTGGGACGGCACGTGTCCCTGCAGTGGGCCTGGTGCTGCGGCGTAACACGCCAACCATTGAGGCAGACAAGCTGCTGGCACTGGAGGCGCACTCACTGGTGTCGTCCCTCCCCACATTGCCTTCACCAGTAGGATGGAGTGCCAGTACGGCAGTGGTGACCTGCTCCAGCACCCGTCCAACATCCTCGACACATTGTATCAGCTGCTGCTGCTGCGCCAGGCACCGTCGTGATAGCTGGGAGGTGGCATTCCCCATTATGTAATTTGAGCGGGTGTAGGCTGTCAGGCGCGTTAGGAGCTGCCGGTGGCGTCGGCGGGCGGAGGTGCGCTGCGATATAACTGCAGCAGTGTTGGCCTCCATGGCCGCCGCCATGCGCTCAATACTATCACCCACATTGGCCACATTGCGGCCAATTTTATGTAGTTGCAGCTGGATGGCCGCTTGCCGTCGTGCCTGCTGTTGGTGAATGCGTAGCATCCGACGCTCAGTGCTCATGCCTGGCTTGCGCACAGCCATCCCCCTCCTGCTGCTGTGTGATGTGTCATGGTGGGAAGCCCTGACATGGCTGCTCTGCTGGCTGTCCACAGTGGGTGTGTGCACAGTCACCGCAGTTGATGCACCAGGAGTAGATGGTGCCACGGGTGGTGGAGTTGTGCTTGGCAAAGGTGCAGCACCTGATGGTGCTGAAGCTGTTGGTCTGGCCCTGCCTGCAGGGTTAGGTGCAGCGCCGGATGTTGCTGGCACTGTTGGTCTGGCCCTGCCTGCAGGGTTGGGTGCAGCGCCGGATGTTGCTGGCACTGTTGGTCTGGCCCTGGCTGCAGGGTTAGGTGCAGCGCCGGATGTTGCTGGCACTGTTGCTCTGGCCCTGGCTGCAGGGTTAGGTGCAGCGCCGGATGTTGCTGGCACTGTTGCTCTGGCCCTGGCTGCAGGGTTAGGTGCAGCGCCGGATGTTGCTGGCGCTGTATGTCTTGCCCTGGCTGCAGGGATTGGTGCTGCCAATGATGGTGCTGGACCTGTTGGTGTTGGCCTGGCTGCGGTGTGTGGGGCTACGCCTGATGGTGCATGAGGTGTTGGTGTTGGCACCTCCTCCGCATCCTCTTCTGACTCAGCGATCTGCAGCATGTCGCTGTCGCTGCTGTAGTCGCCGCCACCTGTGAGGGGAATTGGACTTACATTAATGCCATGTATCTGTCACACGTACAGCTTAGCGATAGCTCATTTTGGGTTACGTCTGGCTGCTTTGGGGTTATTTTACATTATGGGCAGTGTACATGTCCGACATTGCTTGTGGCCATGATCTCATGTGCATTGTTTGTATGACTTGGAATGCATATGGGAGGCTATAGGGCCATGGCCATTGGTAGGGGACAGGGTCGCAGTCGCATGCCACTTACCTTGGCTGTCTTGGCTGGGTCGGGATGAGTCCAGGTTGGTGACACCTATGCATGCCTCTGTCTCGAGGGTGTCCTCCACGCGGTCCTCCATGGGGGTATTGGGAGGGACAGTAGGGTCTCCGCCCCCAGTACCAGATGTCTCGCCCAGCCTCTCTGCCACCCTTTCCTTGGCACGACCTCGGAGGTCGTACCACCTCTTCTTTAATTCGTCCAGTGACCTGTGTGTCACGCCCACAGCGTTCACTTTGGCAGAAATTCCTAGCCAGATGCGACGTCTCTCCATCTCTGGCACCCTCCGGGAGTCCTTTCCGAAGAGTTTAGCGTGGTTTTCAACCACTCCCTCGATGAGGTGCTCCAACTCCGGCTCGGTAAACTTGAGCTTTCTCTTGCGCCCGCTGTCACTGGGCCCGGGTGCAGTCTCCTCTGTCATTGCTACTGTCGCTAAAGGGTGACTAGCGCTACTTTGGAGGTGTCCCGGTAGGAGCTCTCAGTTTCGCTGCAGACTCGCGGTCAGCCTCGCAGTTCAGAATGGGTGTGGCAACTGGCTGCTTCCTGGTTGCGACGTCATCACGGCGCTCGTAAAGCGACTTCCCGTTGGTGAGTTCTCGCTACTGGCGAGATGTCGCAAATGTGGATTTGCGTGGCGCTAAATAGAGACGGAATATCTGGGTTTTTGCGACTTTTTCGGCGATTTCATTTTCTCGCTATCGATTTTAGCGCCCGTGTGCGAATCGCTTAGATTACTCGCTATCTATGATGAATTCCGATCTGCGCCTTTCCATTTGCGATTCGCTGTGATTCGCTAGTTGAGAGTCGCTGTTTCCTTTCTTGATGAATCAGGCTGTTAAAGAATTACTGAAAGTCGCACAATTTACACAAATGCCCGAGGGGCACGGAAAACCATATACACAAGTCGTGGTATGCGAAGTTACTAGCAGGTAAGTAATACTTTTCTAGACTGTAGAAACGCTAGGCCTACAATGCTGAACCCTTGGATTAGAAGCAGGAGGCCTAGGGACGCCGTGTGCAGAGTGGGAACTCTCACGCGTAATGCGGGAACAAGTCTATGGATACTAGCAATCACAAAGTTACTGTTCTCGGGCGAACCCGACTAGGTGGGTCGAAAACAAGAGTGGATCCGAACACTTAGGGTGTTGGACTATGCTGGAGCACCGGAGTACTCAGTTTACCTAGCCCAGGGGCTGCGGCTGCATAGGGTTCAAGTTGCGTCGGAAACCCTTGTTGAAGATCCAGGAGCCTGAAGAAAGAAGTTGCTGGCAGGCGGCCAGTGAAGAAGTTTGTGGTGATCCAAGCCTGGATCAGGGAAGAAGAAGACCTGTAAGCAGAGGGGACCAAGTTCTGAATCACTAGCCAGTGATTTAGGTGGGCACCAGGATGGCACCGGACGAAGTCACCTCAGCCAGGTGAGTGGGCGCTGCTGGGCTCTGCAGTCTATCGGACCAGGAGGCGTTGTCGGCGACCAGGATGGAGGTGCGAGCTGTCCCACGAAGGTCTCTGCTGTCGACGTCGCTGGACCAAGGATTGGGGCAACAAGTCTTGGCAAATGCAAGCCCACGCGGTGGACTTAAAATGGAGTCTGGAGTGGACCAGGAGGGTCCAGGGTGCTCCTCTTTTGGAGGGGAGCAAGGGCTAGTCTGGAGCAACCAGACCAGCGGTGTTTGTCGTCGTGAAGCGTCGTGAGGGGGCCACTAGCCAACGGGCAAGTGACCTGGACAACGCGGTGAGCTGCAAAGAGCAGAAGGGCCCCACGCAGATCTCGTGGATGCAGGGGGGCTGAACTTCGGTGCTGGAGCTGCTCAGGGTCGGGGCTTCTCTTACCCCAAAGCACTCAGTCGAGGGTCACTTGGTGGTTGTGCTGGACAAGCGTCGTGCAGTTTTCAAAGATGGCCGGTCCCTCGAGGTCTCGTCACACCCACGGATCACAGCTGGGCTGATGATGCAGGTTGAGGTCAGAGGTGCCAGGGAAGCCGGTTCTCGTCGTGCTGGGCAGTCTTGATCCGGAGGAGAGACTTACAGCAGACCGCGATGCTTGGTTGGTGCCTGCTGCTGCAGGGTGACTACTCCTTAGTCACAAGGGAGAAATCTTAGGAAGAGTCTTGAGTTCCTCTCGTAGAAAGTCGGTTCAGGATTCAAAGATTGATCTAATTTGGAAGGGGGCCAGTTCCTACCTTTATCCTGCAAAAAGGGGCTGGCACGCGACTAAGTCCTGCCCTATGGGTGGGACTAGGAGGGGGGTGGTTACACCACTTTCCTTTGGCGGGCTTTCCCCAGATCAGGGGCTGGAGGGCCCCTGGAACTGGTTCAAGCCGGCCTATGCACAGTGAGCACCAGGGTGCCACTTGCAGTCACCTTCCTCTAAAGCCCTGCCTACCTAGGATACACAAAATCCTGTCTGGGACGGTGCTGGCACCGCCCCTGGCAGGAAACCCTTTGTCCTTGCCTCCTGCGCTGGGAGGACTCCCAGCAGCAGGGGGGCAGACTTGTGTCTCGGTGGCAGCATCCATCTTGTGGAGCTGAGGCTATGTCTGACTTTAACCGGGGTTACAGGTTACATACATGTCGTGTCCCTCTAGAAGGGTGGAATGCTAACCCCGTCGCCAGAATTGGCGAGGGGTTAGTATTCCAGTTCGTATGACACCTTACTCGACATGTTTTGATAAAGCGATACCAGAGTTGGCATATAACCGCGAGGATTATAATGCATTTAAGAGTAAATGGTATGCGTTATCATGGAACAGCTATTAGGACTTGGTTCCGCAAGCTGCAAACGGGCTCAGCTCATGCCAGAGCACCATTTCACCCTATCCCATGCACTCTGCCTTCAGGATTGTTAAGGCCTGCCATAGGAGTAACTGATAGGAATATAGGTGTCCATTGTAGGTTTAGATATAGGAATACTATATCTAAAGCAAAGGGTGATTACACCACCTTGCCCCAGCTGTCAAGCAGCCAGTTGTGTCTGATTTAGTTAGTCAACCCAGGGGTGGCATAATACATGCTGCAGCCCCTGGGAGACTTCTGGGTACACCTCAGCCCTGGGTACAGGGACTTGGAGAGAGCCCAGTGCCAATTCAGTACCTGGGTACAATTTGGAGTAGAGAGAACAGCTAGGCTGTGGGTCTGATTAGCAGGCCCACAGCCAGGGAAAGTCGTAAACCAGTGAAGCAAAAAGCAAAAATCTGGGTGATCAGAGGATTGCAGACCCTACTCTCCTACATGACCCCCCCCACCCCCAAACTTTGGGACAATAAGCTAACCTTTACCAGGTGAGTCTTCTTGCTCTAAGTGGAAATACCTGGAGAGCCCATCAGCATTGCCATGATCAGTACCAGGTCTATGCTCCACTGTAAAATCCATCCCCTGTAGGGAAATGGACCACCTAAGTAGTTTGGGGTTTTCACCCTTCATCTGATTTAGCCATAAGAGGGGCTTGTGGTCGGTCTGAATCTTAAAGTGAGTGCCAAACAAATATGACCTCAACTTTTTCAGGGCCCACACCACAGCAAAGGCCTCCCTCTCAATAGCTGACCAATTTTTCTCTCTGGGGGTCAGCCTTCTGCTAATAAAAGCAATGGGCTGGTCGTTACCATCAAAATTCAGCTGAGATAGAACAGCTCCCACACCCAACTCAGAAGCATCTGTTTGGACAATGAAGGTCTTGGAGTAATCTGGACTCTTTAGGATAGGTGCTGTGCACATGGCCTGCTTTAGGTCATTGAATGCTTTCTGACAGCTTGCTGTCCACTGAACTTTCTTTGGCATCTTTTTACTTGTCAGGTCATTAAGTGGAGTCACAATGGACCCACAATTCTTGACAAATTTCCTATAGTACCCAGTCAGGCCCAAGAAAGCTCGAACCTGAGTCTGGGTGGTTGGAGGAGCCCAGTCCTTGATGGCCTGTATCTTGCTCTCCAAGGGTTGAACCTGGCCTCCACCTACAAGGTGGCCCAGGTATACAACCTGTGTCTGCCCTATCTGGCACTTAGTGGCCTTGATAGTGAGACCTGCCTTTTGCAGTGCCTCTAACACTTTCCTCAGGTGGACCAGGTGATCCTCCCAGGTGGAACTAAAGACAGCTATATCATCAAGATACGCTGCACAGAAGTCATCCAACCCAGTGAGAACTTGATTCACCAGCCTTTGGAAGGTGGCAGGTGCATTTTTCAAACCAAAGGGCATTACCACAAATTGATAATGCCCACCAGGGGTAGAAAATGCTGTCTTGGGCTTGGCCTCCTCAGCTAACCTGATTTGCCAATACCCAGCTGTCAGGTCAAATGTACTTAAGTAGTTGGCAGAAGCCAATCTATCTATAAGTTCATCTGCTCTTGGTATTGGGTGGGCATCAGTCTTAGTGACTGCATTGAGTCCTCTGTAGTCTACGCAAAACCTCATCTCTTTCTTACCACCCTGGGTGTGAGGCTTTGGCACTAGAACTACTGGGCTAGCCCAAGGGCTATCTGAGGGCTCAATGACTCCCAGCTCCAACATTTTCTGCACTTCTGTCTTGATGCAGTCTCTGACATGATCAGGCTGTCTGTAGATTTTACTCTTGACAGGCAGACTGTCTCCAGTGTCAACTTCATGGGTACACCAATCAGTTTGACTGGGGGTCAGAGAGAACATATGTCTAAAGGATTGCAGAACTTGTCTACAATCCTGTTGCTGATGTTCAGAGAGGCTGCCACAAAAGACAACACCATCTACTGATCCATCATCAGGATTCTGAGTGAGCAGGTCTGGGAGAGGGTCACTCTCTTCCTCCTGTCCCTCATCTGTGGCCATGAGCAAGCTCATGTCCTTCCTGTCGACATATGCCTTGAGCCTGTTCACATGGAGCACCCTGAGGGGGCTCCTGGGAGTTCCAAGGTCCACCAGGTAGGTGACCTCTCCCTTTTGCTCAATGATGGTGTGGGGCCCAGACCATTTGTCTTTGAGTGCTGCTGGGGCCACTGGCTCCAGCACCCACACTTTCTGTCCAGGCTTGTACACAGTCAGGACAGCCTTCTGGTCATGCCAAGCTTTTTGGAGTTCTTGGCTGGCCTCAAGGTTTTTAGTTGCCTTCTCCATGTATTCAGCCATCCTGGAGCGGAGACCAAGTACATAGTCCACTATGTTGGTTGCAGGCTTTTTGAGAGGTCTCTCCCATCCTTCCTTCACCAAACACAGGGGTCCTCTTACACGATGCCCATACAGAAGTTCAAAAGGGCTGTAGCTAACCCCCTTCTGTGGGACCTCTCTGTAAGCAAACAAGAGGCAGGGTATCAGGACATCCCATCTACGCCTGAGCTTTTCAGGTAGTCCATGAATCATCCCTTTGAGGGTCCTGTTGAATCTTTCAACAAGCCCATTGCACTGTGGATGATAGGGTGTGGTGAACTTGTAGTTGACACCACATTCCTTCCACATTGCAGTCAGATATCCTGACATGAAGTTTGAACCTCTGTCAGAAACAACCTCCTAAGGGAAGCCCACTCCGGAGAACACTCCAACTAGGGCCCTTGCCACTACAGGTGCTGTAGTGGTCCTAAGTGGAATAGCTTCAGGATACCTGGTGGCATGGTCCACCACCACCAGTATAAACTTGTGCCCTGATGCTGTCTGGGGTTCCATTGGACCAACAATGTCAATCCCCACTCTTTCAAAGGGAACCCCCACCACAGGTAGTGGTATGAGGGGGGCCTTTGTTGTGCCACCTGACTTACCACTGGCTTGGCAAGTGACACAGGAGCGACAAAACTCCTTGGTATTCTCATTCATGTGAGGCCAGTGAAAGTGTGAGACAAGCCTGTCCCAAGTCTTTGTCTGGCCTAAGTGACCTGCAAGGGGAATCTCATGGGCCAAGGTGAGAAGGAAACCCCTCTGAGACAAGGGGATGACCAGCCTCCTGGTTGCACCAGGCTTGGGGTCTCTTGACTCAGAGTACAGGAGTCCATCTTCCCAGTATACCCTGTGGGCACCTGTGGCATTCCCTGCAGCCTCAGCAGCAGCCTGCTGTCTGAGGGGTTCAAGGGAAAGGCAGTCTAACTGTGCCTTCCCCAGGTCTTCTCTGGAGGGTCCCCCTGAGCCCAGAAACTCAACTTGATCAAGTTCAAGCTCTTTAGGCTCAGTTTCCCTCAGCTCTCTCAGATCAGCCTCCTCAGAGACTTGATCCTCAACCTGGGGCAAGGGGGAAGGCAATGCCTTAACCCTACTGCTCTTCTTCTTGGAAGGTGTCTGGTCCATTGTTCCAGGATCCAGCACCTGTTCAGTGGGGCATCTTCTGGCCTGTGACCTAGTCACAGCAAGCACATGTGCTGGCAAGCCTAACATTTCCATGTGAGTCCTCTGCTCCACTTCTGACCATAGTGATGACTCCAAATCATTGCCCAACAAACAATCCACTGGGAGGTCTGAACTAACCACAACTTTCTTATGGCCACTTACCCCTCCCCAGGAGAAAGCAACAATCGCCATACTATGACTGGTAGTGACGTTGCTGGCATTGGTCACCAGGAAATCTGTACCTGGCATGATCTGTCCAGGGTCCACAAAGTTAGGTGTCACCATTGTGACACTGGCACAAGTGTCCCTATAGGCCTGAGCCATTTTGCCATTTATTAAAGGTGTCTGCCTGTATTTGCCCAAAGTATTGGGACTGACATCAGGGGACATATCCATATCCCCTGTACAGACAAGGACAGCCTGAGTGAGTGTGCCAACTAAGTTGTCAGACTCCTCAGTTCCCAAGGTTAACCCAACTAGTCCCTTGGGAGGTGCACTACCACTACTGACTGTACTAGGGGGCGCAGTTGCCTTAGGGACTGTAGTGGTAGGAGTTTGCCCTCCTCTTTTGGTGCACTCACTAAACCAGTGAGACTTACTTTTACAGTACTGGCACCACCTTTTCGACTGGCCTTCTTGAGTCTTCTTTTTCTGCTGTGAAGCCTGACCCCCACCCTCTTTGGTTTGTTGGGGACCTGTTGAAGACTTCTGGTCATTTTGTTCACTCTTGGTATTACCCTTCTGGTCTGCTTTCTTCTGACCACCCTGGTTCTGGTTCTGGTTCTGCTTGATCCTTGTTCTGACCCATTTGTCTGCCTTCTTTCCCAATTCTTGGGGAGAGGTCAGATCTGAATCAACAAGGTGCTGGTGCAACAACTGGTTCTGACAGTTATTTAAAATCTGTTCTCTCATCATAAGATTATACAATCCTGTGTAATCAGTAACCTTGCTACCCAGCAACCAGCCCTCCAAAGCCTTAGTGGCACAATCCACAAAGTCAGACCAGTCCTGAGACTGAGTTTTCTGGGTGTCTCTGAACAGCAACCTGTACTGCTCAGTGGTTAAACCAAACCCATCAACCAGTGTATTTTTCAGGACCTGGTAATTGTTAGCATCCTCCACTCTTGTAGTGAGGAGCTTATCTCTACCTTTGCCATCAAAGGAGAGCCACAGTATAGCTGCCCACTGACTCTGGGGAATGCACTGCACAGTGCAGGCCCTCTACAAAGCAGCCATCCATTTCTGGATGTCATCCCCTTGTTTAAAGGGGGGCACTATCTTTGTCAGGTGTTTAGTATCTAAACCCTTCTCTCTATCTCTGGGGAGATTGCTGCCACCAGTGGGAACTGTCCCACTCATCTGCTGCTCTCTAGCAAAGGCAAGCTTTTCTTTGGCCAGGGCAAGTTCTTCCCTTTCAATCCTCAGATTAGCCTGTCTCATCCTTGCTTCATGCTCTATTCTCTGAGGGGAAGTCAGTCTCCTCTGGGGAGAATTCCTCCTCCTCTGAGAAGAGGCATTAGAGTGCAGAGATCTATTGGAGTCCCTAGAATGAGATCTATCTCTCCTAACTCCAAGGTTAGGCCTCATTAAGGTCAGCACTGGGGGTCCCCCAGCTCCTTCCCTAAGTAGGTCTAAGTTGGCCCTAGTAAGTCTGCTGACTAACTCAGACCTCTTGTCTGCCTCATCCCCAGAGAGTTCCTCTTGATTCTCCTCCTCAACTGCATTGTCAGTGTCAAGGAGGTCTGGATCACCACTGGTACCCTCTAAGGCTGGCATATTCCCATCTATATGAGAGGCTTTTCTAGCATCATATGTCTCTAAGAGACCTATCAGAAAGGGAATGGTGGGGTTAGACCCCTGTTTCAGTTTCCTGGAGGTACACACTTGTCTCATCTCCTGGAAACTGAGAGCTGCATATCTTGATTTGACCTGTGGAGGGTCAATAACCACAAGGGGAGTCTCAGTAGACTCTCCATGGGTAGACATGCTTTTCTAGTGAGGTGTAAGTGGTGCACTTACCTACACTATATGTTTACCTACTGATCCCTTGCTAGAGTTGTAGTTTAGGGTGTGCTAGGCCCTAGGAGCTACAACAGCTGGTTCAGTAGAACTCAGAGTATTCTAAGCTAAGTTATATGTACCTTAGTACTTATGTGATCTTTCAAATGATATTCTTAGGATATGTGTGGTAAAACAACAGCAAGCTCAAATCCCAACCGCTGCTCACCAATGTGAGAAGTTGGCCTGATATGCAGTGCTCACTATTCTAGTGATCACTATGTATCAGTCCAGACAACCCTTATTGATGATTGGTTGTAAGTCAACCTGATAGACCAGCTATCCTAGTAGCATGGATACGAGCAGTCTAAGGCTAAGACTCTAGAGGGCGTGTTAAGCCAGCTGTTTTACCATCACATTACCCCTTGAACACCAAGTGAAAGGACACCACACAAGTTGTTATCAAAAATAAAGTATATTTATTTATAACAGGACTACCCTGGCTCTTTATGAGACAGGGAGCTAAGCACACAACAAAACTCTTAAAGAATTACTGAAAGTCGCACAATTTACACAAATGCCCGAGGGGCACTGAAAACCATATACACAAGAAGTGGAATGCGAAGTTACTAGCAGGTAAGTAATACTTTTCTAGACTGTAGAAACGCTAGGCCTACAATGCTGAACCCTTGGATTAGAAGCAGGAGGCCTAGGGATGCCGTGTGCAGAGTGGGAACTCACGCGTAATGCGGGAACAAGTCTATGGATACTAGCAATCACAAAGTTACTGTTCTCGGGCGAACCCGATTAGGTGGGTCGAAAACAAGAGTGGATCCGAACACTTAGGGTGTTGGACTATGCTGGAGCACCGGAGTACTCAGTTTACCTAGCCCAGGGGCTGCGGCTGCATAGGGTTCAAGTTGCGTCGGAAACCCTTGTTGAAGATCCAGGAGCCTGAAGAAAGAAGTTGCTGGCAGGCGGCCAGTGAAGAAGTTCGTGGTGATCCAAGCCTGGATCAGGGAAGAAGAAGACCTGTAAGCAGAGGGGACCAAGTTCTGAATCCTAGCCAGTGATTTAGGTGGGCACCAGGATGGCACCGGACGAAGTCACCTCAGCCAGGTGAGTGGGCGCTGCTGGGCTCTGCAGTCTATCGGACCAGGAGGCGTTGTCGGCGACCAGGATGGAGGTGCGAGCTGTCCCACGAAGGTCTCTGCTGTCGACGTCGCTGGACCCAGGATTGGGGCAACAAGTCTTGGCAAATGCAAGCCCACGCGGTGGACTTAAAATGGAGTCTGGAGTGGACCAGGAGGGTCCAGGGTGCTCCTCTTTTGGAGGGGAGCAAGGGCTAGTCTGGAGCAACCAGACCAGCGGTGTTTGTCGTCGTGAAGCGTCGTGAGGGGGCCACTAGCCAACGGGCAAGTGACCTGGACAACGCGGTGAGCTGCAAAGAGCAGAAGGGCCCCACGCAGATCTCGTGGATGCAGGGGGGCTGAACTTCGGTGCTGTAGCTGCTCAGGGTCGGGGCTTCTCTTACCCCAAAGCACTCAGTCGAGGGTCACTCGGTTGTCGTGCTGGACAAGCGTCGTGCAGTCTTCAAAGATGGCCGGTCCCTCGAGGTCTCGTCACACCCACGGATCACAGCTGGGCTGATGATGCAGGTTGAGGTCAGAGGTGCCAGGGAAGCCGGTTCTCGTCGTGCTGGGCAGTCTTGATCCGGAGGAGAGACTTACAGCAGACCGCGATGCTTGGTTGGTGCCTGCTGCTGCAGGGTGACTACTCCTTAGTCACAAGGGAGAAATCTTAGGAAGAGTCTTGAGTTCCTCTCGTAGAAAGTCAGTTCAGGATTCAAAGATTGATCTAATTTGGAAGGGGGCCAGTTCCTACCTTTATCCTGCAAAAAGGGGCTGGCACGCGACTAAGTCCTGCCCTATGGGTGGGACTAGGAGGGGGTGGTTACACCCCTCTCCTTTGGCGGGCTTTCCCCAGATCAGGGGCTGGAGGGCCCCTGGAACTGGTTCAAGCCGGCCTATGCACAGTGAGCACCGGGGTGCCACTTGCAGTCACCTTCCTCTAAAGCCCTGCCTACCTAGGATACACAAAATCCTGTCTGGGACGGTGCTGGCACTGCCCCTGGCAGGAAACCCTTTGTCCTTGCCTCCTGCGCTGGGAGGACTCCCAGCAGCAGGGGGGCTGACTTGTGTCTCGGTGGCAGCATCCATCTTGTGGAGCTGAGGCTATGTCTGACTTTAACCGGGGTTACAGGTTACATACATGTCGTGTCCCTCTAGAAGGGTGGAATGCTAACCCCGTCGCCAGAATTGGCGAGGGGTTAGTATTCCAGTTCGTATGACACCTTACTCGACATGTTTTGATAAAGCGATACCAGAGTTGGCATATAACCGCGAGGATTATAATGCACTTAAGAGTATATGGTATGCGTTATCATGGAACAGCTATTAGGACTTGGTTCCGCAAGCTGCAAACGGGCTCAGCTCATGCCAGAGCACCATTTCACCCTATCCCATGCACTCTGCCTTCAGGATTGTTAAGGCCTGCCATAGGAGTGACTGATAGGAATATAGGTGTCCATTGTAGGTTTAGATATAGGAATACTATATCTAAAGCAAAGGGTGATTACACCACCTTGCCCCAGCTGTCAAGCTGCCAGTTGTGTCTGATTTAGTTAGTCAACCCAGGGGTGGCATAATACATGCTGCAGCCCCTGGGAGACTTCTGGGTACACCTCAGCCCTGGGTACAGGGACTTGGAGAGGGCCCAGTGCCAATTCAGTACCTGGGTACAATTTGGAGTAGAGAGAACAGCTAGGCTGTGGGTCTGATTAGCAGGCCCACAGCCAGGGAAAGTCGTAAACCAGTGAAGCAAAAAGCAAAAATCTGGGTGATCATAGGATTGCAGACCCTACTCTCCTACAACTTTAATTAACACCGCCTTGAGACCGTCACGGGTGAGAAGTGCACTCTATAAATCCTTGATTCATTGAACCTGCAGCATAAGGATTTCCACCTTGCCGAAGAATTCTATATGAAGTACACTAACCATGCTAATAATAAAACATATGTAAACATTTCAAATAGTTAAATTGTAGAGGCATGGGGGGCATGGCTTGAGGGGTCAAGATGGCGGTCGCACTTTGAGAGTGCTCCGGACCCTCTCTGTCATCCACCTCGCATCCGCCGCTGTCAGCTACTATCTGATTTCCCCACTTACCTGCTGCGACTCCCCGTGCGGCCTCTGTTGTCCTCGGGGAGCTGTTCCGAGCTTCTGCTGCCTCCGCAGCGGTCCTCCCTGGCGCCGACTCGAGATGACCAAAATGGCGGTCCCCATGCTGTCCTGTCCCGGGCCCTGAGGTGGCGGCCCGGACGATCCTGCACTCCCAGGCTGCTTCGGTGGCCTGTCCGACTGTTGGTGCCGAGACCTGCGAGGCTGGTTCCTGGGAGCAGCGGAGGGGTCCTGTGGGGGTGAGTGGTGCGCCTGCCCCCGGAGTCGAGGCGGCCGCGGGAGGCTGTCGGGCCGGCCCCGGAGTCGGGCACAGGTGCGATCCCGCAGCGGTGGCGCAGTGGCCTGAGTGGCGGAGGGAGGCGGCAAAGACGACCTGACTGGGCGGGTTGGCCGGTGTCGGAGGAGCCCTGTTGACGGAGCTGCGGGGCGTAGATCTGCAGCCGGTGCGGAGCGGCTGGCGAGAGAGTGCCTGGAGCCGGCGGGATGAGTGGGCCGGCCCTGCCGAGGAGAAACTGGTATGTGGAGTCCCCAAACGCTTGGGCCGAGGTTGGGGTCAGCGCCAGGCCGCCTGTCCTGGACCTTCTCCGGGCGGCCTAGGTTGCGCATGTGCGCTCCCGTGCGGTGGCCTACCACCCTTCTGCCGTCTGCGGCGCCCTGGTGAGCGGGCCACCCTCCGGTGTCAGGGGCCTGCCGTGCAGGTGGCGGCTAGTTCAGCGTGCATCACACTGACTTAGGGAAGCTGCATTCGTGGACCACGTCCCTCCTTGGGCGGTCAATGTTGTATGGGCCCTCTGCCATTTTGGGTGAACTGAGCGGGGGTGCCCGAAGCTACAGGTCCCCTTGGGGGTGCACTGTGTAGACTCTGGCGGTTTGAAGCTCCCCGGGCTGTAACGGATTGGTGCTAGCTTTGACCTGGACATTTAGACCGTGACGGGCTCATTCTCTGGGACCTGAGAGACCGGCAGGCGGCCCCGGGTGAGCTGCGGTGGGGACTCATCTTCTCCCCCGACTTGGATGAGGAGCAATGCGCCGCGGCTCAGCGCGGGGGTAAATCGGCCATTTAATTGGGTGGCGCCTCCCCTTGTTCGCTACCCCCACCCTAGGACCTCCCTCCACAGGTGCCTGTGGTTTCGCTGCTAGTGGCAGTTGGATGCGCCCTGGGGGCCGGAGTGCCTTCGGTGCAACGGGGTGAGGTGTGTGGGACGAGGGTTCGGCCACTATATCGAGTGGCGGGAACGCCGGCTGGCCCTCTCTCTACCCCTTCTTGAACACACTAGTCTGCCTCGCTGGGGACCATGGGCAGGAATCGTACCACTCAGGTCCCCGCTCCCACAATCCAAACTACAATGGAGCAATTTACCACGTCGGACCGGGGCCCAGGGAGCAGACCCCCTACTGCACTTGGCACTGCCGGGGGGGACCTCTCAACCATCCTACAGGCGATCAGCACGTTGCAGGCCTCCATGGAAAGTAAGATAGGAGAGGTACGAGTGGATGTGGCCTTAATTCGCGAAGACCTCCATAAGGCCACGGCATGCATCACAGAGGCGGAGTCCCGTATCTCCACGGTCGAGGACGACGTAGGTACCCTCAAATCCCAGGTGGCTTGTCTCCCGACGCAGACCTTGGAGCTGCACCGTAGGGCTGAAGATGCCCAAAACAAGGCGCGACGAGACAACCCACGCCTCCTGGGTTTTCCGGAGGGAGTAGAGAAGGACCGTGCCGCCACCTTTATAGAGACCTGGATCCGCTCCTGGATGCCCAAAGAGAAACTTTTCCCCTGGTTCGCGGTGGAGCGGGCCCACCGCTCTCTTGCTCCCAAGCCTCCGCCTGGAGCCCCCGCCCGCCCCTTCATCCTGCAGATCTTTAATTTCCGGGAAAGAGGCGCCATACTAGGGGCCGCCAGGGAGCTGGGTCCACTGCACTTTCAGAACTCCAAAATCATGGTCTTCCCGAACTACTCCAGGGAAGTGCAACTACAACGCCGATCCTACGATGAAGTGAAACAAAAACTCAGGGCGATGGGCCTTCGCTACGGGCTCCTCTTCCCGGCCCGGCTCCGAGTGGTCTTCCAGGGTAAGACATTCTTCTTTGACTCCCCTCAGGCGGCGTGGACCTGGCTCACGGAGGAGCGGCCCCTCCTGCCGGGGGCGACCCATTCTCCTGTCAGGAGGGCCCAGATGCAGCCAAACCAGGTCGTGCCTGAGTCTCAGCGGCGCGGGACTGGGTCCCGGAGGCAGGGCAGCGGCTGGGGGGCTCCTGGTCGCCGGAGGCGCAGTCCCAGCGCTCTCCAGTCCAGATCCCGGATCAGGGATCCACCTCCCCCGCCTGGCATCCTTGATCGACCTGGGTAGCGTCCCTTGGCCCGGCGAAACTCTTGAGACGGGCCATGTCTGATTCTGACCTATCTGGGAGCCCTGTGATCCGTGGATCTGGTGTGGAGGAAGGAGTATGATCAACGCTACTCGCAGAACCCAAGGCACCGCCTTCAGGCTTCCTTACAATGTGACTGCTCCTGACCTCGCGAGCATGCTCCTACCAGGCTCCACTGTGGGGTCTGGGTGGGACTTGATCTCTTGTACAGTCTTGCATTTGACGCACTTCATTTGTTACATGATTGTCATTCTATGCCTTTAGCTGATAGCACTTCTTCCGCATAGATAGAGGGGGGTCCAACTAAGCCATGTCCTTACTTCATTGTTGCTAACCGTTTTAGATTAGCAGGTTACCTCCTTGTGGGGTTGTTGGTGGTTTTGGAGTAGTCAGGGTGACAGATGCTTCCTGTTTCGAAGTGTAGGGTGGGGGGAGAGGGAGGGGGTGGGGAGACCGTTATCTCCAAACAGTTTGTTATTTTCGGCCACCTACGGGCCGCTGCGTTTCGTTCCCATTGGCAGCCGCGCGTTCCTACACGTTCCAGCAGTCGTCATGCACACCACTATTTCCTCTTGCTTCGTCTTTAAGCCCCGGACCTGGGTGGGTGTTTCCCCTGGACCACGCACGGTCTCCCGCTTGCACCCGCGCCATCCCCCTTCTCACCTCACTACATGTCTAACACCTTTAATAGGCCTCTCCTGGAATGTAAATGGTCTCCTCGACCGAATCAAACATACAGTTGTCCTTCGTGCTGCCCACTGCCACATGCCTGACATTCTGTTTCTCCAGGAGACGCACCTTCTGGGCTCACAATGTAACTTCCTAGCCCGCTACAGGTTTGATCGGGTCTGGCACTCAGGTTTTTCCCGGGGTTCCCGGAGGGTGGCCATTCTACTCAGAAAGGGGCTTCCCTTTACCTTGGCTACCGCCTAGTCTGATGCGCAGGGTATGTACGTGGCCTTGTCGGGCGGATCGAGGGACACCCTGTGAACCTCCTCTGCACTTACGTTCCCCCAACGCTCCTGGCTTCTACCCTTCGACGCCTTACATTGGTGATTTCCTCCTTTCCCCCGGGCCTTACTGTTGTCGGGGGAGATTTCAACAACGTCTTGCAGCCCTCTCGCAGCGCAACGGGCATCCCATCGGCAGGCCTCTGCGAAGTGCCTTTCCGCCTGGGCGTCGGCGGTGGGTCCCTGCGACGTCTGGAGAGTGTGGAACCCCCGTAGGGAGCAATACGCCCACACCTCGGCTGCTCACCATACCCACTCCCGTATAGACCTTATTTTTATGCCCGCTACAGACTGCCAACTGGTGTCGGGGGCGGATGTACTGCCCAGAGGGATCTCAGACCACTCCCCATCTCTCTCCGCATCGGGGCCTCTGCTGCGGGCCAAAGGACGACCTGGCGGCTGAACGCCTGGTTCCTACAGGACTCTGCACTGGTGGAGTCCCTGGGGAAGGAGCTACGCCACTACTTCTCCACTAATAGGGGTTCAGTCCCTTCACCGGGGAAGTTATGGGAGGCCGGTAAAGCGGTGGTGCGGGCGTGGCCAGAGGAGTGGTTCACGCGAAACGCACGGAACAGACCGCCCAGCTTGTGTGGTTGGAGGCTCAGGCCGTACAGCTGGAACATCTCCAGCTGACCGATGACAGCGAGGACTCCTCTAGACAACTAGCACTGGTCCGAGAAGAGATTCGTCGGATCTCATTGGAGTCCGCTAAAATGCTTTGGCGCTCCTCGGTGGCACGTATTTATGGATGGGGGGACAAGAATGGCAAACTCCTCCATAATCTAGTGTCTTACCCCAGGGCTAACCGTATCATCCCGAGATACGAACGGCCTCGGGGTCTCGCCAAGTACAGTCACCGGCCATCGCTGAAACCTACTACGCGGCCTTATACGCCTCTCGCCCTTCCTGTGCCTCCCTGGCGGATTGGCTGGATGAGACCGCTACCCAGCTCCCATGTCTCCCCAAGAGACCGCTGACACCTTGGACCATTCCTTCACCCTGGAGGAAATTCACAGGGTAATTTCCCTGTTGAATCCGGGCAAGACGCCCGGACCTGACGGGTTTCCCCAAGAATACCACGCCGCCTTCCGAGATGACCTGGTCCCCCACTTAGTTGAGCTCTTCCACCATGTGGTGGAGGAGGGCTCCTTCCCACCTGAATCTGATGTGGCCACTATTGTGGTCATTCCGAAGATGCTGCCGCCCTCCCTGGAGCGTGCGGCTTACCGTCCAATTTCATTGATCAACACAGAGAGAACAAGATTTTTGCCGCTGTGATAGCTCAGCGACTCCGTCCACCCTGACCAATGTGGGTTTATGCCCGCTAGGGGTACCAGTTACTGTATTCGCCGCCACCACTTGGTTATGGCACACCGTCACCTTTTGACCCCGTACCTGGCATTGCTTTTAGTTGACTTCGAGAAAGCCTTTGACACAGTGAACTGGAGGTACCTTGAGGATGTCCTGGAGAGGATGGGTTTTGGTCTTCCCTTTCGCTGTCTGATCAAGGTCCTCTATAGTAACCCTAGGGCCCGTGTCGTCATCAACGGTGAGCTATCCGAGGCTTTCCCGATCCAGAGAGGCACCCGGTAGGGTTGCCCGCTCTCGCCACTCTTATTTGCGCTGGTGATGGAGCCCCTGGCGTTGCACATCTGTCAGGACCCCCTCATCCAGGGCTAGGCCTGGGATCTGAGCCAGGTCGACAAGCTAGCTCTCTATGCAGACGACGTTCTGCTCTACCTGGCGGACCCGGATCGTTTTGGCCCTAGATGCCTGGAGGTTCTCTCAGCATTTGAACGGATCTCAGGACTCCAACTTAACCCAGCGAAATCAACCTTGGTCCCTCTACACCCCTCTCGGGCGTGTTTTGATTGGCAGACGGTGACTCCCCTCCGGATGCAATCATTCAAATACCTGGGAGTATGGGTTACCCTCCTGCCTGAGCTCGAATGGGCCTTGAATGTCGCACCTCTGGTCGCACGGATGAAGATATACCTCAAGAACTGGCAGACCCTTCCTTCAACCTGCAGGGCAGGAGTGCGCTTTTTAAAATGATGGTCCTCCCCAGCTTCCTTTACACCTTGCAGAACATCACTATCCACCTCCCAGGTAGCTGGTTCCGGGAATTAGACGGCGCTCTCACTCGGTTTCTGTGGGGGGAGGGCGGGCGTGAATGTCCCTGGCACACTGTCGTATTTCCTCTTTTGATGGAGGTATTGGGGTCACTAACCTCCATCTCTACTACCTGGCCACGAGACTCATCGTGATCCACGATTGGTTTGCGGGCGGCTCGTCCGACCCAGCTTATCGGGTGGAGCTCAGAACGATGGAGTTCGCGCAGATCCAGGGGTTCTTATATGGCTGCCCAGTACCACAGGACCTACCCTCAGTCACAAGGTCGGTGCTCATGGCATGGCGTAATGCCCTGAGTCATGTGCAATGGGATCGGAAGCTCACTAGACAAACACCGTTGTGGAGTGGGGCTTGGCTGCGAGAGGTCTTGTCCTTGCGCGGGTACCACTGCTGGGACCCTGTGGGAATCTTGCTGCTGGGAGACGTGTGGGTGGGGGACCACATGAGAACCTTTGCTGACCACCAACAACGTCACGCCCTTCTTCATTCCCAACTCTACAAATACCTACAACTCAGACACGCTCTCCGCGCACACATTCCATCCGCCCCCTCTCTGCCAGAATTCAGCCCCCTGGAGGCTCAGGTGATGATGGGGAACCTGGGTAGGGGGTAGTGTCCCGAATTTACAGGTCACTAGTGAATAACGGCCCTACATCCCTGGACCGACTTCGGGAGCGTTGGGTCGGCCCCCTGGAAGAGGCGGACTGGCGCGACGCCCTTTTGGCACCAAAAACCCCGACTACGTCCTCTAGGCTGCGCCTGGTCCAACTTTACTACCTTCACGCGGCCTATCTAACCCAGGCGCGACTCTTCCGGGCCCGGCTGCGATCCACACCGGCCATGTGCGAGCTGCGATTCTGCTCCAGCAGATTTCTACCACATGGTGTGGCAATGTTCTGGCAGGGGGTGGAACTTGAGCTCACGCGGGCCCTGAGTTGGGAGGTCCCCCATGATCCGCTGCGCTTGCTGCTGGGAGTGTTCGATGGGTTGGACAGCTCAAGGGTGGACAAGCGTTTCCTGGGAACGGCGCTAGCGGTGGCAAAAAGAGACATAGCGGCGCACTGGTCCAGAGCGGAGGCACCAACCATTCAGAGATGGAGGAAGGGGGTGGATTGGTGTGGTGTACAGGAGGAATCCCTCTTTGAAGCCCGGAGTTGCCCTGAATTATTCGGCAGGGTGTGGGGCAAATGGTTTAGTTTACTGCCAGTGTGAAGACCCAAGTCTTATTGTACAATTGCACTGTATGGGGATTACCACACCTACTCAGGAGGGGTCATCTCTACTTTAATCGACTGTGTATGACAAAATGTGTTTAACTGTGATGCTTGATTTGCTGTCAATGATTTTGATTGTTCCTCAAAATGCCAATAAAGTTGATTATCAAAAAAAATTGTAGAGGCATAATCCTTCATGCACTGTGGGCTGGGGGATACTCTTAACTGTCCTATATGCTGCAGCTACCCCCATTCACAAGCAGATTGTAGGTTTGTCCCCCCTATTCTTTGCTCTGGTGGCACCACTATACTCACATGCTGTGCTCTGTTTCTGTGTTTCGTGTTGCCTTGCAGCTGGCATATTTCCCAACGTATATTGCGTTTAAAGTTTATGAACTTCCAAAGCATATTAAAATCAAGAATATTTGATGGGAATTGAAACTTATGGTTAATATGTAGCACCAGGGATACAGTTTCTACCTTCTACGTGTTTAAAAGCCGGGGCAGGGGCAAATTGCCCACAACAGCAAAACAGTTATCTTGTGTACTAACATCTACGATTCCACAGAACTACGAATACTGTAAAATATTGTATGCTCCTACGAAATGGCGAGGAGCATCACCCCACTCATCAGTGACAGAAAAATAAAATGAAAATAAAGCATTTTATTTTTCTGTGACTGCCTTACGCATGCGTGTAGTGCAGGGCTAGGCCAGGCGGAAGGCTTGGGCACTTAGAAGTGCGCATGTAATTTTGGCTGGCCGTCCAAACAGAAATGCACATTTTTTATTTCTCCAACCGAGCTGTGTTCATAGCCAAGTGGAGAAAAGCTGCAGGCTCCCAGGGACTGTCTGAGCGGCAGAGCAGGCCGCTCAGACCAATCCAGACTCTACTCTCATGGCATGAGAGCAGCATCTGGATTGGGTAGGGAGAATGCTTTCCCAGAGACTGCTATGAGACCACCAAGGCGGGTGTCGGGAACAGTGGCAGTGGTAGCAAAAGCAATGGTACTTAAAAAATATATATATGAATCCCCTCTCGTCCCCCCTTTAGTTTTATAGCAGCCGCTACTGTATGCTGATAAACGGATTAACGATAGAAAATAAGTTATAACGTGTGCCTAAATGGCACTGCTGCCCACTCATTTTCAAAAACATGGGGGGGGGGGTTATTAGGGTTGCACAATTTACAAGTGCTTGTCCTACAAACAAAACATAAAAAATTATACATCCCTAGCAGTAGTAAAAATCAAATATTTATCTGTGAAGGAAGCCCACCAAGAGTGATTGAGAAACGTACTTTGAAAATGTCCCCCCCCCCAAAAAAAGAAAAAGGTTTGGGTCTAGTTGCGCCCTCATCAGGTCGTAAGGACTGGGAGGGTGGTTTAAGCCGTAATGGTCTGTACATCTAGAAAGGATTTCGCTTCATGTCACCCTGCAGACAACAGTGCGATTGTAATCTTCATATCAGGTGTGAGAAGGGTTGTAGTAAATATAATCGAAGCTGGTAGGACAGCCACAGTAACTGCCTGAGGAGGGAAGTGCGCACACTTCTTTCCAGTAGTCTAAAAGGAAAGAAATACGACTCTGTTTTATGCAAAAGAAAGTCCCCCAACACAGTCAAAAACAATTTGGCCAGTTCGTGTCGTCAGGACGTAACGTTGCGAGTCCTAAACGTCAATTTCACAACACAGTGCATTCTGGGCCTTTGTAGTCTTGAGTTCCATCTGTTGTACTGAAACGCACTTGTTGCAAATTATTCTTGACAGAAAAGATTAGGACCGAAAAAAAGAACATTTCCTAACGGCATGGAGCAAAGGTAACAACTGTTGTCAAGAAGCATTAAACAGTATCCCGTTTGTTTCTCTTTTCGCATCGCACAGGCGCAATGAACGCTTCACGTAGCGCTAAAAGTTGTTACCATGTATTTCCGCGCCAGCCGGTCTACAGGGTCCACGCCTGTTTCACACTCCATGTCACAGGGGTCTAAAGAACAAGAAAGATAAAAGCCAACATTAATTCCACTATTGGGTACATGGTGGGGTTTCTTGGCACACATAAAGAGAAACGAAGGCGACGCTTCAAAGTCGGCTTACTGTTTAAAAAAATCTGTTGAAAATAAAACTACTAAAAATCCTTCCCCCCCCCCACCCCACCCATGTTGACCCCGTGCTAATTAAGTCAAATGAATTTCTGACCCGCGACAAGTACTAGGTTTTACTCGGATGGTGTGGTGGTTTCTAGGCACCTTCGTTAGTAAGCGATCTGCTGACACAGGACTCCCGCTTACGCCGCCGTCTCCTACCCCCTGCGGACATCCTCCTCATCGGCGGAGAGCTGCCCCACAGTTCTCTGCTTTATCAGGAGCACGCCCCCTGGCGCCCCTATCACTTCTTCACATCGGAAATGGCCCCGGAAGATTGCTGTGGTATAACAAGCCGCTAAAGAGCTTCCCAGACTACAGCAAGCAGCTTATTACGTGAGAGTCCAGCGCTAGTGAGTCAGTCGTGCATAAATAACCTTTACAGTTTGTCATACTTTTTTTTGGCATTGTCATGCTTTTAGCAATATGCGGTTTGTGCTCCTTTATTGTCCAATTCTTTATCAAGAGGAATGGTGGTACAAATTGTGTGTGTTGGGTTATTGAGATGTTTCGCATCATTGGGAATTGTGTAATTGTATTGTTTTGTATAGGATCGGTATTAATACAGCGTTTCTGTTCCGCAAGAGGTGCTGAGGTGCTTTGCAGACCGGTACCCTATTACTCTGTTGTGTCGTGTACTCGACTGGTACCGACGCCGTGGGTAATTATGATGATGGTCTGCTATGTGAGGGGTGGGGTTCAAAATACAATACATATTATATTGTTAAAAGTACTCTATCACAATCCAGGACTGTATAAAGGCTAGGATGATAACAGTAAGAATGCATGCACGACCTTCAAGATTAGTAGAGGGACATGGAAAAGGTGCCTGGTTCCCCATTATTCTTTACCATATACCTAGAACACTACCTAACACATATACTGAATAATGCTGACATCACACTAGCCGAAATTAATGGACATTCAACAAAAGGCTCAGCCTGTGCTGATGATATGGCGATGTATGCAACTAATCCTCTGGTGGTTTGGCTGGAGAGGCGTTGGAGTGAGCACTGAGTTAACGTGCCACAGACCTTGTTTGTAAGCTGAAGGAAGACTGCGAGACTTGAGCCACTTCAGAGAGTTTTCTCTACCTGGGCGGACATCACGAAGATATTAAGAGTCCACTGGAATAGAGTCTAGACGGTGGTTCCTACCCCACCCACTTTGGTGGCTGTGATGGGGGGGCCGGCGATACCAGCCCGAGGTTTGGCCAGGGCCGCGAAGAATAGAGTACCCATGTCCTGATGAAGCCTATATCCTCTGGCTGAAACGCGACCGCAACTGCGTCGACACCTTATGTTTTGAACGGAGTCCCCTGTAAAAAATTTAAGGAAGATTGGATTTTTTCCAAGGCACACCAACACAAATGTAGGCTGGGTTGATAAGTTAACCCCCTGGTGTTTTTTGTTTTTGGGACTACCGTTTTGTTGTATACTCCACCCCAAATTGAGAGGAGGTACATATGTAAATTGGTGTATATATTTATTCTTTTGTCTCAAGGGTACAGAGAAGTGTTTTTGGTATTGTATAGTGTTCTATGTATTTGTATATAATGTACATGTGATGTGTTGCATATAGATTGTGTTATTTGTTGATATTGTGCCTCTCTGGCTGTTCGCTCATATATGTGTATATGAACTAATATATACTTATGCTGCGTATAATTCGCAAATCACAAGATAATTGATTGTTTCTTGTTTGATAATTAAAAGTAGATTGATCCCTTCAGTACCTCTTGTTTCTACTTTTTCATCCTTGGATGTCTCCTGCTCAGGTACGGGAGGGTAAGGTGGGCAGAACCCCTAACCACTTTTTCTAGTAGATGTATGCAACTAAGATAGATAGTGTAATGTCTGGAACATGAGGCCTCGCTGTTCAGAAAGGCATATCTTTACCATCTTAAGCCTAAAAAGACACATACACTTTCAAATTATAGCAGCATCCTATATGGTGAAAAGGTCATTAGTGAAGCTATATATTTAGGTATAACAACCATCAGCAAAGCTGAACAATATTTAAATTCGCCCAGGTCTAGGAACAGTAGGACAGTCCCTCAATCTCTCCTTAATAGTTAAAAAATATACAAAGGCACAAACAGTCTGTATCCATCTAGCCTTTGTGGATTTAACATGTGCCTTTGATATGGAGGACCTTTCAAAATTATGGGCACCTATGGCACAGCTAGGGATTGAAGGAGCGATCATTACATTGCTCTACTAGGCTTCACGAGCAAACATCAGCAAGAGTACATTATAGTAGGAATAGTGACCTAACAGAAGAATTTCACTCCAGTGTTGGGGTTAGACAAGGATGTGTGTGGGCACCATTCCTCTTTGTACCTCATATTAACGGGCTGGGGAAGTATCTGTGTAAGGCGGGAAGGACAACTCGACGGCCAGTTCACGTCAAATCCCTGTGTTGCTATATGCGGACATTGCTGTTCTCAATGCGAGAACAGCAAATGGCCCCCAAATCTTGCTTGATGCCTTTAATTCATTTATGAATGATTTAGGACTTAAAACTAATCGCACCAAATCGTTCATAATGAATTGTATCCCCCAAAAACTAAGACAAGGACTGTTAGAACTGGGATTTCTGGTTGGCTAAGGCTTACGCCGAAGCCAGGCAGAAACCACCATTCTAGTCAGGGCAAGGGGGTCACACGCCAAGATAACCCCTGCTCACCCCCTTGGTAGCTTGGCACGAGCAGACAGGCTTATCCCGGAGGCAATGTGTAAAGCATTTGCGCACGCACACCACACCAACAACATCCTAGGCACACTACAAAAGGAACTCCACACAAGGTTATATAAAAATAACTTTTATATTGTCAAAACACATCAGATAGTAATCACACAATATACATTGTGCCAACTGGCACGGGCAATATTCACAAGGGATTATGTACAAGACAGGGCCACCTGGACCACTGTCAGAATCAGCACTTAGCAGACATAGCACTTCTAGAACTTAGAATAAGTGTAGCACAAAAGAACAATTATAGGTAAGAACACATTACACATAATGCATCACAACATTCAGAGGTGTAGGGAAGGAAAACACATGATGCATAAAAATCACATTCAGAGGTGTAGGTAAGACACATAATGCATCAAAACACATTCAGAGGTGTCACAGGCATAATGGCATAGCACATTACGCATAACTCACATTTGGGCCTAACCAGTAAAAATACAGTAGGCAATCTCCTCACTAGTCTAAACCCATTAGACTCTGCCTCCTAAGAATAAATCATATTTAGGGGCGTAACTCACATAGTGAAAACTTCTCACTAGCATAAACCTACATAGGTAAAATAACCTCATAATCACATTGCGCAAACTTCACCTTAGGCAATTACTATCATAAACATAGCAAAAATCACATTGCGCAAAAATCACATTAGGGCCTTGCGCCCTACCCACATACCAGCCCCCTGGCCAACTGGCCATCCCAAGAAGGGACTCAAAAAGCCCTGTGTCCAGAATGTCAGGGCGTGCTGCCAAAGCAGCGCCAGTCAGGGGTGCGCCACCGGCGCAAACCTAAACGTTGCAGCTGCCCACTAATTGCTGGGCAGCTGAGAACAACAACAGGGCCTAAACGTTCTCTGTCCCACACAGGGACTCTCTCTATTGCGCCTAATTGGTGCAGCTGCCCACTAATTGCTGGGCAGCTGGGAGACAACATACCTGCGACAGGGCCTTCACTGGCCCCTTTAGGACAGAACTGCGCCAACTGTTGGAGCCAACTGGCTCTGAAATACATATTGCGCACTTTGGGAGCCCTCTGACACTGGGACTCACTGGGGCCTGGCACCACTGTGCCGCCTCTGTCCCTCCCAGGGACTTTCTACAAACATGGCACCACTGTGCCACACCACCGGAGATAATATGGCCCCTCTGGGGTCAGCCAGAAATGATTGCCTCCTCGTTGGAGTCCCTCGTGGACTCAAAATACACAAATGTCCCCAGGAGCCATCGGGCTCCGAAAACGAATGGGGTGGGGAGCCACCTCGGCTCCTTAAGGGAAACATGCCCTCGAGCCTCTCAGGCTCTTCCAAACAAATATGGGCATTGGAGCACTTGGGCTCCGTCAAAACGTTTGGGCGGCCCACTGCCATCTGGGGCCGCCCTACCCTCGTCACTGTGCCTCTCAGGCTCGTACACAACATCAGAAACTACCATGGTCACACATATTCCCCATGCATTCCTATGGGAGGGCAGGTCACTCACTACACATACACAGAGAGCTCACGCACTTTACACTGTACCACAGTGAAAAAGTGCGCAGAGGCCTAAAATCACCAACACCAGGTCACAGAAACAGGCTAGGAAAAAGCAAAAAGTTTCGGGGTGAACCTGCCAAAAGGGCCAGGTCCAACACAACCCCCTTCCAGCCAAAACACAGGGTAGACCATTCCATCCCTTGATGGGCTTCCCTGCTTTGGGCGATAAAACACGGACACGGGCCCGCACGGCAGGGACACCCTCCGGTTTTGCGCCACTCTGAACCCACATGGATTTCTCTCAACAAGAGCTCTCTGGCACAAGTAGGATACCCCACTGGTACTGTCTAGTCATCCACGGCCAGGACCAGGCCCTAGGCCCTAGGCCATCCAAATGTCACAGGTCCTGACCAATCCACAGAGTGGGGGGCAGTAACCCCTGGCACACAATCGCCATTCTCCACTCTCCCTCTCAGTGTAGCTAGAACTAACACTGCTCCTTCAACCTAGGGACCATACCCTCAGGCTGACCAGAGGTCACGGGCAAGAATGCCCCACCCTACCTCTACTTCTGCGGTTCCACACCCTCCCAGTGAAGCACCCACCAGAACACAACTCTCCTACCAGTTCAGGACCTCACTCCATCACTGGTCTACCACCTGGGATCTGGAAACTATTTCACTTCAGAGGTACAAAGCACACAGCACAGTCCCTCTTCAAGCAGGTGGGGGGACACAGCACACAGCAAAGTCCCCTTTCCTCTACCTTAGTGGAAACAACAAACTGCAGGTGGGCCCCAGAACACACAGCAAGGGCAGCCTCCTCAGTCTCGTCAGCTGATCTACTTTGGCAGAGATTCCTTCTTGACCTGGAAGTCTCCTAATCTCCCAACCTAGGATCTAAACCCTCAGGTTGCACCGGGGTCAGAGGTAACGACACAGTCCCTCTGCACCCCCTTCCAGAGTTCTGCACCCTCCCACCTTGGAGCGGTATCCCTGGAAGCAAAACTGGTCAGGACACTGATTACAGATGCCCTTCCCTCCAGGTCAGGCTGAACCTGAACCTGACCCCCCCCCCCTCCTCGGGGAACGACCTCCAGAGGCCCCACAAATGGTCAAGCACTCTAGACGGTCAAATGCCCAGCGAACCAGAACTTCTGCACCCTCCACTTAGGAGCGGTACTTCTCAACACCAGGACCGCCGGAGTTCTGGTTACAGACACTCCCTGTCCTCTAGACACAGGAAGATCCTCCTCAAATGACCTGTAAGTACAGCCTAGGCCCCTGACCTGGCGCTCCCTTAGGGAACCCTCCAGGCCCTGAGACAGGCTTTTGGGCTAATGTGGGACACCCCGTCCCACACTCACTCCGCCTCCACTGAGACAGGACGTGAGCCCCTACACCCTCCTCATTCTACTGGGACCTAGCTGGGCTACACATGAACCTCTTCCCCTACACAGGATCATCAGATACACAAGCCACTACTTTTAGAATCACTCCCTAATGCCTCTGCAAGACATCTAGCACACCGCCCGCGTCCACCTTCTCATCCAGCGCCTCTGCAGGACCTCCTGCACACCACCAGAGGTACACCTCCCGTGCGAGCTCCTTTTATCACAACAAAGACTCACACCAACTCCTCTAGTTCAACACACCACTCATCCACACACTCCCCCTCCAGACTGGTGAGACAGTTCCTCACTGCCCCTGACTCTCAACCTGTACCCATCATACTGAGCACCAAGCACCATACTCTGGGAACTGGGAATGAGACTTCACGCACTGGACATATTTTAGCTGCCACCACTGGATCCTACCATACTGGGGAATCCAGACACACACACTACACTCAGGAGATAACTACCCTCCCGAGCAAGCCATTTCTCCTCCACACTCCCTCTCTTCCATCTACCCACACAGGGACAGGAACAGGGATTGGCCACTGGACCCAGCAAGGAACTCCCTATCTACTGGCGTCCCGCCCTGTAATTTTCTCTCTTCTGCCACTAAACATAAAGCGCAGGAACACCATTTAAAAATGACACTCTTGAGGAAAAACAAAATCATAACAATAATTACACACATGTGACTATCTAAAATGCAGAGTTTTGTAATGTAGCCAGTTGTCGCTGTGGTACTGCGCAAACACAAGTCCTAATCCTCACCACTGTCCACCAATGTTAGAACTGGGATTTCTGGTTGGCTAAGGCTTACGCCAAAGCCAGGCAGAAACCACCATTCTAGTCAGGGCAAGGGGGTCACACGCCAAGATAACCCCTGCTCACCCCCTTGGTAGCTTGGCACGAGCAGACAGGCTTATCCCGGAGGCAATGTGTAAAGCATTTGCGCACGCACACAACAGCAACAACATCCTAGGCACACTACAAAAGGAACTCCACACAAGGTTATATAAAAATAACTTTTGTACTGTCAAAACACATCAGATAGTAATCACACAATATACATTGTACCAACTGGCACGGGCAATATTCACAAGGGATTATGTACATGACAGGGCCACCTGGACCACTGTCAGAATCAGCACTTAGCAGACATAGCACTTCTAGGACTTAGAATAAGTGTAGCACAAAAGAACAATTATAGGTAAGAACACATTACACATGATGCATCACAACATTCAGAGGTGTAGGGAAGGAAAACACATGATGCATAAATCACATTCAGAGGTGTAGGTAAGACACATAATGCATCAAAACACATTCAGAGGTGTCACAGGCATAATGGCATAGCACATTACGCATAACTCACATTTGGGCCTAACCGGTAAAAATACAGTAGGCAATCTCCTCACTAGTCTAAACATATTAGACTCTGCCTCCTAAGAATAAATCATATTTACCTTGCGCAAACATCACCTTAGGCAATTACTATCATAAACATAGCAAAAATCACATTAGGGCCTTGCGCCCTACCCACACACCAGCCCCCTGGCCAACTGGCCATCCCAAGAAGGGACTCAAAAAGCCCTGTGTCCAGAATGTCAGGGCACGCTGCCAATGCAGCGCCAGTCAGGGGTGCGCCACCGGCGCAAACCTAAACATTGCAGCTGCCCACTAATTGCTGGGCAGCTGAGAACAACAACAGGGCCTAAACGTTGCAGCTGGTACTAAGTGCTGCGCAGCTGTAGAAGGCCTGGCACCACTGTGCCATCTCTGTCCCACACAGGGACTCTCTCTATTGTGCCTAAACGGTGCAGCTGCCCACTAATTGCTGGGCAGCTGGGAGACAACATAACTGCGACAGGGCCCTCACTGGCCCCTTTAGGACAGAACTGCGCCAACTGTTGGAGCCAACTGGCTCTGAAATACATATTGTGCACTTTGGGAGCCCTCTGACACTGGGACTCACTGGGGCCTGGCACCAACGTGCCGCCTCTGTCCCCCCCGGAGACTTTCAACAAACATGGCACCACTGTGCCACACCACCGGGGGGAATATGGCCCCTCTGGGCTCAGCCATAAATGATTGCCCCCTCGTTGGAGTCCCTCGTGGACTCGGAATACACAAATGTCCCCAGGAGCCATCGGGCTCTGAAAACGAATGGGGCGGGGAGCCACCTCGGCTCCTTAAGGGAAACATGCCCTCGAGCCCTTTCAGGCTCTTCCAACAAATATGAGCATTGGAGCACTCTGGCTCCGTCGAAACGTTGGGGCGGCCCACTGCCATCTGGGGCCGCCCTACCTACACCCTCGTCACTGTGCCTCTCAGGCTCGTACACAACGTAATGCCCCCGGAGCCTCTATCAGGCTCGAACACAACGTAATGCCCCCGGAGCCTCCCTCAGGCTCGAACACACTGGCGGGGCCAAACAGCGGTGGAGCCTATCAGGCTCGAATTACCAAATGTCCCCACATGTTAGAGGGGAGGGGCGGGCACCGGCAATGTGCCCCGACGCCCTCATCTTCGGGAACGGACCCCCGGCCCCACTCACCGGCTGCTCCTCTGTGCTCTCGCCGGTCTTCTGCTTCCTCTAGGCGGCTGGTGGGCTGGAGGGCTCTCGCTCCTCTTGCTGACAGCTTGCTCTTGCTGCGGGCGGGGCTCTCCCTTCCAGCCGGGAGCCTCGCTGGCAGCCGCCTCTCTGCTCCTGCACTCCGTGGCTCTCCCTCCTCCTGGGAGCCCCGGGGGAAGCACGGTAACTTCCCCTGGGCCCAAGCAGCAGCACGCCCCTGGCAGGATTCAAGTCAGAAACAAGAACATTTTGTAAGGGGACACAGCCCCTTTTTATACAGTGAATTCCTTTGTCTAAAGGTGCAGGGTGGGGGAAAAACCAGGCGCAGCTGGTTTGGGAGCCCCCTTGATGAGCTCAGCCACCCCTCCCATTCACTAGTCAGGCTAGGGTCGTCAGTTGCACCACAGGGGGCGGTGCCAGCATTGTGTGGGGAAAGCCCAGCCCTATTCAGGACCCAGGTGCACCCCTCCCCTCACAACAGCATGCTAATCTCAACACTCACCACTGGGCAGACCCATCCAGACTTCCTGGAGCCAGGCTCCAGCCAATCACGTGTCAGCACACTCACTACACACGCCCACCCATGTCTAGAAGTGGCACTTCCACACTAGACACATTCATGCCGCATACATCATTACGCAGCATTCAATCTCACAGGGTGAACCTGCCAAAAGGGCCAGGTCCAACAAGGACTTTTTTGCTGGGAGGGGAATAAGTTAGGAAAAAGCCCTATTTTCCATGCCTGAGTGTGCCTTTTAAATGGATTTTAATTGGAAGTTCTTTTATTGAATATTAGAACTGAAATTTCAAAGGTCAATTGTGAGAAGGTGGCTCTCTATATACTGGACAATAAGGCAGTACAGTGTGTATAGAGTCCACAAACCCCAAAGGTTTAACAGAGGTTAAAGTCAGAACTGACCTTACCCTCCAAAGTAGTAGCTTGGTCGAGCAGTAAGGCAGTACCAAAGGACATTGTAAAGTGTAGGAGAGTGGGATCTGCAATCCTATGGTCACCCCAGATTTTTGCTTTTTGCTTCACTGGTTTACGACTTTCCCTGGCTGTGGGCCTGCTAATCAGACCCACAGCCTAGCTGTTCTCTCTCTAAATTGACAACCATGTACTTTAGGTGCATTTACCAATTGGTACTGGGCCACCTTATCAGTCCCTGTACCCAGGGCATAGGTGTACCCAGGGCCTACCAGGGGCTGAAGCATGTATTATGCCACCCCTGGCTTGCCATCTAAAACTGACACAACTGGCTGCACGACAGCTGGGGCAAGGTGGTGTAAACACCCTTTGCTGTAGATATAGTATACCTATATCTAACCCTAAACATGGACACATATCCTCCTATCAGTCACTCCTATGGCAGGCCTTATCAATCCTGAAGGCAGAGTGCTTGGAATTATGTGAGATGGTGCTCTAGCATGAGCTGAGCCTGTCTACAGCTTTCGGAACCAAGTCCTTTAGCTGTTTCCATGATAACGCTATACCATATACTCTTAAGTGCATTATCAACCTCGCGGTTAAATGCCAACTCTGGTATAACATTATCAAAACATGTCGAGTAAGGTGTCATACGAATTGGAATACTACCCCCTCGCCAATTCTGGCGACGGGGGTAGCATTCCACCCTTCTAGAGGGACACGACATGTATGTAACTGTGAACCCCGGTTAAAGTTAACTCGAGCCTTGGCATCACAAAATAGATGCTGCCACCACAGACACAAGTCTGACCTCCTGCTGCTGGGAGTCCTTCCAGTGAGGGAGGCTTGGACAAAGGGTTTCCTGCCTTGGGAGGTGCTAGCACCACCCCTGACAGGATTTTGTGCATTGGGTAGGATAGGCCTGAAAGGAATGAGACATGCCTGGGGCACACAAGGTGCCCTGTGCATACACCGGTTCAAACCAGTTGCTGAGGCACTCCAGCCCCAGCTCTGGCGGGAAACCGGACAAAGGATAGGGGGTGTAACCACCCCCCTTCCTGGTCCCACCCAGGGGAGGGACCTAGTCAGTAGTGCAGCCCCCTTTAGCAGGATAAAGGTAGGAGCTGGTCCCATTCCAAATTAGATTAATCCTGAACTACTCTACAAGAAGAAACTCTGGACTTCGACGTTCTGCTCCACAGAAGACTGAAGAAATCTCCCTTGTGGGCAAGGTGTGTCCACCCTGCAACTGCAGGCACCATCAAGCGTCCAGCGGCTTCCCTTTGTTGTCTTCCCTCGAGGATCCAGACTTCAGAGCCCGACGAGACCCGGATTCCCAGACCTCTCAGACCTCTACCTACATCTGCAGCACAGCTGAGATCCGTGGGTGCGACGAGACACGTGGGACCGGCCATCTTGAAAGAACCTGCACTTCGCTTTCAGCACGACTCCCGAGGTAAACTCGACCAAGTGCTTTGGGGATTGAGAAGCCCCAGCCCCGAGCAGCCCCTGCGCCGAAGATCAGCCCTCCAGCATCCACGAGATCTGCGTGGAGCCCTTCTGCTTGTTTGCTGCTCGACGCGTTGTCTGGTCACTTGCCGGCTGGCTAGTGGCCTCCTAGACGACGAACCTTTGAATCTTTGCTGCTGGTCTGGTTGCTCCAGACTGGCCCTTGCTCCCTTCCAAAAGAAGGGCAACCCAGACTCTCCTAGTCCGCACCAGACGTCTTTTCCACTCACCGCGTGGGTTGCCTTTGCCAAGGCCTGTTGACTCCAATCCCGGATCCCACACCGCCGACAGCGAGAGCCTGCGTGGGACAGCTCATGCCTCCATCCTGGTCGTCGAAGACACCTCCTGGTCCACGTGGCTGCAGAGTCAAGCGTCCACTCTTCACCTGATCGCGACAACAGCACCTGGTTCCTTCCTGGTTCCACACCGGTCACTGGCTAGTGACTTTGAACACTGTCCCCTCTGCTTTCAGGTCCTCTTCTTCACTGATCCACCCTTGGATCGCACCGGACATCTTCTCCTGGTCGCCTGCAGCATCTTTTCTTTCAGGCTCCATTGACTTCAACGCGAGAACCCGACACACTTTGACACCTACGCACCCGCAGCCCGTGGGTGAGGTAATGAGAGCACTTCGGTGCTCTAGGGTAGTTTAACTGTCCTAGTGTCGTTCCACAGTCGTTTTAGTCCTACCCAGTCAGGATTGTCCGTACTTACCTTTAACTTGAACTGTACTGTCTATAGACGTTGTTACGCATCTCGCGTGTGAGTTCACACTCTGCACACGCGTTCCGTGGGCCTCCTATTACTTTTAGTGTAGCATGGTCCCATCGATCCTACAGCCTCTGGACAGCTCCATTCCTTCTATCGACTTTCACATTCCACTTACTTAGTATATGGTTTGTCGTGCCCCTAGGGCATCATTGTAATTTCGTGCAACTTGTCGTATTTTTCTCAAGAGATTGTCATGTGCTTAGCTCTCTGACCTCATAAAGAGTTCAGAGGTGTTGTTATTAATAAATATACTGTTTATTTTCATAACAACCTGTGTGGTGTCCTTTCATCTGGTATTCAAGGGGTTATATTGTGGTAAAACAGCTGGCTTCACATGCCAAAAGAGTTTAGCGTAAGACTGCTTTGTCCATGCTACCATTAGGATAGCTGGTCTATAAGGTTGACTTACAACCAATCACCATAAGGGTTGTTTGGACTGATACAAGGTGATCACTAGAACTAGTGAGCATCATATATCAGGCCAACTTCTCACATTGGTGTGCAGCGGTTGGGATTTGAGCTTGCTGTTGTTTTTACCAAATATAATCTTGAAATATCATTTGAAAGATCACATAAGGTACTCTAGGTACATATAACAAGCTTAGAAATACTCTGAGTTCTACTGAACCAGCTGTTGTAGTAGAAAGGGCCTAGCACACCCTGACTACAACTCTTAGCAAGGGATCAGTAGGAAAACCCATAGTGTAGGTAGGTGCATCACTTACACCTCACTAGAAAGCATGTCTACCCATCGAGAGTCTTCAGAGACTCCCGTAGTGGTTAGTGACCCTCCACAGGTCCTTGCCAGATATGCAGCTCTCAGTTTCCAGGAGATGAGACAATTGTGTACCTCCAGGAAAATTAAACAGGGTTCTAACCCTACCACTCCTTTTCTGTTAGGTCTCTTAGAGACATATGATGCCAGAAGGGCTGCTAACACAGACCCCTCTAATCCAGATAGTAGCATGCCCCCCTTGGAAGGTACTCTTGGTGATCCAGACCTCCCTGAAACAGAGAATGTAGATGAGGAGGAGGAGGAAGACGAAGAACCATCTGGGGATGAGGCAGACAAAGGCCCTGTGATAGTCAGCAGACTCACAAGGGCCAACTTAGACCTACATAGGGAAGGAACTGGGGGACCCCCAGTGCTGAACCTAAGCAGGCCTAACTATGTAGTTAGAAGAGATAGATCTCATTCTAGGGACTCCAATACATCTGTGCACTCTCGTGCCTCTCATGCATCTGCTCAGAGGAGGATGACTACCCCTCAGAGGAGAGAGCATGAGGCAAAGATGAAGGAGGCCAATCTGAGGATCCAAAGGGAAGAATTTGCCCTGGCCAAAGAGAAGCTTGCCTTTGCTAGAGAGCAACAGTTGAGTGGGGTAGTCCCCACTGGTGGCAGCAACATCCCTAGGGATAGAGATAGGGGTTTTGATACTAGAAACCTGAGTAAAATAGTGCCCTCCTATAAGACAGAAGATTATATCCACAAGTGGATAACTGCTTTGGAGAGAGCCTGAAAAGTACAGCAGGTACCCCAGAGTCAGTGGGCAGCTATATTGTGGCTCTCCTTTGAAGGTAAAGGTAGAGATAAGCTCCTCATTGTTAGAGATGAGGATGCTAATGATTACCAAGTCTTGAAAAATGCACTGATTGATGGGTTTGGCTTAACCACTGAACAGTACGGGTTAATGTTCAGGGACACCCAGAAAACTCAGGCTCAGGATTGGACTGACTTTGTTGATTGTGCCACTAAGGCTTTGGAAGGCTGGTTACTGGGAAGTAAAGTTACTGATTACACAGGATTGTATAATCTAATTATGAGAGAGCAAATCTTAAATAATTGTCAGAACCAGTTGTTGCATCAGCACTTGATTGACTCAGATCTGACCTCTCCCCAAGAATTGGGAAAGAAGGCAGACAGATGGGTCAGGACAAGGGTCAAGCAGCAGAACCAGAACCAGGGTGGTGGCCAGAAGAAAGCAGACCAGAAGGGTAATGAGAATAAGCAAAATGACCAGAAGTCTTCAACAGGGCCCCAACAACCTAAGGAGGGTGGGTCCCAAAATTCCCAAAAGAAGAAGAATGATGGTCCCAAGAAACAATGGTGCCAATACTGTAAAAGTAAGACTCACTGGTTTAGTGAGTGCACCAAGAAAGGCCAAACTCCTACCACTACTGTCCCTAAGACACCTGCACCCCCTAGTACAGTTAGTAGTGTACCTCCCAAGGCTATAGTTGGGTTAACCCTGGGAACTGAGGTGGGTTCTGACTTAGTCAGAATTCCTACTCAGGCAGTTCTTGTTTGTACTGGGGACGTGGATATGACCCCTACTATAAGTCCTAGTACTCTGGGCAAATACAGACAAACGCCTTTAATTAATGGAAAGATGGCTCAGGCCTACAGGGATACATGTGCCAGTGTCACCATGGTGACACCAACATTTGTAGTCCCTGACCAGATCATGCTAGGTTCAGACTACCTAGTGACCAATGCTAGCAATGTCACTACCAATCACAGTATGGCAGTTGTTAATTTCTCCTGGGGAGGGGTAACTAGCCTCAAAAGGGTTGTAGTTAGGTCAGACCTCCCAGTAGATTGTCTTTTGGGCAATGATTTGGAATCCTCACTGTGGTCAGATGTGGAGTACAGGACTCATGTAGAAATGCTAGGTCTCTCCTCACATGTCCTTGCTGTGACTAGGTCACAGGCCAAGAAATGCCCACCTGGACAGGTGCTGGATCCTGGAAGAATGGACCAGACACTACCCAAGAGAAGGAATGGTAGGGTTAAGGCAGAGCCTTCCCCCCTGCCTCAGGTTGAGGATCAGCCCTCTCAGGAGGCTGACCCAGAGACCCCAGAAGGAACTGTCCTGGAAGAGCTTGAACCTGATCAGGTTGAGTTTCTTGGGACAGGGGGACCTTCCAGGGCAGACTTGAGACAGGCCCAATTAGACTGTTCTTCTCTTGAACCCCTCAGACAGCAGGCTGCTGCTGAGGCTGCAGGGAATGCTACAGGTGCCCATAAGGTATATTGGGAAGATGGACTCCTATACTCTGAGGCAAGAGACCCCAAGCCTGGTGCCACCAGGAGGCTGGTCATCCCCTTGTCTCTTAGAGGTTTCCTTCTCACCTTAGCCCATGAGATTCCCCTTGCAGGTCACTTAGGCCAGAACAAGACTTGGGACAGGCTTGCCCCACACTTTCACTGGCCTCATATGTCTGAAGACACCAAAGAGTTTTGTCGCTCATGTGTTACCTGTCAAGCCAGTGGCAAATCAGGTGGCACAACAAAGGCCCCCCTTATACCACTACCTGTGGTGGGGGTACCCTTGAAAGAGTGGGGATAGACATTGTTGGACCAATGGACCCCCCAACAGCATTTGGGCACAGATTCATACTGGTGGTAGTGGATCATGCCACCAGGTATCCAGAAGCTATTCCCCTTAGGACCACTACAGCTCCTGTTGTGGCCAGGGCCCTACTTGGAGTTTTCTACAGAGTGGGGTTTCCTAAGGAGGTTGTCTCTGACAGAGGTGCAAACTTCATGTCAGGAAACTTGACTGCTATGTGGAAGGAGTGTGGTGTAAAGTACAAATTTACCACACCCTATCACCCACAGTGCAATGGGCTTGTTGAGAGATTCAACAAGACCCTCAAAGGGATGATAAAAGGGTTGCCTGAAAAGCTTAGGCGAAGATGGGACATCCTTTTACCCTGCCTCCTGTTTGCTTACCGTGAGGTCCCACAGAAGGGGGTTGGTTACAGTCCTTTTGAGCTTCTGTTTGGGCATCATGTAAGAGGACCCCTATGTCTTGTGAAAGAAGGATGGGAGTTACCTCTCAAAAAGCTTAAGCTTGACATAGTGGACTATGTACTTGGTCTCCGCTCCAGGATGGCAGAGTACATGGAGAAGGCATCCAAAAACCTTGCGGCCAGCCAAGAACTTCAAAAAGCTTGGCATGACCAAAAGGCTGTCCTAACTGTTTACCATGCAGGACAGAAGGTGTGGGTGTTGGAGCCAGTGGCCCCAGCAGCTCTCCAAGACAAGTGGTCTGGACCCCATACCATCATTGAGCAAAAGGGAGAAGTCACCTACTTGGTGGACATGGGAACTCCCAGGAGCCCCCACAGGGTGCTTCATGTAAACAGGCTCAAGGCATTTGTCAACAGGGAGGACATGGGCTTGCTCATGGCCACAGATGAGAGGCAGGAGGAAGAGAGTGACCCTCTCCCAGACCTGCTAACTCAGAACCCTGATGATGGATCAGTAGATGGTGTAGTCTTTTCTGACAGCCTCTCTGAACATCAACAAGAGGATTGTAAACAGGTTCTTCAATCCTTTAGACAAATGTTCTCACTGACCCCCAGTCAGACAAACTGGTGCACCCTTGAGGTGGACACTGGTGACAGTCTGCCTGTCAAGAGTAAAATCTACAGGCAACCTGACTACGTCAGGGGCTGCATAAAGAAAGAAGTTCAAAAGATGTTGGAATTGGGAGTCATTGAACCCTCAGAGAGCCCTTGGGCTAGTCCTGTAGTTCTAGTGCCAAAACCTCACACCCAGTATGGTAAGAGAGAGATGAGGTTTTGTGTAGACTACAGAGGTCTCAATGCTGTCACTAAGACAGATGCCCATCCAATACCTAGGGCAGATGAACTGATAGACAAGTTGGCTTCTGCAACTTTCTTAAGTACATTTGACCTAACAGCTGGTTATTGGCAGATCAGGTTAGCTGAGGATGCCAAGGCCAAAACAGCATTTTCTCCCCCAGGAGGTCATTACCAATGTGTGGTGATGCCCTTTGGTTTGAAAAATGCACCTGCCACTTTTCAAAGGTTGGTGAACCAAGTTCTCACTGGGTTGGATGACTTCTGTGCAGCATATCTAGATGATATTGCTGTCTTTAGCTCCACCTGGGAGGATCACCTGATCCACCTGAGGAAAGTTTTGGAGGCCCTGCAAAAGGCAGGCCTCACTATCAAGGCCACCAAGTGCCAGATAGGGCAGAGTCAGGTTGTGTACCTGGGCCACCTTGTGGGTGGAGGCCAGGTTCAACCCTTGGAGAGCAAGATACAGGCCATAAAGGACTGGGCTCCCCCAACCACCCAGACACAGGTCTGAGCTTTCCTGGGCCTGTCTGGTTACTTTAGGAAGTTTGTCAAAAATTATGGGTCCATTGTGACACCACTTAATGACTTGACAAGCAAGAAAATGCCAAAGAAAGTTCAGTTGACAGTTAGCTGTCAGAAGGCATTTGATGACCTAAAGCAGGCCATGTGTACTGCACCTATTCTCAAGAGTCCTGACTACTCCAAAACCTTCATTGTCCAAACAGATGCATCTCAGTTGGGTGTGGGAGCTGTTCTATCTCAACTGAATATTGATGGTCATGACCAGCCCATTGCTTTTATAAGCAGAAGGCTGACCCCTAGAGAGAAACGTTGGTCAGCTATTGAGAGGGAGGCCTTTGCTGTGGTTTGGGCCCTGAAGAAGTTGAGGCCATACTTGTTTGGAACTCACTTCAAGATTCAGACCGACCATAAGCCCCTCTTATGGCTAAATCAGATGAAGGGTGAAAACCCCAAACTTCTTAGGTGGTCCATTTCCCTACAGGGGATGGACTTTACAGTGGAGCACAGACCAGGGACTGACCATGGCAATGCAGATGGTCTCTCCAGGTATTTCCACTTAGAACAGGAAGACTCACCTGGTCAAGGTTAGTTTAATGTCCCTACGTTTGGGGGGGGGGGGTTATGTAGGAGAGTGGGGTCTGCAATCCTATGGTCACCCCAGATTTTTGCTTTTTGCTTCACTGGTTTACGACTTTCCCTGGCTGTGGGCCTGCTAATCAGACCCACAGCCTAGCTGTTCTCTCTCTAAATTGACAACCATGTACTTTAGGTGCATTTACCAATTGGTACTGTGCCACCTTATCAGTCCCTGTACCCAGGGCATAGGTGTACCCAGGGCCTACCAGGGGCTGAAGCATGTATTATGCCACCCCTGGCTTGCCATCTAAAACTGACACAACTGGCTGCACGACAGCTGGAGCAAGGTGGTGTAAACACCCTTTGCTGTAGATATAGTATACCTATATCTAACCCTAAACATGGACACATATCCTCCTATCAGTCACTCCTATGGCAGGCCTTATCAATCCTGAAGGCAGAGTGCTTGGAATTATGTGAGATGGTGCTCTAGCATGAGCTGAGCCTGTATACAGCTTTCGGAACCAAGTCCTTTAGCTGTTTCCATGATAACGCTATACCATATACTCTTAAGTGCATTATCAACCTCGCGGTTAAATGCCAACTCTGGTATAACATTATCAAAACATGTCGAGTAAGGTGTCATACGAATTGGAATACTACCCCCTCGCCAATTCTGGCGACGGGGGTAGCATTCCACACTTCTAGAGGGACACAACATGTATGTAACTGTGAACCCCGGTTAAAGTTAACTCGAGCATTGGCATCACAAAATGGATGCTGCCACCACAGACACAAGTCTGACCTCCTGCTGCTGGGAGTCCTTCCAGCGAGGGAGGCTTGGACAAAGGGTTTCCTGCCTTGGGAGGTGCTAGCACCACCCCAGACAGGATTTTGTGTATTGGGTAAGATAGGCCTGAAAGGAATGAGACATGCCTGGGGCACACAAGGTGCCCTGTGCATACACCGGTTCAAACCAGTTGCTGGGGCACTCCAGCCCCAGCTCTGGCGGGAAACCGGACAAAGGATAGGGGGTGTATCCACCCCCCTTCCTGGTCCCACCCAGGGGAGGGACCTAGTCAGTAGTGCAGCCCCCTTTAGCAGGATAAAGGTAGGAGCTGGTCCCATTCCAAATTAGATTAATCCTGAACTACTCTACAAGAAGAAACTCTGGACTTCGACGTTCTGCTCCACAGAAGACTGAAGAAATCTCCCTTGTGGGCAAGGAGTGTCCACCCTGCAACTGCAGGCACCATCAAGCGTCCAGCGGCTTCCCTTTGTCGTCTTCCCTCGAGGATCCAGACTTCAGAGCCCGACGAGACCCGGATTCCCAGACCTCTCCGACCTCTACCTACATCTGCAGCACAGCTGAGATCCATGGGTGCGACGAGACACGTGGGACCGGCCATCTTGAAAGAACCTGCACTTCGCTTTCAGCACGACTCCCGAGGTAAACTCGACCAAGTGCTTTGGGGACTGAGAAGCCCCGAGTTGTCTGGTCACTTGCCGGCTGACTAGTGGCCTCCTAGACGACGTACCTTTGAATCTTTGCTGCTGGTCTGGTTGCTCCAGACTGGCCCTTTGCTTCCTTCCAAAAGAGGGGCACCCCGGACTCTCCTAGTCCGCACCCGACGTCTTTTCCACTCACCGCGTGGGTTGCCTTTGCCAAGGCCTGTTGACTCCAATCCCGGATCCGACACCGCCGACAGGGAGAGCCTGCGTGGGACAGCTCGTGCCTCCATCCTGGTCGTCGAAGACACCTCCTGGTCCATGTGGCTGCAGAGTCAAGCGTCCACTCTTCACCTGATCGCGATGACAGCACCTAGTTCCTTCCTGGTTCCACACCGGTCACTGGCTAGTGACTTTGAACACTATCCCCTCTGCTTTCAGGTCCTCTTCTTCACCGATCCACCCTTGGATCGCACCGGACATCTTCCTCCTGGTCGCCTGCAGCATCTTTTCTTTCAGGCTCCATTGACTTCAACGCAAGAACCCTACACACTTTGACACCTATGCACCCGCAGCCCGTGGGTGAGGTAACAAGAGCACTTCGGTGCTCAAGGGTAGTTTAACTGTCCTAGTGTCCAGTTCCACAGTCGTTTTAGTCCTACCTAGTCAGGATTGTCCGTACCTACCTTTAACTTGAACTGTACTGTCCATAGACGTTGTTACGCATCTCGCGTGTGAGTTCACACTCTGCACACGCGTTCTGTGGGCCTCCTATTACTTACCTAGAGTTAGTGTAGCGTGGTCCCATCCATCCTACAGCCTCTGGACAGCTCTATTCCATCGACTTTCACATTCCACTTACTTAGTATATGGTTTGTCGTGCCCCTAGGGCATCATTGTAATTTCGTGCAACTTTTCGTATTTTTCTTAAGAGATTGTCATGTGCTTAGCTCTCTGACCTCATAAAGAGTTCAGAGGTGTTGTTATTAATAAATATACTGTTTATTTTCATAACAACCTGTGTGGTGTCCTTTCATCTGGTATTCAAGGGGTTATATTGTGGTAAAACAGCTGGCTTCACATGCCAAAAGAGTTTAGCCTAAGACTGCTTTGTCCATTCTGCCATTAGGATAGCTGCTCTATAAGGTTGACTTACAACCAATCACCATAAGGGTTGTTTGGACTGATATAAGGTGATCACTAGAACTAGTGAGCATCATATATCAGGCCAACTTCTCACATAAAGCATTTGTTGTACACACTCAGTCAGCAAAAGGTTTCACACACTCAAGAACTGAACTCCAGGCCAATTGTTATTATATCCTTAGATATAGTTGTTTTATTTTTAGAACCAACAGTTATAAAAATATACTTTTTGAGATACGAGTACTCTCAGGTAAATACTTTGCAGAGAAGCAATAAGTTTGTACACACAATAATCACAGGTTAGCTAATAGCAATACAGTTCTGAAATACACTCTAGCATTGAGCTCAATGGGTTTTCATAGGAAAGTACAGTTGATTACTTCATGAATTTCTTTGGTAGTTCCAGGACTAGATCTTGGATTGAGTCCTGGGGTCTAAGCCGAAACCAGATTAGCAAAAACGTTTTAGTTACAGTGATGATTTTTCCTGAATATAAAGCTGTTTTAAAAGTTCACACTTAGAAACTTTTCGAGGTGATTCTCACAATGTTGTCAATGGGAGGAAATTCAGGTTACAGGTAAAGTACGATCGCGTTACTTTTGTAACCCAGCACTAGTCTCCTAGGGCCAGCACTGGGGGCTTAACTCAAAACAGGTAGGTAATTGCGTTTCAGTATGTCGTACGATTTTTAAAGAATATTTGCAGTTTTCAAAAGTAGACAGAAGAAATTCCATAGAAAAGCAGACAATGGGTTCCTATGGAGAAAATACAGGTTACTAGCAACCCCTCTAGGGATTACTTTTGCGGTTTAGTACTGGGCTGAAAGGTACAGTACTGGCTTCTCTCCTGATCACAGGTGAGTATTTTCGAATTCGGACTTTGGCTGATTTTATAGGAATATTTTCAGCTTTCAAAACTTCACACTTCGAAATTTTTCGAGTCAAAAATGGGTCAATGTTATCCAATGGCAGGTAAGTGGATTACCGGTTTCCAGGTGAGTACTTGGTTGGTGAAGTTAGGGTTCTGGGCATATACTCATGGGTCCCCAACGGTCAGGTGAGTACAGTTAGTTCAGTCCCAGCGGCGCAGGGGAGGCCGGGTGCAGAGGTAGGTAGGCCCAATGTTATCCAATGAGGGAAAGGGGGCCTTCGGTTGGTGGCTGCTGGCTAGCAGGCCACGCGGCTCTGGGAGCTGGGCTCCTGGTCACTTGCTCTGGGCAAGGGGGGAAGTAGGATAGGGCAAAGAGGTCACAGCCAGCGGCACTTGGGCGGCTGGGTGCAGGGTGCTTTTGAGCCGTTGGGCGCTCAATGTTATCCAACGAGGATCTTGAAAAAGGAACAAAGGCTGCAGGCTCGGGGACGGTGACTCTCCAGGGGCGACCAGCACTTCGAGAGGTAAGTTGGGATGTTGGAGCACAGGTAGGTACCCCAAAGGGAGGCACAGGGGGCTGTAGGGCGCCGGGTGCAGGGGTGTCTTTGGGTGTCGTAAAAGCTTACCCTCCGCTGGTCGCGGTTGGGGTGGCCCCTGGTTCTGAGTCTGCAGTCGTCAGCTGGTTCGTCAAGAAGGGTTTTTGGGCACTGGACTTCATGTCCCAGTCGCCGGGTGCAGGGGTGTCTTTGGGTGTCGGAAAAGCTTACCCTCGGCTGGTCGCGGTTGGGGTGGCCCCTGGTTCTGAGTCTGCAGGCGTCGGCTGGTTCGTCGAGGAGTGTCTTTGGGCACTGGACTTCGGGTCCTAGTCGCCGGGGGGACGTCCTCGTGGTCTTGGTTTGGGTTGGCCCGGCCCGGGCTCGGCTGGTGCAGAGTGGGCTGGTCCGGAGCTTCCTGGTGGGCACCAGTTGGTTTGTTGCAGCAGAGCCTCTGCTGATGGGAGTCCCAATCGTCAAGAGGGTCAAAGCAGGCAGGTCCTCTTGGTGTCCCAAGGTTGCTGTCCGCGGAGGTCGCCGGGTTTAGGCAGGAGCAGGTTCCAGGATCAACCGGTCTGTAGGGCTGGGGTCAAGTCAGTTGTTGTTGTCCTGTTGTTAGCAGCTGCACGGCGGGTCTTCTTCTTCTTGATCTTCTTTCTTCTTTTGGATATCAGGATCTAAGGAAGGAAGGTTCAGGGAGACCCTAAATACTGAATTTAGGGGCGTTACATGTAGGGCAAGGGCAGGGACCAATGTGTCCCTGTCCTGGGGTGAGTACACCCCCTAGCCTGCTCCTCTTCTGTGGGAGGGGGGCAGGAGCCTTGCTGGGATTGGGCAGGACTCCCCATCTACAAGATTGCCGGGGTCCGGGGTCGTGCTTCACCTCGCCTCCTCCACCTGAGGGGTGGAGTTGGCACAGGTTGGCACACCCCCCTTCCTGACGTGGTTTTTCCCGCCAGTCTTCCAGCCAGGGTGAGGGTAGGCCTGGTGGGGGGCTGGTTGCTGGGTACAGCAAATGGTCTGGAGAAGCTCTCAGAGGCGGTATGCCTTTGAAGCTTCCCCCTGTCCATCCATGGGGAGGAGACATAGCACCTCGCCCAGGATGTGCATTGTTGCAGGCCCAGGAGAGCGGGGGGCTCTCCACCCAGGGGTCCAGCAACATGTCTGCTGTGTGGCAGCCTCTGCAGCCACTCAGCCCAGACGTGGATTGTAGGTTCGGGTTTTGGAGGGCATCTCTAAGATGCCCTCTCGTGCATTTTACATTAAATCCCACACTGGCATCAGTGCGGGTTTAATGTGCTGAGAAGTTTGGTACCAAACTTGTCAGTCTTCAGTGTAGCCATTATGGTGCTGTGGAGTTCGTAATGACGACCTCCCAGCACCATATACTCTTAAATGGCATCACTGCACTTACAGTGCCCGGGAATGGTCCTGGGTACTGTAGGGGCCACAGGGCTCATTCCCCAGTGCCCTCACCTCTGGCATAGGGCACCCAGCTAGAGGGGTGACTGAAGTATGCCAGGGCAGTGGGTTCTGTGGGCATGGCACACAGGGATGTGTGCCATGTCGACTCTTGCTTTAGTTCTGTACTTAGGCACTCAGCCTGCAAAGGAAGTGTGTGGGTGCCATGGTACAGGGTCCCTGTGGGTGGCACAATAAGTGCTGCAGCCCACAGAGGTATTCTCTGGTCACCATGCCCTGGGTACCTAGGGTACCATTTACAATGGGCTGACAGGTGGCCAGAGATGCCAATTGAGTGTTTTGTTTCACCATAGCTTTTCTTTGTAGGGAAGGAACACAGACCCTGGGTTCCTGGTTGGCAGGGACCCAGGGCACACTCAGTCAAAGTACATCAGCAGTTCAGAAAAAAGTGAGGGCATACCAAGGCAAGAAGGATGGCACTTTCTCACATCAATTGATGCCGTATTTATATTTTCTAAAAGATTAGGACACAAGCCAATCAAAGAATTGCTCTATGTTTTTAAAAGTAAATTGATGTCTATTGTCTCCTTTGGTGCAGGTGTCTGGGGATATATTCATTGTAATCTGTTGCAAGTAATAGAAAACAGTTTTATAAGGAGACTGCTAGCAGTCTTTTTGGGTTTGAGTTTCTAGAAGAACATGCCCCGTTACTTACCAGTAATCGTTATTACTCCAAGTATTGTTTTCCTCGCCACATGAGTTACATAGTGAGCTTTAGCTCCACACCAGAACCCTCCAAAGCAAATTAGCATCCCATGCCTCCCATCCCTCCCCAACATGGCCGACCACCGTCAACCTTGACTCAGTATAAGGGGTGGTTCGACCCATCCCACTTCCTGTAGAAGCACCAAGCCCCAAGAACCACATGATGCCGAAAGCCAAACAGGGGGTTAGGGCTCGGAACTCATGTGGCGAGGAAGACAATACTCGGAGTAATTAAGATTACCAGTAAGTAACCAGGGCATTACCTCCTTGTTAGTCTTCCTCGCCACCAGCGCTACATTGTGAGCACATACCCAAGCCAAGCGGCTTCATGGAAACTCACAAGAAACCAAATACAACGGGATAAGGCAAAACAAGTGGGCACCATCCAAAAACGAAATAGACGGACAACAATCATAAGGAAGCACAGAAGGCGAGATCCACAAGTGCCCTAAGACCCAGCCCGAAGAACTGTCCAGCAAAGCCTCCAGCAGAAGGACCACCCAACACCACCCGGCAGCAGAGATCCAAGAACAGGTGCGGGGAAGACCAGGAAGCGGCCCACCGACACCAGCTGTGGAGCCCCCCTCGAAATAGGCCGAAGAGACAGACAGACCCCGGGAGACTGACCCACACCGGGGCAGACACCACCGAACCCTGCGCAACCTATGCCAGCAAGAGAGGCCGCATAACCCACCAACACAGGGAGGAGAGAGAAGGCAAACAACCAGAACGGACAGCCCAAAAGTGACAAACCAGTCGACACAGCAGCAAAAAGACGCAGTCCGCTCCAAACACAGCAACACCACTCCACGGACATTCAACAGCGAGACCAGAAACCGCCCCAGGTCTAAAGACCGGAGGGAAAGTAGGCAACACAACCTCTCAGGACCGGCGACAACCAAGGAGACCCTGAGCAGAAACGCAGAACCCCAATGTAACATGATACAGACCACCAGGACCTGCAAGAACGGAGGAGAGCACAGAAGGAACCCAGCTCCCCAAGCCGACCAACTGAGACGAAGGCCACGAATAACACCACCAGCAAGGTGGGGAACATGATGGCCTCGGACCCCAGAGGCACACACACACCCTCCCGAAGGGCCCACAATACCAACAGAAGTACCCAGGAAGGCGGAAGGCAAATGCCCTTGGACGCGGCAGGGAAAAACGTCGAGGAAACCGGCCACCAAAGACCCAAACCCCCAACAGAGAACAGCGGTATGCCAGCAAGGCTGCCCTTTGAGCCCGAAGAGGCCAAGCCATCATAAAGTAAATCAAACACCTAAAAGGGAAACACAGAAGAGAGTTGAATCTTGTAGAAATACACCAATGATAAAAAGACCCCCCAAAGGTGAGAAAACAAGACAGAAGAGCCGCTGGGAAACGGGAGCCAAGAAGCAACTCCACCGCCCTCATGGAGTATCCCCGAGACAGCAGGCCCAACCATACAAGCCAGTAGATGATGCAGAACCCCCCCCTGGAAGCGCAGGGCCCGCAATGGGTAAGGAAGAACCAGGAACACCCAGCACTCCCAGATGGACACCCCCAGAAGCAAAAGAAACAAAGGGCAGCTCCCACACCTGGGGAACCACCAACAGATCCAACACCCTGTCCTGGTGAATCATGCACAGAACTAGTGAAAACAAAGGAATCGAAGAAAAAAGGGGAAGCTGGGAGCCCGGCTAACGGCATGACGGTGCACCCAGCCAGCATGCCCTGCCGTACGGGAGGAGAGCGCTGAAGTGAGGCAGGTGAGCAATGTCTCGTCTGCAAACAGAACCACCGTTGGGCACCCAAACCGGTCCGGCAACAGAGGGAACACTGCCCCCGTCAGGGAGACGTAAGTCATGTGAGGAAAAAAACCTGCACAGGTAATCTGCCACATAGCTCTCCTGCCCCGGGAGATAAACCACCCTGAGTGACAATACCGTCACCCCTGACACGGAGAGAATTGCCTGTGCAAGGAGCCAAAGGGAGCGAACCCAGAAACCCCCTCGGAAAGCGCGATAGCCCAACACCAAAAGCCGACAGCACCATTGAATCACAGGCGGACCCTAATCCAGGTACCAACGAGGTCCGACACCACAGAATTGCATAGGGCAGACAAGAGCAGGTGCTTTCAGGGTAGGATGGAAGTAGGCCCATAACGTCCGACCAGACCAGAACATGATGGACCAGAATAGTGGGGCAAAATCCTGGATGAGCCAAACAACGGCCCACAATACCTGGCAATCCAGTAAACCGTGTGCTGGGGACACCACCGACTCAGCACAGATCGGGAATCCAGTGTCTCCGCCCCAGCGCCAAAGGAGGGCAGCCGAAGAAACAACCCGTGAAGGGGACACTAGAAAAGGAAGACCCATGGAGAGAAAAAACTCCACCAACAAACCACCCCCAGCAGATCGAATCATGAAGACATCACCACTGGCAAAACGTAATCCACGGACCAGGAGCCCACGGGGACAAGAGAAGGTACACCAAAGGCCACAGACGAAGACGAGCCCAGGGAAGAACAATTAAAGTTGCAGACCACAACCCCTGCACCCCCACCCTCTGAAGGACTGGGGCAAGAAAAACAGTAGCAGAAAATGCGCACCCAGTGCCATTAGAGACAACGCTGCTCGGCCAGGTCCAGGCTCTGAAACTTACTGCACTGAAACTTACTGCTCATTTGCACATTTCCTGACTGCTCGCCCCAGGCACCCCGGTCCGTCAAGGCAAGTGCCGCTTGAACGGAGGGTGCCCCAGTGGGTCAGAGCAGTTCTCTCTACTTCCTGCCTGGGGGCATTTCCGGCGATAGCGTCGCGCTCTAGTGTTTCAGCTCATATTGCCGATAAAAGGCCTGGGGCAGAGACGGGCGTGTCTGATGTTAGAGACAACGCTGCTCGGCCAGGTCCAGGCTCTGTGAAAACCACGTTTTTAAAACTTTTAATCTGTTTGAAATTTCCTATTTTGCACTGAAACTTACTGCTCATTTGCACATTTCCTGACTGCTCGCCCCAGGCACCCCGGTCCGTCACGGCAAGTGCCGCTTGAACGGAGGGTGCCCCAGGGGGTCAGAGCAGTTCTGTCCACTTCCTGCCTGGGAGCATTTCCGGCGATAGCGTTGCGCTCTAGTGTTCCAGCGCATAATCACTACTTAAATTAATGTTAGTGCGGAAGTGCAGCGGACGCGCGCAGCGGGCGCGCTGTGGGGGCGCCGAAGGCACGCCTAGGGCAAGCCCGTCTGCACCCGTCTGCGCCGGGACCGGGCCCAGGGCCACACTCCTTGTGCAAAATCTACGAAAACAGGTGAGGATCAGTTATTCGAGTAAAGCGCTCTGCTTACTGAGAACTAATGTCAGCTGCCCTGTTATTGAGATGCACCTAGAAACCAAACAATGTCCGGTCTGCTCTCACACCTTTATTTTCTCACCTATTGCTGGACTGGCCACTCCCAATACACAACCCAACAGATCAGAGTTAAAATTCAACATCGTCAAGGCCGGATTAATTAACGCCAGATCGATGGTAAAACATAACACCCACACGGCGGAATTAATTGAGAGCCAAAACTTAGATCTGCTGTTAATCTCGGAAACCTGGGCAGACGAGGCCTCGGATATAGATCTGGCCATTGCTATCCCTGAGGGGTTCACCATCTGTAGAGTGGACAGAAAAGAGAAACGAGGGGGAGGACTAGCAATTATATCTAGAGATAGATTTAGGGTCAAGAGCTCGGATAAAGGCGGCAATCTGGATTGTGAGATGCTATCCTTTCAGATCAAGGTCACCAACAACTACACATTTAATGGCCTTCTAATTTACAGACCTCCCAGAGCCAAAACACCACTGATCGATCTACTCAGTCCATTCCTAGAATCAAGTGTGAAAGGTCCCGATTACACCATCTTGGGAGACTTTAACCTACACTTAGAAAAAAGCTCAGACACAATGGTATCAACACTTAGGGACTCGCTGGCCAATTTTATCCTGGAACAAAGGGTTTTTCAAGACACGCACTGCGCTGGTCACTCCCTTGACGGAATTTTCACTTCATGTCAGGGTATAAATAAAGTGGCTACTCTGCAAGTCCCTTGGTCTGACCATAAGGTGATCACCTTCTCCTTGGAAGTAAAGGAAGATACAGGCAGGCCTATTGATCCACTTAGGAATGTCACTTATCGGGATTGGTCGAAGACCAACCCACAGACTCTGTTAGAGGAACTACAGTCATTCTGCCCAGATCTTGCCCCAGACAGCAATGCAGCCAATGATCAAATTACGGAGTGGATAAATGCCGCAGTTCATGTTGCAGTTCCACTAAGAAAAGTCACCTTTAAGAGGAAAACTCCTTCTAAACCTTGGTTCTCGGAAGTTCTTAAGGCACAAAAGAGGAATTGTAGAAGAGCCGAGAAAAAATGGAGAACCAACTATGATCCAGGGCTAAAAGAAGACTACAAAGCTGCCTTGGTCATTTATAAAAACTTGATCTTGGCAGAAAAAAGCTGCTTTTTTACGCAAAAAAATAATGAGACAAAAAATTCCAGCAAAGTTTTTTTTGCCTCAGTAAAAAAACTAACAAAAATAGAGAACAATAATACAGCACCAATGACATCTGACTTCTGCAACTCCCTGGGCACATTTTTCGTCAACAAAGTTTCATCAGTATATGATTCTTTCAAAAATCTCAAAGCAGATACACCCGGGCAGACACCCTTAGAACCAATCAAAGAAGCAGGGTTATTAGCGCAGAGTCCTTGGTTTCAATTCGTACCACCATCAGCAGATCAGATCCTGCAAGTGGTGAAGACCACTAGATCAGGCAGCCCAACGGAGCCCTGTCCGCCTAAGGTGATGCAGCTTTTTTCGGAACTGCTGAGTTCACAGCTTGAGAAACTGTTCTCACAAATATTAATATCTGAGACTTTCCCAGACGCGAGGAAAACCACCTCGGTGATGCCACTTTTAAAAAAAACAAATTTAGACTGCAAAGAGCCGGGCAATTACAGACCTATTGCCAGGATACCCTTCGCCGCGAAAATTCTGGAAAAACTTCTGAACAAACAGATGGCACAGTTCCTCTCGGAGGGAAATATACTGGATCACTCACAATTCGGCTACTGAGAGGGACATAGAACGGAAACGGCACTGCTAACGGCGGTGGAAGAACTCAAGAGTGTACTGGATGAAGGAGGGAAGGCCGCCTTGGTACTCCTGGACCTATCGGCGGCCTTCGAGACGGTGAGCCATGAGACGCTCCTGACCCGTCTGGCCGAAGTCAGAGTCCATAGCTCGTCAGGTGCTCTCCTGACTTCCTACTTGTGTAACAGAACTTTCTCAGTAGAGCTGGGGCAGGCAAAATCCAAATCATTTAGCTCACCGTGTGGAGTGCCCCAGGGGTCTTCTTTAAGCCCTACCCTTTTTAATCTGTACATAGCCCCATTAGCAGGAATTATAAGGGAAAGAGGCTTTACCCCGGTCTCCTATGCTGATGACACCCAGATAGTGGTGTCTATTAGCAAGGATGCCAAAGAGATGGCGGATAAATTCAGAGCATGTATGACGCAAATCAGACAATGGATGCTGAATAACTGCCTGAAGTTAAATGGGGATAAAAGCGAAGTACTGGTGCTGGGGGGCGATCCAAACATTTGGTCCCCGGAGTGGTGGCCTGACAGCCTAGGCTCCAGTAGAAAAGGTAAAGAATCTGGGTATGATTCTAGACATCAAACTCTCATTTGATGCTCAGGCCAGTAAACTTGCTTCATCAGTTTGGTACATTCTGAAAATGATTGGAAAACTGCTGCCCTACATTCCAGCAGATGCTCGGAAAACAGTGGTGACTGCCCTTGCCCTGTCAAGGATAGATTATGGGAATGCCCTGTACGCTGGAGCCAAGGTACAAATTCTATCAAAATTACAACGCTTGCAGAATGCAGCCGCAAGACTGGTGCGGGACATTCCCAAATATGAGCCAATCGCCCATAAACTAAAAACCCTGCATTGGCTCCCTATCGCCAAAAGAGTGCAGTTTAAATCGCTGTGCCTGGCTTATAAGGCGCTTCACGGATCAGGATCGCAATTCTTAAAAACCCATCTGAAACTGTATGAACCCACCAAGCTTCTTAGATCCAGCCAAGCCAAATTAATCATGGTTCCGAAACATAGACGGGCCAGATGGGGAGGCAGAAATTTCCTACTACACACAGCAAAGGTTGGAACCTTCTCCCAATCCTATAAAAAACAGTCCATCCTTGCTCTGTTTTAGAAAAGCAGTGAAAACCTAGCTCTTCACTGCATGCTAGACGGTACGGTCGGCCCAGAATCTCTCTGACTGTCACAGCGCCAAGACGCCCATGGGCATTCACGCGCTCTATAAAATGATAAATCAAATCAAATCAATCACATAGGTAGCATGCAAGACCGCCCTCAATCCAGACCCACGGAACACCTGCAAAACACAGATAAACACACCCGGCCATTCCGTGATACGGAAACACCATCAGGGATGAAAGGGCCCCTCACGCCTCGGGCCAATGAGTCCATGAACATGTTGCACAGTAGAGAGCCACTCCCCTGAGTTGAGAAATGCCAATGAAAGAGAGAAGGAAAGAAGGCAACATCCCAGTCCACCTGTGCACCTGGCACTCTTGGAATACAAACACCAAAAGAATGCTGGGAAAGAAAGGATATGAGGCGGTACCCCAGGAAAGACATGCACCCACAACTCAGACTGAGGATGCCAGAGCCAAACACAAGGCCACTGAGGCCAACAGAGCTAAGAAAAGCACATGCTCGGAGGCCTTGGTATGCCAGAGACAAAGCTCGGATTATAGCAAAAGAAAGCACTCGCCCACCCAAAACACTGACTGACAAATATCACTCACGGTCATGCACAGGTGAAAGCAAACGTAAAGGGCAAACACAAAAAACGTACAGCCTTACAGTCCAGAAAAAAACAGTTCCTGTAACCTGGAGCGTGGGCAAACAAGTTACGACAGGCACCTGAAAACCCAAAAGCAACCAGAAGGTGCAACTAGCAGGCGAGAGTGTCAATCAATCAAGAGTATTTGTGTGAGGAAACCAAAGGCATGTGAAAAACAAAAAATGGAGAACCACAGCTGCAAATGGCTGAAACCACACTCCAGACATCTGAGAACACATATGTCAACCATTGAAACATCAGGATTTGAACATAGACCCCTTGGCGGAAGAGTCAGAGACCGTAACTGGGGCAGACACCACCACTGGGCCACAGGGACTCATCCACATCCCTCAACATGACATACACACAAATCGAGAGTATTATAGCGTCTGCTGTCCAGCCCGATTGAAAGCAACCCCACAAGAGTGGGTAGCCCATAGCACAGTCGAATTAAAAAGGGCACAACAACCTCATGGTAGCCAAGACTAGGGGGCACAATCACGTAGGGTGATCTGGAAATGAGGAACTGTGCTTCAATGTCTGATGTCTTCCCCTCCCAACCTGCCACCAGAAGACAATAGTGCACTGGGTGGCCACAGGCAGAACCGTATGTGTCGGGATTCTGATCCGAGCGGCAGAAGAACCAATATCCTCAGGAGTGAAGAGAGAGCCCCCACTCTCCCCTAAGGTATAGCCAGCTCCAGCCAATCACTGGTGAACAGAATACTGACTAATACCCCCAGGGAGAGAAGAGACAACTCAGGACCACCAGGAAGACATTCAACTGGGCCAGCCGAGAGAAAGAGCGAGAACCCAGAGTATTTGTTCCCAACACTGCAGTATTTCAAGAAAACAATAAAACAAAAGAAAAATAGAGACAAGAGTTAAATAAAGTTCCTACTTATAACACTGTGATAGACTTTGATCAATAGCAAAGGTCAGTGAGCGCAGGTTGTGTACTCTCCCAGACTCACCTATAGTTTAGGAAGTGTCCCAAGTGTGGAGAGGTCTCTTTTATGTTTAGGAGGAGAAATCAAGAAACTGGTCACACCTTGATATGTGTGAAGCAGCAGAGCAAACAATTATAGGCCAAGGAGGTAGGTACAACGTTGCAGTAGCAGCTGTAGGTAGTTGCCGGAGCTTCCTGACAGTTAGACTTGCTAGTGATTTGTGTGGAAGCTAAAAGGAACTATGAAAAATATCAGCTCATCGGGGTGCAGCGTGTTCCGAATATTTTCATTAAGTTCTGATCACACAACAAAAAAATGTTAACAGCGCAGCCTGACAAGAGAGGTAACTTAATAACTGTCTCGTTCAGATCTTGCACTTTGCAGAAGGAAAAGAAAAATAAACTTGAAAAATGCAGGCATCGCTTTCTCGCGCTAAAAAAAGAAACAGAAGTCACAACAGAGTCCAGACGGGATACATCAATGGAGCTTAAAACACTGGAAGCGCGTCCTCGTGCTGAATTCAAAAACGTCCAGGCAGTGAGAGGGAAGTAACGGCAGCGCGTCCATGTGCATTAATTCAAAAACGTCTAGGCAGTGAGAGGAAAGTAATGGCAGCGCGTCCACGTGCCTTAATTCAACCCGTCTGTGCAGAGAGCGGTTGATGGAATCTTCACGCTCAGTGGCAAGGGAAAGGAATTCTCTTTAGACTATAGCAACTCCACAGTAAATATTTGGGATCTAGCTTTAAAAGCAGAAGAAGGAAAACTTTACACCAGTCTATTACAGAAAGGTGAGTGAACGTAACACACTCCTGTGTTATGCGAGTCACCATCCACGCAATCTTAGGGACAATTTGCCCTTTGCGCAATTCCTAAGGTTGCGGAGGGACTGCTCCAGAAAGGATGACTATTTCCTAGAGTCAGCTGAACTTATGTCACGTCTGACTGACAGAGGCTACCCGCTCAGACTATTAAAAAAGGCGCGTAAACGTGCATGGTTCAACAATAGAGATTCCCTTCTGGAACCCAAAGAGAGAGGGACTGATGATCAAGATAGGTTAGTTTGTGTGACTACATTCTGCACAAAGAGCAATACCATCAAGAAAATTATAAACAACCACTGGTACCTGGTGACAGATGAACTTGGTGGACTACCACCACCCATGCATGCGTTCCGCAAAGGCATGAATGTAAGGGAACATGTTGTCAAATCCCTCTTACACATAGAATCGAGAACTTCACAGATGACACTATGGAACATCCTGCCCGTGACGGGACATTTTGAATGTGGGCAATGTAGGGCGTGCCCCATGGCCAATGAATTGAAAACTTTCACACACAACAACTACAAACACACACTTCAAGATCAGACTAACTGTAACTCCAGCGGTGTAATCTATGCCATTTCATGTCCATGTGCTTTTGTATATATAGGACAAACTATACAAAAAGTAAAGTCCCGTATCCTGCAACACTGCAGTCGTATACTGTGCCAGGTACAGGGACCCCCCCCCGCGTGGAACATTTTACATAATTTGGACACACACCGGAGAGCCTATGTTGGTGTGTAATAGAGAAGGTACACCAAAACGCCGGGGAGGGCATTTTGGTAGAGTTGTGAGCCTACGCGAGTGTAGATGGATACATCGCTTTGATACTGTAGCGAGAGGATTAAATGAATACGAGAAGAACACCAGACAGGTGTCCATACTCAGCAATGTTTGTTGACAATAGGTCCTGAATGCATAATTTCATGGTAATCTCCTATACAACACATATGTTAGTGTTGGTTCTTAACCCAATCCTGTTTGCTCCTACTGAAAATTTGCGTCCTATGCCTTTAGATGTGATAATTTGCTGTTTCTTTTCCCTTTTAAAATGTCTGTATTTATGTTCAATGTGAAGTTCAATTGTGATGTCATATGTGAATAATTGCGTACCACTAGATTGGTACTTAATCTGTGAATATATCCAAGCTTCGGCTCTGGTCGCTAATTGTCTATACACACTGATTCCTAAATCTGAATTGTGTGACTGCCCCTTTTGTTTAATTGTACACTGTCAGTTTTAAATACTCATTGAACGATTGAGTCTATCTTAAATATTAGAATGGTGACATTGCACCTTGAGGAGTTTTGTAATTACATTGGACACGCTACAGAAAAAGGAGCAGGCTTTTTGTTTAATTGTACATTGGAAGTTTTAATAAACATTGAACAATTGCATCTATCTACTAATATTAGCACTGTAACATAGCACATTGAGGCCTTCTGTAATATTGTAGAAACTATGAGCTTATTGAGTCTGTCAAGGTTGGCACTCCGCAGGATCAGTGCGCCGTGATAAAGCTCCACCTCCGGACCTCCCGAACACCCTGATATGTAACCACAAGGTGTTCAAGTGATACGGTGAGGGAAAAAACCCCAAAAGGGGAAAAACCCGGGAAAGGAAAGGAAGGGAACTGCTGGGAAAGGGAAGCTGTAAAACAAAGTGCACACAGGTTAATACAATTCTTTAAACCTACTCTCATTGAATTCTCGCTAACAAAGAAAGAGATGTCACCTGCCCTGTTTATGCTTTTGAGCTTCCAGCCAGCAATCCACTCCTTACTCCTTCCTTCCTTAAACAACATAAAACCATCATTAGTTTTCTATGGTTTATCCTAGCATGCTTCGTAGTATTAAACACTAGGGAAATGTACATACCCTGGGGGATTAACCACCCCAACCTAAAGCAGCCAATGGAAAGTTGTAAGCACAAATGTGACAACAGATCCTCTCCTTTTCCGATAAGTAATTCAAATCCCATCAAAACAGCTCCCAATGTGATTCCCAAGCCAGCGACATAGATTCCTTCATCCACACCGTTGGAAAACAAAGTACAAAGAAAATGTCATAAGCCACACCAAACACGGCAGGGCGTAGTTCCAGCACTACCGCCACCCACTTTGGTATTTGTAATCCACAATAGAACTTCCAGAAGTGATGAATTCATGACGGCAATGTGGAGGAGCCCCCCTGCATTCCGCCACTGGACGGATCACCAATCCACCTTACGACAGCGATCTCGCTGTCTACTCCTCTCTCACGGAGACTTGCTAGCAATTGCCCAAACGAAAACGAAACCAGACTCAACAGCTAAGTCTAAGAACCAACCGCTCTTCAACACACACAGCAACGCCCAACCCAGGAAACGCTGGACCGTTACCGGATCGAAGGTTTCATCGGTCTGCAGCAGTCAAGGAAAACACAGCCTCCAGGAGTCTAACAGGGAACACGGTCAGCGCTCCCGCAGGTACACAGGTAAAATCAAGTACACTCGCTCCCCCGCCCAGACTCACTATATCCCATTGCAGCAAAGGATCATGGGAGATGTAGTCCGAGGCTCGAGCGTCATGGGATAGGTAGTTCGGTAGGCGCGAGTCTAGATCTTGACAGTACGCCCTCCTCCCAAGCGCCTCCTAGGACCCTGCTTGGAGGGGTACTGCAAGTGGAAGGATCTAACAGCTCTCGGAGCATGCACATTGCTCCAGGGTTCCCACGAGTCGTCCTCCGCAGAATATCCCTTCCAAGAGACCAAGTACCAAAGCACACCCCTGCGAAGTTTGGAATCGCGAATGGATTTCACCTCGTATTCCAACCCCTCATCGCATGCCACAGGCGGTGGTGCTACCCTTCGGGCTGTGAGAGCTCGCTTCAAAAGGTGGACATGGAACACAGGATGGATTCTCAAAGGACCAGGCAATCTCAGTCTATACGCCACAGGGTTGACCTGCCGTACAATCGGGTACGGACCAATGAAGCGTGGATGGAACACACTTCTCAGCTTAAACCGAATGTTCTTGGTGGACAGCCACACCCTGTCTCCAACCTTAAACTGGGAACCAGGACTTCTGTGTTTATCCGCCCAGCGCTTGTACACCTCCTTAGCCTTCAACAAATGTTTCTGCACACCCTTATGCACCTTTCTCAGGGCATGGACGTGCGCCAATACAGAGGGGTGATTGCTTAAGCCTACAGGGATGTCTACGGGCATTGTGTTAGCATCGTAGCCGTAGTTGGCCTTAAAAGGAGACATACCAGTGGAGCTATGCCATGCATTGTTATAGGCCAGTTCGGCCATCCACAACAAGTCCACCCACGATTCATGCGCCTCTTTGGAATAACAACGTAGATATTTCTTTAATGTCTGGTTCAGCCTTTCAGTCTGCCCATCTGTTTGTGGATGGAAGCTGGTTGAGAGAGCCGATTCAATACCCAACGCCTTACACCACATCTTCCAAAAGCGTGCCACAAACTGTGGTCCCCTGTCAGACACGATCACCTGAGGGATGCCATGTAACCTTATGACCTGAGAAGCCAATAATTGGGCGGTTTGTCCTGCTGTAGGAAGATTCTTACATGAGATGAAATGACCCATTTTGGTCAGATTGTCCACCACCAACATTATTGCAGAACACCCCTGATCTAAGGGCAAACCTGTGATGAAGTCCAGACTTATGTTCTGCCATGGACGAGCAGGCGAGGGCATGGGCATCAGCAAGCCTTTTTTCCTGCTATTTTCCCCTTTTGCTCTCGCACAGACCTCGCATTTCTGTACCCACTGAGCTACATCCTTAACCAAGGAATCCCACCAGAAATATCGTCTGATTAGACTCATTGTTTTAGTAACACCAGGGTGGCCTGCCATAGGTGCTACGTGACACCACGCAAAAGCCTTTTTCAATATCTCTGTGGTAGGCAGGTACAAACATTTTCCTTGCAAGGGTAAACCTTATTTCAACACCTTTCCGGGAGCCCCAGCAACCCAGTGCTCCCAAGCTGCCTAAGATCTAGAGCCCTTGATTTCTTCCAGGAAGTTTTCTGCTCGAACCACACACAACACCTTAGCTGTGGGGATGATAGCCTGTTGGACTTCCTTCTGTTGTTCATTAGGTAACATTTGCCTGGACAAGGCGTCAGCCTTTCTGTTGTCTGAGCCAGGTCGGAAAGTCACCACAAAGTTATATTCCGCAAAGAAAAGCATCCAGCGCATTTGTCTTTGCGTTAAGTGTCTAGCAGAGGTCATGTATTGAAGGTTTCGGTGGTCAGTGTAGACCGTTACTGCATGACAAGCCCCCCATAAGTATTGTCTCCACTCCTGAAAAGCCCTCTTAATAGCTAAGAGCTCTTTCTCTGCAATGGTGTAGTTCAGTTCAGCAGGGCTTAACTTTTTGGAGAGATAGGCTACGGGGTGGAGTTGACCAGTGAGTGGGTCTCTCTGAGAAATGACAGCGCCTATCGCTTCATCCGAAGCATCGGCTTCTACCACGAACGGATTTTCCACTACAGGGTGTGCCAGCACTGGAGCCGTGATAAAAGCTCTTTTCAAGGTCAGGAAAGCCTCATCCGCCTCTTCAGTCCATACGAAAGGGGCCCCTTTTCTCAACAATCTGGTTATAGGGACTGCTGTTTGTGAAAAGTGCAAAATAAAACGGCGGTAATAATTGGCGAACCCCAAGAAACTCTGCACTTCAAGCACGTTCCTTGGGGCTGGCCACTCCTGAACCGCCTGGACTTTCCTGTCTGACATCTGCAAACCTTTTGAGCTAAGATTCACCCCCAAAAACTCCACCTCGCTGACTCCAAACTCGCATTTGCTCAACTTCACATACAATCGGTTTTCTCTCAACTTATCCAATGCCTTTTTCACTTGAGCCGTATGACATGTTTCATCCTGTGAGTATACCAGTATGTCATCGATATACACTAAGTTTAAGTTTAAGTTTAAGTTTGACATTTGTATAGCGCACTACTCACCCAGAGGGTCTCAAGGCGCTTGAGGGAGGGGGGTACTTACTTATCGAATATCCAAGTTTTTAGTTGTTTTCTGAAGGAGAGGTGGTTCTGTGTAAGGCGGAGGTGGGTGGGGAGAGAATTTCAGGTCTTGGCCGCTAAGTAGGAGAAGGATCTTCCCCCCATGGTGGATCTATGGATGCGCGGAATTGTGGCGAGGGCTAGATTGGACGATCGTAGTTGGCGGGTGGGGGTGTAGAAGGACAGGCGCGTGTTGAGGCATTCGGGTCCTAGGTCGTAGAGGGCTTTGTGTGCGTGGGTGAGGAGACGGAACGTTATTCTCTTGTTGACGGGGAGCCAGTGGAGGTCTTTAAGGTGACCGGAAATGTGAGCTTGGCGGGGGATGTCTAGTATGAGTCTGGCTGAGGCGTTTTGGATGCGTTGGAGTTTTTTCTGTAGTTTGGCTGTGGTTTCGGCATAAAGGGTGTTTCCGTAGTCCAGTCGGCTTGTGACCAGTGCGTGGGTGACCGTCTTTCTTGTTTCGGTGGGGATCCAGCGGAAGATTTTTTGGAGTATGCGTAGGATGTTGAAGCATGATGATGAGACGGCGTTGACTTGTCTGGTCATCGAGAGGGAGGAGTCCAGGATGAAGCCCAGGTTACGAGCGTGGTCCGTAGGTATGGGTGCGGTTCCCAGGGCCGGTGGCCACCATGAGTTGTCCCAGGCAGGGGGGGATGAACCTAAGATGAGGACTTCCGTTTTGTCCGAGTTCAGTTTTAAACGGCTGTTCTTCATCCACTCGGCTACTTCTTTCATTCCTTCGTGTAAGTTGGTTTTGGCGGTGTTTGGGTCTTTGGTGAGGGAGAGGATCAGCTGGGTGTTGTCTGCGTAGGAGATAATGTTGAGGTTGTGTTGGCGCGCGATGGATGCGAGGGGACTCATCTATACGTTGAAGAGGGTGGGACTGAGTGATGATCCTTGTGGTACGCCGCAGATGACTTCGGTGGCCTCTGATCTAAAAGGGGGGAGGTGGACTCTCTGGGTTCTTCCGGCGAGGAACGAGATGATCCAGTCCAATGCTTTTCCTTGTATTCCGACGTTGCTGAGGCGTTGTATGAGGGTGCTATGACAGACTGTGTCGAAGGCTGCGGAGAGGTCAAGTAGGATGAGGGCAACTGTTTCTCCGTTCTCCAGTAGTTTTCGAATGTCGTCTGTTGCTGCGATGAGGGCGGTCTCGGTGCTGTGTTTGGCTTGGAAGCCGGACTGTGAGGGGTCGAGGGATTTGTTGGATTCGAGGAAGGTGGCGAGCTGACTGTTGACTGCTTTCTCAATGACTTTGGCAGGGAATGGGAGGAGCGAGATGGGGCGGTAGTTCTTAAGTTCCGTGGGGTCTGCTGTGGGTTTCTTCAGAAGGGCGCTGTGTTCGGCATGTTTCCAGCTTTCCGGGAAGGTAGCGGAATTGAGGGAGCAGTTGATGACGTCTCGGAGATGGGGTGCAATAATGGAGTCTGCTTTGTTGAAAATGTGGTGGGGACATGGGTCGGATGGCGAGCCTGAGTGGATGGAGTTCATCAGGCGGATGGTGTCTTCAGTGGTGATTGGGTTCCAGGCGCAAAGGTTGTTAGAGGGGGGTTTTAGTTCGGAGGTGGGTGGAGTGGGCTGGTCTCCGGACTGGTTTTCAAAGCTGTTGTGTATGTTAGCTATTTTGTTGTGGAAGAATGAGGCTAGGGAGTCGCAGAGGTCTTAGGAGGGAGTGATGTCGTTGGTGCCGGCGGTGGGGTTGGTAAATTCTTTGACGATGTTGAATAGTTCCTTGCTATTGTGGGCGTTGTTGTCGAGTCGATCCTTGAATGCTGATTTCTTGGTGGATTGGATCAGTTGGTGGTGTTTGCGGGTGGCGTTCTTGAAGGTGGCCAGGTTGTCAGTGGTTGGGTTTTTTCTCCAGGCTTTCTCGAGGGTGCGACAGAACTTCTTGGATTTCTTAAGGTCATTGTTGAACCAGGGGGCTTTTTTGCTACCTTGCTTGATTTGATGTTTTTTCAAGGGTGCTAATTCGTCTGCGCTGTGGGTGATCCATTGTGTGAGGTTGGTGGCTGCAAGGTTTGGGTCCGATGATAGTGCAGGAGGGTTTTGGTGAAGCGATGTGAAGAGTTTGACGGGTGGTAATTTTGTTCCAGTTTCGGCGGGGAATTCGTTGTGAATGGTTGTGGGTCATAGTCTTTTTGTAGTTGAAGTGAACGCAACTGTGGTCCGTCCAATGGAGAGCTGTGGTGTGATTGAAGGAGATGTGCTTGCTGGATGTGAAGATTGGGTCGAGCGTGTGTCCGGCATAGTGGGTGGGGGTGTTAACAAGTTGTTTGAGTCCGAGATTGGCGAGATTGTCCAGGAGGGTGGTGGTGTTGCTGTCGTTGTTTTTTTCCAGGTGAAAGTTGAGGTCTCCCAGTAGAATGTAGTCCTCGGAGGGGAGGGCGTGTGGGCTGATGAAGTCAGTGATGTCTTCGCTGAATTGTGTGTGGGGTCCTGGTGGCCTGTAGATGAGGGTGCCTCTGAGTGTGGTCTTGGGGTCGGTGTGGATCTGGAAGTGAAGGTGTTCCGCGGTTGCGAGGTTGTCGTCGGAACTGGTCGTGATGCGGATGGTGTTCTTATGGACGATGGCGATGCCTCCTCCTGTTTGGTTGGTGCAGTCCTTTCAGATGATCTTGTAGCCTTCCGGGATGGCTATGGCGATGTCGGGTGCTGATGAGGCGTTCATCCAGGTTTCTGTAAGGAAGGCGACGTCCGGTGATGTGGTGTCGAGTAGGTTCCAAAGGTCAATGGCGTGTCTGTGGACCGAGCGGGTGTTGAGTAGGATGCACTTCAGGGGGTTAGTGTTGGAGCTCTGTTTGGAGTTTGTGGATTTGGTGTGGGTCTTAATGCAGTCGAACTTGCAGGAGTGGCAGGTGAAGGATCCATGGGTGTGGCCTGGGGCGGCTTGGTGGCAATTTGGTGGTCGGCCGGGGTTAAGGGCTAAGAGGGTTGCAGCGTCGTACGTTATGCGGGTGGAGAGGATTTTGCGGGGGCCAAGGGGTCTGGCGCTGGGCGCGGTCCAGGCGCGGACGGGCGTAGACGGGCTTACCTTTGGCACGCATGGGGCGCGTCCGCTGCGCTTGGACGCTGCGCGCATATGCGTCTGTCATATGTGGATGGTGGAGGGGGGCGGAGCGAGGGAGGAGCAGCTGGGAGGCGGGAGCGGGGTGGAGAGCCGGGCTGGGAGGCACAATAACTAACAAGAAAATGGCAGCAAGCCAAAAGCGAAGCAGGACGAGATTGGGGCACAGCCTCAACAAACGCTAAGAAATGGGCAAGCGGTACCGGCACAATCAGGCACCAACAACGCAAGCAGGCAAGCGAGCAACACACAATGCAATATCAATTAAACAACAGTCTAGCAGTCCAGCGCCACGAAAACTGTACAATCAGGCACAAATAATTGGGCAGTCTGGCAGTATAGCGCTACGATAGTAGTCTAAACAGGCACAAATTATTCATCAGTCTGGCAGTATAGCGCTACGATACCACAATTTAGAGCAGGGAGCAGCGTGGGGAGCGACCGCTTCTGAGGAGCTCAGGACGGTCACAGCACTGGGTCGAGAGGGTAGAGCCTAACCTTACAGTGGGAGGGAGGAGCAGCTGGGAGGCGGGAGCGGGGTGGAGAGCCGGGCTGGGAGGCACAATAACAAACAACAAAATGGCAGCAAGCCAAAAGCGAAGCAGGACGAGATTGGGGCACAGCCTCAACAAACGCTAAGGAATGGGCAAGCGGTACCGGCACAATCAGGCACCAACAACGCAAGCAGGCAAGCGAGCAACACACAATGCAATATCAATAGGCTGTCCGGTTTTAGGTTTAAACCTATTATAACTGATAAAACCCCACCGGAAGGGAAATGGCCCTCACCAGTGTAAACATATAAACACTGAAAAAAAACCTGCTCAACCACAAACTAAATGTCATTCAAAGAAAGGAAAAGGAATATGAAAGAGTAATTTTTATTTCTTCCTGAATGGGCCAATACAATGTAACTTTGTTATATAAGGTAGCAGTAAGAAATACTGGGCTAACATTATTCTGCATGAGTTTTGTTTAGGGATGTCACTAAAATATTGTTTCTTCATCCTTTTTTCAGTTTTGTGGTCTTTGGTCCAAGATACAGGGGTTAGAAGCATGTTGTAGGTGTTTATTAATTTTATAAAATGTAGAGAATCAGGAAATATCTAACTCATATTTGATTTTTTGGCTACGTTTGAGTCTTTCACTGATAGGAAAAATGTAGTTTTCATAAGAATCTTTCCCAATATGTACCATCACATTTACCCACAGAGAATGGGTAAAAACCCTTTATACATCAGCCCCCTTGTATAATGAGTCAGTATTGATAGTAGGTGAATTGCCAAACACCCCAGGCTTTAAACATTCAATGCCAGGTATAGTGACAGGTATAAGTGAAAAGAGTGCAATCACCAAGCATCTAGGATACTGGTGAAAACATGACACCAGACTTTTGGAAAACATGGAATGCAGTGTCATTTGGAATGCTGATGCAAAAAGTTCTTACCAAGTTCAACAAAGATTGGAGTGATATCGTTTGTATTTGCAGTGATTCAGCTATATATATGAAAAAGTTGTGTGTTGACCTGTCAAAACCGATACCTGAACTGAAGTGCTTCCCTGTAAGAGATCCTTGCTACTTGTTAGATGGCAATCTGAAAACATCTTGACAATCTTCAGAGTTAATAAAGAATGCTATTGACTTTTTAGTCCATTCTGGTGTACTGTTTTGTTATGCGACTGCTGTAGAGGACATAATAAAAAAAACTAGTGTCTGAAAACACCCTTGTCTGCCAAGTGTTCAGCATAATTCTGGTAGATATGAAACATCTCCTCGAGAGTAAGCTGGGTTACACTTTTAGTGACTTTGGCACTGCAACATGTTCCATGTTAGAGTGCTTGCCACTTTGTAAGCAAAGAAATGTTGAGGAGGACGTCAGGAACTTTTATTTCACAACACATGAGGAATAGCCCTTCACCAACCATGGCATTTGAAGTCAATGAAGCCTCACTGTGGTACTCTGCACAAGTTATAGATCTCTTTTGTAAAGGAAAATTTTCTCTGGAGTTTCAAAAGTGCTGCCTCATTTTTGACCGCTTCAATAACTCTGAGGGCATATGCACCCAGTTCAACGCATATTTTGCAGAACCTGTCGCAGAGAATCACAATCTTCAGGTGCACCAGTATTGGCTTGGAAAGCTATGCCAGAGTTAGCAAATCGTGTATTGGCTATTTTGGCATTGCCTGTCTCATGTGCCAATGTTGAGAGGGCCTTTTCACAGATAAAAGTTTACATGAGAAGGGAAGAGCAAGCGTGCAAGACCAAAGACTCACTGAAGAAGTACTGTATGGTGCACTATGATAAGTTTGATTGGTAAAAATACATTTGGACCTCATATACACTGTATGTACACTGTCTATATACCATGCACTATCAGTGCAGAAGCAAGCAATAATAAAAGCAAAAAGTTCCATAAACACTGGAAAAACACTGTTTCTGTTGTTTTTAATGGCGCAAAAATGTGTAACCACTGATAACCTCTGTTTTTTTAAGGTATTGAAATCACTGGAAAACACTGAAAAACCCCCACCAGAATTTACCAAAAATAGAAACTGAAAACAGGAAAGCCTAAATATCAATTAAACAACAGTCTAGCAGTCCAGCGCCACGAAAACTGTACAATCAGGCACAAATAATTGGGCAGTCTGGCAGTATAGCGCTACGATAGTAGTCTAAACAGGCCCAAATTATTCAGCAGTCTGGCAGTATAGCGCTACGATACCACAATTTAGAGCAGGGAGCAGCGTGGGGAGCGACCGCTACTGAGGAGCTCAGGACGGTCAAAAGTGATCCACATAATCTTTCAACATGTCGTTAATAAAAAACTGAAACGCCGCTGGGGCATTACAAAGCCCAAAGGGCATCACCAAGTACTCGTACAGCCCATATCGCGCCTTGAACGCCGTCTTCCACTCGTCCCCCTCGCGGACTCTGACCAGGTGATAAGCCCCCAAGTCCAAACGGGTATAGATTTGCACAGACTCTCACTGCGAGAGTCTGGCCCTGTTCTTTGTTCAAAAGGTGCAAGTAATCTATCGCACCTTTCCAACTATTCTGCACCGCTCGGACTCAATCGATTGTCCAAAGATCAATGATATGACCTTGGATATGCTGGCCCCTCTATCTGAGGAGGGTTTTGATTTATTGAGCCAAAAAATTAAATCTGGCTCCCCTGCAGACCCCCTCAAACCGGCCCTGTTTAAAAACATGCAGGCCACCTGTCGTTCACCCTTGTTGGCCCTTATTAACATGTCACTAGGCTCAGGGATTGTGCCCACCAAGTGGAAGCAAGCGGTAGTTACACCCATCCTAAAAAAGCCTACCCTAGATCCTATAAAACCTGAGAACTATCAACCCATCTCACTGCTGCCGTGGGCTGCTAAAGTCACCGAAGCCCACGTGAATGGGATCCTGGCTGACCATCTTGCAAAAGCTAGCATCTTGGATCCCACGCAAAATGGTTTTCGTGCAGGCCACAGCACGGAGACTGCCTTGTTATACATGGTTGAACATCTGCGCTCCGTGCTGGACACCGGACAAACAGCGGCACTCCTGTTGTTAGATCTGAGTGCCGCCTTTGATACGGTGTCCCACGAAATCCTGTTGCGGCGGTTAGAGGAAGCTGGGGTCAGGGGTTTGGCACTAGGATGGTTCCGCTCCTTCCTCTCCAATAGATCTTTTCAGGTTGCGATACCACCCGGTAAATCCACCTCTCACCCGCTCACCCTGGGGGTCCCACAGGGATCATCTCTGAGCCCCACTCTTTTCAATCTTTATGTGAGACCGCTGGCTGCGGTAGTCAAAATCTGGGGCATGACTATGGTGTCCTATGCGGATGACACGCAGCTGGCGGTCACACTAAGTGGGGACTCAGCCATGGACGCCCTCAACTTCTGTGCGGGGCTTCGTGCGGTGGCCAATTGGATGAGTCAGAACTGTCTCCAATTGAACACAAAGAAGACAGAGGTGATGGTGGTTGGGAAGCAACCTGGTTGGTGGAATGACAACTGGTGGCCCCCCGAGCTAGGAATGATCCCTTCTCCTGCTATGGAGTTAAAAAACCTCGGGGTCTGGCTGGACCCTACACTTAGCTTTACTTGCCAGACTAAGAGGGTGGCGGCCTCCTGCTTTGGCATCATCAGGGGTATCAGGCCGGTGCTTAAATTCTTCGATGCCCCCACTAGACAGCTTGTGGTCCAGGCCTCTGTTCTATCTAGGATAGATTATGCCAGTGCTCTGCTAGCAGGCACGAACAAGGCTGAACTTCTGCGGCTACAACGAGTGCAGAATGCCGCCGCAAGAGCGATATTTGGGTTGCCCAAACGTTGCTCAGCGTCCAGAGCATTGCAAACACTCCATTGGTTGCCTGTGGCTCGGCGGATTGAGTTTAAGGTGCTCTGTCTGGCTTTTAAAATTTTGAAGGGCACGGCCCCACCTATTCTCATGAACCTTTTGACTCCATATGTCCCCGCTCGCTCTTTGAGATCGATGGGCCAGAATTTGGCTGTTGTTCCTCGCTTTTTGCTGAGCAGGATTGGAGGCCGCTCCTTCCGAGTAGTAGCCGCTAAGCTTTGGAACGCTCTCCCTAATGAAATCCGTGATCTGGAAGATTTATCACGGTTCAGACGTGTCATCAAAACTTTTCTTTTTAATAAAACTAACTGATTCCGCTGCATTCTGTGATGTTGTGTATACCTTTCTTGGCGCCAGGACGCCCCTTTGCTGGGGCAACTGCGCGCGGTATAAAAACCATTAACATAACATAACATAACATCTTTGCTTCCCTGACCTGGTCGAGCAAGACAGAAATGAGGGGGAGAGGGTAACGGTTCCGCACGGTGTTCTTGTTCAAGATGCGATAGTCTACACAAGCCCTCAGGTCCCCGTTGGCTTTAGCGATGAAGAACAGAGGTGAGGCAGCAGGAGAGCGGGAGGGCCTAATGAACCCCAGTCGAAGGTAGTGGTCTATATATTCCTTCAAATGGGTGGTTTCAGGCACAGATAACGCGTACACCCTGCAAGAAGGAATAGTGGCCCCTTCCACCAAATCTATACGTCAATCATACTCCCTATGGGGGGGTAAGGTTTCCGCTTTGCTCTCGCTGAACACGTCTCTGTAGAGACTATACTCGCCGGGGAGTTGAACGTTCGTTTCTACTGCCATGGCAGCAGAATAAGAGGAGGTTAGAATAGCCACATGAGCGGAAGGGCTGGGTACCATATGTTCTCTGCAATACTCGGGCAAAAACTTGAACGTTTTAGACTTCCAGTCCACAACAGGGTTGTGGTGGCAAAACCAAGGCATACCTAGGATCACCTCGTACTGAGGAGCCGCTATGATGTTCAAAGACAACAGCTCTGAGTGTATGTTCCCTTGCAGCCTAACAGACAGACCTACCTCGCTGGTTTTCTCCGTTATCTGTCCTGATTTCAATGGCTGTCCGTCCACCGCTAAAACTTCCTCAGGGTTTTCTCTTGGAACACGTGGTAAGGACAGGCGAGACACCAAGCCATCGTCAATAAAATTGCCAGTGGCTCCAGAGTCCAACATGACCAACACCTGATGGAGCTCTTGCTCACATTCAAGGGTCATACCTATAACGAGATGGGACTCGTTTTCTCCTATCCCGATGGTGGATAGAGAAGTGAGCTTCCACTCCTGCTTCCCCTCCACTCCTGGACTCTTGTTCTCTGACTGTTCTGCCTCAAACCCTGTGGAAGACACCGCTACTTTCTTGAATCGAGTAACACTAGAGGTCTTGGGCTTGGAGGGACACTCACGGGCGTAATGCCCCTTCTTCCCGCAGTACATACACAATCCCTGCGTTCTCCTAACTTCCCTCTCTTCTCTGGACAACGGGGCTCTGAGTGCTCCTATCTCCATCGGTTCGGGGATATTTTCCATCCCCCTGAAACCTTGCGAGGGGAACGTTCAACATATAACGATCCCTTTTCCCACCTTCTCCTAGAGCCCCCTCTTTCTGTCATCCGACTATCTAATCTTAATGCCAGGTTGATCATGTCCACACATGTCCTTGGCTGAGGATCTACTTGAGCTATTACATCTTTTAAATCTTCCTTCAACCCCTGATAGAAAAGGGACATCCTCTTCTCTTCAGCCCATTCAGCCTCAGTCACAAGTCTGTTGAACTTGGTCAAATAGGTGATCAATTCGCCTCTTCCCTGCCTCAATTCTAGGAGCTCCTTGTCTGCGCTAAAGGTAGTAGCCCTACGATCAAACACCCGTTCAAATTCGGTCCTGAACGCCGACCAGTCTGACAAAATAGCATCATTATTTTTAACTAACGGCACCGCCCAGTTGGCCGCATCCCCTACTAAATAAGATATGGCGAAAGCCACTCTTGAATGGTTGGTAGGGAACGATGCTGGTTTGCATGAAAAATGCAGCAATACCTGAGTCAAAAAAACCTGTATTTTGCAAGGGTCCCCTGAGAATCTTTCGGGATTAGCTAAGGGAATGGGTGGAGGCACCGTCACCTGTATGGAAGACGCAGCAGAAGAAGCATTAAAAGGATTTTTAGACAACTGTTCCACCTTGTCTCGCAGCGCTGCTGTTTTCGCTTTAGAGGAAGCCAGCTCCTGCTGAACTAACACTAGAGCATGCACACATCCTCCATGGATGCCATTTATCACGACAAACCGACCAGGCAGAGTGAAATACGTGGGTACTTGATTCTGTCAAGGTTGGCACTCCGCAGGATCAGAGCGCCGTGATAAAGCTCCACCTCCGGACCTCCCGAACACCCTGATATGTAACCACAAGGTGTTCAAGTGATACGGTGAGGGAAAAAACCCCAAAAGGGGAAAAACCCGGGAAAGGAAAGGAAGGGAACTGCTGGGAAAGGGAAGCTGTAAAACAAAGTGCACACAGGTTAATAAAATTCTTTAAACCTACTCTCATTGAATTCTCGCTAACAAAGAAAGAGATGTCACCTGCCCTGTTTATGCTTTTGAGCTTCCAGCCAGCAATGCACTCCTTACTCCTTCCTTCCTTAAACAACATAAAACCATCATTAGTTTTCTATGGTTTATCCTAGCATGTTTCGTAGTCATAAACACTAGGGAAATGTACATACCCTGGGGGATTAACCACCCCAACCTAAAGCAGCCAATGGAAAGTTGTAAGCACAAACGTGACAACAGATCCTCTCCTTTTCCGATAAGTAATTCAAATCCCATCAAAACAACTCCCAATGTGATTCCCAAGCCAGCGACATAGATTTCTTCATCCACACCGTTGGAAAACAAAGTACAAAGAAAATGTCATAAGCCACACCAAACACGGCAGGGCGTAGTTCCAGCACTACCGCCGCCCGCTTTGGTATTTGTAATCCACAATAGAACTTCCAGAAGTCATGAATTCATGACGGCAATGTGGAGGAGCCCCCTCTGCATTCCGCCACTGGACGGATCACCAATCCACCTTACGACAGCGATCTCGCTGTCTACTCCTCTCTCACGGAGACTTGCTAGCAATTGCCCAAACGAAAACGAAACCAGACTCAACAGCTAAGTCTAAGAGCCAACCGCTCTTCAACACACACAGCAACGCCCAACCCAGGAAACGCTGGACCGTTACCGGATCGAAGGTTTCATCGGTCTGCAGCAGTCAAGGAAAACACAGCCTCCAGGAGTCTAACAGGGAACGCGGTCAGCGCTCCCGCAGGTACACAGGTAAAATCAAGTACACTCGCTCCCCCGCCCAGACTCACTATATCCCATCGCAGCAAAGGATCATGGGAGATGTAGTCCGAGGCTCGAGCATCATGGGATAGGTAGTTCGGTAGGCGCGAGTCTAGATCCTGACAGAGTCTTTCAACCCTTTTTACTAGAGTGTGGTTGACACCGCCCCTTTTCAAGGCCACCGCCCCCTTTTTTATTAGTATAAATGCTCCAGCGGATTGCCGCTCTGTTGGCTGCTACCGCGATGGAGTAAGGACGTTGATCAGATTGTCTTCAGGTAATTCTCTTTCACAACCGACCATCACCTAGGGAACACCTTACGCTCCTTAGATAGTATTTTAATTAGAATTCCCTTCCTCCCTTTTTTCTAGTCGTATTAATAATTACGCTGTGCCCCTGATTGCCTGATTCGTTCAGCAAACTCTTGCCACACATACGGGCCTGAATTTTACGTTCCATGGATAGTCTGGGCACCACCGTCATGGTTTCTACTGAATAACGGGATTTGTCCTTAGTTGGCCCTTGCCACTTTAGGGGTGAGTTGCTACAGCCAGTCCTTGTGTACTTTTAGTGTACAATCCTTATGGACCCTTGACAATAACGGTTATTATTATTGAATTGCAGGCATTGGTGTAACCAGGTTTTGGACTCCAATTGAGCATTGCAAGATTGATGGGGGGGGTTTCATACATTACTCCCGGCATTTGATGTGCAGACACCACGCCTGGGTAACCTTTTGGTCCAGGTTCAAAGGTTCTTGTTTTTATTCAGTAGGGCCACTTCACCTGTCCCCTTTTCCTGAGGAAGATCCCCATTGCTGAGGTATTAAAGTCCCTCGGTTGCCGATAAACCGGATCAAAAAGTCGGCGCTACTGCCTACTGCACCTGGACCAATTCCCCTTCTCCATTACCCCTGTTTACAGCATTAAGGAAACTCTCTTTTACAACTTTAGAAAATATAATTTAATGGAATAATTTGCACGTGGCCAGGTTGCATCTAACTGTTTATTGGATATCAGTTTTGTCTTGTAAGTATATGCCCTTTACTTTTCTACATACTTTAAACTCTCTGACTCCTATATATACACTTGTGCACTCTTTCTTACACGTTCCCTAGAACATTCTCCTATCTTCTTGACCCTCTGATAATTGTTCCTTTAAAAGACTAAATAAACATATTGTAATAATACTTAGTGGTTTTTCTGCACATCTGTTTGTTTTAATTATTTTCACAATTTACAGACGTTTGTGAGCTGATTAATGTAAGCTCAAATAAGTTGATAAATCTCTTAATCTAACTCTTCCTTGAATAATTGGTCAAGGACCATTGTTTCTTTATAATAACCGATACCCAGGTCCAGGGACCATTTGGGAATACCCCATTGTTTATAATGGCTACCTTGTGCAGGGGATCCCTGCGATGGTTTTGTGTTTGTTAAAATTGTCTTATTTGGTTGTAGTTTGTATTATTTTGTATCTGTTTTGTTTCAAGATATGTCTGAAAAAGAAACCATTGACTTGTAGTGAGGAGTACATAGATCGCCTACTACAAGCACAAGGTGGTATTGGTTTTCTGGGGAAAGCCACATCCAGTATCGATCTCTCTTGAATGAAACGATAAATAGTACAGGCACGAACAACACTGGACAGAGATACTTAAAACAACAACCACCTTTTTTGTTGGAAGCACCATGGTGAGAGTACAGAGGGAGAGGTCAGCCCTGGGGGAGACCCAGGGCAACGAGAGAACCTACCTGGAACATGGGCAGAGGGAGGGAGAAGAAACAGGTACACTATCAACAGGAGACACAAGGGGACATCCAGACACGCCACCAGCATTACAGGTGGTAGGAAATACACTAACTACATTAAAGAACCCTATTGTGAATTTATCCTCATCCAATTTGAAGCCAGATGAACAAAAAATCCTGGAGAAAGGTCTATCATTTGTACCTACTACACTACCTAATAATTTCAATCTTAAAATGGAATTACATCAGTTTTTTCGTAAAATACGGTTAAAACATTATTTCCACAAAGTCCCCTACCAACCCACCTTTTCCTGTACCGGCCTTCGTCCTCCATCAAAATGTGTCCCACGACCCATCTTATGTCACCCAAGATCATGGCATATGAACAGATGGTAATGCGTGATATCACAAAAGCCCTTTCCCGTAGGCAGTATGTCATGTACAATGTCACACGTTCGGAACGTATGGCACTCGCAGCTCTCAGCAATAATGCTGAAATAGTAATCAAGCCCGCCGACAATGGGGGGGGCCATTGTAATTCAAAATAATGATGATTACAAAAAAGAGATCATATCCCAGTTCGGGTTAGAGGGTAATTATGAAAAACTAAGATCAGATCCCACTAAAGAGATTATGGAAGCCATCAAGCATTTCACACTTGAGGGTTTTGAGTCTGGTTTTCTAAGTGCACATGAGTTTGACTACCTGAATAACAAGTATTCGAGGATCCCGACCATATATACCCTCCCCAAAATACATAAAAGGATGCATGAGACCCATAAGAACAAAAGTTACTTACCTGTAAACTGTGGTTATCCAGTGTTGGTGTATTTCATAGATTCACATGCTTGAATCATTCCCCGTCGTCGGAGTGGGAGTCCCGCGGTACATAAAAATAGCAATAAATATGCATAACATAGTCATATAATAGATAAATTAGAACCAGGAAGTAAAATAGCTAGAAGTTAATAGGAAAAAATCTTTCACGTCTCGTCAAAGTCATTATATATAGTCCAAACTACAGCCAATCAGGCGACAGCACCCTCCAGAATGTTCTCACCAGAGGCTCAGGCTCTCAGATTTTCCAGCACAAGTGTGATATAAGAGTAAAAGAGCCTAGAGAGCCTCTGAGGGGAGGTGGGTGGGTTGCATGTGAATCTATGAAAGATACCAATACTGGAGAACCACAGTTTACAGGTAAGTAACTTTTGTTCTTCTCCAGTTTTGGGGTATCTTTCATAGATTCACATGCTTGAATCAGAGTAGAAACCAGTAATTCAATAATGATGCATGTGAGATCATCAAAGAATATATATATATATATATATATATATATATATATATATATATATATATATATATATATATATATATATATATATAATGACCGGTGAGCAAGGCGTCTGAGTCCGCTGAGACGCGTCTGGTGTTTGGGGCACAGCACAATGCACTTTTGAATATTGAAAAATAAATAAAAATACCTGCAACTGAAGACATTCTTCGAGTCCGTTTCTCCGTTTGTTGCTGAAATTGGCATCGTGGAGTTGGAGTTGGATATATAAATATATAGACATATTTATATATACAAATACATATCACATCAGATAAAATACACATATGTATATCTGCATCAACATATAAATATATTTTCACAAAAGATATGTACATAAGAATGCATCAAAGAGGAGGAGGGAAGAACAGAGGCTCACCTTATTTAAAAAGATTATGGAGAACCGCTTGTCCCACAGACATGTCTGCGTTGCTGGCAGCTTCCAGACAGTAGTGCTTGGTAAAGGTGTGCCTGCTGGACCATGTTGCAGCTCTGCAGATTTGACGAAGAAGCACACCAGCAAAGAGAGCAGTAGAAGAAGAGATTGCGCTAGTAGAATGTGCTCTTGGAATTGCCTGCAGCGGTCTACCCGCTTGCTGATGACAGAAAGAGATTGCAGCAGAGATCCAACGAGCTATGGTCTGTTTGGTTATTGGGTGTACATTGCGCATTTTTCCATATGCAATGAAAAGCTGATCAGATTTTCGTATTGAGGATTTCCTTTGCAAGTAAAATTTTAGACATCTTTTGACATCAAGGATATGTAAAGCCCTTTCCGCAGGTGATTGAGGATCAGGAAAGAAAGCCTTTAAGATAACTGGTTCATTGAGGTGGAAATCTGAAGGCACTTTAGGCACAAAAATGAGGTTAGTGTGGAGCACTACCGAGTCCCTGCTGAATTGAAGGAAAGGCGATTTAATAGTGAAGGCTTGAATGTCACTGACCCACCTGGCTGAGGTGAGAACCAACAGCAGAGACATCTTCCACGACACAAACTTCAAATCAGCTCTATGAATAGGTTCAAAGGGGTGTCGCATGAGTTGTGACAGAACAATGTTAAGATGCCAGGGTGGAGGCGGACGGCGGATAGGAAGAAACATATGAAACAATCCTTTGAAGAATTGTTGAATGATCCGAGAGGAGTAAAGAGAATGTGTACCATCTTGTTGGAATCTTGAGATAGCCGCTAAGAATACTTTAAGAGTAGAATGGGAAAGGCCTGACTTTGCCAAGTGTAAAAAGAAAGGCAATAGTTGTTCCAGTTTTGCATGTACTGGGTGAACGTTGGCGGCTTGACACCAGAGGCAAAAACGCTTCCATTTGAGCATGTAAGTTTTTATTGTGGAGGGTGCTCTAGCATTAGCTAAGACCTCCCTACACTCCGGAGGAATGTCTAACTGGGCAAACTAAAGGTGTTCAGGCGCTAGGCTGCTAAGCGCAGAGATGCAGGATCCGGATGGCAGATCTGCCCGTTGTAGATGGATAGGAGATTCGGTATTGGTTGCAACTGAATGTGATCGCATTCGGATAGAAGGAGGTGTTTGGTAAACCAGAACTGGCGAGGCCACCTGGGTGCTATTAGGAGTAGGCGACAAGGCTCCTTCTTCATTTTCCGGAGAACCCTGGGAACCAATGATATCGGTGGAAAAGCATAGGCATAGATCTGCGACCAATTAATCAAAAACGCATTCCCGAACAAGTCTTGTTGGGGAAGCCAACTTGCGTAGTATGGGCATTTGCGGATCAGACTGGTCGCGGACAAGTCCAGATCGGGTCGACCCCCACTTCTGAAATGTACAATCCAACATTGGTTGACGGAGCTCCCACTTGTGATTGGACAATGTCTACCTGCTGAGGAAGTCCGCCAGGATGTTGGATACTCCCGGGCATGGACTGCTGACTGAGTTTATTTGGTGTTGGATCACCTAATCCCAAATTTGCTGGGCTTGCTGGGACAACAGAGTGGATCTTGTCCCTCCCTGTTTGTTTAGGTAGTGCATACTTGTTGTGTTGTCCGTCGGATCAACACTGATGCTCCTAGAATGACTTTTGGGCCAGGAAGATCGCTAGCAACTCTAAAAGGTTGATATGCCAAGTCTTTTGTTGAGCATCCCATTTGCCATTGACTGTTAGTCCTTAAAGGTGTGCTCCCACCCTTCGAGGGAGGGGTCCGTGGTGATGATGAAACTTGGAGATTCCACTAGGAATGAGAGGCCTGCTGCCACGTTCCTCTTGCGAGTCTTCCAGAACAATGCCTTACGCCTCTGATGAGTGATGAGGATGAGATCGTCGAAGGACCCTGACACCTGTAGCCATTGGTTGTTGAGCTCCTCTTGCAGGGGTCTCATTTTGAGACGACAGTTGGGGACCAACGGAATGCAGGATGAGAGCATCTCTAGAAGTGTCTTGAACTGTTGGACAGAAACACACTTTCTTAATCGTAGTAGTTGGGCAAGCTTGCACAGCTTTTGTTGTTTTTCGGTTGAGACAAAGGTTTGTGTCCGTAGAGTGTCTATGGTAGCTCCTAAGAATGTTCTTGTTTGTGATGGGATGAGTTGAGACTTCCAGATTGATGGAGAGACCAAGAGACTGGAAGAGTGACAGATATTTCTGAGTATGTACGTTTGCGACTGCGAAGGAATTCGCCTTGATAAAGCAGTCGTCTAAATAAGGAAATATTTGGATTCCTTCCAATCGAAGGTGTGCAGCCACCGGTGCCAAAAGTTTGGTGAAGACGGGGCATGGAACATAGTCGGGAGGGAATGACTTTGAACTGGAAGTCCCTGCCAGCCACTCTGAATCTCAAGAACTTTCTGTGTCTGGGTAAAATCGGTACATGAAAGTAAGCATCTTGGAGGTCGAGGGTGGTCATGTAATCCCCCGCAGAGAGGAGTTGAAGTACTTCTTGTAAAGTCAACATCCGGAAAGATTGTTTTGGAGATATTTGTTGAGGGAACGAAGATCCAAGATGGGGCGCTATTTTCCCAATTTCTTTTTTTTTAGAAAAAAACTGGAATAGAAACCGGTGCCTCTTTGTAATTTTGGAACCCCTTCGATCGCTCCCTTTTTTAACATCAAATTGATTTGGGAGAAAAGCTCTGTGAGATGAGCTGGAGGCGGGCCTTTGGGAGGAGAATGTGGAAGAAGTTTGTTAAACTCCAGAACGTGGCCTCTGGCCACAATGTCCAAGACCCATTTGTCTGTCGTTATAGCAGACCAGGTTGAGTAAAAATGGGAGATCCTTCCTCCAACTTTTGTAGGATTTAGCGGTAGAGCAGGTGGCAGTTGTCACTGCTTCTTAGACTTATTACGTCCGCGATAAGATAGCTTATTCCTGTTTGTGCATAAGACGTAGTTGGTTGCTGCCTGAAGGATTGTTGTCATTGTGAGGAGTAATGTTGGTTACCCTGATAGGACTGGTATTGCCTTGACTGATTATAACCTCCTCGACTGGAGAAGGATCTATGGCCTCTAGCACCACGAAAAGGCGATTTCCGAAACTGAAGAGTACCGAGAGATCTCGCTGTCTCAGTATCTTTTTTAATAGCTTGTAGGGCTTCATCAATATGCTGACCAAAAAGAGACTCGCCGTCAAAAGGCATGTCGATTATTTTCATCTGTACTTGCTGACAAAATGATGTGGATTTCAAGCAGCCCTGTCGCCTCAGGACAGCCGCACCCGCCAGTTGCCGAAAACCCGTAGACTCAACATCCACAGCAGAATCGATAATCTCAGCCGAGATTCGTTCTCCTTCCTGAAGGACTTTCAGCGCTTCCGCCTTGGAGGGCTCAGGTAACATCTCGATGTAAGGAGAGATGTCGGACCACATCTGTCTATCATAGCCTAACGGCTAGGGCCCTCGATCTCGGACCTGGGGAACTGGGTTCGAGTCTCGGTAATGACGCTAAAAGCATCCTGTGATTCTGGGCAAATCACTTAATCTCCCTGTGCCTAACAATAATGAATGTGTGTCCTCATGTAACGTAACTGATGCTATGTAAAGCGCTCCGATACCCGATTCGGGTCAAGTTCGCGCTATATAAAACTCTGCAAAAAAAAAATTTGTGGCCCAAGATGGTCAGTGAGTTACCTGCACGGACAGTAGTGGCCGCCATGGTTGAAACCTTTTTTCCAATTGCGTCTAGACGTCTCCCATCCCGATCTGGAGGAGCAGACAATGGAGAGGAGGGATTCCGTGCATGGCGTTGCGCTGCTTGGGCAATAACAGAATCTGCCTTAGGCTGGCCTATCAGGCATGCTGGTGAGTTATCCGGTGCCTTATATTTCTTTTCAAGGCGAGGCAGGACCGCCGGAATAGTGGCAGGAGTTTGCATGACTTTCAGTCCTTCCTGCCAAATAAAGTCAATAATAGGAATACTTTGCACTTGTTTCCTCGGCTGGTCTTTAAAATCGTAAAGGAAACAATCATCCTTCTTTATTTCCATGGGAAGAAGGAACCGTTGTGCTGCTCTTTCCATCAGGACATGAAAACCTCCGATGTAAACTGGAGGCGAGTCAACAGGAGCAGGCGTTGAAGGAGACAGCGTTAGTATTTGATAGTCATCCCTTCTGTAAGGAGTGATCTGTCATCCAATTCTCCATCTTCTCTGTCATCATCCGTGGTGTGGGCTTCCTGATGATGAGACATCGAAGGAACCGGAGAAACAGGTCTTGGCGACCTCAACACTGTTGAAGATTGAGGAACGGGTGTAGGTGGTACAGAAGAAGCTGATTCAGATGGAGGAAATCGGCGGTAATAGTCATCGAGCATATATTGCAGATTGTTTAGAAGTGATAGAGGCAATTGCACCTTAGGGTTTGACTCTGGAGCTGGAGGAGCAGTGTCAGGGTAGTACTCCTCTTCTTGATCTACGTCTTGGTATTTAATGAAGAGTTCTGAAGGGCTCCTGGCAGTACAAAATCTGTCATCTTCCTCAGATTCATCCTCGTTTGGCCCATAATCCAGTAACTGCTCGGTCAACGCAAGAGGCACTCTACTGGGTGATGTGTGAACTGGAGAGAGGACCTCTAAGAAAGATCCGTGCCTTTGAAGCAAGGAGGGCACCATCGTTGGTGGTGGCAACAGTGTAGGCGGCACCGCAGATGTCTTTGAGGATACCGTGGTTGTAGACGACGACCAAACTTGGAGATCAGTGCAGGAAGATAGCAGCGTTGACGAAGCAGAGGTGGGCATAAACGAAGCAACCGTCGACGTTTTCTTATTCTTCGTAGACGGGTGATGTGTGAACTGGAGAGAGGACCTCTAAGAAAGATCCGTGCCTTTGAAGCAAGGAAGACGCCATAGTTGGTGGTGGCAACAGTGTAGGCGGCACCGCAGATGTCTTTGAGGATGCCGTGGTTGTAGACGACGACCAAACTTGGAGATCAGTGCAGGAAGATAGCAGCGTTGACGAAGCAGAGGTGGGCATAGACAAAGCAACCGTCAACGTTTTCTTATTCTTCGTAAACGGAGGGGCATCGACGATAGACTTCAATTTGTTCGTCGATGAGAGGGCAGTGACTGACGTGGTTGGTCTCATGGAGATGGACACCAGCGTCGACAGCGAGGAAGCCGACAACAGTATCATCTGAGGCTTTGGAGACGAGAAGGTTGCAGTAGACGTCATAGTCGCAGCGACGGCAAGCTTCGTCGACGAAGACGTCGTCGTCGACCTCATCAATGACGGAACCCGGTTCTGAGGTAAATCTCTGTCAGAAACAGGTTTAAAAGCCTGAGACTTCACAGTCTTTCTCGGGAGCGTAGAGGGCAATATTTTTCCCTTAGTTGGTGGAGGAGCCTCTTAGAGGTGTGCTGTTTTTTCAACACCTTAGCCCTAGGAGAGGTCAAATCTGTGTTGCTAGTCCTCTTCCTAGAGGAAGCAGACCTGACAGATGAAACACTTCCTACTTCAGATAAAGGGTTGTCTTGATCCTTAATCTTCTGTAGCCACAGAAGTAGACGGCCCTCTCTGTCCCTCAGAGTTTTTTGAGGGAAAGTTCTGCAGATTTTGCAGTCTTTCACCTGGTGATCCGTATACAAGCAGTAAATGCACTTCTTGTGGGGATCTTCAGAAAACAGCTGGAGCTTCCCACAAGACTCACAAGGTCTAAAGAGAGATTTCTTAGAAGAAGACATCATGAATTAAGAAATTCTGAAGAAGCCGTACTGAGCAGAGCTCATGGAGACTCCCTTCACACAACGTGCGGTAGAAAATCTGAGAGCCTGAGCCTCTGGGGAGAACATTCTGGAGGGTGCTGTCACCTAATTGGCTGTAGTTTGGACTATATATAATGACTTGGACGAGTCATGAAAGTGGAAAAAAAATTGCGATTAACTTCTAGCTATTTTACTTCCTGGTTCTAATTTACCTATGATATGGCTACGTTATGCATATTTATTGCTATTTTTATGTACCGTGGGACTCCCACTCCGACGATGGGGAATGATTCAAGCATGTGAATCTATTAAAGATACCGCAATACTGGAGAATCTTGGGTTGCAGCGCCATTTTAGAGCCCTTATGCAAGTATATAGATGTATTCCTTAAACCTATCTCTGAAAATACTGTTACTAACCTAGGGGATACCATGCAAACAATTCAACTTGTGGACGATCGCCCATTTGATATGAATTGCAACCTCCTGGTCACCATGGATATTACATCCCTATAAACGAACATTTCTCAGGGTGAGGCATTGAGAGTGATGAAAGAAGTTCTGGACAAACGTCCCGGGCCACACAGAGTCCCAACTGAATTTATCATCAAACTCCTTGATGTATCCATGACTAAAAACTTCTTTAGCATTCAGGGTGACTTCTACATACAAACGAAGGGAGTTGCTATGGGGGCTAGCTTCGCACCCAACCTAGCAATTATCTTCATGGATGTATATTAACACAACTACATCCTGAGTGACCAAAACCCCTACAGTCAGTGTATAGAGCTATGGCGTCGGAACATTGACGACGTACTACTGATCTGGCAAGGGAGTGAAAACCTACTTAAGGAATTTCACTCTTGGTTGAACAACTGCTCCAAGGATATCAATTCTCTTTAGAATATAGCAATTCCACAGTCAATTTTTGGGATCTAGCTATAAAAGCAGAAGAAGGCAAACTTTACACCAGCCTTTACAGAAAGGTGAGTGAATGCAACACTCTCATGCGTTACTCGAGTCACCATCCAAGCAACCTTAGGGACAATTTGCACTTTGGGCAATTTCTAAGGTTGCGGAGGAACTGCTCCAGAAAGGATGACTATTTCCTAGAGTCAGCTGAACTTATGTCATGTCTGACTGACCGAGGCTGACCGAGGCTACCAGCTCAGACTATTAAAAAAGGCGCGTAAACGTGCATGGTTGAGGGGCGCTAGGTGGCGCATGTGCAAGATGGCTGCACGAATGTGAGGCTCCTGCCGGCCGGTGATATTATCCTTCAAAATATCCTGCCATATGGTATCATCTGCGGTATCTGATGCCGCTAATTGCGAGAAATAACCTGTCTGCCACCTCGTAGTGAAAATCGAAAGAATTGGCCACCTCCTGCTCCTGTTCTGGGGTGTCGGAGCCAGGCCCAGGAGATGAGACGGGGCTTTATGTGGGCCAGGATCGGCCACAGTGAGTAATTTAGCCCTCGGCTTGCCACGAGGAGCCTAGGCCACAGAGCGAGACTCGAAAGGCGGTGACGAAGTGGCGGCCCTGGTCCCCCCCGGACGACGAACGAGGCTGGCGGAGGCACTGAACCTTTGTGTGCCAGGACAGGGCGTTTTTTATAGCGTTGCCACCGGAGGCGGACGGTGAGTGGCAAGGGATCTCCTGAACGGTGGGCGGACCGAGCCTTACGCCGGCGGAGGGAGGCGCTCATCCCAAAGCGCTGTGGTAGAGCTGCACTGCTGGAAGTGCACTAGACACCTTCTCTTCCCCCCTGCTGCCGCCCGCACTGAATCGGCGGATTAGCGGCTCGCTACCTGATCGGTTAGACCACTTGCGGCACCAGAGGGAAACGCGGTGCTGATAGATTGGAATACTGCTGCCATTGCACCTCGCACGCCTCTGGGATCAGGCGCGCACACCACTGGCGGTTTGGGGCTGAAATGTGGAGGAGACCTGCATGAGCCCTGGGGCAAACTAACACCTTGCTGCTCACCTGATGTTCGCTGAGTGTAGTTATTTTCAAACAGACAAGGGGGACCCGAAATAATGGCCTAGGACCAAAGGTAACAATTGTATTTCAAGGAACAAAAGTCCTAAGCAAATAATATTGTACACAAAATAATTAGAATATAACCAACGATGGGTTACTCTAGCCATCCAGTGTCCAGCCGGACAATAGAGTTTTATTTTTACAATAGAGAAAATAAAGTCAGAAATACTTAGAACAGCATAAATAGTGAGGCACAAGCCTGTACCTTTAAAGAACCGGGAAGTGTGGGGGAATGGGGTAACAATACAATCAAACCAAAACAGAAATACAGGCAAAGACTTTGAGCATTGGCCACCTGCATTCAGTTTTAAATAACAGCAAGTTTTGACCTAAAATAGATACCACAACAGTTAAGCACAATGGACATTTGTGGTTCTATTTAGAAATGTCGACGTTTCGATCCCTTGCTCATGGTAAACTGGGATCATCATCAGGACGAGAAAATAACATTTACCTGGTTCAGAACTTGTTTGTCCCAGTCGGCAGAAGTATCAAAAATTGAGTTTGTGACTTCGGAATAAGATCGCCACAGCTCTGTAAGTAGCGATAACAACATGAATGGTTGTCCTGGAGGTAATGGAGGGAGAGGGCGGGCGCAGCTCTCTCAGTACTCTCCTGTATCCAAGGTTGGGGATTGTTTGAGTGCCGTACCGGATTAGGTATAGGGCTTGCTCCTTAGGGTTGCGTGATGGCTGGAATCAGGAGACAGCAGCGATGTGCGGTGAGGTTCCTGGCGTGATAGGGCCTTTGTTCTTTGAAATAGTTCGCTGAGTGCAGGGCGTCTGGCTCCAGCTTATAAGGGGGATTGCTAGACGCCATACTGTGGAGGGAGAGGCAGGAGAGTGGACGTTTGTAAAGGGGTACCCCGGACGGTAATTCCTAAAACGGGGAGTATCAAATACTTGTGATCAAGAACGATTTAGGAACATAATATTTATCTTAGCGGACCTAAAGAGCATTCACAAAATGACAAACATGTACCATATATTCCAAAAATATATATGTTTTATTTATGTTATTCTATAAATTAGTCCTATTTGAAACAAGCATTGAAAATGCAATAGGTCTCGCAATAGAAGAGTTTGACCTTTTTTGTTTTGCAAATGGATGAGTGGCGTTGCGCGGGTGAGTGGCGTTGCGTGGGTGAGTGGCGTTGCGTGGGTGAGTGGCGTTGCGTGGGTGAGTGGCGTTGCGTGGGTGAGTGGCGTTGCGTGGGTGAGTGGCGTTGCGTGGGTGAGTGGCGTTGCGTGTGTGTGAGTGGCGTTGCGTGTGTGTGAGTGGCGTTGCGTGTGTGTGAGTGGCGTTGCGTGTGTGAGTGGCGTTGCGTGTGTGAGTGGCGTTGCGTGTGTGAGTGGCATTGCGTGAGTGGCATTGCGTGAGTGAGTGGCGTTGCGTGTGTGAGTGGCGTTGCGTGTGTGAGTGGCGTTGCGTGTGTGAGTGGCGTACAGTGCATAGAGTGGTGGATAGGGTGGTGGCACATAGAGTGGTGGCGGATAGAGTGGTAGAGTGATGGTGGAGAGAGTGGTAGAGTGGTGGCGGTAGAAGGCTGTACTGTGTGTGAGAGAGAGTGTGTGTGTGTGTGAGAGAGAGTGTGTGTGTATGTGAGAGTGTGTGAGAGAGAGTGTGTGTGTGAGAGAGAGAGTGTGTGTGAGAGAGAGAGTGTGTGTGAGAGAGAGAGTGTGTGTGAGAGAGAGAGTGTGTGTGTGAGAGAGTGTGTGTGTGAGAGAGAGTGGGTGTGTGAGAGAGAGTGTGTGTGTGTGAGAGAGAGAGAGTGTGTGTGAGAGAGAGAGAGTGTGTGTGTGAGAGAGTGTGTGTGTGAGAGAGAGTGTGTGTGAGAGAGAGTGTGTGTGACAGAGAGTGTGTGTGAGAGAGTGTGTGTGAGAGAGAGATAGAGAGAGAGAGAGTGAGGTAGTGAGAGAGAGAGAGAGAGAGATAGTGAGGTAGTGAGGGAGAGTGAGGTTGTGAGAGAGAGTGAGTTAGTGAGGTAGATAGAGAGAGTGAGGTAGTGCGATGGCAGTTAATGCCCATTGCTCGTAGGACCTCAGCTTTGTGCGGATACAGTGAGTTACTTAGACATGGAGAACCGCACTGGATAATTAATGTTTCTGCTGACAGAAGGCAAAGTGTTGTCGAATATATTCCGTTTCTTGTTTGGATTGTTTCTTGAATCTGCAGCTATAAACTGGAAAAGCTTTATGATGAGTCCTGTGTTAACAGTGGAAGAAGGAGAAGTGAGGCCACTGCATCTTTGTTATATTCATAAGATCAGTTCAAAAAAGATTTATTGTTTTCTCTGTATGTAACACACCTGCGCATTGATGTCAGTTTTCAGGACCTGGTCTTACTCAATATTCACGCATATGTTTGAAGTAAACTGTTTAGCCTCCTTTTGCCAAGATTTGCAGGAATTACACAAAGTGGGGCATATTTAAAACTGTTTTCACATAATCCAATGTAGCATTTCAGTTGTCTGGCATTACATGTTATATGGCCATTGACACAAATCGTGGAAAATTTGCTGGTGACATGCAACACCAGAGAATTCCATGGACACCAGCTGAAGCCGATACAACAAGGACATTAATATGGGATTTTCCTATTTAGGGTCAACAATAGGGTTATAAAGACCCAGATTTAAAAGTAGCGCAATAGAAAACCGACACAGACTGCGTGTCACTTTTTCTGTAACCATTTTGTAGCAAGTAATGCTCCATTTCTCAGTGAAAACTCTCCAAGCTCTAAGGATAAACGTTTAAAAATTAGCGAGGGGGACGACAAAGGCTGCTATAATTAAGCAGGTGAACTGACCGCCAGTATTGATTAAATTACTCAATTGAACTCATGAGATAATGCAAATATGGGTGCTGTGTAAAGATAAATTGCCTGAAAGTAATTATATATTAGAAAATGTATCTGGCCCCAAACTCAACGATTCTTTGGACGGACTGTTTCTCTGTTTGCGTTTTTGCAATTTGAAACGCTGTTTATCTTAGAGTGTTTAAATTTACATTTACCGTACTCAAATAACATTTAGAAATAATTATTGCAGCCTGCAAGAGGGAAAAAAAATCAAACCTTAGGAAAGGGTCCCAGGAAGCACGGCGTGTCTGTCTGACTGTAGAGCAGGGAGGAAGTGTTTTTAAAAGAGGAAATATCTACAGATGCTGGAAACAAGAAACACGAGGGAGGAATGTTGGGGTAATTAAAGCAAGACAAAAAGTGGAGTGGTGTGCCAGGGGGTGGTAAAGCAATCAGAAACAGCTGGGAGGAGGCAGGGGAGGAATGAAACCAACACGAGAAGGAGCAGCAATGGCAGGGGTGAATTAGGAACTGCTGTGTTTGGTTGCCGATAGAGTAAACCAGGCTAGAGGGGCTGGGGGGAGGGCCGAGGATAGGCTGAAAACAAGCTGCAAGCGGTTGGGATTTCAGATGATCCTCATTAATTTAAAGCAGTTAACGCCGATCCGCTGAGAACACAAGCGCTAATTAAGCAAACACACACATTTTAAAGCCTTCTACAGTTATTAAAATAGGGACTGATTTCCTCACCCGAGCCACAGGGATGTTAACAGTGACGGATCCTTCCTTTCCCTCCTCATGGCCGGGGTACTATGTGAAAGAGGCGAAAGCAGCTGCCGGGAGCAGCTGATGGATGCTTCCGCTTTGATATGGCGCACTCGCACATTTCTTTTGTTGTGTACTCGGCACGCAAACTTTGACGGCGCCTGTGTTGTCAATTTCAATAAGAAAACATGTTTGTGCGCCGAGTAGGTGAAGGAAGAGGCACAGAACAAAAGAAAAGACAATGTGAACTAGAAGGGATATAAAATGTGAGACGGGTCACAGGCATAAAGAAGGGCACAGTAACAAAGACGGGCGTTGAGAAAAAAAAACAAGAAATCTTTAAGTCCTGTGGTTGAAAGAAAACCGCCAAATAAAAGCGTGGCTGGTGCATCCAGTTCAGAAGCTTACAAGAGCACAAGCCTCACTCGTTGCAGACTGGCAGTCTGGGCCAAAGCGCGCACTCTGCAAGTTCAACCCTTCTGAACTCTACGGTCCAAACAGCTCAACAAGAAGCCCATGCCCCCTTTCGGGTTATGTGGTAAACAAAGGCTAAACGATTTAAACGAAGCCTGCAGAACAGGCAACTGAGGAAGGGCTTCAAGGCTGTGGTGAGAGCCTCAGAAACATAAATTAATGAGACGACCCGCAAGCAAAGGAAAGCGGCCCGAATCAATACCAAGCAGCAGGGAGGAGCTGCAATGTTGCACTACAGGGACAATGCTTATCAACAAGCAGCAGCCACAATGTAAAGGACCCAGCAAATTCAAAACCGACGGCAAGCTCTTGAAAGGTTGCAATAGAGGGAGCCTCTTAGCTGCTCATGTCCCCGAAGAGACTGCTGCGTGCAGGATCTTTATAATGGTAGTCGATAAACACTACATATGCGAGGCTTGTAATGGACGGGATTAGGACCCGAGAGATTAGGACCCGAGAGCAGAAACACGAGAGACGGCCTGCGGCCGTCAAAGTGAAGTGGACACGGCGGGCAGGGGAGGGGGCGGAGCGGGGAGAGCGGCATGTGGGTGTGAAGAAGCCGGGGCCTTTGAAGTGAAGCTAAGCTTCACTTCAAAAGGTGTCGGAGGAATGCGGCTGAGGGAACAGACGGCGATTGCGGCTGAGGGAACTGATGTGCACGCGCTTTTAAGCTCAATGCACATGCGCATTGAGCTTAAAAGTCACGGGCACTGCAAGGAATCGCCACGATTCCTTGCAACTTGGTTAAAGACTATTTAAGCCGCAATAGGCTCGCAAGCTCGATGCGCATGCGCATCGACAGGCGAGACCTAAAAAGGAAGGGGAAATGTTTTCAAGAATTACAGACAAAATAACAATCACCTCTGTGTCATATGATATTAAATTATTTGCATGAGTAATTACTTCAATTGTTTTGTTACAGAGGATGTATTAGTTTGTTTCCTTTTTTTAAAACAAGTTCATTAAACATTTATTAAATCCTATACAAAGTGCAAAATGCTACTAAAAATGAGATCAACATGATTTTAGGCATGGCTTTTCTATACAATAATTCCTATGCGCGTTTCGGCTGGAGCCTTCATCAGGATTCCATGTACATATATGATTTGAAACCTTGATGCCTCATAATAGATCGTTAGGCTTCTTGAATATTTCTACAGGAACCAGTTATACCATTCCTTGGGGAATTTCTGTGGACTCCAAACAGGACGTGATGAATGATCAAACGTATGTGTATATAGATAACTATTATGATATTCAAAGCCGTCTATTGGTATTGTCGGCAACCTCAATCTGCATCTGAATTTTGAAATTCGGAGCCTCACTGGACAAAGAGCATCTGAAAGGATCTCGTATGTAACATTGGCTGTTTTCAGCGCTTTTCTCAACAACGCTGTATGTAAGGAAGGGATTGTCACTCTCCCGAAATGTAGTTACCGGGTGCCAATTGCCATTTAACGAAGGCACCTACGTTTCGTTTGCAAGCCTCCAGAGTCCTGGACTGATGCTATCTGATGCGTGTGGTCTGCCGTGAAATAAAGTGCCGAAATCTGGGCGTCTCACCAGCGGGACGCCATCCGTTGGAGTATCAGTCCTTTTGAGGCAAGAGAGTGGAGCTGGGGGCGCTGGTACGCTTTCCCCTTCTAGGAGATCGTGGGGCACCTGGGCTTGATCATGGAGGAGGAGCTGTGAGGGGTGCCCCACGATCGAATCTGTGACCCCCCCCGATAGACTATTTGACCCCCCACGCAGCGGTAAAGAGTTGTCTGTGCGGGCTGGCTTGAAGTGCAGTGATTCAGGCACACCAGACCTAGGGCCAGATGTAGGTAATTGCATTTTACCGATTCTTAAATACCGAATTTTACCGATTCGGTATTTAATGAGTCTGTAAATGCAATGTAGGTAAAAAAATTGTATTTTTTACCGAATCGGTAAAATTCGGAATCGGTCATTCGGTATTTACGGAATCGTTATTTCCCATTCAATCCAATGGGCCTTTTGGCCCATTGGAATGAATGGGAAATACCGATTCGGTAAATACCAAATCGGTAAATTCCGATTCCGAAACCAAAGAAAAGTGAAACTGATTCAGGCAGCCAACCAGGTGCCACCACTCTCCCCCTCCCTAACAGGAAGTGGCTACACAGGCAGCTGCAACTAATTAGAAGCTTCTGGAGAGGCAGTTGGAGCTGAGCTGAGACCCTGAGTAGCAGAAAGAGTTGTGTGCACTTTTAAATTAGAAAAATGGCAAGCAGCACAGACAAAGATCAGCCAGAGAGGAAGAGGAAACTGAAATTCAGCAGCATGGAGCTGCAGGTCCTTGTTGAGGAGGTGGTGAAGGAGTACAGAAAACTGTTTGGCAGGCAGTCCCTCACTGTGGCTGTGTCTGCAAAAAGGAACATTTGGCTGCACATTCAAGAGAAGGTTAATGCAGTTGGAGTGACTCCTAGAGACAGAGAGGACCTTTAAAAGAGGTCGTACCAACTCAGGAGCCTGACAAAACAAAAATCTCTGAACACCACAAGCAGGCAAGCAAAACTGGTGGAGGGAAGAACCCAGCACCCCTCCTAACTGACCTGGAGGAGATGGTGAGCACAACCATAGAACCTGAAAGCGTCTGCGGACTGGGAGAAGTAGACAGCTCAGCCGGCGCTGCCAGCAGAAAAGGTAAGACGCATGCACAGCAATCCCCCCCCCCCACACCATCATCCTTCCCTTTACCCTATGTGGCTAAGTGAACCCCAGTCCAGTACAGCTAGCACTACACAGGAGCAATGCATTATGGGACATGTATGTAGGAAATGAAAGTCAATGTCATACAGCATAGCAACAAGCAAGTTAGGGAAATGATTCCAGACAGAAAGAAGCGCAGGCAACATGTACAGTGTTCAAGTGAAAATTATTTAATTATAGTGGCTGTGAGGCAGTAGCACTTAGCTAATGTACGCTCATATGTCCACAGGTGAGACATCTCACAGGCGTTCCCGGGAGACTGAAAGCACGGCACCAGAGAGGGATGGGAGTCAGGAGTCCGGTCCAAGTGCACAGAATGTATCAGAGGACACAGGTGCACCAAGTACACAGCCACCATCCCAAGACACAGAAATGGCTCCAGAGTTGCAGGCGTCCCCAGAACGTACACAATCCCCTCTGTTACTGTCATCCCCAGAAATGTCAGCATCACTGCCTGTGACAACACCTGCCGCACAACAGAGCAGGAGGCATGTTTTTTCCCCACTATTGGAAATGGAGTCATCAGCAGGTGACATGGAGGGGGAAGACACACACACCTTGCCTGGTGAAGTTAGCACTGCCGCACTGCAGTCCAGTGCAGAGGTGTCCCGTAATGTTTCCAGACTCCGCAGGCTCAGAGAAAGCAGTGTAGCTGAACGTGTGGAGGGTCCCAGTGTGTTCCGTGGCCTGGAGGGGAGCATGGTGAAGATCCAAAGGATGCAGGGAAAGGCCATCATTTCTGTCCAACGCCAAATGAGGAACCTAAACAACAATATGGAAGAAATAGGGAAGGGCATCAGAGAAATAGTTGATGTCAACAAGGATATTGCAGCAGGGATGTATGATATGTCACAATCGGTGCAGCTTCTGTGCACCAAACTAGATAGGGAATTTGCATCAAGGCACAAGGAGAAGCAGCGTGCACAGCAACAAAATAAAGCCATCAACCGCCTGGCCACAGCCACTTCCCTGCTATGCAGGAGGTGCATTAACATGCAGGAGGAACTCACGCAAAATAGCAATGAGGTAACTAGGGGCATTGCTAGTCTGACCAGTGCCGTTGAGGTGCTGATAAATGCACAAGCAGCACAAACTGCTGCTCTGGATGTGCCAGAGAGTGAAGGGAGCACAAGTAGGAGCAGCATGGCAAGCCCCCTTGTCTTAGAGACACAGAGGAGCAGCAGGCGCCAGGGTGAGGCAGCAGCCCAAATGCCAAGTGAAGACAGCCAGCCACAAACATCTGGCACTGGTAGGCGTGGACGAAAATGAGTAAATCAGTTAATGGGGAAGTGACCCAGGACTAACATCTGTGAATGTATACTGTTTGAGTTGCACAATTGTGCTTTTGGAACCTTCGTAGTGACAAAATTAAACTACGTTGGATGCATACTCCACCTGTCTGTGTCTCTTTACTTACTTAAAAGTAGTTGCGTGTGATCTCTTCCCGTCTGTGTCTGCCATCTGTTGGTATTGCAACTCCTGCAGTTTTGGGTTCAGGCAGTGCTTGTTCGTCATCATGGGCCTCATAATCTGATAATTCCACCTCGGTGCCCTTCTTCATGGCAAAGTTGTGCAACATTGCACAGGTTGCAATTATCTTGCAGCAGGTCACTGGTGTGTACTGGCGTGCCCCTCCACTTTTGTGGAGGCAGCGGAACCTGCTTTTCCACAGGCCAAATGTTCGCTCCACAATGTTCCTGGTGGATTTGTGTGCCCTGTTGTATCACCTCTGGCTGAGGGTTGAAGGGTTGAGGCAGGGTGTTAGGATGAAGGACCGGACGGCATATGCACTATCCCCTATTTAAAAATGAGAAAAACGTTACCCACAAGCACACATTCACATACATCTGAAACATCTATCAAGGGAGTGTCACACACTGTTTTACCTAGCAAGTAGCCTTCGCCAAATTCCCCCGCAGGCGTGCGTAGATCCCACTATTCTGGAAAATGTAGGAGTCGTGGGTACTGCCTGGAAACTTGGCCACTATATCCGTGATGATGTAGTTGGCATCGCAGATAACTTGCACATTTATGGTGTGGGTTGCTTTTTGGTTTCTGTAGATGTACTCTGTGTCAGCAGGTGGGCAAATTGGAATGTGGGTGCCATCAATGCAACTGATGACGTTGGGGAAGTGCGCTATTTGATAGAACCCAGTCTTTTTCCTGAGCAGTTCAGTGTGCATTTCAGGAAAGGTAATGTAGTGATGCATTCGCTGAATCATGGCATCTAGGAACTTCCTAAAGAAGCGGGACAGGCAGCTCTGGGACACCCCACCTACCGCAGCAATGACACTCTGGTAACTGCCAGAGGCAAGCAGGTGTAGGCTACACAGCACCTGCACATGGGGTGGGATGGCGTGTGCCCTTAGGGTTGGATGCTCCAAAAGTGGGTGCAGGTCCCTGATCAAGTCCAGGATGGTATGGGGATGTAGCCTGTACCTTTGTTGTATCTCTGCATCAGTGAGTTGGAATAGGGTAATCCTCTGTCTGTAGACCTGCTCCTCCCTTCTCCAGACCCTCTCTCCTTCTGCCTGTAGCCGTAGCCGCCTCGCAATCACATAGAATGCCACAGTCTCGGTCAAACTGTTGCATTTTGGGCCCTTTTTTTATAGTCTGCACCTGGTTACCACCTGCTTTCAATCCATGGTAAATACAGACTCTTAAATACCGATTTTCATGCAAAATCGGTATTTTAGAGGTTACCTACATCTCAAAATGCATTTTTACCATTTCTTATTTACCGAATCTGTAAATTTTCCGATTCGGTAAAGTTTCAGAGTCTGTAAATTTACCGATTCGGTAAAGTTTAAGACTCTGTAAATTTTCAGATTCGGTAAATTTACAGATTCGGTAAATTTACAGACTCGATAAATTTACAGAGTCGGTAACTTTACCGAATCGGTAAATTTACCGATTCTGTAGTTTTTTGAGCCCCTACATGTCCAAATGCAAATACCGGTCGGTAATGGACGAAATTCAGTATTTTCGGCCGTTACCGACCGGTATTTGCCTACCTACATCTGGCCCCTAGTGTGTTGTATAGCGCATGCATTGGGGGACTGGTGGTGAGGCAGCCTAACAGGAGCATAGCGACCTCGCCGCTGGGTTTGAGATCTGTGCACTAGGAGCAACATTGGGACAGCATCGATTAGAATGGATGAGACCTGCTGACTGAGCACTGCGGAACCCCTCTGTGTGGGAGTACTGCTGGTAGAGCTCTACACGAAGCGAGAAAATGGCCGCCCTGCACTGAGGTGTGGAGTGAGCGAGTGGAAGGTGCGTGGCTTTGAAATAACGTCCCTGGGGACAGCATGGGCAAGCCGGACACCAGACAGCCGAAGCTGAACTTCGAAGCAGCAAAAAGAGGTAACCGGAACATGCAGGATGACCAGGAACAGGCTGGGAGAAATGAGACCCAGGAAGTGACCGCTGGACAGTCTACTGATGTGCAGGATATCCTTCGAGAGGTTCGACAAGGATTTGCCACCATAGTGGACAAGATTTATAGAATGTCGTCCAGAATGGACGCCATTGCGCATAAGCTGGATGGCCATAAGGACAGAATCAAAGAAACGGAGAGGCGCTTCTCGGACTCGGAGGACGTGACCGCCGGTCATACAACTCAACTTGCTCGCATGGATAACCTTTTGAGGGTCATTGCCGCAAAGAATGAGGACTTAAAAGCGCGCAGGAGTCGCAATATTATAGGCATCTTAGGTATACCGGAGTCTACCAATACTGGGAGGATGGAAGAATAAGTGGAGAAAATGTTGCTAACCGCAATCGGTCCAGAATCCTTTTCCAACCAATTCATTGTAGAGCGAGCCCACAGAAAGCTGGGACCGCGGCCTCTGCCCGGCAATACTCCGAGACCCATAATAGCGAGACTTTTGAATTATAGGGACCGTGATGTGGCTCTGTGAGCTGCGAGGTATAAGCAGACCCTGACATACGACGGGAACTCATTCACCATCTATCCGACTTCAAACCCATAGTCCAGGAAGAAAGGCAGAAATTCTTGGACGTCAAGAATAAGTTGACTATGCGCTTTTATATCCCGCACGCCTGAGGATCACGCACCAGGGCAAACAGAGGTTCTTCACCAAACCACAGCAGGTGGAAGACTTCCTCAAACAAGTGCAAAAAATGAATCGATCCGATAGTGGCGGAGCGGACTCTCAGCAGTCCCTGTCGGCGGGAGCAGAAGACGGCTCCCAATGAGACAATCCTTGCAGACTATGGACACCTTAACTATTTATTGGGACATGTGAGTCACTTACTGGCAGGCAGTGCTGCAAGGGAACGTTTGTTATTTGAATGATGACCCATACTGTGCTTTCATAGCAGCTCACCGGGCACCATCTGCCCAGAAGGGTCCGGCGGCCCTGGCCGTGGTGTGATCTCTGGGAGAAGGGTAGCTGTGTTGCCGCCTAGAGTTGGCCCCCGAAGGGAATGACCCTGGGGTTGTCCACATGCTGTTTGCAGGGACCGTTGTGTTTTTCTTGTTGGAGGGGGGTGGGGTGGGCGGGTATGCATTACTGGCAAGTTGGGGCTGCTTCAGTGGGGGGTGCCGGCACTAAGGGTATGTTTTGTTCTTTATATGCCAAGTTTCCGTAAAAATGCTATCTTCTTTGATGTAGGAAGATTAACAAATGAGTTGGTAGTTGTGCATCCTAAGAGCTCCATAGAAGCATCCTGTACTGGGATATGTGGAGTAGACTGCATTTTTTGTATAGCGAGCGAATTGATGGCAGACGTCCAGGTGTATGGCTGGCTTAGATAAAGAAAAATTGAATATCATTACATGGAATGTCAGGAGCTTGGGAGATGCGAGGAAGAAGCGGCATATTCTGGCATATTTGGAGAGACATAGGACACACATAGCTATGCTACAGGAAACACACTTCGCACCTCAAAGAACCAATACATTTGCGAGCTAGTGGGCTGCTCACGGAATTTTCTCCTCATATTCCTCCTATGCGAGGGGGACAGCGATACTCATTAAAAAGCAGGTGCCATTTCACTTAGCGAGGGCATCATGGGACTCGCAGGGCCGTTACTGCCTTGCATGGGGGAGACTGGGATCTGTATCCGTCACACTGGCCTGCTGCAATGGGCCCAATATAGACGACCCGCATTTCCACACCACACTTTGGTCCAAGATATTCGAAGTAGGCTCCAATCATATTATTTGGGGTAGCGATTTCAATGTAACATTCAAACCAGGCCTGGATAGGTCGCACCCGGACCCTCATCATTACACCAAAGCGCGCACGACCCTTTGTGATACAATTACTGCCTATCAACTGATTGATGCCTGGCAACACACCCATCCACACACACGGGACGGAACGCATTACACGGCACAAGCTGCGTCATGGGTGAGGCTAGCCTATTGGTTACTGTCCCGTGGGTTGGGTCCTGCAATAGATCAAGTGCAACACCTGGCCAGAACATATTCGGACCATGCCCCAGTTAAGATCACTCTGTTCTCTTCAGACGTTAGCGTGCCATGCAGTCCCTGGCGACTTCAAGCCCCTAGCTTGCTAGATGCAGTATTTCAGGAAGAGCTGCGGGAGTAAATACAAGATTTCTTTACACGCAACAAGGGGTCGGTAGATAGTGTAGAAATCATCTGGGAGGCATTTAAGGTCACGCTCTGTGGCTTCTGCATAGCAAAAGGGTTGGGAGTACTTAAAGACATAACCAATCAAATAAGGAAGCTGGAGGCAGAACTTAAATCGCTGGAAGCTGACCTAGCTGCGGCACCGACCAAATCTGCACAAGTTAAGTTTAGAGAGACGCTCACAGAATATATGGACACAGCCCAGAGGGACACACGATTTCGGGGTAAACACTGGGTGGCCCGATGCTACGGGGAGGGGGAAAGGCCAGGTAAAGCGTTGGCGCATATGGTCAGAAACCCTCGCTACGCTAACTTTATACTGGAGATAGAAGACTTGGAGGGAATGATATACCGGGACACAGCCAACATACTCAATGCCTTTACAGAGCACTACCAACACCTGTATACAACGAATTAGACTTAGAAGGTTACCTAGGGGATGTGGCCCTGGGATGGCTCAGTGATGTGCAGCGAACATTCTTATGTGCCCCATTTGAGTTGGATGAGGTCAGGGAAGCCATTATGAGTATGCAGTCAGGGAAGGCTACGGAAACAGATGGAACGCCGATAGAATTCTACAAAACATATATTGACCTCATGGCCCCCATTCTGCGAGAGGTGTATGAGGAATCCCTGGAGGTTGGCTGCCTCCCTGCATCTATGAGGAAGGCTCTGATTATTTCATTATTGAAGCCAGGAAAATCGCCCCAGCAGTGTGACTTTTACAGACCGCTCTCACTTCTCAATCAATCAATCAATCAATCAATCAATCAATCAATCAATCAAGTCATTTATAGAGCGCACTACTCACCCGTAGGGTCTCAAGGCGCTAGGTGGGGGGGGGGTGCCGTTACTGCTCGAACAGCCAGGTCTTGAGCTTCTTCCTGAAGGAGAGGTGGTCTTGGGTCAGGCGCAGGTCGGTCGGGAGTGAGTTCCAGGTCTTGGCGGCCAGGTAGGAGAAGGACCTTCCTCCTGTTGTCGCTCTTCGGATGCGGGGGACGGCGGCGAGGGCGTGGCTGGTTGATCTGAGGTGGCGCTTGGGAGTGTAGAAGTTGATTCGGTTGTTGAGGTAGCTCGGGCCTTGGTCGTGTAGGGCTTTGTGCGCGTGGGTGAGGAGACGGAAGGTGATTCTTTTGTTGACAGGGAGCCAGTGCAGGTCTCTCAGATGTCCGGAGATGTGGCTGTTTCTTGGGATGTCGAGGATGAGTCTGGCTGCGGCGTTCTGGATCCGCTGGAGTCTCTTCTGGAGCTTGGCGGTGGTTCCGGCGTAGAGGGCGTTGCCGTAGTCCAGTCGGCTAGTGACGAGGGCCTGGGTGACAGTCTTCCTGGTCTCGGTGGGGATCCACCAGAAGATCTTCCGTAGCATGCGCAGGATGTTGAAGCATGACGAGGAGACGGCGTTGACTTGTCTGGTCATGGAGAGGGAGGAGTCCAGGATGAAGCCCAGGTTGCGTGCGTGGTCCGTCGGTTTGGGTGCGGTGCCCAGGGCGGGGGGCCACCAGGAGTTGTCCCAGGCGGAGGGCGAGGAGCTCAGGATGAAGACCTCCGTCTTGTCTGAGTTCAGTTTCAGGCGGCTGGTCGTCATCCATTCGGCTACATCTCTCATCCCTTCGTGCAGGTTGGCTCTGGCGGCGGCGGGGTCGTTGGTCAGGGAGAGGATCAGCTGGGTGTCGTCGGCGTAGGAGATTATGTTGAGGTTGTGTTGGCGTGCGATGGCCGCGAGGGGGCTCATGTAGACGTTGAAGAGGGTGGGGCTCAACGAGGATCCTTGAGGGACGCCGCAGATGACTTTGGTGGCCTCTGACTTGTACGGTGGTAGGCGGACTCTCTGTGTTCTTCCGTTGAGGAAGGAGGTGATCCATTCCAGTGCCTTCTCCTGGATTCCGATGTTGCCGAGGCGCTGCACTAGGGTGCGGTGGCAGACAGTGTCGAACGCCGCGGAGAGGTCCAAGAGGATGAGGGCCGCTGTTTCTCCGTTGTCCATCAGGGTTCGGATGTCATCGGTGGCAGCGATGAGGGCGGTCTCGGTGCTGTGGTTGGCTCGGAAGCCAGACTGTGAGGGGTCGAGGGATCCATTTGTCTCGAGGAAGGCGGCCAGCTGTTTGTTGACGGTCTTCTCGATGACTTTGGCCGGGAACGGGAGGAGCGAGATGGGCCGGTAATTCTTGAGTTCGGTGGGGTCTGCTGTAGGTTTCTTGAGAAGAGCGCTGAGTTCTGCGTGCTTCCAGCTCTCTGGGAAGGTGGCGGTGTCGAAGGAGGTGTTGATAATGTCCCGCAGGTGGGGTGCGATGACAGCGTCTGCCTTGTTGAAGATGTGGTGAGGGCAGGGGTCAGTCGGAGATCCGGAGTGGACGGAGTTCATTGTGCGGATGGTGTCTTCGGTGCTGATCGGAGTCCAGGTGCGGAGGGTGGTGGTGGGTGGCGTTGCTGCGGTTGTGGCGTGCGTTGGTTGGATGCTGAAGCTGTTGTGTATGTCCGCGATCTTGTTGTGGAAGTAGGACGCGAGGGAGTTGCAGAGGTCTTGCGACGGGGTGATGTCGTTGTTTCCGGCGTTGGGGTTGTAGAGCTCTTTCACGATGTTGAAGAGTTCCTTGCAGTTGTGTGCGTTGTTGTCCAGCCGGTCTTTGTATGTATTTTTCTTGGTGGCGCGGATCAGTTGGTGGTGTTTCCGGGTGGCGAGCTTGAGGGTGGTCATGTTGTCCGTTGTTGGTTCCCTTCTCCATACTTTCTCGAGGGCTCGGCAGTTCTTCTTGGAGCTCTTGAGTTCGTCGGTGAACCATGGGGTTTTTCTGCTGCCGGGTCTGCTGGGCGGGGTTCTCAGAGGGGCGAGTTCGTCCGCGCAGTTGCTGATCCACTTCGTGAGGTTGTCGGCGGCCTGGCTGGGGTTCGCTGAGCCGGCAGGGGGGTGCTGGCTCAGGGAGGCGGTGAGCTGGTCGGCTGTGATCTTGTTCCAGCTTCTTCGGGCAACCTGTTGCTGGTGGTGGTGGATCGTCGTTCTTTTGAAGGTGAAGTGGACGCAGCTGTGGTCTGTCCAGTGGAGTCCTGTTGCGTGGCTGAAGGCGATGTCTTTGCTGGATGAGAAGACGGCGTCGAGTGTGTGTCCGGCGAGGTGGGTGGGGGTGGTCACCAGCTGCTTGAGTCCGAGGTTAGCGAGGTTGTCGAGCAGGGTGATGGTGTTGCGGTCGCTGTTGTTCTCCAGGTGGAAGTTAAGGTCCCCCAGGAGGATGTAGTCGGCGGAGGGGAGGGCATGCGGGCTGATGAAGTCGGCGATGTCCTCGCTGAATCGTGTGCGTGGTCCCGGGGGTCGGTAGATCAGGGTGCCTCTGAGGGTGGTCTTCGGGTCGGTGTGGATCTGGAAGTGCAGGTGTTCGGCGGTGGTTAGGGTGTCGTCGGTGTTGGTCGTGATGCGGATGGTGTCTTTGTGGATGATGGCGATGCCTCCTCCCGTCTGGTTGGCGGTGCGGTCCCTCCGTGTGATCTTGTAGCCCTCTGGGATGGCGATGGCGATGTCGGGCGCTGAGGAGGCGTTCATCCAGGTCTCTGTGAGGAAGGCGACGTCAGGGGCTGTGGTGTCGAGGAGGTTCCAGAGTTCTACGGCGTGTCTGTGGACGGAGCGGGTGTTGAGCAGGATGCACTTGAGGTGGTTGCTGCTGGTGTTCGGCTTGGCGAGTGCTGGTGCAGGGTGGTTCCGGATGCAGGTGAACTTGCAGGCGTGGCAGCTGAAGGGTCCGTGGGTGTGCCTCGGGGAGGCGCGGTGACATCTCGGGATGGCGCCGGTGTTGAGTGCGATGAGTTCGGCGGCGTTGTAGGTGCGTCGGGTCGGCTTCCGTCGGTGGGGGCCAGGGGTCCTGGCACTGGGCGCGGTCCAGGCGCGGACGGGCGCAGACGGGCTTACCTTTGGCGCGCCTTCGGCGCACAATCGGCGCGCCCGCTGCGCGTCAACGCTGCGCGTTCGCACGGTCGCCATATATGGCGAAGTGCGCGGGGGGGCGGAGCAGCTGGGAGGCGGGAGCGGGGAGGGTACACAAGAAAAAGGGGCAGGGTTAGCGGCGGTGGCGGGAAGCGGGGAGCGGGGAGGGGGGACGAAGGGGCTGGCGCTACAGGGAAATACAGAAGGTAATAACGCCAACAGCAGGAAAATACAGAAGGAAAAAGACACCAATTACAAGGAGACAGGCAACAAAATTATTAAACAGTTAAACACAGCAAAACCACGGGGGCAGGTCGCAGACCACGCTGCCAGGAGGCAGGGGGCGTGGCCACGCGGCGGAGCTCGGCTAGCGAGGCAGCAGCAGGCAGGGAAACACGCACACAGCAGCTGGCGGCCGTGCGGCGCGGGGGTGTCCTAGAGCTAGGTCACACTCACCTGCGTCGCACGGTCGCCATATATGGCCAAGTGCGCGGGGGGCGGAGCAGCTGGGAGGCGGGAGCGGGGAGGGTACACAAGAAAAAGGGGCGGGGTTAGCGGCGGTGGCGGGAAGCGGGGAGCGGGGAGGGGGGACGAAGGGGCTGGCGCTACAGGGAAATACAGAAGGTAATAACGCCAACAGCAGGAAAATACAGAAGGAAAAAGACACCAATTACAAGGAGACAGGCAACAAAATTATTAAACAGTTAAACACAGCAAAACCACGGGGGCAGGTCGCGGACCACGCTGCCAGGAGGCAGGGGGCGTGGCCACGCGGCGGAGCTCGGCTAGCGAGGCAGCAGCAGGCAGGGAAACACGCACACAGCAGCTGGCGTCCGTGCGGCGCGGGGGTGTCCTAGAGCTAGGTCACACTCACCTGCGTCGCACGGTCGCCATATATGGCCAAGTGCGCGGGCGGCGGAGCAGCTGGGAGGCGGGAGCGGGGAGGGTACACAAGAAAAAGGGGCGGGGTTAGCGGCGGTGGCGGGAAGCGGGGAGCGGGGAGGGGGGACGAAGGGGCTGGCGCTACAGGGAAATACAGAAGGTTATAACGCCAACAGCAGGAAAATACAGAAGGAAAAAGACACCAATTACAAGGAGACAGGCAGCAAAATTATTAAACAGTTAAACACAGCAAAACCACGGGGGCAGGTCGCGGACCACGCTGCCAGGAGGCAGGGGGCGTGGCCACGCGGCGGAGCTCGGCTAGCGAGGCAGCAGCAGGCAGGGAAACACGCACACAGCAGCTGGCGGCCGTGCGGCGCGGGGGTGTCCTAGAGCTAGAACTTCTAAATTGTGACGCCAAAATACTGGCTAAGCTGGTCGCTACCCGGTTGAGCCTGCTGATGGAGAACCTGATCCTTCCTGATCAGTCGGGCTTTGTGCCTGGCAGGGTCACATCCCACAATCTGAGGACACTTTTTGCTGCTCTTCATAACATCTCACCCGACCTGTCTATGGCTGCAATTTTTCTGGATGCCACTAAGGCTTTTGATTCCATTGAATGGGATTATATATTGGGGTGATGTTGAGAATGGGTTTCCCCCCTCTCTTTCTCTCATGGATTAGGTTGCTATATAATATGCCAATGGCCAAAGTGTTCATTAATGGATGGACGTCCCAGACATTCTCTATTACTCAGGGTACTCGACAGGGGTGCCCGCTCTCCCCCCTGCTCTTTGCTATAGCGGTGGAGCCCCTGGCGGTGAGGCTATGGCAACACCACAATGACAAGGCCCTGCGGTGTAATATGCGGCAGGTTCTCGTGTCCCTCTATGTGGATGATATCACGCTCTATATCCGGAATCCGCAGGTAAATCTCAATCCGATCCTTCGGGAGTTTATAGTATTTGGGAAACTACCAGGAATCCAAATTAATTGGGGAAAGTCTTAAATTTTCCCACTGACGGCATCCACAGTTTGATTCCCATTGGATTATCCCTTGGAGTGGTGTGAGGAGGAGCTGCGATACTTAGGGATACGAGTGACCAGGGACAGAGAGGAACTCATGCACTTGAACTATGGCACCGCAATGACTTGAATAGCGGACTCTGTGACCACCTGGATTACTCTGCCCTTATCCATGGCGGTTTGAGCCTCAGTGAAAAAAATGGTGGTCATCCCTCAACTACTCTACTTGTTTTTAAATATCTCTTACTACCCTGGAAAATTCTTTTTCGCGATACTCAGGGCCGAAATGACGCGCCTTGTCTGGGGAGGGAAACAACCGAGGTTGCAATGGAATATCCTTACCAGACCATATGCCCTGGGCGGGTTCGACATGCCAGATTTCGAATTATATTACATTAGCGCACAAGCACATTACGCATGGTTCTGGGTGAAGCAGCCGAGGTATATGCCGCAGGTTGCGGCGGAGCACTGGCTTGCGCACCTCCTTCCCTTGGATGAGGTGATTCATGATCCAATTAACCCTAGGGAGAAGATGCCGACCACCATTACATGCACAGTGGCGGCGTGGCATCACATAGGATGCATTTTGAGATAGCCCCTGCTATATTCTTCATCCCTTCCTCTCACATATCACCCAAGCATGCCTCTTCTCCAGGAAACATTGTTCCACGATTTCAGGAAGCGCACCCATATTCACTCATGGGGGGACCTATATCATAATGGGCAGTTCTGCACTGTTGAACATGTATTTCAGGGACTGGGACAGACCCCGATTGACGTCTTTTTGTATATCCGGCTTAGGCTGAACTTCCCAGATGAACCACAGGAATTAACCCCATTACAATTCTTGCTGAAGAGCGAGACGGCTAGACTCCTTGGTGTGTAATAGAGAAGGTACACCAAAACGCCGGGGGAGGGGATTTTGGTAGAGTTCTGAGCCTACGCAAGTGTAGATGGATACATCGCTTTGATACTGTACCGAGAGGATTAAATGAATAAGAGGAGATCACCAGACAGGTGTCCACACTCAGCAATGTTTGTTGACAATAGGTCCTGAATGCATAATTTCATGGCAATCTCCTATACAACACATATGTAAGTGTTAGTTCTTAACCCAATCCTGTTTGCTCCTACTGAAAATTGGCATCCTATGCCTTTAGATGTGATAATTTACTGTTCCGTTTCCCTTTTTAAATGTCTGTATTTATGTTCAATGTGAAGTGCAATTGTGATGTCATATGTAAATAATTGCGTACTTAATCTGTGAATATATCCAAGCTTCAGCACTGGTCACTAATTGTCTATACACACTGATTCCTAAATCTGAATTGTGTGACTGCACCTTTTGTTTAATTGTACACGGTCAGTTTTAAATACTCATTGAACGATTGAGTCTATCTTAAATATTAGAATGGTGACATTGCACCTTGAGGCGTTTTGTAATTACATTGGAGACGCTACAGAAAAAGGAGCGGGCTTTTTGTTTAATTGTACATTGGCAGTTTTAATACACATTGAAAAATTGTATCTATCTACTAATATTAGAACTGTGACAGCACTTTGAGGCCTTCTGTAATGCTGTAGAATATGTGACCCTTTTTACTAGAGTGTGGTTTACACCGCCCCTTTTCAAGGCCACCACCCCCTTTTTCTCAGTATAAAGACTCCTGCGGATTGCTGCTCTGTTGGCTGCTACCGCGCTGGAGTAAGGACGTCGATCAGTTCGTCTCCAGGTAATTCTCTTTCACAACTGACCATCACCTAGGAACGCCTTGCGCTCCTTAGATAGTATTTTAATTAGAATTCCCTCCTTCCATTTTTTCTAGTTGTATAAATTATGCTATGCCCCGGATTGCCTGATTCGTTCAGCAAACTCTTGCCACACATACAGGCCTGAACATTACGTTCCATGGATGGTCTGGGCACCAACCATCATGGCTTCTACTGAATAACGGGATTTGTCCTAAGTTGGCTCTTGTCGCTTTACGTGTGAGTTGCTACAACCAGTCCTTGTGGACTTTTAGTGTACAATCCTTATGGACCCTTGACAACAACTGTTGTTATTATTATTGAATTGCAGGCATTGGTGTAACCAGGTTTTGGACTTCAATTGAGCATTGCAAGATTGATGAGGTGGGTTTAATACATTGATCCCGGCATTTGATGTGCAAACAGCACGCCTGGGTAACCTATTGGTCCCAATTCTCAGGTTCTTGTTTTTTATACTGTAGGGTCATCTCACCAGTCCCCTTGTCCTGAGGAAGATCCGTATGGCTGAGGTATTAAAGTCCCTCGGTTGCCGAGAAACGGGGAGGCTGGCAGGCCGCATGTGAATCTATGAAAGATAATACTGGAGAACCATAGTGTACAGGTAACTAGTTTTCGCTCCAGTATTGAATCTTTCATAGATTCACATACTTGTATCAGAGTAGAGAGCAGTACACATACCCATTTGCGTTTCTAGGATAGAACCCTAATATTTCTGGGCTCTGCTCCTAAACATTGGGATTATTGTGATATTTAAACCCTTGGCCATCCAGTATCAATAAACAGTCCCTGCTAGCAATATAGATGGAAAGACAGTATTCACAGAAGAGGACTAATATAGTGCATTATATATATATATATATATATATATATATATATATATATATATATCACTTTCCCTTGGTTCCTTTTCACCGGGAACTGCAGCGCTCTCAATGCCGGTTTGTTAACCCCTGCGGCAGAACCACGCCGCTTTAACATCCAGACAAAATATTTCCAGATTGAAAAGAAAACAGGGACGAACTCGCGTACTCCTTATTTTTCACTTTTTATTGCCATCCTTCAAATCATGGAAACTTTCTGGCAGGCAGGCACAGATCAACGCGTTTCAGGCTACCATAGCCCTTGTTCACGATCAATCTGGCTTCTGACCAACTACATGAATATATTCAAACTTACAATTACATCATTTCCTGTTTGACATTTGTGTGGCCCCTAAGCCTTATAGAGGATGTAGTTTTTGTGTTTTATATAAAACCATACATTTTAAGTGAAGCTAACCAAAATGATTGAGTTAATGAAAGTAAATAATGGAGTAAATTCTTATACCATCATTGGTTAGTGTCTTGTATTTTTTACAATTTGGGTTGTCTTGTTATAGCAAACAGTCCCACTCCACGATGTTGTTACATGGAGGGTATTGTCAATAAAGTTTTTTTCACTTTATCTCGTACTTTGCTTCTCTCACACAATCCTCTGGTGGATTTACTCAATTGTAACCAGTATTAACATGGCAGGGTTCAAATTTGTGTTTTTCCTCATAAACAAAGCGATCCCTCTAATTTTAAGTGCTTATGATTTTACTCCAACAGTCCCCCTTGGTGGGTTTTTTGCATAGCAATATCCTGATTATATTCCTGCTTTGTGCATTGCCTCTCTTGGCAAGTACTTTTAGATTTGTACCACTTGCACCCTCCAGTGGGTATTGATTGCCAATATATCCGCTTTGTGAATTAATTGTCTGCCTTTATTTTCCCATTTGATTTATATCCTCTGTTTCATTGTTTCTTTTGTGTTACCTTTTATTTCGGTTTTATTCTTTTTTTCTCCATTTGTCTTACTATTTTTATTTCCTGATTTACTCCTCATTCCTTTTATTTATTTTTCATTTTTCTTCCTTTTTTCCTTCCCATGAAAGCAAAACTCTTCTGTTTTTCATTTTTCCTTTTCTCTATTGTCATGATTTGTACCACTCTTCTGTTATAAATGAATGTAGAGTTCCTATGATTCATTAAGACCAAACGGGTGCATTGTTCTTAGTTTTAAAATGTAGTGTGACTCTTTCATACGTAACTGTTTTTCTCGATCACCACCTCTTTCCTTTTTTGGAATAGTGTCAATGCCGTAGAACCTTAGTTGTTTCCAGTCACCCTGATGGTGACACTCCATATGCTTTGCCACTGCATTGGCTCGGTCCTTGTGTATTGTGGCCCTTTTGTGTTCCAAAATTCCTTTTTTTAATTCAAAGGTGGTGCTTCCCACATACATCAATGGGCAAGGACACTCCACTATATACAGTGTATATTGAGTCTTGCATGTTATCAGTTGACGGATTTCCCACAATCTGTTATCCCTCATTTTGATCTCTTTTGTTGCTTTTGCGATTTGGCAGGCTTTGCACATATGGCATTTTATGAATCCTTTTGTGTTCAGCCATGTTCCTTCTTTTTTTTAGGTTTAAAGTGACTGTGAATCAGATGATCCTTTAGATTCCTTACTCTTTTGTAAGTCACTGTTGGGTGTTTGTCCACTACCTGTTTCACTGTCTCAGTATTACTTTGTCCTGCCGAAACTGAGGAAATGGTTCTGCAATCAAGAAAGCTTGAATCTCGCTGACCCTCCTAGCTGATGTGAGGGCCAACAGCAAAGCTGACTTCCAATATATGAACTGTAAGTCCGCTTTATGTACCCGTTCAAACTGTGGTTTCATGAGCTGTGTTAGAACCGCATTAAGGTGCCATGGGACCAGACTGCAGCATCTGGAACTAGCTCCACTATTCCTCAAATCAGAGAGGCCAGTCCTTTCAGACCAGTATCGAAGTTTCTACCAGAGACACCTATTGACACGATAGAGGTCTTTCATGAAAAAGTAATGATGGACCTTCGTAAACTCAGAGAGAATGATAGAGGTAACAACAAACCACTGTGGAATCTCTCATATGAACAGAGGAAGGCTGTGAAGAATCTTGGGTCTGACAAGAACATAATAATTAAACCCTCCGACAAGGGCGGCAATGTAGTTTTACAGACACGTACCAGCTACTGCAAGGAAGTCCTGTTGCAACTAAGTAATCGAGATAATTATCTGCCGATCACTATGAAAGAATATCTGGAGAGCATCACGCAATATGAGACATTGATCCTAAAATGGCATGAAAAAGGAATGCTTTCTATCGAAGAGTACAGATTTCTCCAGGTTTCTCACCCAAGATTACCAACCTTTTATCACCTGCCCAAGGTGCACAAGGATGCGGAGAAACCGCCAGGGTGTCCAATCATTTCATCTATCGGTGGCCTCCTGGAGAATATGTCCAGATTTATTGATTTCTATCTCTTTCCTTTTGTACAGGAACTGCCCTCTTACACGAGAGTTATAAAAGACTTTCTGAGATACATTGAAGGAAGCCCATGGGAATCTGAGTTCCTAATGGTCACTCTTGATATAGCTAGTCTATATACGAGCATTGCCCACGAACAAGGCATAGACGCTATTCAACAGATTTTAAAACAACGACTGTCAAGATTTGCTAAACACAGTGAGATGCTTATTGACTTTTTACATTTCTGCCTGTGTAATACATCTTTATTTTTCAGGATCAGATTTACAGACAGAAACGGGTGACGGCCATGGGAGCCTACTTCGCCCCCAGCTATGCGACCTTGTTCGTTGGCTGGTCGGAGAAGCGGGCGGCATGGTCGGACTCCTGTGACCACTGGGTGGAGAAAACCATTATTTGGAGACAGTACATAGACAAGATCTTTCTTGTCTGGCGAGGCAGTAAAGAGTCGGTCTTGGAATACATAGAGCATCTGAATAGCAACAATTTGAATCTAATGTTCTCAGGCAATATAAGTGCTATTGAAGTCACCTACTTAGATGGCAGGGTCTTTGTATCAGATGGTAAGATGCAAACAGCACTGTTCTGGAAACCCACGGCGGGAAATTCAGTGCTACATGCACGGAGCAGTCATTCGATCAGTCTAAACAACAGTATCCCGTATGGGGAACCTTTGCGAATTAAACGTAATAGCACTAGATCAGAAGACTTCTTAGAGGCTGGTGCAGAATGTCTTAATAGGTTTCGGGAGTGAGGCTACCAAGAGAAGGTGCTGAGCGAGGCATGGAAATAAACAGAATCTAAAAATAGAACTGATTTGATCACCGATGCCCCAATACGAGAAGCTCTGTTACCAGTAATCTCAGACTAATTATGAATTTCTCCAATGCAGCTAAAAGTCTGAAGAGATAATGTATTCTAACTGGAACATACTGAAATCAGACCCAATTATTGGTCGAGACATTCCCTCCCATCCCTCTCTGACTTTTCGTAAAACCAGTTCGCTCAAAGATCATCTTGTGCAAAGTCACTTACCATCTATCAGTAAAGGCATACAGGGACTATCTGGTTTCTACCCATGCAGTAAATGCAAGGCGTGTGCCGATAGCAAGAAAACCACATCTTACCTAATACCTGGGAGAACAGACCCTATAAAAATCAACAAATTCATGAACTGCCTCACACCTTTTGTTGTCTACTGCCTAAGCTGCCCTTGTGGCCTTAGGTATGTGGGCAGCACGATTCATGCGGCCAAAATACGTATATTGGAACATCAGAGGGCCATTCAGAACAATGACAATAATTACCCCGTAGCACGCCATTTCCAGTCACACCATAACAGTATTCGCAAACTTTTGAGATATTTCTGTTTAGATCATATGGCTCGAGATCCGCGAGGTGGTGATAGGGAAAAACGCCTGAGGAGACTAGAGTCTCGTTACATCATAGGCCTAGCCACTAAATCTCCGTTGGGACTGAACATGGGGGAAGAATTCAGGGTTCACTTGTAAATATTGTATATAGTACTATCGTTTTTTTGAGGTTGGGAAGATGTGTCACAAGGCGATCTTAGTTTGTTTCCACAGTATATAATCATTTTTTGCCTGTGTGGTCTCTGTGATTGAATCTTGATATTTATTTTTTATTTTTTATTTCCCTTTTTCAACAATGCCCATCCAGGGCTACATTATCTGCTTGGTTCAATAATGTGGGGTTATTACTGTGGTACGTATGCCCATCCAGGGCGATATCTCATTACTGTGAATCGTGCAATAATTTACCTATTATATAGCGCGAAAACTATGAGCGATGCTGTAGCCCCCGCAATTGAACTGAGCTTTGGCACTAAACTGGGTCTTGGTTAAACCGTCACAGACATTGATTTTCCTGCATCACAGCAATGTTGAATTTCATGTGAGTATGTATTTTGACTTTACTGTGGAGAAATGTCAATGAAAAACAAGCGTTATGCCTGACACTAAGATGGCGCCCGATAGTGACACAACCCATGTGATTGTTTGTATGCTTAAATGAGGAGCGTTATGGCGGCCGTCTTACACTGACGAAGGCGTACAGCTGAAACGCGTTTGTGCTCATTCATTTTGTGCCGAATAAATCCAAGTAGGATTTAACCCCCCCCCCCCTCCCCGGCGGGTGCTGGCTGTTTTTTCTTTGGAGCCTTTATATATATATACATATATATATATATATATATATATATATATATATATATATATATATATATATACATACATATATATATATATCCATACTTTGTTAAAGAAACATATAGTTTGAAAAATAACTTATTGAAATAAATGTTGAAGAACTGCTTGTCCCATTGCTGCATCCTCCTTCCATGCAGTATCTAGACAATAGTGTCTAGTGAAGGTGTGTACGTTTTTTCATGTCGCTGTTCTGCAGATGTCTGGAAGTGACACTCCTGCGTACAGAGCCGCTAAAGTCGCCGTCTTTCTAGTGGAATGAGCGTGCAAACTGGAGCGCAGGGGCTTTCCAGATTTCTCATGACATTTGAAAATGGCCGATGTTATCCATCTTGAGATACTTGATCCGATAAAGCTAGGCCTTTCCTCAGCCGAGAAAAGGCTACCAATAGCTGCTTTGTTTTCCTAAACGACTTTGGTCTGTCAGTGTAGAACTTCAAACATCGTTTAATGTCCAGAGAGTGTAGGGCTCTCTCCGCTTCTGTGGAAGGATTGCCAAAAAATTTAGACAACACTACAGGTTCATTGAGATGAAAGCTTGTAGGAACCTTAGGAATGAATTTTGGATTTGTTCTCAGTATTACTTTGTCCTGCCAAAACTGAAGCAATGGTTCTGCAATCAAGAAAGCTTGAATCTCGCTGACCCTCCTAGCTGATGTGAGGGCCAACAGCAAAGCCGTCTCCCAAGATATGAACTGTGGGTCCGCTTTATGTACCCGTTCAAACTGTGGTTTCATGAGCTGTGTTAGAACCGTATTAAGGTGCCATGGGACCAGAGGATGCTGAATTGGGGGGAACACTCTAAAAAGTCCTTTGAGAAATTATTTTATTACTGTTCGTGACCAAAGCGATGGTTGAATAGGAACCCTTCTATGTCTTGAAATGGCTGCCAAGTGTACCTTTAATGACGCATGAGAGAGACCTGCTTTGGACAAATGCAAAAGATATGGGAGCATTTGTTCCGGAGAGGCAGTGAAAGGATGTAGAGCCTGAGATGCACACCACTGGCAAAATCTCTTCCATTTTGCTGTATATGTCTTATTTGTTGAAATTGCACGAGATTGAGAAAGTATATCCCGGCATTCCTGAGAGATGTTTAAGGATCGGAATTCATGTTTGTGAGGTTCCAGGCTGATAAATTCAGCTATGTCAAATTTGGGTGGAGAATTTGTCAGTTGTTCATAGAGATCAGATCCTGCGATGTCAGAAACTGAATTCTGGGGGCTATTGACAACTGGAGAGGCTCCGAGAACCAAGCTTGCCTCGGCCAAGATGGGGCTATCAGAATTAAGTGGCATGGCTCTGATCTAATTTTCCGAAGTACTCTTGATATCCGAGGGAATAGAGGAAATGCATATGAAAACATTCCCGTCCAACGCAGATGCAGCGCATTGCCGCATGATCCCGCCTGCGGGAACCTGCTTGCGAAGTGTTTGTATTTTGAGTTGTGCTGGTTTGCGAACAGATCCAACAAAGGTGTGCCCCACCGATGAAACACTCTTAGGAGTTGATTTTGAGCAAGCTTCCATTCATGAGAAACACTGGTTTATCTGCTCAGGATATCCGCCCTTGTGTTGCTTATCCCTGGAATATGTTGCACTTGAAGAGAGATGTTGTGAAGTAGTAGCCATCTCCAAATCTCCTGTGCCTGTGCCGATAGAAGCTTTGATCTTGTACCGCCTTGTTTTAAGAGGTGGAATATTGTCGTTGTACTGTCCGTTCTAACCATTACTGTAGAATTGTGCATCCTGGGGAGGAAGGTTGCAAACCCAGGAACACTGCTTTCAGCTCCAACATGTTGATATGCAGTTTAGCTTCTTGGGCGGACCAATGACCTTGTATTTCGAGGTCTTGGAGATGCGCCCCCCCAACCTTGAAGTGAGGCATCTGGCATCATCACGTAACTAGGGCGTTGAGGCTCGAATAGCAGGCCTTTTATCAAATGTTTTCTGATCTTCCACCATGACAGGGCTTCTCGAATCTGAGGAGAAATGGTGATCCGATCTTCGAAGGACCCCTGGGATTGTATCCATTGTTTGTCTAGGAGTTCCTGTAAAGGCCTCATGTGCAGTCGGTAATTTGGAAGCAATGGGATACAGGAAGACATCATCCCCAACAAGGACTTGAATACTCTCCCTGAAGTGTACTTTTTCGACTGCAGGATTGATGCCACATTTAAGATTTTTTGAGTATGCTCCTCTGATGGATAGGCTTTTGCTTCCCTCGTGTGAAACATAGCTCCAAGGAATAGAAGGGATTGCGAAGAAACAAGAGACGACTTTTCCAGGTTGATTCGTAGGCCCTGACAATGAAAGAGATCTATGCAGCATTGCAGGGAGATCTAGGCTTCCTTGTAAGACACTACTTTTATAAGCCAATCATGCAGATATGGGAAGATTTGATGCCCCTGTAGTCTCAGCTGAGCTGCTACTGGTGCCATGCATTTTGTAAAGACCCTTGGAGCCGATTTTAGTCCAAAGGGCAACACTTTGAATGGTAGGGGTGCCCTTCAACTACGAAACGCAGATATTCCCTGTGATTTACATGAATCGGAATGTGGAAATAAGCATCTAAGAGGTCGAGGGATGCCATTAAATCTCCTTTGCGTAAGAGCAAGAGTATTTCTTGAAGGGATAGCATGCGAAAGGGAATTTACTTGATGAATTGGTTCAGACCTCTCAGGTCCAATCAATCAATCAATCAATCAGAGTACTTGTAAAGCTCGCTACTTACCCGTGAGGGTCTCAAGGCGCTGAGGGGAGGGGGTGCCACTACTGCTTGAAGAGCCAGGTCTTGAGGAGTCTTCTGAAGGCGAGTAGGTCTTGGGTCTGCCATAGGTGGGTAGGGAGGGTGTTCCAGGTCTTGGCGGTGAGGTAGGAGAAGGATCTGCCACCGGAGGTGGTTAGTTTGATGCGGGGGACAGCGGCGAGGGCGAGGCTGGCAGAGCGGAGCTGGCGGGTGAGGGTGTAGAAGCTGAGTCTGCTGTTCAGGTAGGCTGGTCCGGCATTGTGGAGTGCTTTGTGTGCGCGGGTTAGGAGCTTGAAGGTGATCCTCTTGTCGACGGGGAGCCAGTGTAGGTCTCTCAGGTGGGGGGTGATGTGGCTGCGGCGGGGGACGTTGACGATCAGTCGTGCGGAGGCGTTTTGGATGCGTTGTAGTCGTCGTAGGTGTTTGGCTGGGATTCCTGAGTAGAGTGCATTGCCATAGTCCAGTCTGCTGGTGACGAGGGCCTATGTCACCGTTCTTCTTGTTTCGGTCGGGATCCACTTGTAGATCCTGCGAAGCATGCGGACGGTGTTGTAGCAGGAGGAGGAGACGGCGTTGACCTGTTTGGACATGGACAGGGAGGAGTCGAGGATGAATCCTAGGTTGCGTGCATGGTCGGTGGGTGTCGGAGCTGTTCCCAGTGTGGTCAGCCACCAGGAGCCGTCCCAGGCTGAGGGGGTGGGTCCGAGGATGAGTACCTCCGTCTTGTCCGAGTTCAGCTTCAGACGGTTGTTCCTCATCCAGTCGGCGACGGCCTTCATTCCCTAGTGGAGGTTGGTTTTGGCAGTGTGCGGGTCCTTGGTGAGGGAGAGGATGAGCTGGGTGTCGTCGGCGCAGGAGATGATGCTGAGGTCGTGTTGGCGGGCCACTTGTGCGAGGGGGGCCATGTAGACGTTGAACAGCGTCGGGCTGAGGGATGAGCCCTGGGGGACGCCGCAGATGATGTCGGTGGCCTCGGATCGGAAGGGAGGGAGGCGGACGCTCTGGGTTCTGCTGGAGAGGAAGGACGTGGTCCAGTCAAGGGCCTTCTCTTGGATTCCGGCTTCTAGGAGGCGTGTCTTTAGAGTGCGATGGCAGACCGTGTCGAAGGCGGCTGACAGGTCCAAGAGGATGAGGGCTGATGTTTCGCCGTTGTCTAGTTGGCGCCTGATGTGATCTGTGGTGGCGATGAGGGCTGTCTTGGTGCTGTGGTTTAGTCTGAACCCGGACTGGGACGGGTCCAAGATGTTGTTGTCTTCCAGGTGGCGGGCCAGTTGCATGTTGACGATTTTATCGATGACCTTCGCCGGGAACGGGAGCAGGGAGATGGGCCGGAAGTTCTTGAGGTCCTTGGGGTCCGCCTTGGGCTTCTTGAGGAGGGCGTTGATTTTGGCGTGTTTCCAGCTTTCTGGGAATGTCGCTGTTTCAAAGGAGATGTTGATGATGTCCGTAGTTGGGGTGCGATGGCAGCGTCTGCTTTGTTGAATACGTGGTATGGGCATGGGTCTGACGGACAGCCTGAGTGGATGGAGTTCATGTGGGTTCTGACATGTACAGGAAGTGTGGCGCCTTAACTGGTAACGGTGTGTGTTAGGTAAAAAACCTTTAACAAAAAGAGAGGGGCTCTATATGACCCAAGGGAAAATAGAGCTCCAGTATACTGTTAAGTAAAAAAGTTTTTTTTCGTTGGGAATACAATTTATCACGAATTATAGTATACACACGTTCACTCAACTATTTCATACAGCCATCATACTTATACCAAAAATATCAAATTTGTGGCAAACACTTAACAAGGAAAAAACCACATAAGGTAAAATAATGTACATTTATTAAAAAAAAAATTGTTTACATGTATATAAAAAAACAATAAAAACACAAGAATGGTGGAGAAAAGAAAACGAGACAACACACTTTGTCTTGTTATGTGGTTAATTCAAATCATTTGTTGGCAACAATGGGGAGGCTTTCCCTTCCTATGCCCAATACTCTGTTGGCAACTCAGAATTTTAACCCTTCTGTAATGCGTCGACGCGTTTCGGAAGCTTTGGATGGTTATGGCTTCCTTCTTCAGGACAATTTCAATATATCTCCACAGCCCAATTGTCACCTAGTGCATAAATAAAACGTTCTTTACTAATTGCAATTGAATCCTGTGCATGAACCAGTTAAACATTTTTTTTTAAAAAAAACAATCATAATTACATCAACGCCTCTTTGTTGGAAAGCATGATATGTCACATTGTTTACAAAAATCAGGGTAAAATAATGTAAAACATGTATCATGCTTAATCAAAAGAACACAATAGGTAGTAAATGAAACAAAGTGGACACGATGGGGAGCAACCTGCCTGCGAGCAGGGTCAGAGGTCGCTCCTACGCTACTGCGCGGCCTCCTTAAGAGGGAGTTAGGGAGGGAGAAGCAGCTGGGAGGCGGGAGCGGGGTGGCCAATGGGGAGCAGGGGGGCGGGGCTGCAGGGGCGCAGCGGCGGGAGGGAGCGGGAAACGGCGGCAAAACAGGCGGGCGGCAGGGAGCAGGCCCGATGCAGCTGGCGGCCATGTGGTGACGTGGGGAGCGACCTGCCTGCGAGCAGGGTCAGAGGTCCATTACCTGCCTCCATTTTGATGTTTGCTTTTTCTTTATCAGAAAGAAATGTGAGTAAAATCATTTCCCTTACTGAGGAAACGGAACTTCCTCTATTGCCCCTTTTTCTATCAGAGATAATACTTCTGCTTTGATAGCTGATAGATGTTGTTGCTGTCTGTAAACTGGAGGTTGATTTGGGGCCTTGATGAATTACATCCAGTATCCATCTGTCTGTTGTTATCGACAGCCATTGTTGAGAAAAGAGAGAGAGATAATGGTCTTTGCCGATGTCTGACCAAGTGGCATGCGCCTTGATCAAGTCACTGTCGTCTATAGGATTGCTGCGCTTTTCCCCTCGCAGCATTCTTTCCCCTGGATTGCTGGTGGTAAGAGGGGTTTGAGGAGCGATATTACTGGTTACTAGAATACTGATGATATCCTTGCTGACTGTAAGGTTGGTACCTGTTGGACTGGTACGAAGACCTTCGGTTGTATTGGCCTCTAGACCCTCTCTGCTGAAAGGACTGGAATCTGCCCTGTTGACGAGACCCCAGCGTCCCCGCTGTGTCTGTGTCTGCCTTGATTCCCTGGAGAGCTTTGTCAATATGTTTACCGAAGAGATTCTCTCCATTGAAAAGCATGTCTACAATTTTTGCATGTACCTCCGGTCTAAAAGAAGTGGCTTTCAGCCATCCTTGCCTCCTGAGAGCCACCGCTCCCGCCATTTGTCGAAACGCCACAGAAGAAATGTCCATAGCGATATCAATGGATTCGGAGGCCGCCCTAGCCCCATCCTGTAAGATAGCTGCTGCTGCTTCTTTTTTGTCAAACGGGAGATGAGCCAACAATGGCGCTATATCAGACCACATCTGTCGGTTATATCGACTGATTAGAGCCAGAGCATTTGCAGCTTTAATGGAAGACGCTGCCATTACTACAAAATGCTTCCCTGCGCCGTCCATTAGTCTTCCTTCTTTGGGCTACAGATGTCGAGACAGGATTCTTTGATTGTCTCTGAGCTGCCTGCATCACCACTGATTCTGGACGCGGATGTCCAATCAAACACGCAGGAGAAGATTCCGGCGAACGATATTTCTTTTCTATCCTGGGTACCGGAGCCGCCACAGAGGCTGGTGTTTTTAGGATCTTTAATCCTTCGTACCAGATATGTTGAATGATTGGAATTGATCTTATAGACTTCCTCAATTCCTCCTTGAAATCATATAGGAAACATTCTGTTTCCTGTACCGGCAGCGGGAGCTCAAATCTCTTTGCTGCTTTTTCCATAATGTCATGGAATCCTCCAATGTCATGTGGAGGAGAGTTTGCTGGTGAAGGTGATGGAGATGCAGTTATAGGCAATATATATTCATCCCATTCAACACCCACCGAAGTATCTTGAATAAGTTCCCCTTCTTCTGACTGGTCTTCTCCATCACTCTCTGTGAAATCATCCCATATCGTGACAATTGGAGGAGATTGCAACTTTTGCACTGTAGGTGTAGGCTGAACTACCGGAACTTGGGTGGGAGCGTCTGAAGTATTTGAAGCAGGAGCATTAACTTTGGGAAAACGACGATAATAGTGGTTGATCATGTGACGTAAGTCAGTCACCAGAGAGATAGGCATTGAGATGGACTCTTCCCTCTCCTCAGTTTGCGGTTCTTCTTCCTCCTCATAGTCATATGATTCTTGGAATGACTCATATCTCTTAGATTCTGCTACTGGGCGATCTTTGAAGGAGTAAACTTCTTGAACCTCCTGGCACTCCTACTCATCAGTCTCCTGACTCTTAATCTGTAGCTGAGTGGTGCTGTAAGCCACACCTGTAGATCATTCATCCTCGGATTGCTGTAGATCTAGCAGATTTGATGGAGAAAGGGGAGACATTTTTGCCCACGCCGTATATTCGGTAGATTTCCTGATCGTTGATGAACCCGTCGACGGCTGAAAAGATCTAATAGAGATTAAAGTCTTCGACTTCGGTGATTTAAAAGCCGTCGTCGACGGAGCTCCCGTCGACGATGCTCCCGTCGTTGAGATTCGCATGGTCGTCTACGAAGTCGTCGACGGAGCTGTCGCCGACGGAGCCGTCGTCGACGAGGACGCCGTCGTCGTTGGGATCGCCGGCGAGGATGATGTTCTTCCCGTCACCGGAGTCGTCGACGGCGTAGTCTTGGTCACTGCCGTCGACGTTGCTGTTGTCGTCGACGATGTTGCCGTCGACGTTGTCATCGACGTCTTCACAGAAGCCAGTGCCGGAGACGCCACTTCGTCGACGGAGCTGAAGACACTACCCTTGACTCTGAGGGTTTCTTCAGAGGAGTATGAGGGAGAGAAGATGAAGATGTTTCTTTTCCTTTAGTTTTTTAGGATCCACTGATTCCTCTGAAGCAGAAGACTTCCTCTTTTTTGAAGACTGGCTAGTGGATTCCTCCTCTGAGTCCGAGTCTGAGGTGGCCTTCGTTTTCTGAAGCCACAACAGAAGGCGTGCCTCTCTATCCCTCAGAGTTTTTTGCTGAAAAGGTCCTGTAGTGTTTGCAGTCCTTAGCCACATGTTTGTGATGAAGACAATATAAACAGTCTTTGTGGGGATCCTCAGATTAAAGTCTGGCTTTCCCACAAGATCTGCAGGACCTGAAAAGCCTCTTTTTAGAGCTTTCAGCCATCTTTAGATATTAGATGAAGCACAGTACCTTGAATCCAGAAGAAAACTTGCAGTTGGAAAGGTCAAAAGTTCACTCAGGAACAGAACTGAGCAAGGCTCAGGGAGACTCCTTCTCACACTAAGGAGGTTGGAAATCTGAGGTAGGATAGCTCTTCTGGGGAGTGTGATGTCAGGGCTGGCAGCTGATTGGCTGATTCTTTTCCTTTAGTTTTTTAGGATCCACTGATTCCTCTGAAGCAGAAGACTTCCTCTTTTTTGAAGACTGGCTAGTGGATTCCTCCTCTGAGTCCGAGTCTGAGGTGGCCTTCGTTTTCTGAAGCCACAACAGAAGGCGTGCCTCTCTATCCCTCAGAGTTTTTGCTGAAAAGGTCCTGTAGTGTTTGCAGTCCTTAGCCACATGTTTGTGATGAAGACAATATAAACAGTCTTTGTGGGGATCCTCAGATTAAAGTCTGGCTTTCCCACAAGATCTGCAGGACCTGAAAAGCCTCTTTTTAGAGCTTTCAGCCATCTTTAGATATTAGATGAAGCACAGTACCTTGAATCCAGAAGAAAACTTGCAGTTGGAAAGGTCAAAAGTTCACTCAGGAACAGAACTGAGCAAGGCTCAGGGAGACTCCTTCTCACACTAAGGAGGTTGGAAATCTGAGGTAGGATAGCTCTTCTGGGGAGTGTGATGTCAGGGCTGGCAGCTGATTGGCTGAGTTTTAAACCAAACAATAATGAGGTCTGGTTTCCAAATAATGTGATTCCCTATGGGATTTTCTAGGCAGTTTTTCTCTATGGTACAGCTGTGGTCATTCTGTTACCGTGAGACTCCCACCATGACGACGGGGAAGATACAAGCATGTGAATCTATGAAAGATTCAATACTGGAGAATTGGTCCAGGACCATTGTTTCTTTATAATAACCGATACCCAGGTCCAGGGACCATTTGGGAATACCCCATTGTTTATAATGGCTCCTTCCACAGTGCAGCATGGGATAGCACACAACCTGATCACCTGCCCGGTGCATTATGGGAGTGGTAGTACTAATCGAGGGAATAGTGCAGGAAGCCTGATGTGTAACAGTATGCACCCACCAGACACGCACCAAGGACGGAGGAGCAGGTGTAGGGAGCAGCCCTCACGGCTTCAGTGAGGGGAAAGGAGGGCACCTTCGGCATCACAGACATGTGACGGGGAGAACATTCAATAGAAGGGAAGCAGCCAGGAACAGTGCGAAATGAAAAACATGTGCCCAGTCAGTCTGCACGCGCTAATGGGAAACCACACTGTGTGTGCGCACCCACCATTCCCGAGCCAGCACCGCGACCCAGGGCTAAAGGCCGGCTTAGAAACTCCCCCATTGCCAGTCAGTGGCCTCTGAGCGGGGTGGAGAGAATCCTGGTCACGGGTCCTCCGACTACCAATCCCCGGCAAAGAAGTGGGAGGAGGGAGGGGCTGGTACAGGATGCGGAGGTGAATCGGCATCTAAGGGAAAGGGGAAGCAACCGCCACCGCAACGCCAGCTGGCCCCAAACAGGGAGGCCGGGCGGCATAGCATCCATGGCAAAAGTTAACCCGATAGGGGCGCCATACGACTGCTGCCTGCCGCCACCAGGAGCGTAGCTCCCCAGTCCTGCCGCTGCCTAGGCACAGAAGAGAGCCTGGCCCACTTTACGCCAGTCGCCCCCTAACTGGTGCGAGAGCCAGGCAGCGGCTGCTGTCCGACCTGTGCACATTCTGCAACACCCCCTGTGGTGCAGGCTCGGCTGCCTGGAGGCCGTTGGCGATCCCGAGGAGCCCTAATACAGCCACAGGTACCACCTGAGCATCGGTAAGAAGCCCGTGGAACCGAGTGCTGGAAGGGAGCAGGGAGACAAACAGCGAAAGCCCAATTCGCCAGGCAACCCCAAACCAAGCGGGAAGCCGGTCATGTGAGGTGCCGCCCACCGGGAGGTAGGAGAGGCACGAAGACCAGAGGACAAAAAACTCGGATCGCATCGGAAAAAGAGACGTGTGGGAGAGTGTTTGTGCCCCACCTCTCAAACAGCGGAGAGCAGAAACACTGCCGCAGTCCGGGTCCCAACATCGGAGTGGAAATAAAACAGGTGAGCCTGTCCGGGCAGGGCTGAACCAACACCAAAGAGCCTGTTACCACCAAAGCCCGCTAGTGCAGGGCTGCAAAAATAAACTAGCGCAAAGGCCGCTATCCACAAGGTAGGGAAAAACCTAGGAATGAGTCTGCTCGTGCAGGGCCTCCTCCCCAGGGTCGTGGGACCTGCTAAAGCAGGACCTTGCCCCCACTTACCTGAAACACACTCTGGAGAATCTGCAGCGCAGAACAAAAGAAACAGGATGTGGGATGGGTCGACCCTCCCCTTATACTGGGTCATGGGTGACAGTGGTCGGGCATGTTGGGGAGGGATGATAGGCATGGGATGCTAATTTGCTTTAGATTGTTCTGGTGTGGAGCTAAAGCTCACTATGTAACTCTGATGGCGAGGAAGATTTACCAGGAGGTAATCTAAAATTACAACCGTAGTTGTTATGGGTAAGTATTTGTAACAACACAGAAGCCCATTTTTGCGGAGTAGTACTGAGAGACTGTATGAATTTAGATAACTCCCTAGAGAGATCTTGTCATTGATTTATAAAATCTAGCTTTGAAAGGATGGGCACTCCGGAGTATTCTCCAACCCAGATACCCTTATTAATGTTTCTCCTAATAGAATTAAAGCACTTATTTACCAACATTCCCAGATGTTTCATTTTGGAGAAAACTTTTCTGAGAGGATGGAGTTATATTGTCAACCCAAAGCACAGTCTGTGTCTTTATTTACAGCTAAGTCTAAATGAGAGCCAACATTTTTGCTGAACAGGTTTCGTCTCAAAACAATACATTTTCTGGTAGCCTTTCAAACTCAAGCCAAATGGTTTTCCATACTACCCTCCTGCCCCTGTGAAGGTCTTACACATCAAAGCACCAAGCACTTTATTTTATTTTGTAAACTCTATACTTCCCAGAGAAGGCAATTTCTTCATCCGCTTTTATAAGTACAGGAAACTAGGTCCCATGAGATAGCCTTGGCCTATTTATTATTCTTAGATAATGTAGATACTGTATACGCTATCTTAAATTATATTTTAACTACATGTGGGATACGCAGTAAATATTGGATTATCCATTAGTTTGATTGGCATTTCAACCTGGTAAAAATGACAATCCTGCCTAAATTGTAGTAACTGTTTCGCTAAACACCATTGCTCATCAACAATATCTTTTTTAGGAAATTGGGTTCTCAAATAAATAGTTTTTTATGGGATTATCAGAAAACCAGAAGGACAATTCTGTTTCGCAAAATACCCATTTAAAATTGAGGATGGGTTTACCTAATTTTCGCTTTTGCTACTGGGCATCTGTGGGCAGATGAATTTAATCACTAGTAGTAACATTTGGAAACTATCCTTCATTATAACATGTTTTTCTGGGCAAGGAAGTTAGTGGATAGTTTTGCAGAGTTAGCAAAGCTAACTACTAGTAGAGTGTTAAATTCAACATTATGAGAACAGGCATTGGAATATGTAAATATTACACAGGGAGGAGTAGGGAATTGTAATCCAAAGGTAGCACGTGCTTTGTGAAAAAATACTGCCCTCACTCACAGAATTGTGACATGCTTCATCATCAGGCTTGCTTCAATACACCCCTGTGCAAACCAAGGCCTGGGGTAGAGCAAAGGGAGGGGAAGACAATACAAACATTGTTTTTAAATTACGTTGGGATCACCTGAAGAAAAGTGCTGTGAAGGTTAAAAACTATCTCAGTGGTGTCTCTTCTCGACAATGTATTCCTGGACCCACTGACTAGGTCTAGAAACAAGAAGGATGGTGGTGATAGGAGAAGTTAAAGAGCTCCTTCCCCCCTCCTTACGGCCAAAGTGTAGAAATGTTTCTGCCGTGTCTTAAATGCCTACAGTGTTGGGTCACACACAAAAATACTAAGGGACAGTATAAAAACTCTGGAACCCCACATACGCCATCTGTTAGATCTCTCCTTTAGCTCGGGCACTGTCCCGACAGTCTGAAAAGAGGCTGTGGTGCTTCCACTTAAAAAAAAACCTAATATCAGCGCAGAGCATTTGGACAATCTGCGCCCAATTTCCCTTCTCCCCTACTTTGCTAAAATCGCGGAGAACGTAGCCAACGTGCAACTGACAGAGCACATTGAAACTGGTAAACTACTCCACCCCACCCAATCTGGCTTTCGGGCGTCCTACTCCACCGAAACCGCCTTGCTCCTATCAACTGAAATCATACGGAAGCTGGTGGATGAAGGTCAGACAGCAGCACTTATCCTTCTGGACTTAAGTGCTGCCTTTGACACTGTAGCACATCACACCTTGCTAGTGTCTAATAAAAGGGGGAGTGGTAGGCAGAGCTCTGGAGTGGTTGGCGTTGTTCCTCCAGAATCGTAGCTTCCAGGTAGCTCATCATTAGGCTAAAGCAGGAGGTACCGCAAGGGTCCAGCTTGAGCCCCACCCTTTTCAATCTCTACGTAACTCCTGTGGCAGAGATTATGGAAAGGTTCGGGGTGCAAGTGGTATCCTATGCGGATGATACCCAACTTGTTGTATCTCTCAATCAATCCAATGAGGCAGCAGCCACTAATTTCTCAACGTGCCTCCAGGAAGTAGCGGCCTGGATGGCTAACAACTGTTTAAAATTAAACTGAAGCAAGACGAAAGTGCTGATTGTGGGGAAAGCACCGTCTGTGTGGACATCGGCATGGTGGCCACAGGAGCTGGGGCCTCAACCTTCTCCCAATGAACACGTCAGAAATCTGGGTATCTGGCTAGACAATAAAATCTCCTTTGAATATCACACAAGGCGCGTGGCAGGACAGTGCTTTGGAATTCTGAGAACTTTGCGAAAGACGCTTGATTTACTTCCAACATCGGCCAGACAAACCCTGGTCCATGCCCTTATCACATCGAGGCTGGACTATGGGAATGCCCTATACCTGGGAGCTAATGGCAGATATATCACTAGGCTTCAGCGTGTACAAAATGCGGCTGCCCGGATGGTCTTGATGTTGCCCAAAAAAAACGTCATCCAAATAAGCCCTTGAATCACTACATTGGCTCCCGATCAAAGAACGGGTGATCTTTAAAACCCTGCTGATTAGTCACCCTATTATGCAGGGGAAAGGGCCCGAATATCTTCTTGACCTACTGACCCCTTATGTACCGGCACGCCAGTTGAGATCTACTGGGACAGGGATGGTTAAGGTCCCCAAGATCAGAAGAGCCCGGATGGGGGGACGCTCTTTCCGGGTCCAGGCAGCCCAGCACTGGAACAGACTCCCAACAAGAATGCGACTGGAGACCTCTGAACAAATGTTTCGGAAACAATTGAAAACCCATCTCTTCCCTTCAGGTTAGAGGGGGAGGGGAACTGTTTCTGAGGCTTAGAATGAGGGACCTGTTCACCCAACTGTTTACTAGTCGCACCATAGCGCGGGGACACACTGGCTCTAGTGTAACCAGGCGCTCTATAAGTGTTATTATTATTATTATTATTATTATTCCTCAGGGCCCTTCAGATCCCAAAACGTGTTACCCTCTGTACCTAGGTACGGTATCCTTGGAATCTGGTACTTCCAAGAGGAGGGTGACCATAAGTAACTCACTCTCGATTCTCTGTAGGGGAAAGCAAAAAAGAATGGGATAAAATCACTTGTGCAGGGGTACTTCTCGGGTGTTCGAGCTACGACACTCGAAGTTCCCTTGCATAACTCTCACTTCACAAGGCACACAAGTTCCACCTAGGTGCTATATGTTTGCCCAATCGATCCAAAATGTTCTTAACGTTCATTCAAGAGCTCCCCACTCACTAATGGGATGATTCACCTAAAAACAATCGCAGGAAATCGTACTTAGCTTGACCGATGTCCATGGCACATCTGTTGCGCAGATACATTCTGCGCGGATAAAGATCAACAACAAACTCACTGAGTTCCATCAACTACAATGCTAAAACTGGCGAGAATATGGGAGAGACCCTGTAGTCACACTCTAGGGTAGAATAAAAACATAGACAAATGGGGTTAATCAGGAGCATGTAATGTTGTTTTGGCAAACAGGACTAGGTATTGAGTATTAACAAAGTCAAGAGTCAAATAGAATAGAATAAAATAAAATACAGTGATTTGGAGGGGCTCACTGTGTAGTAAACTGCCTCTAGGAAAGGCCCAATACTGCTATTGCTGTGATATGTAAAGGCTGTCTTATGACAGTCCGACCTCCGATGTGAAATGCACTGTGAGAAGCCTGCTAATAATGACTGGTGATAAAATGCCCCTGTATGATAGAGTGTTCTCTCGTGGCAGAAGAAAGCCCGCTACTAGGAGGCATGATTTCTAGTCATTGTTCCGTCCCGCGGAACTCCTCCCCTACAAATCCTTACTTCGTCAAGGTAGGTGCTCTGCCCGGGAAATGCTCCATTCTCGCCATGAAGGTGGCGAGACTCAGCTTCGTAGCGGGAGGATTTCCGGTCACGTGACATGATCCATATCGTATGACTGTGTCTTCTGACTGTGAAGTATTCGGGAAACAGCCACTACAACGCGGCCGTTTCCACGGAAACGTTAACCACGCATGCATTACAACGCATGCGTGGTTACCACGAAAGCCTTTACCACGCATACCATTACTAGGAGGTACGTAGTAAAGGTATGTGTGGTAAATGGTAACAAAAAAAAGGGGGGCTTGGGGGGGTCTCCCCCCCCAAAAAAAGAAACTCACCTTAAAAAAACGTCGAGTTGTGCAGGAAAACGGCGTCCTTTAAGAGGAAACGGAAAGAATCTTCCGTTTCCTCTTAACGACGTACGACGTCACCACGAAGGATTAGAGGAAAAGCCTATGCGAAGAAAAAGCATTCCGTTGTAACGCATGCGTGGTAAAGGTATGCGTTGCAACGGAATTCGTTGTAAGATCACATATTCGAAGTATTCTGTCGTCCTTCTGTCGCTAGGAGCCCTGTAGCCTATCCCGATCTTGCTCCATTCACTGTGAAAACTTTATACCTGCTGCATCTGTACGAAGTGACCGGATCGATGTTGAAATTTGGAAACGATCACTGGTAAGGCGAACCCAGTGCAGGCACAGTAGACAGAGATCAATTTTGACATTCTACATAGTTAGAAGGCTTCAAGAATTGCTCATAGTGCGAGATTTCCTATGTTATTCGGGTCATATTCTGTAAGTTAGTGCAATTGTAGGTGATGTTGGAGGGTTGAAGAAAAGTGAAATGGGACATCGCTGGAGCCCCCAGTGCCTCCGGTGTCATTTAAGGGCACCAGATTTTGGTGCCGTCAAGGGATTACCACTACTATGAGCACATGTATGGAGATACAGTATCATATCTCCTCAGACTATGGTTTTTAGTAGGGGGTGCTAGTGATACATAGTGAAATGTGATACTCTTATTTTATTGTTTCATTGCCAAGGGCATGAGTCTGAAAAAGATGGTAATGGGTGGCGTGGAATGGCCAGGGTCTCCCTAGGTTCTATCTATTGAGGGTGTTCCATGGGATATCATCACTTAATCCAATCTTGTGGCTTTTAAGTCTGTATACCCGTTTCTGTTCTCTCACCAGAAGCAGTCTTTTTTTGTCGCACATGTTTGAATTGAATCTGAGTTTGTCCAGCACGGTCCATGCTAAGTCATTTATTGTGTGATATATCTCCAAGTGGTGCGTCGTAAGTTTAGTGTTTGACTATCAACACCTAATGGTGCTTCTATGCTCCATAATGAGTATTTTCACTTTCCTCGTGGTTATGCCTATATATTGTTTTTGACAAGGGCATGTGATGAGGTATATTACATTTTCTGAGTTACAGTTGGTGTGTCCTCTGTTCCCGTGGATGTTGCAGGCCCACATTCACACTCTTTGGTGACATATATCGCATGAACCACACCTCGTGTGCCCCGTGATGGGAGGTAATAACCTTGGACCTTGTGTGTCAGAGGGTTTTGTAACCCTGGGTCATGTGTGTACAAGGATGTCTCTCAAATGTGCGCTTCTCTTAAAGGAGAAAAAGGGGTTTTCTACTTCCAGCCTATTAGAATTAAGTATGCGCCAAATTTTTAGTATTCACCATTTTATGTGGTGTGAGGCCGTGTTAAAAGTAGTAACACAGACTGTTTTAGTCATAGTGGGTTTTTCCATCTTCTCCAACAGGTTGTCTCTATTCGTTCGTGTTGACAGGTCTCTTTTTGGCTTTCTTAACCACTCTCTCCGGATAGCCTCTTCTGTCTAGTTTTTCTGTCAGGAGCTCCACTTCTTTGTTGAAGGTTGTTCTGTCCGTACAGTTCTACCGTAGTCGGAAAAAGTCGGAGAGTAGAGAGTTATCCAGTATTGGGGTATCTTTCATAGATTCACATGCTTGAAATCATCCCCGCCGACGAGGTGGGAGTCCCGCGGTATAACAAAACATGTACATTATAGTCATAATATCATTACATAATAGGCTAATATGGACAGAAGAGTCACTACATTAGCCTATCTTAGTCCTTATGCAAAAAGAACCAAACTTGGAACACAGCCAATCAGGCTGCAGCACCCTCTTAGAACCTAGCACAGAGAAGCAAACCCTCAGATTTTCTACCGCACCTCGTGTGACAGGGAGTCTCCCTGAGTTCTGCTCAGTTTTCTCTACCTTAGCTTACTTTTTGAGAAGATATGTATGACTCTTCAAAGAAAAGCTTGTTTTTGCCTTGCTCTTCATGTGGGAAGAAAATATTAAATTTTGAGGATCCACATAAAGAATGTATATATTGCCTTTATCTAGCCCACAAGGTCAAGGATTGCATGATCTGTAGAACCTTCCCTGCCAAGACCTTGAAGGACAGAGAAGGAAGACTTTTGGTTTTGCTGGAGAAACTGAAAGCTCCTTCGGAGGTGGTTTCAGGAGATGAAGGCAGCCTAATTCCTCAGGAGTCCACCCCTCAGGCAAATAAGAGGGATAGATCTGGAGATCCCCCTGAGAGACAGAGTAAGACCCTTAAGAAATCTCATTCTGAGACTGGTCATCTTCCTCTAAAAAAAAGAAGGCTTCATTCTCTTCAGAAGTAAAAATGGTAGAAAAGCTGAAGATTTCTCTGAAAACTGCCTCAAAGCATCAGAAATCCCTTTCTGAGCCTCCGTTGACGTCGAAAAGTGCTCCGTCGACGATGAAATCTCCTCAGAAGGTGAGTGAATCCTCCACATCGTCGAAGAAAGTCCCATCGGCGACGAAGACTCAGTCGACAGCACCGTTGATGATTATTTCATCGCCGTCGACGATGCCTATCTCGTCGATGCCTATGTCGTCAACGATTACATCCATGCCGTCGACAATGCCACCGCCGTCGACGACGATACAGCTTCCGTCGACGTGTCCACCGTCGACGATGATACAGCTCCCGTCGACGAGCCCACCGTCGATGACACTACTGTCGACGAGCCCACCGTCGACGACACTACCGTCGACTACGGCAGCAACCTCGGCGTCGACGATGGTTTTTCCATCGACGACCTCAATGATTTCAACGTCGACGGTCTCTTCTATAATGGCAATTTCTACTGATACTGACTCGCCGTCCATGTACTTCTCATCGATGCTAAAGTGTAAAAGACCTGCATCTTTACAAATTACGCCAGTGTTAACTCAGAATTGTCATCTTCAAGGCATTTTTATCAGGATGTTTCCCATATCTTGCCTTTACCTCCTAGCCACTATCTGGAGGAATCAGATGATGAAGGACCTTTTGGCCCAGCACATGACCCTTCTCAGCTTCAAATTACATATAAAGAAGATGATGAGGAGGAGGAATATTATTGAACCCTGTGAATCTCTTAGAGGCCCTCAGGAATCATTTCATCAGGAACCTATGGTTCAAATGCCTGCTGCTTTGATGCAAGATTTAACTGCGATGTTGAAGGATTATAATAGACGCTTCCCTCCAGTACCGGTTCCAGAACATCCTCCTGCGCCTACAGTTTTGCAGGTTGCAAGTCCTGCTGCCCCTATCTCGGCGCCTCAAGTGGTTTTACCTACCCATTCCATTCAAGATGAGGATGGTGTCACTGTGGCTGAAGAGGTAGAGAAACCAAACTCACCCACAACAGTGGATGAATGGGATGAGTATTTAATTCCTACACCAGCCTCACCAGTCCCTCCAGCGGTTGATTCCCCTCCTGAGGATATAGGAGGTTTTCACGCTATCCTGGAAAGGGCAACAGCTAGATTTCATCTTCCTGTATCGGTACAGGAAACAGTGTTTTCTTTATGATTTTAAGGACCAAAGCAGAAAATCGGTTTGTTCAATCCCTATGATAGATCATATTTGGGAAGAAGGAGTGAAGATAATGAAAACACCATTTTCAATACCTGCGATTCTCCCTAGAATCGATAAAAAGTATAAAGCACCTGATGATGCTCCGGCTTGTCTCTCTGGGCATCCAAGACAAGACTCTGTTATTTCACAGGCGGCCCAATGGAAGTCTCGTAATTCATCTATTCCTGTAACGGCGCCACCCGATAAGGATGGGAGACGCCTAGATGACATCGGTAAACGCTTTACCACCATGGCAGGTGCCTCAGTTCGTGCCACAAACCCTCGGCCATTTTAGGCAGATATGATCGACAATTATGGTCTGACATTTCCCCTTGTCTCGAATACCTTCCTGAAGACAAGAAACAGGAAGCTGGGGAGGAGCCAAGATGGCGATCGAGATGGCTGCGTAACCGCTCGGCTCCGTGAGCCTCTTCACCCCGCACATACATCCTGGCACTTATCCTGAGCTGCAACGGCATCTACATGTAGGCGCAGAGTCTCTTTTACTTACCGCTTGCTCCTGAGGCTTCTGCTTGCTGCAGACCCGTTGGAGTGTCCCCGACTGTTTTGAGGCCTTCACGGAGCTGGGACCGGGGTCTCGAGTGTGGAGAGTGGCCGGCCGCGACTGCAACAACAGCGGCCTCTGGTGATGGTTAGGACTCGGCCGGCGGGAACTGAAGACCTGATTGCCGATGGCGACAGTGCCGACCCAGCCCAACTGGCGGAGAACCATGTGGGGAGTGTGATGCAGCTGGGTCGACGGTGGTCCATGATTTTTAGCCCCCCATTCCGGTGTTGAATCCGGGCCTGTTACCGACTTTCCCCGGAGTCAGTGTGCTGCCCCCAGGGTGCGGCAGAGTTTTTTAGCCTTTTGGTGACTCTCCGCTGAGAAACCTGCCTTGGCTTGTGAGATTCCCGCTGTGAATCCTGTTCCTCCCTGATGTGAGACCCGTTCCCGCGGTGAGGTGGAGAAGGACGAGGCCGGAGCAGCTAAGATGGCGGAGAGCGCCCTCGTACGCACACCTCACCCGGGCAGAGAGGCCGATATGCGAGAGAGTCTTGGGGTCTGGCGACACGAGAGAGAGCCCACACCCAGAGATGTTTTGGCTGCGTTAACAACTCTGCATAAGACCCTGATCCGGGACGCCCGGGATCTGGGTAGGAGGATGGCCGCCATTGTTGTCCCGCCGCTCCACATGGGTGGGGATGAATCACAAGGAAGCGCCGATATGCCCGCCTTTGCGTCAGTGCTGAACGTTCCAGCTGCGCCTACGTCTGTGGAGACGCCGATAGCCCCGGTCCGTGACATCGCTTTGGATTGCTCTGTTGTGTTTAGGAGTGACTCGTCGGGGCCCTCATCTATACGGCCGCGGAAGAAACAACATTGATCGCTAGTTCGGGTTGCCCCGGCGGCGTTTCACCAAGTGTCAGATTGTCTGTCTTACTCCTCCTGGCTGGTGAGACTGTGTTCTGCCTGGGGGATGTTTCCGGTATCTGTATTGCCACATACGGAGTTCCGCCATGCGTACTTGACCGGGATTAGGGGGCTGCAGTCCCATGGAGAATTGGCGCTTCCCGTACCGCCTGGTTCGGTTGAGCCCGCCACACTGTACTGTAGGCTGTTTGATGCCTGGCCGTATGTGGGTACTATTGACAGAGCAGGCCTGGGATGATAACGTTTAGGATGTGATGGACCACATTGTCGGCTGACGGTGTTTTGGAGAGACACTCCACGGGGATGTTACTGTTTGACTTTATGATTCTTGCCTACTGTGGCTCTTCTGACTATGCTTCTGATGTATATTGTGCGCGATGGGTGAGGGGGGGCCCGGGTGGTCTGATCGATGGCCCTTCTTTGTAATTTTTCCTTTCCTTTTTCTTCTCTTTTTCTTCTATATTTCGGGTTTCTTTAGGGCGATAGGCACGCTGCTGGGGGGGGGGGGGGGATAGGCCGTAGCCTTCTGCAGGGGTGCAGGGTGGGGGGTAGGGGGAAGAGGGTTGTTTATTTGTCCTTCCTTTGTCTCTATGGCCCTTTGCTTTTTCTTTTTCTGGGTGTCGTCGTCTTCATGTTTCCTACAATCTGTTTTGTTCTTACGGGCTGGGGTGCTGATTCGACATGACGTGTATGTGTTGTTTACATTTATCCTGACTCGTATGCCTTGCCCCCGTGTCCTCAAGTGTATTCGCCCTTCTTGCGGATTTCTGTTTCCTGTTGCTGTTGTAGGATCATGTGTGACTGTCTGGCACTTCTTCTGATAATTTTTCTGTTTTATTTCTCTTCATTGTAAAATTAACCTTCTTATATCCTGCTTATTACGCTGTACGTTTAAATACGAGTTGTATCCTGGATATCTACCTGACCACGGCTTTTGGACCGCCGTTTCTTTTTATATTGCTTTGCTACCCTTACGAAGTGTTTAGCGGCCGGCCGGGTTGGTTGTAGGCCCATGCTTGTATTTACGTGACGTGATAATAAAGGTTTTTAAAAAAAAAAGAAACAGGAAACTAGAAAAATACTTCTGGAAGGTGAAAGAGCTGCTTCAGAAATTATTGACATCTCTATGGATTTGGCTTATTTGGGTTTTTGCCCACTTGCCGGAGCAGCAACCCCTAGACGTCAGGGTTGGTTGAAATCGACCAACTTTTGCCCTCAGGTCCAGACAAAGATTTTGGACATGCTATTTGATGGAGACTTGTTAGGCAGATATGATCGACAATTATGGTCTGACATTTCCCCTTATCTCGAATACCTTCCTGAAGACAAGAAACAGGAAACTAGAAAAATACTTCTGGAAGGTGAAAGAGCTGCTTCAGAAATTATTGACATCTCTATGGATTTGGCTTATTTGGGTTTTCGCCCACTTGCCGGAGCAGCAACCCCTAGACGTCAGGGTTGGTTGAAATCGACCAACTTTTGCCCTCAGGTCCAGACAAAGATTTTGGACATGCTATTTGATGGAGACTTGTTATTTGGGAAACACATTGATGAGGTGTTACAAGAAATCAAAAAAGATACTGATACTGCCAGGGCAGTGGGTACTTTACAATACAGAAAGACTCCTCTTCGAGGAGAGTGAGGCAGAGGTTCATATTCATTTCATGGAGGATATAAAAAATACCAAAAATCAGGGCGGTCAAGGACGATATGGTTACCAACAGCAACAACAGCAGCAGTCCTATAGAAATCCCCCAGCTGCTACTTATAGACAACAGAACAAAAGACGCCAACCTCAAGGCAGGGTTTCTGCTAGAAAACCGTGACAATCTTTTAACACCTGCACCAGATATGCCACACCTAGTTTACGAAATTCTGAATGTTTCCTGACATCTCAAAAATTGGAAGAAAATACCCACAGACAAGTGGGTATTGGACATTATCAAATTCAGTCACAACCTGGAATTTATCAATTTTCCCCCTCCTCATCCACCTTCAAAGAAGCTTCCGCCGCATCTTGCTCTCCTCAGAAAGGAGGTAAAAACTATGCTGTCGAAAGGAGCGATAGAAAGAGTGCCTCGCTCTCAGATGGGGAAAGGATATTATTCCTGCTTTTTTCTAATAAAGTAAAAGTCAGGGGAATGGAGGCCTATCCAGGATTTAAGGAAACTGAACAAATATCTTCAGAGGAAATCCTTTCGCATGGCCACTCTTCAAGAGATCCTTCAGCTTTTGAATCATGCGGACTTCATGACAACGTTGGACCTCCAGGATGCGTACTTCCACATCCCAATTCATCCCAAGCTCTGGAAATTTCTACGATTTACGGTAGCAGGTGTTCATTTCCAATTCAAATTCCTTCCATTTGGCTTACGCTTGGCTCAGCGAGTCTTTACAAAATTCCTAGCTCCAGTGACAGCTCATCTCAGGCTTCAAGGCGTTCAATTATTCCCTTATCTGGACGATTGGCTAATAAAGGCTCCTTCCTTCCGGCAGGCTTCTCACACAACATCCACATGCCTGCAGGTTTTTCAATCTCTAGGACTGTCTCTGAACATTCAAAAATCAGTCCTCTGTCCTTCTCAAAGAATTCAATTTCTAGGGGCAATGTTGGATACCATTCGAGACAAAGCATTCTTGTCCGAAGAAAGGCAATCTCGCCTCACTTCTCTGGGGTCAGACCTTCTAAGAAGAAAGTTTGCTTCTGTGAGGATGATAAAATCTTTTCTGGGAATACTATCATCAGCAATTCTGCTAGTACCTCATACCCGGCTAAGAATGAGACCAATTCAGGAGGAACTGGACAATCAGTGGCTGCAAATCTCGGGGTCATTCGACGACCTAGTGCAAAATCATCCAGTTATGCGAGAAACACTTTCCTGGTGGAAGTGTTACAAGAATGTCTCAGTAGGGCTCACTTTTCACCCTCCTGTACCAGATTTCATCCTCACAACAGATGCCTCCCTAGAGGGGTGGGGAGCACATCTCCAGGATCTTTGTATAAGAGGGAAATGGTCCCCTGCAATGGCAAAGATGCATATCAATTTTCTGGAGCTTCGAGCCCTTTTTCTAGCGTTGCAGTCTTTTCTCCCAAGTCTTCAAGGTTCAACTGTTCTGATCAGAACCAAGAACACCACTTGCACGCATTATCTAAACAAGCAAGAAGGTACCCGGTCCCACATTCTATCTCAAGAAGCTCAAAGCATTTGGGAATGGCTGCTTTCTCACGATATCAAAATCAAGGTGGAACATCTACCAGGCAGATACTGTATCCAGCAGAAAAAGCATTACTGAAGCTAAGTAACTTGCTCTTCTGATGGATATATCTGTCAGTGGATTCCTGACCTTGTGAATAGAGTCCCACAACAGTCCCCACTCCCGGAGGAGGGTGTACACCCTTCCATACCAAAAAGTCCTGTTGGACGGAACGCGCAAAGTGACGATCCCTCCTCACCTCGGAATCTAACCAGTAATGCTTCGCGAAAGTGTGGAGGGAGGCCCAAGTTGCTGCTCTACAAATGTCCTCTGGAGGAACACCTCTAGACAAAGCAGATGTTGAAGACTTTGCTCTGATAGAGTGAGCTCTTATACCCTCTGGAGCATCTTTACTGGCCAGAGAATAACAGATCTTGATGCACAAGATAATTCATCTGGAAAGGGTGCGCTTGTGCAGCGCTCTGCCTTTCCTTCAGCCAGCAAAGCCCACGAAGAGCTGGTCATCCACGCGATAGTCTTTAGTCCAGTTGAGGTAAAAACTCACCGCCCTCTTATAATCCAAGCGGTGAAGCCGATCCTCCTCCTTGGAAAGGTGAGGGGGAGGATAGAAGGTAGGAAGGGTAATGGACTGCCCCAGATGGAAGGGAGTTACCACCTTAGGCAGAAAAGCAGCCCTGGTCCTGAGAACCATTCTATCAGCATGAATGGTCAAGAACGGGGGTTTCGAATGAAGAGCTTGAAGCTCACTTACCCTCCTTGCCGAGGTAATGGCAACAAGAAATACAGTCTTAAAAGACAATAGTCTCAAGGGGCACTTGTGCAAGGGCTTAAAGGGAGAACCCATCAAGTAGGTTAAGACAAGATTTAAGTCCCATTGAGGCACAATAAAAGGAGTGGGCGGAAACTTGTTAGTAAGGCCCTTAATGAACCTCAACACAATGGGCGACTTGAATAAAGACGGCTGATCCGGCAAGCAAAAGAATGCCGACAAAGCCGATAAATAGCACTTTACCGCAGCCACAGCAAAGCCCTGCTAGGCGAGAGAGAGAGCAAACTGAAGGATGTTAGATGAACGAGCCCTCAAAGGGTCAATAGAATTCTCCCCACCCCAAATGACAAATTTGGGCCACCTATAGGAATAAATAGACTTATTGGACTTTTGTCTGGCGGACAAAATAACGTCAACCATGTCTGGTGGAAGAGGAAAGAATTCAGGTTGCCCCGTTCAATCTCCAGGCATGACGGTGTAAGCTCTGGAGGTGAGGGTGTAGAACCTGCCCCTGTGACTGCGAGAGGAGGTCTGCCCTGAGAGGGAGACGGAGCGGAGGGCACGAGGAGAGGTGGAGAAGATCTGTGTACCACACCCTTCTTGGCCAATCCGGAGCGACCACTATGACTTGGGCCCTGTCTTGGCGAATCTTCCTCCGAACCTGTGGAATCAAGGCTATGGGAGGAAACACGTAAAGGAGTCATGAGCCCCAACTCAACTGAAACGCGTCCCCCAAAGCCCCCTGCATCGGATACCGGAGACTGCAGAATGATGGGCAGTGAGCGTTCTTGTTAGTGGGAAACAGGTCTACCCTAGGAGCTCCCCACGTTCGAAAGACGTGACAAACCACCTCTGGATGAAGACTCCACTTGTGGTCGGCAGAGAACTGCAGACTGAGACTGTCTGTGCGCACCTTCAGAACTCCGGCCAGATGATTTGCCATCAGACAAATCTAATGGTCCTGAACCCAGGACCAGAGACGCAGAGCCTCTCTGCAGAGACAAAGCGAAAGTGTTGTCCGTTAGGACTTGAACCGACTGACCGCGAATGGAGGGGAGGAAGGCCTTGAGCGTCAAACGTATCGCCCGCAACTCTTGAAGGTTGATGTGAAGCAACCTTTCCTCCGGAGACCAAAGATCTCTAGGTCCCCCAGATGAGCACCCCACCCTAAGGTGGATGCATCCGTTATCACTGTGGCCACCGATGGAGGCAGATGGAAAGGCTTTCCTTGAGACAGATTGCCCTCCACACTCCACCAAGACAGATTCGCTGCATCTTCTCTGGAGATCCTCACAGACTCCCTGAGATCTCCGTTGTGATGATACCACTGCCTCCGGAGGCACCACTGGAGCGCCCTCATGTGCCAGCGTGCATGGTTGACCAACAGAATGCAGGAAGCAAACATACCAAGCAGGAAGGGCCTTCAGGACTGGAACGACTGCTCCATTGTAAAACAAAGGAATTATTTTCTGAATGTCAAGAATCCTTTGTGGAGGTGGGAATGCTCGACACATAGTAGTGTCTAGTACCGCCCCTATGAACAGGTTGCGCTGAGAGGGCACCAGGTGAGATTTGGGCACGTTTATTGAGAAACCCAATCTGTACAACAACTGAGTTGTAATCTGCAGATGATGTAGCACCTTCTCCGGTGACTCTGCTTTCAGTCGCCAGTCATCCAGATAGGGGAAAACTGGAATCCCCAACCTCCTGAGTTGGGCTGCCACCACTGCCATCCCACAAAGAAGGGGGACCCCACATCAATAAAAGGCAGGTAGACGGGGAAGACAAAATTCAGACACAGAGAAAGAACCCGCCCTGTAGGATCTGCAACTAGGCTTCAGAGAGGTCCGAACAAACTTTACATTAAACTCTGAACCACATAGGAAACTCTCAGACAAAAGTGATCACAAATTTATAAAAAAAAAAAAATTATTGAAAAAATTCATTTTTCTCTCATTTGCATTTAAGTGGTATACAAAAGTTCATTATCAGTAAAACAAACTGGTTAAACATATAGATACATTAATAACCCATTCAGCTACTACTCAAGGCCCACACTCCAAGTGACACAGACATACCAGCATACACACCACTCAGCTCACAAATCATACAACACTTTGCAAAGATGTCAGACATTAGGGATGAATATGGGGACAGTTGGCATAATATCCCTGATGGTTCAGATGGTTCCCAATAAGAACAGACGCCAACACGGGTTTCGGTGTATCGCCCCAGCGGGGCTACACCTTCATCAGGGCAGAAGTGAGGAAGGGGGAGGGCCACAGGGAGAAATGGCATCTGTGAGGGAGACATATTAAAAACATATTTTAGAGAATATCCTATGTGGGGTTCAGAGCACAATATATACATGATAATAATATCTACAAAAAGAGACATCCAGAGAGTACAAGTTTGTCAGGCCGAAAGAGAAAAAAATCATTTAAGCAAGGAGCCAAAGCAGATATACCCAGGGTGCACAGTGAGAAGAAAAGGAAATAGTAACGTGGGATTTCATTTAATAAGGTGCACAGTGCTGTAGAAAAAACCAAGAGGTAGTTTCACACAGACATATCAACAGGCAGAAGCTAGCAAATTAGTTTCCAATCAGGATGGTCAACACCAAAGTGTACATGATACTCAAAACATAAAAAAACGCAAGTAACACAACATGCCAGTTTAAATTAATACCTTTCACATACGATGTGGCCAGACAAAAAGTCTCATGGAATAACAGGCCACAATGGCAAACAGTCACTAGGCTCCACAGCTGGGAAATGATGGGCGTTGCCACAGGGCTGTGGAGGGGAAGAAAAAATGTCTTGAAACCAGATATACAAGTATAATGAGGGGATGGCCTATGTAGATCGGAGGAAGGCCAGAGTTCAGGGCAGAATGAACCTACCAGAGCAATTTCCGATGACAATAAATTCTTATGAGTATTTTAAATCCAACCTCCAAAGGACCGAGAAAAATTGTCCACTGATTTGATAAGTAGATTCCTGCAAATGGAGGTGGAAAACACCAGCATATAATTACAGTAGGAGAAACAGCTTCCCAAGACATCTAGCGCAGGATTGGAAGTGTGGGAAAGACAGATGCGCCATGTCAGAAACCGAAAAAAATTGAGCGGCCGGTGCAAAGGGTCAGCCATCAGTTGCGGGGACTGTCAGAAGAGATTTCAAGTAGCTAACCCACCCGCGAGAGGCAAAACCCGCACTGGCAATATGTAAGGGGTGCAGAGCCATTGGGGGAGAACCGCATAAAGGTGCCGGAAAGGTTACGAGCCCCCGCACGAAGGATAAATAGGGGGCGGGGAGCTGTTGCGAGCAGCGCCAAGGACCACATTGAAATGCCGGGAAAGTTGGAGGCAGGGTCACGACCCCAGTGGGGCTCTTCCGAAAAGGTGGCGAAATTAATGCGGAAGGGCTAACGGAGGCTCTTGCAGCTGTGATCCAGAGGATCCGGATAATAAATCCCGGGTCAGGGGAGGACGCACTAGGGGGCAGCATGATAGATATCGGCGAAACTTACCTTGTAGGACAAATCCGATGGCCGTTAGGGGTTCCCGGTGTCAGCGAATGTTCAGACCGCAGCTGCTGCCTAACAGGATATGTAGGCTGAATGGGTGGTCCTATATTTAAAGTGAGAGCGAGAATGGGCTCAAATCCCACGGGACTTGAAACGGCAGACATGAAAGAAGGACCATAATAGGTAACATGGTCATAGTTGATAACAGCGCGGCCATCTCTAAAGAGAGTGCCAGGACAGGCAGGTAAATAGAACCTCAGTAGGAAAATCCGAGAAGAAGAAATAGTTATATAAACGGCCTCAAGAGTGGACTGAATGATGCATAATAGGAAAAGGAAAAATTAAACAGAGGTCGATAAGAAAAATATACAAACATAAGATAAAGATAAAAATAAGGTCAAGGCTAAGAAACGGGGGTTATAGTCGGTCAGAATAGAATCCCAGCAGGGGAACAGTGGGGAAAGTGGAGCAAAATGTCTAAATTAGCGCGTTGGCCCACGGACATTCCTCATTAAGCCCATTCTGTACGCTATTGAGGTAAAAAATCCAAAAAAACTCTCGTTTTTTCCTAAGAGATACGGGATCAGTACCAGGCGGGACCTGAATTTTTTCTAGAATGGACCAGCTTAGTTCTTTTTCTGTATGGCCATGGGCTAGCCAGTGACCAACAATAGGGGCACCTCCTTTTCCTGTTCCCCAATGCGAAACCGGACCTCCCTCCCTGTCTCACCCACATAGGGGAGATTACAGGGGCAAATGATGATGTAGATCAGGTTGGGTGAGCGACAATTCGTCATTTTGGTCAAGCTAATAGTGCGAGCAGGAGTAACAATGGTGGTTCCTGTGATGGCATGTGGGCATGCTTGACAATTACCGCAACGATGGTTGCCCAAAACAGGGTTAGTGCCAAGAATGGAGCTTTGGTACAAGGAGACTGGTTTCGATATCCTACCCCTCACAAGATGGTTTTTCAATTTTTGTTCCTCCTAATCGCAAAATTCGGTTTAGGAAGAAAGTCCTGCTCCTGGTTGAGGTTGAGGAGAAACCAGCTCTAATTGATGGCCTGTTGGAGCTTATTGTTCAAATTAGAATGTTTAGTAATACAGACAATCTTTTCCACTGTATCCTTGTCCCTGTGTTCAAACATGCATTCACGGTTGTAGTATCTGGCGCGTTTGAATGAGTCCTTAACCAGCCGGTAAGGATAGCCACGTTGCATGAGCTTTTCTTTCAGGATATCACCTTGAGCAAGAAAGTCCCTGATATCAGTACAATTCCTCCTAATGCGGAGGAATTGACTGAACGGAATACTATCCTTTTGACAGCGCGGATGAAAGCTGCTGTATTGGAGGAGAGTGTTCCGGGCAGTGGGTTTAATAAATAGGGATACAGCAATCTCATTGTTGCGATGTTCCACCCAGATATCCAGGAATTCGATTCTGTCACTACTAGAGTGACTGGTGAATTTCAGATTGGGGTCCGCGGCATTAAGCCATGACATGTATTCAGTGAAAGATTCCTGGTCCCCCTTTCAAATGAAAAAAATTTCTTCAATGAATCTGGACCAGGCTCGGACATTTTAGTGGAAGGGGGCCATCTCATTGTAAATATGGGTACGCTCAAAAGCACCCATATAAAGACATGCAATACTAGGAGCACAGGCCGCGCCCATGCTGACTCCTGCAATCTGATGAAAAAAGTTATTATTGAACTCGAAGTAGTTCTCTCGTAGCACTACCTCCAGGCATTCAATAATAAAACTGGCATTGTCAATTTCTGGATTAGATTCAAGGACACTTTGAAGAACTTCTATGGCCCCTTCCTGAGGGATATTGGAGTAGAGAGACTCCAAATCCAGAGTGACGAGCAGTTCTCTGTCGTGATAGTAGGTAGTTCCCTCCACTTTCGCAATGAAATGACCCGTGTCTTTCACAAACGAGTCCAAAGATGAAACCAGAGGTTTAAGAAATTGGTCAATATATTTGGACAACGGTTCTGTGGCGATCCTTTAGTTGACACGATCGGCCTCAGAGGCGGGTCCCATTGGTTTTTATGAGTTTTGGAGACTCCATAAATGATGGAGATCCTGGTGAAAGTGGGAGTCAGGAACTCAGCTTCCTTGTCACAGATATGGCCATTTTCTACGGCCACCATGCGCAAAATGCGGCGTTTGAGAGCAGGTTCAGGATTCCTGGAGAATTTTCTGTAGTAGTCGGAAGACAAAAGGAGAAGATTCATTTTTTCGATATAGGTGGGGCTGTCAAATATGACAATACCCCCACCCTTATCGCAGGGTTTGATAGTGAGAGCGTTGTTCTTTTTTAAGGACTCAAGGGTGTTTCCTTCATTGCTGGTAAGGTTGGCGGGAGCCATTAGAACAAATTTCAAGATTTTATTGATTTTGGAGGTGATCACCTTTTTAAATATACCTACCTCAGTTCCAATTTCTTCCAGATTTGGGGTGAAGGTAGAGGGAGGTTTCAGACCAGATTTGTTCTCTACGGGTTCAGTGGGATGGTGCATCATGAAAAAAAATTTCAATCTTATTTTTCTGAAGAATAAATATAAGTCCCTCAGGATTTCAAACTTATTGAAATTAGCAGTGGGGACAAATGACAGGCCCCTAGACAACAACCCAAGTGTCTCTGATTCAGCTTCCACTTTAGAGAGATTAAAGACCGGAATGTTTTTTATCTTGTCCAATACTGGTGTTGCCTGGTTTGAATGTACATCTGGGGCTGGCCCTGACCCTGATGGTAGTTCCCCTGATAGGGGTTCTGAACTCTCGGTCTAAAGTTCCCCCGGCGAACCAGTCTCCTTGTCCCAAAGCTCCATTCTTGGCACTAACCCTGTTTTGGGCAACCATCGTTGCGGTAATTGTCAAGCATGCCCACATGCCATCACAGGAACCACCATCGTCACTCCTGCTCGCACCATTAGCTTGACCAAAATGACGAATTGTCGCTCATCCAACCTGATCTACATCATCATTTGCCCCTGTAATCTCCCCTATGTGGGTGAGACAGGGAGGGAGGTCCGGCTTCGCATTGGGGAACACAAGTCGAACATCAGAACATTGCAGGAATCTACTTATCAAATCAGTGGACAATTTCTCTCGGTCCTTTGGAGGTTGGATTTAAAATACTCAGAAGAATTTATTGTCATCGGAAATCGCTCTGGTAGGTTCATTCTGCCCTGAACTCTGGCCTTCCTCCGATCTACATAGGCCATCCCCTCATTATACTTGTATATCTGGTTTCAAGACATTTTTTTCTTCCCCTCCATAGCCCTGTGGCAACGCCCATCATTTCCCAGCTGTGGAGCCTAGTGACTGTTTGCCATAGTGGCCTGTTATTCCATGAGACTTTTTGTCTGGCCACATCGTATGTGAAAGGTATTAATGTAAACTGGCCTGTTGTGTTACTTGCGTTTTTTTATGTTTTGAGTATCATGTACACTTTGGTGTTGACCATCCTGATTGGCAACTAATTTGCTAGCTTCTGCCTGTTGATATGTCTGCGTGAAACTACCTCTTGGCTTTTTCTACAGCACTGTGCACTTTATTAAATCCCACGTTACTTTTTCCTTTTCTCCTCACTGTGCACCCTGGGTATATCTGCTTTGGCTCCTTGCTTAAATTATTTTTTTCTCTTTCGGCCTGACAAAGTTGTACTCTCTGGATGTCTCTTTTTGTAGATATTATTATCATGTATATATTGTGCTCTGAACCCCACATAGGATATTCTCTAAAATATGTTTTTAATATGTCTCCCTCACAGATGCCCTGTCTCCCTGTGGCCCTCCCCCCTTCCTCACTTCTGCCCTGATGAAGGTGTAGCCCCGCTGGGGCGATACACCAAAACGCGCGTTGGCGTCTGTTCTTATTGGGAACCATCTGGGATATTATGCCAACTGTCCCCATATTCATCCCTAATGTCTGACATCTTTGCGAAGTGTTGTATGATTTGTGAGCTGAGTGGTGTGTATGCTGGTATGTCTGTGTCACTTGGAGTGTGGGCCTTGAGTAGTAGCTGAATGGGTTAATAATGTAGCTATATGTTTAACCAGTTTGGTTTACTGATAATGAACTTTTGTATATCACTTAAATGCAAATGAGAGAAAAATGATTTTTTTCAATAAAATTTGTGATCACTTTTGTCTGAGAGTTTCCTATGTGGTTCAGAGTTTAATGTAAAGGTTGTTCGGACCTCTCTGAGGCCTAGTTGCAGATCCTAAAGGGCAGATTCTTTCTCAGTGCCTGAATTTTGCCACCACTGCCATCACCTTTGTGAAGACTCGAGGTGCAGTAGTAAGTCCAAACGGGAGAACCGCAAACTGATAATGTTGCGACCCTACCGTAAAACGGAGATACTTCCTTTGCGACTTCAGGATCGGGATATGAAAATATGCGTCCTGCAAGTCGATGGACACCATCCAATCTTCCTGTTGCAGCACCTGAAGAACCCGCGCTAGGGTAAGCATCTTGAACTTCTCCTGCTTGAGAAAAAGATTCAAGATCCTGAGATCAAGGATCGGACGTAACCTGCCATCTTTCTTGGGAATCAGGAAATACTGGGAGTAGCAACCCTGACCCCTTTCCTGCTCCGGAACCACCTCTATCACACCTTTTTTAGCAATGCAAGTACTTCCTGCTGCAGAAGAAGAAGGTGGTCCTCCGAACATGCCCCTTGGCAAGGAGGGTAATTTGGAGGAAATCCCAAAAGGGAAGAGCATACCCATATTTCACTAGATTTAGAACCCAAAGGTCTGTAGTCACCGATTCCCAATCTTGTAGAAAATGGGTAAGCCGACCCCCCACAGGACCAACATGATCCAGAATGTTGGATCTAGGGCTGATTTGCTGTGGCAAGAGGGTGGGAGGTAGAGGAGGAGGAGGAAGGCTGACGACCTCGTGGACGACCTCTGTTCTTGCCCCTGTAGTTCTTATATAGGGTATTTTGCTGCTGCTGTTGCTGCTGCTGAGGCTGCCTGTAGGTCCGAAAATACGACCTTCCAAAACCTCTGTACCTTCTGTAAGAGGAACCTCTAGACTGCGCCTGTAATCCCAGAGACTTGGCTGTAGCCTTGCTGTCCTTGAATCTTTCTAAGGCTGTGTCTGCCTATTTACCAAACAGCCCAGAACCATCAAAAGGGAGGTCAAGAAGTGTTGCCTGCAAAGCCGGAGAGAACTCCGATGACTTGAGCCAAGCACTTCTCCTTGTGGCCACCGAAGACCCCATAATCCTGGCAACAGAGTCCGCAGTGTCCAAGCCACTCTGAATGACCTGGCGAGCAGCAGCTTAAGTGTCCGATAACACCTCATTAAAATTCTGTCTGTCCTTCTCAGAAAATTAAGGAGCAAGCTGTTTTGCAGAGTCCATAAGAGCGTGGATGTAACGGCCCAAAAGACAGGTGGCATTTGTGGACTTCAAGGCCATACTTGCTGAGGAGAATACCTTCTGGTCAAGCTTTTTCGAGTCTCTATCACTAGGGACTTGAGGAAAGGCCCCAGAAGATTTTTTTGAACAGGCATCCTGAACCACCAGGTTCTCTGTAGAAGGATGAGATGTCAGGAAGTCCGCATCTCCTGGAGCCGCCCTGTACCTCCTAGCAACAGATCTTGATACTGCTGCAGCCGATAAGGGCTTACGCCAAACCTCCAAAACTGGCTCAGTGATGACTAAGTTGTAGATGTTGGTATTCTCAAATGGCCCTACGTACAAGCCTGCAAGGCTTGGGGTGAAGGTGCTCCCCATGGAAGTGCCGTGGGTCTGCAGGTTTATGGTGACTTCAATTTCAAAAAAGTTTCTGGTCAGGGCAATTTCCACCAAGTTAAGGATGAAGGCTTTTGGGGTTTGGTACAGCCATTCTTCTCCAAACAGGATATCTTCTAACACCCTCAATTTTTCTCTTTGAGGGATGTTTGTCTAAAGGGCCTCAATGTCCAGGCCTAAGAAGAACTCACTGTGGGGGTCGAATTTAATATCTGTTGTGAGGTTCAGAACATCACATGTATCTTGTAGATAGGCTTGCATCTTTTGTGCTAAGGGTTTAAGACAGAAATCACAAAATTGTGATAAGTGTTCTCAGATGGTTTGGATACCTGATACAATCGACCTGCCTGGGGGTGGACGTGTGTGTTTATGTATCCCATTCTCTATGTGCTTTCCCCTACAGATAATCAAGAGTGAGTTACTTAGGGGCACCCTCCTCTTGGACGTAACAGATTCCATGGATAGCGTACCCAGGTACAGAGGGTAACATGTTTTGGGATCCGAAGGGTCCTGGGGAATGCCGGTGTGACCCAACACTGTGGGCACTTAAGACATCGCAGAAACATGCCGACACTTTGTCAGTAAGGAGGGGTGAAGGAACTCAGTTTCAAATCTGTTTATTGAATATAAATTGAACAGGCAAACAAAAAGCAAAAAAGGAGGTAGAAATAAAGCAAAGTACATCACTGATAGTATGGTACGTTGGCAGGGCCCTGCCAAACGTTCACCTGTTAGAACCAAATGAAACAATAGAGGGTAAAGGTTTACCAAAGATAAATCAATATGCTTCTCAATTAACAGAGTACACTAGTTTAGCTTTATGCTAAGGTATAACATGTAACATAACAAAAAAGTGATTGCCAGTACTGATAACACCACAGTAACATAAATTCAGACACAGTCCTTGAGAGAACATTCAAGACTGGAGGCTAGTTAATAGCTTTTATTCTTGTTTTTCGATTTTATCAAAAGATACTTTTTCATATTCCAAACACAAACATATATAAACACATTTATCAAAAAAATCAAAATCGGGAAGAATCATTCATCATATCAATCATATCACAACCATACAACATGCAGTCTTACAGGGGGAGAAGGGGTGCACTTAATCAGAGAACTATAGATTTTACCAAAGCATACAATATTTACAATATAATATAAGACAAAAAGAGCCAAGGTCTGCACAACACTTAAATAATATTTTCATTTGGTGTATAATCAATTGTACCGTACATTCCTATGATCAAGTATAGTGATACTTTATAAATCTTTTAAATAAGGGATAATGTACAGGGATTAGTGATAAGCAACCTTTTATCAAAACATTTATGCTTGTCACTAAAGCAGACAGTGATATGGCTCGGGCCTACGCGTTTCGAATCCCAATGACTTGTGGGGATTCTCTTCAGGGCCTTGGGAATTCTCTGCAAAGGTAGAAAGAAAAAAGAGAGAGGGAGAGAATTTTTAGAAAAGAGCTAACAGGCATGGTTAGTTACACGATCCACATCATTAACCTCACTCAGTTACCACCATTAACTCCACAGACTTATCACTAGTCTAGTACACCTGAAGGCTTAAAGGTCTAAATTAGCTGATCTATGATGCTTCCAAAATTTTTAATAAGAGGTTTTGCTGACGGGGAGGTTTTTTAACCCGTGGACAAGCGATATATTCAATGACGGTGTTGATATTTACTCACCTACTGTATTAAAAGAGGAAATCTCAGGGTGAAGGTGGGTTAACGCAATAGAATGGTGGAGAACCTATAGAGGGAAATTGACATGTGTTACAAATGAAAAGTATTCTTGGTTTAATAAACTACCGGTAATTTAGAGAGAATCTCACCTAACCGAATTCAGGTTAAGGAAGCCGTGTGTGTGGTGGCCGCCGATATTCAATTGTTGGGCACGTCTTAAGGGTTGGTGGGAAAAAATGAAAAATAGGGTTGGAACTGTTACCAAATCATAAAGTGCACGCAAGATCGTAAACTCAAAAAATGCTGCACTTTACCGGATTTCGATGTTGGTAAAACCGGAAAGTGGCACTTGCTCACGGGACCCCTATCAACGAGGGACGTTCAACGAGGTGCTCATCTAGATAAACATTGCACATTCTTAGCCGCTAATAAGAGTTTCTCGTCTAAAAAATACGTTGCAATGAAAACTCTAGCTTACCATGTTAGCGAGTCACAATCATGTGACCGCGATGGAAAAAAATCTTTCAGTTCAGGGCGCCTTAAGGCTGGGGTAAAAAATAAACTCGTGAGTATCATTTAAGTTAATAATGCCTAGAAACAATGATCCATGTACGCATTCGTTTTTTAGCTGATGCAAAATCCTAACGGATTTGAAAAAAGAATGAAACAAGAGGCTTACCGGCTAATCTATTCAAGGCGGTCCGCGGTAATTGTTAAGCTAAAAAGAATTGAAAACAAAAATGAGAAACTAGTATGAACCTAGTGAAAAAACGTGGCTTAAAGGCTTCGCGGGGAAAAGTACTTACAGGTTTGGGTTTGAGAGAGGTTTCAAACGACGGCGTCTCTGGCAGCACTACACACAGGCTCCTGCGCAATAGCAGGCGAGGGCTGAACTGTTCCACTTTTATCCCAAGGCCCTGAGCTGCACGTCCGCCCACTCAGAGGCCATGGTGGACTAGAAATACTGGGCCGGGTTCAGGAGAAACTAAAGACCTGAGTCTCACGCATGTTTAATTATACCAGAAAAACAGATTGTAACGCGCAGGTCAATCATAGAACTGACTGAGGGTTCACGGCAGGTAATTACAATTTAAAGATTTCACTTAATTCATTAAGTCCGGATACCGCTGTATCGAACTTAACAATAAGGAAAGCCTCACGTTTTGACAGTGTCAGATTCAAATCGCCACCTCTGGGGTTTCTTTCTATCTTTGAAATAACTGTCCACTTGAGATCGCTTACGGTGTGCTGCAACTGCGTCCAATGATGCACCAAGGGGGCATTCTCAACTTTCCTTTTAATCCTTGATTTATGTTGAGAGATCCTTTGGCGGATCTCTTGATTCGTTTTGCCTATGTACAGCAATTGACATGGGCATATAATACCATAGACCACATATTTGCTCTTACAGTTACTCATAGTGTCATGTTTCCATGACACTCCATTATGCTGAAATAGAAAACCTTCTATCGTTGATTCACAGCATAAGCAATTTCCACATTTGTGGTGTCCAAGGATGGGTGGCATCCCCATCATTTGGCGTAACGTTTGTGGTTTGGCAACAGGCATGGCTGCTCGCACTATGTGGTTCGCAATGTTGTCTTCTTTCTTGAAGGCGAATAAAGGCTCACTCGCAAGACTTGCATTAAGGTTCTTTACTAAATGCCAATTCTGTTTTATAACCCTTTTTAGACGGTTGGCGTTGGGGCAATAGGTTGTGACACATACTTGCCTTTCTAAGGCAGGTTTTGATTTGCGCTCCAAGAGTGTTTCTCGTGGGGTCCATTGGGCTCTTTTCATGCAGGTTTTAACAAGTTTCTTGGGGTAACCCCTCTCACACAACTTAGATGTAAGGTTTTCTGAATGTTCTTTGAAATCTTTTTTGAAGGTGCAGTTTCTGCGTACTCGCAAAAACTGCCCATACGGAAGGTTTTCCTTTAGATTTCTAGGGTGGTGACTGTTGAACATAAGAGACTTGTTGCGGTCCGTGGGTTTAGTGTATAGGGTGGTTGCTAGCTTCCCTTCAAAAGGGAAGACCTCCACATCTAGGAACGCAATCCTGCTGATAGATTCAGAAATGCTGAATTTTAAGTCAGCTGTTCTGTCGTTGAGCCATTGGTAAAACTGGTTTAGAGTGTCACCATCACCTTTCCATGTCAAAAAAACATCGTCAATAAAACGGAGCCATGTTCCGATGTATTGAGAATAAGGGTTATTGTTGTAGATGTATGCATTCTCATACATAGCCATAAACAGCACTGCCAATTCTGGAGCAAAGGGGCAGCCCATGGCTACCCCCTTAACTTGGTAATAAAATTCACCGTTGAAGCAGAAATAGTTCTTTTTTAAGGCGAATGATGCCAAGTCCACTATGAATTTAGTGGGCACCCGCATAGGCCTAGGTCTTGAGTCAAGAAAGTATGTGAGTACTGCTATAGCCTCATCTTGAGGGATCTGTGTGTATAATGCAGTAACATCTAAGGTGACAAGTCTGTCACTGCCTTCACTGAAGTCTATATTTTCTAGTTTTTTGATGAAGTCAGTGGTATCCTGAAGATAAGATCTAACCTCAGTCATGAAGTCTTTGAGAAAGCAATCAACATATTTCGCAGCTGGCTCTAATACTGAGCCACACCCTGCTACAATAGGTCTGCCCGGTGGATGGTCTGGGTCTTTGTGTATTTTAGGCAATACATTAAACATAGGGACTTTAGGATGTTTGTTTTTCAAATATTCAGCTTCTTTCGGGCCGACGAAACCTAGGTCAAAACCCTCTTGCACAATTGCAAAGAGCTCATTCTGTAGGTCCATGGTAGGGTCTTTATTTATCTTGCGATAGCAGGCGGTGTCTTGTAGCTGTTTCAGTACTTCGGTGGTGTAGTCATGAATATCCCACACCACGATCGCCCCGCCTTTGTCTGCTTGCTTAATTATAACCGTGTTATCAATTTTAAGGTTATTTAAAGCCGCAATTTCTTTTTTAGTGGTATTGAACTTGATGTATTTTTTCTCTTGTTCCATAGCTGATATTGCCGATAATACACTTTTCTCAAAAGTCAAAAGGTTTTTGGGAACCTTATTGGCTGGAGGGCAAAAAGTGGACTTATTTCTAAGGCCTGTAACTTCTAAGGGTTGGATGGTAAGATTTTCACTAAAGAACACAGTCAGACGTAATTTTCTACAAAATTCAATGAACTCAGACTTCATTTTAACGAAGTCGGTTCTTTTAGAAGGTACGAATGACAACCCTTTTGACAGAATACTCACCTCTTCTGGTGTCAACACTTTTTTTGAGAGGTTGAAGATTGGCGACGCGTTTAATTTTTGTAATGTTGTCGTCGCGTTTTCATCTCCCATTGGATGTTGTTTCTCACTCGACCTCTGGGGAGTGTTTGGCCTCTCCCTAAAAAATCCGACAACTGATTCTGCTGTTGCTGCTGGTTAGTGTTCCAATTTCTATTTCTGTTGGGACGGTTATAAGAACTAGCAGAATCACTATCTGTCCCTGAAGAGGAAATATCTGAAAAAGAAATAAATTGTTTTCGGGATCTGCCCTGGTTCCCTTGGAGGAAACGTCTAGATTCCGCTTTGGAATAAAAATCAGCCTGTAGGTAGGGATATATATTGTCTAAAGAGAAACCTTTTTTATCTTTTTCGAATTGGTTGGACTTTTGAGTAATAGTGTAATCTTTAAACTCTTGCACCTCTTTAGCTACTTTTTCTAGGAGGGCCTTGGCGTCTGTTATGGTGGGATTACCACTAATTTCAGACTCTAACTTGGCGATCTCAGCTAACTCTTCCTTCGATATTCTCACTGCTGTCTCAACCGTTAGTACCATTAGATCTCTACTACATTTGGTTTCTATCATAGAAAAGCCTTTTTTGAATATTGGGTCTTCTGTAAAAATTACAGGTATGTTCTTAATCTGGAGTCCTGCCGGGATGGTGCCTTCTCGGAGGTGCTGCAGCAAAAAATGACCATGAAGGTCTGTCCTAATCTGCTTCTTTTTGAGACGAATTAGTTTGTCAGATTCGTTCGATGTAGTCGCTGTCTCGCTTAAAGTGACTGAGGAGAAAATGGGTGGGTCACTGAGGAAGTTTCTGATGTGATCTTCTGAGTAGGCAAAGGTGTCCTTCTCTGCCATTTACTCTGAAGAATGAAAAGAAAAAAGGATGTAAGACGTAAAATTAGAATAGTTACCGTACCACAATAAACAACAACAATTATAAAAAGACAGTGTGGGAGGAGATACCCAATCACCTTCCAAACCAAACTTAATGGGCCAGCACTGTGGGCACTTAAGACATCGCAGAAACAAGCCGACACTTTGTCAGTAAGGAGGGGTGAAGGAACTCAGTTTCAAATCTGTTTATTGAATATAAATTGAACAGGCAAACAAAAAGCAAAAAAGGAGGTAGAAATAAAATAAAGCAAAGTACATCACTGATAGTATGGTACGTTGGCAGGGCCCTGCCAAACGTTCACCTGTTAGAACCAAATGAAACAATAGAGGGTAAAGGTTTACCAAAGATAAATCAATATGCTTATCAATTAACAGAGTACACTAGTTTAGCTTTATGCTAAGGTATAACATGTAGCATAGTAGCCATATAGGGGTAGGGATCTACTCAAATGTGAATGCGGCTAAGGTCCCTATTTTAGTCAAACCCCACCCCACGGTATAAGAGAACAAAAGGGTGGGGGCTTTGGGTCGCTGGCCCAATGTTCGGGCTATGTGAATAAGTTTTGTGCATACCCGCGTAGTAGCATGAAAACGTGTTAGCAAGTGTGTGATGCGCTAGTGGGAAAGAGGGGGTTAGTAAATATTTCCTTTCTTAATAAAATAGTGGGGGCAGGGAAAAAACCTTAGGTAGGAAGGGTGAGGGAAGGAGATGTGCTCAGATCGTCAAAGGGGCGGATAGCCAGAGTCTTCTAGGAGGAAGGAGACACCCGACAGAGTTCTGTGGGATAGGGGGAGACTGGCCTGTGCCTCTTGAGTAAGGTAGGAGGGAGTCTTCAAATAGCTGCAGCCCTGTAAGACGTGGAGGGATAAAGCGAGCATTTTCAGTCTGGGATAGGTGTTGAATTATTGGTTGCAAGTGCGGGTGAATTTGGTGTCCGTGTGATTGAGATGGGCAGTAAGCAACTCTAGGGCCAAAGCATGCCACAGGCGAAGAAACCATGTCGCAATAGGTGGAGGGCAGAGTTTCTTCTAATATAAAGCTCTGGTCTGTCGTGCCGCACCCAGCATTTGTGCTATTAGTCGCCAATCTGAATGTGTCATGGCTGTTAGTTGTGAGGGTCCAAGGCCCAACAGAGTTACTGTGGGGGAGCTGGGTATGGGGAATGCTACAGAATCTTTAATGTGACTAAGGATCTCCTTCCAATAAAGAGTCAGGTTGGGGCAAGACCACCAGATGTGAATGAAATTCCCTGTTCCACTCTGAGATTTCCAACATGTTGAAGGGAGGCCAGGAGTCATTTTCTGAAGACGGGCGGGGGTAAAGTACCACTATGTCATAGGTTTTTAGGTCGATTTGAGTCAGGAGTTGCTTTTGTATATTTTAGGTATGTCTCGCCATAGGTGAAGGAGCTCTTTAACTTCTCCTATCACCACCATCCTTCACGTTTTTTGACCTAGTCGGTGAGTCCAAGAAGAAATTGTCGAGAAGAGACACCACTGAGCTAGTTTTAACTTTTTTCTATAAATCTTTTTATTGTTCAGCTTACAGCAAGAAAATACAGAGCCTCCCGACGGGACCCATCAAGTCAGTTGGAACCAATAGACAATATAAGCATTTTATAGTTGAAGTCAATTCCAAAACATAAACAGACCCACCACCCCCCACCCCAGAACCTGGCACAAATAAGTTAATTGAACCCGATGTTGCGGATAATCTGAGACAGTAAACAGTCCTTAATGGCGACCCTAATCCCACCACCTTGAGCAATCAGTGCAGCCTTTCAACCACTTATTTCAAATCCGGATTACCCAACAAGTACACTGTAAGTGGAGCCCAAAAATCCTTGGGCCGCGAGGCCTCAGGTAATTCCTCCGCATAATTCCCCAATTGGTCCCTACAGTACAGCATGTCTCGGACCCACCTTTTTACTGTCTGGAGAGTTTTGACCCCCCCCAACATTGCGCAACCGCCCGTTTGGCGAACAAAGTGGAGATAGCCACTAATCTACGGTTGCATTGCTTGAGATTCTTCACCCATCTTAGCAGGCAGACATCAGGCACACACACCACAGTTTCCAGTACCACCTCTGTGAGCACACTCGTGACTCGAATCCAGAAGGCAGGTATACCGGAACAGCGCCTTGCAAAATGCATAAAATCCTTATCTTCCTGCCCACACCGCACACAGCAAGCGTTTTCCCACAGCCCAAACCTACACAATTGAAGAGGTGTAAAGTATAGCTGATGTAAGTATTTGAAATGTATGATGCGGAGGTTGCAATTCATCGTCAGGCGACCCGTCAGTGTGCAGCCGAAATTCCAAGCATCCAATGACAAAGAGGTCTTGTGGGAGGGCGGACTTGATAAACAGGCGAGGGGGCTGAATATATTGTCTAAGTAGGGATGTTTTATTAACAGTCACAACGGTAGTGTCCAAAACAAAATGACTTTCTTCTGGGTCTCCTCCTGTTGCTCTGAGTGGGGAAGATGTTTCAGGCTCCTCTTCCCTCTGGATGGGGTCTCCCCGGAGGCTCATAGAAGGAAAAATAAATGGAGCCGTCAGACACTCTGTCTTTGAGGGGTTTACCAATCACCACACCGGGGAAAGTGAGGGAAAAACCGGTAGGACATGTATATCAGAAAATTAAGAATGACACTACACTTCCCAAATCGGGCTACTGTGAGAAGAGGAGTAGGAAGCATGTTTAGACAAACAAAATTAGGCTAAGGTCAAAAGAAATAGTGGAGAGGGGTATTTACACGATGGACTTTACAGTTATCGGCGCACTCGGTAATATACTATGCTCCGAGTTTAGATAGACACTTTCTCCTGTGCTTGCATGGTCTTTTATGAACAGTGAGGCATAAACAATGAGGCATAAGGTGATTTCAAGGGGGGTAAATGTGCGAAAGTGACCCGTTCCCTTCCCTCCCCTTAGTATTCCTCCCGCCTCCCACCTTCACTACCCGAGTCCCCGGATGCGGCACCACTCACCGGCTCTGCCTTAACTCTCCAGAGTTACGGCCGCTCACCAGCCTCCTCCGGCGGACACCACCACTCCTCGGTCCACCGCGCCTCGATGTCTTCGTCTTCTCCTCGACCGACTTCAGATTCACCGGGCTCCTGGACTCCCGCAGGGTCTTCCTCCAGTGTTCTTCGGTCCTCAGCGTTCTTGCTTGCTTCTGGTCCCTCCTCCTTGCGGGTCATAGACAACTGCTTCCTGGGTGTCTCCGTTTTCGTTGGTCCACCCGATTCACTTCCGGGTACATCTCCTCCCACTTCCAGGTGGAGTACGGGATCTCGCTGTGGGGAGACATCACACAGGGAGAAAGTCGGACAGTTAGGCGTCTCTGCCTTCAAGTTCCAGGATGCATCGGTTCGTTGGGAATCCACTCACTGTTCAAGATCAAGAGCCCTACAGGTTCTATCGGGGCCCTCTTCCTCACAGGTCCCCAGTGCTGTGTTCCATTTATTGTAGGAGGGATTGTCAAGTGGGTACTCCTCCCTCAGGGAAGCATTATATAATTTTGTGATCAGTCCCTTGTGTGAGTTGCCTGCTAGTACCGCCTGCAGTGCCAGTAGCGTATAGATAGCTCGGACAGCCTGCCGCACACGCACATACGTGAACCCCAGCATCATATTTTGACCCCGCCCTGCCTGTATGTCAGGGCAGGCATACCAAAGCTCACAGTACCAGAAATGCGCAAACTGCGCCTGAGCGCACAAATAATAGAGCCGCATATCAGGGGCCTCAAAGCCACCTCGCTCAAACGGTTAGACCAACACATCCCACTGCATCGAGGCTTCTTGCCTCCTCATACAAAAAATAGCAGGGCTGCTTACAGTGCATTAAACAGTGCAATGTTCAGTCTAATCGGGATGTTGCTAAACAGATACAGGAGCTTTGGCAAAATCCTCATTTTGACGACTGCTATGCGATCCACTAGGGAAAGCGGTAGTTTAGCTCAACGCGCCAAATGGTCAGTGACTTTAGTGATGACACAGCCGTAATTCATGACAATAACCACATCAGGGTCTCTGTGCAGCCACACGTCTAAATACCGACCGGGTTGGTGGATCACATCAGTGGGAAGTCCAATTCCACTTCACAGGTACCGGCCGTCAGCGGGAACACCGTTGATTTAGCCCAATTTATACCCAGGCCTGAACACCTTTCAGACTTTACATACAAGCATATCATCCACGTACAGCGAAACTATCAACTGCCACTGATGGAATCGCAGCGACGCCGGAACATGCAGCTGGCGCAATTTACATGCCAAAGGCTCTAATGCGAGTGCAAAGAGTATGGGCGACAGGGGGCAGCCCTGCCGCGTGCCTCTATTGATCAGGAAGGCTTCAGAAACCCACACGTTCACGTGTATTCGGGCCACTGGTGCAGCATATAGCAAGTGGATCCATTTTAGGAAGAAAGGGGCAGGCCCATACGCAGCAGGACTGTGAACATATACTCCCATTGCAGAGAGTCAAAGGCCTTTGCAGCGTCAAGCTGCACCGCTAACGCCTGAAAATCCAACTCAAAATAATGCAGAGTGGCAAAAACGGTGTGCAGATTATGCATATTCGGTCTGGTGGGCACAAAACCCGACTGGTCCTGGAGTACCAGGTTGGGGACTAGGGGCTGAAGCCTGCTGGCAATAATCTTTGCCAGAATTTTGGCGTCAATATTAATCATGGAAAGGGGCCTGTAGGAGTTGCACGAATTGCCGCTTTGTCCGGCTTCAAGAGCATTACAATGAGTGCCTCCTTGACTGTGGGAAGAAGGGTTCCAGTTTCGTATGCCTCCGCAAATATGGCTAATACCTAGGCGCCGGATCCTCAGCATAGGTCTTGTAGAATTCGCTCAGGAGCCCATCAAGGCCTGCTGCCTTACATATCGGGAGGGATGCAATAGCAAGCTTGACTTCCTTGACGTCGGATGGCTGCGTGAGATATTCGCGCTGGCTGGCCGACAACCAACCCAGGGCAACGTCTTCTAGGTAAGAGGCATGTGCTTGCTTCCCATATAGCCCAGAGTAGAAATCTAGCATCACTTTACTTATCTCTGGTGTAGTGAAATGTGGCTCATCCTCCTCGTTGAGCATTTCAGTGATATATTCCTGACTCCGGGGCACCTCCAGCTTCTGCGCAAGGGAACGGCTGGGCCTTCCCCCTCCCCATAATAGCGTGCCATGCTTCAACGCGATCTTTGGGCCATCTCCTAGTCTACAGTTTCATTGTGCTCCGAAACCAGGTCACGTATCGGGCCGGCTTTTCTAGGGCAGGATTCCGATCATATTCGTGCTCCAAAGTAGATATTTACACAGCAAGCTTACTAATTCTGTGGCGTAAGTCTCTCAAAACCCCAGCTTGCGCCCCAATACAACACCCCGTATCGTGAACTTAAATGCTTTCCACAATACTCCTGCGCTGTCTACAGTGCCCTGATTTTCCTTTAAAAATTTGCTAATCACCTCACCCACAGTGCATTTAAACACCTGGTTAGTCAGAGAAGCCTGATGTAGTCGCCATGTGAACAGGGGTCTCGCGGACTCAGGGACGCTCATGTCGAGCAGTACTGGGGAGGGATCAGACAATGTATTTGCCAAATGGGGAACGTCAACCACCTATGTACCGGCAACCTCTGGAGCAAGCCAGTAGTCTAGGCGGGACCTCGTACCGTGCACAGTAGATATAAAGGTGCTTTCTCGTGCCCCAGGGTGCTGCATCCACCAGACATCATGTATGTTCCCGGCCTCTAACAGCCCTAATAGAGAATCTGTAGAGAACCTATGTCGTGGGCCCCGTTTCCCAATCTGTCTATTGTTACGTCAATGCAAGTATTGAAGTCGCCCCCCAAATGATCTCAGCCGGAGGAAACCTGGATATGCGGCGCCACACATCAGCAAAGAAGGAGGGGTCATCCACATTCATGCCATACACATTAACCAGCAGCACTTCCACACCACCAAGCTTTCCATGCACTAGAGCCAATCTGCCCTGGTCATCCGTCACTGAACTGAGGACAGTGAAGGGGACCCCTCTCTTAATTAAAATTAACACCCCCGACAGTAGGAGGAGTAGGAGAAAGCAATCTTGATCCCTGCCCATCGCGTGCCCACATTTATTTCCGATAGCGGTGTAAGATGTGTCTCTTGCAGGACTGCTACCTGGACATCCAACCTGTCCAAATAAGCCAATACGGAGCAGATTTTCTTGGGGCTATTTAAGCCATGCACGTTCCCTGTAATGAACTTTATATTACCACCAGGGCCGTGCAGTTGTAATGTTATGCATAAGGAGGAGAACCACTTACAGTAGTGTGACACCAGGGTTCAGAATCAGTACAATAACAATGTGCCATCCATTTCCCCCACCCCAGCACCATCCCCCCACCCACTTCAGCTAGCCCAATGTGCCAAAGCCATCCCTTTCCTGAATAAACAGTCCCCAACAGAGAAAACTACCAGCTCGTAACATGTGGGGTACTCCCATGTGGGGAACGCCAGAGAGCTACTTGCCTCCCATAGGGTAGGAGGTGGCTGATCAGGTCTACATACCTGTGCAATGATGAAAGAGACATATATACATGATATTGCATCAAGTGTGGCTATCACAAAGTAATCAGCGCCACTACAACCAGTCTGCTGTGAGGACCAATAACACACCAAAAATATGAGATCAAAACACATCGCATATGTGGGGTAGCAAACAAAAAATATAGTTTGTCACCACTCAGTCCATCACCGCTCCTCCTCGTCAAGCTCAACCAGCGTCTCACGTCACTGTTGTTTCATCTTTTTTGTGTGCTCCATCGCTGCCTTAAGGGTGGTGAAAATGTTAAAGTCCCCCTCTTGGCCTACCCGTAGGGGGGCGGGAAACAGCATGGCATAGGGGATTCCCTCGGATTGTAAAAATGTCTTCACAGCACCAAACTCCAGCTGTGTCGACTGAACTATGACAGTAAAGTCAGGAAAGAAAGAGAGCAAATTCCCCTGATGGTCGATGGTGCCCTTTTCTCTGGCCAGTCTCAAAATGGCATCCCGGTCCTTGTAGTTTAATAGGCGAGCAATGATAGGGCGAGACGGAGCGCCCGGTACCGGTCTCGCTGCCAGGGAACGATGGGTCCGCTTTACTATAAACATGTTGGACAGGTTCTCAGGACTGAAGATGTCTTTGGTCAGGGTTTCAATGAATGTCTCCATCCTGGCAGTATTTGTGGACTCCGGCAGGCCTGTAATTCTAATATTGTTTTGGCGAGACCTGGCCTCTAAGTCCTCATTTTTCACCTGTATTAGCGCCAGAATTTTCTCCATATTGAGTGCCTTACCAGCGACCTCACTAAGCCCATCCTCCTCGGTTGAGACCCGTTGCTCGATCTTCCCCATTCTCATATTCTGCTTCTCTAGTTGTGCAGCCATATGGTCTAGTCTGTGATGCATGGCAGACATAGTCCCTTCTATGGATTGGAGGCTTTTCTGCATGGCCAGCAGCTTCATTTCTAATGTGGATGGGCCATCACCCTGGGCATCTGCCTCTGAATCAGAGGCCGATTTTTGCTGTGCCTTGTTGGATTTTCGCGCCTCAACCATGAGGCGGGCTGGGGTTTGTTCGTTTTCCCCATAGTAGATAATCAGTCAAGATAAGTGGGAGACAGCGGCCAGTACAATGGGACTAAGCTAGGTAGGAGCACCCAAGACACAGCCACTGACAAATAACCTCAAGGATTGGGCACTAGTGTTCAAGTGGGGCCACCGCCCCAATTTTTCCGTCCCAAAAGTGAGGAAAGACCTTCATGAGTGCACCTTCAGTGGAAACGGCGTTACTTCAGGAGTGCGCGTAGGAGGTGACTGAGCTAGGCCAACAATAGATCCCCAGCCAAGCAGGAACAGTGCACGAGTAACCTCTGTCAAGTAGGCCCCGTGGTGCCAAAGGCCCAGCCACCACAAGCTAGTGACTTCTACCGCTGATGCACATTAGCTATGAATATACCTGTGCCAAATCTGAGCGCCGAGGATCACTGCTCTGCCGGGCTGCGAGTCCCAAGACCAGTCTCAGTCCAGTAGCGGAGGATGAAAGCAGGCGAATTGGGGCAGTGTAGAAGAAGGAGTAGATCAGGCTCAGGCCAGCTCCAGCAGGGCAGGCATACCAAAGCTCACAGCAACAGCAACTGGGCCATAGGCACACCACTAGGCCTGACGCTAGTATGTCGCCAAGTCAGGCCAGCCGCAGCTTGCCGAGTGCCATACAGGAGGTGTCTGGCCAACTTGTGCACAAAAGAAATCAGGCAGCCTCAGCACAACAAACCTAGTGCTATTGGGGTGCCCTGCACAGCAGGTTCAGCCATGGCTCTCGCCGAAATCAGGGCCCAATCCGAGTATGTCACCAGTGCCTGCAGGCCTCAGCAATACACGCGCCTTCCCACCGCTCACGGCTCGCAGGCCCACACCCATCTCCACAGCTACAGGGGCAAGCAAGTCCACACTCCCCCTCACCGCAAACAGCTTCAGGCTCCACAATATTCCCTTAGCGCTGGGCAATGACTTGCGCTGAGCTCTGCCGACTCCTCCGGGTCTCTGCATTTCGCAACAACTCCGCCGGCATCTCAGCAGCTGCATGGGGTTGACCAGGCACACTTCAGTGTTTCGCCGCGTCACAGCCCCGAATACCAATAATGCCAGGGCAGTCAGCAGCACACAGAATGATCTTCTGCCGCAGCACAGTGGCCGCCGCCTCACGGTGGATCGGCGCTGCGTACTGGTTCACCACAGTGTGATGGCGGCCGCCATTTTGCGCCCACACGGTCCGGCCCTTCCACAGCGGATTTCTAGACGATATTGTGGCGCTTATATTTCGGGATGCCCCCACTCCACCCAGGGGTGTTTTACCATTCAGACCAGTAAGTTTTGATTCTGTGATGCACCGATTACAAGCAGATATTTGGCGGCTCAAGGATCAGCCAGACAGAGCTGCACTAAGGCGCAGCCATCTCGCTGTGCGCCCTCTAGCGCCCCATCGCTAGATTTAACCTTCACTGCGCTTTCCTCCGGTGATCACAACATAAATATTTTTTTTATGTTTGTATTGTCTTCCCCTCCCTCTGCTCCACCCCAGGCGTTGGTCTGCCCTGGGGTGTATTGAAGCAAGCCCGATGATGAAGCATGTGACAGTTCTGTGAGTGAGGGCAGTATTTTTTCACAAAGTAAGTGCCACCTTTGGATTACAATTCCCTACTCCACCATGTATGTTATAGCTATATTGTTTGGGAGGTCGGAGTAGTGGAATTTTGCCTCTCCCCCTTCTGAGTGTTGAAATATGTAAAGCAAGATAAAATTGTTTGATATTGCCCGTTTCACGCAATACACCCTCTTATGGGATAATAAATCACTACCAGAAATATTTTGTATTGATTTTATTTCGGTAACAACACAACAATTGCTCAAATCTTGGACATTTGTCTATTAAAACTCTTAGTTTATTCCCTGTACATGTAAACTCATCAGTTTTCACTACAATCATTTGCTCCTTTTTCCACCGTCATGCTAAGTTGGTCCCCCCTCTCCTTCCCTTTCTATTCATTGTGACTATGCTTCGTTCCCATTTGCGGCTTGTGTGGACTCGTCAAGTCAGTGCAAACCATAGTTTTGCATCCAGTTTCTACATACCTTTCAGAACTAGTCTGTGCATCCTCTACTCTTGTTTGTCACCCTTTCTGCTGTCATGCATTGATCCATCCCTGTTTTCATTTCCATTAGTGTTGGTGTGTCCTGTACACACCAGTGTCGTGCTATATCTCTCTTCGCAACCACTTTTCCCAGGGCACTGAACAATAGTTGTGGTCTCTGTATATCTACTTCGCTATTTATTCCTAGTAGGCGAAATTTTGGATCTAGGGAAAGGGTTACCTGGGACATCTCACAAAGGTCTCTTATAGTCTTTTCCCAGTATATCTGTATGCTTGGGCAGCTCCATAGTGTGTGGTCAAAATCTCCTTTCTCCACCCTGGCATTTCAGGCCGTTTGGATTTCCAGCACACCCTATTTTATGGAGCTTACCCTATCATATTAGATCCTGTGTAATATCTTATATTGGATAAGGCGTAGTCGTGATCGCCACTTCTCTGGAGTGCATGAGAGCAGCTTCCCAGTCCATGTTTTCCATTTCACCCACCTCAGCCTCCCATTTATCTTGGAGATTAACCAGGTTCTTTGGCATGTTGTTGGTCACCGTTTTATATGTGAGGGCTACTACTTTGTGCATAAGTGATTCTTGAACTGAGCGTCCTTCTAGTGGTGCATATTCCCGGAAAGTTCTCTGCAGTCAGGGATTCCGCTGCCCATGCATGTCTTAATTGTGAATACTTAAAGAGTTGAGTGTTGAGGAGTTTGTAATCTGTGTGGAGTGCGGTGAATGTTTTTAGGGCCCTTTGTCCTTGTTGTCTCCCACCGTCGAGATTCCCACTATGTCCCAGTGTCCGAAACCTTTTAGTTTCCCTATTTCTCAGCCAGTTACCGTTCCAGAGCTGCCTTGCTTTGGGTATCTTATGATCCCATCCTAATGTCTTAGAAACCCTTTCCCACGCTTCCAATGTAGTTTGTGTGGCTGGGAGGAGGCTGTGTTTCCCTGGCCCCCGTATAGGTAGTGGGTGAACCGTGCGTGGTGACAGTGTTTCTCTTTCTAACCTGTATATCGGGTGATCTCCGGCTACATGTATCCAGTGATTTATTGGTATTAAGTGCTCAGCCCAGTAGTAGGCTTCAATATCGGGTACTGCAAGGCCTCCATTACACGGGTTTCCTTGCAGTGTGCGTAGCGCTATTCGTGGGTGCTTCCCCAACCAAAGCAGTGAACACATCTCGGCCTCAATACTTTGGAATGCTGCCCGCGGGTGGGGATGGTAGGTGTTCTGTAGGGCATAGAGGAACTGGGGCAGTGAGATCATTTTAAATATTGCGGCACATCCCATTATCGTGAGTGGTAGTGTCTTCCATCTTTCAGCATCCTCTTTGAACTTACATATTATTCGCAGAACGTTATGTTAGTGGCAGAGATTTTTGTCTGTTGTGAGAAAAATTCCTCAGTACTTAAAGCCTTTCTCTACGGTCCTTAAATCCTCCGGTAGGGGAGGCCAATGTTCTAGAGATCTGGGGCTGTAGGCCATTGACATGTGCCAATTTACCTTGTAGCCTGAGTGTCTACCATACTCTTCAATGGTTTGAAAGACACTGGGGATCGTGCATTTGGGTTTGGTTATATATAGCAGGATGTCATCTGCATATAAAGATATTTTTTCCTTGCTCGTACCCTCAGCTTATGATCCTAAAGTCCTTAATTCTTTGGTGTTGTCGAATTGGCATGCCAGTTTCTCTAACGTTAATGCAAACAGCAGTGGGGACAGGCGGCACCCCTGTCTGGTCCCTCCACCATTTGTGAATTCTTGTGATGTTTTACCGTTCACTCTTACCGTCGCCCTAGGGAAATTCTATAGCAGGGCCACCCAGTTCCTGAATTTCGGTCCAAAAACCAAATTTGACCAGGGTAGACTCCAGGAAGGGCCAGTGTGCTGAGTCAAATGCCTTCTCAGCGTTTATTGATAGGAATATGTGTGCTGTGTCTCATTTACTAGCCGCCATTATCCAGTCATGTGTTCTTTTGAGATTCAATCTAGTCGCCCTACCATGCATGAAGCCTGATTAATCTCTGTGGATTCTCAGTCTTGTGGCCAGGATGGTCACAAGGACCTTCACTTCCACATTTAGGGGAGAGATTGAGCGATAAGACTCGCACCTGTCCCTCTCCTTGCCCTCCCTATGGATGTTCACTATTGTGGCAAGTCACAGGCCTGGTGGAAGCATCCCTTACTCGTAGGGGTCCTGGAAGAGGTTGAGCAGGTGGGTGCTCAGAAGATATGTGCATCTCCTGTAAAGTTCAGTAGGCAAAGGGGGCGTGGCTTCGGCGCGAAGCGGAATGGCTGCCTGCTAAGGGAGCTCCACGCGCCGGAACTTTTATTCGCTTAATTCCATCCTGAAAAGGCCCCCTGCGTGCCATGGAACCCTCGCAGGACACTGCCCAAGGATTACGGCGTGTATTGGCGTGTCGGAGTCATCGTGTCTACGGAGTCGTTACCACACTGAGCCAATATTTGCACTGCGGCTTGGGCGAGAAAATGGCGCCGACCTGGTGAACGCAGCCCGGAGCCTGCGGTCTGCGTCTGTCGGGCCGGACCGGCCTTCCAGCGGCAAGATATTCGTTGGGACATCTCGTCAGTTGCGGGAGGTGAGCTGGGCTGTGGATCGGTGCTGGCGGTGGGCGCATACCTGAGACGACGGAGACGGAGGAGCGTCCTGTACTTCTTTGCACTGAGGAGACCCGCGGAGCGCGACCCCCCTCCTGGGCCGGCTGGCTGGTTGCGGCATAGTGCGGTGGTGCGAACCGAGGAGAGGCCTGCATCCGATCCTATAAGTGGTGCTGAGAGGAGGAGGTGGCAGCGCCAGTGGTGCGATTGAGGCTGCATCGAAGAGCAATGCTGGAGACGGCCTGGTAGGGTAAGAAAAACGCCAGAGCAGGCTGGGCCTGGGCTGCCGGGACGGCGCGGCCAACATTAGGCGCTGCAGTCAAGTGTGTGGTGACGCTTGGTGGGGTTTGGGCTGTCGGGCAGCGGGGGGTACAGGATCGCGCTGGCGTCTTCTGGGTGCCCTGGACGGTTTGCTGGACTGCCCCTCGGGGGCTGGGGGCGCTACCCGGAGGGCTCCTGGACTTCCGCTGGCCCAGATTTGCGGACTGGCGGAGTTGGGGGGCCACAGGAGACCACTCCGCTATGGGGGAGCGGTAGTGGCGCTGCCTTGTGTACACAGTGAGGCTGCCCATATCCGGTGACCTGCTGAGGAGCTGGGACAGGCCCTGGAATTATCGAAGGGGCCTGGGAAACTATCGGACAGTGGGTCAGCGAGGAAGTGCTGTCAGCTGCAGAAGTGGCGCTGGGGGATCGGCGAGAGCACCTTCTGGTCGTGGGGTGTTGTCAACCCTAACTAGCTCCTAGAAGTGCATAACTGCACATGAGCAGTGGAGATGCCCTACTGATTTAAATCATCTGCATAGATAAGTGCTGACGTGGTGCGAGAGACTGCTACTGGAGGAAGGTTTGCTGGCCAGATCATCGGTGTGGGTACGGATATGGGCGGTTTGTGCCAATCAGTGACTCTGACTTTCAGTATGGGCAAATCGGAGCCCAAGCAGGCCAAGTTACAATTTGAAAATAAACATACTACTCATGCTACTGATGGAATGGGCGACACGAACGAGTCGCGGAGTGCCTCGGGACTTGCAGAGGGTGTGGAGGATGACACCAGGACCATCTTGCTGGAGTTGCAAGCTGGCATGAAAACGATAGACAGCAAAATTGATGCGCTGGCGACCGGACTCAACATGGTTAAAAATAAGGTGGATAAACACGAGCATAGATTGGACGTCCTAGAGAATCGTATGTCTGACACGCATGATGCACAAGCTGAATCACAAACACAGATCCTTCAGATGGAGAAGATCTTGGAGGTCATTAGAGCGAAAAATTAAGATTTGCAAGTGCGCTCGAGGCGCAATAATCTACGCATTATTGGACTATCGGAATCAACGCCTATATCCAAAATGGAGACGTTCATAGATGGTCTACTGCGAGAACTCTTTGGGTCTGTACTTTCCACCGTGATGATTGTGGAGCGAGCGCATCGGTCGCTGGGGCCAAGACCTAAACCTGGCGCACCACCATGCCCGATTATTGCGCGTCTCCTAAATTATGCTGACAGGGACGCTGTGCTGAGAGAGGCTAGGGCCAAAGATCCGGTTGTCTATAAAGGAGACAAGCTATCTTTCTTTCCGGATTATACCCCGGTGGTTCAGGCGGCGTGAAAGGAATTTGCGCCAGTGAAGAAACTGCTGAAGGCAGCCTCGGTCCCTTACGCCATGTTATACCCGGCCAAGTTGAAAATCACTCATGAGGAACAGTCACATTTTTTCATGGACGCAAAGTCAGTTTTGAAGTTCACTAAGCATATTTGCAAGACCAGGCTTCGGCAGAATACACAGGAGGAAGCGGTTGTGGAGTCGGGACTGGATGACGCAGACTAATGACTGTGCAGCTTATCTGATAATGCTACATGTTGATACGGATGGCTTGTCTGCAGCTGGGCTGGGTCTGACGGCAGAGGATGGCTGATTTATTGTCTGAATGGCGTGGTGGGTGGGTGGCAAGGAGTCACTGACACTGAACATTGTTTGTTCTGAGAGGGTAGTTGTTCCATACTAACCGTAACATGGTGTCATGATGAGGTACGCAGGGGGACTGAATAGTGATATTACGGCGACCGGATTTTGGTGCGGGTATTCGTCGACGAACCTCTTCCCCTGGCGGGTGTTCCCCGAAAGTTGCAATGGATGGATCGGGGTGATGTTCGAAGGGTGGGTGGTGGGATCCGGTCTCGACCTGATTGGGAGGTTGGAGTGGGAGGCGGGAGGGTGGTGGCTGAGGGGAGATTAGTGTTGTTTCTTATTTTGTTTTGTAACATATCTATCAGGATGCACACAGGTGCATATTGGGCGGTCATTTGGGTGGAAATGTGCTGCTATGGCATAGTCAACGCTCCTCTGAGTCAGGTTGGAAAGCAATTGGATGTAGAAATCAGGTAACTGATGGAGGATAGATGCAGGATGTTGACCTAGAATGTTCGTGGCCTCAATTCACCTAAAAAAGTGAGACAGGTGTTGGCATATCTGAATCGCCACATGATACATGTTGCCTTATTGCAGGAAACGCATTTAACAAAACATACAGAATGTGGTATTACAGGCAGGTGGGCGGGCTTTCGGCTGTCTGCGTCATACTCTTCCTATGCGAGGGGAGTTATGATCTTGGTCAAGAGAGGGGTGGAGTTTCAGCCGATACATACATATGCAGGTGAGGAAGGTAGATTCGTAATGATGTGTGGCTGATTGATTACTATAGTCAATATGTACGGACCAATCATGGCTGACCCGACTTGTGTTGCTCGCGTGTGTGGGGAAATGAGAGACTGGCCGGAGGCTCCTGTTATATGGGGGGGGATCTGAATATGTATCTGAACGCGGAATTGGATTCCTCTAATGCCATCTCTCACCGTACCCCTAAGGTTGCTAAGAGTATTACCTGTGTCATGGAGGAATTTTGTCTGTGTGATGCTTGGCGAGTGTGGAACCCCCAGGTGCGGTAAGGTACACAGGCGACACCGATGCATGGAAGTTGGTCGCGATTGGACTATTGGCTAGTAGGGATGGAGGTGATGGAATGGGTGGAAGGGACCAGAACTTCTTAAAGCTGAATACGGAAAAAACTGAAGTTCTTGAGTTCGGCCAGAGAGCTTCCATATGGAATCAGCTCTGGTGGCCCACCTCAGCAGGGGCCTGTCCGATTCCAGTGGCCAAAGTCAGGAATCTCGGCATAGTGTTCGATAAAGACATGTCCTGGAGGCCACAGATTAATCAAGTGGTCTCAGCATGCTTTTACACGCTCAAAGGGCTGAGAAAGATACTGCCGTTTATCCCTTTCTGCCTCAGGAAAACAGTTTTAATTGCTACCATCTTCTCCAGAATTGACTATGGCAATGCCCTCTATTTAGGAGCTGGCATTGCACAAATGGCGAAGCTGCAATCAGTTCAAAACGCAGCTGCGAGTCTACTTCTTAATCTGCCTAAGCATCAGCCTACCTCTTGGTCCATCAGGCAGTTACACTGGCCCCCAGTAAAACGGCGGGTGGACTTTAAAGCATTATGCTTGGTCCATAAGGCACTGTCTGGAGATGGTGCCTTCGACCTCCAACATCTATTCACGCGTTATCTGCCAACTCGGTCTCTGAGGTCTACTACGCAGGGTTTGGTCACTGTCTCTAAGATCAAAAGACAACGATGGGAAGGCAAGGGTTTCTCTCATCAGGCCTCAAGGTTATGGTACTCCATCCCGTTGTAGTTCAGACAGATCTCCAACCAGAGGCTATTCGGGAAGGAAATGAAGACATGGCTTTTTACCCAATGAAATATCGGTTAGCGCTTGCTTAGTTACCTCACATAGCGCCAAGACGCCTCTGCAATAGTGCGCTTTAGAAATACCATCAGTCAGTCAGTCAGTCAGGGATAATGCCTCTTGCTCGAACATTATCGGATCTTAACCCGGTGCAGCTGGATGTGGTGTTTCCGATGACTGTACGTCCCCCCTTTACATGGCGATTGCGATCTGAGGCGCTACTTGACCCGACATATGAGGCGGCAGTGCGGGAGGCCATCGTACAATATTTCGAGTTCAATAAGGGCACTGTAGATGAGGCTTCTACACTCTGGGAGGCCTTTAAGGTCACAATTAGCACTGCAGCGGGCATACTGAGGGATATACGGACTCAACAAAAAAACACTGAGGAAGCGCTACGGGTGTTGGATCGAGGGTACGAGGCTAAGCCGGAAGCGGACAAGTTAGCTCGTATGCAGGAATTTCTGAAGGACTATGACGAACTCGCCGACACAGAGATAAAATACCTGTCACGCGGGCACACAGTCAGACGATATGGGGAGGGAGGAAGGCCTGGACGTACACTAGCATTTAAGATTAAGGAGAGTCTTGAGCAACCACGAATAGATAGAATAGTGGATGGGCAGGTGGGAGAACATCATAATCCAATCGACATTACGGAACAGTTTCGTGGTTTTTACACTGATTTATATACGTCGACGGGAGCTGTTTCAGAGGTAGAATTTGAGAAATATCTGGAAGACGTAGCGTGTGCCTGGCTTTCTGATATGCATCGGGAGTATTTGTGTGTGCCTATAGATGAACAGGATGTTAAGACAGTGATTGCGCCATTGTCTAATGGTAAGGCGCCAGGACCCGACGGGCTCACGGTGGAGTTTTATAAGAAATACGCAGATCTCCTTGCACCACATCTTTTGGAGATGTATGCGGAGGCGTATGACTCAGGGAAGCTGCCGCCCTCCTTGAGAGAGGCATTGATAATTACTTTAAAAGACAAACCCCCGGACAGATGTGACTCTTACCGTCCGTTGTCATTGATCAACATTGACGCCAAAATCCTGGCTAAAATTCTGGCGACCACACTGTTATGAAAAAAAAAATTCTGGCGACCAGGCTACAACCCCTGATGCAATGTCTGGTACTGCCGGATCAATCTGGATTTATACCTGAAAGATCCATGTCGTACAATCTCCAAACTGTTTTTTCCATGTTCCACATTCTCAAGCCGACTTTACCGGCGGCGGCAGTATTATTAGATGCTGCCAAATTGTTTGACTCGGTTGAAAGGCAATATATGTATTATGTGTTGCGTCGTATAGGTTTTCCACCTTTGTTCCTGCAGTGGATAACTGTGCTCTATATGGAACCTTCAGCGCGAGTGCGGGTTGGGGGTCTTACTTCTGAACCATTTCAAATAGAGAGGGGTACATGCCAGGGGTGTCCTCTTTCACCGCTATTGTTTGCAATTGTGTTGGAGCCATTGGCTTGTGTAATTCGGCAACGACATAGGGAGACCGCGCTTAATTTCGATTACCGAACAGTAGCCATTTCACTTTATGCGGATGACATGGTTGTTTTCGTCCGTGAACCATCTAGATACCTTGCACGATTGCTCCGAGAGTACGTTCGGTTTGGTCGCCTATCGGGCCTTTATATAAACTGGGATAAATCGTTTATAATCCCACTGACGACATCTACTACACGACGTGACTTGGAGTTCCCACTGGTGTGGTCGACAGACCCGGTAAAGTACCTAGGAGTCTGGGTACATCGGGATCCGAATATAGTAGTCAGGGAGAATTATGGGAGGGCATATTCGAAGTTAGAGAACCAGGTGGATATCTGGATTTCGCTACTGTTATCGCTAGCAGATCGTATTGCACTCATCAAGATGGTGGTACTTCCGCGGTTCCTCTACCTTTTTCTTAACATCCCAATAGTAGTAACAATGGGATTTTTCAAGAATCTTCGAAGTCATTTGATTCAATTAGTGTGGGGGGGCAAGAATGCTCGTGTACAATGGTCGGTCCTCACTAGGGGGTACGAGAAAGGAGGGTTCAGAGCCCCAGACGTTTATGTGAATTGTTTGAGCGCGCAGGCCCAGTATGTATTCCATTGGTACAAACCACATGCATTCACTCCTCATGTTGCGGTGGAGGGAGGAGATGCTGCCCCAATTCCACTACACAGTGTGATTACTCATCAAACACACGTTACTCCGAGGACAGAAATAAATGCAGTTGATACCACTATTGCCGCCTGGTGGAAGATAGGGCATCTAGCACAGAAGCTCCCGCTGTATGCACCATATATGTATCTGGAGCATCATGCTGCCATGTCTGTGACGCACGAAGCACCAACAATGCGTTTGCTGCACGAGGCAGGTCTTAGACGCATGATGGATGTTTATCCAGATGGCTTGTTTATCACACAGGCTGACCTGCAATATGTCAGGAACCAATCATTACTCTTCAGATTTGCAATCCATCGCCTAAGGCAGGCGGCCAGGTTACACTACACCACTTATCCTCAAGAACCTCCTACGTTGCTGTCCTTTCAATTTGCACTCACTACCCCTACTAATAAAAGGTTAATATCGAAGCTCTATAAGATGATTAAATATGAAAGTGTGGACGTTTCGGACAGGAGCTGGGGACGATGGAATGAATGTCTGCCTGAGCCGATTTCGGAGGAAGATTGGAAATATGTCTGTGGATTGACGGGGACGCTTAGCATGAATTGTAACCTGCGGATCATACATTTTAAATACATACATCAAGTGTATTATACTCCTGCACGATTGCACAGGTACGGGTTGCGTGCATCCGATGGCTGTGAGCGTTGTGGACAAGAAAATGCGGATTTTATGCATTTGTCTTGGGGTTGTCAGAGGGTGTTTGAGTTCTGGGAGGCGGTGGTGAGATGTTTGAAGGATATGGTAGCTGCAGATCTTCTGTGCACTCCACTTATATGTTTGTTATGCTGCGTGCCGCATATCAAGGGAGTGAGCAGTAAATTTGTGCGTCTGGCTCTGTTACCAGCAGCACGGAGAGTGGCGAGTACGCGGGGGGGCATATGCAGGCCGAAAACCGACATGTGGTTAAAAGATTTGGTATATTGTAGGGACAATCTGGAAACGTATGCGGAAGAGTTGCCAACAATTTCGAGGCCAAGAGACATTTGGGAGCCACTACGAATCTATTTGCTTAATAAAAGTGATTGAGGTTACGTCTAGAGGAGAGTTAAGGGGGGTGGAAGATATATCGAGAGATACTTGATGTACTGCCAAGTTATGATAGCACAACCCAGGATCGTACAATGTCAATGATGTGAATTTTTTTGTTTTATTTTCATTGTTGTTTTTGGTTGGTTCGTTATTTTGATTTAATGTGGATTATATTACACCAGGAATATGGTGTTCTGCACTCTGGGAATTGGTGGAATGTGGGTGCTCATCTGTCATATGGTACAAGCAGATTCACTGGTACAATATTATGTATGATTATTTTATTCGTCTTTTGTATTGCAATAAAACGTAATACATTTTTTTTTAAAGTTCAGTAGGCAAAGCATTTGTTCCCGGGGTTTTCCCCTGTGTGGAGTTTCATTATTGTCCCCTTCACTTCGTTTAGAGACAGGTCCTTGTCTAGCGCCTCTCTATCTGCCCCCTCTAAGGCCTGGGTCTGTATGCCTGACAGATAGTTCACTGTCTCCGGGGTGTCAGATAAGGGTTTAGCTTTGTAGAAGTAATTATAATTTGTGGTAAACGCTGTCACTATCTGCTCGTCAGTTTGTGTTCCTGTCCTTGGCCATCTACTATGGATTAAACCCACCTGTTTTCTATTTCTTTTTTGCTGAGCCAGGCTAAGAGTTTCCCAGCTTTATCCCCCATGTTGTATAGTCAACTGAGGATGGCTACGTGTTGGTCTCTGGCTCCATTACATGCTGAGTCTCTATACTCCTGTTGCCGGGTAAGCTGCGTGTCTTGTCCTGTGTTTATCTGCTCTTCTAACGTCAAAAGCTGGTGCTCCAGTGTCTCTATCTGTTCTTCTTTTTTCCCCTTTCCCACGCGATGCGGCTTTGTGCCCTGTCTCTCCCTTTGCTTTATATGTATCCCAGAGTATGTATCCCAGAGGAGGTGAGTCTCCACTGGGGTTGCGTTTTCTGATCTCTACCCCTTAGCTTAATCCAAAGTGGTGAGTGATCAGACAGTCCTCTGGCTAGGTAGTCTATTTCTCGGACCTCACCTACTTCATCCTTTGCAATAAAGATATAGTGTAGCCTTGAGTAGACCTTGTGGGCCCCGGAGAAGTACGAGTGTTGTTTGGCCTGTGGTTTCTTTGCTTGCTATACATCCACCAATCCCATTGTGCCTGTAAACTGTGCCAATGGTGTAGGTGGGGCTGTCAGTGTCTTACATCCAGTGAGGTCCAGGGACACATCCATCACCTCATTGAAGTCCCCTCCGATCATATGTAGGGAGGCCTGGTTCTCCATAAGGATTATTGTGATTTTATGTAGTGGGCGTACCTGCAGTCCCGGAGGGGCATAAGAACAAACCAGGGTCAATCTCAGTCTGCCCAAGTACCCGTCACCCGACACATGTTCCACCTAAGTCCGTCCTTATGCGTGTCGTGTCAAAGGAGAGCAACTTTCTTATCATTATCGCCACCCCTTGGGATCCAGTGGTGTAGCCTGGCGTGAGGCCAGGACTCTGTATGCTATCCTCCAGGAATCTACACTTGGTGCCCTGTAGGTGAGTCTCCTGGAGCATCACCACATCCTGATGCAGACGTTTAATATGGTGAAGCACCAGTCCCCTTTTTATTTTATCGCCAAGGTCGTTCACATCAAGCACGTGAGGGTTGTACTATCTATGGGGGTCGACATGGGTGGTGTCTCTTATTTACCCTACCTTTATGTGTGTCATATACTGAGAATATTCCTTCTGATGCCTGTACTATTGTCCCACTGGGACTGTGCAATAAAACTGCTCTCTAACTTGCAGGACAGTCAGTCCCCAACCCTCCCAACTAGTCCCCCTCCCACCTCCCACAACCTTATCACATCACTTGACCCCCAACTATCAAATGTCCATATGTAAGAGGAGAAGGAGAGCCTTGTCGTCCTCCCCGTAGAACATATTTTATGCTACAAGTTCAAACTTTCACAGCATGCAGTTCAACAGCCTTTTTTTATAATAGCGTCTCTTTGCTTCCTTTTAAAACTTGGGGCGTCGGTGCCAAGTGGGGGCAGGGAGGTACTCCATCTCGTAGTGCAGCTCCCTAGCCTTTCTGCCAGAGCGACTTTGACATTCATTCTCCTGACTGTGGTAGACTTGTGATTTCTGTGAGAAGTTAGCCTGGCATATGATGTCCACTATTCTAGTGGGCACTTTGCACCAGTCTAAACGACCCTTATTGATGGTGGTTGTAAAGTCAACCTTATAGACAAGCTATCCTAGTGGTAGCATGGACCAGCAGTCTTAGGCTAAAACGTCAGAGAACATGTAAAGCCAGCTGTTTTACCAATTATATTCCCTTGAATACCAAATGAAAGGACACCACACAAGGTATATATCAAATATATATGTATTTATTTCTAACACAACCCCTCTGCAGTCTTTATGAGGTCAGAGATCGAAGTACATCACAAGTTACTCAATTAGCACACGATAAGTTGCACAAATACAGTTATGCCCTAGGAGCCTCACAAACCATATACTAAGTAACTGGTATAAGAAACACTTCATAAATAGTAAATAGGCCTAGGGCCTAGGGAATCGCTGGGGCTACACTAAACAACTAAAGGTAAGGAAGTAAGAGGCCCACGGGAGACGCGTGCAGTGTCTAAACACAGTCGCGAGTTACCATTAACTTATTATGGAGAACGAAGAAGTTACAAAGTTACTGTTTAAGGGCACTTCCAGATGGACTACGACAAAACCACTTTAGACTAGGACGCTTGGAGAGTCAATACCCACGGGAGCACTGGAGTACTCGAGTTACCTCACCCAGGGAAGCCGGGTGCATAGATGCCTTTTGATGTCAGGTTTCGTCGATGCTTTCAATGGAGATCTGCAAAAGAAGTGCTGCAGGCGGCCAGTGAAAGAGTGTCCGGGTGGATCCAAGGGTGGATCGAAGAAGTGAAGAACCTGAAAGCAGAGGGGACAGAGCCTGGGTCACTAGCCAGTGACCAGGAAGGAACCAGGAAGGAACCAGGCGATGTCGCGATGATCTCAGGTGAAGAGGTGAAGCTTGTCTCTGCAGCCACGAGGACCAGGAGGCGTCGACGATGACCAGGAGCTGGATTCGAGCTGTCCCACAAAGGATCTAGTTGACTGTGGTGTCGGTATCCAGATTGGACCCAACAAGCCTGGGCAAACGCAATTCATGCAGGAAGGGAAGATTGGCTTCAGAGCATACCAGCAAGGTCTGAGGAGCTTCTCCTTGGCAGGGAAGCTGGAGCAAGCCTGGAGCAACCAGGAAAGCAGTTTGGTTTTAAAGTTTTGTCTTCAGGGGGCTCACTAGCCAGCAGGCTAGCAACCGGGAAGACGCGTTGAGCTGAAATGCAGGAGCGGGCCCCACGCAGCACTCGTGGAGTGTGGAGGGCTGAGCTTCGGTGCAAATGGCGCTCGGGTATGGGGCTTCTCCTATCTCAATGCACAACTGCGAGTTACATCAAGAGTCGATGCAGTTAGCAAAATGCAGGATGTCCAGGGTGTCCGGTCCCACGTGTCTCGTGTCCGCCACGGGTCTCAGCTTTGCTGTGAATGTGGGTCGGAGTCAGAGAAGTCTGAGAGTCCAGTTTCTGTGTCGCTGAGTCTTCGAGTTCTGGCGGAAGCGTCGACAAAGCAGACCGGCAAGTTACTGGTGGTGCCTGTTTGCACAGGGTGGTCACTTCTTGACCACAAGGGAGATGTCTTCAGTCTTCCAGTCAAAAAAACAAAAATAGAACATCGAAGGTCCAAGAGTTTTGTATCAGAGTTTCGTTCCAGGATAATCAAAAGTCCTGGGGACACAGCACCTATCTTTATACTAAGAAAATGGGCTGGATTACCTACTAGGTCCCTCCTATGGGTGGACCTAGGAAGGGGGTGGTTACACCCATTTCCCTTTGTCCAGTTTCGCGTCAGAGCGGGGTTGGAGTGCCCCAGCAACTGGTTTGAACCGGGCTATGCATGGAGCACCTTGTGTGCCCCAGGCAGTGTCTGGAAAAGCATATTTCCATTCAACCCACCCTGCCCCAATACACTACAGGCTGTCTGAGGAGGTGCTAGCACCTCCCCAGACAGGAAACCTATTGTCCAGGCCTCCCTTGCTGGAGTTTCCCCCGGCAGCAGGAGGTCTGTGGCAGCAGCATCCATTTTGTGATGCTGAGGCTCTGTTTAACTTTAACCGGGCAAAGCAGTAACATACATGTCTTTTCCCTCTAGAAGGGTGGAATGCTACCCCTGCCGCCAGAATTGGCGGGGGGGGGTAGTATTCCAAAGTGTTTGACACCTTACACGACATGTTTTGATAAAGCCAAACCAAAGTTAGCATTAACTGCGAGGATATAATGCACTTAAGAGTATATGGTATGGCTATATCATAGAACAGCTATAAGGAGATGGTTCTGAAAGCTGCAGAGGAGATCAGCTCATGCTAGGGCACCCTCTCACATAAAACCAAGCACTCTGCCTCCAGGATTGTTAAGGCCTGCCATAGGAGTGACTTATAGGTTACTATGTATCTATATATAAGGTAGATATAGATATACTATATCTAAGTAAGGGGTGATTGCACCACCTTACCCAAGCTGAGTGATCAGCCTGTGGTGTCAGTTTGGATGTCCAGCCAGGGGTGGCATAATACATGCTGCAGCCCCTGGTAGGCCTTGGATGCACCTATGCCCTGGGTACCTATGGCACACTATACAGGGGCTCACAGAGGTGACCCAATACCCAATCAGGTATGTACCTAAAGTACATGGTATCAATTGAGAGAGAGAACAGTTGGGCTATGGGTCTGATTAGCAGGCCCACAGCCACACTTAAGTCGAAAAACCAGAAAATCACAGCAAAAAGTTGGGGTGACCATAGGAAGCAGACCCTACTCTCCTACACAACCCCCCCCCCCCCAACACAGCGCAGGGACATTAAACTAACCTTGACCAGTTGAGTCTTCATATTCTAAGTGGAAATATCTGGAGAGTCCATCTGCATTGGCATGGTCAGTCCCAGGTCTATGTTCCACTGTAAAGTCCACCCCCTGTAGGGAAATGGACCACCTAAGCAGTTTGGGATTTTCACCCTTCATCTGATTTAGCCACAAGAGGGGCTTATGGTCTGTCTGAATCTTGAAGTGAGTACCAAACAAGTATGGCCTCAGCTTCTTCTGGGCCCAAACCACAGCAAAGGCCTCCCTCTCAATATCTGACCAACGTTTCTCTCTAGGGGCCAGCCTTCTGATAATAAAAGCTATTGGCTGGTCTTGACCATCTTTATTCAGTTGTGAAAGAACAGCTCTCACACCCAACTCAGAAGCATCTGTTTGAACAATGAATTCTTTGGAGTAGTCTGGACTTTGCAGAATAGGTGCAGTGCACATGGCCTGCTTCAGGTCATCAAATGCCTTTTGACAGCTTACTATCCACTGAACTTTCTTTGGCATTTTCTTGGAAGTTAAGTCATTAAGAGAAGTCACAATAGACCCATAGTTCTTAACAAACTTCCTGTAGTACCCAGACAGGCCCAAGAAAGCTCTGACCTGTGTCTGGGTGGTGGGAGGAGTCCAGTCCTTTATGGTCTGGATCTTGCTCTCCAATGGTTGAACCTGACCTCCACCTACCAGGTGGCCCAGGTATACAACCTTGCTCTGCCCTATCTGGCACTTAGTAGCCTTGATAGTTAGGCCTGCCTTTTGCAGGGCCTCCAAAACATTCTTTAGGTGGATCAGGTGATCTTCCCAAGTGGAGCTAAAGACAGCAATATCATCAAGATAAGCTGCACAGTAGTCATCCAGACCTGAGAGGACTTGGTTCACCAACCTTTGGAATGTGGCAGGTGCATTCTTCAGACCAAAGGGCATTACCACAAATTGATAATGACCTCCTGAGGTTAAAAATGCTGTTTTGGCTTTTGCATCATCGGCTAGTCTGATCTGCCAGTAGCCAGCTGTCAAGTCAAATGTACTCAAAAACTTGGCAGAAGCCAATCTGTCAATGAGCTCATCTGCTCTTGGGTGGGCATCTGTCCTAGTGACAGCATTGAGGCCTCTGTAATCCACGTAAAACCTCATCTCTCTCTTACCATCTTGGGTGTGAGGTTTAGGCACAAGGACTAAAGGACTGGCCCAAGGGCTCTCTGAGGTCTCAATGACTCCCAACTCCAACATCTTTTGGACCTCTGTCCTGATACAGTCCCTGACATGATCAGGTTGCCTGTAGATTTTACTCTTCACAGGCAGACTGTCACCAGTGTCCACCTCATGGGGGCACCAGCTAGTCTGACTTGGAGTCAGTGAAAACATATGTCTGTAGGACTGGAGAAAGTGTCTGCAGTCCCTCTGTCGCTGATCAGTGAGGCTGCCTGTCAAGGCTACACCATCAACTGATCCATCATCAGGGTTCTGAGAAAGCGGGTCTGGGAGAGGGTCACTCTCCTCCTCCTGTCCCTCATCATTAGCCATGAGCAAGCCCATGTCTGCCCTGTCAACGTATGGTTTCACTCTGTTGACAAGAAGCACTCTGTGGGGGCCCCTGGGAGTTCCAAGATCAACCAGATAGGTTACCTCTCCCTTCCGTTCAACAATAGTGTGGGATCCAGACCATTTGTCTTGGAGTGCTGCTGGGGCCACTGGCTCCAACACCCACACTTTCTGCCCTGGCTGGTAAACAGTCAGCACAGCCTTTTGGTCATGCTATCCTCAAGGTTTTGGATGCCTTTTTCATATACTCAGCCATCCTGGAGCGGAGACCAAGTACTTAATCCACAATGTCTTGTTTTGGAGCTTTGACAGGTAACTCCCATCCTTCCTTCACCAGACAAAGGGGTCCTCTTACAGGGTGCCCAAACAGAAGTTCAAAAGGGCTGTAGCCAACCCCCTTCTGTTGGGACCTCTCTGTAAGCAAACAAAAGGCAGGGCAGAAGGATGTCCCATCTTCGCCAAAGCTTTTCAGGTAATCCCTTAATCATGCCCTTTAAGGTCTTGTTGAATCTCTCCACCAGACCATTGCACTGTGGATGATAGGGTGTGGTGAACTTGTAGTTCACTCCACACTCCTTCCACATAGCAGTCAAATATCCAGACATAAAGTTTGCACCTCTGTCTGAGACAACCTCCTTCGGAAAACCCACTCTTGAGAAAACTCCCAGGAGGGCTCTTGCCACAACAGGTGCTGTTGTGGTCCTTAGGGGAATAGCTTCTGGGTATCTGGTGGCATGATCCACTACCACCAGAATAAACCTGGGCCCAGATGCTGTTTGGGGATCCATTGGACCAACAATGTCAATCCCAACTCTTTCAAAGGGAACCCCCACCACAGGTAGTGGTATTAGGGGGGGGGGGCTTTGTGGTGCCACCTGATTTGCCACTGGCTTGGCAGGTGACACAGGAGCGACAAAACTCCTTGGTATCTTCTGACATGTGGGGCCAGTGAAGGGCTAATGTAAGAAGGAAGCCATTGAATGCCAAAGGTATGACCAACCTCCTGGAAGCACCAGGCTTGGGGTATCTAGCCTCTGAATACAGGAGCCCTTAATCCCAATACACTCTATGGGTTCCATTAGCATTCCTAGCCGCCTCAGCAGCAGCTTGCTGTCTGAGGGGTTCAAGAGAAGGGCAGTCCAACTGCGCCTGCCTTAGATCTGCCCTTGAAGGTCCCCTTGTCCCAAGAAACAACCTGATCAGGCTCAAGCTCTTCTAGGACAGTTCCTTCTTGGGTCTCACAATCAGCTTCCTTGGAAGGCTGACCCTCATTCTGAGGCAAGGGGGAAGGCACTGCCTTAACCCTACTGCTTCTCCTCCTGGTAGGCAACTGGTCCATAGTTTCAGGATCCAGGGCCTGTTCAGTTTTGCACTTTTTGGCCTGTGACCTGGTCACAGCAAGGACATGTGCTGATATACCTAATATTTCTGCATGAGTCCTATACTCCACTTCAGACCAGACTGAAGATTCTAGGTCATTGCCAAGCAAACATTCTACAGGGAGGTCTGAACTAACAACAACTCTTTTGAGGCCAGTTACCCCTCCCCAGGAGAAATTAGCAATTGCCATACTATGGGTGGTAGTGACATTGCTTGCATTGGTCACTAGGAAATTTTCACCTAGTATCAACTGTACAGGGTCCACAAAGTTGGGCGTCACCAAGGTGACACTGGCACATGTGTCCCTGTAGGCCTGAGCCACTTTGTTATTAATTAAAGGAGTCTGCCTGTACTTGCCCAAGTTACTGGGGCTCACAGTAGAGGACATAGCCATGTCCACATCACAGACAAGAACAGCTTAAGCTGGTATTCTGACTAGTCCAGAATCCACCTCAGTTCCCAGGGTCAACCCTACTACACCCTTCTGTTGAGAACCACCACTATTAGCTGTACTAGGGGTAACAGTTGCCTTAGGGGCAATGGTGGCTGGAGCTGCCTCCTTTTTGGTGCATTCACTGGACCAGTAAGTGTTAACCTTACAAAAGTTGCACCATGGTTTCTTTGGACCTTCTTTCTTTTTAGATTTCTGGGGACCCCCACCATTAGAAGCTTTTTGGGGACATGGCGAAGACTTCTGGTCTTTTGCTTTCTCCCCACCCTTTTGGTCTTGCTTCTTCTGGTCACCACCTTGGTTCTGTACCTTCTGCTTCACCCTGGTTCTTACCCATTTGTCTGTCTTCTTTCCCAGTTCTTGGGGAGAGGTCAGATCAGAGTCAATCAGGTGTTGATGCAATAACTGGTTCGGACAATTATTAAGAATCTGTTCTCTCATAATCAAATTATATAATCCTGTATAGTCAGTGACCTTACTGCCCAGCAACCAGCCTTCCAGAACCTTAGTAGCACAATCTACAAGGTCAGTCCAGAACAGCAACCTATACTGCTCAGTGGTTAAGCCGAACCCATCTACCAGAGCACTCTTCAGGACAGTGTAGTTGTTAGCATCCTCATCACTAACTGTGAGGAGCTTGTCTCTTCCTTTATCTGAAAAGGAGAGCCATAAGATTGCTGCCCACTGACTCTGGGGCACCTGCTGTACTTTGCAGGCCCTCTCCAAAGCAGTTATCCACTTGTGGATGTCATCCCTACTATTGTAGGGAGGGACAATCTTATTTAGGTTTTTATGGTCATGAGACCTTTCCCTATCTCTAGGAATATTGCTGCCACCGGTGGTTTCTAACCCACTTAACTTTTTCTCTCTTTCATGAGCCAGGGTATCTTTTGCAAGGGCAACTTCTTGCCTCTTGATCCTAAGATTTACTTCCTTCATCCTAGCTTTGTGCTCTCTCCTCTGAGGGGAAGTCATCCTCCTCCTAGCAGAGGCACTGGACCCTACTGAGGAACCAGAATGGCCAGAACCACTGGACAGTGATCTGTTCTTTCTGTTTCCACGGTTAGGCCTACTTGGAAGATTAGGAGGGGGCCCACCATGGCCCTCTCCACCTCCAGATAGTCCTGTGTTGCACAGGTCAGGTTCATCTGCTGCATCCTGGTCATCATCCTCATCAGAGACCAATGGATCTACTCCACTTGGAAATCCCTCTGTTGATGGATGGCCCCCCTCTATACTACCTGGGTTCCCTGGGTCTAATGCATTCTCTACATCATGAGCCTCTAAGAGATCTATCAGGTGGGTAAAGGTTGGACTCTGTCCTTGTTTCAACTATCTGACTGCACACAGGCTTCTAAGTTCATTAAAAGTGAATGAGTCATACTTAGAAGGTGCCCTCTGGGGGTCTTCTTGAAGAGGTCCACTAGGGCCTGCTTCCAAGGACATTTCCTAGTGAGGTGTGGTGTGTGCATCTGCCTACACTAAATGGTTTCCTACTATAACCTCTCTAGGAGTTGTAGTCAGGGTGTGCTAAGCCCTTTCCTCCACAACTGCTAAGTTCAGTAGAACTTAAAGTATTATAAGAACTTGATTTATATGTACCTACAGGTACCTCAATGTGATCTTTCAAATTATATCTTAAGATTATATGGTAAAACAACAGCAAGCTCTTATCCCATCCGCTGCACACCAATGTGAGAAGTTAGCCTGGCATATGATGTCCACTATTCTAGTGGGCACCTTGCACCAGTCTAAACGACCCTTATTGATGTTGGTTGTAAAGTCAACCTTATAGACAAGCTATCCTAGTGGTAGCATGGACCAGCAGTCTTTGGCTAAAACTTCAGAGAGCATGTTAAGCCAGCTGTTTTACCAATTATATTCCCTTGAATATCAAATGAAAGGACACCACACAAGGTATATATCAAATATATATGTATTTATTTCTAACACAACCCCTCTGCACTCTTTATGAGGTCAAAGATCGAAGTACATCACAAGTTACTCAATTAGCATACGATAAGTTGCACAAATACAGTTATGCCCTAGAGGCCTCACAAACCATATACTAAGTAAGTGGTAAAAGAACCACTTCAGAAATAGTGAATAGGCCTAGGGCCTAGGGAATCGCTAGGGCTACACTAAACAACCAAAGGTTAGGAAGTAGGAGGCCCACGAGAGACGCGTGCAATGTCTAAACACAGTCGCGAGTTACCATTGACTTATAATGGAGAATGAAGAAGTTACAAAGTTACTGTTTAAGGGTACTTCCGGATGGACTATGACAAAACCCCTTTAGACTAAGACACTTGGAAAGTCAATACCCACAGGAGCACCGGAGTACTCGAGTTACCTCACCCAGGGAAGCCGGGTGCATAGGTGCCTTTTGATGTCGGGTTTAGTTGATGCTTTCAATGGAGATCTGCAAAAGAAGTGCTGCAGGCGGCCAGTGGAAGAGTGTCCGGGTGGATCCAAGGGTGGATCAAAGATGTGAAGAACCTGAAAGCAGAGGGGACAGAGTCTGGGTCACTAGTCAGTGACCAGGAAGGAACCAGGCAATGTCGCGATGATCTCAGGTGAAGAGGTGAAGCTTGTCTCTGCAGCCACGAGGACCAGGAGGCGTCGACGATGACCAGGAGCTGGATTCCAGCTGTTCTACGGAGGATCTAGTTGACTGCGGTGTCGGTATCTGGATTGGACCCAACAAGCCTTGGCAAACGCAATCCACGCAGGAAGGGAAGATTGGCTTCGGAGCAGGCCAGCAAGGTCTGAGGAGCTTCGCCTTGGCAGGGAAGCTGGAGCAACCAGGAAAGCAGTTTGGTTTCAAAGGTTTGTCTTCATGGGGCTCACTAGCCAGCGGGCTAGCAACCGGGAAGACGCGTTGAGCTGAAATGCAGGAGCGGGCCCCATGCGGCACTCGTGAAGTGTGGAGGGCTGAGCTTTGGTGCAAATGGCGCTCGGGTCTGGGGCTTCTCGTACCCCAATGCACAACTGCAAGTTACCTCAGGAGTCGATGCAGTTAGCAAAATGCAGGATGTCCAGGGTGTCCGGTCCCACGTCTCTCGTGTCCGCCACGGATCTCAGCTTTGCTGTGGATGTGGGTCGGAGTCAGAGAAGTCTGAGAGTTCAGTTCCTGTTTCGCTGAGTCTTCGGGTTCCGGCGGAAGCGTCGACAAAGCAGACCGGCAAGTTACTGGTGGTGCCTGTTTGCACAGGGTGGTCACTCCTTGACCACAAGGGAGATGTCTTCAGTCTTCTAGTCAAAATAGAACGTCGAAGGTCCAAGAGTTTTGTATCAGAGTTTCGTTCCAGGATAATCTATAGTCCTGGGGACACGGCACCTATCTTTATACTAAGAAAATGGGCTGGATTACCTACTAGGTCCCTCCTATGGGTGGACCTGGGAAGGGGGTGGGGACACCCCTTTCCCTTTGTCCAGTTTTGCGCCAGAACGGGGCTGGAGTGCCCCAGCAACTGGTTTGAACCGGGCTATGCATGGAGCCCCTTGTGTGCCCCAGGCAGTGTCTGGAAAAGCATCTTTCCATTCAACCCACCCTGCCCCAGTACACTACAGGCTGTCTGGGGGACAGGAAACCTATTGTCCAGGCCTCCCTTGTTGGAGTTTCCCCCAGCAGCAGGTGGTCAGACTCGTGTCTGTGGCAGCAGCATCCATTTTGTGATGCTGAGGCTCTGTTTAACTTTAACCGGGTAAAGCAGTAACATACATGTCTTTTCCCTCTAGAAGGATGAAATGCTACCCCCACTGGCAGAATTGGTGGGGGGGGGGGGTAGTATTCCAAAGTGTTTGACACCTTACACGACATGTTTTGATAAGGTTAGCATTAACCGTGAGGATATAATGCACTTAAGAGTATATGGTATGGCTATATCATAGAACAGCTATGAGGAGATGGTTCCGAAAGCTGCAGAGGGGCCCAGCTCATGCTAGGGCACCCTCTCACATAAAACCAAGCACTCTGCCTTCAGGATTGTTACGGCCTGCCATAGGAGTGACTTATAGGTTACTATGTGTCTATATATGAGGTAGATATAGATATACTATATCTAAGTAAGGGGTGATTACACCACCTTACCCAAGCTGAGTGATCGGCCTGTGGTGTCAGTTTGTATGGCCAGCCAGGGGTGGCATAATACATGCTGCAGCCCCAGGTAGTACTTGGATGAACCTATGCCCTGTGTACCTATGGTACACTCTACAGGGGCTCACAGAGGTGACCCAATACCCAATGAGGTATGTACCTAAAGTACATGCTATTAATTTAGAGAGAGAACAGCTGGGCTGTGGGTCTGATTAGCAGGCCCACAGCCACACTAAAGTCGAAAAACCAGAAAATCACAGCAAAAAGTGGGGGTGACCATAGGAAGCAGACCCTACTCTCCTACAATTTCCTCCAGTGGTACTGGGTGTTCCGAGTCTGAGTTGTGGTCCATATTTCTTATTTCAGTGACCAGCGGGTGCGTGGATTCGTTATCCAAGGATATGTCATGGTTCTCTGATTCAGAAACTGAGTCTCGTATGCCAGAGTCATCAGTTACTTTGAATGTCCTTAATGTTTGGGATTTCCCACTTTTCATGGAGTCTTTATCAGATCTCCTTGCTCCTCTCAGCGGATATGGGGTGCCCCCTGTATTCTGGCTTATCCGGCATTTGAATTTGCGTTGTGTCTTTCCAGAGGATCCAGCATATGCTGTGTTAGGCAGGATGGATCCAGTTAGTTTTTCTCCATGGGGGTGGAGGACTGGTTTTTCTTCCACCCACGCCCAAGTCTCTTCCGGAGGTTGAAAGTAATACGTCATGCCCATGAAGATGACTTTAAGCTTTGCTGGGAACATTAGCATATACTCTATGTTGTGGGCTCTAAGTTTGGCCTTCACTGTGTCAATGGTCCATCTTTGACATTGCACCTCCTGACTATTGTCAGGAAAGGTCATTAGTTTTTTAATTTATCATGCCCTACTTCTCCCATCCTGGCATCTTTCAGGATCATATCCCTATCTAGGAAGTTAAGGAACTTCGCGATTATTGGCCGGGGTAGTGTGCCTGGAGGAGGCTGAGCATTCAATGCCCTCTGCGCTCTTTAAATCACGGAACAAGTAGAGAATTTTTCTGCTGTAATGATGTTTTTCAGCCATGTGGACAAGATGTTTGGTACATTTGCTTCCTCGACCCCTTCAGGAAAGCCCACAAATCGGAGATTTTTCCTTCGAGCTTATTTTCTGCATCTTCGATGCGCCAGAGAGCGCCTGCGCTGGCCTCACAAAGTTCCTCCATTCCTGTTTGTATCCCTTTTGGGCCTCTTAGGTTTCTGTGATGCATTTCTCAGCCGTGGCCACTCATTCAGAGACATTTTTCAGGTCTTGGTGCAGCATTGTTACTTCTGATCCTACCTTCCCTATTTTGTTTACAGTATCTCTCTTGAGGCTTATATGGCTTGGAGCAGCATGACCGTGTCTGACAATGGGGGTTGCGCCCTTCTCAGGGGGAGTGACTGGTTTAATATAGCGATCCATTTTTCCCTGTCATAGAGGTTTATGTTCTTTGGCTCTCACCATTGCTGAATGCATGGGGGGTTCCTGTTAGTATTTTCTCCTTGTACGGTGTAATGTTGTCTTAAAATTACTGAGTGCCTTTTTCTCTTTCATTTTCCGGTTCTGTGACCTATGGGGATTGTTAGGAACCTAAGATGGTCTGAGTACATCCTTCTCCTGAGAAATGGCATGAGCCGTCGGCCTCCTCATTCCTGGGGTCTCCCCTACCTTCTGGCTAATGTGGTGGCCGCTGGGCTGTCTTCTAGTGTAGTGGGCACCTGGCCCCTTAAGCTACTTTTCCCGCAGGTACTCAAGTTTTCCTTCCTGCCTGGTGGACGGCGGCCTGCCGCTGCTGACGTCTGGTCAGATTCACGCCCCTCTGGGTCGGGTCCTGTGTGCTATCCTTTCTTTACCCCTGCAAGTTAGGTAGCCTCTTTGGGGTGGTCTCTCTCACTTCCCCCGAGCCATGGTGGGCCAGAGTGGCCTGGGTCTAGCAGGGACTTCGCCCTGATCCATCTCTAGTTGCGGTCCGGTCTCTGCCTGGCTCTCTGGCTATGCGGCCCAGCGTGTTTTCCTCTTCTGGCTTCTCCCTTCCCGCCCCTTTGTCCCAGGGCCCAGGTCGCTCCCCTACGTGGCTCGGGATACGGTGGTGGAGAGGGGGAGGCTGGGGGGTGGAGTCATGGGGCGCCAGCCCAAGGGTCTTTTGGTTGTCTGCAGTGGCAGCTCGTCCCGCCTTACCTTATTCTGCAGCCGGGACATACGACCTCAGCTCCCAGACAGCTGCCGCCTAGGCTCCATGCCTCACTGCCACTCACCCGAAAGGAGTCTCTTGCCTCTCAGGGCTCTGCCGTCTCTCTGTAGGTATCTGGGTGTGGTGTTTTTTTTTGGGGGGATGTAGGAGAGTAGGGTCTGCAATCCTATGATCACCCAGATTTTTGCTTTTTGCTGCACTGGTTTACGACCTTCCCTGGCTGTGGGCCTGCTAATCAGACCCACAGCCTAGCTGTTCTCTCTATCCAAATTGTACTCAAGTACTGAATTGGCACTGGGCCCTCTCCAAGTCCCTGTACCCAGGGCTGAGGTGTACCCAGAAGTCTCCCAGGGGCTGAAGCATGTATTATGCCACCCCTGGGCTGACTAACTAAACTGACACAACTGGCTGCACGACAGCTGGGGCAAGGTGGTGTACTCACCCTTTGCTTTAGATATAGTATACCTATATCTAACCCTAAAATGGACACACAGATCTCCTATCAGTCACTCCTATGGCAGGCCTTAACAATCCTGAAGGCAGAGTGCTTGGAATCGTGTGAGATGGTGCTCTGGCATGAGCTGAGCCTGTCTGCGGCTTTCGGGATCCATCCCTTAGCCGTTTCCACGATATCGCATACCATATACTCTTAAGTGCATTATAATCCTCGCGGTTATATGCCAACTCTGGTATCGCTTTATCAAAACATGTCGAGTAAGGTGTCATACGAATTGGAATACTAACCCCTCGCCATTTCTGGCGACGGGGTTAGCATTCCACCCTTCTAGAGGGACACGACATGTATGTAACCCCTAACCCCGGTTAAAGTCAGACATAGCCTCAGCTCCACAAAATGGATGCTGCCACCGAGACACAAGTCTGCCCTCCTGCTGCTGGGAGTCCTCCCAGAGCAGGAGGCAAGGACAAAGGGTTTCCTGCCAGGGGCGGTGCCAGCACCGTCCCAGACAGGGTTTTGTGTATTCCAGGTAGGCAGGGCTACAGAGGAAGGTGACTGCAAGTGGCACCCCGGTGCTCACTGTGCATAGGCCGGCTGAAACCAGTTCCAGGGGCACTCCAGCCCCTGGCCTGGGGAAAGCCCGCCAAAGGAGAGGGGTGTAACCACCCCCCTCCTGGTCCCACCCATAGGGCAGGACTTAGTCGCGTGCCAGCCCCCTTTTCCCAGATAAAGGTAGGAGCAGGCCCCCTTCCAAATTAGATCATCTTTGGAATCAAGATACCACTTTCCACGAAAGGACTTCACGATTTCTTCCTCAAAGATTCTCCCTTGTGGCTAAGGAGTAGTCACCCTGCATCCGCAGGCACCATCCAAGAACACTGCGGTCTGCTGCACGTCCTTCCTCCGGAATCCGACTGCCCAGCTCGACGAGACCCGGCTTCCCTGGCACCTCTGACCTCTACCCACCTCTACAGCACAGCTGAGAACCGTGGGTGCGACGAGACCTCGAGGGACCGGCCATCGCCAAGACTGCACGACTTCTGCACAGCAAGCCCACCGAATAAATTCCTGGTGAGTGCTTTGGGGTCCGAGAAGCCCCCACCCCGAGCAGCTCCAGCACCGAAGAGCAGCCCCCCAGCATCTCCACGATCGGCGTGGGGCCCTTCTGCTTTTTGCTGCTCACCGCGTTGTTTTGCTACTAGCCCGCTGGCTTGTGGCCTTCCGAACGACGCCCGACGACAACACTGCTGCTAGTCTGGTTGCTCCAGACTGGCCCTTGCTTCCCTCCATCGGAGAAGTATCCTGGACCCTCCTGGTCCGGCTAAGACGCCATTTTAGGTCCACCGCGTGGGCCTTGCATTTGCCAAGACTTGTTGCCCAATCCTGGGTCCAGCGACGTCGACAGCAAGAACCTTCGTGGGACAGCTCGCACCTCCATCCTGGTCGCCGACAACGCCTCCTGGTCCGAGAGACTGCAGAGCCCAGCAGCGCTCACTCACCTGACTGCGGTGACTTCGCCCGGTGCCATCCTGGTGCCCACTTAATCACTGGCTAGTGATTCAAGAACTTGGTCCCCTCTGCTTTCAGGTTTTCTTCTTCCTTGATCCAGGCTTGGATCCATCGAACTTTTCTTCACTGGTCGCCTGCCAGCAACTTCCTTCTTCCAGGCTCCTGGTCCGGCACGAGGATTCCCGACGTCTTTTCAGACCTATGCAGCTGCAGCCCCTGGGCTAGGTAACTTCGGCATTTCGGTGCCCCAGCATAGCCTCACTATCCAAGGGTCAGGATCCACTGTCGTTTTCTCCCTATCAGGTCGGGTTCGCCCGTGAACACTAACTTTGTGAATTCTAGCTTCCATAGACTTTGTCCCGCATCCCGCGTGAGAGTGCACACTCTGCACCCGAGTTCCCTAGGCCTCCTGCTAGTAATCTAAAGGTTCAGTAGTCCAGTCCTAGCGATCCCAAAGCCTCTGAGAATCGTTACTTACCTGCTAGTAATTCGCATTCCACTTTTAGAGTATATGGTTTTTCGTGCCCCTCGGGCATTTGTGTATAACGTGCTAACTTAAGTATTTTCATAAGAGTTTTGTTGTGTGCTTAGCACCCTGTCCTCATAAAGAGTACAGGGTTGTTGTGATTCTAATAAATACACTGTTTATTTTCATAACACTTGTGTGGTGTCCTTTCACTGGGTGTTCAAGGGGTAATGTGATGGTAAAACAGCTGGCTTAACACGCCCTCTAGAGTCTTAGCCTTAGACTGCTCGTATCCATGCTACTAGGATAGCTGGTCTATAAGGTTGACTTACAACCAATCATCAATAAGGGTTGTTTGGACTGATATATAGTGATCACTAGAATAGTGAACACTGCACATCAGGCCAACTTCTCACATTGGTGAGCAGCGGTTGGGATTTGAGCTTGCTGTTGTTTTACCACACATGCCCTAAGAATATCTTGTGAAAGATCACATAAGTACTAAGGTACATATAACTTAGCTTAGAATACTCTGAGTTCTACTGAACCAGCTGTTGTAGCTCCTAGGGCCTAGCACACCCTAAACTACAACTCTAGCAAGGGATCAGTAGGCAAACATATAGTGTAGGTAAGTGCACCACTTACACCTCACTAGAAAAGCATGTCTACCCAGGGAGAATCTACTGAGACTCCCCTGGTCAGTGTTGACCCTCCACAGGTCACTTCAAGATATGCAGCTCTCAGTTTTCAGGAGATGAGACAAATCTGTGTCTCCAGGAAACTGAAGCAGGGGTCTAACCCCACCACTCCCTTTCTGATAGGTCTCTTAGAGACATATGATGCCAGAAAGCTTTCTCAGTTACATGAGAACATGCCAGCCTTAGAGGGAACCTCTGAGGATCCAGATCTCCCCAACATTGCTACTGCAGTTGAGGAGGAGGATCAAGGGGAACTCTCTGGGGACGAGGTAGACAAAGGTCTTGAGGTAGTCAGAAGGCTAACTAGGGCCAACTTAGACTTGCTTGGGCTAGGATCTGGGGGACCCCCAGTACTGACCCTAAGTAGGCCTAACCTTGGAGTTAGGAGAGATAGATCTCTTTCTAGGGACTCCAATAGATCTCTGCACTCTAATGCCTCTTCTCAGAGGAGAAGGAACTCTCCCCAGAGGAGATTGACTTCCACTCAGAGAATGGAGCATGAAGCTAGGATGAGACAGGCTACTCTGAGGATTGAAAGGGAAGAAATTGCCCTGGCCAAAGAGAAGCTTGCCTTGGCAAGAGAGCAGCAGATGAGTGGGTTAGCTCCCACTGGTGGCAGCAATCTCCCAAGAGATAGAGAGAAGGGTTTAGATACTAAACACCTGACTAAAATAGTGCCCCCCTTTAAGCAAGGGGATGATATCCAGAAATGGATGGCTGCTTTGGAGAGGGCCTGCACTGTGCAGTGCATTCCCCGAAGTCAGTGGGCAGCTATACTGTGGCTCTCCTTTGATGGCAAAGGTAGAGATAAGCTCCTCACTACAAGAGTGGAGGATGCTAATGATTACCAGGTCCTGAAAAATGCACTGATTGATGGGTTTGGTTTAACCACTGAGCAGTACAGGTTGCTGTTCAGAGACACCCAGAAAACTCAGTCTCAGGACTGGTCTGACTTTGTGGATAGTGCCACTAAGGCTTTGGAGGGCTGGTTTCTGGGTAGCAAGGTTACAGATTACACAGGATTGTATAATCTTATGATGAGAGAACAAATTTTAAACAATTGTCAGAACCAGTTGTTGCACCAGCACCTTGTTGATTCAGATCTGACCTCTCCCCAAGAATTGGGAAAGAAGGCAGACAAATGGGTCAGGACAAGGATCAAGCAGAACCAGAACCAGAACCAGGGTGGTCAGAAGAAAGCAGACCAGAAGGGTAATGCAAAGAGTGAACAAAATGACCAGAAGTCTTCACCAGGTCCCCAACAAACCAAAGAGGGTGGGGGTCAGGCTTCCCAGAAGAAGAAGACTCAAGAAGGCCAGTCAAAAAGGTGGTGCCAGTACTGCAAAAGTAAATCTCACTGGTTTAGTGAGTGCACCAAAAGAAGAGGACAAACTCCTGCCACTACAGCCCCTAAGGCAACTGCACCCCCTAGTACAGTCAGTAGTGGTAGTGTACCTCCCAAGGCATTAGTTGGGTTAACCTTGGGAACTGAGGGGTCTGACAACTTAGTTGGCACACTCACTCAGGCTGTCCTTGTCTGTACAGGGGATATGGATATAACCCCTGAGATAAGTCCCAATACTTTGGGCAAATACAGGCAGACGCCTTTGATTAATGGCAAAATGGCTCAGGCCTTTAGGGACACTTGTGCCAGTGTCACCATGGTGACACCTAACTTTGTGGACCCTGGACAGATCATGCCAGGTACTGATTTCCTGGTGACCAATGCCAGCAATGTCACTACTAGTCATAGTGTGGCAATTGTGGCTTTCTCCTGGGGTGGAGTGAAGGGACAAAAGAAAGTTGTAGTCAGTTCAGACCTCCCAGTTGATTGTTTGTTGGGCAATGATTTGGAGTCATCACAATGGTCAGAAGTGGAGCAGAGGACTCACATGGAGATGTTAGGCTTGCCAGCATATGTGCTTGCTGTGACTAGGTCACAGGCCAGAAGATGCCCCACTGAACAGGTGCTGGATCCTGAAATTATGGACCAGACCCCTTCCAAGAAGAAGAGCAGTAAGGGTAAGGCTTTGCCTTCCCCCTTGCCCCAGGTTGAGGATCAAGTCTCTGAGGAGGCTGATCTGGAAGAGCTGAGGGAAACTGAGCCTAAAGAGCTTGAACTTGATCAAGTTGAGTTTCTGGGCTCAGGGGGACCCTCCAGAGCAGACCTGGGGAAGGAACAGTTGAGCTGCCCTTCCCTTGAACCCCTCAGACAGCAGGCTGCTGCTGAGGCTGCAGGGAATGCCACAGGTGCCCACAGGGTATACTGGGAAGATGGACTCCTGTACTCTGAGTCAAGAGACCCCAAGCCTGGTGCAACCAGGAGGCTGGTCATCCCCTTGTCTCTGAGAGGTTTCCTTCTCACCTTGGCCCATGAGATTCCCCTTGCAGGTCATTTAGGTCAGACAAAGACTTGGGACAGGCTTGTCTCACACTTTCACTGGCCCCATATGAATGAGAATACCAAGGAGTTTTGTCGCTCCTGTGTCACTTGCCAAGCCAGTGGTAAGTCAGGTGGCACAACAAAGGCCCCCCTCATACCACTACCTGTGGTGGGGGTTCCCTTTGAAAGGGTGGGGATTGACATTGTTGGTCCAATGGAACCCCAGACAGCATCAGGGCACAAGTTTATACTGGTGGTAGTGGATCATGCCACCAGGTATCCTGAAGCTATTCCACTTAGGACCACTACAGCACCTGTAGTGGCAAGGGCCCTAGTTGGAGTGTTCTCCAGAGTGGGCTTCCCTAAGGAGGTTGTTTCTGACAGAGGTACAAACTTCATGTCAGGATATCTGACTGCAATGTGGAAGGAGTGTGGTGTGAACTACAAGTTCACCACACCCTACCACCCACAATGCAATGGGCGTGTTGAGAGATTCAACAGGACCCTCAAAGGGATGATTCATGGGCTACCTGAAACTCTTAGGAGAAGATGGGATGTCCTGATCCCCTGCCTCTTGTTTGCTTACAGAGAGGTCCCACAGAAGGGGGTTGGCTACAGCCCTTTTGAGCTTCTGTATGGGCATCCTGTAAGAGGACCCCTGTGTTTGGTGAAGGAAGGATGGGAGAGACCTCTTAAAAAAGCCTGCAACCAACATAGTGGACTATGTACTTGGTCTCCGCTCCAGGATGGCTGAGTATATGGAAAAGGCATCTAAAAACCTGGAGGCCAGCCAAGAACTTCAAAAAGCTTGGCATGACCAAAAGGCTGTTCTGACTGTGTACCAGCCAGGACAGAAGGTGTGGGTGCTGGAGCCAGTGGCCCCAGCAGCTCTGAAAGACAAATGGTCTGGGCCCCACACCATCATTGAGCAAAAGGGAGAGGTTACCTACTTGGTGGACCTTGGAACTCCCAGGAGCCCTCTCAGAGTGCTCCATGTTAACAGGCTCAAGGCATATGTTGACAGGAAGGACATGAGCTTGCTCATGGCCACAGATGAGGGACAGGAGGAAGAGAGTGACCCTCTCCCAGACCTGCTCACTCAGAATCCTGATGATGGATCAGTTGATGGTGTTGTCTTTTGTGGCAGCCTCACTGAACATCAACAACAGGATTGCAGGCAAGTCCTGCAATCCTTCAGACATATGTTCTCTTTGACACCCAGCCAAACTGATTGGTGTACCCATGATGTTGACACTGGGGACAGTCTGCCTGTCAAGAGTAAAATCTACAGACAGCCTGATCATGTTAGAGACTGCATCAAAACTGAAGTGCAGAATATGTTGGAGCTGGGAGTCATTGAGCCCTCAGATAGCCCTTGGGCTAGCCCAGTAGTTCTAGTGCCAAAGCCTCACACCCAGGGTGGTAAGAAAGAGATGAGGTTTTGCGTAGACTACAGAGGCCTCAATGCAGTCACTAAGACTGATTCCCACCCAATACCAAGAGCAGATGAACTTATAGATAAATTGGCTTCTGCCAACTTCTTAAGTACATTTGATTTGACAGCTGGGTATTGGCAAATCAGGTTAGCTGAGGAGGCCAAGCCCAAGACAGCATTTTCTACCCCTGGAGGGCATTATCAATTTGTGGTAATGCCCTTTGGACTGAAAAATGCACCTGCCACCTTCCAAAGGTTGGTGAATCAAGTCCTCACTGGGCTGGATGACTTCTGTGCAGCATATCTAGACGATATTGCTGTCTTTAGCTCCACCTGGGAGGATCACCTGGTCCACCTGAGGAAAGTGTTAGAGGCCCTGCAAAAGGCAGGCCTCACTATCAAGGCCACAAAGTGCCAGATAGGGCAGACACAGGTTGTATACCTGGGCCACCTTGTAGGTGGAGGCCAGGTTCAGCCACTGGAGAGTAAGATACAGGCCATCAAGGACTGGACTCCTCCAATCACCCAGACTCAGGTTCGAGCTTTCTTGGGCCTGACTGGGTACTATAGGAAGTTTGTCAGAAATTATGGGTCCATAGTGACCCCTCTTAATGACCTGACAAGCAAAAAGATGCCAAAGAAAGTTCAGTGGACAGCAAGCTGTCAGAAAGCATTCAATGACCTAAAGCAGGCCATGTGCACAGCACCTATCCTAAAGAGTCCAGATTACTTCAAGCCATTCATTGTCCAAACAGATGCTTCTGAGTTGGGTGTGGGGGCTGTTCTGTCTCAACTGAATTTTGATGGTAATGATCAGCCTATTGCTTTCATTAGTAGGAGGTTGACACCCAGAGAGAAAAATTGGTCAGCTATTGAGAGGGAGGCCTTTGCTGTGGTCTGGGCCCTGAAGAAGCTGAGGGCCTACTTGTTTGGCACTCACTTCACCATTCAGACAGACCATAAGCCCCTCTTGTGGCTAAATCAGATGAAGGGTGAAAACCCCAAACTGCTTAGGTGGTCCATTTCCCTACAGGGGATGGATTTTACAGTGGAGCATAGACCTGGTACTGATCACAGCAATGCTGATGGGCTCTCCAGGTATTTCCACTTAGAGCAAGAAGACTCACCTGGTCAAGGTTAGTTTATTGTCCCAAAGTTTGGGGGGGGGTCATGTAGGAGAGTAGGGTCTGCAATCCTATGATCACCCAGATTTTTGCTTTTTGCTGCACTGGTTTACGACTTTCCCTGGCTGTGGGCCTGCTAATCAGACCCACAGCCTAGCTGTTCTCTCTATCCAAATTGTACTCAAGTACTGAATTGGCACTGGGCCCTCTCCAAGTCCCTGTACCCAGGGCTGAGGTGTACCCAGAAGTCTCCCAGGGGCTGAAGCATGTGTTATGCCACCCCTGGGCTGACTAACTAAACTGACACAACTGGCTGCACGACAGCTGGGGCAAGGTGGTGTACTCACCCTTTGCTTTAGATATAGTATACCTATATCTAACCCTAAAATGGACACACAGATCTCCTATCAGTCACTCCTATGGCAGGCCTTAACAATCCTGAAGGCAGAGTGCTTGGAATCGTGTGAGATGGTGCTCTGGCATGAGCTGAGCCTGTCTGCGGCTTTCGGGATCCATCCCTTAGCCGTTTCCACGATATCGCATACCATATACTCTTAAGTGCATTATAATCCTCGCGGTTATATGCCAACTCTGGTATCGCTTTATCAAAACATGTCGAGTAAGGTGTCATACGAATTGGAATACTAACCCCTCGCCAATTCTGGCGATGGGGTTAGCATTCCACCCTTCTAGAGGGACACGACATGTATGTAACCCCTAACCCCGGTTAAAGTCAGACATAGCCTCAGCTCCACAAAATGGATGCTGCCACCGAGACACAAGTCTGCCCTCCTGCTGCTGGGAGTCCTCCCAGAGCAGGAGGCAAGGACAAAGGGTTTCCTGCCAGGGGCGGTGCCAGCACCGTCCCAGACAGGGTTTTGTGTATTCCAGGTAGGCAGGGCTACAGAGGAAGGTGACTGCAAGTGGCACCCCGGTGCTCACTGTGTATAGGCCGGCTGAAACCAGTTCCAGGGGCACTCCAGCCCCTGGCCTGGGGAAAGCCCGCCAAAGGAGAGGGGTGTAACCACCCCCCTCCTGGTCCCACCCATAGGGCAGGACTTAGTCGCGTGCCAGCCCCCTTTTCCCAGATAAAGGTAGGAGCAGGCCCCCTTGGGTGCGACGAGACCTCGAGGGACCGGCCATCGCCAAGACTGCACGACTTCTGCACAGCAAGCCCACCGAATAAATTCCTGGTGAGTGCTTTGGGGTCCGAGAAGCCCCCACCCCGAGCAGCTCCAGCACCGAAGAGCAGCCCCCCAGCATCTCCACGATCAGCGTGGGGCCCTTCTGCTTTTTGCTGCTCACCGCGTTGTTTGGCTACTAGCCCGCTGGCTTGTGGCCTTCCGAACGACGCCCGACGACAACACTGCTGCTAGTCTGGTTGCTCCAGACTGGCCCTTGCTTCCCTCCATCGGAGAAGTATCCTGGACCCTCCTGGTCCGGCTAAGACGCCATTTTAGGTCCACCGCGTGGGCCTTGCATTTGCCAAGACTTGTTGCCCAATCCTGGGTCCAGCGACGTCGACAGCAAGAACCTTCGTGGGACAGCTCGCACCTCCATCCTGGTCGCCGACAACGCCTCCTGGTCCGAGAGACTGCAGAGCCCAGCAGCGCCCACTCACCTGACTGCGGTGACTTCGCCCGGTGCCATCCTGGTGCCCACTTAATCATTGGCTAGTGATTCAAGAACTTGGTCCCCTCTGCTTTCAGGTTTTCTTCTTCCTTGATCCAGGCTTGGATCCATCGAACTTTTCTTCACTGGTCGCCTGCCAGCAACTTCCTTCTTCCAGGCTCCTGGTCCGGCACGAGGATTCCCGCCGTCTTTTCAGACCTATGCAGCTGCAGCCCCTGGGCTAGGTAACTTCGGCATTTCGGTGCCCCAGCATAGCCTCACTATCCAAGGGTCAGGATCCACTGTCGTTTTCTCCCTATCAGGTCGGGTTCACCCGTGAACACTAACTTTGTGAATTCTAGCTTCCATAGACTTTGTCCCGCATCCCGCGTGAGAGTGCACACTCTGCACCGAGTTCCCTAGGCCTCCTGCTAGTAATCTAAAGGTTCAGTAGTCCAGTCCTAGCGATCCCAAAGCCTCTGAGAATCGTTACTTACCTGCTAGTAATTTGCATTCCACTTTTAGAGTATATGGTTTTTCGTGCCCCTCGGGCATTTGTGTATAACGTGCTAACTTAAGTATTTTCATAAGAGTTTTGTTGTGTGCTTAGCACCCTGTCCTCATAAAGAGTACAGGGTTGTTGTGATTCTAATAAATACACTGTTTATTTTCATAACACTTGTGTGGTGTCCTTTCACTGGGTGTTCAAGGGGTAATGTGATGGTAAAACAGCTGGCTTAACACGCCCTCTAGAGTCTTAGCCTTAGACTGCTCGTATCCATGCTACTAGGATAGCTGGTCTATAAGGTTGACTTACAACCAATCATCAATAAGGGTTGTTTGGACTGATATATAGTGATCACTAGAATAGTGAACACTGCACATCAGGCCAACTTCTCACAGGGGGGTTCCAACAACCGCGTCGCTGTCTTGCCTAAACCGCAGGCTCTGCTGCCACCCAGGCCCTCTCTCGATCTTCTGTGCTACTTCCCCTGGAGTTGGGCCAAAAGGATCCTCATGTCTCGAGCGTGCTTTATTTAATCATTTGTAAATCTCCATATCTCAGTGGGAGATGTCAGATTGCAGAATTTAAGGCGGATTCGTCGCTCCGGCTGGAGCTCTGCCGAGACGCATCTTATTCGGCCATGTTGCTGGCCACACCCCAACTACTGTAAGAATTGAGTAGCAAGGGCATTAAAGTTATTAGTGACCTGAAGGATAATGGTAATCTTTAAAGTTACCAAAAACTACAAAACATGGATGGCCTCCCTCGAACAGGATCCTCTTCAGATTTGGGTCTATCTAAATAAGGTTTTACGTGGACAACAAAATGATGCAGTTAACAATGCACTAATGGCATTATTGCACAAAAGACAAACAGAAATCTTTTGCCAAATAGGGAACCTTCCTCCTAGTCAGGATAAGGGAGATACGCTATTTAAATAACCCATGCTCACCCCCTCGGTAGCTTGGCATGAGCAGTCAGGCTTTTCTCAGAGGCAGTGTGTAAATCATTTGTACATAACCAACAGTAATACAGTGAAAACACTACAAAAGGACACCACACCAGTTTTAGAAAAATAATCGATATTTATCTGTGCAAACAAAACCAAAACAATATAAGACCAACATACAGTAATTTTAAGTATGCACTTTGCAAGAACGGCTCGGTGATGGTCGTCCAATGGCGTCGATGAGACAAGGGCCGCAGTGCGGAGTGAGACGGAGCTCGTGGCGGTGTTGACAGGTCACGGTGCAAGCGACAGTGGTGGTTGATGGGAGCTTGCCCTGGTCGGCTCAAACTGAGGGGTGGGACAGAGTGGTGCATTGTGTGACTTCCGAGCAGTGCCCTCAAACCACAGTGCAGTCACGGGTGTCGAGGTCGGCAGGCAGCGTGGTCGGCGGTGAGACAAGGGCGGCAGAGTGAAGCAAGGCGGTGCGGTGTGCAGTGCCCACAGGTGGTGATGCAAGCAGCAGGTCGGTGGAGGTGACGGTCGTCGTTGGTGAGACCAGGGTTATGGTGCGAAGTGCAGAGGTGCCCTCTGCGGTCCCTTCAGGACCCAGAGCCAGCAGCGGTGTCAGCGACGGTGTCGGTGGTACCCAGAGGTAAGTGAAGTCTTTGCTGTCCCTGATACTTCGAGAACAGGAGGAAAGAGCTATATCAACCCCTTGGAGATACTCAGCAACAAGTGAAGAAAGTTCAGTCCAGTCCTATCACTGCCCACGGCAGAATCAGCAACTGCAGGCCAACCCAGCAAAGCAACAACACGGAAAAGAGCAGTACTCCTCCTGACAGTTCTTCCAGCTCTTCGTCTTAGCAGGTTCCTTGATACAAATGATTTCTAAATTTCTGGGGTCAGGCCCCAATATTTATACTCAGTTTCTCTTTGTTCTCTTGAGCAGAGAGTGTCTGTGCTACTCTCAGGCCCAGCTTTCCAGCAGGAGGAGGAGACAGCATTGTCCAGGGAAGACCAGGCCAATTCAGGTGCAAGGAAATCTCCTCCCACTACTCTAAATGCGCTCAGGTCTATTCAGCCCAGCCCTGACTCATCCAGGAAAGTCAGGACACAGCTCAACACCCCCAGTGGTTGTCTGAAGAGAATGCACATCCCCATCCCCTGTCACTTCAAAGCCAGACAGTCAATCCATAACCCAGCAGAGGCACATAGGACGGCTAAGCAAGAAAATACCTACTTTCTAAAACTGGTATTTTCAAACATTGAACATAAAAATCATCTTTACTAAGAGATGCATTTCTACTTTCTGAGTTCAGGCATATTAAATTTAATTTCTCCATCTTGCCCCAGAAGATATACTCCTAAAACGTTACCAAGTATCCTCATGGTATCCTATGGGACAGATAACCTTTCAACAGTGAACAAAATATACTGTATTTCACTATCAGGTCACGTCACACACACCCCAGTACATGTCTTACCTTTCAAATACACTGAACCTTGCCCATAGGGGTACCTTGGGCCTACTTTAGGGATAACTCACAGGTAATAAAAGGGAAGAATAGGGCTTGGCTAGTGGGTGGTAGGTCTGAGAACCCTTTGTAAGGCTGCTTGTGTGGGTGGCACAATCAGTGCTGCAGGACTCCAGCAGCATTTGATTGACAGAAACTGGAACTCTCAGTGCACTTTACTAGGGACTTAGCAGTACATCAAATATGCCAATCATGGAAACACCAATCCATATTCCAATTTACAATAGGAGGACTTGCACCTTAACACTGAACAGCAGTGAGAAAGAGTGCAGGGACACTAAACCAGCAAAAACAGAGTCAAAACCGGGAGGCCCTACAGTAGCTCTCCCCAGCGAGGCAACTGGGGCTGCGAGCTACTTTTTACTTCTGGAAAACTGTGGTGAATTGTAAAATAACGTGGATACTTTGCAATACGCTTTGTGCTAATTTTAAACTTATTTGCTTTTTAGTCCTTTATTCTTTCTTAATTTGGGGGACTTGCTTGTAGCTAAGGGGAAATATTTTAGTAGGCACACTGACACCGCTACCACCCTAAAATCTCTATTTTCCGCCATTCCCGCTTTGTTCTAACACCGGCGACGGTGGGCGCCATCTTGAGGGAGGCAGGGAGAGCGCTCTAGTCGCGCTATACTCCCGCCCCCCTGGAATATTTAATCAGACTTCTCCTCGCGCTCGGTGCCCTACAGTAGCTCTCCCCAGCGAGGCAACTGGGGCTGCGAGCTACTTTTTACTTCTGGAAAACTGTGGTGAATTGTAAAATAACGTGGATACTTTGCAATACGCTTTGTGCTAATTTTAAACTTATTTGCTTTTTAGTCCTTTATTCTTTCTTAATTTGGGGGACTTGCTTGTAGCTAAGGGGAAATATTTTAGTAGGCACACTGACACCGCTACCACCCTAAAATCTCTATTTTCCGCCATTCCCGCTTTGTTCTAACACCGGCGACGGTGGGCGCCATCTTGAGGGAGGCAGGGAGAGCGCTCTAGTCGCGCTATACTACCGCCCCTTTTTCTCCCTATATCATGTGCAATCCGGCCAGACGGCGCAGCGGGCTGGCGCAGCGGGCGCGCCGGACGCGCGCCGAAGCCGCGCCTAAGCCAAGCCCGTCTGCGCCCGTCCGCGACCGGATCGCGCTGGGCGCAGGGCATGCTGTCGGTCCAAAGCCTGTTATCAGGTATGACAACATTCATTTACTGTCCCTACGCCCTCCACCCGCCCCCCATGGTTATGTCTGCCCCCATTTAGATCCCGCTTCCAGCCCTCTGTTATGTCCTTGTTGTAAATGGACACCTTTGACACCTACAAATGGCTTCAACGATATGCACGCCCCTCCAAATACTCGCCCCACCCTCTTCAAGGGAGGTCTGGTTAATGCCAGGTCCTTAGCCTGCCATTGCCAAGACGTTCACGACCTAATACTAAATCAAGAGCTGGATGCCTTGTTTATTACGGAAAGTTGGCTTAACGATTCTTCCAACCCCGATCTGGCCATTGCCCTCCCCCCAGGGTACACTATTTTTAGAAGGGACAGACCCTCAGGTCGAGGTGGTGGGATAGCATTAATAATCAAGGATATATTTCCTTGCCACACATTCGACCTATACCATCTTAAAGACGTTGAAAGTCTGGGGTTCTCAATCAAAATTACTCCATCGTTCTCTTTCTCAGCCGGACTCCTTTACCGTCCCCCGGGCAATCCCTCCTCTTTCCTCAACTCTCTGGACGAGGCTTTAGGCGCACTTATGTTACAATATTCTAATTTCATGCTCCTTGGTGATATGAATCTGCACATGGAATCTTCCACTGATCCCCACGTCATTTCCTTTTTACAGTCCCTGAACATCTTCAGCCTCCCCCAACTTATTAATATGGCCACCCATAGTGCTGGTCATACCATTGATGGCATCTGTTCTAATATTCCTTCCCTTTCCACCTCCCCTCCACTGCCCTTAATTTGGACCGATCATTTTTTTATCCCCTTTGACATTATGACACCTACTGCTCCCCTATCTAACCCCAGACACACCCAAGCCGCTTATACAGTCAACTGGAAGAAGGTGGCAGAACGTATACAGCTTGAGTCCAAACCGTTGCCCCTACCCCCCGCACTAACAGGAGATGTCGAAGCCGACTCATGTAACTTCCACACCTGGATGTGCCAAATAGTTGCGGTTAATTCTGAACCCAAAAGTAACCAAGGAAAGGGACCCAAGAAAAGAAAACCCAATGCCCCATGGTACACTAAGACCCTGGCAGATAGCCACCTCCAATGCCGGAGACTTGAAAGACAGTGGAGACAAACATATGACACGACCTCCAAAACTCGTTATGTTCAACAGAGAAAAGTATATCTCTCTGACATCAAAGCAGCTAAAAAGGACTATTTTACTAATCTTATAATGGAAGCGCACCAAAATCAAAAAACAATCTTCACTATAGTCAAGTCCTTTACCCACCCAAAAGCTCTTACCGTTGACATACCTCCGTCAGAGAGTCTCTGCAACCAAATTGCAGACTACTTCGTTGACAAAATTGTCAACATTCAGAAAGACTTTCCTCTACCCCCGACGACCACCACACAAGTCACAGTTAATCACCTCCCTCTCTCCAGTTTTAAATCAGTATCCTTGGAACAGACACGTAAGGCAATCCGCGCCTGCAAATCAGGAGCACCCACGGACTCTTGTCCCCCTATCATCCTCCATCACCTGATTGATACAGTCAATCCCCACATCAATGGAATCATTAATGAATCCCTTGCATCTGGAATTGTACCTGTCAAATGGAAGAAGGCCACTGTCAAACCTCTGTTAAAAAAACAGAATAAACCACCTACAGACCTGACTAATATGCGGCCTATCTCCTTACTTCCTTTCCTAGGCAAAGTCACGGAGCATTTAGTGCACGAGGAACTTAAAACCTTCACAGAAGCCCACAACATCCTGCATCCACAGCAATCGGGCTTCCGCTCCGGTCACTCGACAGAAACAGCCTTGATCGAGCTTACCGACTCTATTAAATTCCTACAGGATGAGGGCAAGCAAGCTGTCCTCATCCTGTTGGATCTCACAGCGGCATTCGATACCATCTCACACGCTATTCTAATCAATCGAATGCGAGAGATCGGTGTGACAGACTTAGCCTTGGCCTGGATTTCATCTTTTTTATCAAATAGGTCCCAGACTGTAGCACTTGGACCCTATCTTTCCAGCGAAAAGTTAATTACATCTGGAGTGCCCCAGGGGTCCGTATTGAGCCCCCTATTTTTTAATATCTACATGGCACCCCTCTTAGCTGTGATAGAGTCGCATGGTATCCTGGTTACGTCCTACGCTGACGACACACAATTGGTCGTCACCATCGACAAACAGCGTACGGACGCAGAGCTTCGCTTTAAAAACTGCCTTTCCGATGTCTTTGCATGGCTAAACACTAACCATCTCAGATGTAATAGCGCAAAGACAGAGATTATTCCAATAGGTAAGAATATCTCTTTCTCCCCTAAAGACTGGTGGCCCACAGGCTCCGAGGCTCCTCCTAGTGCAGTTACAGCAGCCAGAAATCTGGGTGTACAATTTGATTCCTCCCTCACTTTTGACGACCACGTCAAGATCACTGCTGGTCGATGTTTTGGACTAATAAAATCTCTGAGGAAATTCTTTGATTTCCTCCCAATCGCAGCCAGAAAGTCAGTCGCGGTAGCCCTTCTACTCTCCCGACTTGACTACTGCAACGGCCTTATGGCTGGGGTGAAAAAATCTACCCTCAGGAAGCTGCAGAGTTTACAACATGCTGCAGCTCGATTGGTTTTGCAACTCCCCAGAAGGTCATCTGCATCTGCAGCCCTGAATTCACTTCATTGGATGCCATTACACAAAAGAATTTTCTTCAAACTGCTTCTCACAGTTCATAAGACCATGCAAAACACAGGACCCCGCTATTTTGTAAACCGCTTCAAGCGCTACAATCCTTCGCGCTGCCTGAGATCTTCTGGGACTAACCTTGTCCAAATCCCCAGATTTAAATACAAGACCAGAGGAGGAAAGTCCTTTAATGTTCTGGCAGCTAAAGCCTGGAACACCTTGCCCATTGACCTCAGAGTCATCAATAATGAGAACAACTTCAGGAAACTCCTTAAGACATGGGTCTACAAACTCTCCGATTCCTCTGTCCTGGCTGCTATCTAGTTCCATTTTTTTATTTCACCACGTATTCCAGTTATTCCTCCGTAACTCGCTTAGCGCCATGATGCTCCCCTGGGAGCGAACGTTCGCGCTTTACAAATACCCACAAATATCAAATATATCAAATATCAAATATCAAATATCAAAAAGCAAAAAGATAGGGGAAACACATCAAAGGTGCCAGGTATAACAGTTGTTTTTACTGGTTAAAGGCTTGTAGCCCCATTGGCAAGTACAGGGTTGCGCAGTTCAACTCAGCTTTTTAACTTCTGAATTGGACTACTAAAGTTGGTACTTCAAGGTACAAAGTAACCATTGCATTAAACCTGACTTGATGCCCAAGTTGAATTAATGTAACTTTTGCGTATAGGCAACTTTTAGAAAGTTGCCACTCTGTTGCCCCCTTTTTCCAGTGGCCATTCAAATATGCAAGCAACAAGACAGCCTTCTGCCCTCCTAGGGAGAAGTTGGGACGACTCCCAGGAGCAGGAACAATAGAAGCCCATTGTTGGAAGAGGCTTCACCTCTCCTTAGCAGGAAGCCACATGGTGTGAGCCCAAAAGGCAAGCTTCAAAGGGAAAGCCGCACTTGAAGGTCAAATGGTGTACACACACAAGAGAGGTTGCTCGTTTATTACGGTAGACATCGACACGTGTGGCCAAAGTCGCTCCACCTGGACTGTGGACCAAGGAGTAGCTCTTGGAAGACTCCCCGTTGACCACACAGCATCCTCAGTATCTGACAGCATCTTCAGCATCCTGTAGCCGTTGCATCAGCACCACTTAATTGACGTCTATTGCTGTCCGGCAATAGAGCTTGGCACTGGACTGGAGACTGATTTGGTAGCAACGTAACTGTCCTATACCTCATCACTGGCCCTCTTGACCTTCTTCCTGTGGAAGTTGGTCACATAAAGCATGCCTGAATAGTCGAACACAACTTTTCATAAGATTTAGAAAGTTTCCAGTTTCCAATGTTAGTTGGAATTTTGCAGTGCTTTACGTTTTACTTAAAAATCTATATATCCAGAACCCTTCAGTGGATTTTGTTTGTTTGGTGTCAAAAAATTCATAAAAATAAGCTCTATTTTGAAAAATTCGTTTCAGATTTATTTCATGTAGTTCGATTTTCTAATTTAGTGCTTCAAAATGCTTTACACGTGTTCCTTTGTTTAAGCCTTGCTTCTCAAAACCACAGCTATCCAGGGTTGAGTTAAAGTGTTTAGAGACTAGCCTGCCTAGACTCAAATGGTTTTGCGAGTGTATTACATGGCAAGGTCTCACAACCACACCATATAATGCACTACTTTCTTCGCTTGAAATGTTATTTGTATTTGATTTGGTTAAAATTTAATTTGATAAATCTTGAAGTTAAATTCTAAAATGACTTCCAAAACCAATAAAAAAGACATTATATTATTAAACACCTCACATGTGAATCACTACTTTAAGGCACTACTGAGCAGTTCTTTTAGTACTTTTTGAGTTTTTGGAGACCTAACTAATAAATAATAGTTATTTTCTTGATAGAACCTGGTGATTGACAAGACACCAAAGTGCTATAAGTTGCATATATGTACATACAAATGTATCTATCTATTAAAATTTCCTGCTGTTTTGCCTTAGGTTCTTTGAACACAGTCACTGTTGTATCATCCATATTTCTTAGGCCATATGGGTTGTCCTTTTCTTGTTTTCCCGCTAAGTAACAACATCCTTCATATACAGGAGCAGGTCCCATTGAATACAAAGCTGTATTTTATTTAAGATTTAATAGCAGGCAAGTAACCCTAAAAGCTGCAGATCCATACGCACTAAAGAAGCTGAGTAATTGCTGTGATGAAGAAAGCACACTCGCAACCAAGTAAGCATTAACAATAGGTTCAATTGCAAATACCCCATCCACTAGTTGCTAAGAAGAGAGTTTCTCTCCAACTTTCAGAGCAAGTTCTATCAATAATCAATTACCCTTACATTATGGAACTGAATGACATGGATACACTCTGAGAAGATAATATAGGAGACTAGGATAAAATAGGATATGACAGAGAAAGGTCACTTTTCTAAAAAACGAAAATAACAAAAAAGCAGTTAAAGAAAAGCTGCACACATAACAATCCAGGTATGAAAAGGTTTATTAATAACAGAATAAGCAAACTCCGTAGGCAGAGTCAAAACACAAATATAAGATTTCAAGTACAGACTTTTTGGAGGAATCATAAACCAAACGTGCCGGGGTTTGAAATCATGATAAAGGAACCCAGGTGCCGGCGTTTGAGATCATGATAAAGAAAGAAGACAACCTTCAAATGTAATAAAAATGCAAAGTCTTTCTGCTGAACAAGCTAATCAATACTTTCTTGTTATTATTAATACAACCTCAAAAATCTTTATTCTTAAAGTCTCTAGAAATGCTTTTCACCCATGACAAAATATATTCAACAACTGTTGCATTATCAGTTGTATACAACTTCTTTATACTTTCACAAATGCGATCAGTCTGTTTGTATATAACTAGAGATGTTCAACATAGAAGTACAACATTTGGCAAATCTAACTGTGCATACTCCATGTAGGAAAGTAGGATCTGCTTTCATAGTTGCCCCCACTTTTTGCTTGGTGTCAGTATGTTTTTTTACTAGTCTGACTGGGATCCTGTTATTCAGGACCCCAGCCACTGCTTTCTCACTATATAGACTGTGGTAAGTACTTGTGTACATCCACAATTGGCTACTGGTCTACCCTTGTAAGTCCCTAGTATATGGTGCTAAGGTACCCAGGACATAGGTCCACAAGGGGTCTCCCATGAGCTGGAGCATGTTTGTGCCACCCACGGGAGTCCACTTAAACTGTGACTACAGGCCTGTCATTGCGCTCTGTGTGTGTTGGTGCTTGCACCTCTCAAGAAAGATATGTTTCCTTATATCTAGGGTAACTACACTTAAAACCTATCATTTACCCTTATGGCAGGCTCTTCAGTCCTGAGGGCAGGGTGCTTGGTTATAAGTGTGAGGGTGCCCCTGCATGAGCAAGACACGCCTACAAACCCCGTAGTCGATTCTCCAGGCTTTGTAAGTGCAGTCAGCTATTTTAATACATATAGTGGACATCAGTCATTACGAGATGTCTAACTATATAGTGGCTGCACCAAACCTGGTCATGTTTGATATTAAATATGTTGAAATCCTACCCCAACAGATTCCAGTGTTGGATCCCATGTACTGGGGGCTCCCTACGGGAGCCCCCTGTATTTCCAGTACCAGCCTTCCAGAGTCTAACAGCCAGCTGGTGCTGCTGCCGGCCACAGACACGATTCTGCCCTCCTGCAGCTGAGCTCGAGCAGGGGAGGTAGAAGAATAGGTTTCCTGTCATAGGGAGTTGTGACCACCTCCCAGACAGAACTTAGTAAATTGGGCTGGGGTAGGGGCGCTTGCCAGCGCCACCAGGCTGCTTTGAAGGGCACAGTTGGTGCCCTCCTTGCATACTCTAGTTTGAACCAGTCCTGGGAGCCCTTGATTCCCGCTCTGGCGCAAAACTGGACAAAGGACTTGGGATTATCCTCCCCTCTGTCCAGCCCCTCCTCTGGGAGAGAACCCGGAGTCGTCTTAACCCCTTTCTTAGGGTATAACAGGGCTTACCTGTGGGTGTGTCCTCAGATTCATCGTGGGACAAGACTTAGGCCTGAAACCACGCCACTCTTCGACTGTCTGGACACTTGGACATCGCCTGGACCCGAGACTGCATCACAGAAGACATCTGCTGCTCCGGATCTCGCCTTTCTGCAAGTCTTCATTGTGTCTGTGCTTCATCCAGGATCTTCAACATACCTGTGGGCATCAAGGACACCTGAAGTAATCTCCCTTGGAGTCACTCCCCTGCATCTGCAGGCCCCACAACGAAGCTGATGGGTCTCCTGCTCCTGATTTCCCACACTGGTGGTGGTTCTGCAACTCCCTTGACGCCTGGCCTGTCCTCTCTACAATTTTGAGGCACTATATCCCTTGCAGGAACTCCTGGGACAGAACCCCTGTGCACCGCTTCGACTTGCTGTTTCCAAGAATGTTTGGCTCTTCACTCCAGAGATCTTCGGGCTACAATAAGCTCCAGCCTCCAGCATCTCTTCCTGCCAAGATCACCGTCCTCACCGTATCCTCTGCACTGTAGGCATTCATCTTTGGTGAGCTGCTTGAGATCCTCTTGTGACTCCTGTGCCCTTGGCCTTTTAGTCCTCTCCAGGGTCTTCTGCTGCTTCAGTGGTCTCCCCTGCTTCCTCGGGGACTGCTCTGACTCTCCTGCACTTTGTGAGTCCCTTAGACCTTTCTGGTCCCAACGTTGCTCCTTCATTGTTTTCCATGCTTGTTGCTGCTGGCAAGGCTTGTTTTCTGCTCCCGAAGGACACCGACCCTCTGGCTCTCGACTTCCGACATGGGACAGCTCATTGCCGGCTCCTGGTCTTCCTCAGCGTTGCCTGGTCCACACAGCTGCAGCGACAAGGTCACTGTCATCACTCCAGCATCTTCTGACATTGGTGGGCATTGCTCTTCTGTGCCTCCTGGTCACCTCCAAGTGGCATAGACTCTGTGCCCTCCGTTTGTAGGTCCTACTATTCAAGAATCCACCCTGGGATTCCACGGGCTCAAGCAGCATCTTTATTGAAGTCCTCCATTGTAGTTTACGGCGGTTTCTGACGTCACTTCGCACTTATGCACCTGGCTTCCTTGGTGAAGGTATCCTGGTTCCTGGGGTATCCACGGGTGGGGTGACTCTCCAACCTTCTGTCTTCCACAGAGTTTCGTCAGGATTCACTGGGAAGGATCAATCTTCTTCAAAACTGCAACAATGACTTTCCCGTTGACTTCCATTGAGTATGTGGCTTTGTTTCCACTCGCCACACAGCCTCTAAGGGGTTCCTGGGTACATACCCTGGGTGGTTCCTTGTGTCCCCAGCTCTTCTGAGTCTCCTGGTCCAAGTGCCGACTTCAGTCGCAGTTGGCATGCCACTTTCTTCGTATATGGTTTGGTCACCCGGTCTCCCCCTGGAGACCACTGTGTATTGTGCATTCTTACCACTTGCAATTAAACTATTCTTGTGTATTTGTGTTAATATCTTCGGGTAGGAGATATACCAATGTGTTAGTGAGTGGTGTGTAATAAATAGACATATTTTTATAACTACACTGTGTGGTTCTTTTTCGTTGAACCTATACTACATGATTAGATCTGGTAAAACAAGCTGCTTAACATTCCTTCAAGATAAGCATGAAGGCTGCTATCCACAGCTACCACTTAGAGACCTTTCTATTGTTGTCTAAGACCACTAGAATCACCATAGGTATTGTCTGGATGAGTGCAGGGTGCTTCACTTAAGTGTGCACCATATACTAGGCCAGCCTCCTACAACTACCCTCTTATATGCCTAACTGCTCGCCCACACTACCACAAAAGAGAGTATTTGGGGTGTCATATGTCCCTCTCCTTTTTGACCTCTCCCAGAGGACATATGTGTGTAGTAGGGTGTGGAGAGGGACTGACCTCTCTGTTGAGACCTCTCTCAGTAAGGATAGGTGAGCGTATTAAGGTGTGGGGACAGACTGAGCTCTCATTTCAGACCTCTCAGAATTTTTTTTAAACAAACTTTATTGTATTTGAGTGATTAATACCAATAACATACATATCACGACAAGATGTATAACAGGCAAGCCATAAAAACAGCCAGACGTACCAATATCAGTACAATAGATATGTTGTCGGACAAAGCACATTATAAATAGTTCACCAGTGAAATGGCATCTAGAAACGTTGACTGTGGGGCAAGATGGCGACCGTGATCAGGGTCGGGTAAGCATGAGCTCCTGGACGTACACCCCCCTGGCTTGGTGCTGTGCAAAAAAGCAAAACATCCAGCAACACGATGCAGTGGACAGAAAGAATGCTATAAAACAGAAATAAGAGCTTAAAACTTACCGGTACATCGGAATGCAATGGTCTGCCTGCCGTGCTGTGGAGACGTCTCGAGCAGCCGCATGGCGATTTCGGGAACTGGTGCCGAGGTCTGCCGGAGTTGCATACACCTGGAAGCTGTGGAGCGAAGGTGGGGCCTACCGGCCGACATTCTCTGCTCCAATGCCGCCGAAAGTCGGGTGGTGTAAGACTCGAGCTCCAATGGAACCTGGGGGACCTGGCAGATAATGGGATAGTAAGCACTGTGATGAGATGCCCGAGGGAGGAAAGGATGGCACATGCTCAAATGCTAGTAGTAAGAAGACTGTTCCTTCCTTGTTTCTGATAACAAAATTAAAGAAGCAAATCCCCTCTGCACAGTTAAAACTCAGTGAGGACACGGGACAGTGTGGCGATTGGAGGGAAAGCGTGAGTGTTGGTTTGGAGCTCACAGAGGCTCAGGTACGGACAGATGTTATAACGGGGGTGCTCCGGATATACCTGGCAGCCAGAATAAGGGGGAAGGAGATGCTAATACAAAAAAGATTGTTATTAACCCCGAAGATGGCGACATGAATCGGGACATTGCAAGTATAATGTCTGTTCAAGCACCTCAAACTCCAAATATGGACTGTGTAAAGGATATGGAAAATGAGATAAAGCACAATGAGACAAAGGAGATTGAATCTGGGGACTTCTTTTCCCTCTCTGACCCCTCTGATAATTCTGAAGAAGAACTCGAATTATCTGCCTATCAAAAACATAAGAGGGGTCCCTCAGAGGCTCTCACAGTGGTCGCAACAACTGTCATCAAGACGATGGGGGACAGATTCGCAGGATACATCAGATAGTAGCCCGAAATGAGAATATGGTCGACTTACTATACTGTGGACCCACGGTCCGAGTCCGCACCGGTCAACTACTATCTGACGCCAACCGTGTGCGAAGGGGTACCAGACAGGGCTGCCTCCTGTCACCCCTGCTGTTTTCATTAGCCATGGAACCACTGGCCACGATCCTTAGGGACCAGGGACAGGAATGGGGAATCCCAATGGCCGATGGACTGCATGTGGTTTCACTGTACGCAGAAGACCTGCTCTTATATGTCAAAGACCTGACTGCGGTACCGTAATCCCTAACAGACATTTTCCAAACCTTCCAAAGCATGTCGGGGCTACGGGTCAATTGGTCCAAATTGGGGGCCTATTCTTTTAGTCCAGACACGCCTGAAAGCGACATTAACATCGGCAGGGAGAGGCTACAGTGGTATCCCACCACGTTCCGATATCTGGGAATACATATTTACCGGGCCCCGGCAGACATCCTAGAGGGAAACCTGCTACGGGCGATTGCCTCCATCCGCGCCCAAATTGGTTTCTGGAAGACCCTACCCCTGAATGTGCCTAGCCGGGTGGCACTGACCAAGATGATTGTCCTGCCGAGACTTCTATATTATTTCGCCAACATCTCGACATATGTGCCTACCACAATATTTCGGGAACTAGAGGCCCTGATCCGTGGCCTAATCTGGAATGCAGGCCGACCCCGAGTTGCGCTGGCCAAACTACACATGACTACTGAATCGGGAGGCCTGGCGGTCCCCAACATGGAGCTATACTATTTAGCAGCGCAAATGCAATGGGTATCGGGATGGCTCAGTGGCAAGAATCTGGGGGACACCGCCTCGGACACAACTGTCTACACCCAGACGCAAATACACACACTTTTTCACCCCATGACTCACATCCCCTATCCTTCGCAATTACATCTAGCGGTGGCGCGACGGTGTTTCCTGCGCTGCTTACGGCTCACTCGCGCCACAAAGCCTTATGCACCGATACTCCCACTCGTAGGCACTCCTGGAACGGCAGGGACACTGATGGAGGCCCAGTTGACTAGCTGGACACGCGCAGGGGTGGACACGCTGGGCGATCTCTATGAAGATGGCGCACTGCTCTCTTTTGCGGATCTCGCTGCCAGCACGGATCTCCCTGCCGGGCAGTTTTTATTACTTGCATCCCTTACACACGCACTGACTGCCTCCTGGGGTGATGTGTCGGAGGAATTGCCGATACATCATTTTGTACAATACCTACATGTTATGGGCAGTGGCTCACACATTATACATTGGCTAGCGCAGGGCCTACTGTTACACACGCAGCCCTCCACACAACCACTCAGAGACAAATAGATGACCGACAGAGGGAGGGATTGGACTGACAAGGAGTGGGCGATGATACTAGTTGGACCGATCAATGTCCCACGCAACCCCCGATTCAAGCTTATCCAATTCTACATCTTACACCGGGCCTACCTCACCCCAGACAAGATAAACAGATACTTCTCAGTCACTGACCCTGCCTGCCAAAGATGTTCTTTGATAGGAGTGGATCTCCTGCACATGCTTTGGCACTGCCCTATCATACAGACATACTGGGATGAAGTCACGACACTACTCACGCAGTGTACTGAGGAGCAAATACCGAAAACATGGGAAGCTTGTATTTTGGGGCTTTACAAGCGCACGAAGCTCAACAAAGTGCAATCAAGATTCTGGGACATGGGCCTCATCACAGCTAAACGCTTACTCACCAAACATTGGAAAGCCAGCGCCCCCCCCCCCACACCCGACATTGGCACACATCCTTCATTAATTGGGCACGGGAGGAAGGCACAGTGCTCCACCGGGAGGAAATAGCTGGCCTCCGAAAATTCCCCATCGCACAACTCTGGGGTGATCTCCTTGCATCCTTCCAACAAGCATGTCAGGAACAGGGAATAACTTGAGCAGCCCCACATGACACCACGCTGCCTATATGCATACGTCCCCACCCGTTCGCGGCACACGACCCACTGCAGTCGACAGACTGACATGTCTGGCGTTCCATAATATATCTCCCACATGACAGCTCTAAACCATGTCTTTTCTTAGTGAAAAATCCCTCAGACAACTATAATCTGGGGATGTAACACATGCGCCTCCACCCAGACCTCCCACGAACTCTAGAAATTGCTCCACCAAACCCCGCCCTAGGGTCGATAACCCTTTGCCAGAACTGCTCCCACCCCCTTACCTACCAAGACACCTGACATACGCACTATTTCCCCTCCCTTCCCCTTTTTCCTTATTATCGTGTTGATACTTGTTATTGTTTATTAAGCGGTCACGTTTTTTGACCAAGTCCGACATTGTTAATCACAGAATTGGCCTACATGCCGTGACAAGTTGCAATATGCTAGATACCTGTGGACACATCACGCCTTAGATGCCACGGCAGGCCAATGTGTACCACCCAAGTAGGATGCGGATCACACTAGGAAAAACTGCCATCTGACGCCAAGTGATTTATACTCGTACGAACTATCACCTTCAGTATCCACATATGGATAGTGAGCACCAGAGGGTTCAACCTGCACAGGACCAACAAACGCCTGGGCTCCGATGTAATGGTCGCAACCTGCTGTCGTCGACCACAAGTGCCCACTGTCTTGTATTGGTGAGCTATACTATTGAACAACTGCCCATGGTCAGATAGCATCGCACACACACACACTTTAGGGTCTCTACTCAGAGCCCACATCCTACCTAGGAGCTGTTGCCACCCTTTGATTATATTATTAATGTGGACTTCACTTGCGGCTCATATGATACAGATGCTACCAATGCGATGATATGTTTGAACTGAGAACCAAAATAAACATACAAAAACCACAGGCCAGATAACCATTGTACAACATGTTTAATGTTACATATATGTTTTTCTTTTTTTCTCTTGAACTGCGCCGCCGGACCTCAGGGTTGCCGGCAGAATGGCTGTGTTCACTAATCAACGGCTTCCTTGAATGTTCTTTATTCTTCATTTTCAACTGCTATTACTCTTGATTGCAGACGATGTAACATGTACAACTGTATTTTCTTATCCTTTGAACAATAAAGGTCTTATAAAAAAAAAAATCAAAAAAAAAATCAGATAGTAGCCCGAAAACTGAGCGGAAGAGAGGCGGATCAGGCACAAGCTCCAAAGATGCTAAAAAGACTGAGGCCTTACATTGGGATTATTCTTTTCTAGCTGAGTCTGGCGCTAATGTTGTGACAACTGGAATACAATGCAATGAAAAGGCCTTGGAGAAAACTGAAGATATATCACTAGTGGTCATATATCAGAATATAATGGCCCATAGAGAAGAAACGCGCATTGAAAGTCAGCGCACTCAAGGGGCCTGTCGGAAACTCCAGAACTCGGTCGGTAGGATAGCCAAATCCTGCACAGAGTTTGCTGAAAGATTTAATGAGGCCGAAACACGCATATCTAATCTTGAGGATGAATTAGCGGTGCAGAAAGTAATCAAGGAAACAATGCGCACATCTAAGGATGATACTATCTGGAAACTGACAGATTTGGAAAATTGACTACACGGTAATAATCTACGAGTCCTTGATATTCCGGAGGGCCTGGAGAGACTGGATGCTAGAAAATTCATCATTGAGCTCTTTACTGAGGCCTTTCCAGGCCTCTCACAATGGGATTGGAACCGGGAGATCCAAAGAGCACATAGATTCCCCTTCACACAGCGGGCGAGACCTGGACAAAACATCTCCAGACCCAGGGCCATTTTAATATCACTCAACAACTTCCTGGCTCGAGAGGCGGTGTATGGATTAGCACGCCCTGACCGGAAGAAAGCGGGGAAAGGGGTGGAATTTTTTGTGCGTCCAGATTACTGTCCTCTTAACTGTTGAAAAAAGATGGCAACTACGGCAACTCATAACCCCGTTCCAAAGTAAAGGTGCACAGGCTTACTTATTGAATCCAGCTAAGCTGACAGTTATCTTTAAGGCGAGAACTCGATTCTTCACTGCAGAAATACCGGCCAAAGAGTACTTACAATCCCTATGAGAAAAGATCGGGATATGCAAAATTGGGTGAGAAATTAGAGGGAGAAGCCATAAGGCTTTATTTTGTTCCTTTGATGTTTATCTCCCTTTTTTTGTATCCGGGAATGGGGTCCTTTGTAGAAAGAAAATGAAAAGAGGGGGAAAGAGAGGGAAAAAAAAAAGAAAAAAGAAAATATTGAATGTGATGTGGTGGGGGGGTGTAATAACCGGGGGGCAGGAGCTTGATCCATCTCTGGGACCATGGGTCTCCAAGCCTCGTTTCAGGGTAAGGGTGGGGCAGGGCTTTGGACGAAACCCTGCGTGGGAAGGTGGGCAGGGGTGTGGTGGGAGGCTGTGGGGGGCATGGGAGGGAGGGTGGCACCGGGAGGGGGGGTTAAAGTTCAAACAAACCATGATAACGTATGAACAAAAAAGTGGAAAGCATAGACAAACAATCTATATGGTCTTACAGTGGTTAGAAAAAACGACGGATGATGGGGATAGGAGCAAGATTTCAGGATTGCGGATCTGTCCTTTTAACGTATGTGGACTTAATAACTATGGGAAGAGGTAAAGGGTAGCTGCAGAACTGCGGGTCCTTCTGCCAGACATAGGGGCCGATTATGATGGCGGACGGACCTGAGTCCGTCCGCCACCATAGAGTAGGAGGGACCGTCCGCAGGGGCAGCAGCGGTCCCTCCGTGCAAATTAGGATGTGACCGCCACCCAGGCGGTCACATCCTGTATTTTTATCATTGCGGCGGGTGCTGCTTGAAGCAGCACCCGCCGCAATGATAAAAATTTAAGTTGTGCATTTGCATGCACAAAGCGGCAGGCACCGCGCGGTGCCTGCCGCTTTGCGCAGGCAAATGTGCATCCCCCACCCCCCTTCACCCCTGGGGGCCCGCAACGGGCCCCCAAATAAAAATCTGTATGCCTTTGCACGGCGGAAATGCCGCCGTGTAAAGGCATGTTCCTCCAGACATCCTAATATGACTGGCGGTGTCTGATAGACACCGCCAGCCATGTTAGTGCTTTTCCGCCGCGGACGGGAGGCGACCGCAGCGGAAAAGCTGCGGACTGAAAAACGATCCCCCAGCCATCCTAATCTGGCGGGGGGTCTTTTTCAGTCCGCTGCGGTTTTCCCGCATCCTCCGGGCCGGCGGTGGCTTCCGCCGGCCCGGAGGATGCGGGAAAACCGCCATCGTAATCGGGCCCATAATCTGTATACAAGAAACCCATATACCATGGGGTAAGAGAAAGGTATTGGCGGAGCTGGGATTATCAATCTTAATTAATACACAGCAATCCACTACAACCCGGGGGGTGGCAGTATTGGCAAAAAACTCCATACAAGGAACAGGCAGAGCACTGGGGGATAAACAGGGGCGATGGGTTATAGTTGAATGTAATATAGGGAATAGCAGATGCACGGTTTGCCCAGAATATGGCTCCAACTTTGATGAGGCTGATGTGTTAGATGAATTGAACATCGAATTGGCAACATGGCCAACCCCTTTAATTTTATGTGGGTATTTTAATATACATTCCGAACCTCAGGGAATATTGGTAGATAATAAAAGCTATAAAGGTAGAAAACCTAAAGTTTTAAAGGCCCTTCAACATTTGATACTGGATCATGGGTTGGTTGATGACTGGGCCACCTTACGGGCTTCAGACCCAGGGTTTACCTTGTAGTCAACGGAACCGGAGGAGGAATAGCCATCGTCCACAAGTCCACCCTCAAGCTCGCCACCCACGCAGACGACACCCTCAACACCGCCGAACACCTGCACTTCCGGATCCACACTGAGCCCACCACCACCCTCAGAGGAACACTCATCTACAGACGACCCGGACCCCGAGCACAATTCAGCGACTCCATCGCCGACCTCGCCAGCACCCACGCACTCGCCTCCACAGACTACATCCCCCTCGGGGACCTGAATTTACACCTCGAGAACAACAACGACGCCAACTCCGCCACCCTGATTGACAACCTCGGCCTCAGACAACTCGTCACCGCACCCACCCACGGCGCTGGCCACACACTGGACCCCATCTTCTCCACAGGCACCCACGTCGCCTTCGACACCACCACCGAACTCCACTGGACTGTCCACGGCTGCATCCATTTCACCTTCAACAAACCAACCACGCACCACCGCACCCAACAGCTACCTCGCTGCTGCTGGAGCAAAGTCACTGAAGACCAGCTGATCACCACCTTCACCCAGAACCCACCCGCCAACCCCACCAACCCAGACGACGCAGCCTGCAACCTCAGACAGTGGATCGACGACTGCACCAACACCCTCGCCCTACTCAAGAAACCGTCCAACAACCACGCAAGCAAGAGAGCCACCTGGTTCACCGACGAGCTGCAGACCTCCAACGCCCCTGCCGGAAACTGGAGAAGATATGGCTCCACAATTGCACTACGGACAACCACGCAGCCCACAAAGACGCCACTCGCAGACATCACCACCTCATCAGAATAGCGAAGAGGTCCTCCTTCAAAGACCGCCTGGATAACAACGCACACGATAGCAAAGAGCTCTTCAGCATCGTAAAAGAACTCTCCAACGCCAACGACATACCGCCCTCACAAGAACTCTGCAACTCACTAGCCATCTTCTTCCACCGCAAGATCGCTGACATCCATGACAGCTTCAACACCATGACCGCCCAACTACGCCAGACCCCACCCCCCCTGTGAACACCACCAGCGCCAACCGCCTGACCTCCTGGTCCAAAGTCAACGACGACGAGACACACAAGGTCATGAACTCCATCCACTTAGGATCTCTGTCAGACCCGTGCCCACACCATGTATTCAACAAAGCAGACGCTGCCATCGCACCCCAACTACGGAAGGTCATCAACATCTCTTTCGAAACAGCAACATTCCCGGAAAGCTGGAAACACGCCGAAATCAACGCCCTCCTCAAGAAGCCCAAGGCGGACCCCAAGGACCTCAAGAACTTCCTGACCATCTCCCTGCTCCCGGCGAAGGTCATCGAGAAAATTGTCAACACACAACTGGCCCGCCACCTGGCAGACAACAACACCTTGGACCCGTCCCAGTCTGGGTTCAGACGAAACCACAGCACCGAGACAGCCCTCATCGCCGCCACAGACGACATCAGGCGCCAACTAGACAATGGCGAAACATCATCCCTCATCCTCCTGGACCTGTCGTCCGCCTTCGACACGGTCTGCCATCGCACTCTAAAGACACGCCTCCTAGAAGCCGGAATCCAAGAGAAGGCCCTTGACTGGACCACGTCCTTCCTCTCTGGCAGAACTCAGAGCGTCCGCCTCCCGCCCTTCCGATCCAAGACCACTGACATTATCTGCGGCGTCCCCCAGGGCTCATCCCTCAGCCCGATGCAGGTTCAACGTCTACATGGCCCCCCTCGCACAAGTGGCCAACCAACACGACCTCAACATCATCTCCTATGCCGACGACACCCAGCTCATCCTCTCCCTCACCAAGGACCCGTACACCGCCAAAACCAACCTTCACGAGAGAATGAAGGCCGTCGCCGACTGGATGAAGAACAGCCATCTGAAGCTGAACTCGGACAAGACGGAGGTACTCATCCTCGGACCCACCCCCTCAGCCTGGGATGACTCCTGGTGGCCGACCACAATGGGAACAGCACCGACACCCACCGACCATGCACGCAACCTAGGATTTATCCCCAACTCCTCCCTCTCCATGACTAAACAGGTCAACGCCGTCTCCTCCTTCTGCTACAACACCCTTCGCATGCTCCGCAGGGTCTACAAGTGGATCCCGACCAAAACAAGAAGAACTGTGACACAGGCCCTCGTCAGCAGAAGACTGGACTATTGCAATGCACTCTACGCAGGAATCCCAGCCAAACACCTACGACGAGTACAGTGCATCCAAAACGCCTCCGCCTGACTGATCGCCAACGCCCCCTGCCACAGCCACATCACCCCCCACCTGAGAGACCTACGCTGGCTTCCCGTCGACAAGAGGATCACCTTCAAGCTCCTCACCCATGCACACAAAGCCGGATCAGCCTACCTGAACAGCAGACTCAACTTCTACACCCCGACCCGCCAGCTCCGCTCCGCCCGCCTCGCCCTCGCCGATGTCCCCCGGATCCAACGAACAACCTCTGGCGGCAGATCCTTCTCCTACCTCGCCGCCAAGACCTGGAACACCCTCCCTACCCACCTACGTCAGACCCAAGACCTACTCGCCTTCAGAAGACTCCTCAAGACCTGGCTCTTCGAGCAGTAGCGGCACACCCTCCCCTCAGCGCCTTGAGACCCTCACGGGTAAGTAGCGCGCTTTACAAGTGTTCTGATTGATTGATAGTCACACGCACATCAGAAATTGGTAAGGCTGGATTACTTTTTTCTGTCAACAGCACTATTGATGGATGCAGATATATTTTTATCCCCTAGGATTACGGCTCTGGTACTGAATATTCGCGCACTGAATGCAGTTCTTAAGGCCTGATCATTCTCCTTTGACAGGAAGCTCCTGCTTGATGAAGTATATGTGGCCCATTTGAAAGACTGGATCAGACAATTTGTAAACATTAATCGCAGCTCTACTGTGGCTGGCTTTGTCTGGGATGCCTTAAAGGCAGGGGTTAGGGGAGAAACCTTGAGCTTCGGGTTACATAAACAGAAACAGCTAAAGATGGTAACTCAAAAGCTATATGCGGAATTAGTAATGGCTGAAGAAAATCTCATGTTGGGGATACGTGCACAGGGTGATCTTGCCCTGCTTCAAACAGAAGTTGCTGGGTGTAAAGCCAAAATTAATCTCCACTGGAGTAAAGTAATAGCCATGAAGCACACGTTGAACAAAGAACAGAGCTATGAGTATAGGGAAGCCGCAGAGCGCTGCTTGGCGCAAAGGCTTTGGGCGAGAGAAGCTACACAAAAAATTGCTGCCATGACGGATTCTCAAGGTAAAACGGTGAAACACCAACCGAGATCCTTAATGTTTGCAGTGATTTTTTTAAAGAGCTCTATACTGGAGATGGTTATGATGCATTGTTAGGTGAAACATTATTACAAAATATTAATAGTGGAATCCTGAGCCCCCAAGAGATTGATGGGCTAGAGGCTCCCATAACGATGGAAGAATTGGAGGCAGCATTTGCAAGTTTAGCTGGTGGCAAAGCGGCGGGACCCGATAGGTTACCTCTAGAAGTTTATAAAACCTTTTTGGAAGTTTTAAAATTCAATATGCTGCTCACTTTCCAACAAGCACAAATAGGTGCTCCCACATCTTGGGAAGAGGCAAATATAATTGTTTAAAAAAAAAAGATAAACCATCTAATTTGCCGGGTTCTTATCGACCCATATCGCTATTAAATTGTGATGGCAAAATCTATGCTAAAATCCTGGCGACCCAAGGGTGCTTTCATCTTCAATCTAAGTAAAATACACAGCAACACTGGTGAACTAAGTGCATGGAAACAAATCAAATTTTTAAAACACAGCTGTCATGCATTGAAGAGCGGAATCTGTCACACGGTGCAATGTTTATAGTGAAATAGTGTTTCAATAAACAAAACAAATGAAGAACAGTAAAAACCCAAAAAATAAAAATAAAATAAAAATAAAATCCTGGCGACCCGAGTGGTGGAAGTGATTAACCCGTTAGTATCAAAGCAGCAGCACGGGTTTATCCCCAGGCATGGCACAGTTAATCATATTATTAGGGTAATCACGCTTTTGGATTTAGCCAAGGCCAGCAAATTCGGATTGATTTTATTAGATGCAGAAAAGGCATTCGATCGGGGTGCTTGGGATTGTTTTATGGGCAGTTTTACGATGACTGGGGTTTCAACAGGGTTTTATTAAAGCTAATCAGGTTTTATATCTTCAGCCGATGGCTAAAATCTGCACGATGTGCTCAGAATCAGACCCTGTATGTATAACTGGAGGTACACGACAGGGATGCCCGTGCTCCCCATTATTGTTTTCACTATATATCAATCCCTTTTTGGATATGCTAGAGCAGAGTCCCAGGATTGAACCAGTGATATGTATGCAAGAGCAATACCGTGTGTTCGCGTATGCGGATGCCATTGCGGTGGTAACAACAAATCCCCTTATTGCCATGCCTGAGATAGAACATCTGGCAGCTGAATTTGGTAAAGTTTCCGGGTGCAAACTTAATGGGTCCAAAACACAAATTCTGTGTTTAAATTAGGACTGTAATAATGACTCAAGGATCATGAATGAAGTAACATATCTAGGGGTTAAGGTGAGGACATGTCTAAAGACGTTAGTGGCAGTCAATTGGGGATGTATTGTAAGAGAAGTGAGGCAGCAATTAGATCGCTGTGAATGCCTACATCTCTCATTGGTGGGGCGCTGTAATGTGCTTAAAATGTTGATTTTACCTAGTGTTTTATATTTTTATAGAGCTGTTCCGTTAGAAATTATGCGTGTTCAGCTACAGTTACTTCAATCAACCTGCGCTCATTTTTTGTGGGCTCAAGGGAAATCTCGTAGAGCAATGCGCTTTATGACACTACCTCACGAAAGGGGTGGTTGGGCAGTCCCGAATTTTACGCTATACTACTATGCCTGTATTTTGCAAAATATGCTAGTGTAATTAACTGGTGAAGAGGTGTTAAACTCGGCAGAATCCCCATCTATTTATCAGATGCTTTTAGGTACGGATGCCAAAAGCCGTTTCTTTGTGATGCTGGAATTCAGCTATTACAAAAAAAACTAGGTTTAAGGTGTTAAGCTCTGCTTATAAGGTCTGGAAGGCTGTCCGAAAACTATATCAATTCGGAAAAATATCCTTTTACACCCTAATGTCAGCAACTGGGCTACTACCCCTATATTTTGGGATAGAACAATAGATAGGTGGAAGAGCACAGGGGTGGCTTTTATTGGAGATCTATATGATAATGGGAATATGGTATGGAGTAGTTTCTGTCCTGTAACTCCAGTTCTGTAGTAGGGGTATCTCTGTTATAGTCATAATCTAGTGAATAGTCCCGCCCATGTGCGTGGACCCCGGAGCAATCAAAAATAATCTCTTACAGTGTCAAAAAATGCAAAAATGCATAGACACTTAAGAGAGAATTTAAAGACAGATAATGCAGCCAAAAAAGGCTACACTGTCCAGTACTTCAACTAGAAATTCCACCACAAAATCCACAAAACAGCAAAGCCTGTACAGATTTCCCTTGCTTAACAGCAAAATCCCTCAGGAATGATAGAGAGAAGAACCTGGACAGACAAGCCCCATAGGCTGCCATTATGTGGCTTAAATAGGATACTGTGCCTTTAAGGAACCTTCCAGAACCTTCTCCCAGTATCCCAGAATGCATAGCAGGTCCAACTTAGTTTCAGTTCTTTTTGAAGGCGTAAAAAACGCCAGACCTGTAGCATTATGCACCTGGACAAATCTCCACCGGGGAGGCGGGAGGGCGCTTATGACTATAACAGAGATACCCCTACTACAGAACTGGAGTTACAGGACAGAAACTACTCCTTCTGTAGTAGGGGATCTCTGTGTATAGTCATAATCTAGTGAATAGAATGGCAAGCCCATCCCCACATCAAGCGGAGGTGGAGAGTATGAAAGTACGCCACTATTGTGCGAACAAATTCCGCAGCGAAGCCTGCCCAACCTGATCGTCTGTCCTGGCATCAGTGTCCAGGCAGTAATGCTTAGCAAAGGTATGGACCGACTTCCAAGTGGCCGCCTTGCAGATCTCTGCAAAGGGAACATTACGAAGCATAGCTGTCGTGGCAGCTTTGCCTCTGGTGGAATGAGCCTTAGGCTTACCCCCTAAGGTCTTATTAGCTTTGCAGTAACACAATTGTATGCAGGACACAATCCACCTCGAGATGGACTGTTTAGAGGTAGCAAGACCTGTCCTGACTGAGCCATAATTAATGAACAATTGGTCTGACCTACGAATATCTTTAGTCTTATCAAGATAAAACTTCAGCACCCTCCTCACATCCAGGGAATGTAAAGACCTTTCCGCTGGAGATGACGGATTCTGAAAGAACGTAGGCAAAGTGATAGTCTGATTGATATGAAAATCAGAAACAACCTTGGGAAGAAACTTAGGGTGAGTACGCATAACAACCTTAGCAGCATGAAATACAGTATAAGGTTCTTGGCAACACAACGCCTGAATTTCACTCACCCTGCGGGCCGATGTAATGGCCACGAGGAACGCCGCCTTCCAGGACAGGTGCTGCAACGAAGCCTTATGAATAGGTTCAAAAGGCTCCTTCATCAATCTGGACAGCACCACATTCAAGTCCCACGAAGGCGAAGGAAGCCTGACAGGAGGGAACACTTTCTTCAAGCCTTCCAAAAAATCTTTGATCACAGGGATCTGGAAGAAGGAAGTCTGTGAAGGGCCTTTCCTGTAGGCAGTCAAAGCAGCCAGATGAACCTTAATGGAATGGACATTAAGGCCCGACTGCGCCAGATGCAGTAGATATGGAAGGATGACATCTTCCTTGCATGTCGTAGGGTTAAAGTTCTTAGACTTGCACCAGATGCAAAACCTCTTCCACTTGTAAGCATAAGAAGTCCTAGTGGAAGGGCGTTTAGCCTCCTTCAGTATGCCCATACAATCCTCTGGGAGATTCAGATGGCCATATTGCACTATTTCAGGAGCCATGCCGCCAAACTCAAAGACGAGAGGTTGGGGTGCACCATCCGCCCCCCGAACTTCGTGAGAAGGTCCGGCCTGCACGGCAGCTTCATGTGAGGAAGGAGAGACCGGTGAAGCAGGTCCGTGAACCACCACTGTCTGGGCCATTCCGGGGCAATCGGAATCATTCTCGCTCTGGATTGGGACAGCTTGATGAGAACCGCCGGAATCAGGGGAATTGGTGGAAAAGCGTTGAGAAAGCTGTTCGACCAGTTGATCCATAACGCGTTCCCCAGCGTCCCCGGCTGGTAGTACCTGGAGGCGAAGCCTCAGCATTTTCTGTTTTCGGCGGTGGCGAACAGATCTACGTCTGGAGTCCCCCACCTTGCGAAGACTTCTCCCAGAACTTCGTCGCTTATGACCCATTCGTGGTTTTCCTGAATGAGTCTGCTCAGTTCGTCTGCCTGAACATTCTGCACACCTGGCAGGTGGGTGGCCGTTATCGACAGTCCTCGAGCCAGAAGCCAGTGCCAGATCGCCTGCGCCTTCTGCGACAGAGTGCGCGATCTCGAGCCCCCCTGCTTGTTGAGGTAATACATCGTTGTCGTGTTGTCTGTCTGAACAAGCAGAGAGTTGGTCTGAAAGGACGGGTGAAAAGCCTTCAGCGCCAAGTGCACAGCCCTGAGTTCCAGGAAATTGATGTGGTACGTGGCCTCCGTCTGTGACCACGTCCCTTGAATCTGCAGGTCTCCGGAGTGCGCTCCCCAGCCCTGGAGAGAAGCATCCGTCACGATAGTCTGTGTGGGAATGTCCTTGTGGAAGGGAACCCCCCTGAGAAGATTCTCCTTCGAGCACCACCACTTCAGAGACTGAAGAGCATGTAGAGACAGTCGTATCTTGTCGTCCCAAGATCCTCTCCTCTGGTCCCATTGATCCTCCAAGCACTCCTGCAGCGGTCTCATGTGTAGCCGCGCATGTGGCGTCAGGAAGATACACGAGGCCATCGATCCCAGCAGAGAAGACACCGTCCTCATTGTCGTGGATGGAGTAGACATGAGAGCCTGAGCCTTCCGAAGGAGTGATAAACGTCGCTCCTCCGAAGGAGACACGCTTGCTGACAGCGTGTTGATGGAGGCTCCCAAGTACTGGATGCACTGGACCGGAGTCGGGACAGACTTGGACATGTTGATGTGCAACCCCAGCTTGTTCAAGAGAACGCACGTCCTCTGGAAGTGTGCTTGAGCTTCCGAGAAGGAGGAGGCCTTGATCAACCAATCGTCCAGGTACGGGTAGACAAACACCTTGTTCTTCCTCAGGTGTGCCGCTACCACTGCCATGCATTTCGAAAATGTCCTGGGTGCAGACTTCAGCCCGAAGGGAAGCACCGTGTACTGATAGTGATTGGTGCCGACTTGAAAGCGCAGAAACTTCCTGTGTTTGCATGCAATAGGCACATGGAAGTATGCATCCTGTAGATCTATGGCACACATCCAATCTCCTCGTTGCAGCTGAGGGTAGATCTGATGCAACGACAGCATGCGAAACTTTTCTCTGCGAATCCACTTGTTTGCCTGTCGCAAGTCCAGAATGGGCCTGAACTCGTTCTTGTCCTTCTTGCGGACTAGAAAGAACCGAGAGTAAAGACCTCTTCCTCTTTGAGACAGAGGTACGTCCTCTATCGCCCTTTTTCTCAGCAGGATGTCTGCCTCCGCCTGGAGCTCGCGCAGCTGGTACTGCGAGCTGACCGGAGGGATCGATGGAGGAGGGCTGATGAACCGAAGACTGTATCCATTGCAAACAATATTCAGCACCCACTTGTCCTGAGTAATTTTTCTCCACTCTGCCAGAAAAAATTGAACGCTTCCCCCCACCGGAGCGGGTAACGGACGAGGGGGAAGTAACCGCTCAGGGTCGAGACCCGGCCGGGCCCTTGGTCGCGGTAGAGGACTGTTGTCTACCTCTACCCCCCTGGCGTTTCTGGAAGGGCCTCCTGTACTGCTGCTGTTGTGGCTGCTGCTGATGCTGCCCAGAAGACTGTCCCCTTCCACGACCCTGCGACCCGAACCGTCGCTGGAACTGGCGGTAGGGTTTCTTCTCCTTGGGCTTCTCCAGGCCCACCGCCGTCAGGGTCTCAGCCTCGGCCTTCATCCTGGCCATTTCATCATCCGCGTGTTTCCCGAAGAGGGTATCTCCGGAAAACGGCAGATTCGCCACACGTTGTTGCGCTTCAGGCTTAAGGGACGTCAACCTGAGCCAAGCATGGCGCCTCTGGTTTATACCGTGGCAGTATCCATGTGCGGACAGCAGGGAGATATCTGCCGCGGCACTAATGGCCTGGTTAGAGACCAGCATCCCCTCCTGGACGATCTCCATGAAGTCCTCTCTGCGGTCGCGAGGAACGAGGTCCGCAAACTGCTCCATCGAGTCCCACAGCGAACGGTCATATCGTCCCAACAGAGCCGAGTCACTGGCGGCCTTCATCGTTGTGGAGGACGTCCCACACTCCTTCCGTCCAGCCGAGTCCATCCAGCGGCTCTCCTTATCAGGAGGCACAGTGGATGCAGGGGAGGTGGCATGGAGCTTCCGAGCCGCTGTCACGATCACCGAGTCCGGTGTCGGGTCCTTTCTCAAGAAAGCTGGGTCCGACTCTGGAGCTCTGTATTTCTTGATGAGCCTGGAGGGCGCAGACTTCACCACCGCCGGTGTCAGGAAGAGCTGTTCCGCAGGCTCAAGGAGCCCTGGCACCAAAGGCAGTAGGGGGCGAGACAGGTGTTTCTTATGTAATGTCTCAAAGATCACAGAAGTTGAAGGCGTAGGAGCTGTAACCTTGATCCCCAACTTCGCTGCCCCACGCAGGAGAACCTCCTGAAACGTACCAATGTCATCTACTGGGGACACCCTAGTCTCCGGTGAATCAGATAACGTTGGCGAGTAGGAACGGGTCCCCGAGGTAGAACGGGACCGGGACCTATGCCTCCTATGGCGATGCCTGGATCTCGATGAAGACCCGCGACCACTCCTAGACCTGTCTCGTTTACCCGAGCGAGACCTAGATCTCTTGGGCCTGGGCCTGTCTGTAGGCCTCTCCGGGTCAGACACCTTAGGCTTCGGAGGAACCTTCGACTTAGGAGTCTTCTTCGGGGGTGTCGGGTACTTGGGTATCGACACCGACCTCGGCGGAACCGGTGGAGGAGGCGTAACCGGAACCGGGACCTTCGGAGCCGGCAGGGGAGGCAACAGGGGAGGGGTCGGAGCCCTCGGAGGCGGACCCCTGGGTAAAGGAGGCGGAGTAGGCTTCTTCGGGGTATACACCACGGAATACGCCGTTCCCGGCGAGCCATCACCCTGTCCAGACTGTGGGGAGCCCCCCACAGTCCTGGGCCTGTCCGTACGACCTCCTGACGCCGAAGACCGGTGCCCAGACATCGAATGCGGACCGTTCTACACTCCTCGACGTCGACCGGTGTCTATGCCTCGACGTCGACCCCGACCAGATGGAAGAACCGCGGAATCTCGACGACGAGCGATGGCGTCTCGACGGCGACCTCGATCTCGACCTCTTAGACCGTCTCGACGTCGATCTCTTAGACCGTCTCGACGTCGATCTCTTAGACCGTCTCGACGTCGACTTCTTCGGCGCCGGAGACCTCTTCCGTCTCGACGGCGACCTTGACGACGAGGATCCCCTCGACACCGGGTCCTCCGATGTCGTCCACTCGACGCCGACATCGACGACGAGGAAATCGACACCGGCTTCAACGGCGGCCTGAAAACGTCCCTCGACGTCGACGGGCGACGTTTTCTCAACCCAGAGCCCTGGGGAGACCGGGAACTGGCCGTGGACCTTCCTCTCGACGTCGTGGTCATAGCTACTGACCCAGACGGAGATTTTGGACGAGAGCCGGACTTCCTGCCCCTGGGGAGCCCCCCAGAGGCCTCAGCATGGGCAGAAGGAGCCCCTCCTGACCCACCTCGAGCCTTCAATCTTCTTTCTTCAAGTCCCTGAAGTCTGATTTTTCTCCTGTCCTTCAGGGTCCTTCCAGAGAAGCCTCTACAGATCACACACTCCTCAGGGATGTGGGAAGAGGGAAGGCAGAGGATACAGACCTCATGGGGGTTTGATTTGGCCTTCTTCCTGGAGCACTCCGGGCATTTATCAAATAATGCAGGCATTATTGACAACAAAAGAGTGCAGAAACCCAAGAAGAAAGTCACCAAAGTACTCTGAGAGCACAAAAATCGAATTTAGTGCAAAAAACACCAACAAAACCCTTGAAAAGGGAGAGCTCAATGCTCCAGGGTCCTGCTTGCAGGAGCCGGAAAAAAGAACTGAAACTAAGTTAGACCTGCTATGCATTCTGGGATACTGGGAGAAGGTTCTGGAAGGTTCCTTAAAGGCACAGTATCCTATTTAAGCCACATAATGGCAGCCTATGGGGCTTGTCTGTCCAGGTTCTTCTCTCTATCATTCCTGAGGGATTTTGCTGTTAAGCAAGGGAAATCTGTACAGGCTTTGCTGTTTTGTGGATTTTGTGGTGGAATTTCTAGTTGAAGTACTGGACAGTGTAGCCTTTTTTGGCTGCATTATCTGTCTTTAAATTCTCTCTTAAGTGTCTATGCATTTTTGCATTTTTTGACACTGTAAGAGATTATTTTTGATTGCTCCGGGGTCCACGCACATGGGCGGGACTATTCACTAGATTATGACTATACACAGAGATCCCCTACTACAGAACCTATGCTATGCTCACGAATAAATGCCAACTACTCAGAACAGATTTTTTAAAATTTCTGCAAATTCGTGACTTTCTATGTAGAACTCGAAGAAATATAGAGCCAAATCCCTTGGTTGAAGCTATTAAGACAAAAGCCCATATATGCACGCTGTACAACTTATTATTAGATACCCAGATGGATGATTTAAACTCACACAGCATTAAGTGAAACAATAGGTTAGGGTGCCACGGCATCCAAGTGAAACATTCTATTGATCTAGCTGGGAAACTATGTATGCCTGCTAATGTACTATCTTCCCGGATGTGAGACACGGGTCCTGTCGGATTCAGACGGCATTTACGAGCTACAATCCTTGCAAACTCTATTTCAATTGGAATTATATACACGGGGACCTATGAAGGAATACTAGGTCTGCTTACTTCAGAGCCAATTTTCCTCGCTCTCAATTAATTGGTCACCTCTCTGTCGGTTGACCTTACTAGGCACGATTGATATCGCCTGCTTGTTCACAGAGATACTCACCATTCTTGACCTTCAATTGAATTTACCTGTCATAGGTGTACCGCCCAACTGATCTGGCCTTGTTACACCGCCACGTTCCTTCCGTGGTGCTCCCCTTTCCCCCGTCCCCCACCTGTCCTGAAGAAGACCCGTAGCAGAGGTCGCGAAATTCCCGTATTGCGCCAGGGTCGAAACGTCGACGATTATGCCCCCCCTTTTAATTTTTAAGCCTATACCACCTTCCTAGTCCCCATGTATAATAGTGTGTATATACTCTGTATGGGTAGGCTTTATACATGTGCAATGTAAATTTATTTTCTTCCTTTTTGCATTGAACCATTCTGAATTCTGTACTTCAAATTTTCCCTTTCATCACTTGAGCACCAACCTTTCCTATTTTCTTATTGCCAATTTTATTAATATGTAAATAAACTGCAGTATAATTTGTTTTGGTACTGTTGTGTTGGGTTTTTTGCATTTGATAGCAGTATTAATCAATAATACATCTCCTTTTGTTGTTCAGATTAAATCTGACTGCCTAGTGTGAATAATTAACACTTACATTGATTGTTTCTGTTTTCATAAATTGTGTCTAGGACCACTTTTTCTATATATATAATGTACTATCTCAGCACTATAAGACGGTGTTCAATCTTTATCATACTCCTGCCAAAATACTGAAATGGGGAGGGGTAAATGATGGGAAATGTTTTCGATGTGGCGGGGATGACGCTGATATAGTACATATATTTTATACATGTGGTCAACTGAATATTTTTTTGGAGCATCTCGATAAATTCCTCTCCGAAATAACTGGCGTAGCAGTTAAACTAACGGCCTCCCATATGCTCCTGGCGATCGATGAGAACACAGGAAGTGGGCAGTTAGCATTTAAATATAGGTATCTAATTTTTCTCGCTACTGCTATAGCTAGATTATGTATTGCTTCTATGTGGCTGCAGAAAGATGCTCCGACCTTTGAGCTCTGGAGAGCTAGATTTTTAACTATTTTTAACCTAGAATATAGTTTATATGCTCTAAAAGGTGTGAGAAAGCGCAAATTAGGCACAGAAATATGGGGTCCAGTGACTGAGTACATGAAAGATTGAATCTTTATTAACTCCTAAGACTTTTTTATGGCTGTTAATTATTATTTCTGATGATTATTGTATGGATTTCAAGTGTATGCTTTTCTATATGGTAATTTATATATGTATGGTATTATCATTGATTGGAAAAAAATGAAGTATATTTATCAATTTCCCGATGGTGCATACAGAGTATAACTAGGCATGTCTTTATGAATCACAGGCATTTACTAAGGCACTGATTGCCACAAGAATTGAATATAATTTAAGAAAACAACCAATGAGAGTTTCTGATTCTGTGAATCATATACTTAAGGGACTTAGGATGTAATGTTACATGTACATATTTAGATTGGAAGCTGTTATCTATACATCTAGAGTGGGACTGTAGACTATTAAAGGACATTGTGAACAACAACAATGTTGTCAAGAACCTATGCAATTCTCTTGGGTAGGATGGAATGTTACATGTATGCATCTACAATTCGAAACTGTTCTCTGTATACTAAGAGCAAGAGTGCTTTTTAGAAGTGATTATGAAAAGGCAAGGAAGAAATATATGAATTAGAGTATGACATTGGACTAATTGTATTTAAAAGGAATGTGATGCATCTTTGAAGAAAAATAAATAGAAATGTTGACTGTGATATAAGCACCAGAGGCATGGAATAGAGTTGACCTGACATAGGTATGAAGGAAAATGCTACTTACCTGTATGCATCTATTCTTGGCATGTAGAGCTGCAGAATATCATACTTTTGATACAATCTGAGGATGGAATCAACTCCATCCTCAGGTTGTTTTTCGCCATAAAGGGAAATGATGGAGTCTGTAAGAAACAGAAAAGATGTCCATGTGAGTGTATCTAAGTAAGATAGTACTGGAACAAATAGAGGTTCGCGGGAGGCGCATGGGCATATGATATTCTGCAGTTCTACATGCCAAGAACAGATGCATACTGGTAAGTAGCATTTTCTGTTTGTAGCAAATGAGCTGGCGAATTCATACTTTTGCAAAGACTGTATAGCAGTGCTCTGCCTTAGCGGCGGTCAACTGTATCTGTTGCAGTGGTCTGAAAAAGTATTTTAAGAACATCCTGGCCTATAGAAGCCTGTTGTTTTGCCTGCAGGTCTACACAATAGTGTTTGGTGAAGTTGTGTGGCGTAGATCATGTTGCTGCCTTACAAACGTCATCTAAGGGAATGTTCCCTAAGAATGCCATGGAAGCCCCTAGTTCGCGTGTTGAGTGCTCTCTAGGGGAAATTGGTAATGTGCGTTTTGCCTTCTGGTAGCATATATGAATGCATTTGACTGTAATGCTGCCATAGATTTTTCTAAAGGTGTGTCTACGGCTGGGCTTTACAGGTGTTCTTGGTCGAACGGCTGATTCAAGATAGTAGTTTGCACTTCTTGTTTAAAACCAGAAATGCGCAAACATGCATGTCTGCGTAGTAAGACACTGGTGTTGACAGATCTAGATACAGTGTCTGCTGCATCGAGGGCACATTTAATGGATGCATTTGTAATTAACTTGCCCTCCTGAACCTGATCATGGGCTTTGGCCTTGTATTGGTCAGGCAAATGCTGAGTTAGGTCCTAAGCTCCTCGTAGTGAGCCCTATCATACCTGACAAGCAGTGCTTGTGCATTAGCTATCATCCAGTGATTAGCTGCTTGGGAGGCAACTTGCTTGCCTGAAGCGTCTAGTAGTTTAGACTCTATGTCTGGAGGTGGAGCATCACCGGATGTTTGAGAATTGGCACGTTTCCTTGCATTGGACACTACCAAAGAATCTAGAGGGAGTTGTCCTTTAATGTACGTGGGATCAATAGGGGCGGATTTATATTTTGTATCAATGTGAGGATTGAGAATTCTGGTCCTGACAGGTCTTTGAAGATGTCTGGTGCGTGTTTAATGACACATTTGAGCATGGACAATGTTTGTATTGTCTTTTGTGACTGGGCAAAAGTATCTACCAGGACCTCTTCCTCCATGGGGTCTGAATGCATTTGTATGCCATGATGTTGGGCACCCCTATCAATAAGTTGACTAAACCCTATGTTGTCATCTGGGGGAGATGGCTGTGTTGGGTATGTTATGTTATGTTATTGTTTTCTTGTAAAGCGCTAACAATCATCCTGAGTAGGATATCACCGCGCTGTAGCAGCTATAGTGAGTGATGGTTTATCATGGGCAGTATAATTTTAGTCTGGTTTAGGGTATGCCACTGGATCAGAAGTTCTGGAGGATCTGTAGGATCATTGTAATCTGCCCATGAGTCCTGTGGTATAACAGTGTCATCATTAGGGTGATCTAAAGGGTCATTATGTCCACCCCCGTCCCCTAGGTCATCATCATCCTGTGGTGGTGGTGGTGAGTGTGGAGAGAGTCTAGGAGAGTGTATGGGAGACTTTGCAGGAGACAAAGGCTTAGTAGGAAGAACAGGAGAAGAGCGTTGTAGGGGTGAAGTTGCAAAGTCTCTTTTCTTCACAGGCACCTCAGGAGAGTGTGAGGTGTCTAATTTCCTCTTCTTTGTTGGGAGACTGACAATATGGCCTGTTTTAGGGTCCACATGCAATGTCTTTTGTTTGGATCGATAGGATCTGGTTGAAACAGTTCTTCCTGGTTGGCGTCTCCTTTTGGTGGCAATTTTTTTGGTTCCGAACGTGGTTTTGATTTCTGCTCAGGAGCCTTAGAAGGGGTTTTTTGCTCCTTCGGCTTCGATGTTGAGTCAGTAATCTTTTTTGGATCCAAAGGTTTTCGGGGTTTGTTCAGATCGGAGGCCTTTTGGTCTTTTGGTGCCGAAGAGCTTAATGCCGAGGCCTTTTTGGAGGTAATGGGAGTAGGATGTATTCCCGATTTCAGTGCCGACTGTGTTTTGGGGCACCGTTATGCAGCTTACACGATCCCGAGCCGCAGGGAGGCTTTTCCTTTATCTTCGGAGCCGGGCCTGGAGGCGGGACTTCTGAAGTTTTCTTTCGGTCGCGACTAAGGTCTACAGGCAAAGTTTTGACTGGAGCCTTCTTTTTCTTGGGTGGGGTAGGAGCAGGGGCAGTTGTACTCACTCGTTGACCTGGAGTGATGTGGTCATCGAAGTCGTAGTCATCAGCTTCGGATACAATGTCGAGCTCCTCCGAATTCTCTTCCTCTGGAACATCGGGGCCTTCATCGAAGATGTCTTCTGGCACCAGTGCAGCCTGTAACACCATAACGTGTCGTCGAGCCCGGCGAACAATAGTCTTTTTGGAGCGAAAGAAGGCGCAGGCTTGGCAATCTTTTTCCTCGTGTTCTGGCGAGAGACAAAGGTTTCAGACCTTGTGGTGGTCACTGTGTGGAAATTTAGCTCCACACTGGGGGCATGTCCATTAGCCATAGGCCTGAATGGCGCGGATAGGCCCAGCGGCCTGCGTCGACGACCGGAATCGGGTATTTTTTGAGGTAGCGCGTCGAAGGGCTGCGAACGAAAACAATATCGTCGAGTTGTGATGGTTTGCGCGACGAAGAGGTTTGGAAACACGGTACCGAACCGGAGCGCCGAAGTTACATCTGAACCCGATGGCGGAAAAAACCAATCTGAGTCGATGCCCATGTGCACTATTGTCCAAGGGAGGAGTCACCTGTCTCGTGACTACAAAGACTTCTTCCAAGACAACAACAAACTGCAATCATCCGAGCCCAACACCAGATGGCGATCTATGCAAAAGTATGAATTCTGCAGCTCATATGCCTTGAACACTATGTAATAAGCCATCATTTTCCATAACACCACCCCACACCCCTTCCTCTTCCCTAAACTTGTCATCAACTGCATGTACAAGTATACATGGGTGTTGTGCAGCAGAGTGGAAACTTCTGTACCTGGGATGCAACTCGTGTCAGACCTCTCTCGCTCTCTTTCTCTCAGATGACGGGTGTGCGTAGTAGGGACTGACCATTCTGCTGAGACCTCTCTCTGTGTTTGAATCTTTTGTATTGACATTTTGTATTATACAATAGCTTTATTTCGATACCAGCTCACATACTGGTTACATTAGCCATCTATTGGCATTAGCGCTTGCATATCAGTAAATGTACAGAGTTATATGCAATTGAAAACAGGCATTAAAAATTCAATAGGTCTTGCCTTTGATTAAGTTAAAGCCATTTGCATTGCTAATGGTATTGTATAGCAAAGCAAATGGCTTTAACTTAATGAAAGGCCAGACCTATTGCATTTGTAATGCTTGTTGCTGATGTTGTGTTTCTTGTAGCGGGCATCCTTATTTGTGTTATGGCATGTCTTTTTGTAATGTCTTCTGTTACCTAGTACACCGGGAGAAGTAAGGCAATAAATATGCTGTGTGTGTGTGTGTATGTTTGCATACGCTGGTGTGCGTGCCTGTCTGTTATACTCCGAGGTCTTATTAGCTTGCGCGGTCGTCACTGGCTGTGACAACATGGACTTCTGGACCAGCCTAGCCTCCGTTCCTGGAAGCTGGTTCAAGTAAAGACCGTGGTGAGGCGCGGAAACCATTTCAGCACCTAGAAGTCGAGCCTCCTGTACCTGCAAGTACACCCCTCTTCAGGCATACTGCCGCGTCTGTGCCCTCCCTGAAGGGTGCAGCCACCCGATATTATACATACATTCCGGATTACTTCCCTGCGCTCCTTAAGTTCGCTCTCCCCTGTCTTTCTCCCCACATCAGCATGGGGTGTGGGGGGGGTCGGGGAGCGCAGGTGTTGTCTGTCAGGTGCATCCACTCTGATGCACTGGGGCTCTGCTGGGGACAGTGGCAGCAGCGTCCAGTTCTTTGCTAAGGGAGAGGGTGGGCTAGCTTGAAACCCCCAGGCCCCACGCAGATACAGACCGTACTTCATGAAAGCCGATGGCCTTGGGGTGCATCGTGTTTCTCCTTGTGGCCCACTCTTACAGCAAAACTAAGAACGCTTACAGAGAAGCCGAGCTTTAACCTTTAAAATACAAAGTTAAACTAAACTTTTCATCTCATGCCAGAAGGGAGTTGTGCACAAGTTGCGCAGTGCGGCTCCCGTCACTCTCGGACATCAATTGAACGGCCGCCCCCTGCTGACCCTGAAGAGTGATCGTTGGAGTCAGAGCAGGTGTGCACTGGTCGAGGGGATCTGCAGCCCCGTACTTGGATCAGCGGGTGTGCGCTGCACCCCGACAAGAGAAAGTGATAGGGGCGCAGGGTGCGGAGTCAGCCCACTGTTCGGATACACAGCGCTTCACGCCGAGCCTTTTACATTGATGAGAATTATGAAGTTCTTACTATTGGCTTTGACATGGCCTCATGTTATCTTGTTTTCCTGACTTTTCCTTGCTTCAGCATTTCTGCGTGCACAGCAAGGATACTAGGTATCCGAAACGCGTCAGGTTCGAGGTTCTTGTAAATAAATATCATCTCGCCTCACATCGCTGGGTTCGTGTCTCTGTTCGCCAGGAGAGAAGTGCAGAGCTTCAAGTTTATTTCACAAAATTACGGAAGTCAGTTGATTCCGATTACGAACCCACTCCCCGTGAAGTAGGCTGCTGCTTTCAACTAAAGATATATATATATATATATATATATTTCTGATCTCTTGCAGGACATCCAGCATATTTGCTCGAGTCTTATCTCATATTATTTGCTGCTTATTTATTCATCAGTATTATTCATGCATTATATTTACCAAGAGTGTAATTATTGCTTGCATATAAACATATATATCTCTTTGTGTATTTGAATCTTGTGCATTTGGCATCTGGGAAAGCCTTTCTGTTAGAGAGCATTGTGTAAAATAAAACCCCAAGCCTTATTCTAAAAGAGAGAGAGTCCTTGCATTTTGTAAAATAAAACCCTTTTCTAAAGGTGTTGTTTGTTTTATGTTAAAGTCTTTTGCTGTGCCGGGTGTCGAGTCATCGTGTGGAAGCTGTATTTCTGATAGGCGCAAGCAAAACAGATATGTCATAAACTTGAACAATGGGAGGAGAGTTCAACAAAGAGAGGACAAATGAATACAAGAGAGGGTAGGGGAAACTGCCTGCGACCTCTTGCTGTGAGGAACTACAAAAACGTATCTGCTTTACTGAGGTGTTGCATATCAATGTGTTGACTAGCTGACCTGGTATTGTGGTTCACTGACCCACATGCATCGCCATATGTACAAACCCATGTTGCGACATGCAACCTGACTAATCTCCCTCCCTCTCTCGAGAACCTGTGTCCAGTTCCAGCAGATCAGCCACTATAGCCCCCTTACAGCTTGGGGAAATTTGCGAAGCCCCAGGAGGTCCTCCCTTTGTAGGGCCCTACCTTCCGCATTAGCCCAATTAAGTAAAGAGTGGTGCCAGGCCTTTACATTTGGGGCCTCTGGCATCTTCCATCGTTTGGTGATCAGGCGCTTTGCTGTGACTAAGCCCAGGTCCAGAAAACGGGAAGTAACCCTATTATTCCAGCTCCTTTTGAAGAGCTGTAAGATGTATACCTCCCAATGAAAAGAAATGTCACGTTCCGTGTAACGGGCCAAGGTGCCGCAACTCCAACCCAGTACTCCCCCAGGGCGGAGCAATGCCACAGCATGTGTAGTAGATCAGCATTTGGTAAACGACACCTGGGGCTGATTGAGTCTGTGCGATGAAAGTACTTATTAATCTGGGCCAGGGTGAGGTATGCCTGGTGTAGGATAAAGAACTGAATCTGGCGGAAGTGTTGTTTACAAGGGATGTGTGGTGGACCTTCCAACACAGCTGACCATTCCTTGTCTGAAAGGGCCCGCCCCAAATCTTCTTCCCAATGTTGTCTCAAGGGAGCAAGTGAGATCGCCATATGCTAACGGAGGGACGATGCAAACCAATGGATCAGGTGCCTCCTGTTCCCCATTATATGTAAGTATTGGATCATGCAGTGTTTAGGAGGTTCCGTAGTTAGGTTACCTCACTTTGATGAGAGTGTGCTTATGAGCGCATTGTGTAGCAAGCAGCTTCCAGGGTGAAGGCCCTCCTCTGAAATGAGCTCAGTGCTTGGTATGAGGGCACCCTCTTGATACAGGTCCCCTACATCATGGATTCCTGCCGTGTCCCAATTTCATAACTCGGCTGCCGTGATAGGCGTACGTCCCCTAGACGTCCCAAGTAGGGGAATAGTAGGGGCGTATGGCGTGATGTCGCAGGTGATAAACAGGCTTCTTCCAGCGCCTAGAGACCCTTACAGGTGATTGTGCGCTTAACAAATGTGGATATTATTACAGTAGCATCTGTAGGCTATGGAGAGCAATAAGGAATCCATGCGTTGAGGCTTTGCACAGGGATGGAACATGTGAAGCAGTGTGTGATGTGGTGTGGAAGGATGTAGTGTGACTGTGTCAGATAGGTGGCAGGAAGCTAGCCATCTGGCTATCCATTGTAATTGAGTGGCTAGGTAATAGTGCTCAATGTTGGGCATCAGGAGTCCACCCTGTCCTGCCGGTAGATAACGTTTCTTAATGGGAACCCTATGCCTAGACGTCCCCCAGACAAAGTCCCTGATTACCTTTTCCAATTTACAGAAGACGGTAGAAGATCTAGAGGGGCAGAGTAGAAAAATAGTAGAGAAGGCGCGGAAGAATCACCATCTTCGTGAGGGCTACTCTGCCTGAGACGGACAACAGGAGCGTTTCCTAGAAGGCCATCCGTGACCGAATAGCGGTGGAGGGTCTGACAATATTGCCATCGGAGAGGCCAGCTTTGCTCTGATATATGCGGTCACCCAAGTAGGGAAAAGGGCCAATACACCATGGCACCTGAACGCCACCCAGAGAGTACTTAGGGTCAAGGGTGTCGTCGGAGAAGGGGAAGAGAATGGACTTTGCCGCATTGACATGCAATCCTGATGATGTAGCAATAATGTAAGCGCTAAATTCAAAGAGGCGGTATGGAGTAAAGCTCACAGAGAGCAGAATGTCATCAGCGTACATTGAAATAATGTGCATACCATCTCCAAGGGGGATGCCCATGTCCACACCCGAGCCTATATATGTAACCTATGGCTCTACTGCTAAGTAAAAGAGGTGGGGTGATAACGGGCAGCATTGACGGGTCCTCCGGCCTACGTTGATGAAGTCCGATATATAGGGCCCAGTTTTTACACAAATTGTCGGGTGTTTATACAGCAATTTAACCATGCTAATAAAGAAAGAGCCCAAACCAAACCTGGGTAGCACTGCGGATAGTCCCATTCGAGACAGTCAAAAGCACTCTCCAGGTCTAGCAGAAGGCAACCTGAACGGGGCCAGTTTGATGGGGCATATTCTGCCACTCTGAAGTAGCGGTGGATGTTGAGAGAGGTGTTTCAGGCAGGGACCACTGAGGGACTGCATGGTGTAAGCTGGTTAGGGAGAATCTTCGCAAATATTCTATAGTCCGAGTTTAAGATTGCAAGGGGCCTGTAGGAGCCCAAGGCCGTGGGATCTCCGCCTGTTTTCAACAACGATACAACATTGGCCATGCAAAGGGAAGGTGGTGGGGCAAAGCTGTCTATCGTAGAGGTGAATATCGTGTGCAAACATGGAACGAGGAATTCCGTGTATGTCTTAAAAACCTCAGTAGGGAGTCCATTCGGTCCTGGTGTTTTCCCGGAAGCCAGTGACAAGAGTGCCTCCCGGACCTCATTGAGTGATATGGGGACTCTAGTGCTAGGTGTTGGTCAAGGGATAGTGTTGGCAATTCAACAGACTCCGGGAAAGAGGTTATTTACTAAGAGTCCCCATGTGGGTTGGACGTGTAGACCACAGAGTAGTCCCTGGTCATGACCATATGAATGTCCAGCAGTGTGTATGCCATATGCCCCTGCTCGTCTTTGAGTGATTGTATGGGGCGGTATAGGTATTCCTGCCTTATTAGATATGCCAGTAGTTTACCCGTTTTATTGCACATTGTATGGGTGAGTGCCGAGTGCGCCAGACAGTTATGACATCGCAGCCTATCCAGGAGCTCTAGTCGGTCTGTCTGCATGGTGTCCCATTTTGTTTTGGCCTCCGCGTGTTTGATTGTCAAGGATTCCCAGTGGAGGAGCTTCCCTTCAATAGCGGCCAAAGAGGCGTCTAGTTGCTTACGGATGCTCCAGGTGAGGCCTAGGTAGTCACCTTGAGTCGTGACCATGAAGGTCTCCCACTCCGTCAGGGAGGAACCTGTGGTGCCGACATTTTGATCGAAGTATTCGATCAATGCTGCTCCCAGGGAGCTGCGAAAGGCCTGATCCTCCAATGCTGCTGTTTGAAGCCGCAAGGTAGGGATCGAGGGGAGTTCTCTTCTGCCAACTGAGCTGCATGAACTGTGGGTTGTGATCTGAATGTGTGCTGCCCAGGTACCCAGTGTCGTGAATTATGGGGAGCAATGCGGGTGATGCCAGTATGCGGTCCAGCCACACATGCAGGTTATGGATCGGTGAGTAAAAGGAGTATATCCTCAAGTTTGGGTTGCGTGCGCGTCAAACGTCTGTCAAGGTCCAGTGTCCAAACCAACTGTGCAACTCCTGCGCATTCGAGGAAGCTGTAGTGAGGGTGAGAGGAGGGAAGGAGCGATCTAATGAGACGTCCTGGACTGAATTGAAGTCTCTGTCCAAGAGCCACAGGATATCCCTCCATCAAAACAGCAAGGGAGAGAGGCCACGAAGGAGGGCACCCTGCTCTACGTTATGGGTGTAGATTGAGCCCAGCAGAAGGGATTGTCCGTTAAGATTGCCCCCAAGGAAAACATACCATCCTGCTGGGTCAGTCACCACCTCCTCTTCATCCCATAGAATCCCTGTTTTCACCCAGACCAAGACGCCCCTGGCCATGGAGAAGTTTGTGCTGTACACATTTCCACGCCAGCGACGCCGCAGCCGAACAGCCTCTATATTTGTCAGATGCGTCTCCTGTAAGAGAGCAATACAGGTAGACCTGCGTTGCAAATATGTTTAAATGGAATACCTGCGTGAGAGAGTGTGTATACCTCTCACGTTCCGAGTGATAATATTAATATTCACCACAGGTACAGATTAGGGCAGTAGGATTCGGTCAGCTGTGCAGAGTAAGCGCATGCCATATGGCATCAGATCACTCACTGTACGTGGCAGTTCTGCAAGGGTCTTGTTCGTGCTATATAAAACTTTCAAATACATAAATAAACTTGAGGGGGAAAAACAAAAATGCTATACTTCGTGAAACCACATAAGAGTGAGCTCCAAACAGGGGCTGACCCAAACAGATGTGCCCAACCATGACAACCAGTATTTAGTCAGATATGGACTTGGAAAGGGGAGTGTTGAGAAGGTAGGGGCCAGGCAACTCATCCCCCGAATGAGTTACACTATGGAGCAACATCTTATTTATTTGAAGGCTTTATATAGCGCAAACAAGACCCTTGTGGGTATCAGAGCGCTTTACATGTCAGATGTGGGAAACAAGTATAAGCCTTGTGAATTACAAGTATAGGTGATTCAGATATAAGGTGCTCCGTAAAACATACTAGTAATTAAAATACAGTAATAAGTAAGTAATTCATGTGAGTTTAGCCATGAGAATAGCTTTCACTTCTTTTCTGAAGGAGGCAGTGGAAGGGTTCAGTCTTGTTTCTGTAGTCAGAGCATTCCAGATCCTGGGAGCCATTCCAGAGAAGGGTCAGTTGTAAGTTTTTTCTTGGCAAATAAAAGATTCTTGGAGCTCCTGCATGGTCTGTTACTGCCATACATGCTCATCAAAGAACATCACTATGTATGCATGTCGTGTTAGGCCCAAAGTGTAGGATGGCTAAAGGTGTAGGATGGCTAAAGGTGGGTCTAGATGTTTAGTGTAACATGCCGTAGCAGTGTGAAGCATGTTTGAAAAGGTGGCTTAGTGTAAACAGAATTGTCAAATGATATCGTCTAAAGTTTGAGGTGCGGTGAGCCAGAGTCAGCGGACCATGCCGGCAGGGAATGCCCCGGATCTGGACGGAGAGGCTGTGAAGACTGATAACGATCTCGCGGTCTGAAGGGTGGATGCTGGCATCTTGGCGTTCCAATAGGATCTGTTCTGGATCTGGGGCACTGATTGGTGAGGCCCGCCGACGTGATCCACTACCCACGCCACTTCGATGACTTCGCCTGTTCTGTCTATTCACAGGGGGGTCCTCATGAGGCCTCGAAGAGGTTGCCTGCCCAGTTTCCTCTAGCCAATCCCAAGCATTGGACAGGGAGTCGAAGAAATGGGCAGTACCATTTTGAATCACCCGTAGGGGAGCCAGAAAAAGCAATGAGTATCTCAGATCACGGTCCCTTAATTGGCGGTTTACTGCCCTAAAGGTGGCTCTTCTCTTCTGTACTTGGCAGTGTAGTCAGAGAAAAAGGATACAGTGGTGTTCTGAACCCTGGGTGCTGGATGCTTCCCCTCTTCCCTTAGTATGACATCCCTGTCTCGAAAATGTTATAGACGGAATAGGAAGCATCGGAATTTGCCCCGGGATGTGGTTTGTGGGCTGGAACCCTGTGAGCGCGCTTCACTAAGATTTGGGAGGAGAGTGATCCTGGAGGAGCAACTCCTTCAACCAGCTCTCTGTGTAACTGACCGGGTCTTGCCATTCAGCCCCCCAGGTAGGCCGATCTTGCGCATATTATTATGACGGGAGCAACCTCTGCATCGTCGAGCTTCTCCTCAAGGGTGCAGACCCGGTCTAACAGATCCTGCAGTCACGGTGTGATTGAGAGTTTTGGCTGTAGGTCCGCTAGTGAGAGCACAGCTTCTTGCACACAGTCAAATTCTGGTGATCCGCCCGTAAGAGAGTAAAATCGAAGGTGATTTATCTATTGTAGGAGAGTAGGGTCTGCAATCCTATGATCACCCAGATTTTTGCTTTTTGCTGCACTGGTTTACGACTTTCCCTGGCTGTGGGCCTGCTAATCAGACCCACAGCCTAGCTGTTCTCTCTATCCAAATTGTACTCAGGTACTGAATTGGCACTGGGCCCTCTCTAAGTCCCTGTACCCAGGGCTGAGGTGCACCCAGAAGTCTCCCAGGGGCTGAAGCATGTATTATGCCACCCCTGGACTGACTAACTAAACTGACACAACTGGCTGCACGACAGCTGGGGCAAGGTGGTGTAATCACCCTTTGCTTTAGATATAGTATACCTATATCTAACCCTAAAATGGACACACAGATCTCCTATCAGTCACTCCTATGGCAGGCCTTAACAATCCTGAAGGCAGAGTGCTTGGAATCGTGTGAGATGGTGCTCTGGCATGAGCTGAGCCTGTCTGCGGCTTTCGGGATCCATCCCTTAGCCGTTTCCATGATATCGCATACCATATACTCTTAAGTGCATTATAATCCTCGCGGTTATATGCCAACTCTGGTATCGCTTTATCAAAACATGTCGAGTAAGGTGTCATACGAATTGGAATACTAACCCCTCGCCAATTCTGGCGACGGGGTTAGCATTCCACCCTTCTAGAGGGACACGACATGTATGTAACCTGTAACCCCGGTTAAAGTCAGACAGAGCCTTAGCATCCACAAAATGGATGCTGCCACCGAGACACAAGTCTGCCCTCCTGCTGCTGGGAGTCCTCCCAGAGCAGGAGGCAAGGACAAAGGGTTTCCTGCCAGGGGCGGTGCCAGCACCGTCCCAGACAGGGTTTTGTGTATTCCAGGTAGGCAGGGCTACAGAGGAAGGTGACTGCAAGTGGCACCCCGGTGCTCACTGTGCATAGGCCGGCTGAAACCAGTTCCAGGGGCACTCCAGCCCCTGGCCTGGGGAAAGCCCGCCAAAGGGCCAGCCCCCTTTTCCCAGATAAAGGTAGGAGCAGGCCCCCTTCCAAATTAGATCATCTTTGGAATCAAGACACGACTTTCTGCGAAAGGACTTCAAGATTTCTTCTTCAAGATTCTCCCTTGTGACTAAGGAGTAGTCACCCTGCATCCGCAGGCACCATCCTAAGAACACTGCGGTCTGCTGTAAGTCCTTCCTCCGGAATCCGACTGCCCAGCTCGACAAGACCCGGCTTCCCTGGCACCTCCGACCTCTACTCACCTCTACAGCCAAGCTGAGAACTGTGAGTGCGACGAGACCTCAAGGGACCGACTATTGCCAAGACTGCACGACTTCTTCACAGCAAGCCCGCCGAGTAATCTCCTGGCGAGTGCTTTGGGGTCCGAGAAGCCCCAACCCTGAGCAGCTCCAGCACCGAAGAGCAGCCCCCCAGCATCTCCACGATCGGCGTGGGGCCCTTCTGCTTTTTGCTGCTCACCGCGTTGTTTGGCTACTAGCCCGCTGGCTTGTGGCCTTCTGAACGACGCCCGACGACATCACTGCTGCTGGTCTGGTTGCTCCAGACTGGCTCTTGCTCCCTTCCAGAAGAGGAGCACCCCGGACCCTCCTGGTCCACTCAAGACGCCATTTTGAGTCCACCGCGTGGGCTTGAATTAGCCAAGGCTTTGTTGCCCAATCCTGGGTCCTTCGACGCCGACAGCTTCATCCATCGTGGGACAGCTCGCCCCTCCATCCTGGTCGCCGACAACGCCTCCTGGTCCGTGAGATCTGCAGAGCACAGCGTCGCCCACTCACCTAGCCGAGGTGACTACCATCCGGTGCCCTCCTGGTGCCACCTGACTACTGGCTAGTAGTCACGAACTTGGTCCCCTCTGCTTTCAGGTATCATCCATCTTCGAGATCGAGGCTTGGATCACTTCGAACTCTCTTCACTGGTCGCCTGCCAGCATCTTTCTTCCAGGCTCATGGTTCGTCAACGAGGATTCCCGACGTTTTTTGAGACATATGCAGCTGCAGCCCCTGGGCTAGGTAACTTCGGCATTTCGGTGCCCCAGCATAGCCTCACTATCCAAGGGTCAGGATCCACTGTCGTTTTCTCCCTACCAGGTCGGGTTCGCCCGTGAACACTAACTTTACCTTTACTAGCTATCATAGACTTTGTCCCGCATCCCGCGTGAGAGTGCACACTCTGCACCCGAGTCCCCTGGGCCTCCTAGAAGTAATCTAACGATTCTATAGTCAAGTCCTAGCGATTCCAAAGCCTATTAGTACTGTACTTACCTGCTAGTAATTTCGCATTCCACTTTTAGAGTATATGGTTTTTCGTGCCCCTCGGGCATTTGTATATACTGTGCTAACTTAAGTATTTTCGTAAGAGTTTTGTTGTGTGCTTAGCTCCCTGTCTCATAAAGAGCCAGGGTAGTCTTGTTATAAATAAATACACTGTTTATTTTCATAACAACTTGTGTGGTGTCCTTTCACTGGGTGTTCAAGGGGTAATGTGATGGTAAAACAGCTGGCTTAACACGCCCTCTAGAGTCTTAGCCTTAGACTGCTCGTATCCATGCTACTAGGATAGCTGGTCTATAAGGTTGACTTACAACCAATCATCAATAAGGGTTGTTTGGACTGATATATAGTGATCACTAGAATAGTGAGCACTGCACATCAGGCCAACTTCCCACATTGGTGGCAGCGGTGGGATTTGAGCTTGCTGTTGTTTTACCACACATATCCTAAGAATATCTTGTGAAAGATCACATAAGTACTAAAGGTACATATAACTTAGCTTAGAATACTCTGAGTTCTACTGAACCAGCTGTTGTAGCTCCTAGGGCCTAGCACACCCTAAACTACAACTCTCGCAAGGGATCAGTAGGCAAACATATAGTGTAGGTAAGTGCACCACTTACACCTCACTAGAAAAAAGCATGTCTACCCAAGGAGAATCTACTGAGACTCCCCTTGTGGATGTTGACCCTCCACAGGTCAAATCAAGATATGCAGCTCTCAGTTTTCAGGAGATGAGACAAGTGTGTACCTCCAGGAAACTGAAACAGGGGTCTAACCCCACCATTCCCTTTTTAATAGGTCTCTTAGAGACTTATGATGCGAGAAAGCTTTCTCAGCTAGATGGGAATATGCCAGCCTTAGAGGGTACCTCTGGGGATCCAGACCTCCCCAACATTGCCAATGCAGTTGAGGAGGAGGATCAAGAGGAACTCTCTGGGGACGAGGTAGACAAAGGTCTTGAGGTAGTCAGAAGGCTAACTAGGGCCAACTTAGACTTGCTTGGGCTAGGATCTGGGGGACCCCCAGTACTGACCCTAAGTAGGCCTAACCTTGGAGTTAGGAGAGATAGATCTCTTTCTAGGGACTCCAATAGATCTCTGCACTCTAATGCCTCTTCTCAGAGGAGAAGGAACTCTCCCCAGAGGAGATTGACTTCCCCTCAGAGAATGGAGCATGAAGCTAGGATGAGACAGGCTACTCTGAGGATTGAAAGGGAAGAAATTGCCCTGGCCAAAGAAAAGCTTGCCTTGGCTAGAGAGCAGCAGATGAGTGGGTTAGCTCCCACTGGTGGCAGCAATCTCCCAAGAGATAGAGAGAAGGGTTTAGATACTAAACACCTGACTAAGATAGTGCCCCCCTTTAAGCAAGGGGATGACATCCAGAAATGGATGGCTGCTTTGGAGAGGGCCTGCACTGTGCAGTGCATTCCCCGAAGTCAGTGGGCAGCTATACTGTGGCTCTCCTTTGATGGTAAAGGTAGAGATAAGCTCCTCACTACAAGAGTGGAGGATGCTAATGATTACCAGGTCCTGAAAAATGCACTGGTTGATGGGTTTGGTTTAACCACTGAGCAGTACAGGTTGCTGTTCAGAGACACCCAGAAAACTCAGTCTCAGGACTGGTCTGACTTTGTGGATTGTGCCACTAAGGCTTTGGAGGGCTGGTTGCTGGGTAGCAAGGTTACTGATTACACAGGATTGTATAATCTGATGATGAGAGAACAAATTTTAAATAATTGTCAGAACCAGTTGTTGCACCAGCACCTTGTTGATTCAGATCTGACCTCTCCCCAAGAATTGGGAAAGAAGCAGACAAATGGGTCAGGACAAGGATCAAGCAGAACCAGAACCAGAACTAGGGTGGTCAGAAGAAAGCAGACCAGAAGGGTAATGTTAAGAGTGAACAAAATGACCAGAAGTCTTCACCAGGTCCCCAACAAAACAAAGAGGGTGGGGGTCAGGCTTCCCAGAAGAAGAAGAATCAAGAAGGCCAGTCAAAGAGGTGGTGCCAGTACTGTAAAAGTAAGTCTCACTGGTTTAGTGAGTGCACCAAAAGAGGAGGACAAACTCCTGCCACTACAGCCCCTAAGGCAACTGCACCCCCTAGTACAGTCAGTAGTGGTAGTGTACCTCCCAAGGCATTAGTTGGGTTAACCTTGGGAACTGAGGGGTCTGACAACTTAGTTGGCACACTCACTCAGGCTGTCCTTGTCTGTACAGGGGATATGGATATGTCCCCTGATATAAGTCCCAATACTTTGGGCAAATACAGGCAGACACCTTTGATTAATGGCAAGATGGCTCAGGCCTATAGGGACACTTGTGCCAGTGTCACCATGGTGACACCTAACTTTGTGGACCCTGGACAGATCATGCCAGGTACAGATTTCCTGGTGACCAATGCCAGCAACGTCACTACCAGTCATAGTATGGCGATTGTGGCTTTCTCCTGGGGTGGAGTGAAGGGTCAAAAGAAAGTTGTAGTCAGTTCAGACCTCCCAGTTGATTGTTTGTTGGGCAATGATTTGGAGTCATCCTTATGGTCAGAAGTGGAGCAGAGGACTCACATGGAGATGTTAGGCTTGCCAGCACATGTGCTTGCTGTGACTAGGTCACAGGCCAGAAGATGCCCCACTGAACAGGTGCTGGATCCTGAAAGTATGGACCAGACACCTTCCAAGAAGAAGAGCAGTAGGGTTAAGGCTTTGCCTTCCCCCTTGCCCCAGGTTGAGGATCAAGTCTCTGAGGAGGCTGATCTGAGAGAGCTGAGGGAAACTGAGCCTAAAGAGCTTGAACTTGATCAAGTTGAGTTTCTGGGCTCAGGGGGACCATCCAGAGCAGACCTGGGGAAGGCACAGTTAGACTGCCCTTCCCTTGAACCCCTCAGACAGCAGGCTGCTGCTGAGGCTGCAGGGAATGCCACAGGTGCCCACAGGGTATACTGGGAAGATGGACTCCTATACTCTGAGTCAAGAGACCCAAAGCCTGGTGCAACCAGGAGGCTAGTCATCCCCTTGTCTCTTAGAGGTTTCCTTCTCACCTTGGCCCATGAGATTCCCCTTGCAGGTCATTTAGGTCAGACAAAGACGTGGGACAGACTTGTCTCACACTTTCACTGGCCCCACATGAATGAGAATACCAAGGAGTTTTGTCGCTCCTGTGTCACTTGCCAAGCCAGTGGTAAGTCAGGTGGCACAACAAAGGCCCCCCTCATACCACTACCTGTGGTGGGGGTCCCCTTTGAAAGAGTGGGGATTGACATTGTTGGTCCAATGGAACCCCAGACAGCATCAGGGCACACGTTTATACTGGTGGTGGTGGATCATGCCACCAGGTATCCTGAAGCTATTCCACTTAGGACCACTACAGCACCTGTAGTGGCAAGGGCCCTAGTTGGAGTGTTCTCCAGAGTGGGCTTCCCTAAGGAGGTTGTTTCTGACAGAGGTACAAACTTCATGTCAGGATATCTGACTGCAATGTGGAAGGAGTGTGGTGTGAACTACAAGTTCACCACACCCTACCACCCACAATGCAATGGGCTTGCTGAGAGATTCAACAGGACCCTTAAAGGGATGATTCATGGGCTACCTGAAACTCTTATGAGAAGATGGGATGTCCTGATCCCCTGCCTCTTGTTTGCTTACAGAGAGGTCCCACAGAAGGGGGTTGGCTACAGCCCTTTTGAGCTTCTGTATGGGCATCCTGTAAGGGGACCCCTGTGTTTGGTGAAGGAAGGATGGGAGAGACCTCTCAAAAAGCCTGCAACCAACATAGTGGACTATGTACTTGGTCTCCGCTCCAGGATGGCTGAGTATATGGAAAAGGCATCTAAAAACCTGGAGGCCAGCCAAGAACTTCAAAAAGCTTGGCATGACCAAAAGGCTGTGCTGACTGTGTACCAGCCAGGACAGAAGGTGTGGGTGCTGGAGCCAGTGGCCCCAGCAGCTCTGAAAGACAAATGGTCTGGGCCCCACACCATCATTGAGCAAAAGGGAGAGGTTACCTACTTGGTGGACCTTGGAACTCCCAGGAGCCCTCTCAGAGTGCTCCATGTGAACAGGCTCAAGGCATATGTTGACAGGAAGGACATGAGCTTGCTCATGGCCACAGATGAGGGACAGGAGGAAGAGAGTGACCCTCTCCCAGACCTGCTCACTCAGAATCCTGATGATGGGTCAGTAGATGGTGTTGTCTTTTGTGGCAGCCTCACTGAGCATCAGCAACAGGATTGCAGGCAAGTTCTGCAATCCTTCAGACATATGTTCTCTCTAACACCCAGCCCAACTGATTGGTGTACCCATGATGTTGACACTGGGGACAGTCTGCCTGTCAAGAGTAAAATCTACAGACAGCCTGATCATGTTAGAGACTGCATCAAAACAGAAGTGCAGAAAATGTTGGAGCTGGGAGTCATTGAGCCCTCAGATAGCCCTTGGGCTAGCCCAGTAGTTTTAGTGCCAAAGCCTCACACCCAGGGTGGTAAGAAAGAGATGAGGTTTTGCGTAGACTACAGAGGCCTCAATGCAGTCACTAAGACTGATGCCCACCCAATACCAAGAGCAGATGAACTTATAGATAAATTGGCTTCTGCCAAATTCTTAAGTACATTTGATTTGACAGCTGGGTATTGGCAAATCAGGTTAGCTGAGGAGGCCAAACCCAAGACAGCATTTTCTACCCCTGGTGGGCATTATCAATTTGTGGTAATGCCCTTTGGGTTGAAAAATGCACCTGCCACCTTCCAAAGGTTGGTGAATCAAGTCCTCACTGGGCTGGATGACTTCTGTGCAGCATATCTTGACGATATTGCTGTCTTTAGCTCCACCTGGGAGGATCACCTGGTCCACCTGAGGAAAGTGTTAGAGGCCCTGCAAAAGGCAGGCCTCAATATCAAGGCCACTAAGTGCCAGATAGGGCAGACACAGGTTGTATACCTGGGCCACCTTGGAGGTGGAGGCCAGGTTCAGCCATTGGAGAGTAAAATACAGGCCATCCAGGACTGGGCTCCTCCAATCACCCAGACTCAGGTTCGAGCTTTCTTGGGCCTGACTGGGTACTATAGGAAGTTTGTCAGAAATTATGGGTCCATAGTGACCCCTCTTAATGACCTGACAAGCAAAAAGATGCCAAAGAAAGTTCAGTGGACAGCAAGCTGTCAGAAAGCATTCAATGACCTAAAGCAGGCCATGTGCACAGCACCTATCCTTAAGAGTCCAGATTACTCCAAGCCATTCATTGTCCAAACAGATGCTTCTGAGTTGGGTGTGGGAGCTGTTCTGTCTCAACTGAATTTTGATGGTAATGATCAGCCTATTGCTTTCATTAGTAGGAGGCTGACCCCCAGAGAGAAAAATTGGTCAGCTATTGAGAGGGAGGCCTTTGCTGTGGTTTGGGCCCTGAAGAAGCTGAGGGCCTACTTGTTTGGCACTCACTTCACCATTCAGACCGACCATAAGCCCCTCTTGTGGCTAAATCAGATGAAGGGTGAAAACCCCAAACTGCTTAGGTGGTCCATTTCCCTACAGGGGATGGATTTTACAGTGGAGCATAGACCTGGTACTGATCACAGCAATGCTGATGGGCTCTCCAGGTATTTCCACTTAGAGCAAGAAGACTCACCTGGTCAAGGTTAGTTTATTGTCCCAAAGTTTGGGGGGGGGGGGGTCATGTAGGAGAGTAGGGTCTGCAATCCTATGATCACCCAGATTTTTGCTTTTTGCTGCACTGGTTTACGACTTTCCCTGGCTGTGGGCCTGCTAATCAGACCCACAGCCTAGCTGTTCTCTCTATCCAAATTGTACTCAGGTACTGAATTGGCACTGGGCCCTCTCTAAGTCCCTGTACCCAGGGCTGAGGTGCACCCAGAAGTCTCCCAGGGGCTGAAGCATGTATTATGCCACCCCTGGACTGACTAACTAAACTGACACAACTGGCTGCACGACAGCTGGGGCAAGGTGGTGTAATCACCCTTTGCTTTAGATATAGTATACCTATATCTAACCCTAAAATGGACACACAGATCTCCTATCAGTCACTCCTATGGCAGGCCTTAACAATCCTGAAGGCAGAGTGCTTGGAATCGTGTGAGATGGTGCTCTGGCATGAGCTGAGCCTGTCTGCGGCTTTCGGGATCCATCCCTTAGCCGTTTCCATGATATCGCATACCATATACTCTTAAGTGCATTATAATCCTCGCGGTTATATGCCAACTCTGGGATCGCTTTATCAAAACATGTCGAGTAAGGTGTCATACGAATTGGAATACTAACCCCTCGCCAATTCTGGTGACGGGGTTAGCATTCCACCCTTCTAGAGGGACACGACATGTATGTAACCTGTAACCCCGGTTAAAGTCAGACAGAGCCTTAGCATCCACAAAATGGATGCTGCCACCGAGACACAAGTCTGCCCTCCTGCTGCTGGGAGTCCTCCCAGAGCAGGAGGCAAGGACAAAGGGTTTCCTGCCAGGGGCGGTGCCAGCACCGTCCCAGACAGGGTTTTGTGTATTCCAGGTAGGCAGGGCTACAGAGGAAGGTGACTGCAAGTGGCACCCCGGTGCTCACTGTGCATAGGCCGGCTGAAACCAGTTCCAGGGGCACTCCAGCCCCTGGCCTGGGGAAAGCCCGCCAAAGGAGAGGGGTGTAACCACCCCCTCCTGGTCCCACCCATAGGGCAGGACTTAGTCGCGTGCCAGCCCCCTTTTCCCAGATAAAGGTAGGAGCAGGCCCCCTTCCAAATTAGATCATCCTTGGAATCAAGACACGACTTTCTGCGAAAGGACTTCAAGATTTCTTCTTCAAGATTCTCCCTTGTGACTAAGGAGTAGTTACCCTGCATCCGCAGGCACCATCCTAAGAACACTGCGGTCTGCTGTAAGTCCTTCCTCCGGAATCCGACTGCCCAGCTCGACAAGACCCGGCTTCCCTGGCACCTCCGACCTCTACTCACCTCTACAGCCAAGCTGAGAACTGTGAGTGCGACGAGACCTCAAGGGACCGACTATTGCCAAGACTGCACGACTTCTTCACAGCAAGCCCGCCGAGTAATCTCCTGGCGAGTGCTTTGGGGTCCGAGAAGCCCCAACCCTGAGCAGCTCCAGCACCGAAGAGCAGCCCCCCAGCATCTCCACGATCGGCGTGGGGCCCTTCTGCTTTTTGCTGCTCACCGCGTTGTTTGGCTACTAGCCCGCTGGCTTGTGGCCTTCTGAACGACGCCCGACGACATCACTGCTGCTGGTCTGGTTGCTCCAGACTGGCTCTTGCTCCCTTCCAGAAGAGGAGCACCCCGGACCCTCCTGGTCCACTGAAGACGCCATTTTGAGTCCACCGCGTAGGCTTGAATTAGCCAAGGCTTTGTTGCCCAATCCTGGGTCCTTCGACGCCGACAGCTTCATCCATCGTGGGACAGCTCGCCCCTCCATCCTGGTCGCCGACAACGCCTCCTGGTCCGTGAGATCTGCAGAGCACAGCGTCGCCCACTCACCTAGCCGAGGTGACTACCATCCGGTGCCCTCCTGGTGCCACCTGACTACTGGCTAGTAGTCACGAACTTGGTCCCCTCTGCTTTCAGGTGTCATCCATCTTCGAGATCCAGGCTTGGATCACTTCGAACTCTCTTCACTGGTCGCCTGCCAGCATCTTTCTTCCAGGCTCCTGGTTCGTCAACGAGGATTCCCGACGTCTTTTGAGACATATGCAGCTGCAGCCCCTGGGCTAGGTAACTTCGGCATTTCGGTGCCCCAGCATAGCCTCACTATCCAAGGGTCAGGATCCACTGTCGTTTTCTCCCTACCAGGTCGGGTTCGCCCGTGAACACTAACTTTACCTTTACTAGCTATCATAGACTTTGTCCCGCATCCCGCGTGAGAGTGTACACTCTGCACCCGAGTCCCCTGGGCCTCCTAGAAGTAATCTAACGATTCTATAGTCAAGTCCTAGCGATTCCAAAGCCTATTAGTACTGTACTTACCTGCTAGTAATTTCGCATTCCACTTTTAGAGTATATGGTTTTTCGTGCCCCTCGGGCATTTGTATATACTGTGCTAACTTAAGTATTTTCGTAAGAGTTTTGTTGTGTGCTTAGCTCCCTGTCTCATAAAGAGCCAGGGTAGTCTTGTTATAAATAAATACACTGTTTATTTTCATAACAACTTGTGTGGTGTCCTTTCACTGGGTGTTCAAGGGGTAATGTGATGGTAAAACAGCTGGCTTAACACGCCCTCTAGAGTCTTAGCCTTAGACTGCTCGTATCCATGCTACTAGGATAGCTGGTCTATAAGGTTGACTTACAACCAATCATCAATAAGGGTTGTTTGGACTGATATATAGTGATCACTAGAATAGTGAGCACTGCACATCAGGCCAACTTCCCACATCTATCCTATGTACAAGAGACGTGCAGATCTGATCTAGTGCTGCACCAATCTTCTCCACCGCTGCTAGTACTGTGTCCAGTTTAGCTGATTGGTCAGGGTGTCTCTGATCCTGAGATTTTATGGCCTCAACGGTCTACCCTTCATTCGCACCATGAGTCGGTTATAGCTTGTTGCGTAGTTGAACGAAGACGGCCCATGACTAGTTGCTGTGAAGTGGGCATAACGAACAGGCCGTGCACAGGTCCCGAGATCTGTGACCAAGGGTGGGAGGGGAGTTAGTTTCTGTCAACTATGTGTGTTCCACGTGGGATCAGATTAGGACTCTGGGAGTTGCCGCTCTGCCCAATTAATGATGTCCTGTATTATGGCCTCGCTGGGTGAGGGCGACCGATGAGACTGTACAGGCCAGCATCTGCGATGCCATTCCAGTTCACAATTTGCAGCAGAGACTGATATAGAGGGCTGCCATTGTGCCCAATTAAATCTCCATTTGTGTGTAGCGTGGCCTGTCTCTGATGTCCACCAAACCTTATAAGTTGGCTTTGTTGAAGGGAGAGTAGAGGTCTCTCGTATTCTCGAGGATAACCGGGCGGGGGACATATATGGTTGTATTCTGGCGCGGCTTAAGAGATGGCCGCCATGTCAAGTAGTGCAGGCTGGAAACACAAATTCCACTATTGGAATCAGCGCAAGGGCCCACAGTAGGGGCCTGAGTTGGATTCCTCATGCGGGATGCCCCTGTGGAGTAAGAGGGCCCGAGATCAGGGGCTGGACCACAGTTTCAATGTCACATGGGTGACCCCGGGGGTTGCAAACATGAGAACAACCGATATGTCCTCTGGGCTGATCCGGTCCACTTCAATGCGTTGTGTGGAGAGGTACCGCAGGTTTCCCCTGGGGAATGGCCGCTCGTCACCAGATGTCTATGGGGGGGCCTAGGCCAGATCTGACCCCGGAACTCCCCTCCACTAAATGCTCGCGGCAGCGCTGATTGCTAATGCCAGGAGAGGGGACAGCCTGAGCCCAATACGCCTCTCGTGTTGCCCCTCACATGGAGGGCCTCTGATTCCCAGTATAAATGGCAGTCCTCCAATTTAGACCTGCTGCGGTCCACTGTGCCCTGTTGCGCCTGCCAAGGGGGCCTGGGCCCGATAAACCCCCGAACCCCCTCCCTGTGGTCCACCACTGCACTAGCACTTGCCATAGTGGACGCGCTTGCTGTAAGGTATCATTTTGGGCTTTGATGTACGCCGATCTAGGGCGCCATCGCGTTTTTTAAAAATTTTAATTCCTGTGTTTTAAAATTAAAAACCACTTGGTAACTTTTACCTTACTGGATGCTGAATTGACCTGCGCACTTGTACCGCTACTGTTGGCTCCATAGTCCCCGGTCCACCGCCAAGCATTTGGTTTGTTGTGGAGGGACTAGGGAGGAGATTTCTGGCCCCAGAAGTGATTCACTACTTCCGGGCCCATTCACCTTCTAGACACTCCCACTGGGTCAGCCCCAACCCCACTGGCTATAAATTAGGAGCCCACAAGCTGCACGGTGGACGCGCTTGCTGTAAGGTATCATTTTGGGCTTTGATGTACGCCGATCTAGGGCGCCATCGCGTTTTTTAAAATTGTAATTCCTGTGTTTTAAAATTGAAAACCACTTGGTAACTTTTACCTTACTGGATGCTGAATTAACCTGCGCACTTGTACTGCTACTGTTGGCTCCATAGTCCCCGGTCCACCGCCAAGCATTTGGTTTGTTGTGGAGGGACTAGGGAGGAGATTTCTGGCCCCGGAAGTGATTCACTACTTCCGGGCCCATTCGCCTTCTAGACACTCCCACTGGGTCAGCCCCAACCCCACTGGCTATAAATTAGGAGCCCACAAGCTGCATGGTGGACGCGCTTGCTGTAAGGTATCATTTTGGGCTTTGATGTACGCCGATCTAGGGCGCCATTGCGTTTTTTAAAATTGTAATTCCTGTGTTTTAAAATTGAAAACCACTTGGTAACTTTTACCTTACTGGATGCTGAATTAACCTGCGCACTTGTACCACTACTGTTGGCTCCATAGTCCCCGGTCCACCGCCAAGCATTTGGTTTGTTGTGGAGGGACTAGGGAGGAGATTTCTGGCCCCGGAAGTGATTCACTACTTCCGGGCCCATTCGCCTTCTAGACACTCCCACTGGGTCAGCCCCAACCCCACTGGCTATAAATTAGGAGCCCACAAGCTGCATGGTGGACGCGCTTGCTGTAAGGTATCATTTTGGGCTTTGATGTACGCCGTTCTAGGGCGCCATTGCGTTTTTTAAAATTGTAATTCCTGTGTTTTAAAATTGAAAACCACTTGGTAACTTTTACCTTACTGGATGCTGAATTAACCTGCGCACTTGTACCACTACTGTTGGCTCCATAGTCCCCGGTCCACCGCCAAGCATTTGGTTTGTTGTGGAGGGACTAGGGAGGAGATTTCTGGCCCCGGAAGTGATTCACTACTTCCGGGCCCATTCGCCTTCTAGACACTCCCACTGGGTCAGCCCCAACCCCACTGGCTTAATTTGCCAATCAAACATCCCCCACAGACACATCCACTGGCCACCTAACCACTATTAAACATGCAACACAAGTCGCGCAGCGGACGCGCGCATCGGGGGCGCCTAAGGCAAGCCCGTCTGCGCCCGTCCGCGGCCGACCGGGGCCTAGGGCCCTACCCCCTGCCCAACTCGGCCCCGTTTACACCTCTGCAGAGCTCAGGACTCCCCAGGGCGTCTGGCCCATCAGTAGTGTACTTCATAATAGATTAGGTATGACCGGGATTCTCCCCTTGTCCCCTGTGGACCCCTCCGCAACCTCCACGGAACTATTCCTTCCCACTTCTCCTGCTCTCTTGAGCGCTCCTCCGCCCCTTCTCACCTCTACCACCTTCCCTAAATCCACTCCTACCAAGCTCTCCATCTGGTACCTTAATACCCGGTCACTAACCAGACACCAGGTCGAGATTTTCCACCTGCTCGAGACCCTCTGCCCTGACATTCTGTTTCTTTCTGAAACCTGGCTCTCATCTGAGTCCACGCCGGACATTCTGGCTGCCCTCCCTAGCAACTATTACATTATCCAGGCCAACCGGCCTGATGGAAAGGCTGGGGGGGGGGAAGTTGCTGCCATCATCGCTCACCCACACCTTTTCACCTCCCTCACTATCCCCCCCACTCCCCTGGCTGATATACTTGCAGTCACGTTGCACTCCAAACATTTCCCGTTGGCATGTGTTATATGTTACCGCCCACCTAACCCCTCCTCAAACTTTGTCCAATTCTTTAGCAACCGGGTCGCAGAACTGGTATTCACCCACGCTAAGGGCCAGATGTAGGTAATAATTTTTTTACCACCTCTTAAATACCGTATCACACCGACTTGGTATTTCCGATTAGGAAAATGAGATGTAGATAAAAATTCCGGTAACAATTACCGACTCGGAATCTGTCGGTAATCGTAATCGGTATTTACCGACTCGGAATATACCTACACGGTAAAATCCGAGACGGAAAAACCCAAACTTATCCACCGGTGCCATGGCCCATAGGAATGAATGGCAACTCCCGACCCGGAAAATACCGAGTCGGTAAAAACCGACCCGGTATTTACCGTGTCGGTAATATCCGTCGAAGAATTTGAAACTGACAAACATGTGATCCTGTGAACCAATCAGGTACTCCAACCACACCCAAATCCAAAGCCACAGGGGAACTAACCAATCAGATCCAAGCACCACACCCCAGTACCTGGGACAGGCCACGCCCATGCAGGTGCAGAAACCAACAGTCAGGAGAGCAGGAGGACAGAGTGTGGAGCAGCCTTTCCTGAGTCAAACAACACTGCAAGATGGAGAGCCAGGAGGCACAGAGAGATGCTGCAGAGCGCAAAAGGAAGCAGAAGTTCAGCCAGGAAGAACTGCAGGTGCTAATTTCCGAGATTGTAAGACATTATGGCAACATTTTCGGGAAGCAAACTCTGCATGTTGCAGAATCTATCAAACGCAGCACCTGGTTGGACATACAAGGCAAGGTAAATGCCATTGGTGTCACACACCGTGACCTTGAAGACCTTAAAAAACGGTGGTATGACATCCGCATTATCACCAAGAAAAAACTTGCTGCCCACCGCAAGGAAAGTGCTGCAACAGGGGGAGGAAGAAACAGAGCCCCCAGACTCACCGACATCGAGGAGATGGTGGCATCCACCCTTGAGAAGGAATGCATTCACGGCATCGGAGACGCTGACAGCTCAGCAAGAGGAGCAAAGAAACCAGGTAAGATGCAAGTACATTATCATTTACCCATTTACCTATTCCCCTCACAGGACAAATCAGACTCCACAACAGGTTTAACTAATGTCCTGCAATGCATCCTGGGAAATGTAGTCATGTGTAGATACCTCAGAGCAGTCAGCGTGCATTGCAGCAAGGGGAGCAACAGACAACTAGCATAGGCAAATGAGAGACAGGCAAAAGTGCAATAGAAGTGTTTTTTATCTCATGACACAGGTGAACAACTTCACTGACACAATGTCCATGTCTGTCCACAGGAGAGTCAATGCGCAGCACAGCAGAGGTTAGAGAGAAGAGGAGGGAAGGTGTGGAAAAGTAAATTTTGCCATGTTCTGTGTCCCTACGCCTCATCCATCATATGTTATGTGTGCATGACCAATATGCATATGTTATTCCCCATGTCTGATTAATGACGCAATTACAGTTGTGTCCACCTCTAATATGCCAGTTTCCAGTCCTCGTGAATAATACGAATATCAGGCCTATGTAAAGTTACGTTGCCACGTTTCTCAGTGTGCACGTTATTTCATTATAAAGTCCCCGTTTCTAGGCCTCAAAAGGGCCTGGACATCAGATTCAGCTCCTGTCTCCTGAAGCCTCGCTGAGGAGCGATACAGCCCCCACCTGTATCCTCGACCTTTCACTTACTTCCTGCCTCGCAGTGCCCGGTGCAGCCTGGCTCTGCCTCTGAGTCTGCCAAAAGTATGTTATAGTTCCAGTTATCAGTTCAGTCCTCCTTCTTTGCATTCCTAAGCTACTGAACTGCATCAATAGTTTCCGTCATTGTCTAGCCTTCTCGTCTCCACGTTAGAGAAATACTGCATTTAATGGTCATTTAATATTCTTCATCACGCACTACATGTAGAATAATGCATGATCCAGTCTTTAGAGTCAAGTTAGCCTTTCCCCTCATGACTTCTAGTTTATATCAACATGTTCCCTAAACATCAGATACTAGATAGGGTTTAGGTACATGTCGCTCCGACCCTCCAGACTTTAGTCTCTGCTCCTAGCACAGAGTTCATAGCCCCCAGCTTCTCCTAGTAATACGTCATTGCCAGTTTGCGCGCACCACCAGGTTAGAGGTCCCGGCTCCTTAGGTAGCCCCCTCCTATGTTTCCGCCCCATTCATGACATATTCTGTTACGTCTGCACCACATGTCTATGTATACGCCCAGTTACACCTACTTTTACTCTTATCTTTCGCGACTGCTACGCGTCACGCCTTCTGCTCCACCCACTGTTACGCCTACTGCAATGTAATGCTATGTGTTTGCGTTATGTATATAAGTTCATGTATTGTTATTAAAAGTTAGCGCGCTCATCCCAGATCCCAGCCCCGGCAGCTGCCGGGCCCTGTCATCTTGTTCCTATGCAGGTCGTCCTGTTCCTGTCCTTATGCTGTAATAAACCTGCAACAACTCCTACTACCTCGAATCTTGACTCTTATTTATTGAGCTATCTGTTATGATATATGCCTAGTCAAAAATAGGGTATTATTTATTTATTTACCACATAATGGCGCCCGAACAGGGACTTGCCCTTTCCCCACGCGTCGGCGAAGCCACGCCGACCCCCTGACCCTCTGCAGCCGTGACGGAACCATACCGTGCACCGGCAGATATTTCTGCTTCAAGTATCCCTCAGGCCCACGGAGGAGACGGAGGAGGCGGTCCAGCATCCGAACGAGACGGTGGAGGAACGCGGCGAGTCCCGACCAGAGCCCAAGCCAAGAGTCCAAGGTCCGAGGTATCCGGAGGCCCACCCGTAACTGAAGTCCGAAGTTCGTCGTCCGTCCAGTCCAGTCCGAGGCCTCCCGTTCTTGCTGCCCGGTGAGTACCATTACTGGGGTAGTATCTAGACAGGGTCAGTCTAAATTGACCCCTGGTCCGTGGGTTGGTGGTACCCAGGCCCACTAACGAAGTGTTCACCTAGGTGGATACGGGTCTTGATGCGTCCCTTTGTGGGACCGGTATGTTCCGTACTGTTTCAGCAGTGCATCCAGTAACTCTAGTCTGTTCCGTTCTCGAGAAATTCTGTTCTGTTTCTGTTCTTAGTATTCCAGGTAATATTCTGCCCGAACTGTTATGTTCTGATGTTGTTCAATGTATTTCCAATGTCGTGGTATGCCTGAATTGTTTTCCCAATTGTTATTGTTTTTCGTGTATTGTATTGTGTTCCGATTCAAGTTTACAATGTCTCTCTTTTCGAGACTACGTCAGTTAAAAACTAGAAAGGGTTTGTTAGAAGAAGCAGTTCCTGTTCCGCCTAGGGACAGTCCAGGTCATTTTATGTATCAGAAACATGGCATAAGCGCCATATTATATCTAGATTTATGGGTAGATTATACCAAACAGTTAGAAGAAAAGTATAGATGGCCCGTATCGGGTACATGGGATCCCGAATGCATCATGCGAGTAGAAGAAGCATTATGGAAAAAGAAAGCCAGACAGTCACAGAAAGACGCCATCGAGTTATGGCGCAAAGAAGCTCATAAAAGAACCGAAAAAGAAATCAGAAAGTCAGAGTTAAGTAGAGAATCCCAAGAACGAGCCCAAGAAAGAGAATTAATCGAGATAGGTGAACGAGTCAAAGCCGAACAGTCAGATAGACAGAGGCATGCCCTCATTAAGGGTATGTATCCTCTTCTTGCCGAAGGCTTGCCAAAAGCGACCCCAGAGGCATCCAGTAATTTCCCGCCACCATTAGTTCCGACCAAGCTACGTCACAAACCGACCGCAGCTGATATTTTTATTTCGTCCTATCTGGACGACACAGTCCCCGAATATGCAAATCCTGTTCGCGCTCCGCCAGTCCCTGTGAATCAGGTAATTCCTGCTCCTCCAGACACCGGGGTGCCCTTAACAGCTCCCCCGGGTCAGCCCGCCATACAAGTCCAGCCCACGTTACAATTACCGACCCTGCCAGGTCGGAAAGCATCAGTTGATGATTCTAGTTTAGGGGCCGCAGGAGGAGGTCTTCCTCAAACCCCACCGCCACACAAGCGTTTATCAGCACTCGAATTACATGCTCAAGCATCACAGCGTACTCCTAAAAGTAATAAGTCTGTTACAGAAATCAGGCAAACCCTTGGCGAATGTGCCTATGACCCAGTTCCAGGCGAGTTTAATATGGTTTTATATTCCGTACGCGTAAGGAGGGTGACCGAGTATCTAGTCACCTTGCCAAATATGAAAGAAGATCTAGACAGAATATACCGTTTCATCCGTACAGGGGATGATCCAGAAAGTATTAGTGATGCCATGTCTCAAAGGAAAGCCGAGATTCAGCGTATGATATTAAAGTTCTTAATTAATTGTCTAATAAGAGAACAAGATTACCCGTCTAAAGATCCAGCCGAAATGAAAATCCTGACAAAGTGGAGTGATAATATAGCCGAAGGAAAGCACAATACCATTAGTGCCATGGAAAGTATGTACAAGAAAATCCGTAGAGAAATAATAAAGATACACGAACAGCGTAAAGCAGCACAAGTAAGCGAGAAAGAAAGTACTTCTGATCCTGAAGAGGAAGACGACGAGAATACCGCCAGAATAGCGTATGTAGGAAAACCTAGATTTCCAGATCGCCATTTACGTCTAGAACACAAGTCTATTTTCCATCATCCAGCACCAGAACAAGGTTCCCTAGAACAAGTATTCCAAGCTACCGATCACATTCTGAAATCACGAATCGGTTATAGTGAATTAAGTACTATGCATGAACAAGAACTAGTCCGATCAGCAGTCCGATGGATTACTGATTCTACCACTTTTCCAGACGAAATAGTGGCACAAATGTTTCTGAAAATGCCCCCAGCCGAGCAGCGACTGGTGGGTATGTATATGATTCAACACCTCATTACTCTGTATGAGGGTCAGCACTCTGATCCAGGTCCGTTACATGATATCCTGAACGAATTACTCCAGTACAGATGGAGAGGTCTAGGTACCGATTTAATTAGTGTCATTCTAGAACAGCGTCATAAATATAGAACATTCTTGAACCCGCATTTTGTTCATGTCTCACCCCCCGAAAGTAAATCATTCTACATAGACAGACAGAATCCGTTACGAGAAGTCCACCCAGTCAAAGGAACGGGTGGCGAAATGCAGCGAGTGTTTGTATACACTCCAATTACAAAGATGGAACTTCTTGAAATGAAGAAATTAATTCCCTGTCATGACAAAGATCCAGCAGGGTTCCATAGAGAATTAAAAGACATGCTCCGTATGGGAGAATATACTTACCCAGATATCATTAAAATGTTAAAGGTCCTGCTACCCGCAGGGGTGTATGAAAAGCTAAAGGAAAAAGAATGGGAGGTGGGAGAGAAAAAGATCGATTGGACAGCTCTAGAAGCTGAAGACAAGGCACGAGTACCAGGTACCGGTCTTGGAGATAAATGTAAAGAATTACCAGAATTATTGATTCAAGTTTTACCCAGATTATTGACAACTAGAAAGGAAGACTGGGATGCAATCTCAGCCTGTAAACAGAAACAAGATGAAGATATTAGTGATTTTTATTCTAGATTTGAAAAATGTTTCAGTATCAACAGTGGTCTCAAGACAAGTAGTGAGTCATACCCTCACCTTTTTGTTACTAAATTAGTCGAAAATTCAAGTCCACCAATTAAAAACCGAGTTTTGAAAGTCGAAAGCACCTGGCAAGCTAATACTCCGTCCCAGATGCTCCAGATGCTCCAGTACCACCAGAATAGAATCAGGGAAGAGCAAGAACACGAAAGAAAACGTATGAAAGACACGAAAATGAAAGTGCTAGTTGCACAATCTGTTCCTCAAGACAGTCAGAAGAGGGGTCCGAATCAAGCCAGTCATCCTGCAGCTCCCGTTAAAGGGAATTGCAATTATTGTAAACAGCCAGGTCATTTTATAAATGAGTGTGCAGTCCTGAAACACAACATAGCTACTGGTAAAACTAAAGAAAGACCACGTCCGCCTAGACAAGAACAAGTTACACAGACTCCTCAGCCACAGAATGCACAACAGACAGTTCCAGCTCCGCAGCCTATTGCTGCAACACAGCATGTCACATCGCAGATGTACCAGTATGCACAGTCTGAGTATCCAGAGTACCAGCCATATTCATGAAACAGCCTAGAGAGGGAGGTAGGCTTGCCTCTCATCGAGATACCTGTAGATCAAGAAGGTCCCTATGTTCACAGTCAAGTACTAGGGAAAGACAGAAAGTTTTTGATTGATACAGGGGCAAGTAGAACCACAATTAGTCATGCCGAAGTTCCAGGGGCTCCGCTCTCAGGCTCAAGAAATGTTTCCCTTGGATTTTCAGGAAAGCCTATAGTTAACGAGATTTCAAAGCCAGTTACTTTAGAAGTAGGTCCATTGTCCCGCACTACTGATCTGTTACTTACTAAGTCATGTCCAGAAAACCTATTAGGCATTAAAACACTGAAAGAATTAGGTGCAGTTATATGCTGTTCCCCAGAGGGAATACGATTGTTCCTACGTGACTTTAAGGGTCACTATGTATTACGAGATTTTGATTCCAGACTGTCTAATGTTCCGCAGCATTTATGGGCGCAAGGTCCAACTGATGTAGGTTACATGCAAATCACACCCTATCGTGTGACTCTCAAGCCAGGTGTAGTGTTACCACGAATCAGACAGTACAGATTGCCACCCGAGGCTGTAGCAGCCTTATCCAAAATTATTGACGAGCTCATCGCTCAAGGAGTAGTTGTAGAAACTGACTCCAATGTATGTAATTCTCCGATCATCCCAGTCATGAAACGTACTGATCCAAATGCACCCCCAGTATATCGATTAGTGATTGACTTACGAGAGCTTAATAAATGTATTATTCCGCAGTACCCAGTTGTCTCAGACATCTCTTCCCTATTGACAGCCATTGATTCCGAAGCCACGTTCTTCACTGTCATAGACCTCAAGAATGCATTTTTTAGTGTTCCAATTCATCCAGACAGCCAGTTTCTTTTCGGATTTTGTTTAAATGGAAGGAGCTATATGTTCACACGCGCTCCTCAAGGTTTCACAGAAAGTCCTAGTATTTACAGTCAAGCACTCAAGAGACAACTAGACAATATTCACATGCCAACTGACACTGCCCTGCTCCAGTATGTCGATGATCTACTGATCACAGCCCGTTCTGAACGTGCTTGCGAGCGAGCATCACTTACAGTTTTGTATTTTCTAGCCGAGATGGGGCACAAGGTGTCCCCTTCGAAGCTTCAATTCTGTGTCCAGCAAGTGGTATACTTAGGACACTTGCTGTCCAAGAGGGGTAGGCAGTTGACACCAGACCGTATCCAGTTAATAGCGAGTCTTCCCCAGCCCAGAACCCAGAAGGAGGTACGTGCTTTTATCGGCCTTACTTCTTATTGTAGACAATGGATTCCCCAGTATGCATTTCTAGCCAAGCCACTGATACAGTTAACGACACAGGAGGCAGCCGTATCGACTGTTCTCCCTTGGACATCTGAACATACACTTAGTTTCAACGAGTTAAAGAAAGCCCTATGCCAAGCTCCAGTTCTAGCTACACCGAACTACAGTAAGCCTTTTACACTTTTCGTTACTGAACGTGAAGGTACAGCATTATCTGTTCTCACACAAGATCAAGCAGGACAATACAAGCCCTGTGCTTATTTTTCGAGCACACTAGATCCAGTCGCCCAGGCGTTGCCTGCGTGCCTCAAGTCAGTTGCAGCCACAGCACTAGCTATCAGACAAAGTGATTCCATAGTTTTAGGACACTCCTTGACAGTACAAGTTCCACATTCCGTGGAAGTTCTTTTAAACCGAACACAAACTCAGCACTTGACAATTGCACGTTTAACAGGTTATGAATTGACACTGTTCCAGCCACACATAGAAATTAGACGCTGCAACGTCCTGAATCCTGCTACACTGTTACCATCAGTTAGTTCAAATTCTGCCACACACGACTGTGTGGAAGTAGTTAACATTACGACAAAGCCAAGACAAGACCTGACAGACATTCCGTTACCAGATCCTGACCTGACACTTTATGTGGACGGTTCATGTATGAGAACTAGTACAGGAGAACTAGTCGCCGCGTATGCAGTGACTACTGACACCGAAGTTATTGAAACACACCGTATTGATACCCTGTCCGCTCAAGCAGCAGAGCTAGTTGCTCTGACACAAGCCTGCATACACGCCAAGAACCTGAAAGTTAATGTTTACACAGATTCACGTTACGCATTCGGAGTTGTACACGACTTCGGAGTGCTCTGGCAGGAGAGAGGTTTCATGACTTCTCATGGAACCAAGATTCAGCATGGTCTCCTTATTCAAGCTCTGTTAGATGCCATACATTTACCGACATCTATCGCTATCATGAAATGTAAAGCACATACAAAAGTTACTGACATTATTTCCCAAGGTAACGATCTAGCAGATCGCACAGCCAAGCTTACAGCACAGACTCCAGACATTCCAGTTAACATGACACACACTCCAGATCCGACTACATGTATGACAGTTAAGGACCCTACACAAGATGTCATAGATATCCAGTTACATGCTACTCCCGAAGAAATCAAGAAATGGTCCGAACAAGGAGGGGTCCAGACAGATCAAGGATGGTTAACGAAGGGTAGAGCCACATGGTTTCTCCCCGACTCTATGGTTCAAGTCATTATTAATACCGCACATAGTCCAGCACATTTAGGAGAAAAAGCTATGTTAGACAGTATCCAGAACATTTGGTTCAACAAGCATTTACGAGCTGCAGCCAAGCAGAAAGTCCGTACCTGTATGATATGTTGTCAGTTTAATCCAGGTAAAAGTGTCCCGGTGGAACAAGGTGGTTTCCAGCCTCCTGACCACCCTTTTGAAGTCCTCCAGATGGATTATATTCAGATGGAGCGATGTCGAGGTTTCAAGTATATCCTTGTAGTTGTATGCGCTCTGTCCAGATGGACAGAAGCATATCCAGTCCCAGATTATACAGCCGCGACCACTGCCAAGCAGTTGGTTCGTGAATTCTTCCCTCGATATGGACTCCCTAGAGTCGTATATTCTGATAACGGTCAGCCATTCTCATCTGAACTCATGAAGCACGTTTCCCTGTTGTTAGGGTACCAGTGGAAGTTCCATTGTGTACGCCATCCTGAAGCAGCCGGTCTAGTCGAGAGACATAATCAGACTCTGAAAATTCGAATTGCAAAGATATGTAAAGATAAGGGTGTGGACTGGCTAGTAGCTCTGCCAGTCGCTTTGTTTTATATGCGCATGGTCGCACATTCCAGATCAGGTCTGTCCCCGTATGAGGTCGTATTCGGCCGCCCCCCTAACATGTGGGGTACTCCTAGACCCCGAAGTATTACCGATGTTTCATGTAATATGCTGACAGATTACCTAGCTTCCTTGATGTCTGCCCTCAACTCATGTCGTTCACAGGTTGCCGCCGCATTTCCAGACAATACCGAGGTGGCACCGCATGAAATCGTTCCAGGTTCTATGGTGATGGTCCGAAATTTTGACAGATCAAGTCCGCTGGAGCCACGTTGGAAGGAGCCCCGTCAGGTCCTCCTCACCACCCGTACAGCCGTGAAGTTGGAAGGCCGAAAAGGATGGATACACCTTTCTCACGTTAAACTTTTTAAAGGACTGAAACCCGTTTTCAAGAACATTTCCCAGGATTTTAAGGACTGCCAAAACATTGTTCCTAAGGACTGTCCCGCAAATGACATTGATACAACCCCTCCCTTGGTAGAGAAAACTCCGCAGCAGGAGTATAAGTTAAAACTACGGTCTAGTAAATAAGTCAGTCAGTTTGATTGTATAAGTCCTCCCCTAGGTGAAACGGTTAGACTGTTTCTGACATGTATAAAATAGACCCCCATAGTGAGAGAGTTAGCAAGAACTCGATCAAATGTATCGTTTTTCTAAGTTTCATATTATTCATCAGCATTATGATTTCCTGCACCAGCTATGCATTTTTCCTATATTTCCCAGTTCTTCATGTAAATAAGTCTGCTAATGCTACAGTAGAGCACACGTTTAGTGATCTGCCTCCTCACGAATATTCATACCGCCTCGCTATGCGTAACAATTCATTTATCCGCATGTTACATTACTCACACCAGACCAGCAATGCCACTAATTGTTGGGTGTGTGGTCGACTCCCCCCTTTCCAGACACCGAAGGGAGTTCTGCCACTGTTTCCTTATCCGTTTTCACATAATGGTTCGTGTGGAGCATGGTCCACGTTAACGTCATCCTCAACAGATATGTCTTTTCTTAACAGTACATGTTTCCCAGACAAGCAAGGTCTTCCCCACAGAACAGGTTTAGATCTAGAAAATGAAGTATATAATTTAGGTAATTATTCGTCGAATTTCATGGTCCTGAATGTTCAGTCTGATACTACTCCAGACTTACCTGCTATTTCAGTACTACCAGTCAAAGGCGAATTATGTGTCCGAAATAAGGGTTCCGTACATGTAGGACATAGTGAATGTACTACTATTGTCAAGTATAGTGACAGTGGGAAATCTATTTTCAAAGCTTCACGTCATTCTTATTTTGTTTGTGGTCAAACCGCATATGTTCGTCTGCCCCTCGATTGGGAGGGAACCTGTTACATTGCCTTCCTACTGCCACCTGTTTTTCTAGCCCCACCTGACTACCATAGGAATTCCTTCCTAGTACATACTAGACACAAGAGAAACCTCCCGATTGTCGACTATACTGAAACTGCCGCAGAACAATTTATTGATATAGATAAAGGTGTGTTCCCTTATTTAGGTACAGTTGTAAATAGTAAGCTAATTCGTAGATTAACAAGAACCCTTGAAGCTGTAGTAGATGAGACTGCCTCTGCTCTAGGTAACTTAACCGAAGAGCAATCATTTATGAGAATTGTCGTTTTACAGAATCGTCTCGTCCTTGACGTCATACTGGCCGATAGGGGCGGGGCCTGTAGAGCCATCGGATCTAGTTGCTGCATTTTCATTCCAAATAACGCGCCGTCTGTTTATTCAGCTATAACCAGACTCCATAGAATTGCCCTTCTGTTACACCAAGATCCAGGCACCTGGACATGGTCCGGTTGGTTCTGGAATATGATTTCCGCATGGGGATGGAAAGTCCTGTCCTTTCTAGGTATTGCAGTAGCGATCATATTCAGCTGCTGCCTCTGTATACAATGTGGCCCTGCGATTTGCGGCATTTGTGCTACTTCTTGTATTCCTAGTCCCAAGCCCCGTTCTAAATCCCGTTCCAAGACAATTCGAGACGAGCAAATGGTACTGTATGAAATAATAGATGGTATCATGAAAATTGATGTTTCCTGATGGAAACGTAGTGACAAGGAGGGAATGTGGAAAAGTAAATTTTGCCATGTTCTGTGTCCCTACGCCTCATCCATCATATGTTATGTGTGCATGACCAATATGCATATGTTATTCCCCATGTCTGATTAATGACGCAATTACAGTTGTGTCCACCTCTAATATGCCAGTTTCCAGTCCTCGTGAATAATACGAATATCAGGCCTATGTAAAGTTACGTTGCCACGTTTCTCAGTGTGCACGTTATTTCATTATAAAGTCCCCGTTTCTAGGCCTCAAAAGGGCCTGGACATCAGATTCAGCTCCTGTCTCCTGAAGCCTCGCTGAGGAGCGATACAGCCCCCACCTGTATCCTCGACCTTTCACTTACTTCCTGCCTCGCAGTGCCCGGTGCAGCCTGGCTCTGCCTCTGAGTCTGCCAAAAGTATGTTATAGTTCCAGTTATCAGTTCAGTCCTCCTTCTTTGCATTCCTAAGCTACTGAACTGCATCAATAGTTTCCGTCATTGTCTAGCCTTCTCGTCTCCACGTTAGAGAAATACTGCATTTAATGGTCATTTAATATTCTTCATCACGCACTACATGTAGAATAATGCATGATCCAGTCTTTAGAGTCAAGTTAGCCTTTCCCCTCATGACTTCTAGTTTATATCAACATGTTCCCTAAACATCAGATACTAGATAGGGTTTAGGTACATGTCGCTCCGACCCTCCAGACTTTAGTCTCTGCTCCTAGCACAGAGTTCATAGCCCCCAGCTTCTCCTAGTAATACGTCATTGCCAGTTTGCGCGCACCACCAGGTTAGAGGTCCCGGCTCCTTAGGTAGCCCCCTCCTATGTTTCCGCCCCATTCATGACATATTCTGTTACGTCTGCACCACATGTCTATGTATACGCCCAGTTACACCTACTTTTACTCTTATCTTTCGCGACTGCTACGCGTCACGCCTTCTGCTCCACCCACTGTTACGCCTACTGCAATGTAATGCTATGTGTTTGCGTTATGTATATAAGTTCATGTATTGTTATTAAAAGTTAGCGCGCTCATCCCAGATCCCAGCCCCGGCAGCTGCCGGGCCCTGTCATCTTGTTCCTATGCAGGTCGTCCTGTTCCTGTCCTTATGCTGTAATAAACCTGCAACAACTCCTACTACCTCGAATCTTGACTCTTATTTATTGAGCTATCTGTTATGATATATGCCTAGTCAAAAATAGGGTATTATTTATTTATTTACCACAAAGGAGCCGGACCGAGCACATCACACGGAGGGAAGGACCAAGAGCAGGCAGCCCCGATACCTGAGGAGGCAACAGCAGAAAATCCACAATCCCCTCTCCTATTCGGTAGTCAGGACACAGGAGCGGCTGAACAATCACCCACCCCCACAACACCATCCCCAGTGCTGGGAAGAGTAAGGTGCCATGATGTGCCCCCTCGCAGAATACTGCAAACATCATCGGAGGAGGAGGTGGAGGGTGACACACAGGACAGAGGCAACACCGAGCAGCAGCCCAGTCCCAGAGTCACGCGGGCCAGTGTCCGAGGGCGACGGCCACGGGAGGTAGAGGATGTGCGTCAAGTTCAGGGTGTCTTCTGCGGACTGGAGGCCACCATGGTGAAAGTGCAGCGCCTGCAGGCAAAAGCGATGATGGGGGTTCAGAGGCAGGCACGCACAACAAATAAAAAACTGGAAGCAGTAGGCAAGGGCATAGGGGAAATGGCAGAAAGCATGCAATCTATGGCGTCAGGAATATCTGATATTACACAGTGCATGACTGTCCTGTGTGACAAATTGGACAGGGACCATTTAGAGAGACGCAAGGCCAGTGTGGATGTGCGACAGCAAACAAATGCCCTGAACAGGTTTGCCACTGCTACCACTGTGCTGTGCAGACGGTCAGTGACGATGCAGGATGCCATAGTGCAGTGCTGCAACAATTTAACTGAAGGTATGGCCAGGATGACCTCTGCTATGGAGCTCGTGCTCGCGCATCAGACTGGCACTGGAGGCGACACTTGTGCTGCGGAAAGCGAGGGGTCCACCAGCAGGAGTGGTGGAAGCACTCCTGTGCAAGACTTACGGAGGAGTGGCAGGCATCGGGGAAGTGTGACAGGCCACAGTGAGAACATTGATTCACAGCCACAGCAGCCCCGCCCTGTGGCCCGTGGCCACAAACAATGACTTTGCCCTCCACCCGAGGCTGTAGTCACGGTGGTGTTAACCGTGACAACACACTCATGGAGTGTTTGATATAGTGAGCCCAATGTGAGCTATCAATGCTGTGGCGTAGTGAAAATTAAACTACTTACACAAAGTTACATTCATGCCTGTGTCTCTTTACTCACTCAGAAATATTGTTGTGTAACCTCTTCCCGTCTCAGTCTCCCATCTGTAGCTGCTGCTGCCACCGTAGCTTGGGGCTCTGCCTCCTCTGGGTCGTCATCGATGTCCTCATGATATGTGAGCTCCACCTCTGTGCCTTGCTTGGTGGCGAGATTATGTAACATTGCACAGGTCGCTATTATTTTGCAGCAGATGATTGGGGTGTACTGCCGTGCACCTCCACTCTTGTGGAGGCAGCGAAACCTGCTCTTAAGGAGTCCAAATGTGCGCTCAACAACGTTTCGTGTAGATCTGTGAGCCACATTGTATCGCCTTTCACTCCTGGTGGATGGGTTGAGGTAGGGAGTGAGCACAAAGGACCGCAGGGCATATGCACTGTCGCCTAGGGGGAGAAAGATAGACATTAATTGCAAGGACATGAGACGTAGATCTGATGTGAGTGTCAGGGTGTGTCATTGTGATTTACCTAGCAGGTATCCATTTCCAAATTCTCCGGCAAGTAGGCGTGTGTATATTCCACTATTCTGGAATATATAAGAATCATGGGTACTTCCGGGGAACTTGGCTACGATGTCAGTGATGAGGTTCCCTGCATTACATATGACCTGGACGTTGATGGAGTGCGTCGATTTGCGATTCCTGTAAATGTGCTCTGTGGCTGCAGGTGGACAGAGTGGGACGTGGGTGCCATCGATGCAGCCTATCACGTGAGGGAAGTGTGCCAGTTGATAAAAGTCTGTCTTGGTTTTTGCTAATTCTGCCGGTGTTACAGGGAATGAAATATAATGCCCCATCCTCTGCATCATGGCGTCAAGAAACCTCCTGAAGAAGCGGGACAGGCAGCCCTGGGACACGCCACCCACTGCAGCTATCACACTCTGGTAGCTCCCTGAGGCCAGCAGGTGTAAGCTACATAGCACCTGGACATGAGGTGGGATGGCATGGGCCCTGGGTGTTGGGTGGTCCAGGAGTGGGTGTAGGTCCCTGATCAATTGCTTGATGGTGTCTGGGTGTAGCCTGTACCTCTGCAGTATTTCAGGCTCTGTCAGTTGGAACAGTGTTATCCTCTGCCTGTACACTTGTTCCTCCCTTAGCCATTCTCTCTCTCCTGCTGCCTGTAGTCTCTGCCGTCTTGCTATGATGTAAAAAGCCGCCATCATGGGTCCTGAGGTGCATTTTGGGACTTTTTTATAGCCCTCCCTTGGTTACCACCTGCTTTCAATCCATGGTAAATACCGACTAAAAAATACCGTTTTTCTGCAGATTCTGTATTTTTGGGCTTACCTACATCTCCAAGGCCAATTTTTACCGTTTCTTATTTTCCGAGTCGGAAAATACGAACTCGGTATTTATGTATACGGTAGATTCCAACACGGTAATTTTACCGGGTCATTATTACCGAGTCGGTATGTTTCCGACTCGGGTTTTCAAAATTCGGAAATTAATGGCCTCCTACATCTCATTTCCTGGATTCCGGTCGGTAACGGGCGATTTTACCGGTTTTCGGCCGTTACCGACCGGTAAACGCCTACCTACATCTGGCCCTAAGCTCCTTATCATTGGTGGCTTCAACTATTGCCCACATGACCCACTTCAGAACCTCCACTCCAAACAATTTACGGATCTACTTTTGGGGCTAAACTTCCTTGAACACATCAAAGTAGCCACCCATATCAAAGGGCATACCCTGGATCAGGCTTGGACCCTTAATCTGGACATACTTGACCTCTGCGTGTCTCCCTGCGCCTGGTCCGATCATCACTCTGTCTCCTTCTCCATTAGCCTTCCGCAAACCACCTCCTCTCGTGCGGCTGCCCCCACCATGGTCAGAAATTGGAAGCATGCTGACATCCCCACCATCTGCAACCACCTCACTTCCTCCCTTCCCACCTTCCCCGACCTCTTAGACCCTCAATGTTCACCTCACAGACAGGCTGAAGCTCTCTCTTCCTGGATGACCCAGGCGAGAGATAATTTTGCTCCTCTCAAGGCCTTAAAAACTAAGAGACCCCACGACGCTCAACTCTGGTTTTCCAACGACCTCAGGGACAGGAAGCTCGCTCTGCGCCAATTAGAGCATAAGTGGAGGCTTCACTACTGAGTGCTTGGAATAATGTGAGATGGTGCTCTGGCATGAGCTGAGCCCGTTTGCAGCTTGCGGAACCAAGTCCTAATAGCTATTCCATGATAACGCATACCATATACTCTTAAGTGCATTATAATCCTCGCGGTTATATGCCAACTCTGGTATCGCTTTATCAAAACATGTCGAGTAAGGTGTCATACGAATTGGAATACTAACCCCTCGCCAATTCTGGCGACGGGGTTAGCATTCCACCCTTCTAGAGGGACACGACATGTATGTAGCTGTAACCCCGGTTAAAGTTAACTCAAGCCTCAGCTCCACAAAATGGATGCTGCCACCGAGACACAAGTCTGCCCTCCTGCTGCTGGGAGTCCTCCCAGCGCGGGAGGGAAGGACAAAGGGTTTCCTGCCAGGGGCGGTGCCAGCACCGTCCCAGACAGGATTTTGTGTATTCTAAGTAGGCAGGGCTTTAGAGGAAGGTGACTGCAAGTGGCACCCCGGTGCTCACTGTGCATATGCCGGCTTGAACCAGTTCCAGGGGCACACCAGCCCCTGAGCTGGGGAAAGCCCGGCATGGGAGAGGGGTGTAACCACCCCCCTTCCTAGTCCCACCCATAGGGCAGGACTTAGTCGCGTGCCAGCCCCCTTTTGCAGGATAAAGGTAGGAGCAGGCCCCCTTCCAAATCAGATCATCTTTGAATCCTGAACCAACTTTCCACGAAAGGAACTCAAGACTCTTCTCAAGATTTCTCCCTTGTGACTAAGGAGTAGTCACCCTGCAGCAGCAGGCACCATCCAAGCATCGCGGTCTGCTGTAAGTCTCTCCTCCAGATCAAGACTGCCCAGCTCAACGAGAACCGGCTTCCCTGGCACCTCTGACCTCTACCTACATCTTCAGCCCAGCTGAGACCCGTGGGTGTGACGAGTCCTCGAGGAACCGGCCATCTTCAAGACTGCACGACGCTTGCCCAGCATGACTCCCGAGTGACCCTCGACCGAGTGCTTTGGGGTAAGAGAAGCCCCAACCCTGAGCAGCTCCAGCACCGAAGTTCAGCCCCCTTGCATCCACGAGATCTGCGTGGGGCCCTTCTGCTCTTTGCTGCTCACCGCGTTGTCCAGGTCGCTTGCCCGTTGGCTAGTGGCCCTCTGACGACGAAGTTCGACGACAAACACCGCTGGTCTGGTTGCTCCAGACTGGCCCTTGCTCCCCTCCAACAGAGGAGCACCCTGGACCCTCCTGGTCCACTCCAGACGCCATTTTAAGTCCACCGCGTGGGCTTGCATTTGCCAAGACTTGTTGTCCCAATCCTGGGTCCAGCGACGTCGACAGCAGATATCTTCGTGGGACAGCTCGCACCTCCATCCTGGTCGCCGACAACGCCTCCTGGTCCGAGAGACTGCAGAGCCCAGCAGCGCCCACTCACCTGGTTGAGGTGACTTCGTCCGGTGCCACTCTGGTGCCCACCTAAATCACTGGCTAGTGATTCAGAACTTGGTCCCCTCTGCTTACAGGTCTTCCTCTTCCCCGATCCAGGCTTTGATCCCCAAGAACTTCTTCACTGGTCGCCTGCCAGCAACTTCTTCCTTCAGGCTCCTGGTTCATCAACGAAGAAACCCGACGACATTTGAACCCTATGCAGCCGCAGCCCCCGGGCTAGGTAAACCGAGTACTCCGGTGCTCCAGCGTAGACCAACTCTCTAAGGGCCAGATGCATCAAGCTAAAAACGGGTCGCAAAGGGGCAGATTCTCAGAATCTGTCCCTTTGCGACCGGTATTTTTGCATTTGGGATGCATCATCCCAAATGCAAAAATCGCCAATAGAGAATTCGCTAAATTGCGATTGTTTGCATTTAAGGAATCTCAAATTGAGATTCCTTAAATGCAATGCATGAAAGTTTCAAAAATAGCGAATTCGCTAATAGGGCATGCAAATTACCACAAAGTACAACTTCGTGGTAATTTGCAAAAACTTAGAAAAATGCACTTTTGTGCATATTTTAAAGTTTCATGTTGCGCACACACATGCCCTAAGGGCATGTGTGTGTGCAACATATGTGCACAGATCAAAATCAGGGGTGCAACAGGGTGTCCTTTGGACACCCCTGCACCCTTGAACTCGCAATCTCAATTTGCGAATCGCTAATTGCGAATCGCAAATTGAGATTGTCTTCCCATTCATTCCTATGGGCCTCTGGGCCCATAGGAATGAATGGGGAGGTATTCATTAATTGCGACTCGCAATTTGCGAGTCGCAATTAAGGAATTCTAAGGAATCGCTATTTATGTAGTGATTGCTTGATGCATTCCATTTTGCTATTCCTTATTAGCGATTCCTTATTTTTCGCTAATAAGGAATCTCAAAATGGATGCTTGATGCATCTGGCCCCAAGTGTCTAGATCCACTTTCGTTTTTGACCTACCTAGTCGGGTTCGCCCGAAAACACTAACTTTGCTTTTACTAGCCTCCATGGACTTTTTCCCGCCTTACGCGTGAGAGTTCCCACTCTGCACACAACGTCCCTAGGCCTCCTGCTTGTAATCTAAAGGTTCAGTAGTCCAGTCCTAGCGATTCTAAAGCCTATGAGAATAGTTACTTACCTGCTAGTATTTCGCATTCCACTTGTGTAGTATATGGTTTTTCGTGCCCCTCGGGCATTTGTGTAAATTGTGCGACTTTAAGTATTTCTTTAAGAGTTTTGTTGTGTGCTTAGCTCCCTGTCTCATAAAGAGCCAGGGTAGTCTTGTTATAAATAAATATACTTTATTTTTCATAACAACTTGTGTGGTGTCCTTTCACTTGGTGTTCAAGGGGTATATGTGATGGTAAAACAGCTGGCTTAACACGCCCTCTAGAGTTTAGCCTAAAGACTGCACGTGTCCATGCTACTAGGATAGCTGGTCTATCAGGTTGACTTACAACCAAACATCAATAAGGGTTGTTTGGACTGATACATAGTGTTCACTAGAATAGTGAACACTGCATATCAGGCCAACTTCTCACACCCCACACTTACGGAAGACACTTTCTTTTCTCTCCTCGGGAAAGTCAAATCGGGCTCCCCCCTGGATAGTTGTCCCCCTCACATTAGTCGCAAAATCTACCACAATATTCCTACGCCCCCTCTTTCCCTTTTAAATCACTCCCTCGCCTCTGGGGTGGTCCCCCTTTCCTTTATAACTGCGGTGGTCTCGCCCATTTTGAAAAAACCTGGAGCAGACCCCGACATCCTCTCCAATTTCCGCCCAATTTCCCTTCTTCCCTTCTTGGGTAAAGTCTTGGAAGCCTATGTGGTCGACTGCCTGAGCACCTTCATCGAATCCACCCACTTCCTCGACCCTCACCAGGCTGGCTTCAGGCCTCACCAGTCTATCGCCCTGGCTGTCCATGAGGAGTTAAGAAGGGGGGCGGACCAGAACCTTTCCAAGGCTTTGGTGCTCCTGGATTTGTCGGCGGCGTTCGACACCGTAGACCATGCCATCTTACTCGAACGTGTCGAGCACGCCGGCATCCGGGGGCCACCATTAAAGTGGATTACCTCGTTTCTCCAGGACCACATCCAGGTAGTGTCTCTCCCACCTTTCTCTTCAGCTGGAAAGCATCTGGCCTGCGGAGTCCCGCAGGGCTCAGCGCTTTCACCACTTCTTTTCAACCTTTACATCCGTCCCCTCATCTCGGAACTTCAACAAAAGTCTGTTACCATCTTCAAGTACGCGGACGATCTTCAGTTAATTTTCCACATTGACCCTTCCCCTTCTTCTACACAACACGTCCACTCTGTTATGAATTTCCTCAGCTCTGGGTGAACCTTAATCAGCTCAAACTCAACCCTGATAAAACTGAGTTAGTCCTTCCCGGCCCCCAAAGCAACCCTTGGAATTCTTCCTTCTGGCCACCCTCACTCGGTCCCTCTCCTTCCCCCGTCAACACTGTCAGGAGCATTGGCCTCACCATCTCCACGGACCTCTCTATGAGGGCACAAATTAATTCTGTTGTATCCATTTGCTTCTACCACTTACGTCGTATCAGCAAAATCAGCAGACTTCTTTCCCATGAAGCTCTAGTGCAGGTCACCCTGGGGCTTGTCATCTCTCGCATTGACTATGCAAACTCCCTATATGTGGGCATACCTGCTTATCAACTCAAACTCCTTCAACTTATTCAGAATCAGGCAGCTAGGCTGGTCTACGGTCTGCCAAGATCTACCCACACCAAGCCTCTCTTAAGGAACCTTCATTGGCTCCCAGTTGCTCAACGCAGCCTCTTCAAGCTCGGCTGCCTGATTCACAAAGCTCTTTCTTCCCAGGGACCCTCTTTCATCTCCTCTCTTTTGCACTGGTATGCTCCCCAGCGTGATCTCCAATCACAAGCTTCTTACCCCGGGCTTCTTCAGGCGAAAAAAACATGGTGGTTTACGATTCTCCACTCAGGCCCCCCTCCTCTGGAACTCCCTACCCCTTGCACTCCGCCTCTTACCATCCTATGTCCATTTTAGAAAGTCTTTGAAAACTTGGCTCTTCTCGTCAGCCTTCAATTAGCTCACCTGATCTGTACTGGACAGCCCTCCTACCCCAGCGCCAAGAAACCGTAGGTGTATGTGCGCTTTACAAATTTTATTTATCATATTATATCATATCATCACTGAGACCCGGGATAAAGGCTGAAAGAGTGGAATCAGAGCCTGAATATCCCAAACCCGCTGTTCAGGAGGATAAACTCGAAACTGCGCCGAGTCTAGAACCGCTCCGATGAAGAGGAGCTTCTGAGAGGGACACAGGTGTGACTTTGGCACATTGATGGGGAACCCCAGCAGGTGCAGGAGGTCTGCCGTCGTCTGGAGGTGGTTGACGACTGTCTGTGGCGAGCCCGCCTTCAACAACCAGTCGACGAGGTAGGGGAAGACTGAAACCCCTAACCTGCGCAGATGAGCTGCGACCACCGCCATCACCTTTGTGAACACCCGTGGGGCGCTGGTAAGGCCGAAGGGGAGCACGATAAACTGAAAGTGCTCGTGGCCAACCGTGAACCGCAGGTAGCGCCGGTGGGCCGGCAGGACGGGGATGTGGAAATAAGCGTCCTGCTAGTCCAACGCTACCATCCAGTCTTCTGGGTCCAGGGCAGCTAGGAGCTGAGCCAAAGTCAGCATCTTGAACTTCTCCTTCCGGAGGAAGCCGTTGACGTTCCGTAGGTCCAAGATAGGGCGTAGGCCCCCTTTGCCCTTCTTGGGTACCAGAAAGTAGTGGGAGTAACAACCACACCCTACTTCTGGCCCAGGAACGTGCTCGATGGCCCCCTTTGGCTAAAAAGGCCGTAACTTCCTCTTGCAGAAGTTGCAAGTGAACCCCCGACACGCGGTGGGATCGCGGTGGCATGGCTGGAGGGGTCGTCTCGAAGGGGAGGGAGTAGCCCCTTCAGACGATTTGCAGCACCCACCTGTCCGACGTGACAGTGCGCCAGTGGAAGAGGTGATGGCGAACCCTGCCTCCCACTGGCGTCACATGGGCCTGAAAGCACGATCTGAAAGAGACACGTTAGTGATAGATTCCTTACCTTAGAACAGGAGTCTTCAAACTGTGGGGCGCGACCCCCAGGGCGGCCGTGGGGCGATGCAAAGGGGGTCACGCCTTCACAGTGTCACTTCTGCCCTGGCCTCCAGGGCTTCAGCCTCCCTCCTCCCCATCCTGTGTCTCAGCCCGGGCTGCTGCAGTGCAGCTCGCGCTTCTGGGGCCTCGGCTGAGCAGTGTCTGGAGTCTTATCTCCGGCCCGAGTTTTTCACAGGTCTTTAAAGACCATTAGCATATTTACATGCCTTTGTTAACTGATTACCAAAGCTTAGTTTTGTTATGGTTCCAGTACCCCCAGGGACCCCACTCTGCCTATTCCTTACATTTGTATTTTTACACTTACTGCTGTAGTGTGAGAATGCATTTAATGAAAAGAAATATAAAGTCCTCAAACTTCTGTGTTGAAGTGTGCCACACAGTATCTGTGGGCTGCCTGTCCCACATCTGAAGTAATGTGCGAAAGAATCAAGTAGAGAAATTGCTTGAAAGACTGTGTGCACTACAAGAACAATGTTTAATTGTTTAAATAATTCTTTCACAATTTTCATGATTTGTGCTCAAGTAGACAATATAGGCACAAATTGTTCAACATAATGTTTATTATATTCTAATACACATAAATTAAATGCACAAACAACAATTTTATTTGTATTACATGATACAAATAACACAATTTTGATCATCATCCATGTTCATGAAATTGAAATACAATGATCTGGATTCACAGCTCAGAAGTGTGCTGCCCTATGCATTTCTGGACACATCGTCCCTTCTTCAGGGGCCACTGCGAAGTAAACAAACAAATCTGATGTTACCGCTAAGAAATAGAGTACAATGAGTTCATGGCTACCATACAATTGGACACCCCCAGCCAGAAGAGCAACTACAACAAGAGAGAGTGACCAGCTCCTACCAGAATGCGTAAAGAAATATGTTGAATTAATATCATCAGAAGCAACTTGAAACTAGTTCAGTGATGATAAAAAACTGAAAGTGACGTAGACCAACACAAGCGTCAACAGTGAAAAATTAGCTGTGGCTGAAGTGTTCTAAAAATGAAAACGTTCGTGTGCTCACAACAATGGTTGTTAGTGGTGATCTCAACAAGCTAAACGCAATGCAGTAGTGTTGACTTACTGCCACACTTTATGAGGTCCTGCTCAGAAGGTAAACTGCAGGAACATAAATGAACATGAAGAGAAAAATGTACGAATAAATGGTAATCTTTCTCAGTCGGTGCATCTAAAATCAAGTGTGATGGAGCGCATGCTATAAAAATGTGACAACAAAAGTTACATTGGTCAGTCCAGAGCAAAAGGTCAAAGCCTGAAAAACATCAAAATAAACAAACCGCAAGAATCAATAAAAATAAGCAAACCTCATTGATGTTATTATTCAGGCAGACTGCCTGTGATGACTGCCTCATCGAAGTTATTATTCAGGCAGACTGCCAGAATAATAAACAGTGCGGCTGAACATCGTGCTTACCGAAGAAAGATTGTGCTGCTAAGCTTTCTTGTCCAAATAGTACACCGGAAGAGTGAAAAGACGCTGAGCGGCGTCTCGCGTTTCAACAGAGCGAGAGAACCTGCGACGTTGCGAGTCCGATCACGTGATACTAACTCCGCCCATAAAAGGGAAGTCTCAATTATAAAAGGAAAACATCACCGTCACCTCGGCCTAGTGCTCGAATAAATGAAAAATGCATTGCAACTGGGGCTCATGCCTGTACAAAAGGGGGATTTGGGGGGCAGCCGAGCCGCGAGGTCTGCTCCCCGGGCAGATTTGGGAGGGGGGAGGCGGGCGAGCGAGAGAGCGGCCATTTCATCGCTTTGGGCTGCCTAGGGAGTAGCCCAAAGGCAGCCCAATTTAGAATATTATAGCCCAAGGGGTATATAGGGGTTGCCCACGCGTCACCAGCCACCATTTTAAGTATAGGTGACCTGGTGGCTGGGAGTGGGCAGTTTAGGTGTTTTTTGTGGTGGTTAGGTTTTGGGTAGTACAGTGGTTGTGGCTTACCGGGTTTTGTAGTTGTCCAGGGCCGCGCTGATGTCCAGGGGCGCGGCCCCGGTGAGGGAGGAGGCGGTAAGTGCCAAGGTTGGGGTGCGGGCGAGGAGCGCTGCCATTCGCTCCTCGCCGCAGCATCGGGGGAATGAGGGCGGGCGTTTGGAGGGCGGGGCTGGGGGCGGGAGGAAGCTTCGGTCTGGGAGCATCCCTGGAAGTGCGGTGCAGCGGCGCCACGGTGCGAATGGCTGCCCTGGTACCTCTGGGGCGGACGAAATAGCTGGGGGAGTGCTCGCGGCCTCGGGAACGGTTGTGCGGCCGGCGGGGAGGGGGGTGGGGGATAGCAGCAAGCGGGGGGGCGGGCGGGAAAGGCAGGAAGTAACGCAATTGGGCAGCACGGGAGGTGGTACAGTGTGTGGGAGAGGCGGGGGTGGCTGGGAGGGGGTGTGGGGGGGCCTGGGGCGGTGCAAGGGTCCTGGGAGGAAAGAAGGGACAGGTGGGAGATAGGAGGAGGCGGAGTACAGGGCGAGGGGTGCGGCAGGAGGGCCCCTCACCTACCCGGGCTGTCGTCAGGACAGGGGGGCAAGAGAGGGAAGGCAGGGGGCGCTCAGGGTATTGCAAGAAGGGGGGGGTGGAGATGGCCCCTGCAGCCCGTAGTGGTCGCCAAGAGGGTAGACGGGGGCCTGGGGCCCGGGAGGCATCTGAAGGAAAGGGGGGGGTGCAGCTCGAGGTGGAGGAGGGGATCCCCTTGTTGTATTCTGAGGAGAGCGAGAGGGAGTGGGAGGGTCTGGACGTGTTTGAGTCTTGGGGGAGGGGGTGCGGGAGGAGCGGGGTTCGCGTGGGGGTGGCAAGACGGGGAGGTGGCGGGTCCATCAGGGAGGAGGGGAGAGGCGGGGCAGTCGGGGAGTGCATGGGGGGGCGATGGGGGGACTCATCGGGTGTAGGAGGGGTTGGGGGGTTGTCATGGAGTGAGGGCGAGGAGGCAGGGGGGAGGGGGGCCACACAGTTGGGGGACCCGTCACACCAGACCTACCTTTTCTTTTGCAGAGGGACAGCCGGCGAGGGGCTGCCGACTTGGCAGGGCTAGGAACGGCCCCACGACGCCAAGGTGAAGGGAGGGCTGGGCCTCCTGCGGCGTGCCGGGAGTCAGCGAGGGATCACATCGTGGCCAGCACACGAAGGCCTGCAGCGGGCTCGCCGACCCCTCCACCCACAGGGTCACAGCGGCATGGGGAGCAACGCCGGACAAGGAGCGCCGCCACGGATGGTTTTTGTCTTTTCAGCGGGTTGCAGGAGGGGGTGATGGCCTCCGGTAGGGTGCAGTCGGCGCCGCTGGTGGGCCGGAGTATGTGATTGGGGGGGTGCAGGTGATTGAGGATGGGGACAGTTTGGAGGAAGGGGAGCTGAGGGATGGCGAGGGCTGTAGGGGGTCTTGTAATAGTGTTGGTAGTTTTTTGCGGGTGTCATGGGGCCTGGGGGAGTCGGCGGCCCGGACACATTCTTGGGAGTGGACGGCGTCCTGGGATCGGAGAGGTGGAGAGCGGCGAGCGGACTCCTTAGTGCCAGTTAATAGCGTGAGCGCAGTGTGCATGGTCTCCGTGGGGATGGGGGGGAGGTGGTGATTGGGGGTGATCGGCTGCGTAAAGGGAAGTATGTGGTTGTCAGGACTAGGGCGGCTTGCGGTCTAGGGCCCGCCCCATCCTGTAGGCACATACGCCTGTTCCTGTGCGATCAACCTTTATGTGGTAAATGTAAATGTATGTATGTATATGTATTGCGACTTATATAGCGCACGTATCACCCGAAGGTATCAAGGCGCTTGCTTAGGGAACCCGTCCTGGTATTCCCCTGTGAGATACCCCGGCAGGGTATCCACAAGGTGAAAGCCAGGCATCCCGCCGCGAGGGGCCGTAGTGGAGATTAAGCAAGCTATTGCCCAGAGTCGCAGAGTGTGACCCCATGAGTCGAGTAGGCACCGGAGCGAGAATTGTCGAGTCCGTGGAATTATTGAGCCCGAGACCCGCCGAGGCGGGGAATCGAACCCTGGTCCACGGCCGATCTCAGCATCCAGGTCTGCCGCCTCTAACCACTGAGCCAGACTGGAGCCCCTGGAGGATTCTGGTGGCGCAAATGTTTAAAGATGCATGTTCTTGTGTCCTAGTATGTTTGTTCTCTTTACTAACCTTTTTCCCACTCAGAATGCGTGAGATTTGGCATCTCACGCGAGATGAGTGAGATTTGGCACCTCACGCGAGATGAGTGAGATTTGGCACCTCACACGAAATGAGTGAGATTTGGCACCTCACGCGAAATGAGTGAGATTTGGCACCTCACGCGAGATGAGATAGATTTGGCATCTCACGCGAGATGCGTGAGATTTGGCATGGACGTGCCTGCGATGACGTCAGCGGCCGCGCCCAGTTCCCCGTGCTCACTATTCAGCATCTTGTGGTGAAGGAGGAAGAGGATCTTGGGGCTCCGTTTCTCGGTGAGGCCAGCCTTCTTCTTTTGATCGGTGGAGAGTTCTGGGTGCCTGAAGACTGCTACAACGCTTGCTGAGCTGCAGGAGGAGTTTAGAATCTGCTGAGGCTTCTCTTCTTGATCGGCTCCCGGTGAGGCTAGCTTTTGGGGGATTACCTGTCACTAACCCAGATTCAGAAGTAGAGTAGGTCGTACTCTACAGGTAAGATTGCGAATCTTGTTAAAAACATTTCAGTGAATTATTAATAACATTCGTTTTGATTCTCAAGATCATTACCTTATTCACGAGTGTGAATCTTGTTCAGTAGAAACTCTATGCATGTTTTCTCCAGCTCATTTTCATATTCACGAGTGTGATTCTTGTTTTATAAGTAGTTCCATGATTGTTTAGGTGATTGAAAACCTAGTCATAGAAAGTCCTAAACCAAATTCTGCCGCTTATGCCTTTGAGCAGTTGATACTGAAGTGAAGTATTATCGCCACAATATAGCGGATCTAAGAAAGGTCAACTAAGAGTCTGATTGTCTGAATAAACGCAAGCCTCGAAGCTCTTGAACTAGTTTCTGATAGAAGGACAGAATCTGATGTCCTAGTTTACGTCTTTGTGCAAAGGAAAGTGCGTGTATTTTTGTTTGTGAGTAACTTTTCCTTTTCAGATCTCCTTCCCAGCTGTTCCCTTCCCAATTCCCTTTCCCCCCCGCTTAATCACTTCAATACTCTGTGTAATCATTACAATCAGATTTGGAGGTATTGAGAGGTGGGCCCTTTATGTCATCACTCCAGACCCTGAGGAAGAAGCAACCTGACAGTGGTGGACCAAGGTGTAGGGCCGGCCGAGGCGGCAAGGGAGCCAGGCGCGAAGCAGAAGGGCGCTAGCGGCGCAGTTTTGAGTGGTGCTGCGGGCGGGTCGGCGGAAAGCGCAGCGAAACTGGAGAATAAGGAGCTAAAGATCAAGCGGCTCACCTACAGGGGGGTTACGAAGCCGCTGGGGGCGCATTTGATGTTGTCCACTAAAGAAAAGATATGGAAGGGGGAGTATGTGGAGTTGTGGCAGCTGCTGCATCGGGAAGTGTGGGCGAAAGAGGGTTAGAAGGAGGAGGAGTATGAACTGCAGCAGAGGCCGAAAGTTCCTCTGACAATAGGAAACTGGACGGCGGCGTTTTAAATTTTTGCGAGCGTTTATTGTGAAAGATTTCCGGAGCGTTCAGTGTCCATGTTTAAAGACATTGACGTCATCCGCAAGGCACAGATCACGGGGGGCGGATATCCGTGGGCACAGTACGATGAGGAGTTCCGGTAGCGGATGGCGTGGGACCCGGAGGCGAAATGGGGCGAGCTGGATGCCGATCTTTGGCAGCATACAAGGGGGCTGGCGGGGTCGGGCAAGACCATATTCACGGCCAGTGGCGTACCTATTATATACCTGCCCTTTCTGAGCCGTCCCACCTGCGGAAGGGTGGGGGCTGGGCTTCAAAAGCCAGTCGGGATCAGTGGGGGCCTGTAGGGATTTTAATAAAGGGGCGGGCGCCAGGGAACAATGTCGATTCAAGCATGAATGTTCCGGGTGCGGCAAATACAGCCACCTCATGGTGCGATGTTGGGGGGCCGCCCCAAGGGGGCCAGCAGAGCCCAGATGGGAGCGCCCGGGCAGGAAACACCCAGCAGACAGGCGGTGGTAGAGGAGGTAAGGGGTCTGAGCCAAAGGGCTCGTACTCCGGTTAAAGTGGAGCGTCTGGTGGCGGCCCTGCAGACTTACCCGAACGCGGGGGGCACGGATCAGTTGAGGACCGGGTTTCGGAAAGGATTTCGTTTGGGCTATGCAGGGCCTCGGCGGCGGAGATGGGTGGAATATTGGCGGTCGGCCAGGGAGCACCGGAAGGTGGTGCAATGCAAGCTGGAGAAGGAGGTCAGTGAGGGCAGTATGGCAGGACCGTTTGATGAATGGCCGCTGGAAAACTTGATGGTGTCCCCCATTGGGGTGGTGCTCAAAAAAGAGCAGGGGCAGTGTCGCCTGATACAACATCTGTCATGGCCGGAGGGGGTTCCAGTGAATGACTACAGTGATGAGCGGGTGTCTTCCTCCTCGGGGGGTGCGGCCATGGCCCTGGTGGTGGCGGCAGGCGCAGAGGCAAAACATTTTTTTTTTTAAATGGCTAAGTGTGACATCAAGTCTGCTTTCCGGCTGCTTCCAGTTCACCCAGACGACTGGTGCCTACTGGGGATCCAGTTTAACAGCCGCTGGTATGTGGACAAGGCACTGCCGATGGGCTGCTCGATGTCTGGAGCGCTTTCTGAATGTTTTAGTACGTTCCTGCAATGGGTTTTTACGGAACGGACGGGTCACCAAGGAGTTACGCACTACCTGGATGACTTTTTCTTGGTCGGGGCGCCATCCTCCGCGGACTGCCAGGTGGCGCTGGACAGGTTTCAGGAGATCATGGAAGACCTTGGGGTGCCATTGGCACCGGAGAAGACAGTGGGGCCAGGCACGGCGCTGTCATTATGAGGGATTGAGCTGGATTCGAGGTCGATGGAGGCCCGTTTACCAGCGGAAAAGAAGCAGCAGATGTTGGGGCTGCTGGAGGTGAAGGTGGCAAAGCCCAAGGTGACGGTGTTGGAGGTTTAGGTGCTGTTGGGGCATTTCAATCTGGCGTGCCGAGTGGTGCGGGTTGGGCGGACTTTTTGTTGGAGGTTGGGCAGGGCGTTGGCCGAACAGAGGCCCCCGCATCACCGTGGGCGTTTGACGGGTTTCAGGAGATTCTGGAGGACCTTGGGGTGCCATTGGCACCGGAGAAGACAGTGGGGCCAGGCACGGCGCTGTCATTCTTAGGGATTAGGCTGGTTTCGGTGTCAATGGAGGCCCGTTTACCAGCGGAAAAGAAGCAGCAGATGTTGGGGCTGCTGGAGGTGATGGTGGCAAAGCCCAAGGTGACGGTGTTGGAGGTTCAGGTGCTGTTGGGGCACCTCAATTTTGCGTGCCGAGTGGTGCGGGTGGGGCGGATTTTTGTAGGAGGTTGGGCAGGGCGTTGGCCGGACAGTGGCCCCCGCATCACTGTGTGCTTTTGTCAGCTGGAGTTTGCGAAGATTTGCGGATGTGGCAGTTTATTCTGCAACACTTTAACGGGGTCCCTATGCAGCGAGGAGAGGACATGGTCTGGGATGTCCAGATTTTTTCGGACGCGGCGGGCAGGGGGGAATTGGCACGGGAAGTGGTGCGCGGAGGAGTGGCACCCAGAATGGGCAGGGGAGGGAGGAGCATCGCGTTCCGGGAGCTTTTCCTGTTGCTGGTGGCGGTCTCGTTGTGGGGGGGAGGTGTTGGCCCACAGACTGGTGACTTTTCATGTGGACAACAATGCAGTGGTGCAGGTGGGGAACTGACAGTCCGCCAGGGAGGAACAAGGGTTGAAGCTGCTGCGCGTGTTGGTGCTAGGCTGCCTGCGTCATGACATTGCTTTTCGCGCTGTACATGTGCCTGGGATCGGCAATGACATAGCTGATGCTTTGTCTCGTCCGCAGTGGGGAGATTCCGTGGGGTAGCCAAGGACGCGGATCGGGACCATACACCCGTGCCGCCGCAACTGTGGTACTTAGGCAACACAGGATGTTGCGGCTGGTTCTAGGATCCTTGGCAGAGCCGACGAAGACGAATGGCAGGAGGGTGTGTGGGACGACGGGCTGGTGTTTCGGCATGCGGACGGGAAGGGGGCGAAGGGATCGCAGCTACTAGCGGTGTTGCACGGGCAGGGGTGCGGGCAAGGGGGCATAATGCGCCGGGGGAGGTGGTCATCCAATTGTTACCGGCGATATGTGCGCGGCGAGGAGACTCATTAATGCGCGGTGGGTTTGTGACCTATGTATTTACACTGGTTTCTCGTTGCAGGTTCTGTGGCGGGTCCCCTTGCCCGGGACATGTTAATTTGGATTGTGGGCCACTCAGTTGTGATGAGGGCCAAGCTGCAAGCAGGATAGCTATTTTGGCGATCATCTGGGGTTTAATCCAGCATTATTCCGAGTGGTGTGGTCAGGGAGAGGGGGCATGCGCTGGAAAGACCTGATCAACACATTGCATGGTTTGGTGAAAGTGGGGCGGTGTCTGGACGTGTTGGTTCTCCACGTGGGGGAGAACTATATGGTACAGGACACAGGTTTGGTGCTGACAACTAATATAATCAATGAAACATAATTGGCAAAAAAAATTTGACAAAAGAGGGTTGAACACAACGCTATGTACACCAACCATACACATTGTAAGTGTATTTACAGAATCATATACAATTTCTGGAAACAAAGGATTGTGGTACATATGTGTACATGCTGCCAACAAATGTTATGATCAATGAAGCATCATTTCTGAGTGACACATAAAATTTAGCACGGAGGGTTAAACACAGCATAATATGTAGCAATCATAATGACAACAATAATGTTGCTAGACATCTAAAAAAAACTAGGAAACTCCTCATTTGTCATATTGAGGAGACGATATTGGGTAAACAAAGATAATAAGAACACATCGTAATTTGTAACAATCTTAATAACACTGATGTGGCTGGACATTGAAATAAACTTAGAAAATCCTCAATTTTAATATTGAAGAAACAATATTAGGTAAACAAAGATAGTGTGAGCGTGTGCGGGGAAAATGAAACAGGGCCTACCAAAGAGGAGATATATGCAAAGATAGTGAAAAGTGGTGGGGGCAACTGAATTAAGCTAAATAAGCTCATAAGCTTAGATCCAATTTATCATTAAAGCCCAAAGACATCATGGGGTAGAATTTTTTAATCCAAAAAAACTCTCTTTGGGATAACATTTTACTGAGATCAATACCCTCTTTAGGTTGCATCTTTTCCAAAATTAAAAATCGAACTTGGGTGATGTTGTGACCATGTTCAATCGAATGAACTACGAGGTTGGAATTAATGTTTTTCGTCCTTGGGTTTATTTTTTCGTCTGTTCTTGGATGAGTAATGAAGTTCTGCTGTATTACATTGTTACAATCAATCAATCAATCAATCAAAGCATTTATAAAGCGCACTACTCACCCAGAGGGTCTCAAGGCGCTAGGGGAGGGGGGTCCGCTACTGCTCGAACAGCCAGGTCTTGAGTTGCTTCCTGAAGGCGAGGTGGTCCTGGGTCAGGCGGAGGTGGGTCGGGAGGGAGTTCCAAGTCTTGGTGGCGAGGTAGGAGAAGGACCGTCCCCCTGTGGTGGCTCTTCGGATGCGGGGGACGGCGGCGAGGGCGTGGCCGGTCGATCGAAGCTGGCGTTTGGGAGTGTAGAAGTTGAGGCGGCTGTTGAGGTATCCTGGGCCTTGGTTGTGTAGGGCTTTGTGTGCGTGGGTGAGGAGAAGGAAGGTGATTCTCTTGTTGACCGGGAGCCAGTGCAGGTCTCTCAGGTGTCCGGAGATGTGGCTGCGACGGGGGATGTCCAGGATGAGTCGTGCTGAGGCGTTCTGGATCCGCTGGAGTCTCTTCTGGAGTTTGGCGGTGGTTCCGGCGTAGAGGGAGTTGCCGTAGTCCAACCGGCTGGTGACGAGGGCCTGGGTGACCGTCTTCCTGGTCTCGGTGGGGATCCATTGGAAGATCTTACGTAGCATGCGCAGGATGTTGAAGCATGACGAGGAGACGGCGTTGACTTGTCTGGTCATGGAGAGGGAGGAGTCCAGGATGAAGCCCAGGTTACGTGCGTGGTCTGTTGGTTTGGGTGCGCTGCCTAGGGCGGGGGGCCCCAGGAGTCATCCCAGGCGGAGGGTGAAGGTCCCAGGATGAGGACTTCCGTCTTGTCCGAGTTCAGTTTCAGGCGGCTGTTCTTCATCCATTCGGCTACCTGTTTCATCCCCTCGTGTAGGTTGGCTCTGGCGGGGTCGTTGGTGAGGGAGAGGATCAGCTGGGTGTCGTCGGTGTAGGAGATGATGTTGAGGTTGTGCTGGCGTGCGATGTCTGCGAGGGGGCTCATGTAGACGTTGAAGAGGGTTGAGCTGAGCGAGGAGCCTTGAGGGACGCCGCAGATGACTTCGGTGGCTTCTGATCTGAACGGGGGGAGGCGGACTCTCTGTGTCCTTCCGGCGAGGAAGGAGATGATCCACTCCCGTGCCTTCTCCTGGATTCCGACGTTGCTGAGGCGCTGCACTAGGGTGCGGTGACAGACAGTGTCGAAGGCCGCGGAGAAGTCTAGGAGGATGAGGGCTGCTGTTTCTCCGTTGTCAAGCAGGGCTAGGATGTCATCGGTGGCTGCGATCAGGGCGGTCTCGGTGCTGTGGTTGGCCCGGAAGCCAGACTGCGAGAGGTCGAGGGATCCGTTCGTCTCGAGGAAGGCGGCCAGCTGTTTGTTGACGGTCTTCTCGATGACTTTTGCAGGGAACGGGAGCAGCGAGATGGGGCGGTAGTTCTTGAGGTTGGTGGGGTCGGCTGATGGCTTCTTGAGTAGAGCGCTGAGTTCGGCGTGCTTCCAGCTCTCCGGGAAGGTGGCGGTGTCGAAGGAGGTGTTGATGATGTCCCGCAGGTGGGGTGCGATGACCGCGTCGGCCTTGTTGAAGATGTGGTATGGGCAGGGGTCGGTCGGCGATCCAGAGTGGATGGAGTTCATCGTGCGGACGGTGTCTTCGGTGCTGATCGGGGTCCAGGCGCGGAGGGTGGTGGTGGGGGGCGGTGGTTCGGTCGTGGCGTGCGTCGGTTGAGTGCTGAAGCTGTTGTGTATGTCCGTGATCTTGTTGTGGAAGTAGGAGGCGAGGGAGTTGCAGAGGTCTTGCGAACGGGTGATGTCGTTGTTTCCGGCGATGGGGTTGGAGAGCTCTTTAACGATGATGAAGAGTTCCTTTTTTTTTTTTTTTTTTTTTTTTAAACCTTTATTGAACAATAGAAGCTCACAAATACTGGCCTACAACCCCACGGGCTGGCCAGAAACAGAATGGTCAAATAACCAGCATACAAAAAGAAGATCTGCACAGGATATAACATCAGGAGCACTGGTGAAGCAATAAAACAATCGAGCTTTCAGCAAGAGCAGGATAATAAAGGTTAAGTTTTCTAGCGCGGGGAGGGGACCAAAGGAATAACGGGCCGTATATGAGAATACAAGGGAGGGACCGCGGCAAGCCGCCATTTTATAAACACAACGTAAGAAAATGAAGCCATATAATCAAATCTAGCAAAGGACAAAAACAGAATCAGACCATCAAATAGCGAATGTGGCAACAATCAATCGCGCTCACCCACCTCCGCCCCTACCCGAACAAAGAAGACGTGTTCAAAAAGCCCCAGCACAAAGACTATGCAATACGCACCCCAACGGAAAAAGGACACCTCCATGAAGGAGGAAGGGAAAGAGGGAGAAAAGGACAACAAAAGGAACACCCGCCAGACCATGCACCCCCAGGGGGAAAAACAGGACAAAATAACCGGCATGCGATGTAACAGAAACACAATACCAGAATAGGCAGCGAACCACAATCAGCCACACACCGGAAGAAGGACAGAAAACCCCCGGGGGAGATACGAGGTGACAGAGTCCCGAAAAAGTGAATACACAAGAGCCATAGAACAAAAAGGGAAAATAAGGGGGGAAAAAGACCCCCCGACACAAACAGACCCCCCCCACCCACCCCTAAGCCCACCCTGCACCCCTGCAGAAGGCTACGGCCTACCCCCCCACAGCGTGCCTGTCGCCCTAAATAGAACCCGAAATTTAGTGGAGCAAGGAAAGTCGGAATTAAAAGACAAAAAAAGGGGGGTGGGGGAAGGAAGGGAAGGAAAGAAGGGAGTAAAGACATACAAACATACACACGGGGGAGGGCCAAAGACAGGAGTAAACGCACCCATCTACCCGCCCGGGTCAAAGGTCCAAGTCCTCGGGAAGCCAAAGAATATCAGGCCAAAGTCCAGGAGCACTAACCAGTTACACAGAACCATATCAGGACACAAAGATCATCCAAACCGTGCATGAGCTACCGCATATAAGAGCCAGGTTTCATCAGCCCTGACCCTTTTTATCCAAAGCAGTAAGGGTCCGATCCAACGAGGACCCTGCCAGAAAGAACAGAAGGCAGGCAGCAGGAGAGTCCAACGGCAGTCCAAAAAAGTCACAGGAAGAAAAGCACGGAAGATCCAGGAAAATCACAGAATGTAGCAAACGATGCAGGCACAGTTCCAAGGATATATCCATAAAAACCGACCCATCCGGGCCGGCACAGGAGACGTCATCGGGCAGTGGTGGTTGAGAGGGACCAGGAGAATCATGAAAGTCCGGCAAAACAAAATCCAGCTCCCGGGCCAAGGGCAGAGGAGGCAGCACAGGAGGAGAAGGCGCCATCAGGTTGCGCACCTCCGGGGCGGCAGCCAGGGCAGAGGCCGCCAGGAGAGTACCGGCCACACCCCGCGATATCAATGCCTCATCCGGTCGCGGGGGCCCGGGAGGCCCGCAGTGAGGAACCGTCTCCAGAGCCAGGAGTGGCGCGGCCACCGAGAGCCGCCAGGATAGCAGGATGTTCAAGATCCCCTTAAGTGCAGGAAAACATTTACAGTATCCGACACCCGGGCCTTGCGGCGGGCCCCCAGTGCTCGTCCGGGCCCGGCCCAAACAAACGGGGTTGGTCGCCATCTTGAGAGTCCGCACAGGCCGCGCGGCCAACAACCTCCGCCGGGGCGGCAGTCAAGCAGAAGAAGTCCCACCGACAGGCAGAAGAACACCCCGGACAGGAAGGGGGGCCACCAGAAGAAGGGGATTCGCCGGCCCCCCAATGTCGCCAGTCCCGTTCTCCGAGTCCGGGCGGCAAAGAACAAAATGGCCGGACCGGAGAACAAAGGGGGAGGAAGCTGAACACACGAGGAACCCCAATAATGAAGGGCAGCGTCACCATCCAAGGCTGCTGCCACACAGGAGTCTCTCAGCCAGGAACCTCCGGCTCACACGAACAGCGGCCCTCCAATCACCTCCAGCGCGCTCCGAAGGGCAAGCCCGCAGGCTGCATCCGGCCCAGGAGCCGGGACGAAGAACCAGGCCAGTCCGCTCTCGAGTCCCGGGAACGGTCGGGAGCACTGTACCGGACCCACAGCAGCCAGGACAACTGGAACAAGTGGTAAGTGCCTGCAGGGCGTCGGAATAGTACCACACAGCAAGGAGGGCTTCCCGGGGCAGGATAAATGCAGGATAAATGTGAAAAACACAGGCGGGCGAACGGAGCCGAGCTAAAGCGCGGCCATCTCGGTCGCGAGCTAGGCTCCTCCCCGATGAAGAGTTCCTTGCTGTTGTGTGCGTTGTTGTCCAGACGTTCCTTGAATGCAGTTTTCTTGGTGGCGTGGATCAGTTGGTGGTGTTTTCGAGTGGCGAGCTTGAGGGCAGTCATGTTGTCCGGTGTTGGGTCTCTGCGCCAGGCTCTCTCGAGGGCTCGGCAGTTCTTCTTGGAGCTCTTGAGTTCGTCGGTGAACCTTGGGGCTTTCTTGCTGCCGGGTCTGCTAGGTGGAGTCCTCAGGGGGGCGAGGTCGTCTGCGCAGTCACTGATCCACTTCGTGAGGTTGGTGGCCGCTTGGCTGGGGTTCGTTGCGCTGGTGGGTGGGTTCTTGCTCAGGGAAGTTGCGAGCCGGTCGGCTGTGATCTTGTTCCAGCTTCTGCGTGCAGCCTGTTGCTGGTGGTGGTGGATCGTGGTCCTTCTGAAGCTGAAGTGGACGCAGCTGTGGTCCGTCCAGTGGAGTCCGGTGGCATGGCTGAAGGTGATGTCCTTGCTGGATGAGAAGACGGGGTCGAGAGTGTGTCCGGCGTAGTGGGTGGGGGTGGTCACCAGCTGCTTGAGTCCGAGGTTGGCGAGGTTGTCCAGCAGGGTGGTGGTGTTGCGGTCGTTGTTGTTCTCCAGGTGGAAGTTGAGGTCACCGAGGAGGATGTAGTCAGCGGAGGGGAGGGCGTGCGGGCTGACGAAGTCGGCGATGTCCTCGCTGAATTGTGTGCGTGGTCCCGGGGGTCTGTAGATGAGGGTGCCTCTGAGGGTGGTCTTGGGGTTGATGTGGACTTGGAAGTGCAGGTGCTCGGCGGGTGTGAGGGTGTCGTCGGTGTTGGTCGTGATGCGGATGGTGTTCTTGTGGATGATGGCGATGCCTCCTCCAGTCTGGTTGATGCGGTCCCTCCGGATGATCTTGTAGCCGTCTGGGATGGCAATGGCGATGTCGGGCGCTGAAGAGGCGTTCATCCAGGTTTCCGTGAGGAAGGCGATGTCTGGGGCTGTGGTGTCGAGCAGGTTCCAGAGTTCGACGGCGTGTCTGTGGACGGAGCGGGTGTTTAGCAGGATGCATTTCAGGTGGCTGCTGCTGTTGCTCGTCTTGGTCTTGGTCGGTGCTGGAGTAGTGCAGGTCCGGATGCAGGTGAACTTGCAGGAGTGGCAGCAGAAGGGTCCGTGGGTGCGTCTCGGGGTGGCTTGGTAGCATCCCGGGATTCGGCCGGCGTTGAGTGCGTAGAGTTCGGTGGCGTCGTAGGTCCTGCAGGTGGGCTGGAGTCTGCGGGAGCCAGGGGTCCTGGCACTGGGCGCGGTCCAGGCGCGGACGGGCGCAGACGGGCTTACCTTTGGCGCACCTTCGGCGCTCAGTCGGTGCTCCCGCTGCGCGCGTCCGCTGCGTGGTCGCTCTGGGGGCGTCATAGGAAGGGAGCCGGGAGGGAGGGTCCGGTGGATGCAATTACTGCATTTTTTCATCTCCGAGTATTTAATGTTGCTGCGACAGTTCTTTTTGTCAAGAAGCTCTTTGAGATTATGACTTCTGGTATATGCAAATAGGGGGCGCTCAATAAAGGAGTTACCGAATGGGATGGGATATACCAAACACACAGGCTGTTCACTGCTGGAATTAATTCTCTCACCCCCCATTATTATTAGGCTGGCCTTCCTCATCCGACCCGCTTTCTCCGCTCCCTAGAGTTTTGTGGGTGGAGGTCTCTCCCTCCGTCAGCCCTGAAGTACACATTTCTTGCTAGTCCATCAGGTCTGCTTGAAAACGGGCCAAAGTTATTAGCAAACAAAAAAACGCTCTGTCTATGAAAGAGCAGAACTGACAATAACTAACTAGTGGTGTCCACCACTAGGTTATATATACATATATGTGTACACACACATCTTTTTAAGAAGTGTTCTTGGATCCCCAAGCATGTGCAGGACTTTTCAGTACTTGGCTCTATTGATGAGGATCCGCTGGAAGAGAACTGTCTTATTCTGGATTTTCTTAAGAAAGGATAAAACTTGGCTTTCTTTTAAGTAGGAATTACTGCTGGTGTTTGGATGCTCCTTCAACTTTGAGAGTACTATATAGATTTCAACACCCATAAATGCCAATGTAGGGTTCTTTTGCCATCTTGTATATCTGCTTGTTAAGCTACCAAGGATGTTACTGGACAAGTTACTTACCTTCGGTAATGCCTTATCTGGTAGAGACATGATCTAGCTGCAGATTCCTTACCTGTGAACCTCCTAGGTGTCAGAATGGATCCAGAATATTTTTCTTGAGCAGTACCCCTGGTGGTGTCGGTCGACTCCGCGTGAAGTCATCATCTCAGTCGTCGTGACGTCAGTATTGTCTATTTAGGGGCAACCTCAGCGCGCTGACGTCAGTACTTTTCACAATGTTCCACGCCAGAAGCGTGGAGCCATGAAGTTGACTGAAAATTGGATGTTTAGACATCTAGCACCCTGAGGGGAAAGCCCTAAAATGAAGAACTGATCCGCAGTGTGGGGAGGATGGGTAGGTCGGTAAGGAATCTGCAGCTAGATCATGTCTCTACCAGATAAGGCGTTACTAAAGGTAAGTAACTTATCCATCTGATAGAGACATCAAGCTACAGATTCCTTACCTGTGAACCGATACCATCTCCAGTGGAGAGACTGCGGAAAAGTTTAAACTAGAAAGTCCTGTAGGACCAAATGGCCATAAAGGACTTACCTACGAACCAGATTGTCCAGTCAATATTGCTTGGCAAACGTGTGCAGGTGTGCCCACTTAGCCGCTTTGCAGGCATCGAGGACCGGGACACCATGCTGGAGAGCCGTGATGGCTGCCTTACCTCTGGTAGTATGAGCTCTGGGGCCTCTCTTGTCTGGGAAGACGGTCAGGTAAGGAGGCTTAGACGACAATGCCTGCAACTCGCTCACCCTCCTGGCAGGAGTTATTGCCACTAAAAAGGATGTGTTGATAGTGAGCTGCCAGAGGGGGGCGATTGTGCAGTAGCTCAAAAGGTGCACACATTAGATAAGTGAGGACCAAGTTATGGTTCCATTGGGGCAATGCAAAAGGTGAGAGGGTAAACAAATGTGAAAGCCCCTTCAGAAATCTATTTACAGTAGGAGACTTGAATAGTGACGGTCGGTCTGCTAACTATAGAATTGCAGGGCCATAAGGAAACCCTTTAGAGTGCACAGAGCAGAGTCCTGCTGGGCAAGAGTTAGGAGGAAAAGGAGGCTGTCAGAAAGGGAGGCAAAGGGTCAATAGAACATTCTATACAATATTTACAAAATGTTTGCCATAAGCAAGCGTATATCGACTTGGTGTAGGAACCTGGCTGCCAGAATAACCACACATACTTTGGGAAGAAGGTCAAATGCTATCAACTACTGCAGCTCAAACTCCACCCAAGGAAGTGGAGGGTTGACAGGTTCAGGTGAATGGCCCTCCCCTACTACAGCAACAGAAGATCCTCCCGAATGGGCAGCCTGATCGGAGGACCGATTCTCATCTGCAGAAGTTCAGATTCCAAACTCTCCATGCCCAGTCTGAAGCTGCTAGAATGAGAACTATTAGAATATGAGAGAACATAGACAGATAATGTTTACAGATACAATTAACGTTTTTTGGTATCCACGAGTTGTCCCTAACAGAAACTGCTGTCTCATAATTGTGTCAAACAACTACCTGTTTTTGCTTCTGATTTATGTCACAGTTTCTTATCTTTTGGTTTTGGTTTGTTTACACATCTGGGGTCTTCTGCTACTATATTCACTCAACACACTGTTGTAAAAGTTTTGCTAATTGCTTCTTAGTTGTTTAAATAAAACTTGGTTCGGCTGAACCGTGTTATGCATGCACTGGCTGCTTTATCTGTTGTTGTTTTAAACTTGTTTAATTGCAATATCATTTAGGATTTAGTTATCAATATCATCATCAAAATCCTTTATTCGGTATTTGAAAAATACCATAAAAGTACAAGTTATACAATTAAAATACAATAAAATAGTTCATAGCACATTACATAAGAGACAATTAGCCAGAAATTACTTCAGCACAGCCCTCTTGTGTTCCTAAGTCTTAAAGCAACCTTGATAACATTTGTAATACATAACAGTGTCAAGGGATCGCTGGCCCTTTGCAAGAATAAAATGGCAACCTTAGCGTGTCAAAACTTTGCCTGTTTTAAAATTCTTACTAAAAAGCTACGCCTGGGTGAAGCATAAAATGGACATACATGCAGGGTGTCCTGCGGAGACCTATTGTCGCAGCCACAGGCACCCTTCTGCTCAACCGTGACAGTAAAACCTGGTGGATCAGCCAGTAAATGGTGTAAAAGGTTGAGCCTAAAACGGGTACTTAAAAATCTTTCCTGTGCATTATACATGAGAGCTAGGTAAGGTTCCATTCCTTCCCCTGTCTTTACCATTCTATGGGCGCAGATGGATCAGTTACTTACCTGTAATCCTAGTTCTCTTCCAGGGGTATCCTCATCAAAGTCATAAGCATTAGAATATTCCCGCCCATGTGCGGGTCCCCGGAAACACTATATTATATGTGCCCCACATATATATACTCATATATATATATAAATACATGTATATATATATATATATAAAAACATGCAATAGCAGCCAAATAAAATCAGAGCTGAAATATGCTGTGTAGAATTTCCACCATACATGAATAATAAGCATTAGAAACATGAGAAACAACAACAAAGTTTGTTTAGAAACTGTTTTAATGCTCAGAAAGCAGTAGAAATTCTCATAACTCACTGGAAGCATAGAAAGCTCCCAGGCTGCATTGCAAACACACAGCCTAAAAAGACTGAAAAGCTAACCTGTTGCTGCATAGCAATAAACTGACACCGTGCCTTTAAGGCACCCATGACCCCCAGTATCCCATCATGCCTCAGGGGTGACAGTTAGGTCAGTTGTTCTTTTCGGAGACTGAAAACAAACCCAGTAACAAATAGGTTAACAATATCTCCTTATTAAAGAATGTTCTTTGCCCGGGGAGGCGGGAGGGTTGCTTATGACTTTGATGAGGATACCCCTGGAAGAGAACTAGGATTACAGGTAAGTAACTAATCCTAATCTTCCAGGGGATCCTCATCAATAGTCATAAGCATTAGAATAGAATAGCAAGCCTCACCTCTTCTCCCTGCGGGTAAAGGAGTAACAATACAGTAATACCCATACTAAGCCTAGTAACAACTAAGCTCGTACAGGCCGCAGGCTACCCAAATAGATTCCTCAAAGAGGCTTGTCCTACTTGAATATCGGCCCTGGAATCAGATTCTAGGCAGTAATGCCTCGTAAAGGTATGAACTGATTTCCATGTCGCAGCCTTGCATATTTCTGACATTGGAATGCCGTGGAAGAAACTACTGTGGCCGCTTTCCCTCTAGTAGAATGCGCTTTGGGTGACACCAACAAAGGCTTGCCTACAAGCTGGTAGGCCAATTTAATGCAAGAGACAATCCATCTAGAGATGGACCTCTTGGCCGCCGGAAAGCCTGTTCTCATCGAACCATAGTTCACGAACAGCTGATCCGACTTCCTGATTCCCTTGGTTTTCTCCAAATAGAACTTGAGCACTCTCTTCAAATCTAACGAGTGCAACGACCGCTCTGCTGGGGTCGCTGGATTTGGGAAAAAAGAAGGGAGGGAAATGGACTGATTTATATGAAAATCAGAAACCACCTTAGGTAAGAAGGATGGGTGAGCCCTCAGGACAACCCTATTGTGATGGAAAACAGTATATGGTTCCTTCGCACAGAGAGCTTGTATCTCGCTTACTCTGCCCGCTGATGTGATTGCCACTAAAAAGGCTGCTTTCCAAGATAGATGTTGCAAAGAAGCCTTGTGGATAGGTTTGAAAGGAGGTGACATTAACCTGGACAGAACCAGGTTCAATTCCCAAGGAGGAGAAGGATTTCGCACAGGGGGATAGACTTTCTTCAACCCCTGGAGGAAGTCCTTAACCACCGGAACCTGAAAGAAAGAAATCTGATGAGGCGATTTCCTGTACGCCACTATGGCTGACAGATGCACTCTAATGGAAACATATTTCAATCCAGAAGTTGCCAAGGAAAGGAGGTATGGCAGGATTACCTCCTCCTGCCCTTTAGTAGGATCTAGATGATGATCCCTACACCATAAGTAAAACCTCTTCCACTTGAACGCATAAGACGCTCTCGTGGAAGGCCTCTTAGCCTTCTTTAAAATGTTCATGCATTCGGGAGGCAAGTTCGGATGTCCATATTGCAGGACCTCAGGTGCCATACTGTTAGGTTCAGCGATGGGAGGTTGGGATGCAGTATCCTCCCGTCCATCTTGCTCAACAGGTCCGGCCTGCAAGGAAGTCGTCTGTGTGGACACACAGAGAAATGTAGAAGGTCCGGGTACCACCACTGCCGTGGCCAATCCGGAGCTATTAAGATCATCTCCATGTCCGACCTGAGGAGCTTGGACACTACCTTCAGAATCAGAGCCAGGGGAGGAAACGCGTAAGCGAATGTTCCTGACCAATCCATCAGAAGAGCATTCCCCTGCGTCCCTGGTCGGTGGAACCTGGACGCGAAGGCGTGGCATTTGGCGTTTTCGTCGTCTGCAAACAAGTCTATGGCTGGATGACCCCAGCAACGAAAAAGCTCTTCTACCACCTCGTCGTTTAGCACCCAGTCTGGCTGATCTTCGAAGTGCCTGCTGAGTGCGTCTGCTTTTACGTTCAACTCGCCTGGAAGGTGCACCGCCACTACTGTGAGGCCTCGAGAGAGAAGCCAGTGCCAGATTGTTTGAGCCTCTCGGGAGAGCGGGCGAGATCGTGTGCCTCCTTGTTTGTTCAGATAGAACATGGTGGTTGTATTGTCCGTCTGAAATAGGACTGAGTTGGACTTGATCGCTGGAAAGCTTTGAGAGCTAGAAAAACCGCTCTGAGCTCCAGCATGTTGATGTGGTATGTCTGCTCCTGCGCAGACCACTGACCTTGTATCTGAAGAGGACCCATGTGCGCTCCTCAGCCTTGCAGAGAGGCATCCGTCACTATCGACTAGGATGGAAGAGGTTGGTGAAAAAGTACTCCGACTCGCACATTCTTTCTCCGAGTCCACCATTTGATGGCATCCTTCGTCGCTTGGGAAAGAGTAATACAATCCTCCCAATGCCCTGTCGCTTGGTCCCACTGGTCCTCTAGAGCTTGTTGCAGAGAACGCATTCTCAGCCTGGCGTTTGGAATGAGGAAAATGCAGGACGCCATGGAACCCAGCAGGGATGCTACTTGTCAGGCTGTTGGAAACCGAGACTCTAGCAGAATCTCGCATTTCTGACTCATGGAAAAAAGTCTCTCCTCCGAAGGAAACGCTTTTCCCAATTTTGTGTCCAGAACGGAGCCTAGGTAGTGGATGGACTGTGTCGGCCGCTGGACTGACTTCTCCAGGTTGACATGGAGACCGAGTCTGTGCAACAGGTGTAGGCAAAGTTGCAGATCGTGCGTTACCTGAACCGGAGACGAGCCCTTTAGGAGCCAGTCGTCCAGGTATGGGTAGATGAAAAGACCCTTCTTGTGAAGAAAAGCCGCCACCACTGCCATGCATTTGGTAAAGACTCGTGGTGCGGACTTGAGACCGAAGGGTAGCACCTTGTACTGGTAGTGTTTGTTTCCCACTACGAACCTCAAGTACTTGCGATGCTGTAGAGCAATCGGAATGTGAAAGTATGCATCTTGCAGATCCACCGAACACATCCAATCTCCGGTCTGAAGATGTGGGCATATTTGGTGAAGAGCTAACATGCGGAACTTTTCTCTGACGATGACTTTGTTCAAGAGACGCAGATCAAGTATTGGTCTGAATTGGTCTCCCTGATCTTTTTTGGGGACAAGAAAATACCTGGAGTAGACTCCCTTTCCTTTTTGAGAGGGGGGAACCTCCTCTATAGCTCTTTTTTGTAGTAGAACTTTCACCTCTCTTCGGAGCGAGCTTAGCTGGTGAGGGCAAGAGTTCTTTGGAGGAATGCTCTTTGGAAGCGCACGGAAACGAAGCTTGTATTCATTGCGCAGTATATTCAGCACCCACTGATCCTTTGTGATGCTGACCCACTCTGCCAGGTGTTGTGAAGCACTTCCTCCCACTGGAGTGGGCAACGGTGCCAGAGGAAGCCACTGCTCAGGCCTTTCCTCCTCTCGTGGTGTTAGAGGATTGTTGGTGACCTCCTCTACCTCTGTTGGCTTTGCCTCGAAACTGGGTCTTTCCCTGGTTCTTACTTTGGGACCACTGAAGGGTTTGAACCCTCTGTTGAGCCCCTCTCCCCCTGTTGGTCTTAAAGCGGCGTTTGAATTCTTTTTTCTTTTCCAAACCCACCGCTTTTACTGTGTCTAGTTCTGTCTTCATACGGGTCATCTCTTCGTCAGCATGTTCCCCGAAGAGAGAGGAACCCGAAAAGGGAAGGTTGAGGATGCGATGCTGCGCATCCGGCTTCAGCCCTGTAAGGCGCAACCAAGCCGATCTCCTGGCACAAACCCCATGTGAGTAGGAATGTGCCGCTAGCACTGCACCATCCGCACCCGTGCTTATTAACTGGTTCGCCACCAGACATCCTTCTGTCATAGTCTCTTCATAGTCCTTCTGGTCTTCCTTTGGCAGTTTGGATTTCAACCTTTCCATGGAGTCCCATAAGGCTCTGTCGTATCTACCCAGCAGCGCAGCCGCACTGGAGACCTTCAGCGTGGAGGCAGCTGAATTGCAAACCTTGCGACCCCAGGAGTCTTGAGATATGCTGTCCTTGTCTGGTGGAACTGAAGAGGTAGCGGCCACTGCATGTGTCTTTCTCGCCGCTGCCACTATCACAGAGTCTGCTGGAGGGTCAGATTTTACAAACACTGGGCCAGAAGAAGCCGGTTTGTATTTTTTCTGTATGCGGGCTGGAACTGCTCTGATAGCCGCTGGGGTTAGGAAAACGTCCTTGACAGGGTCCATAATCCCCGGGACTAAAGGCAGCAGTGGACGAGAGATAGATTTTTTGTGCAAAGTTTCAAAAATTACTGTCGTAACTTGAGGGACAGACATTTCAATGCTCAGCTTCTGAGCTCCTCTTTGTAGGACATCCAGATAAGTGCCAATGTCATCTACTGGAGAGGATCTAGAGGTAGGACTATCCGTCAGTGTAGGAGAGTAATCTCTTTTGGAAGACCTGGTCGAAGAGGTAGATGAAGTAGACGGAGTCCTTCGACGTTTACGGTGAGCACCGTGCCTCCTCTCACGCGATCTTCTTGAATGCTCTTCTCTTCTAGGAGAGCGAGATCTGACCCGATCTTCCCCTCTGGGCGAGCAAGGCCTGACCGGACTGTCTTTTCTGGGATATCGGGGTCTAACCGGAAGTTCCCTTCTGGGAGATTTGGTTGGTGTTCTCACAGGTGGTTTGCGCCTGGGAGGACTACGCTTGTCCATCTCCTCCACCAGATTCTGAAGAGGAGACCCGTGTTGAGAGCTGGCATACTCATACATACGTTTGGCAGCTCCTGAATTTCGCCAATGGTCCAATGATCTGTACCATCTAGGTGACAGTCTGATCTCCGCAGCTGAAGGATCTGGCTGACGCACAGGAGATCTGCGGACAGGGCTTCTGGACCTCGAGGATGCTGTTGAGGAACCAGAAGACTGTGAAGTGGAATGCCGAGAAGCTGACTCCGTAACCATGATAACAGAGTTTCTTTCAGAATGTCTCGACGTCGAGCGTTCTTTTCTCGAACAATCTCGACTTCGAATGCCTCGGCGGCGACCGATGTGAGGATCTATGGTCTCTCGACGTCGACCAGCGATGACCAGCAGTCGACGGAGTCCTCTGCCTCGACGTCGAACGGTGACGACCAGCCGTCGACGGAGCCTTCTGCCTCGACCTCAAACGGTGATGACCAGCCGTCGACGGAGTCTTCTGTCTCGACGTCGACCGGTGATGACCAGCCGTCGACGGAGTCCTCTGTCTCGACGTCGAACGGCGATGACCAGCCGTCGACGGAGCCCTCTGTCTCGACGTCGAACGGCGATGACCAGCCGTCGACGGAGCCCTCTGTCTCGACGTCGAATGTCTATGCGACGACGGCGGAGGGGTATTGGACACCCTCGACGCCGAGAGTCGACGAGACGACGACGGAGTCTGCGTCCTCGACGCCGATCGACGTTTTCCTGTCGACGGCGGAGGGGTCTTGGTCCTTGACGCCGAACGTCGTTTCTTAGACGACGGCGGAGGGGTCACACTTCTTGACGCCGATCGTCGCCTGGTTGACGACGGCAGAGGGGCCTTTGATCTCGACGCCGACCGTCGCCCGGTTGACGGCGGCGGAGTCACATTCCTCAACGCCGATCGTCGCCCGGTTGACGACGGCGCAGGGGATTTCGACGACGGGACTGGATCCTTCGACGTCGTCGACCTACCTGGTCTTCTCTTCGACGGTGAGCCCGCTGTCGACGGTAGTTTAGACGAGAGCTGATCCACCGGTGGTTCTGTTCTCAGCGCCGAGCCCGACGCTGATGTTGAAGGATGTGAAGACTTCTTTTTTGAAGATGTTTGAGTCTTCTTGGAACCCTTCTTCACCAGAGATCTTCCTCTGGATGACCTGTGAGCCAGGCCATAAATGCGAATCCTCTCCCTGTCTTTAAGAGTTCTTCCTGACAGGTGTTCACAGTGAGGACAGGTGTCTGGATCATGATCTTCAGGCAGACACAAGATACAGACGTCGTGATTGTCTGATTTTGCCTTCTTGTTGCCACAAGATGGACATTTGTCAAAGAGTGAAGGCATTCTCAGAAGAAAATGCTCACCGAACTGACTAAAAAAGACAGTATCTTACTTGACTAGTTGTTAAATGTCAAAGTAAGTGTAAAAATAGACAAAAGTGAAGTATTTTTCTGTCAGAAAACAGAAAACTAGTGGAGCTGTGTAACCAGGATCCTTCCTGAAGGAGCCGGAAAGAACAACTGACCTAACTGTCACCCCTGAGGCATGATGGGATACTGGGGGTCATGGGTGCCTTAAAGTCACGGTGTCAGTTTATTGCTATGCAGCTACAGGTTAGCTTTTCAGTCTTTTTAGACTGTGTGTTTGCAATGCAGCCTGGGAGCTTTCTATGCTTCCATTGAGTTATGAGAATTTCTACTGCTTTCTGAGCATTAAAACAATTTCTAAACAAACTTTGTTGTTGTTTCTCATGTTTCTAATACTTATTATTCATGTATGGTGGAAATTCTACATAGCATATTTCAGCTCTGATTTTATTTGGCTGCTATTGCATGTTTTTATATATATATATATGTATTTATATATATATATATATGAGTATATATATGTGGGGCACATATAATATAGTGTTTCCGGGGTCCCGCACATGGGCGGTAATATTCTAATGCTTATGACTATTGATGAGGATCCCCTGGAAGAGAATGTGGGCTTCCAACCTTCCATGGCAGCCCTGCGTGAGGCTACCGTGTCCAGGAAAATTATTTTAATTCTCAATTTATCTTGGGGGACAATTGCCGTTGGGTTGGTAAAAAGATCCTTGCAGCCAATTCCCTCCAAGGTGATATTCACATATTTTAGCCACGGAATACTCATGCCTTTGTCCCTGTGAGAAGTTGGCCTGATGTGCAGTGCTCACTATTCTAGTGATCACTATATATCAGTCCAAACAACCCTTATTGATGATTGGTTGTAAGTCAACCTTATAGACCAGCTATCCTAGTAGCATGGATACGAGCAGTCTAAGGCTAAGACTCTAGAGGGCGTGTTAAGCCAGCTGTTTTACCATCACATTACCCCTTGAACACCCAGTGAAAGGACACCACACAAGTGTTATGAAAATAAACAATGTATTTATTAGAATCACAACAACCCTGTACTCTTTATGAGGACAGGGTGCTAAGCACACAACAAAACTCTTACGAAAATACTTAAGTTAGCACGGTATACACAAATGCCCGAGGGGCACGAAAAACCATATACTTTAAAAGTGGAATGCGAAATTACTAGCAGGTAAGTACAGTACTAATAGGCTTTGGAATCGCTAGGACTTGACTATAGAATCGTTAGATTACTTCTAGGAGACCTAGGGGACTCGGGTGCAGAGTGTGCACTCTCACGCGGGATGCGGGACAAAGTCTATGGAAGCTAGTAAAGTTAAAGTTAGTGTTTACGGGCGAACCCGACCTGGTAGGAAGAAAACGACAGTGGATCCTGACCCTTGGATAGTGAGGCTATGCTGGGGCACCGAAATGCCGAAGTTACCTAGCCCAGGGGCTGCAGCTGCATAGGTCTCAAAAGACGTCGGGAATCCTCGTTGCCGGACCAGGAGCCTGGAAGAAAAGATGCTGGCAGGCGACCAGTGAAGATAGTTCGAGTTGATCCAAACCTGGATCTGGAAGATGGATGACACCTGAAAGCAGAGGGGACCAAGTTCGTGACTACTAGCCAGTAGTCAGTGGGCACCAGGAGGGCACCGGATGGCAGTCACCTCGACTAGGTGAGTGGGAGACGCTGGCTCTGCAGATCTCACGGACCAGGAGGCGTTGTCGGCGACCAGGATGGAGAGGCGAGCTGTCCCACGATGGATGAAGCTGTCGGCGTCGAAGTTACCCAGGATTGGGCAACAAGCCTTGGCTAATTCAAGCCCACGCGGTGGACTCAAAATGGCGTCTTGAGTGGACCAGGAGGGTCCGGGGTGCTCCTCTTCGGGAAGGGAGCAAGGGCCAGTCTGGAGCAACCAGACCAGCAGCAGTGATGTCGTCGGGCGTCGTTCAGAAGGCCACAAGCCAGCGGGCTAGTAGCCAAACAACGCGGTGAGCAGCAAAAAGCAGAAGGGCCCCACGCAGATCGTGGAGATGCTGGGAGGCTGCACTTCGGTGCTGGAGCTGCTCAGGGTCGGGGCTTCTCGGACCCCAAAGCACTCACCAGGAAATTACTCGGCGGGCTTGCTGTGTAGAAGTCGTGCAGTCTTGAAGATGGCCGGTCCCTCGAGGTCTCGTCGCACCCACGGTTCTCAGCTGGGCTGTAGAGGTGGGTAGAGGTCAGAGGTGCCAGGGAAGCCGGTTCTCGTCGAGCTGGGCAGTCGGATTCCGGAGGAAGGACTTGCAGCAGACCGCAGTGTTCTTTAGATGGTGCCTGCGGATGCAGGGTGACTACTCCTTAGTCACAAGGGAGAAATCTTAGGAAGAAGTCTTGAGTTCCTTTCGTGGAAAGTAGTTTCAGGATTCAAAGATGATCTAATTTGGAAGGGGGCCAGTTCCTACCTTTATCCTGTAAAAAGGGGCTGGCACGCGACTAAGTCCTGCCCTATGGGTGGGACCAGGAGGGGGGTGGTTACACCCACTTCCTTGGCGGGCTTTTCCCCAGCACAGGGTCTGGAGTGACCCTGGAACTGGTTCAAACCAGCCTATGCACAGTGAGCACCGGGGTGCCACGTGCAGTCACCTTCCTCTGAAGCCCTGCCTACCTACAATACACAAAATCCTGTCTGGGACGGTGCTGGCACCGCCCCTGGCAGGAAACCCTTTGTCCTTATCTCCTGCTCTGGGAGGACTCCCAGCAGCAGGAGGGCAGACTTGTGTCTCGGTGGCAGCATCCATTTTGTGGATGCTAAGGCTCTGTCTGACTTTAACCGGGGTTAGGGGTTACATACATGTCGTGTCCCTCTAGAAGGGTGGAATGCTAACCCCGTCGCCAGAATTGGCGAGGGGTTAGTATTCCAATTCGTATGACACCTTACTCGACATGTTTTGATAAAGCGATACCAGAGTTGGCATATAACCGCGAGGATTATAATGCACTTAAGAGTATATGGTATGCGATATCATGGAAACGGCTAAGGGATGGGTCCCGAAAGCCGCAGACAGGCTCAGCTCATGCCAGAGCACCATCTCACACGATTCCAAGCACTCTGCCTTCAGGATTGTTAAGGCCTGCCATAGGAGTGACTGATAGGAGATCTGTGTGTCCATTTTAGGGTTAGATATAGGTATACTATATCTAAAGCAAAGGGTGAGTACACCACCTTGCCCCAGCTGTCGTGCAGCCAGTTGTGTCAGTTTAGTTAGTCAGCCCAGGGGTGGCATAATACATGCTTCAGCCCCTGGGAGACTTCTGGGTACACCTCAGCCCTGGGTACAGGGACTTGGAGAGGGCCCAGTGCCAATTCAGTACCTGAGTACAATTTGGATAGAGAGAACAGCTAGGCTGTGGGTCTGATTAGCAGGCCCACAGCCAGGGAAAGTCGTAAACCAGTGCAGCAAAAAGCAAAAATCTGGGTGATCATAGGATTGCAGACCCTACTCTCCTACAGTCCCTATCTATACAATCTCTAATAATTTGTCTACTCAAATCTGCCTCCGTGTTGGACCAAATTTTTAGCCAGGCCATGATGGGTCTAGCCTTAATCAGGTCCTCAATATACACCCTGCCTAATTCCTCATAACTAATATGGGCGGGTGTACGTTGTGGAGTTTTAAGTACCTTTCTCAGGTATTTATTCTCCTCTAGCTGAATCTGGTTAGTGCTTACAAAACCCCAGACTTCAGCTTCATATACCACTTTGGAGCAACAGATTGAGCTGTACAGATTCATGACCTGTTCCGGGGACCACCGACCCAACCTGCGTCCATAGTTCATTATGGCCCCAGTAGAGGCCACTAGTTTGGAGCACCGCTCTTCGGTTAAAAGTTTAAAATTTAAAAATCCATCAAATAGCATGCCCAGGTATGAGAAGGTCTGTACCTGCTCTATTTTATGTGTGCCTATTTTGTAAGAAAACTTCTTGCAAGGTTTGGATCCGGCCAGCATAACATAGGACTTAGTTAGGTTTGCCGATAAATCTAGTGTGTCCAAAAAACTGACAAACCCATCTATCAGGCGCTGAAGGCCCTTAGGGGTGCGAGCTAAAAGAACCGCGTCATCAGCGTACAGAAGCACTGGGACCGGGTGGGAACCAACTCTTGGGGAGTCTACTTTCAATGTGCCTAATGCCTGATCTAAATTGTTAATGTACAGGGAAAAGAGGAACGGGGCCAGGATACATCCCTGTCTTACCCCACCAGTGCAAGGGAAAGAAGCAGTCATGCCCCCTTCAAGATTAAAACACACTTTAGCGGAGGTATTCCAGTGGAGAGCTCTCAGAATGTTTACAGGCCCTGGTCTACTCCTAGCCTAGTCATCAGCGCCCACAGATTCTCTCTCTTGACATGGTCAAAGGCTGCAGTGAGGTTCATAAACCCTAAATATACTGCCTCATTACTAGCTAAAGTATATTTGGCCACCTATAGATAAAGGTTCAGGCACTGGTCCTTCATGGATCTTCCTTCCCTGAACCCATACTGAGTATCAGTGATAATTTGATGTTCATCGGCCCAGTCCATAAGACGCGTTAAAACCACTCGATCCAAAACTTTAGCCGTTACATCAATCAATGATATGGGGCGGTACCACTGGGGATTGTCTCTGTTCCCCTTTTTAAAAATGGGGACTATTGTTGCCGATGACCAGAAACGAGGAAGGCCAGTTGCAACGGCCGCATTTAGTATTCTAGTAAGAATGGGGGCCCACAGTTCTACATTACTTAAGTAAAGGTCTGGTGGGATGCCGCCTGGGGCTTTATTTTGCGTTAGACCTTTAATACCCACTACAATTTCATCCAACGGGAATTCGATTAACGCAACCCATGGGCAGCCCTTCCCGTCATCCTGTTTATTCTCTGCAGTATGATTATATAGACTTTTAAAATGGTCCAACCATTGTTCTGGGAGAATGGATGTGCCAACTTCTGGGGCATTGGCATCCTGGAAACATGGGTTATTTATTATTTTCCAGAACGCGCCGGTGTCCCTTCTATCTGCTGCGTCCCTTAGATCTTCCCAAGCTTGTGCTTGTAGGGAAAGTTTCCTGCGTTTGATCGCCTTTCTGTATGCGGTCCTACACTGAGCAATTTGCATCTTATCCATTGGTGTGGTTTTCAGGCTCACTTTTAACTCTTTCTGAGCCCAGGAGCAATCTTTATCAAACCATCTGGGGGTGATGTTAACTTTCCCATGCGAAGTGGTCTTTAACAGCCCATCTATCAAATGCGCCACGGCCTCAAATGCTATGACCACACCCGGTCCCTCCACGGATGAATCCAGGCACACCCCAATGTAGTAGAGTGGGGTCTGCAATCCTATGGTCACCCCAGATTTTTGCTTTTTGCTTCACTGGTTTACGACTTTCCCTGGCTGTGGGCCTGCTAATCAGACCCACAGCCTAGCTGTTCTCTCTCTAAATTGACAACCATGTACTTTAGGTGCATTTACCAATTGGTACTGGGCCACCTTATAAGTCCCTGTACCCAGGGCATAGGTGTACCCAGGGCCTACCAGGGGCTGAAGCATTTATTATGCCACCCCTGGCTGGCCATCTAAATCTGACACAACTGGCTGCATGACAGCTGGGGCAAGGTGGTGTAAACACCCTTTGCTGTAGATATAGTATACCTATATCTAACCCTAAAATGGACACATATATTCCTATCAGTCACTCCTATGGAAGGCCTTACCAATCCTGAAGGCAGAGTGCTTGGAATTATGTGAGATGGTGCTCTGGCATGAGCTGAGCCCGTTTGCAGCTTGCGGAACCAAGTCCTAATAGCTGTTCCATGATAACGCTATACCATATACTCTTAAGTGCATTATCAACCTCGCGGTTAAATGCTAACTCTGGTATAACATTATCAAAACATGTCGAGTAAGGTGTCATACGATTTGGAATACTACCCCCTCGCCAATTCTGGCGACGGGGGTAGCATTCCACCCTTCTAGAGGGACACGACATGTATGTAACTGTGAACCCCGGTTAAAGTTAACTCGAGCCTCAGCATCACAAAATGGATGCTACCACCACAGACACAAGTCTGACCTCCTGCTGCTGGGAGTCCTTCCAGCGAGGATGGCTTGGACAAATGGTTTCCTGCCTTGGGAGGTGCTAGCACCACCCCAGACAGGATTTTGTGTATTGAGGTAGGGAGGCCTGAAAGGAATGAGACATGCTGGGGCACACAAGGTGCCCTGTGCATACACCGGTTCAAACCAGTTGCTGGGGCACTCCAGCCCCAGCTCTGGTGGGAAACCGGACAAAGGATAGGGGGTGTAACCACCCCCCTTCCTGGTCCCACCCAGGGGAGGGACCTAGTCAGTAGTGCAGCCCCCTTTAGGAGAATAAAGGTAGGAGCTGGTCCCATTCCAAATTAGATTATCCTGAACTATTCAACAAGAAGAAACTCTGGCCTTCGACGTTCTGCTCCACAGAAGACTGAAGAATCTCCCTTGTGGACAAGGAGTGTCCACCCTGCAACTGCAGGCACCATCAAGCGTCCAGCGGCTTCTCTTTGTCGTCTTCCCTCGAGGATCCAGACTTCAGAGCCCGACGAGACCCGGATTCCCAGACCTCTCCGACCTCAACCTGCATCTACAGCAAAGCTGAGACCCGTGGGTGCGAAGAGACACGTGGAACCGGCCATCTTGAACGAACCTGCACTTCGCTTCCAGCACGACTCCCGAGGTAAACTCAACCAAGTGCTTTGGGGACTGAGAAGCCCCAACCCCGAGCAGCCCCTGCACCGAAGATCAGCCCTCCAGCATCCACGAGATCTGCATGGGGCCCTTCTGCTTTGTTGCTGCTCGACGCGTTGTCTGGTCACTTGCCGGCTGGCTAGTGGCCTCCCAGACGACGAACCTGTGAATTTCCACTGCTGATCTGGTTGCTCCAGATTGGCCCTTGCTCCCTTCCAAAAGAGGGGCACCCCGGACTCTCCTAGTCCGCACCAGACGCTTTCTTCACTCACCGCATGGGTTGCCTTTGCCAAGGCCTGTTGCCTCCAATCCCGGATCCAACACCGCCGACAGCGAGAGCCTGCGTGGGACAGCTCGTGCCTCCATCCTGGTCGTCGAAGACACCTCCTGGTCCACGTGGCTGCAGAGTCAAGAGTCCACTCTTCACCTGATCGCGACGACGATATCTGGTTCCTTCCTGGTTCCACTCCAGTCACTGGCTAGTGACTGTGAACATTGTCCCCTCTGCTTTCAAGTCTCCTTCTTCAACAATCCACCCTTGGATTGTACCGAACATCTTCCTCCTGGTCGCCTGCAGCATCTTTCCTTTCAGGCTCCATAGACTTCAACGCGAGAACCCGACGCACTTTGACACCTATGCACCCGCAGCCCGTGGGTGAGGTAACGAGAGCATTTTGGTGCTCAAGGGTAGTTTAACTGTCCTAGTGTCCAGTTCCACAGTCGTTGTTGTCCTATCTAGTCAGGATTGTCCGTACTCACCCTTTCTTTGAACTGTACTGTCCATAGACGTTGTTACGCATCTCGCGTGTGAGTTCACACTCTGCACACGCGTTCCGTGGGCCTCCTAGTACTTACCTGAAGTTAGTATAGCGTGGTCCCATCGATCCTACAGCCTCTGGACAGCTCCATTCCGATTATCGACTTTCACATTCCACTTACTTAGTATATGGTTTGTCGTGCCCCTAGGGCACCATTGTAATTTTGTGCGACTTGTAGTATTTTTTGTAAGAGATTGTCATGTGCTTAGCCCTCTGACCTCATAAAGAGTTCAGAGGTGTTATTAATAAATATACAGTTTATTTTCATAACAACCTGTGTGGTGTCCTTTCACTTGGTATTCAAGGGGTTGTATTGTGGTAAAACAGCTGGCTTCACATGCCAAAAGAGTTTAGCCTAAGACTGCTTTGTCCATGCTACCATTAGGATAGCTGGTCTATAAGGTTGACTTACAACCAATCACCATAAGGGTTGTTTGGACTGATACAAGGTGATCACTAGAACTAGTGAGCATCATATATCAGGCCAACTTCTCACATTGGTGTGCAGCGGTTGGGATTTGAGCTTGCTGTTGTTTTTACCACGTATAATCTTGAAATATCATTTGAAAGATCACATAAGGTACCTAGGTACATATAACAAGCTTAGAAATACTCTGAGTTCTACTGAACCAGCTGTTGTAGTAGAAAGGGCCTAGCACACCCTGACTACAACTCCTAGCAAGGGATCAGTAGGAAAACCCATAGTGTAGGTAAGTGCATCACTTGCACCTCACTAGAAAGCATGTCTACCCATGGAGAGTCTTCAGAGACTCCCCAAGTGGTTAGTGACCCTCCACAGGTCCTTTCCAGATATGCAGCTCTCAGTTTCCAGGAGATGAGACAATTGTGTACCTTCAGGAAATTGAAACAGGGTTCTAACCCTACCACTCCCTTTCTGTTAGGTCTCTTAGAGACATATGATGCTAGAAAGGCTTCTCATACAGATGGGAGCATGCCAGCCTTAGAGGGTACCCTTGGAGATCCAGACCTCCCTGAAACAGAGAATGTAGAAGAGGAAGAGAAAGAAGAGGAACCATCTGGGGATGAGGCAGACAATGGTCCTGAGTTAGTCAGCAGACTTGCAAGGGCCAACTAAGACCTACATAGGGAAGGATCTGGGGAACCCCCAGTACTGACCCTGAGCAGGCCTAACCTTGGAGTTAGAAGAGATAGGTCTCATTCTAGGGACTCCAATACATCTGTGCACTCTCATGCCTCTGCTCAGAGGAGAAGGACTTCACCCCAGAGGAGAATGACTTCCCCTCAGAGAAGAGAGCATGAAGCAAGGATGAGACAAGCTAATCTGAGGATTCAGAGGGAAGAACTTGCCCTTGCCAAAGAAAAGCTTGCATTTGCTAGAGAGCAACAGTTGAGTGGGGTAGTCCCCACTGGTGGCAGCAATATCCCTAAGGATAACGACAGGAGTTTTGATAATAGACACCTGAGTAAAATAGTGCCCCCCTATAAGACAGGGATTGATATCCACAAGTGGATGACTGCTTTGGAGAGAGCCTGCAAAGTACAGCAGGTACCCCAGAGTCAGTGGGCAGCTATATTGTGGCTCTCCTTTGAAGGTAAAGGTAGAGACAAGCTCCTCACTGTTAGAGATGAGGATGCTAATGATTACCAAGTCTTGAAACTTGCTCTGATTGATGGGTTTGGCTTAACCACTGAACAGTACAGGTTGATGTTCAGGGATACCCAGAAAACTCAGGCTCAAGATTGGACTGACTTTGTAGATTGTGCCACTAAGGCTCTGGAGGGCTGGTTACTGGGAAGTAAAGTTACTGATTACACAGGATTGTATAATCTAATTATGAGAGAGCAAATCTTAAATAATTGTCAGAACCAGTTGTTGCATCAGCACTTGATTGACTCAGATCTGACCTCTCCCCATGAATTGGGAAAGAAGGCAGACAGATGGGTCAGGACAAGGGTCAAGCAGCAGAACCAGAACCAGGGTGGTGGCCAGATGAAAGCAGACCAGAAGGGTAATGAGAATAAGCAAAATGACCAGAAGTCTTCAACAGGGCCCCAACAACCTAAGGAGGGTGGGTCCCAAAATTCCCAAAAGAAGAAGAATGATGGTCCTAAGAAACCATGGTGCCAATACTGTAAAAGTAAGACTCACTGGTTTAGTGAGTGCACCAAGAAAGGCCAAACTCCTACCACTACTGTCCCTAAGACACCTGCACCCCCTAGTACAGTTAGTAGTGGTAGTGTACCTCCCAAGGCTATAGTTGGGTTAACCCTGGGAACTGAGGTGGGTTCTGACTTAGTCAGAATTCCTACTCAGGCAGTTCTTGTTTGTACTGGGGACATGGATATGACCCCTACTGTAAGTCCTAGTACTCTGGGCAAATACAGACAAACGCCTTTGATACATGGAAAAATGGCTCAGGCCTACAGGGACACTTGTGCCAGTGTCACCATGGTGACACCAACATTTGTGGACCCTGACCAGATCATGCTAGGTTCAGATTACCTAGTGACCAATGCTAGCAATGTCACTACCAATCACAGTATGGCAGTTGTTAATTTCTCCTGGGGAGGGGTAACTGGCCTCAAAAAGGTTGTAGTTAGTTCAGACCTCCCAGTAGATTGTCTTTTGGGCAATGATTTGGAATCCTCACTGTGGTCAGATGTGGAGTACAGGACTCATGTAGAAATGCTAGGTCTCTCCTCACATGTGCTTGCTGTGACTAGGTCACAGGCCAAGAAATGCCCAGCTGAACTAGTGCTGGATCCTGGAAGAATTGACCAGACACTACCCAAGAGAGAGAGTAGTAGGGGTAAGGTTGACCCTTCCCCCCTGCCTCAGGTTGAGGATCAGCTCTCTCAGGAGACTGACCCCAAGACCCCAGAAGGAACTGTCCTAGAAGAGCTTGAGCCTGAACAGGTTGAGTTTCTTGGGACAGGGGGACCTTCCAGGGCAGACTTGAGGCAGGCACAGTTAGACTGTTCCTCTCTTGAACCCCTCAGACAGCAGGCTGCTGCTGAGGCTGCAGGGAATGCTACAGGTGCCCATAAAGTTTATTGGGAAGATGGACTCCTATACTCTGAGGCAAGAGACCCCAAGCCTGGTGCTACCAGGAGGCTGGTCATCCCCTTGTCTCTTAGAGGTTTCCTTCTCACCTTAGCCCATGAGATTCCCCTTGCAGGTCACTTAGGCCAGAACAAGACTTGGGACAGGCTTGCCCCACACTTTCACTGGCCTCATATGTCTGAGGACACTAATGAGTTTTGTCGCTCATGTGTCACCTGCCAAGCCAGTGGCAAATCAGGTGGCACAACAAAGGCCCTCCTTATACCACTACCTGTGGTGGGGGTTCCCTTTGAAAGGGTAGGGATTGACATTGTTGGACCAATGGATCCCCCAACAGCATCTGGGCACAGTTTATACTGGTGGTAGTGGATCATGCCACCAGGTATCCAGAAGCTATTCCCCTTAGGACCACTACAGCTCCTGTTGGGGCCAGGGCCCTACTTGGAGTTTTCTCCAGAGTGGGGTTCCCTAAGGAGGTTGTCTCTGACAGAGGTGCAAACTTCATGTCAGGATACTTGACTGCTATGTGGAAGGAATATGGTGTCAATTATAAATTCACCACACCCTATCACCCACAATGCAATGGGCTTGTTGAAAGATTCAACAAGACCCTCAAAGGGATGATAAAAGGATTACCTGAAAAGCTCAGGCGAAGATGGGATATCCTTTTACCCTGCCTCCTGTTTGCTTACAGAGAGGTCCCACAGAAGGGGGTTGGTTACAGTCCTTTTGAGCTTCTGTTTGGGCAGAAGGTGTGGGTGTTGGAGCCAGTGGCCCCAGCAGCTCTCCAAGACAAATGGTCTGGACCCCATACCATCATTGAGCAAAAGGGAGAAGTCACCTACTTGGTGGACATGGGAACTCCCAGGAGCCCTCACAGAGTACTTCATGTGAATAGGCTCAAAGCATTTGTCAACAGGGAGGACATGGGCTTGCTCATGGCCACAGATGAGGGGCAGGAGGAAGAGAGTGACCCTCTCCCAGACCTGCTCACTCAGAACCCTGATGATGGGTCAGTAGATGGTGTAGTCTTTTCTGACAGCCTCTCTGCCCATCAACAAGAGGATTGTAAGCAGGTCCTTCAATCCTTCAGACAAATGTTTTCTCTGACCCCCCGTCAGACAAACTGGTGCACACATGAGGTGGACACTGGAGACAGTCTGCCTATAAAGAGCAAAATCTACAGGCAACCTGACCACGTCAGGAACTGCATAAACACAGAAGTACAAAAGATGTTGGAATTGGGAGTCATTGAACCCTCAGAGAGCCCTTGGGCTAGTCCTGTAGTTCTAGTGCCAAAACCTCACACCCAAGATGGTAAGAGAGAGATGAGGTTTTGTGTAGACTTCAGGGGTCTCAATGCTGTCACTAAGAATGATGCCCATCCAATACCTAGGGCAGATGAACTGATAGACAAGTTGGCTTCTGCAACTTTCTTAAGTACATTTGACCTCACAGCTGGTTATTGGCAGATCAGGTTAGCTGAGGATGCCAAGGCCAAGACAGCATTTTCTACCCCAGGAGGTCATTACCAATTTGTGGTGATGCCCTTTGGTTTGAAAAACGCACCTGCCACTTTTCAAAGGTTGGTGAACCAAGTTCTCACTGGGTTGGATGACTTCTGTGCAGCATATCTAGATGATATTGCTGTCTTTAGCTCCACCTGGGAGGATCACCTGATCCACCTGAGGAAAGTTTTGGAGGCCCTGCAAAAGGCAGGCCTCACTATCAAGGCTACTAAGTGCCAGATAGGGCAGAGTCAGGTTGTGTACCTGGGCCACCTTGTGGGTGGAGGCCAGGTTCAACCATTGGCGAGCAAGATACAGGCCATAAAAGACTGGGCTCCTCCAACCACCCAGACACAAGTCAGAGCTTTCTTGGGCCTGTCTGGTTACTATAGGAAGTTTGTCAAAAATTATGGGTCCATTGTGGCACCACTTAATGACTTGACAAGCAAGAAAATGCCAAAGAAAGTTCAGTGGACAGTTAGCTGTCAGAAGGCATTTGATGACCTAAAGCACGCCATGTGTACTGCACCTATTCTCAAGAGTCCTGACTACTCCAAAACCTTCATTGTCCAAACAGATGCATCTGAGTTGGGTGTGGGAGCTGTTCTTTCTCAAATGAATATTGATGGTCATGACCAGCCCATTGCTTTTATAAGCAGAAGGCTGACCCCTAGAGAGAAACGTTGGTCAGCTATTGAGAGGGAGGTCTTTGCTGTGGTTTGGGCCCTGAAGATGTTGAGGCCATACTTGTTTGGAACTCACTTCAAGATTCAGACCGACCATAAGCCCCTCTTATGGCTAAATCAGATGAAGGGTGAAAACCCCAAACTTCTTAGGTGGTCCATTTCCCTACAGGGGATGGACTTTACAGTGGAGCACAGACCAGGGACTGACCATGGCAATGCAGATGGTCTCTCCAGGTATTTCCACTTAGAACAGGAAGACTCACCTGGTCAAGGTTAGTTTAATGTCCCTAAGTTTGGGTGGGGGGGGTTATGTAGGAGAGTGGTGTCTGCAATCCTATGGTCACCCCAGATTTTAGCTTTTTGCTTCACTGGTTTCGACTTTCCCTGGCTGTGGGCCTGCTAATCAGACCCACAGCCTAGCTGTTCTCTCTCTAAATTGACAACCATGTACTTTAGGTGCATTTACCAATTGGTACTGGGCCACCTTATCAGTCCCTGTACCCAGGGCATAGGTGTACCCAGGGCCTACCAGGGGCTGAAGCATGTATTATGCCACCCCTGGCTGGCCATCTAAATCTGGCACAACTGACTGCATGACAGCTGGGGCAAGGTGGTGTAAACACCCTTTGCTGTAGATATAGTATACCTATATCTAACCCTAAAATGGACACATATATTCCTATCAGTCACTCCTGTGGAAGGCCTTATCAATCCTGAAGGCAGAGTGCTTGGAATTATGTGAGATGGTGCTCTGGCATGAGCTGAGCCCGTTTGCAGCTTGCGGAACCAAGTCCTAATAGCTGTTCCATGATAACGCTATACCATATACTCTTAAGTGCATTATCAACCTCGCGGTTAAATGCTAACTCTGGTATAACATTATCAAAACATGTCGAGTAAGGTGTCATACGATTTGGAATACTACCCCCTCGCCAATTCTGGCGACGGGGGTAGCATTCCACCCTTCTAGAGGGACACGACTTGTATGTAACTGTGAACCCCGGTTAAAGTTAACTCGAGCCTCAGCATCACAAAATGGATGCTGCCACCACAGACACAAGTCTGACCTCCTGCTGCTGGGAGTCCTTCCAGCAAGGATGGCTTGGACAAAGGGTTTCCTGCCTTGGGAGGTGCTAGCACCACCCCAGACAGGATTTTGTGTATTGAGGTAGGGAGGCCTGAAAGGAATGAGACATGCCTGGTGCACACAAGGTGCCCTGTGCATACACCGGTTCAAACCAGTTGCTGGGGCACTCCAGCCCCAGCTCTGGCGGGAAACTGGACAAAGGATAGGGGGTGTAACCACCCCCCTTCCTGGTCCCACCCAGGGGAGGGACCTAGTCAGTCGTGCAGCCCCCTTTAGGAGAATAAAGGTAGGAGCTGGTCCCATTCCAAATTAGATTATCCTGAACTATTCAACAAGAAGAAACTCTGGCCTTCGACGTTCTGCTCCACAGAAGACTGAAGAATCTCCCTTGTAGACAAGGAGTGTCCACCCTGCAACTGCAGGCACCATCAAGCGTCCAGCGGCTTCTCTTTGTCGTCTTCCCTCGAGGATCCAGACTTCAGAGCCCGACGAAACCCGGATTCCCAGACCTCTCCGACCTCAACCTGCATCTACAGCAAAGCCGAGACCCGTGGGTGCGACGAGACACGTGGAACCGGCCATCTTGAATGAACCTGCACTTCGCTTCCAGCACGACTCCCGAGGTAAACTCGACCAAGTGCTTTGGGGACTGAGAAGCCCCGAGCAGCCCCTGCACCGAAGATCAGCCCTCCAGCATCCACGAGATCTGCGTGGGGCCCTTCTGCTTTGTTGCTGCTCGACGCGTTGTCTGGTCACTTGCCGGCTGGCTAGTGGCCTCCCAGACGACGAACCTGTGAATTTCCACTGCTGATCTGGTTGCTCCAGATTGGCCCTTGCTCCCTTCCAAAAGAGGGGCACCCCGGACTCTCCTAGTCCGCACCAGACGCTTTCTTCACTCACCGCGTGGGTTGCCTTTGCCAAGGCCTGTTGCCTCCAATCCCAGATCCAACACCGCCGACAGCGAGAGCCTGCGTGGGACAGCTCGTGCCTCCATCCTGGTCGTCGAAGACACCTCCTGGTCCACGTGGCTGCAGAGTCAAGCGTCCACTCTTCACCTGATCGCGACGACGACATCTGGTTCCTTCCTGGTTCCATTCCAGTCACTGGCTAGTGACTGTGAACATTGTCCCCTCTGCTTTCAGGTCTCCTTCTTCAACAATCCACCCTTGGATTGCACCGGACATCTTCCTCCTGGTCGCCTGCAGCATCTTTCCTTTCAGGCTCCATAGACTTCAACGCGAGAACCCGACGCACTTTGACACCTATGCACCCGCAGCCCGTGGGTGAGGTAACGAGAGCATTTTGGTGCTCAAGGGTAGTTTAACTGTCCTAGTGTCCAGTTCCACAGTCGTTGTTGTCCTATCTAGTCAGGATTGTCCGTACTCACCCTTTCTTTGAACTGTGCTGTCCATAGACGTTGTTACGCATCTCGCGTGTGAGTTCACACTAGGCACACGCGTTCCGTGGGCCTCCTAGTACTTACCTGAAGTTAGTATAGCGTGGTCCCATCGATCCTATAGCCTCTGGACAGCTCCATTCCGATTATCGACTTTCACATTCCACTTACTTAGTATATGGTTTGTCGTGCCCCTAGGGCACCATTGTAATTTTGTGCGACTTGTAGTATTCTTCGTAAGAGATTGTCATGTGCTTAGCCCTCTGACCTCTTAAAGAGTTCAGAGGTGTTGTTATTAATAAATATACAGTTTATTTTCATAACAACCTGTGTGGTGTCCTTTCACTTGGTAGTCATGGGGTTATATTGTGGTAAAACAGCTGGCTTCACATGCCAAAAGAGTTTAGCCTAAGACTGCTTTGTCCATGCTACCATTAGGATAGCTGGTCTATAAGGTTGACTTACAACCAATCACCATAAGGGTTGTTTGGACTGATACAAGGTGATCACTAGAACTAGTGAGCATCATATATCAGGCCAACTTCTCACACCCAATCGCCTCATTGCCTTTCTTCATTAGGGATTTATAGAAAACATCCCCATCCACTTTTGACCATCTAAGTCGTCTCCCCTGGTCCGTTACACTCTCGCTGCTAACGGCCACCACGCCTCTCCTTTCGCCTCTTGGGGACAGCTCTTTTATGTTCAGGTCGAAGGGGTTATGATCGCTAAATATGCTCCATTAAATCTTGGCCCCACTTAACCAGTCCTTGGACAGACTGGAAACCACTATGTAATCGATGAAGGAGTGGCTCCCTCTGCCCTTAAATGTTGGGTTAACCTCGCTTCCACCTTTTGGCATCACCAGATCGATTGTGTCCACTAAAGCGTGATTTTTCAAAACCCTATGTAGTTCTGTCCCCTCAATAAAATGTGCAAAATGTGGTCCTTTTTCCACCGTGCAACGAGACCAATTTCCATTAATGGGTCTTAAATTAGGGCACAAGTGGCAATTCAGGTCACCCACTAAAACCACACATGGGGCTACTGCTCCCTTCCTCAAGGCAATCTCTGCGGTAAGTCTATTTTCTAGCTCGCTTATTACGGAACCCTTCCCCTTCACTAGTCCACACACCTTCTAGCTGCAGATCCACAAAAATAAATAACCCTCCCATGGCTCTTCCCGAGGCTGACTTCTGTGCGGGCACGGAGAAACAATTATACCCCGCTAGATAAAAGGGGCTACAGTCCACTGCCCAGGTTTCCTGCAGGCAAATTACTTGAAACCTGGTAATATACTGCCTCCATTCCTGATTGTCAAATTTAGATGACAACCCGGCTACGTTCCACGATATCAGACTGAGCCCCTCCTGAATAGATCTCTCCTTGGAGTACGATATAGCTGGGTTATGATAATATGTCCCTTCAATATTTCGATCCTCGTTAGACCCAGGCCGATTGTTTAAAACGTCAGGGCCCCTGAGGCTGCTGGGAGATACAATTCGATCCCATTAGATCCTCACTCCCTGCTGTCCTAACCTGCCTGTCCTCAGGCTTTCCTAAAACAAAGGTAGTTGTGATGGGTTCAACAAGGGTCCTATCCAAAGGCTCCACACCATGATTGAGAGGCATGTTCATTACCGGGTGATGAAATGGAATTATGGACGGGGATATGACATGGCTACTGCCTTTTTCAAAAGGGTTGGATTTCAGAGGGACGCCCACTCTCTTCAGTCAGTCCAACTCCTCTAGTGACATCAGGGGATCGAATCTATTTCTCAAGCTTAGTGCACCCCAGTTTCCAGGCATGACATATGTCATCGGGAGATAATGGCCCTTCCCTCCATGGAGACTTTCCCTTCTGTTACAGTGGGCGATGCCTTGCCCATACTAAAGGATCCTCTGAGATAAAAAAAAAAAAGCCAAGGGGCTTGAATGGCTAGCCGGTCCCCAGCTTAATATGTGATCTACTGCTCTACGGTCCCTAAAATGTACCACCACGCAATCACCGGTACCGTCCTTCAGCCTGTTACCCAGCCAGCTCACCCTCCGCACCAACAAAATTTCCCCCTGTATATTCCCTGATTTAGGCCTATTCCTAGTTAGCCAAAACATCACTTTATTCTTGAGTTCATCATGAACTTCTGTATGGCCGGGCTGCAATTCAGGGACCCCCTTAAGAATAACAATATATGGACCCACCTCTGGGGGTACATTTATGCAAGGTAATCGATTAACTATCCTTTTAGTCAATGATTCTTTCAATTGGGGTGGTCGTAGCAAATTTGTTGCCGGGACAGGTGTTGCTTCTCCTGAGCTCGAGACGTGTCCATTAGGGACACTACTTGTGTGTGGTTGATTAAGATTTGAAGGCAGTGGTGGGCCTGTATTAACTGGAGTTATCCCGGCTGAAGGTTTACTCGGGTGTACAAAAGGAGGGTTTGTGATGATTACCTCAGCGACAATAGGGTTAACAGATGGTAGGGGGGGGGGGTAAAATGCAACCCGTTCCCGCCCCCCTCGTCTTTACCAGAGTTACCACTTTGTCTAGCCTGCTCATAATTACTTTCATCTGGATGTTAATGAGCTGCTCAAAGTGGTTCTGAAGGTCACTGATTATTTGGGACACCCAGCTCGGTGGTACTTGTGGGTTCGGTTTAAGCCCCGTCATTTCCCCTGAGACCACAGTATTAGGGACTTTTGGGACCGGGATAATTTTACCTTTCTTCTGTCTGGGTTTCCTTTTACTAGTCCCCTTTTTCTTAGTGGCATAGGTATTACCCCCCTCCCCTCCACTTGTCTCTAGTTCATTATTGTTCTCTATTTGGGCGCAAGAGATATCTGAGACAGGGGTCGTTAATGAGATAATTGGGGGCGTCATAACCATATCAGGTTCCGACTCCTGGGTCAGGGTTAAGGATAGACGCCTCTTGGTCCGCTCAATTTCGTTGGAAACCTTGGCAATGGCTTTACGCAGCATTCTATCAATTGCAGTGGGCTGTGCGGGCATAGCGCGAGGGGTACCCTTCGGTTTAAACACAGGACGAGATTTGGGTGGATTATTAGAACTTAGTTTAGAGGACCTTGTTTGCACCGAGTCAGCCATTGTATTTGGATTCTAACAATCGACTAAAAGAGAAATAATAAACAACCCAACGACAACTTCTAGGTACAAAACCCACTACAATCTTCAGTAACTCCTAATCCAAGCCACCCCCACTCCTCCAAAGACCAGCACGCAAACTGACACAGTCCACCACCCTCTCAAAAATGACAGAGAGTCTTGCGGTAGTTGGCCAATCCAATACTTCTCCCGCAGTACAAACTAACTTCAGTTCCGGCTGTCAACCAATACCTTTCTCCCTCTCAATGTTCCTGGAGCTCTTCTCAGAGGGGGGGGCCTGGCCCGGCCTCTTCTGGCCCCTGACGGCCACAGGCGGCCCGTGGCCCGGGCTTCGCCCGGCGCCCACCCGCGATGCGGGAAAACGCAGATGGTTAAATGGCACCCTGGTGGTGGAAGGGGAGGGGCTGCCGGTCCTGTCACAGCCCCCGCTCGCTCCTGGGGCTTGTAGTCCCGCCCTCGAGTGGTGCCTCGGTGATGCTGCCAAACGCTGTGTCTCCCGCAAAGCGGGAGGCGCAAGGTACAGAAACGCTCCCTGGTGGTGAAAGGAGAGGGGCTGCCAGTCCTGTCTCGGCCCCCGATCGCTCCTGGGGCTTGTAGTACTGCCCTCGCGTGGTGCCTCGGTGATGCTGCCAAACACCGCGTCTCCTGCGAAGCGGGAGGCGCAAGGTACAGAAATGCTCCCCGGTGGTGGAAGGGGAGGGGCTGCCGGTCCTGTCACGGCCCCCGCTCGCTCCTGGGGCTTGTAGTCCTGCCCTCGAGTGGTGCCTCGGTGATGCTGCCAAACCCCGCGTCTCCCGCGAAGCGGGAGGCGCAAGGTACAGAAATGCTCCCCGGTGGTGGAAGGGGAGGGGCTGCCGGTCCTGTCACGGCCCCCGCTCGCTCCTGGGGCTTGTAGTCCTGCCCTCGAGTGGTGCCTCGGTGATGCTGCCAAACGCCGCGTCTCCCGCAAAGCGGGAGGCGCAAGGTACAGAAATGCTCCCCAGTGGTGGAAGGGGAGGGGCTGCCGGCCCTGTCACCTGTTAGGATTTAGTCAATACAGTAATATCTGTGATAAGGAGCCCCTTATTCTATTTGCACCGCACAGAGGCACTTTACTGTTGGCGACGTCCTGGGACTCCATTTCCCACAATTCCAAGCAACCGGAGCCGTCATTGTCACTGAGACTGCGCCAGGAGGCACACTTAAGGCAGCTCGGGCATGCCCAGTCCTGTCTGCGCCCGTCCATGGCTGGGCAGGGCCTGCCTCTTGGCTTGGTGATGCAGACTTGTCCCCTGGTGGACTACTTGCAGGTAAGAGGATGGGGAAATGCAAATTAACTATACCACTAACTTCCACCATCACTAGCTTTCTCACTACTGCCATGGGGGCTATTAATAGTAAGATCGAATGTGTGTAGGAGAGACTGGGGGCTACAAAGCAAGCAGGCTCTACATACAAGTTCACTGGCAGAATCAGATAGCCCTTCACCATCAGCATCCCTGGGGCTCTAACTTTAACTCACCCAGGGCTTCCATAAAACCTAATGGCCCTGAAGTTTCTAACACTACTCATCAAGGTTGCTCTCCTGACATCTTATCCTCCCCCTCCCAAAAAGGCAAAGGCATGCAGCAAATCAAAGAGAGAGGTATTGCCACCTGTAACACGGAAAAAAACGTTGGCTCCCATTGCAAGGAAGAGTGCAAGGGCTTCTGATTTGGGAGCTGTCTCGGGTTCTAAGGACAATAGACAGAGTTTAAACCCATTCTTGACACTATTTCGAATATCCTTAATAGTATTGACACCTCGTTAAAAAATGTGATCAGCTCTAGTCTCTCTAGTTTGACCACTGCATTGCACCACTTTGTCCCCGCTGGGGTCAGTCCCCCCCCCCCCCCGGGAAGCAACTCCACTAGTAATAGTCCTTAAGAATGTTCCACCTCTGCAACCTAATAAGGAGGAAGAATTGCTGCAGTTAAGAAATAAAACTGATAAAACTGTACACTGGCTACCAAAAGCCACAGACTGGTCGAACAGCGAAGATTTATTCAGGAACATAAATAATGTTGAACGAGTATCATAGGGGGGGCACACAACCTAAAACGGATCTAGGTGATTGTGTTGTTAACTTTAAAAACATGTCAATGGTTCACTCCCTTATCGATAGGCTCTCTTGAAGCAGAAATGCCAGTGGCCCTATTGTGGCAGTTTCCCTTGGATATTTTTTTTAACCACGTTCACTTGTAGAGCTGAGGTCACATATAACTTGCAATGCTCCGCTTAATCTTGTTATACCTACTTTTAATTGTTTTTCTCCTTCGGATTACGAGGACTGACTGCATTATAGGGCGCGGGGAACTATACCTATTGTTAGGCACAATGTAGGCAGCCCTGTCCTCTCTGATTTCGTAAAGATGTCATTGGTGGAATCTAATGATATCTTACCAGATGAGAAGGCCCAATATATCTTGTCTCCAAACATAGCCCAGAAGACCCAGGATGATTGCAAGATAACTGCTCACACAAGCAACTAGGGAGCACCTCTCGGTAACACTAGTACAATTGTTCATGGAGGCTTGTTCTGGAATATTGAATGCTTGTCAAACAAGCTGAAGTCTGAATCATGGCATGATTTTATTAAAGATGATAGCATCATATGCCTCCAAGAAACCTGGACGAGAGAGACAGTTTATATAACGATTATGCTTCCATACACACTCTGGCTAGTGCAGCTCTGGGTGGCCTTTTAACTTTGGTAGCAACAACATTATCAGACAGACTAGGCAAGACCCAGCTTCACTCACCACATTTCCAAATTATTCATATTCTTTTTAAACCGAATCTAACGTTGGTCATTGTCAAATTTTATCATAATAACTTAGTTCCCAACAATACAGTCATTGCTGAAGATTTAGAGAAATAGTAAATAATGTCCCCTATCAAAGCAGTCTGCATGTTGTTTTCTAGATGTGACCAAAAAGACAAAAGGAGTGGTGGAGGGTCCTAGGGGAGTTTGTTTATAGACCGTGAGAGTACCTAGTCCCCCAACTTGACAGCAAAAAACACGAGAGGTACTAAAAGTCTAGAAATCAGAGAACTACTGGAACCTAATTGTGTCCCATATTAATGTTCAGACCACACTGTTAATCTAAACAAATGACAGTGTCATGCCAGAGAAGTGAGACAGAGAAGATACAAAGTCTAAAAGACTAGAAAAAGACTGGAAAAAGTACCCATCAGCCCACTCAAAAGTGGAATCTCGTCATCTGGGTTGTTCAGTGTTGGAGACAGGTGTCCTGTAGGCTCCTCCTCAGGGAGAGTCTGAGGTTGCCTAATGATGGACCCTGGGATCAAGCATCCAACCAACAGAAGACAGTCTGTGAGCGGAAGGGGCAAAAAGTTGCAGTGCTCAAAAGAAGAACAGAAAAGGAAAATGATCCTAGTGATTTAAAAATACCTACTTTAATGACATAAAGAAACTTTATTGGGTCTGACCATCAAAGTGGTATTATTAAAAGCAGTATGCTGATAGCGTGCAAGGAATTGCTATCTACCATGAATGTTAGTTGGTCGGCATGTTTCAGCCTAGAGCGGCTTTCTTCAGGACCTATGATTGGCTACTGCAACACTTACTTATCGTGTTATAAGACGTGATTTACAACCATTTTCCAATTGATTAAGAGGAAAGATGGTATATCTTCTCCTGTGTATACAAATGTGGGAGACAAAAGTAAAACAGTATTAGAAATATGCATATCTGTAGCATGCACTTCACAACTCCGTACAAGTGAAAGAAATAATATGAAAAAATGTAGTTCTCACTCACCCTAATTGTGGGGAGAAAAAACCTCACCTCACCTGGCGACAGCTCAGGTTGGAAGGAGGCCACGCACTGTAAATAAGCGCATGGATCTGAAGTTAATTTCAGGGCGACTATTACAGTCACACAAAACATTTAAAACATTTCATAAGTGATACTGTTGAGGCAAAAAGGCAGAACTAGATTTAGAATGTACACAGCTATGGAGAGCGTCCAACTGGAATATTCCATTAGGACACCTCACTAGCTGGTCAAAGTAACCAAGTAGCTATTCCATTAGTGCTTGGGTGAATAATTAGTACTCAATGAAAAAGTACCACACCTCCAGTACTCTGTCAAAGACAGAGAACAACCGCATAGTAAACCGCCATGACTCACCTCTCCGTCGTTGCCTCGGATTGAAAACTGAGCCGAGGGGGAGGTGAAGTACTGAGTTGTAAGCGGTGTTTTATCAGTAGGTGGCGGACCTTAGAGGGAACTCTAAATGTAAGCGTTTCTATTGGCTTGCTATCTGACAGAATCAGACAGAATCAAATATCGTGTGGTTATTTGATTCTGTCTGAGTTTCTCTTCATCGTACTTTGGGTCTGCCTTCCTTTGTCGGCAAGATCAATGTTGTACGAAGGATCGACTGCCCTTTGCACTGTAATAGTCGCCCTGAAATTAACTTCAGATCCATGCGCTTATTTACAGTGCGTGGCCTCCTTCCAACCTGAGCTGTCGCCAGGTGAGGTGAGGTTTTTTCTCCCCACAATTAGGGTGAGTGAGAACTACATTTTTTCATATTATTTCTTTCACTTGTACGGAGTTGTGAAGTGCATGCTACAGATATGCATATTTCTAATACTGTTTTACTTTTGTCTCCCACATTTGTGTACACAGGAGAAGATATACCATCTTTCCTCTTAATCAATTGGAGAATGGTTGTAAATCACGTCTTATAACACGATAAGTAAGTGTTGCAGTAGCCAATCATAGGTCCTGAAGAAAGCCGCTCTAGGCTGAAACATGTCGACCAACTAACATTCATGGTAGATAGCAATTCCTTGCACGCTATCAGCATACTGCTTTTAATAATACCACTTTGATGGTCAGACCCAATAAAGTTTCTTTATGTCATTAAAGTAGGTATTTTTAAATCACTAGGATCATTTTCCTTTTCTGTTCTTCTTTTGAGCACTGCAACTTTTTGCCCCTTCCGCTCACAGACTGTCTTCTGTTGGTTGGATGCTTGATCCCAGGGTCCATCATTAGGCAACCTCAGACTCTCCCTGAGGAGGAGCCTACAGGACACCTGTCTCCAACACTGAACAACCCAGATGACGAGATTCCACTTTTGAGTGGGCTGATGGGTACTTTTTCCAGTCTTTTTCTAGTCTTTTAGACTTTGTATCTTCTCTGTCTCACTTCTCTGGCATGACACTGTCATTTGTTTAGATTAACAGTGTGGTCTGAACATTAATATGGGACACAATTAGGTTCCAGTAGTTCTCTGATTTCTAGACTTTTAGTACCTCTCGTGTTTTTTGTTTTCTAGATGTGGCCAAGGATGGCGGCTGCCACTTTTATGTGAACCCATGTGGGAACATCTTTAATTTACATCTCTAAAGATTTTCTCCTTTTTATACCACAGATTTTATTCAACCACTAGACCCAGATCATGTTTCCTTTACGGGAGAGGTCAAGGTACCCTTATTGACTTCATTGCCCTTTCCGGATACTTTAAACAGCAATCTGTGGCTTTTTCTATCTTCAAGGTTTGCTTTAGTGACCCCTTTCCACTGGCATTTATTTAGAGACCCAAACTGGCTCTTTTTCAGGGAAAACCAATCTACAGCCTTTAACTCATAATAAAATAAAGCCTATTGCGCAAGTGGTCTACTGTTGATTCAGACTGTTTCACAACAGATTCTGACTACCAATCCACCAGCCATGTTAAAGGCTTTTGCCGCAATAACAGACCATTTATGCTGCTTTACGAAGTAATAACAGACCAAGACCACGGAAGCAATGTAAATGGTTCAACAGTGTCTGTTCACAGTCTCATAATAACCATGTGAAGGCCCTGAGAAAAGAAAATGCGGGATAACTTAGAGGTAAAATATGTCCGAAACAAATATTAACGGGCTGTGGATTATTGTTAACTGGACATAAGAAAAGAGACCTGGGAACAACTGCCTGAAGCATGTCAAAATAAAGACCCTAGACTCTTCTGGAAAACGGTTAACTAATTTTTTCCGTAGTTCCCACAATAGTAGTATTGATGCCACAATTATGACTTCTCCAGTTTATATAGTGCCAATGGCAAGTACTGTCCCATTTTAAATTATGGGAATTCAGAGCTAACCCTATGCTAGATGAAGTTGAAAGGGCATTAAATCAAACTGTGAAGAACAAGGCATCTGGGCCCTGATGGTGTCCCTGACGATTTGTTATTGGCCACTCCTGTCCTGTGGCTCTCCCTGTTGCCCAACATTTTAAGCTATATAGCTTCCCAGGGCCCACCTAAATCATGGGGCTCAGTGATTATAGTCCTCATTTTTAAAGAAGGGTACAGGTCGGCCTATTTCATTAATTGATTGCACTTGTAAACTGATGGGCAGGGTCATACTAGGACGGTTGGATACCCAGGTATCCAAAAGCGGGACTTTTTGGATGTACAATATGGCTTTAGGAGGAGCCTGGGAACTGTTGAACACTGTCTTAATCTGCACCTGGTCATAAGCAAGTACACAATAGCCAAGGCCGAATCCCTCTATCTCAGGTTCATGGATCTGAGATCAGCTTTTGACTGGGTGCACAGAGAGTATGGGAAGAAATGCTGGATTTGGGCATTGATCCATCTTTAGGCCATTTTTTTGCCCAGGTGCATCAGGATGGGTCATGTACAGAGTGGGTTGGGAACTTGCAGCTCCCATTAACCCGTCCCATGCTGATGACGAGCTCAGCTCGTCGTCAGCCACGGTGCTCGTGTGCTGATAAGCTGAGCTCATCATGGCCGTTAGAACGCTCACACGCGGGGATAATTCCCCTGCTCTGCTGAGCGTTCTAAGGAACGGGCGTGGCCGTGATGAGCTCAGCTCGTCATCAGCACACGAGCACTGTGGCTGATGATGAGCTCAGCTCGTCATCATCAGCGGGGCGCTGTGCGCGCCCTGCCCCCCCCCCGCACAGCGGGGGAAATTACCCGCGCAGAGAAGGGGTTAAAAGGAACTGTGGGATTCATCAAGGCTGTGTCCTTGCCCCTTTTTTATTTTGTTTGTACATAAATGACCTAGAAAGATATATTAATCAAGAAATGTGGATGTCCCTAAAATAGGTACCAGAAATCTTCCAGCATTACTTTATGCCGATGACTGTCTAGAATCAGTGTGGGCCTACAGAAGCTTGTGACTAGGTTTAGCAACTTTATGACCGAATTGGGTTTAAGGACTAACACAGCAAAGTACTACCCTATGGTGGAAGGTAAATCTCCCCCCCATTTTAAAATCATGTTTTATTGACAATGAAAGGTTGTCCTATGTCCTGACTTTTTCGTACTTGGGAATCCCGTTCGACCAGAAAAGCACTTGGGCACCATCTCGTTGAAACAAGGGTCAGTAGTTTTAATCAAAACCTGGAGACGGTATTCAGGTTCACGAAGAAGCTAGGCTTAAGAAAGGTCAATTCAATTCTTAATATTTATAAGGCCCGCTCGTGTTCTGTCACCTTGTATGGGGCTTCTGTAACCCAGCTGGTCTCCAAGCAGCCGAGAACAACTTTATGAGACATTTGTTAACAGTCCCGAGTAGTCTTCCTGCCATCATCTGTCAAGATAAACTTGGTTTGACTCCTTTGTCTTTTCATATACATATACTGCACCTATTTTACTGTGGCATCAATTTGGGTAAAAGAGGAGCTAGGCCTTAATCACGCAATTATCTTAGATTGTTTTAAACTTGATTACATGTTGAAGATACCCTGGCTTAGCTATATAAAAACCACAGATTGAGTTAATGGGGCTGGTGAATCGTTTTAAGATGCAGCGAATATTGCTAAGATTCCAAAAACCAAATTGAAAAAGGACCTCTTGCCCTGTCTAAAGTTGTCCTGTGAGCGCCTAGAGATGGTAAAAAAGAGAGTCTGGAAACACTCGCTTTTAGTACTTTCTCCAGGTGTTGAGCCTTATCTCTTCTTTTATTTCGGTCACACTAAATTGTTTTATCTTAGAAGATTCAGTTTTGGCATCTCATTCCTGTAAAGCCTATGGTGATGCTAAAGCGGATCTTTGCCCTTGTGACTCCAAATCTACACAGTTCCCTGGTCGGACCACTTCCTGGTACCTTTCAGCATTAACATAACGATAGATGATGCACTGAGGGGAGAAAACGATAACTATCCCTGTAGGAAATGGAAGAATTTCTCGCAGGACACCTTTAATAGGGTGCTGAGGGAAAGGGGACCTCCGGGAGGGTCCGACAGTGAAAGCGCTAATAAAAACCTGGATGAGCGTATTTTGAAGGCCCTGAATGAGGTAGCTCCGCTACTCCGGAAGAGACCGGAAAACATAGCTAGAAAGTCCAGTCCCTGGTTTACTCCGGCCTTGCAGACAGCTAAGACCAACTGCAAGAGATTAGAAATTAGTTGGAGAGAGGGTTTTAGAAGTCAGGAGAAAAGACTGTACAAAGAAGCCCAGAGGAAGTATCGAGTGTTACTGAGAGGGGCTAGGGCCGCCCATTGTAAAAACAGAATTGGGGAGGCTGAGAACTCCTCATAGGAACTTTTTAGAATATATAAGGAAATGTCCACGGTGGCTGGTTCGAATGCTCCAAGTAACGACTCAAGGACTGAGTGTAACAGAGTAGCGGAATTTTTCTCACGGAAGGTTACGAACATCTATGCCTCTTTCACTAGCAGTCCTAAGAGTGGTTTGGCCTTTGAGGCAGGGGTGGGAGATAGCGGAGTGGGATGTAGTCTGGAATGTTTTACAGTCCCGCCTCCGGAAACACTGAGAAGCATTTGTCTTAGTATTAAATCCGGGTCGCCAAGAGACCCTGCACCTCCTAAGGTGCTAGGAGAGTGCTTACTGATCCTAGAGCCTTACTTCAGACATGTTCTGGAGATCGCCTTTGCATCGAACACACTACCAACGGCCTGGAAGATAGATGTAGTCCTACCGATCAGGAAAAAGACCAATATCAGCCATGATGTCTTAGAAAATCTTAGACCAATTTCACTGCTGCCCTACTTAGCCAAGGTAGCAGAGAAAGTGGTCAATATTCAGCTGACAGCGCACCTGGAGGGGGGCAATCTCCTGCACCCCTCTCAATCGGGTTTTCGCGTGGGATATTCCACCGAAACCGCTCTGTTAAGAGCCACTGAGACCATTAGGCAAGGAGTGGATGCCGGTCACACCATGGCACTGATAATGCTCGACCTAAGTGCGGCGTTCAACACTGTGGCACATTTCACCTTGCTGCAGTGTCTGAACAAAGGCGGTGTCACGGGGCCCGCTCTGGGATGGCTGAAGTCTTTCCTGACAGGCCGCAGTTTTCAGGTCCGTAGGGGGTCCTTTCAGTCTACAGAGGTGGCTTTAGAGCAGGGGGTGCCTCAGGGCTCTGGCCTGAGCCCCACTCTGTTCAACTTGTATATGGCCCCTCTGGCGGAGGTGGTACAGGCGTTCGGGTGGAGTTAGTATCGTATGCTGACGACACCCAGTTGCTGATCTCCCTATCCCAGTCTCCCTCGGCCGAGGCCTCCAACTTTAAGGCCTGCACGCAGGAGCTGGCCTCCTGGATGAGTAAGAACTGCTTAAAGCTTAACGGAGGCAAGACCGAGGTGATGGTGGTAGGTGGGGATAGAACCTGCTGGACTGCTGATTGGTGGCCACAATGTCTAGGCCCTACCCCTACGCCTTATAAGGAGGCTAAGAATCTAGGGGTATGGATGGACCCTGCCCTCTCCTATGAAGTTCACATCCGGCGATTTGTGGGGAAATGCTTTGGTGTTCTAAAAACCTTAAACAAAACACTGGATTTGCTCCCACGAGAAGCCAGACAGACAATGACCCAGGCCTTAATTACGTCCCGCCTGGATTACGGGAATGTTTTATATCTGGGAGCATCTGAAAAAAATCTCGGGCGACTACAAGTCCTGCAAAATGCGGCAGGTTGGTTTTGAGATTACCTAGAAGGGCGGTATCTAAACCAGCCCTCGCAGCCCTTCATTGGCTCCCCATCAAGAAGAGGGTACTGTTCAAATCCCTTCTCATATGCCCTCGTATTCTATGGCACAGGCTCCTACGTACCTGGGAAATTTGGTAACCAGATATGTGCCGGGCCGAACTCTGAGATCGGTAGGGACGGGGCAGCTTGAAATCCCTAGGATCAAGAAAGCCAGGATGGGAGGTCGCTCGTTTAGATTCCTAGCCGCTCAAAACTGGAACAAACTTCCGACATGTCTCAGGCTGGAAAGGTCAGAGACTAGGTTTAGGAGCCTCCTCAAAACTGATCTGTTTACCAACTAGCGTCATCAAAGAGTTGTGATGGCGTTTTTCCTCCTTGTGTTACCCGACAGGCTCTCTTTACAGCGCGGGGACACGCCGAGATGGCGTAACCAGGCGCTATATAAAATCCTTTATTATTATTAGCTACCTGTTTTTCTGTCAACTTTATATCAAGCCAAGGCGCGATTTTATTATTCCTTTTTAAAAAAATCAAAAATCAGGAAGTGTTGGCCAGCTTTATATCATCTCCAGCTATTAAATGATAAATCTACTTGTTTAATGGTCCACAGATATATATCCACTATATCTGCAGCGGTCTGTCTACGTAATATTGTTGGGAAATGATTTCTTCCTTTCGCTTTTTTAATGAATTATTTCTGGGTTTTATGGTCCATGTGACAGGGTGTTTATCACAAAGTTTATAATATGCTGTTTCTAGATCATGCTGCTATTTCGTACAAACATGGATATAATTATCTCTATTACACTTCGATCATGAATTATCATTGTCTTGAAGTGTACCCTACATTTTCTGTATCACATTTTTATTTGTTTTAAATATTTTTATGATGTATTCTTTTATGGCTGGAAGTCAGCCGAATAGAGATATTTGACTGCCTGACATCAGAAACCGGAGAATCAGGAGAACTCCGGTCACACTGAAGAACAGTTAGCAAGGTGGTTGGTCCTGTAGAACAGCCTCTTCGGATACCTCATGTTAATCGGGACTTAGAAGGTTGGTCCAGTAAACAAATGAAAGCTGAAATATAACTTTTAAATGTGCGCACTTGCTGGTCTAACAAACGTGCAAACGTCAGATAGAGGCATCGTCAGAGGATCACTGCTTTCCCCTACATACCAAGAAACAAAACTAAACTGCCCCATATAGGCTGCGTTTGGGGAGGGGTAGCTTGTTGGCAGAATAACACCTATCTCTACTAGATCTCAGATGTCCCTACTCAATCTCAAAGATTGAAGGTGGAAGCTCTGAACAGCACAAGAAAGTCCATCCTGGGCAGAAGAGAAAAGGGAGGACGAAAAGACAAGCAATGCAGGTCTGCGTACAAAATGCTCCTCGGTTAGTCTGGGGCAAACAACATCACCTGTGCCTGGTCATGGGGCAATTTCAAAACTCAAGGAATATGGGGTGCAGGAGGTAATGCGTAGTGCAGGGGAATGTCACAGGTCAGACTAAACCCATGCCCCAATGGTACCTGCCGTGGGAACGGGGGAGGCACACAATACTTCCTGCATTACTGGAGGACAGAATGGCGGACAATACTCAATAAGTGTCAAAAAGGTCCAGAAGACAAGAATGTATTCGACCATCTCTGGATGTAGACATCACTCTTAATTAGCAAGATGATCCCCTCGCATTTAAAGAGCCTGGAAGATGGTTGTGATCAACTAAATTCCTTGAGGCTGAGCCCAAGCACTAAGTCATAGTGCTTCCCAGTTCAGAACAAAAGACTACCCGGCTTAATTGGTTCACATACCACACTGTTGGGATTCTTTTAGGGCAGGAAGGCTTTTAGATAGTTACTGTTATTGCAGCTGGAGACACCACTGCAGGCCTAGCCTGCGGTAGTGTGCAGATTGATTAGCAGGATGCTGGAATACCAAGCAAGTGAAGAACTGTAAAGACTGGAATCAGAGCTCCCTCAAAAACATCTAAATTGTATCCCGAATCCTGAAAGGAAGGACATGCTCTAAGATGTGTCCTACACTTCCCCTATAAACAAGAAAGTGCTTTGCCGTGGAGTTTAGTTGGTTCTACACTGACTGTAGATAGTCCACCTTGACAGCCAAATACTCTAGATAGGGGAATACAGAGGTGCCAGTCTTGTACAGGTGTGTCATAACTACTGGGATCACCTTGGCCGATTTCAATCTGAAGTGGAGGCCACAAATGTGTAGTGGGTGGAAACTACTACAAAGTGCATATACCTTTGCAACTACAGATCAGCTCCTAATAGTGCATTAGTTGCATCCCCACAGGCACGCTATTTACTCCTCTGTCCGAAATGAGGATTCCACACTTAATTCGAAGATGATAATACTTTTTACTTTGTTTGTAATTTCAAAGAATTTTCTTTTTCATTCATTCAACTAAGAGTATGCATCTTAGAGCAGGTCGACAAAAAAGAAGGATTCACCAATAAACAAAACTTATTGAAGCGAGAAAATAATTGGATTTTCCATTTGAACAGCCTTAAACCAAATGGGTTAAATGACAGAACTGAGTTTTTGTGTTATTTATAGTAACACGATGTACAAGCGGCGTGTTAATATGTGTGAATTTGTTTGAACATGCTGAAATGTAATTTACAGTACTATTGGGCAGCATATTGCCCTTATAACCATAGGCCCACCATGTAGCGACATGAAGTTTAACATGTTAGCACAGTTATTTAGTGAGCACAGAAATCATGTAGGCATCGATATCCTAGGCAAAAAGCCTTTGTTTGTTTAGGTAGCAGTCCATAAAGTTGATCACGAACGCGTATATATACAAAAAAGTGGCTCGCGTTTACGACACGTTCCCAGTGACGTAGCGCATGCGCATAACACAACAACCTGGTTTAAACCCGGAAGAGACAGACGCGCGTAAACGCAGCGGCAGTGAAGAAACGCGAGTGATACTCGTTTCAGGTAAGAGCATTACCTAACAGCCCTCAAAGGTGTGGTGATAGATAAGAGACACAGAGGGGGGAGCCCACTGAATTTAAAACGCAGCATGTACACCAATCACGGGATATTATTTTACACCGAAGTATGTTAGCATAGACAGGGTGTACGAATGGAAGGAATAAACAAACTGATTCACCATTGTCAAACTGCTAGGGGGATAGTTCATGCACACTGAAAAGATGTTTAGAAGGGTTTTTAAGCCAGTACAGTTACCAGTATTAAGCACAGGAGCGTAATATGTATGAGGTGATTAAATGTCAAAATAGATGTGTTATTAATATTCATTTACAACTTGAATAATATAGGATTGAAGATTATTAGTATGCTCAGAAACTATTGTTTGTTATTTACAGATATATCCCTGATGAAGGTGGTTTAACCACCGAAATGCATTGGATTTAAAGCAATGTTTGAATATTTGAAATCAGATGAATTCAATATATAAAATGTGTGGAACTCAATGAAATAAAATTGAACACAAGGAAATGGCCATGACCAAGTAAATTATTCAAGAATGTAGCAGGATCTTCATCAGCAACATACCCAGTGCCTAGGGGGACAGTTGTATATGACTATATGACTGCTACCACGATTCATAGACTACACTTCAGGCGGGAAGTGATACCCTGGTAGCACGGCTAAGATAATTAAATAAGTTGAACCAATAGAGGCGGTGCACGTCCTTAGACTTCTAGTATTTTGCTTCTTACCCTCCACAAGCACGGAGCACGCCCTACTGATACATATCTCAAGATGCAATACGAAGACATTACACATTCCACAGAAAGCAGAGCAGAAACATTTGCTTACACAGCGGAAGCTAGTGAAAGAATATACTCGTTAATACAAACGGAAACTACTGAGCATACTTTCACGAAGAACAAGGAGCAACACATCAAACATTTATTATACCTTACCAGGAAAGAAATAAACCAACGGCTACATGCCAGCACTATGGTTAAATACCACAAAGCACAGAGAATTCCGAGAGGCCTACGCATATCCCTGAGACCATCACTATGTAAGAACTCTAAACCGTTTGTTGACAAATGGTTTGCAATCTTAAATAAATGCAGTTTGGATTTGATCCTCTTGATCATTGAAGAATTATCTAAAATTCTTGAAGAGTTAAAAACTGAGATTGACAAAATCCAAGAAGAACTTAATAAGTTGATCTCTAAGGAAGAACTGACTAAAATAATAGAAGATATTAATAATCAATTGACAAAACATACACAAGAGGTTAATGAACGTAAACTAAGAAAATACAAGCGAGACACGCTTGATTACAAGTTACAAGAAGTATACACATGGGCTGAAGTATACGCTCGGAAAAGACAAACAAAGGTTTACACGTCACAAACAGACACTTCCTCTACGGACAGTGAAAGAATGACAACAGAAAGACCAAATTTACAAAAAGACCCTAGTCGCCAGGATACAGCAAGCACATCTACAATAAGGCCTTTTTCAGAGAGAGGCCCAGGAGACAACGGAGACCCCGGAGGGGACACGGTAAAAGAAAAAGAAAAGGGTCAACCCCAAACCAGGAATACCACAAAAAAGACGAAGAAACATCACTAAATGACAATAACCTGGTGCTGAACATTTCAGAATACCAATTAAACCAACAACAAGTCGATACCTTACAGAAAGGATTGTCATTCGTTCCAACGGCCCACACCAATCAACTAGAATTGGAAGTTAGCCTGTTTAAGTTAACCCGAAAAATGAGATTGAGACATTTTTTTGAGAACATTGTCATGGAAACTAAACCTGAAGAACCAGATGAACTAAGAGGCTTAAAAACCCGTAGCACGTACATGGCTCCAATGAGCCACAAGACTATAGATCTTTTTGAACAATTGTGCAAAAAGGATGTAAGCAAACTGAACACCAAAAAGAAAAGCAAAAGGATGAATATGTCCAAAAAGGAATTTGGCTCATTAACATCAGTATCGAACAATACTAACATCATTTGTCAAAAAGCGGACAAAGGGGGTGCATTAGTCATTCTGAACAAAATATACTACCAACAAGTGGTAGAGGAACATTTATCAGATGAACAGACCTATATGGAAATTAATTTTGACCCAACTGAAGACATAAAGAGGACACTACATACTATTTTGCACAATGCACAAGAAAAAGGAGTGATCAACGAACGCACAAATAATTTTTTAACTCAGGTTAATCCAAACAGTCCAAGCTTATACATGGTTCCGAAAGTCCATAAGGATCCTGTAAAACCACCATGTCGACCAATCGTGTCCACTAAACGAAGCTTGCACGAACCCATTGGAAAATACTTAGACAGGCATCTCCAACCCCTTGTATTGAAAACTCCTTCGTACATAAAGGATACTACAGACTTTTTGGGGAAACTGAAAACCATGAAATGTGAAGGTGATCTAACCATGGCAACCATAGACGTTAAAGCCCTCTATACGTCTATCCCTCACCAACAAGGCCTAGAAGCTGTAGAAAGAGCTTTAGTTCACAGTGATTATCCCCAGGAACTACAAGTCTTTTTAATGGAACTTATGGAGTTCACTCTGATGCATAGCTACTTTCACTATGATAAGAGATGGTTCATTCAGAAAAGTGGAACCTCGATGGGCAACTGTGCCGCACCGGCATATGCTAACCTCTACATGGCAGCATTTGAAGAAGAGCACGTGCATAAAAATGAGACATGGAAGGAACAAACTAACCTGTATGTGCGTTTCATAGATGATATATTTGTGGTGTGGAAGGACACAAACGAGAGCCTAGAACGACAAATAGAAATACTGGACACTAAGGAAGAAAGAATAAAATTCACATGGAAAATAAGTGAAACCAGTATACAATATCTGGATGTAGGGAGGAGGAGCTTCGCGCGATTCCAAGATGGACGCGTGAGCTAAGGGCTCCCGATACCCCTTCCGCCTCCCGCGACTATCCTGTGCAAGATCCTGATTTTGACGATGGGTGCTCTTTATTGAAGCCCTGCTGATGCCAGCGTTCTTTTCAGAAATCGATTTGGCCGTCGGATACTGGACCTGCTGCGCTTTGAACTCTGAGGCCTATATCGTATGCCAGCCGGGGGCTTGAGTCCCCGAGGTACCCAGGTGGCAATCGAACATCAACGGCGGATAAGCCACGCCCGCTGCCCCTGGTGTACTTTCGGTTTCGTTTCTTCTCTTTGTTGTGAACGCTCACTTCCAGATCCGAGTTCCGATTCTGCTATCGCTGCCAGCCTGCTGCTTATGCTGCGCCCTTATCCACTCGCAGTTCAGAGCCTGCCACGACGAAGTTCGCTTTGCCTTGATTCTACAATTCCCGTTGGAGCTCCCTCCACGACATGACGGGCAGAACAGTCGTTGAGAGGCGCGGCAATAGAGGCTCGTCCCGAGGGGGGGTCACCCAACATCAGACCATTGATCGATTTACTCGACCACGGGGCTCCCCGGGCGGATTGAGTGGTGCCCTGGAAGAAGCTGGGGATGGTGCTCCTGATGACGAGGAGCCAACGTTGAAGGACGTTATGGGCGCTATCGCGAGTGTCCAATCCGCCATGGGTCAGCAATATGAAACACTAGCGGCTAAGATTGATACGGTGGCGATTGATGTCACCCTCATCAGAGCGGACCTTGGGAAAACGAATGAGCGTGTCAAATCTCTCGATCTCAAGACTGCTAGTTTGACCACGGATGTCTCGGACCTTCAGACCACGGTCCGCCATCTTAGGACTACTTGTGACCTGTTTGCCAATCGGTTGGAAGATTTCGAGGGCCGGGCCAGGCGCAATAACGTCCGCATTGTGGGTGTCCCGGAGACTTCTGCCGACATGCCTGTTGATATCCTGGTGGAGGACCTCGTGTTGAAGCATCTGGTGCCGAAAGGCCTCAGTAAATTCTTCGCTGTGGAGCGCGCCCACCGTGTTCCGGGTGGCAAGCCAAAGTCGGGAGCCGCTCCGCGGCCCATAATTGCTAGACTTTTCAACTTTCGTGATAGGGACGCTATCCTGCAAGCTTCGCGCACCAATGGGCCCACTAAATTTGAGAACGTTTCAATTAGTTTTTACCCTGACTTTACTCAGGCAGTTCAGAAACAGAGGATGGGCTTTACGGGTGTGAAAAGACGACTCAGGGACCTGGGACTGAAATATGCTATGCTCTTCCCGGCCCGCCTGAGAATCGAACATGCTGATCGTGCATTCTTCTTTGACCGCCCTGAGGTGGTTAGTGACTGGTTAGACACTTTGTCGACGCATCATGAGGGCCCGGAGGACTCGAGAGGCGCTGAGGGAGGCGTGGAGGGCCAGGAGCAGTGAGTCTGCATCGGCGAGCCATCATCCGCTGCAGTGGCTTAGAGACTTTGTTTCAAGCATTGTGTGAATGCCCGGGGGTGGGGGAGGTTCGGGGATCTTCCTCCTCTGGGGACTTTTTCTCTCTTTTTGTAGGTTAGTTTAATGGGGCGACAGGCACACTGCAAGTTGGGGTGGCTATTAGGTCTACCGCAGGGGTGCAGGGAGGGGGGTTTGAATTTGATGGGTTCCTTGGGGGTGGTGGTGGGGTTCTTTTCTCTTTGTTGGTTTCGAGGCTGTGCTTTGCTTTACAATTGCTTTCATGTGTCTGTTTCGGGATGGGAGGGGCGGTCGGTCTTCTTCCGGGATGGGGGGGTAGGGGACTCAGGGTGTTGAGCTGGAATGTTAACGGTCTTGGGGACAGGATAAAACGTGGGATTGTGCTACAATATTTGAAGAGACACACCCCAGATGTGGTCTTGCTTCAGGAGACCCATTTGGTGGGCAATACATGTCATGCATTGGACAGAAGAGGCTATCGTTTGGTGGCACATTCCGGCTTTACTTCGGGATCAAGAGGGGTTGGTATCCTGGTCAGGAATTCCCTTCCCCTGGAGGTAGATGGCACGGTGCTGGATGACAGGGGCCGCTATGCTGGCATTACGGGGAGATGGGAGGGGAAATTGATTTCCATACTGTCTATTTATGTCCCGCCTGGGCTGCAATCTACCACATTCACCGACTTGGGTGAGGTTGTCCTTGGTTTGCCCGATGGCTTACTGGTGTTGGGTGGGGACTTTAACTCTGTGGCGAATGGAGAGAGTGATCGTAGCCCCCCCAGGCTCCTCCCTCCCTCGCAGTTATGGTTGGGGAAATTCTTGGATGCCTTTGGTTTGGCCGACTGCTGGAGGCAGCTGCACCCTGGCCGGCTTCAGTACACTTTCCACTCGGGGGCTCATGGCAGTCTCTCGAGAATTGACTATTTCCTCGTGCCGGTGGTGCAGTTGCTCTCTGTGCGTGAAATTAAACACTTGGCTAGAGGGATCTCAGACCACTCCCCGATATGGCTCCACTTGGATATCTGTTTGGGGAATGGGGGCCGAATTGCCCCGATAAATCCATGGCATTTTCAGGACCCTAAGATCAGAGCAGAGGTGGTCAAATGCATGAATTTTTATTTTGCTGAAAATGAGGGATCGGTGTCTTCCCCAGTCTCCTTATGGGAGGCCTAAAAAAAAAAAAAAATATCTGGATGTAGAAATTACTCAAAGAGAAGGTCTGTTTACCACAAACCTCTATCGGAAGGAGACAGATAGAAATAATTTACTCAGGTTTGACAGCCATCATCCCCCAGCTCTTAAGAGACATTTACCTTATTCACAATTTCTCAGGGTGAAGAGAGTGGTCTCAGAAGAAGAACAACTGAAAACGCAACTATCCACAATGAACAAAAGATTTTTGGATAGAGGCTATCCGGAAAAAATAACGCAACAAGCACTACAAAGAACGATGTCAAAAACCAGAGAAGAACTACTGTCAGGCCAAATAAGAAAGGATGAACAACGACTCACATGCGTTAGCAAATACTCAAATGTAAGCCAACAGTTTAAAGCCATCATCAAAAGACATTGGTCAATGCTGACATTAGAACCGGATTTTAAAGGAATATTTTCCAAAGAACCAATGTTCGCGTATACGAGAGCTAAAAACATTTCTGACTTTCTCAAAACACCAAATGAACCCAAGGAGGAAAGGAATTTTCGAGGTACCATCCCATGCTTAAACTGTAGCAACTGCCACAATGTGATGAAGGGTAATGAAATTACTCATCCCATGAAAGGCAACAAGATACATCTTAAAGTCAATGCTACATGTGATACGACCAATGTGGTCTATATGTTGAAATGCCCGTGTGGCAGCGTATATGTGGGACACACAGAAAGGAAATTCAAAACAAGATTAACTGAACACAAAAGCAACATACGCACAGGTTCCTTAAAATCCACAGTGGCGACACATTTTTTGGAGAAGAAACATCACATAAGCCAACTAAGAGCATGCATCTTAGAGCAGGTCGACAAAAAAGAAGGATTCACCAATAAACAAAACTTATTGAAGCGAGAAAATCATTGGATTTTCCATTTGAACAGCCTTAAACCAAATGGGTTAAATGACAGAACTGAGTTTTTGTGTTATTTATAGTAACATGATGTACAAGCGGCGTGTTAATATGTGTGAATTTGTTTGAACATGCTGAAATGTAATTTACAGTACTATTGGGCAGCATATTGCCCTTATAACCATAGGCCCACCATGTAGCGACATGAAGTTTAACATGTTAGCACAGTTATTTAGTGAGCACAGAAATCATGTAGGCATCGATATCCTAAGCAAAAAGCCTTTGTTTGTTTAGGTAGCAGTCCATAAAGTTGATCACGAACGCGTATATATAAAAAAAAGTGGCTCGCGTTTACGACACGTTCCCAGTGACGTAGCGCATGCGCATAACACAACAACCTGGTTTAAACCCGGAAGAGACAGACGCGCGTAAACGCAGCGGCAGTGAAGAAACGCGAGTGATACTCGTTTCAGGTAAGAGCATTACCTAACAGCCCTCAAAGGTGTGGTGATAGATAAGAGACACAGAGGGGGGAGCCCACTGAATTTAAAACGCAGCATGTACACCAATCACGGGATATTATTTTACACCGAAGTATGTTAGCATAGACAGGGTGTACGAATGGAAGGAATAAACAAACTGATTCACCATTGTCAAACTGCTAGGGGGATAGTTCATGCACACTGAAAAGATGTTTAGAAGGGTTTTTAAGCCAGTACAGTTACCAGTATTAAGCACAGGAGCGTAATATGTATGAGGTGATTAAATGTCAAAATAGATGTGTTATTAATATTCATTTACAACTTGAATAATATAGGATTGAAGATTATTAGTATGCTCAGAAACTATTGTTTGTTATACCACCGAAATGCATTGGATTTAAAGCAATGTTTGAATATTTGAAATCAGATGAATTCAATATATAAAATGTGTGGAACTCAATGAAATAAAAATGAACACAAGGAAATGGCCATGACCAAGTAAATTATTCAAGAATGTAGCAGGATCTTCATCAGCAACATACCCAGTGCCTAGGGGGACAGTTGTATATGACTATATGACTGCTACCACGATTCATAGACTACACTTCAGGCGGGAAGTGATACCCTGGTAGCACGGCTAAGATAATTAAATAAGTTGAACCAATAGAGGCGGTGCACGTCCCTAGACTTCTAGTGTATTGCTCAAACATCATTACTGAAGCATACTCCAATGCATTTCGGGCATAAGGACCGCCCTTCTTCAGAGAGCAGTACTAGAAAAATGGATAATGAAACATAATGTAATCCAATGCAATAACTGAGAAATTGTAACATATGTGACCTTGTTATAATATAGCTATGTGGTGCCCAATGATCGTGTCCAGTGAGACCAAACCTCTGTTAACGATGACGTAGTTCGTCACATGATCACGATACTAACCAACCACAATACGAGCAGTATTGGAGTATGCTTCAGTAATGATGTTTGAGCAATACAATCATTGAATGAATGAAAAAGAAAATTCTTTGAAATTACAAACAATAAAGTAAGAAGTATTATCATCTTCGAAAAAAGTGTGGAATCCTCATTTCGGACAGAGGAGTAAATAGTGTGCCTGTGGGGATGCAACTAATGCACTACTAGGAGCACTTCTTCAATTCATTTATCGACGTCCATGGACGGAGGACGCCACCCATAGAGCACCTGGAACAGTTTAAGAAACCAAAACCAGAATCAAAGCATTGAAAAAAATAAGGCTGTACACCCGCCTCACCTTATCACAACTACAGATCAGCCCATTAAAAAGTGTCCTACCTGCAAATGTAGAGACTAGCCAGAATCCCAACTCTAGAGCCAGTGGAAAAAGTGCAAGGAAAACCTGCTTAGTATTTATTATTAGTTAGCTTGTAAAGCACCTGGTTACTCCAACAGATTGTCCCCGCGCTAGAACATCAATGGAAACCCCTCAACAATCCTGACCTAGCAACCTTCCTGCGCATAGGCCTGACAGAATAATAAAAGCAGAAATATTACTTCCGTCCACCAGACGGGAGACGGAAAAGTCAAGTCCCAAGTGAGTTAAAAGAGTAAAATCCCTGCCCAATCTAACGTTCTATGAATATTTCAAATTGCCTACTTTTTTTGGTATATTTACCTTTTGTACCAAGACTTCTTAGTGAAGAATGCAAATGTGCTCTTCTGACTGAGCAGAAAACACGGGGGGTTAGTTTGAAGAGCATTAACCATTTTTCTGATTTACTGGACTCAACAGGCTGTTGTGAGGATGGCTTGCCAGGCATTTAGATGGCACAACACCCTTCTTGGCATCTTATTCCTGAAAAATATGAGCATAGTCTTTCCTGTGCCATTTCTCGTTCTTAATGGTGGATTCGTATGGAGAAATATACATTGTTAATTTGAGTGGGGGACATGCAAGTCTTTTTGATTGAATAGGATAAAGGAGGGATAGAGAAGGAACTGTCTAGAAAGTGTTATTTGGATGATAGTAGTAGGAGAAGGCTTGGGCCACTTTGCACCACATCATAGCGTTTGACAAGTATGTCTTCAACTACTGGAAGACTGTGTGTAACCTCTTTGGGCAACTGTCAGAGCTCAAGTATTTTTGCAATTCAGGAATTCTAAAGCATGATTAATTAAATCATTAAGTTGTCATTAAACCAGTAAATCAAAAGGCATGATACCTAAAATGAAGTGGGCCTGAAATGTTACGCAATACGATAATATGAAAATGGAAAACAAGATCACACAAAAATCAATCAAATTTATTTTTAACTTCAATTAAACATACCTCTGTACAATAAACATAAGAATCTCGGGTGCAAATATAGTAAGAAAATATTACAACAAAGCTATACATTCACTCTACCCGCCATAAACAGAATCCTTGTGAACTTTCAACTTTTCAGCCTTTAAACTGAGAAACAATTTTTATGACCTTTGAAACAGTCCATCCTTCATAGAAGTGGCATTTTCCATCAATGGCATTGAATATTGAAGGAGAAAATTAAAAAACGCCTCTGAAAAATAAAAGTCTTTACATTTACATTAAGTTTTAGTCCACTTCTTCCATTCGAGAAGAGTCCCCATAGTCACCTTCTAGAGGAGGCATCTCCTCTGTTACTTGTGTGGTGTCATCCATAGGAACATCATCTTCATCAATACCTGCAGAGATGTAATGATCAGGTTAATAATGAGTGAAACTACCAAAACCCTTTTTTGTGTTTTTTGCTACAATGATTTTTTTACCCATCTGTAAATAGTGAAGTGGGTTCCAGAATCACCTTCTAAACCCCAAAGTTTCCAGTACCAGCTGTATTGGTTCTTTTTCCTATTTAAGTTGATACGCTGACCAGAAATAATGGACTAGCTTTATTAATGGCAAACAAGGTTTGGGAGTGATGAACAATTTAATTGATCCCACTCCCAAGCCAGGTACAGGTCAACCACTTTTAACTACATATGTAGCTGCAACAGAGGTGCTCAGGAAGTAATTATCAACGTGCTCAAATACAATAATGTTGGTACATTCTTTACGAATGGTACTTTACCTAAACCAAGTTTAATCATCCTGTAGATTCGGTTAGCATGAGTTTGTGGATCCTCAAGTGAAAATCCAGATGACAACAGTGCGGTCTCATACAGCAGAATAACAAGATCCTTGACAGATTTATCATTTTTATCTGCCTCTGCTTTCTGTCGTAGAGTCTCAATGATGGAATGCTCAGGGTTGATCTCCAGGTGTTTTTTCGCTGCCATATAACCCATTGTAGAGTTGTCTCTCAGCGCCTGTGCCTTCATGATTCTTTCCATGTTAGCAGTCCATCCGTAAGTGCTCGTCACGATGCAACATGGGGATTCAACCAAACGGTTTGATACAACTACCTATTAACAAGCCACAAAAGGAATCATATTAAACCCATTTTATTGGGTTATGTAAGACTTTCCTAGAGTACATTATTGAAGAATAGCATGATAATGGAGGACAAGTTCAATTTATGCAATAGGAAATTAACAGGAGTATACCCCCTAAAGCCCCACCCCTCGAATTCATAACACAGTGCTTGTGAGATTCTAGTTAATGAAAAAAGCTTTAAACGACACCAAATGGTTGAAACGGTTACTTTTTTATTGGGACATCTTGTAGGCAACCAATTTAAGGGATCTGGAAAATATGAAAAATAGGGCCCCGCATCTTAGACGTTCTTACCAAATTTATAAACCAAGAGGTTTTTGTAGGCTTTACCGGTTGGACTAAAAGAAGCATCGCCTTTAATTAAATGATAGGTCCGCAAAGATTTTTCACTACCACGGAAAAATGCTTAGTGTCGACCACCTACTGTTGACACAACCGGGGTGGGGTCTTTTTTTGTTCCGGTCAGGGATGGATAGTGGACTTGGGCAGGATTAAAGAGCATTGTAAGCCCCACTCCAAAATAACCAAAGCTGTTCCACCACTAAAATGCACCAATAACATACATGACTGCATGTCCAGTTACTAAAACCCTCGAAATTACCCCAAAAGTTTATATAATGTGCCAAAGAGGAGACCATGTTGCATGCGAATATCAAACACTGGAGAAATCAGTTTTTTAGTTGCGTTAATATTTCATTAATAAGTACACTGGGATTGCAGTGCATATATTGCAGGTAGGTTTTCTATGTTTGACTTCGTGGGTCTACACACTTGTTTAGTTATGTACATATATCCCCCAATACATACATATCAAATGTTTTTAATTTTTACATTGTTATTTAATATTCAAATTCAAAAAGGCGATTGGAATGTTAATGGAAATGGGATTAATAAATATTAGGATTCATTTTTTGGGGGTTTAAAGGTATGGGTTGGCAATCAGATTTTAAGGTTCAGTGATGGTAGTAAAGCTTTCCAAGTACAGTCTTTAGGGTAGTAAGAATTTTTAAGAGTTCAGGGAAGGGTAGTGTATGGGTGGGTAGCATTGAGCTTCTAGGGCGAAGGGATCAGTAATGTACAGTGGAAGTAAGGGAATTTTGTTGGGCAGGAATGGCTGATATAAAATAAATGTACACAAATAAAAAAATGAACTAACAATTTAAAGATGAATATTGTAATAACATTAACTTAATTGACATGGTTTAATTGACTCCCTGTGTAATTAACGACAAAGTAGAATCTGACAGGTTTTTTCGTGCTAATCATTGTTTAAAGGTAACACTTGGATACAGCCTCAAATGTCTTAAACAAGTACACATACCTTTTCAACTTTCTTTTCAAGAATATCCTTCATTACTTTACAGAGACTTTCATATTTTGCTTTTTGCTCCTCTTGCTTTTTCTTTTCTTCTTCGTCTTCAGGAAGCTCCAAACCCTCTTTAGTCACAGAGACCAATGTCTTTCCTTCAAACTCCTTAAGCTGCTGAACACAGTATTCATCAATGGGTTCAGTCATGTAAATAACCTCCAAACCATGCTTACGTAGTCTCTCCACAAAAGCAGAGTGAGATACCTGATCACGGGTTTCACCTGTAGAGTAAGTAAATAACATTTTCTATACAGGAATTTGTAAACTAATTAACTTGTCAAAACACTGTGTACAATTGCCTCTTACCAGTGATGTAGTAAATGTGCTTCTGGTTTTCTTTCACACGTGACACATAATCGGCAAGAGACACCATTTCGTCACCAGAGGCTGAGGTATGAAACCTGAGCAACTCAGAAAGTTTTTTACGATTCTGTGAATCTTCATGAATGCCAAGCTGCAAGGTAAATTAAAGAACAGAATGATGCAGACTTTATGACACCATTGAATAAGCTTGCTCTATAAGGCAGTCAAGAACTCAATAGTATTCCAGGGTCCATGCAACACTCATACAAATCTGTCATAGTCCATTAAAGAGACGTTGGCAAGTTGATCCCCACTTTAGCTAGAGTGGTAGTAACGACATTGTTATGATGCAATTAATGCACACCTTTAAATGCTCTAGAGGGGACCAAAAGAAAAAGAGGGCCCTGTTTACTTGTGAACTGAAGTGATCTCCCTAGACTCAAACACTGCAGCAGATACTCAAACTTGCACATTTTTGATCATGCATATGGCTTTCTGAATCAGGACCAATCAATCAATCATGCCTTTTGTATGGCGCACTACTCACCCGGGAGGGTCTCAAGGCGCTTGGGGGGAGGGGTATGCTACTGCTCGAACAGCCAGGTCTTGAGTTGTTTCCTGAAGGCGAGATGGTCCTGGGTCAGCCGAAGGTGGATGGGGAGGGAGTTCCAAGTCTTGGCAGCCAGGTAAGAGAAGGATCTTCCTCCGGCGGTGGCTCTTCGGATGCGTGGTACGGCTGCGAGGGCGAGGCTGGTGGACCGTAGCTGGCGGGTGGGCGTGTAGAAGGTCAGGCGGTCGTTGAGGTACTTGGGGGCCCAGGTCGTGGAGAGACTTGTGTGCGTGGGTGAGGAGCCGGAACGTGATCCTCTTGTCGACGGGGAGCCAGTGCAGGTTCCTCAGGTGGCTGGAGATGTGGCTGCATCGGGGGACATCCAGGATGAGTCGGGCGGAGGCGTTCTGGATGTGCTGGAGTCTTTTCTGTAGCTTGGCTGTGGTTCCGGCGTAGAGGGCGTTTCCGTAGTCCAGTCGGCTGGTGACGAGTGCCTGGGTGACAGTCTTCCTGGTCTCGGTCGGGATCCAGCGGAAGATCTTGCGAAGCATACGCAGGGTGTTGAAGCACGATGAGGAGACGGCGTTGACTTGTCTGGTCATCGAGAGGGAGGGGTCCAGGATGAAGCCCAGGTTGCGTGCGTGGTCGGTTGGCTTGGGTGCGGTGCCCAGGGCTGGGGGCCACCAGGAGTCGTCCCAGGCGGAGGGCGAAGATCCCAGGATGAGGACTTCCGTCTTGTCCGAGTTCAGTTTCAGGCGGCTGTCCTTCATCCACTCTGCGACGTCTTTCATCCCTTCGTGTAGGCAGGTTCTGGCGGTGTCGGGGTCTCTGGTGAGGGAGAGGATCAGCTGGGTGTCGTCGGCGTAAGAGATGATGTTGAGGTTGTGCTGGCGTGCGAGAGGTTTCATGTAGATGATGAAGAGGGTGGGGCTGAGTGAAGATCCTTGCGGGACGCCGCAGATGACTTCGGTGGCCTCGGAGCGAAACGGGGGGAGGCGGACTCTTTGTGTTCTTCCGGCGAGGAACGAGATGATCCACTCCAGTGCCTTCTCTTGGATACCGATGTTGCTGAGGCGCTGGACTAGGGTGCGGTGGCAGACCGTGTCGAACGCAGCGGAGAGGTCCAGGAGGATGAGGGTCACTGTTTCCCCCTTGTCGAGCAGGGTCCGGATGTCGTCGGTGGCTGCGATGAGGGCGGTCTCGGTGCTGTGGTTGGCTCTGAAGCCGGACTGTGAGGGGTCGAGGGATCCGTTCGTCTCGAGGAAGGCGGTCAGCTGTCTGTTGACGATCTTCTCGATGACTTTGGCAGGAAAAGGGAGGAGCGAGATGGGGCGGAAGTTTTTGAGATCAGTGGGGTCCGCTGTAGGTTTCTTCAGGAGGGCGCTGATCTCGGCGTGCTTTCAGCTCTCCGGGAAGGTGGCGGTGTTGAAGGAAGCATTGATGATGTTCCGGAGTTGGGTTGCGATGGTGGAGTCGGCCTTGTTGAAGACGTGATGTGGGCAGGGGTCGGTCGGTGATCCGGAGTGGATGGTGTTCATCGTGCGGGCTGTGTCTTCGGTGGTCACCGTGGTCCAGGTGCGAAGGGTGGCGGTGGGGGGCGTTGGTTCGACGGTTGGGTGCGTGGGTGGGGCGTCGAAGCTGTTGTGGATGTCGGCGATCTTGCGGTGGAAGAACGAGGCGAGGGAGTCGCAGAGGTCTTGTGACGGAGTGATGTCGTTGGTGCCGGTGCTGGGGTTGGAGAACTCCTTGACGATAGTGAAGAGCTCTTTGCTGTCGTGGGCGTTGTTGTCCAGTCGTTCCTTCAGGGATTTCTTCTTGGTGGTGCGGATGAGCTGGTGGTGCTTGCGGGTAGCGTGTTTGAGGGCGGTCATGTTGTCGGTGGTCCGGTCGAGGAGCCAGGCTTTCTCGAGGGTGCGGCAGGTCTTCTTGGAGTCCTTGAGGTCGTCGGTGAACCAGGATGCCTTCTTGCTTCTGGGTCTGCTGGGAGGGTTCTTTAGTGGCGCGAGGTCGTCGGCGCAGGCGGTCAGCCACTGTCTGAAGTTGCGGGCTGCTTCGTTGGGGTCCGTTGTGTTGGCGGGTGGGCTCTGGCTGAGGGAGGTGGTGAGCTGGTCTGCGGTGATCTTGCTCCAATTCCTGTGAGGTACCTGTTGCGGGTGGTGGTGGGTCGTGGATCTTTTGAAGCTGAAGTGGACGCAGCTGTGGTCGGTCCAGTGGAGTCTGGTGGCGTGGCTGAAGGTGATGTACTTGCTGGAAGAGAAGACGGGATCAAGCGTGTGGCCGGCATAGTGGGTGGGGGTGTTGACCATTTGCTTGAGTCCGAGGTTGGCGAGGTTTTCCAGCAGGGCGGTGGTGTTGCGGTCCTTGTTGTTCTCCAGGTGGAAGTTGAGGTCCCCGAGGAGGATGTAGTCGGTGGAGGGGAGGGCGTGCGGGCTGATGAAGTCTGTGATGTCTTCGCTGAATTGTGTGCGTGGTCCCGGGGGTCTGTAGATGAGGGTGCCTCTGAGGGTCGTCTTAGGGTCGGTGTGAATCTGGAAGTGGAGATGTTCGGCTGCGGCGAAGGAGTCGTTGGCGTCGGTCGTGATGCGGATGGTGTTCCTGTGGATGATGGCGATGCCACCTCCGGTCTGGTTGATGCGGTCCCTCCTGATGATCTTGTACCCGTCCGGGATGGCGATGTCGGGTGCAGAGGAGGCGTTCATCCAGGTTTCCGTGAGGAAGGCGACGTCCGGTGATGTAGCGTCGAGGAGGTTCCAGAGTTCCACGGCGTGTCTGTGGACGGAGCGGGTGTTGATCAGGATGCACTTGAGGTGGTTGCTGCTGGTGTTTGTCTTGGCGGGTGCGGGGCAGGTTCGGAGGCAGGTGAACTTGCAGGTGCAGCAGGTGAAGGGTCCGTGGGTGCGTCTCGGGGTGGCTCGGCAGCAGGCGTGGGTCCGGCCGGCATTGAGTGCGTTGAGAGTGGCGGCGTCGTAGGTCAGTCGGGTCGTCTTGCCTCGGCGCACCTTCAGCGCTCCATCGGCGCTCCCGCTGCGCGGTCGCTCTGTGGACGTCATAAGTAAGGAGCCGGGAGGGAGGAGCAGCTGGGTGGCGGGAGCGGGGCGGCGAATGAAATCACAGGGGGGCGGGGCCGCAGGGAGGCAGCGGCGGGAAATTCCAAGAAGCAGCGGGCAGCGGGAAATTCCCAGGAGCAGCGGGGAAATTCCCAGGAGCAGCGGGCAGCGAGCGAAGGAATCTGCAGGCAGGAGGCGACAAAGGCAGGCAGGAGCGGCAGCAGTGAGTGGGGCGACCAAGCCCTGTGGAGGGCTGAGCGGTCACACTCTGTGGTCCCCTTAAGTAAGGAGCCGGGAGGGAGGAGCAGCTGGGTGGCGGGAGCGGGGCGGCGAATGGAATCACAGGGGGGCGGGGCCGCAGGGAGGCAGCGGCGGGAAATTCCAAGAAGCAGCGGGAAGCGGGAAATTCCCAGGAGCAGCGGGAAATTCCCAGGAGCAGCGGGAAATTCCCAGGAGCAGCGGGCAGCGAGCGAAGGAATCTGCAGGCAGGAGGCGGCAAAGGCAGGCAGGAGCGGCAGCAGTGAGTGGGGCGACCAAGCCCTGTGGAGGGCTGAGTGGTCACGTGCAATGAACATGCTTTTAAGGATGAAAAGTGAGGGAATAGAGCTAAAAACAGATGTAAGAAAACCGGAAGCATAATGCAGTGGTAAGAAAAGGTGAGATCGAATGGATTCCCGTGGGGCATATTATGCGATTCTCGCATCTCAAAGGAATAATAACTCATTTTAAAGTTTAGAGGAAGCATGTGAGAAGGACACCTTCTATTTGCCAGGTAAGACAAAAGAAAAACGGATGGTCAGACTGCCTGCACTGTGCGAGGATAGAATCATGGCTGATGTAAGTCAATGTTCACATTTTAATTCTAACAATATTTAACACCTATCTCAACCCCTGTACTTTGCCAGGTGAGGTTAATTAAAAAGAAGAAAAAGATATGCATTCACATAGGCCAACAAGATTAGAAATCGCAAAACGCAATTTGTGTGACAAGGGGAAAATGGTGCAAGATAGTTCACCCACCCACCCCGCCCCCCAAATGAAGATTCAGTACTTCCAAAATTCAACAAAAAAGTTCAAGACATTTTTTTTTAAAGCCGCCCTTTGTCTGGACCTACGCCAGTTTCTAAATGGGATGTAAACATTTCGATTTTGTGGAATTCCCATCACTTTGAGAAATAACATTTCGAAACAAGCATGCATGGAAAAGGGATGCCATAAAGTAATCCAGCCTTAGTGTATGCACCTTTTTAATTAGTAAAAACTCAAGTAGAGCACATGCTTATGAAAGGGTAGGACCGTCCCGTGCCAGTCTGCATCAACCGACAGTCAACTGATAAGTTAGTTGCCCCTAATGAGTCATACCCAAAATAATTTTGTTTTTACATGAAAACTACTACATCTATCTAGTTTGAAACTGGCAAAATGTCTTACCTTAAGGTTTTTGGAAAACTGTTCATAGAACTTTTTATAGTTATCTTTATCCTCTGTCAATTCAGTGAAAAGTTCCAAGCACTTTTTGACTATGTTCTTTCTAATAACTTTAAGAATCTTGCTCTGCTGCAACATCTCCCGAGAAATATTAAGAGGAAGATCCTCCGAGTCCACAACACCTCGTATGAAATCTGTCAAAAGAATGACAAGAATGATTTGCAAGCATTACAAAGTTGGATGGAGAAACAAATTGCAAATAGAAATCCTAGATTACAGCTTGGTTGCTCTAAACTTACTGGGCCAAAATAAACATTGATATGCAGCAAAATTAGATTATATGTCATCTCCCTTCTTATTCACACAAATGAAACTTTTATTTTTCTGGCGGAAATATATTTTGGCTATAGAAAATGGAAAATCCTTTTCAAAGATAAAATGTAAATCTTTTAGGAGTCTGCCTTAAGTGCACCCTTTATTCAAGAACAGCATAAGCACATATTCATCTTTAAACTATATTGCTGTTTAGCAACAAAAAAAAATATGTAACTTACTACAGAAATACCTCACACAAGCCCCATTTCAATAATAAAGATAAAACAGATCAGTCTGAAGAAACTTGAATAAAAATTCTTAATAGCACTGTTTTAAAAATATGTTTTGGACCAGATATCCATCAACTGTACATTTTACACACCTACCAAGTGGGAAGGAACGTGATTGTGCGTACATCAGGTACCCAAAAAACTATTTTTTTCAAAATGCAAACAGCCGTATGTAATTCTGAATACCATAAAGTTTAAAAGGGACACAGTTTTGACTTTAAAACATAATAGTACAGTGTTACGTGCTTTAAATTCTTTACCCGCCAACTACAGGTCACTATTTCTTGCCATTTAGAAGACCAGCCAAATTCTGGAATATTTAGTTAGCGTCAAATACACGGTCAGTCATGTTCAGATTGGGATCAAGCCTGGCTCAAATATTTTTTGTTATAATGCTATCAGAAAATACACCTTTTCAGGGTGAGGAAGTAGTTCCACGGTTAAAATTCCCACCAAATACACACATGAAATTGTATGTTAACCCCTTCGATGCTGATGACAAAGCCAGCTCGTCATCAACGTTACCTGCGGTGCGCGGATGACGAGCTGGCTTTGTCACGATCAAGCCATTTTTTTAATTCCCGCGTACAGCGGGAAACCGCGGTAGCGCGGTAGCGGTTAAAGGGTATTACTCCAACTCCTTTCAACACTGGAAAAGTTTGGAAATATGCTTCTTAAGAGAGCAAGGAGAATTTATTTTAAGGGGGGAGAATTGGCGTAACAAAACCCCCTCGGGACTCAATCGGGAGATTTCCGGCCAGAGTACTGTGCTGATGGGACTTCTCGGAGTTTGGGGACCCCGCACCCTGGGGGCAGAAGGGGCCTGTTACGCCACTGGGATGGAGAACTCACTATGTATAGGGAAAGTGAATTTGCAATCAAGCATGTTTTGTAAGCAGGTATTAGGCACAGATGTGCAAGGGATATAATTTCCAGACCTACTTCTGTATATGTATTCGTTCCTGAAAATCATGCAAGGCCCTTCTGTAAGAATGTAGGAATCTCCCCCCCCCCCCCATTTACCTACATGTTGCCCATAATGCGTTTGCACTAATTGTCCTTTTTTTTCTTTTACATATCAGTATGTATCTAACACGTTTTATTAAACAATACCTTAAATGGTATCTCTAGTTGCAGAACAGTTTACTAGCACTTTTTTCCTTCCAGTTGCAATGCTTGCATGTACAATCACAAAATTGCTTTCAGGTGTAGGCATATAATCGTCGAGTACGTTAACTACCATCAAACTTAATTTTGCAAACAATACACGTTTTTATTTTTACCGGAACCACTGTAAGCGGAGTTCACTGTGTTTCATTAGAGTCTTGTTAATATCAGAGGCTTTGCATTAATTAATAAATTACATCACTAGTTTGAAAAACTCTTACAGATACATATCTTGCCTTAGTAGCACACAAACCACTTTTACAGGTCTATAATGTGAACTGCTTAGACTTTGTGCTGCACGTGGTTGTGCCTGCTTGTCCAGCGACAAAATTAACTTGAAAACTTGCCCCGGCCAACAATACAACTTAGGGTAATTGCCTGCATATTAAAAGTGTATGAGCAGCCATAGCTCATATATCAAATATGTTGAAAAGTGTACGTAATCCGAGAAATCAGAAAGGTAACATCTTCTAAATATGCTGAATTTTAAATTACTTCTTGTTAAGACACTATTTTCATATCTGCAATTATACTTTGATAACATGTTCAAGATTTAAACTCTGTCTTCCTGAAACCATGCCATTTAAGTAATTTGAAACTAGGACGCGTTACCATCAGATCACCAACCTGAACCTATTGACCACTTTCAAATCAGCTCCAGCTTGCCATCATTATCAGTTAGGGTTTAACAAGAGTTATTGGCTTACTTTAATCAACAGAGTAGGGTCATATAAATACTTACTCAAGTATTCAGGTATCAGATCCTCGCAGTTGTCCATTATAAACACTCTACGCACATACAACTTTATATTATTCTTCTTCTTCCGGTTTTCAAAAAGGTCAAATGGAGCACGTTTTGGAACAAACAGCAGAGCTCTGAATTCTAACTGGCCTTCAACAGAGAAGTGCTGCAAAAAAATACATATACACACACACATTTACCTTTATTTGCCAAATGCTGATTTACACCGGTTTAAAAGTGTGTTGTGCTGGCAATGTGCAGTAGTGTAGTGTTTTGGTTGAGGAAGTCACAATCCACAGCAGCCAAAAAATTTAATTTGACTGAGTAGCTCATGAAAACACAACCAAAATAGCGTTTGAAAGCTAGGAACCCATAAGGAATTATTAAAAGAAACGGAATGAAGGTCATTAAAGATATGCAAGGGCGATCTATAAATCAACAGATTCAGGCAGTTTACCTTCACCGCCAAATGATCTTCCCAGTCGTTGGTGAGACTTTTGTAGAATTCACCATATTCTTCATTAGTAATATCGTCTGGGTTTCTCGTCCAAATAGGCTTGGTTTTGTTGAGTTCTTCCTGGTCGATATATTTTTCCTTAATCTTTTTGGTTTTCTTTTTGCCAGCCTTCTTTTCATCCTCTTCTTCGTCAGAACCAACATCCTCTATATCTGGCTTATCTTCAGTTTTATCCTCCTTCTCTTCTTTTTCCTTCTTTTCTTCTTCAGCTTCGTCATCACTTATCTCTTTATCACGCTCCTTCTCGACCTACAAAAGAGAGAGGAGGAAGAATAGTAACTATGCGTTTTACTGGGGCCATGAAGACAAAAATAAAGATTTAATTAAGGCACATGCTGTACTAAAATACATTTGTAACACTCATTTAAATAGTATTGACTTCAGAGTATGTTTAATTGGGGTCGCAGAGTTGGGAACACTTCTAGTGCAAGTGGTGGAGCAAAGACCATTAAAATGTAAACGAGTTAAAAAAGCATCTAACCATGATCTTGCAAATATGTACACAATTTGTAGTCAAGCACTTTTTGATTACTCAAAACCATGTTTAATTTTCACTTTCAGCCTTAGGAAAAATCGAATGCAACAAAATATATCTACATATACATGAATGTGGTTAATCACGTAGCAGAAAAGAACACATAAAAAAACACAATAGCTGTTTCCGTCATATTCAGGTGCCAGTGGTACTCTGACAATTTCTAAGCCTTTCCAACAAAATAAAAAAGTGAAACAACCGTACACGTAGGCATGCTTAAAGACTGGGTCTAAAATGGAAACATTGAAGAGCATTCTCTGGCAACTTAATGGGATACTGGGCAAATACATCTAGTCCCAGTCAGTTTAACAGTTTAGGCATCACTTCAGATTAAATGGTTTTGAAAATGTATGCATACTTACAAAAAGTGTGATAGGATATCCAATGAATTGGGAGTGTTTCTTCACAATCTCTTTGATTCTTCTATCCTCCAAGTATTCTGTCTGATCTTCCTTTAAATGTAGGACTACCTTGGTTCCTCGACCCAGAGGTTCACCTACAAACAGAACGTGATGAGATGAATTACTATCCAAAAGAAAAAGGTGGAGTGCAATATAAAGGGCTTTCCAGTGGTGCATATTCTAATGGCCCTGCAATACTCGACTTAAAAAAATAACTTTTACCTGTATTCAGGGGTACTTTCTGAGAATTCACACATTAGATTTTTTTAGGGTACTTTCTTAGAATTCACACATTAGGTTTGTTTTTAAGTGAATTAAACAAAATCCCACGCTGGAGAATGTAGAAGAGCCTAGTCTTGCAACAGCCGATTTACTTGTCTGAGAGCAACATTTCAGCCGAATCCCTCAAAGAAACAAAAACATGCACAATGGGTTCATGGGAAGTCATTAACTCTAAACGTACTTTATTCTAAATCAAAAATACAAGTTTCCCGTACAAGTGCATGGTAGACTCTCTACCATGAACTTGTACGAGAAGCTTGTATTTTATTTAAAGGTGACTGTTCAATGGATCGCCTGCAACCAGCTCAAACTAAATGCACACAAAACTGAATTCCTTCTAATCTCCCTCCCTAACAGTAACACTGACATCCAGGAATGGACCAAGTTTATCACAGCACTAAACTGCAAACCGACCATAGTGGAATCTAGCAAATCTCTTGGCATAACCCTGGACAGCAACTGAATATGCAAGACCACATCAATTTGATGGCTAAAACGGCCAGGTTTCACCTAAGCTACCTGAGGAAACTAAAACCTATCCTTGATACCTCTGACCTATCAATGGCAGTCCAGGCATTAGTTATCTCCAGAATCGAATATGGATGCTCAACCCTTTCAGGCCTGCCCAAGATCTCCACGACCCTCCTAAAAGCTTGCCTCAACGCCGCTGCCAGACTCTTAACAGGCTCAAAAAAATTCTACCACATTTCACCGCATCTGAAGGCGCTGAACTGACTTCCTCTTGAAGCCAGAATCCAACTCAAACTGGCATGTATCACCCACAAAGCACTATACACGAAATACCCAGCATATCTCGCCGAGAAAATCATGGTTTCTGGAGGAGCCAGAAACTCCAGGTTCGCCAGAGACATTGTGCTCCATCATCCCCACTTCGGAAAGGAAAAAACGTACAATCGTGCTTTCAATGGGGCCGCATCAATAATCTGGAACTCGCTGCCATCAAAGATATTCCCTCTTTGTCAATATTTAAAAAGGAGGCCAAAACTTTTCTAATGGGTAAGTTTCTCCCATATATCATGCATTGCACACACCGCTCAGTGGCTTTGCTTATTTTTGATGCTGCTAGAGTTTGGACTGACTGGCTGCTATCCATCTTGTACTGACCTTGTATTCTCACAAATGTATTTGCTGGATTTTTCTGCATTATGCCCTGAACATTGTATACACCCTGTTATTTCCAAATGTTTCACCTCCTCCTGCTTTTTTTTTATTTGACTATTTTATACTTGTATACGTGTTATCCCTGTAAAGCGCTCAGATACCCTAACGGGTCACGTTCGCACTCTATAAAACACTAAATAAATATAAAAGGAGATGGTATAATGCATTCACCCTGTGGGCACCTCCTTCGTTCTGTGCTTTGAGATAAACAAAAATATACAGTGGTAGGTAGGAGTGTGGTTGGTGGCTGGGGTAGGGCTAAGAGCATCACAGAAGATGGTTAAGAAACCAATATGTAGTGCTAGGGATATATGAATGTGAAGAAGTACGTCTTGTAATCTAACAAGTTTGGCATGGAAGAAGGAGGGCGTCTGAGCAGACGTGTGATCAGGAAGGCTTTGGATTATACAGGCGATGAAAAGTGCGGAGGAAGCATTTCCTGGAAGAAACGGGCCTAAAAGATTAGCGTTGAGGGTGCAACGACTAACACAAAAAATACAAAGCGAATCGTAATAACTCTAAAGTTTTTAGCAACTTGTTAGTCAGATACCACAAAGTAATAATAAAGTATGCAAACAGCCTGTTCTAGTACAGCAGCAACTGAAGAATTTAAAATAGTTATGAGCAAGTACCAACATACAGGAAATGTAAAGAGGCCTACTGAAGGAAAGGTGGAGAATACCAACTACAAATTATTGTAAAATGTCATTTCGCTGGGAGAATTGGTAAAGTCTTATGCCCACAAATACAAGTTACTTACCAGTGTCAATTCCGACAGTGAATGATCCTCCGGCCGACGACTCCCAAGCATACTGTTCATCGTCGTTGTGCTTTGTGATCACGCATACCTTCTCCGCCACGAGATATGCCGAATAGAAACCGACGCCGAACTGACCAATCATGGAGATATCTGCGCCTGCCTGCAACGCTTCCATGAAAGCCTTGGTTCCGGATTTGGCGATGGTACCCAGATTATTGATGAGGTCGGCTTTGGTCATACCAATGCCCGTATCTATAATTGTCAGGGTGCGTTCTTGTTTGTTGGGAATAAGCTCAATCTTTAAATCTTTTCCAGAATCCAACTTGCTTGGATCAGTCAAGCTTTCGTAGCGAATTTTATCCAGTGCCTGGAAACAAGGGAGTATGGTCAACTTAACTGTAAGACCATAAACATAACCAAAAATAGCCACAATTTTAGTAAGTAAGCGAGACTTACATCGGACGAGTTGGAAATAAGTTCCCGCAGGAAGATCTCTTTGTTGGAATAGAAAGTGTTGATGATCAAGGACATCAACTGGGCGATTTCAGCCTGAAAGGCAAACGTCTCCACCTCCTCCTCCATTGCCAGATCTTTCTTGCACTCTTCGGGCATCTGAAAAAGAAACAAAATTACCTTTAAACATCTCTCGTCGCAAGAAAAGCACGATCAGGATGGGTCACCTATATTTCTCTTAAGCTCATGTCTTGATGTGGGCCAAGCCACCAATCAGTAGTCAAGAGATCCACGCGCCACAACAGTAGAGCGTTCACTAATCGTTAGCGGTGGCTTATGCCTACAATAACAGGACTTTTACCAGTTAAAAGGCAATGCAATCCATTACGTTAAAACAAGAGGGCTACGATGTTGATTATGAAAAGCTGTAATTCGGAGCAAACTAGCCAACACTCAGCAATCAAAAGTACCAACGATCGTTAGTTATTGGGACATCGCATTACCTGCCCAGTGGGTCATGCAATGTACTGCACCGCGAGTACCCACTTATCAACTGAAAGTTAGGATGCAGGAGCTTGCCCCTGTAAATGGCAGTACATCGCATTTTAATCAATGTGTTCTCACTGGGTTCAACAGCTCGTAGATATAACTTTAACCTGGATTTAACCAGAAACAATCTAGAACTAACGGCTCTTGAAAAACAGCATATGGCGTTTAAGAGACACCCTGCTAAAGACTCGGAGGAAGTACACCAGGGCGCTCTATTGCAGACGAGGTTCAGCACTATGTACGGCAAGTTTCACGTCTACTCTTAACCATACAGGAATTCTGACAAAGCGCCCACGCCCCTGAAACGAGCGAGAATGTTTAATAGGGCGTAAACTGTGTGTGGGAATACCATCCACGGTTCAAGTACTACGGGAACCTCCGTAACGATTAAGGACAGAAAAAAGTTCTACTTTTCCATACACCGTCTAACAATGCCTGCTCACCTTCCGGCCAAGTACCGAGGGCTTTCGGTAACGTAGACTCCCACTGAAGGCTTTAACAGCACGCTCCTAAGGTTAATAAGGTCCTACGATTGTGCTCTTTTTGTTTGCTGCCAGACCCGAATTTACAGTAATCCCGTTCTAGGACAAGACCCAGTTAAATTTGAAACTCAGACTATATTTCGTCACTCCCGTAGTCTTGTGCAGACTCCAACCGTGAGCTACCCCTTCTCATTTATATAAATGACACGCCTGCTGGATAGCTCCAACCGCCGCCCTCCTGCGCGAGCAGTCTGGAAGACTCTAGAAGCTCGAAGCTTCCAGCTCCGTCTCGCGGTTCCCGCCCCGTGAGCACTTACGCAGTACTCGCCCGAGCCTGTCAGATGGCTCCGGGAGGCGGAGTTTCTAGCGCCACAGCGTCTTCCGCAGTCACACAGTGAAGTGGAGCGTGGGAAGCAGTCAGTGTTTTTTCCCGTGACCTCATCATGCCCTCTATCTGCTGTCCGTGTTGACCAGTGATCGAAGTGGGCGTGGTCGGCAGGGCACGGCGTGCCTCCACTTCATTTATTTCATGCAATCGGTTCCCCAACTTTTTTGTTTTAACAATGCGTCCCAGGCTGCCATAAATAGCCACATCATATAGATAAGATCAGCAGTTTGAGGACGGGTGCCGTGGGCGGAAAAGAACTCTGTATTTTCCTTCTTGCCCAGAGAAGACAATGACTGGGTACACTGCAGTCGCTGGCAGCTGTGTTGCTCTCTTTATGTCTCTGTCTTGCTCCTCCTCACTTGCTGAAAACCCAGACTAAAAGAAATAACTCTTAGTCCATTTCCTCTCTTTTCCTTTATTTGTTCCCCAGTGAAAAGGATCTAAAAAATAAAAAACACTTTTGCTGGAAATGTCTTTTTCTGACATTTTTCTATTTCAAAATGCCTGAGAGAAAAAGTTCAAAATACATTTTTTTTTAAAAATAACTTACTAAAGGAAGACAGAGAGGCCAAATTGGTTTTATTCACACCTGCACAGATTAGCCACACTTTACAGAGTTTGCCAGTTAAGCGCTCATTTTGTTTTCTCCTCTTTCTTTGAAAAGCATTTTTTCCCTTGATGGGGAGGTGCACCATTCCTGGAGGTACTGCAAAATGTGTAAAGTGGAAAACATTTAATGTGATTATTAGGAGCTGTTTTCCTTATTTTAGTTTATAAATTGTGTACCGCAACTCTGTTTTCAGGGATGTGGTCTTTATAAACCATACTGCTTACGTTTTGTAAGCACATAAGCAACGGGCATTAAAACGGGTCCCTTCCGGGCCCTGTAGTCATGTCCTTAACTTCGCAGGCAAAAACACCCATTGATTTCTGAATAATAAGAGTAATGTGTTAAGGTAACCATGTTGTCTGTTGATCCTGCTTACATTTCACATGCTCTACTTAATCTAGCATTCTCTAGGAGTGCTTGATTTCCACTATACTACTTCAACACTAATCCTCTATGGGTTCCAGAGTAGCGTGCTACTCGCCAACAAAGTGTTTCAACACCTCATCAGGGTTACAAGCCCTATATAAATGCAAACCTTTTTATCCTTTTTTACCCCTCCCCTTCTCAATCCAAATAACTGACTAACATATCCACCACTCAAATTACTTCATATTTCACTATACTAATTTTCAACACTAATCCCTTATGGGTTCCGGAGTAGCCTGCTACTCACCAGAAAAGCGCTTCAACACCCCATCAGGCTAATAAGCGCCATATGAATGCAAACCTTCTATCCCTCCGCTGTCCTTCTCACTCCAAATAACTCACTAATATCCACAACTCAAATTACTTTCATATTTCACCATACTAATTCACCACTAATCCTTTATGGGTTTCCGGGGGAAGCGTGCTACTTGCCATAAGAAGCGCTTCAGAAGCGCTATATAAATACAAACCTTCTTTCCTCGTCTATCCTTCTGCTAGCCTTCCGAATCCAAATAACTGACTAACATATCCACCACTTAAAATTTACTTGCATGTTTCACTATACTAATTCAACACTAATCCTCTGTGGGTCCCAGAGTAGCGTGCTACTCACCGAAAAAGCGCTTTGACGCCTCTTCAGGTGTAGTAAGCGCTATACAAATGCAATCACAATAATATTACTCTTGTCTTGTGGGTAATTTGAATTGAGTCGCATCCAGGTGTTTATAGCTGGCACAATTGGGTTGTATTTGAAGGCACTGTGAGGTTCTATCAGTGGTGCAGTATGGGGTTCAGTAGGGGAGAGGATGTTGCACTATGGTCATAGCGGCCTAATTTGGAACTGGGGAACTAGGTTCAGCCTTCATGACCAGTCCCCCAGACCACTCTCCTGAAGAAATCCCATTCCCATGCTAGATCTAAGAAGGCCCAGTTAGACCTTAGAAGCCCTGGTGTCGAGCATCAGCAGGAGGACCCTAGCGGCGGCAAGTGTGGGTTAACCTTGAAGGCCTGTCCACCATAATCCATACTGAAGTTCACCTCCAGTTGTGCAGGCATGCCTATGAAGCAGTACACCCTAGAGCAACAGTGACTCTGTCATTGAGGTCACCGGACCCTTGAGGCCAGTCCGCCTCACCCACTGGTACCTCCATTGACCTCGTTTCAGCAGTAGTAGTGCAACTCACCAGGGATCTGCAATGCAGTATTAAAAGTAAAGTAAAGTCCACATTTGTAAAGCGCACAATCACCCGTAAGGATCTCTAGGCGCTGGGGGCCGTCGGGAAGATTAAGCGAGCTATTGCCCAGAGTCACATGGTGCTGGGCTAACCTGCCGCCGGAGCCGGGGATCGAACCGTGGTCCCCAGATTCCAGCGTCAGTCGCCCTGGCCGCGGCGCCACACCTCTTCCACAACACACCAAACTAAGGGTCAGATGTACGACCGTTATTTGTGGTCGGAAAGGGGATTTTGGACCCTTGGCGATCGCAAAATAGGTCAGCCCATTGTACTAAGCCTATTTTGCGAGCTGCTAACCTATTAGCGACTCGCAAAATAGGGTTAGCGACTCGCTATTCGGAAGGGGCGTGCCAAAGGCGTCCCTTCCTAATAGAGAGTCCTTACTCAATGTATGATTGTTTTGGGACCCCTATTGCGGTCGCAAAGCACTCGCAGTTTACCACCCTTCTCAGGAGGGTGGTAAGGCACTCTCAAAAGGGAAGGGGTCCCCAGGGTACCCCTTCCCCTTTGTGAATAAATGCACAAATATGTTTAAGAGCAGGCAGTGGTTCCAGACCACTGCCTGTCAGAGACCACTGCCTGCCCTTAAAAACTGAAATTAAAAAGTTTCATTTTTCTTTTTTAAAAGCATCCTGTTTTCCTTTAAGGAAAACAGGTTGCATTAAAAAAAAATCTGCTTTACTGACAAAGCAGTCCTAGACATGGTGGTCTGCGGACCCCCGCAGGCCACCATCCCTGGGAGTGCAAGCCATTCTCAACGGTGTCGCAAATTGCGACAGCCTCATTAATATTCATGAGGCATGCAATTTGCGACCCCATTGGGAATCGCAAACAGTGTCTGAGACACTGTTGTACATTGAAATTTGCGACTCGCAATTCGTCGCAAATTGCGACTCGTAATTTGTCACAAATTGCAAATTACAAAATTCAATTGTCGTACATCTAGCACCAAGTTTTACAAACTTCACAGTCTCTGCTTCATGCACAAGCACTTTTAACATGCTGCCTGCTTTGGGGGCACTAGAATTCTGCAGCAATTAAGGACAATATTATGCCGCAGTGTTGACTAAATTATGCAGCAAATAAAGGCTACAGTTTAATGCTGTATATTTTCTGATACTTTATTATTTTGACAGTTTTAAACATACTAACAGTCTCTGCAAAGATGTTTCCTCATTAGTTCCAGTGTAACATACAAATGCAGCAGTGAGAAAAGTGACCAGTCAACCTTTGCAAAGGGCCTTCACTTCGCAACACAAGTCATATTTTAAAGTAACTTTTGATCCATTTGCGCTGTGTTAGAACCTGAGATGCCAGGTCACCTAGGGTAGCCTGGCCTAGGGGTAAGACATGCAATTCTAGAGGCACAGTGTGAAGGTTGCAGACCACCCAAGAGTAAATCCACGCAATAGCACACAAAAACAACACTACACCAAATTATAGGAAAATAAGTACTGCTTTATAAAAATAATATCTTTGTTCTTTTGCTTTTAGAATACACCACTTAATACATTTCAGGTTGTCTTGGAAATAGCAAATACTTTTAACTTGCTAAGCAATTTACCAGCTAGTTTTAACAGTACAGTACATTTGTCATTAAGTCAGTAATAACACTCTCAGATTTGTTAACTTAAATTAATCATCAACATCAACAGTGCATTTAGTCAGACTCCAGAAGTAATTGGATATGGTTACTATGTAGTGCACTATATTTGTCTCCCACAGTACCAATAATCCCTCCCTCTTTCTAGTACACAGTCACTGAGGGTTACAAATATACCAAACTTTATATAGCCACCAGCAAGCTTTCTTGGATTACTCAAAAACTCTACTCCATCAGAGAAAGGGGGGGCAAACTGTCATTAATTATCAAGAGCCAGGGGTTGATTATGACTTTATGCTCCTTGCACCCCACTGGTAATCAGGCTTCTTGAGTCAGTTATTGTTTAACAGTTAAGCCTCTCGTTTTCCAGGCTCTCCTCCCTCCTCCTCTCTCTCAATTTCACCCAGTATGGGGAGGAAGCCAGACGATCAGGAGGCCTGACCAGCTCTCCCTCGCCACCCCTCACTCCTCCCTGCTTACTTGCGAGGGTGGCCAGCAGGCGGATCTTCCGCTCACCCTCTGTACCTTTTAGACGCTTCTCTCCTCCTGCTCGGCCTCTCCGCCCTCTGTGGAGCAAAACCGAAGCGCTAAACACCGCGAAACAGCCGCTTAACAGGCTACTCCTCACCACCACGGATCTGTCCCTCGGCGCGCAGATCGGTCCTCAGCTCCTCTGATAGAGACGCCTCTCCTCAGCTCCCTTCCGCGGTGAAGTCGTCGTTTCCCCACACGCGAGGCTTCTTCCGCGCATGCGCGAAGATGCAGTGTCTCTGCACTGGGCCTGCTCGGTCCTAGGCCCCTCCTGCAAGGCGGTCTTTCAGTCAGAGGGGAATTAGCGCGCTGGCGCCGGGCATGAACACTACGCCCTCACTCTTCTCACACACTGGGACCGGGGAATTCCTCACAGGACGGCGCCTGCGTCCAGCGACGGCCTCGTTCCCTCTCCTCACAGTTCCAGCGATCTCAGCGATAATCCAGCGCTATCCCACCAGCGCAGGCTTGGGGGTCGCTTTACTCAGCCTTACCCTCTCTTAAGGATGGCTCCTCTCTACCACTAGAATTCGCCCCAGCCAGTAAGTGATAAACTCTGGGGGGAAATAAAGGTTCTGCCAATAAAGGAAGTCACGGCAGCCAGTGGCAGGATACAGAGGTCCACTGCACGAGGGGGGGGGGGCACAAGGATATACCCCTACCTCTACTGAACACTGCTCAAGGAGAGCCTCTCTCTGCTGGGCAGAGGACTGCGCACCGCAGCACTGCAGTCTCCTTCTCCTGAAGGCTTCCCCTGTATAATTTTAGACAAGGGGCAAGCTAGGCGCCCAGGGTCTCCAGTAACCCTCAACAGCGGGGCCAGGACAAGTAACCAAAAGGGGAGTAGTGGGGTGGATCAATAAGGCAGCTTCCCAGTCCAGGAGGTCAACCCTATGTCTAACCTTTTCCCACCCTTAGCTACAGCCTGTCCTCCAGCTGACTTCCACAGGTAGACAAAATGGCTGCCCCGCATTCCGCCTTTTATAGGCTGCCCTTCAGTGGTCCAGAATGGACCAGAAGGTTCTGGAATGCCCTATGCTGGTCTATGGGTAAGTTCTGGACTTGGCAGTTAGGGCAGTTGGTAGCCACCATTTTGTGGTTCCAACTTTCCCTGTCAGAACAGGCCTCTGGGCCTGAGGTAAAAGATTATGAGGGGAAAAAGAACACCTATCCCCTTGACCAACACCTAAAAAAAGTAGTAGACACAAAAATATTAAGGGGATGAGGGGCAAAAAGGGGACAAAATAAATAATAATGAGGAGGGACTACGCAAAAAATCCAGACAGGTCTAACACGCGTCCCCCCCAGCTGAAAGTGGGGAGAACTACCCAACCCCTTGGGAGTCCTCATCACTAAGGCGGAAATACCTGGAGAGACCGTCTGCATTGGCGTGGTCCACTCCAGGCCGATGTTCCACCCGGAAGTCCATTCCCTGTAGGGAGATGGACCACCTCAACAGCTTGGGATTTTCCCCCTTCATTTGCATCAGCCAACGAAGGGGGCGGTGGTCAGTCTGAACCAGGAAGTGCGAGCCAAAGAGGTATGGCCGCAGCTTCTTCAGAGCCCACACCACAGCAAAAGCTTCCCTCTCAATTGCACTCCACTTCTGTTCCCGGGGAAGCAGTCTCCTGGATAAGAAGACTACAGGCTGATCCAGGCCCTCTTCATTTAGTTGCGATAACACTGCCCCAATGCCATGTTCTGATGCATCTGTTTGGACAATGAACTCCTTGGAGAAATCGGGAGCCTTCAGGACCGGTGCTACACACATGGCCTGCTTCAACTTTTCAAAGGCTTGCTGACAAGCCTTTGTCCAAACTACCCGTCGAGGTTGTTTCCTGGAGGTGAGCTCTGTGAGGGGCGCTACAATAGTGCCATACCCCTTCACAAAGCGACGGTAGTAACCTGTGAGGCCCAGGAAAGCTCGGACCTCAGTCTGTGTCTTGGGGGGTTCCCAGGCCATGATTGCCTCAATCTTTGCCTGCAGGGGCTGCACTGACCCCCTACCCACCAAGTGTCCAAGGTACACAACCGACCCCTGTCCAATCTGGCATTTGCTGGCCTTGATGGTCAATCCAGCTTGTTTCAGGGCCAGGAGAACTGCTTGCAAATGTTGCAAATGGTCCTCCCAACTGCTACTGAAGACAGCAATGTCATCCAGGTAAGCAGCAGAGAAACTCTCCATTCCAGAGAGGACCTGGTTCACCAGTCGCTGAAATGTGGCAGGGGCGTTCTTGAGCCCAAAGGGCATCACACAGAACTGGAAGTGTCCCTCAGGCGTGGAGAAGGCTGACCTTTCCTTTGCTCCATCTGTCAAGGAGATCTGCCAGTACCCTGAAGTGAGGTCAAAGGTACTTAGGTATTGGGCAGCTCCTAGCCGGTCAATTAACTCATCCGCCCTAGGGATTGGATGAGCATCAGTCTTTGTAACTGAGTTCAGTCCTCGGTAATCCACACAGAACCTCAGTTCTAGTGTGGTGCCCGGTGGGGCGGCTTTTGGGACTAGCACCACCGGACTGGACCAAGGGCTGCTGGAAGGTTCTATCACTCCTAGCTCCAACATCTTGGCAACTTCGCCATGGATGCTAGCCTTCGCCTTGTCCGACAGCCTGTAGGTCTTGGACTTCACTGGGGGGCTGTCTCCTGTGTCCACATCATGGGTACACAGGTGGGTTCTTCCCGGGACAAGGGAGAACAGCGAAGAGTACTGCCCCAATACCTGGCGGCAATCCTCTCGTTGCTCAGGAGTTAGGGATGGGGAGAGAATCACTCCCTCCACCGACCCATCCTTCTCTTGGCATGAAAAGAGATCTGGGAGAGGCTCGCTTTCTGCTTCCTCAGCTCCATCAGTCACCAACATCAGGATGACCTCTGGCCTCTCATTGTGGGGTTTGAGGCGATTGGCATGCAGCACCCGTAGGGGCTGTCGCGGGGTCTTAAGATCCACCAAGTAAGTGGACTTACCCTTCTTCTCCAACACCTCAAATGGGCCTGTCCAACGATCTTGAAGAGCACTTAGCTCTCCAGGTTCCATCACCCATACTTTCTGGCCAGGCTCCAACTCCACCGGGTGAGCATTTTGGTCGTACCATTCCTTCATGACTGCCTGACTGGCCTCCAAGTTGTCAGAAGCTTGCTTCCACAACTTGGCCATCTGGCTTCTGAAGGCCAGCATGTAACTCACCACATCCTGAGGAGGTTTTCTGGGAGACTTCTCCCATCCATCCTTCACCAGGCTGAGAGGCCCACGCACAGGGTGCCCATACAACAATTCAAAAGGGCTGAAGCCCACTCCCTTCTGCGGCACCTCTCTGTAAGAGAACAGCAAGCAAGGCAGGAGGACGTCCCACTTCCTCCGTAAGCTCTCCGGAAGACTTCTTATCATGCCCTTCAGGGTCTTATTAAACCTCTCACCCAGTCCATTGGACTGGGGGTGATAAGGGGTGGTGAACCGGTAGGTCACTCCACACTCCTTCCACATTGTCCGCATGTAAGCTGACAGGAAGTTGGTCCCCCTGTCGGACACAACCTCCTTGGGAAATCCTACCCGGGTAAAGATTCCCATCAGGGCCCTAGCCACCACAGGTGCAGTAACAGTCCTCAGAGGGATGGCCTCTGGGTACCGTGTGGCATGATCCACCAGAACCAGGATAAACCTGTGACCAGCTGTTGTTGGTGGATCCAATGGCCCTACAATGTCAATGCCCACCCTCTCAAAGGGGGTGCTAACGACTGGAAGTGGTTCCAGGGGAGCCTTTAGCTTCACCCCTGTTTTCCCACTAGCCTGGCAGGATACACATGTCCTACAGTATGTGATGGACGCCACTTTCATCTGAGGCCAGTAGAAGTGGAGGACAAGCCGTGCAAAGGTCTTGTCCTGGCCTAAGTGTCCTGCCAGTGGTATCGCATGAGCCAATTCCAGCAGAAAGGCTCGGTATTGCTGCGGGACCACCAAGGCCCTTGATGAGCCAGGTAGAGGTACCTTAGGTTCACTGTAGAGGAGGCCATCCTCCCAGTAAATATGGTGGTGTCCCGTAGCATCACCTGCTGCCTGGGCTTCAGCCTGACGCCTCAGTCCCTCAAGGGTAGGGCACTCCCTCTGCCCCTTACAGAATTCCTCTCTGGTAGGACCTCCCTCCACATGCCATTCAGCAGGGATGGGTAAATCCTCCAGAGAGTCTACTTCCCCCTCCATGGACTCCTGGCCTACCACCGCAGGTGGCCGATCTGTCACATGGGGCGTGGAAGCCGAAGCAGGCTGTCCCTGTCTCCGAGTCTGTCCCTTTTTGGCAGCGGGTTGGGCCCTTGTTCCAGGCTCCAACCCAGGCGAACTCCCTCTCCGGGCAGTCGCAGACCGTGTGCTTACACAGGCCCAGTCAGGTGTACCCAGCATCGCAGAATGCGTCCGGTATTCCACCTCTCTCCAAGTGTTGTGCTCCATGTCATGAATTTCTGTCTGTACCTTTCAGGAGTAAGTCCAAACTTTTTCACCAGTGCCACCTTCATTGTAGGGTAGTGGGTTTGCTCATCCTGCTCCAGAGCCAACAAGGTGTCTCTGCCAGCAGGTGGCATGTATTTATACAGCCCACCTCCCCAGTGAGTTTCTAAGATCCCATGAGCCCTTAGAGAAACTTCGTAGGCGGCCAGCCATTTGGCAATGTCATCTCCTGGGGTGTAACTAGCGATGACATCTTTGGGTAAATAGGGTCTGGGTTTCCTGGTGTTCACTTTATTTTCGCTGCCACCATTATCAGGATTGGGAGACCTTCTTAATAAGGCTTGTAGGTCCATCTCTTTGATGGTTCGCTCATGAGCTAACCTCCTTTCCTCCCTTTCCATATCCATCCTAGCTAATTCCAACCTTGTTCTCCTCTCCTCCCTCCTATCTTCTAGCTCGGCGTCAGTTAAACCCCTGTCTGAGACGCTGCTGCCCGCCCTCGAAGGTATCCTGGGACCTGTCAGCAGATTCCCCCTTCCAGCTTGGTTCAACATTGCAGTCTCAAGGACAGTGTCCCCGTTACACTCCTCAGTTTCTGGTTCCTCCCTTAAATGAGCTTCCACCCATGCCCTTATGCTTGTCAGCAACTCGCCTTTCTTGGCACCTTTATTAAAAAATACCCCTTGATGCTGACACCAATCTCTGAGTTGGGCCACAGTATTGGCTTCTAGCTCTTTAAAATTCAATTCCATCTTTCACTATGGAATAAAATCAACTCACAGGAGAAAACCAAGAAGTGACCTGAGGTTAACCTCCACCCACCACCAGAAATAAATTTAGAAAAAACAAAATTCAAATTAGGAGGGCCGCAAGGAGAAAACTCCTGGTGTAGGTCAGTGTATTGCGTTGAATTACTAATGAGTAGCTGCAACCAAGTCAGTATCCCACCGCTAGGCACCAAATGTTAGAACCTGAGATGCCAGGTCACCTAGGGTAGCCTGGCCTAGGGGTAAGACATGCAATTCTAGAGGCACAGTGTGAAGGTTGCAGACCACCCAAGAGTAAATCCACGCAATAGCACACAAAAACAACACTACACCAAATTATAGGAAAATAAGTACTGCTTTATAAAAATAATATCTTTGTTCTTTTGCTTTTAGAATGCACCACTTAATACATTTCAGGTTGTCTTGGAAATAGCAAATACTTTTAACTTGCTAAGCAATTTACCAGCTAGTTTTAACAGTACAGTACATTTGTCATTAAGTCAGTAATAACACTCTCAGATTTGTTAACTTAAATTAATCATCAACATCAACAGTGCATTTAGTCAGACTCCAGAAGTAATTGGATATGGTTACTATGTAGTGCACTATATTTGTCTCCCACAGTACCAATAATCCCTCCCTCTTTCTAGTACACAGTCACTGAGGGTTACAAATATACCAAACTTTATATAGCCACCAACAAGCTTTCTTGGATTACTCAAAAACTCTACTCCATCAGAGAAAGGGGGGGCAAACTGTCATTAATTATCAAGAGCATGGGGTTGATTATGACTTTATGCTCCTTGCACCCCACTGGTAATCAGGCTTCTTGAGTCAGTTATTGTTTAACAGTTAAGCCTCTCGTTTTCCAGGCTCTCCTCCCTCCTCCTCTCTCTCAATTTCACCCAGTATGGGGAGGAAGCCAGACGATCAGGAGGCCTGACCAGCTCTCCCTCGCCACCCCTCACTCCTCCCTGCTTACTTGCGAGGGTGGCCAGCAGGCGGATCTTCCGCTCACCCTCTGTACCTTTTAGACGCTTCTCTCCTCCTGCTCGGCCTCTCCGCCCTCTGTGGAGCAAAACCGAAGCGCTAAACACCGCGAAACAGCCGCTTAACAGGCTACTCCTCACCACCACGGATCTGTCCCTCGGCGCGCAGATCGGTCCTCAGCTCCTCTGATAGAGACGCCTCTCCTCAGCTCCCTTCCGCGGTGAAGTCGTCGTTTCCCCACACGCGAGGCTTCTTCCGCGCATGCGCGAAGATGCAGTGTCTCTGCACTGGGCCTGCTCGGTCCTAGGCCCCTCCTGCAAGGCGGTCTTTCAGTCAGAGGGGAATTAGCGCGCTGGCGCCGGGCATGAACACTACGCCCTCACTCTTCTCACACACTGGGACCGGGGAATTCCTCACAGGATGGCGCCTGCGTCCAGCGACGGCCTCGTTCCCTCTCCTCACAGTTCCAGCGATCTCAGCGATAATCCAGCGCTATCCCACCAGCGCAGGCTTGGGGGTCGCTTTACTCAGCCTTACCCTCTCTTAAGGATGGCTCCTCTCTACCACTAGAATTCGCCCCAGCCAGTAAGTGATAAACTCTGGGGGGAAATAAAGGTTCTGCCAATAAAGGAAGTCACGGCAGCCAGTGGCAGGATACAGAGGTCCACTGCACGAGGGGGGGGGGGCACAAGGATATACCCCTACCTCTACTGAACACTGCTCAAGGAGAGCCTCTCTCTGCTGGGCAGAGGACTGCGCACCGCAGCACTGCAGTCTCCTTCTCCTGAAGGCTTCCCCTGTATAATTTTAGACAAGGGGCAAGCTAGGCGCCCAGGGTCTCCAGTAACCCTCAACAGCGGGGCCAGGACAAGTAACCAAAAGGGGAGTAGTGGGGTGGATCAATAAGGCAGCTTCCCAGTCCAGGAGGTCAACCCTATGTCTAACCTTTTCCCACCCTTAGCTACAGCCTGTCCTCCAGCTGACTTCCACAGGTAGACAAAATGGCTGCCCCGCATTCCGCCTTTTATAGGCTGCCCTTCAGTGGTCCAGAATGGACCAGAAGGTTCTGGAATGCCCTATGCTGGTCTATGGGTAAGTTCTGGACTTGGCAGTTAGGGCAGTTGGTAGCCACCATTTTGTGGTTCCAACTTTCCCTGTCAGAACAGGCCTCTGGGCCTGAGGTAAAAGATTATGAGGGGAAAAAGAACACCTATCCCCTTGACCAACACCTAAAAAAAGTAGTAGACACAAAAATATTAAGGGGATGAGGGGCAAAAAGGGGACAAAATAAATAATAATGAGGAGGGACTACGCAAAAAATCCAGACAGGTCTAACACGCTGCAACCAATTTATTAGTTAAAATCGTCAGATTATGCAGCAGATGATGTATTATGTGGCAAATATGGCAAAGCCATAATTATTTGGAATACATTTGCAAACTAGGATATTTTGCCATTAATGTTTGAACTGCTGTTGTGGAAAAGGGGAGGAGAAGTGCTTATGACAGAAAGTGCCTGGCTTGTCCCAAATAACCTCTAAGAGTATTTGGGACATTCTGTGGTTAGAAATGTGCCCCACTTTGTATTTTAATGTCAATAACTTATATTAAACCTTAAATAAACATGTGCATCCATTGGTTGAATTAAATAATGTAATAATCTGTAACTGGTCAGTGAAATGCCAAAGAAATACAAAAAATTGGAATGTATTGCTCTTTCTGGCCACACCTCTGACTCCGCTCACTGACACAATCCTCTGGTAATTCCCGCCCTCTGATTCTCCGCCCATATTTCCCCTACTTTCTTTCCCCCACTTCGACCACTGATGTTAACAGTGTGCTAATTTATCTCGTCCTCTACGCTAGAAATGTACCCACCTAAAGGACGGAAGCTGAGTTTCTCCACATTGCGTATTAAAAATAATAATGCTTTAAAGGGATGAGGTGAATGTGAGAAAGGTATGTCCAAGTTTGTCGCACAGAAGCTAACCTTTCGGTTTGCTTATGTGTGACGTTTTCACAATTTTTTTTTTTTAAAACAGGTGCCCAATATGTCCTTAAGAGGTTGTCGCCCCTGTCACTAGTGGTGACAACCACTAGCAGTTTGGATGCCCCCAGCTTGCTTAACATGGGGTTAGAAATACGGTAGAATAGCGCATTTTAATGCCCAATTTCTATTTGAATTAGCTACAATTTTGAAACTCTGAAAGGGCACTCGTGAAATACTACAGTACTTTAATGGTCTGGTTTGCATTCTTTCCATTGCTTACCATTGACTTTATGGTTTGTAACTCTTTATTTTCTGGGTTTCTATTTGCTAGCTTTATTTGCTTTAGGCTTTCCAGCTTGAATTTGTCCTTTCGGTTGCCTAAACCTTATTTACTGTATTCATGCACTACCTCACTATCAGTAAACAGGCCTTGAAATGTTATCTTGTCAGATTTGTTGTGCAATCAAAGACAGAGGTCAAATGCAAAGCTCTCTTTTCTTTCTCTGACTTCAAAGTGAGAGAATTTATGTGACAATCCTGCTGAGTATCCATGTAAGTATAATCAAAAGAGAATGAACCACATGTCCTGTTATTAACAGGGTCTAAGGCTCTCATGTTTTGGAGTACCTCATCCACATTTAACATACAGTGCAGTATATGTTGATTCTCCTCTCTGTTTGTTACGTGAATAGCATCATCATTGGGACTTTCTTTCTTTCACTTGAGTGTTTACTTCTCCAGGTGATCTACTCTCCTCCACCTGGAGCAAGACTGTCTGGTTTTTCGACAGTTGTGATTAGAAAGTGCTAGGGTGTTTTAGAAGTGTGATTAAAATTACCTTCAGTCCTCAGTTCGGTCTTTTATTTACCAACGACAGGGCAAAATTAAAAGAGGTGAATTGGTGGTGTTTTGGTGGAAGTTTTAATGTTCCACCGCATCTAGTGAAAGTTTGTGGTAGGTCGACATCTTTCGGCCCTTGGGTGCCCTCACAGGCCTGTGGGCCTCCTTCAGGACCAAGTTGTAACTGGCTACCTTGGCGGTAGCGAGTTGAGAGTAAGCGAGTCACTTACCCTTCTTCATCTTCATATGAAAGTTATAGGTTCATCTTTTTGTCTATAACTAGGAGAGATAAAAGGCAGTGTAGACAAAACAACAGAAGATGCATTTCATAATATGTATTCATACATTTCATACTTAACGTGATGCTGTTCAATGAACGTACAAATCTCTGGGTGCTACTGGAAGTTATAGAGTTCCACATTAAAAAGTAAAAATAATATGTATTCATACATTTCATACTTAACGTGATGCTGTTCAATGAACGTACAAATCTCTGGGTGCTACTGGAAGTTATAGAGTTCCACATTAAAAAGGGGGTCGGGTGGGGGTGTGAACAGAAATAGGTACTCATGTGTCACTCTCCTGATGTGTGGAAACTTAAAGTGAAATGATCCTAGTACTCAGCTGGTGATAACTAGGATCATTTCACTTTAAGTTTCACATCAGGAGAGTGACAAATGAGTACTTCTCTTCTGTTCAACAAAAGAGATTGCCCTCCCCCCCCACGGTTTTTGGTGTGGTGGAAACAAATATTTGAATCGGATCAAACCACATAAATACACTAGGTGATGACATTTGCACACATTATCGTTTGTGTGCAGTAAAACCATATTGCAGTGCAAATGGAATGGTTATTTCATTTGAAAATGTGTTCTCTGGAATGGCATTGCGCTACCACACCATGCATACTCCACACTACGGCACCGCACTCTATGCCTTTCCACTCAATGTCACACCAAAATCTTTTATTGCACTTGTAGTAAATTTTGACCCATTTGAGCTGGAAACAATTCTTATGTTAAAATCTGCTGTTAATTCAGCACATGGTGGATTAGGTAGAAAATGCTGTAAATCCATAATTCTGTGGAAACACAGCAACTGCAGAATCACATTATTCCAGTGGCCCTTCTCCTAGTACACTAAAACCATTAACAGTAGGTTGTAGTAGCCAGGGATAGTTCTCAGTTCATGTTTAGAAACTCTTGCTATTAATATATGCTTCTCAAATTACTAAGGTAAACACTTAGGATGTTAAAGAAACAGCTCGAAGACACCTTAAAATATTCTAAAATGATCTTTGTTGCAAGAGTGACATGCCAGATATTATCAACGCTCGGCTCTTGCTCTCTGTGCCAATCTTGGCTCAGCTGTCTCTGTTAATTTATTTGCTTGCCCACTTATTATGGTGGCACTTTTTGAGTTTTCTGCTATTGCCCCAGACATATCACACAACACCACAAATATTCCAAAAAAAGCCAGAACTATTCTGCTTGTTAGCACTTGAAATAAATGAGAAACATCAATGATTTTGTGGTAAATAATTAGAATTGATAATTCCAAATTGTTCATATGTGACTGGGAACAAGACAGGGGTCTCTCGTGGCCTCAGCACTCTCAAATCCGGTCAGCTGACATCACCCAAAAGAGAAAGAAAAGTAAGACAATCATTACCAAAACAAGCATTTACAATGCAATGGTCTCGGCATTGTTAAAGTTAGAGCTATTGGCATTGCTCATGACATTATTTTTATTTATGTTTTTGTTTTAAAAAAACATATAAATAAATGGCATTGTCATTTACAATGCCAATAGCTTAATCTCTCTCAATTGCGAGACCTATTGCATTTGCACCCACACACAAAGCCACACACACAAAGCCACCCAAACACACATACAGAGCCACCCCCACAGAGCCACCCACACAGAGCCACCCATACAGAGTCATTTACAGCGCCACACACACACACACACACACACACAGAGCCACCTACAAAAAAGCTACCCACACAGAGCCACACACACAGATCCACACACACACACAGAGCCACACACACACACAGAGCCACACACACAGAGCCACACACACACACAGAGCCACACACACACACACACACAGAGACCCACACAACAGTCTCTACTCAGTGGCGTAACGAAACTTGAGGGGGCCCCCCTGCAAAGCACATGGAGGGCCCCCCCCGGCGGCTCAGCTCACCACCTAACTACCACTTTGCCCTACCACCCAGAAATCTAGTATATATTGTGTGAGTGAAAAGCAAGGTAATCTATAATTTTCCCCCTTAATATCTGACGAACACCCATCTCGTATAGCGTGGCCCAAACCCGAACACTTGTAGAGGTTAAATACTTTTCTAGCATCGAGGGATTACAATATAGTGTCCTTCCCGCTCCTTCACATAATATCAATGAGATATACTCCCTCCTTCGTATTATCCCTGCACCTACAGCCCAGATTAAAACCAGCTCCATGCACATGTATAGGCAACAGAAGCCTCCTCAACCAGCTAATTTGCCTGGATCCTGGACCTTCATATTGGCATCTAGATTGAGGAACAATGTGGGCTACTACAAAGCACATAGATTTGGCTTCTTATTTGGTTTGTGAAACAATGAAATAGTGGCATCTCAGATCAATGGGCTAACTCCACCACCGTCAGAGAAGCCAGCCATTGGCCAATATGATTATCTCTGGGGTTTTTTCAATCTTAAACATATGCCCAAAGAAGGTCAACACCTTAATGTGGCCTACATATGCTTGCAATTCAGATTTTAAATGTAAAAAACATTCAGTGGTTTTAATAAAAATAAAAAGCATTTCAGTTGCGCCATGCATTTAGTTATTATTCGACAGCAATAAATCACCACCTAACAAAGCACTTAAATTGCAGGCAGCTACAATGTCACTTTATAATGGCAACTTTAACAAGCAATGGCAAAGCCAATAGGCCTCGCCTATGCACAATCTATTGGCTTTGTCAATGATTATAAGACATATTGGACAGCCGCTCATGCTGCTGTGCAACATGGCTTAAAGTCAAGAAAAAAGTGTTATGACGCGTCCATTGTTGACCTCATCATATCACTTTTTTTAGGCCATGTTGCACAGCACACACTCTGCTGTGCAATTTGTTAAAAAATATGTGGGGGGAGAAACACAAAGGGGAGGGAGCAGCAATAACGGATAGCAGGAGATGGGACTATAAGGAAAACAAAACGAGGAGGGAGGGAGTACCAGACGGGGGCAGGAAGAGTTGGAGGATGGAAGAACAATAGTACTTCGTTCCCGTTGGGAGCAGCGGATGGGTACTAATTAAGTTGAATCAACCTGTGCTTGGCCTGTGCTCCACAGAAAGAAAGGGAAGTGAAGCTTGGCCTGCACTGGCCAATTATGAGGCTGCAAAGAATAGTAACACTGAAGTCAGTAAATGGTAAGCAATGGACGTGCTCCAAGCCCCTCATTGTAAACAATAGTGTCTCACAAGTGAGAGCGCATGCAGTGCCTGCGCTGTTGCAGGCTTGACCTAAAACGGGGGAAGGGGCGGAATAAATCACCATATAATCTGGGACCGGCAGTGCAAGTAATATAGTCAATAATTAAAGTTTTCTTACAAAATAATATAAAAGTTCCCTTTGAATCAGCTTTGTCACAGAAGAGAAAGGACCTCTGTTTAGGTATAACTGAACAATATGCATAGACTTTGTACAAGCACTCAAAGCGAGTCGTCTCGTGAAGTGGGTTGCCACACCGTCCCATGCTGTGTGTGGTGTGTGGGCGCAAAATGTGAATGACAAACATACCAATGGATGAAGCATAGCGACCAAAATCCCTCTACATATGTATATCATGTATCAATTATGTGTAAGAACAGTACTCTGGGGAGAAAGCAGCAAAAGCTGTCTCCAAGACCAACCCAAAAACAAAGCTCCGAGTGTTTAACTGCATCTTGTTGTATCAGAAGACACAACAGGCATGTGCTGGAGCAGAGACTCGCCTGGAAATTGTCAGGTCACGTGTTGGTATCACATACTCCCTATGGGGAACATCGTTTACAACACGGTTTTTACACCGCAGTGCCTTTACCCCGCAGCTATTACAACGCAAGTCGTTACTACGACTTGCGCTGGATGGCGCTGTGGGATAAGGAATCTTGCAATTTTATATTCCAACACCTTCCCTACTGTTACGGTGACTGGTGTTGGAATATAAAATTATAAGATTCCTAAATCCACGCCCTCCAATGCAAGTCGTTGTAACGACTTGCGTTTTAAGACTTGCGTGGTAAAGGCATGTGTTGTTACAACATGCTTTGTGACAACGTACATCCACTCCCTATATGTGAAGCCAACAGCAACCTCCTATCTTCGTCTTAAGTAGCTTCATGCTGTGGAAGGTGAACATAGAGGCGTTTCAAGGCTGTGGTGGGGTACTTTTTCAATATTTTTGTTGGGTTCTTTCGATACAACTTTTGACACTCGACGGAACAGTGCACTGCCACCAGCCACTACAATCACAGTGTGGAATAATAGCATTTTTATTAAAAAAAAAACGCTTCATACCACAATCTGGCATTTCTAGGCACTGTTGTTTTTCCCAATTCATTGATACTCAATTCACTGACCTCAGAAGCATGCAGAGGCCTTGGCACCATTCAAACTCACGGCCTGCAGATCACAGCATATGTCAGCAGCAAACATTGTTCTGTTAGTGAGACATTATGCGGTGTCTGGTTCCTTAGCTCTATCCTCAGCACAAAGCAGGACCTTTCATCTGTCCATATGTCTTTAGACTTCGAGCTGAAGGAACCTGCAGCCCTGTGAGGTCCCAGAACATCCTTGCAACATGCTGCAGCAACAATCGTTATTTCTAAGAGACTGGCTCTTCAAGCACTCAAATGAGAGGTGTGCTTCCTAGCGGTTCTTGCTATTATCCATTAAGAATACATGATTGGTTTAGAATGTAATTTTATGCATGGCACAGTTTGCAAAGTGGATTGTTTATATAAGCTCTAAATGTTTGTCAGTTACGGGATCTAGGCATAGGGAAATAAACAGATTCACTCAAGAGGACACATTTTGAAACCGGTTCAGATGAGCTGAGCCAGTGGAGAGGATGTGCACAAATCCAATGACTGCCGGTTACCAAAGGTTGTGCTGCAGCATGTTAATCTCACCAAATATTCGTCCTGCCATTACCTGTCCTCCAAAACAAGATGCCGGCTAAACAAACCAGATCAGAAAAAGGGGTGGTGATGAACAGAGTGTCTGAATTAAGCAGACCACTCTTACCCAGTCCAAAGATCAGGGCTTGATCCATCACCGTTATTTAGCTCACTGCCCCATCCCAGCTCAGAACCTGGCTATATGCAAATTAGTCTGTCCCTGGCCCAGTGCATCATGGGAACAGGGCAGACCAAACTACCAAGCCAATTCTTCACCAGAAAGGAGACAAGCTACCGGGGACCGGTTTCTGGCATTTCAGCCTCGTCGGCCCGGCTTGCTTGAATCCTGATGGAGCAGTGAGCAAGGGACTCATGTCTGAGTATACCCTGCCACACCTATAGTGGCCAAAAACGAATCAGAAAAGGGGGTGGTGATGAACAGAGTGTCTGAATTAAGCAGACCACTCTTACCCAGTCCAAAGATCAGGGCTTGATCCATCACCGTTATTTAGCTCACTGCCCCATCCCAGCTCAGAACCTGGCTATATGCAAATTAGTCTGTCCCTGGCCCAGTGCATCATGGGAACAGGGCAGACCAAACTACCAAGCCAATTCTTCACCAGAAAGGAGACAAGCTACCGGGGACCGGTTTCTGGCATTTCAGCCTCGTCGGCCCGGCTTGCTTGAATCCTGATGGAGCAGTGAGCAAGGGACTCATGTCTGAGTATACCCTGCCACACCTATAGTGGCCAAAAACGAATCAGAAAAGGGGGTGGTGATGAACAGAGTGTCTGAATTAAGCAGACCACTCTTACCCAGTCCAAAGATCAGGGCTTGATCCATCACCGTTATTTAGCTCACTGCCCCATCCCAGCTCAGAACCTGGCTATATGCAAATGAGTCTGTCCCTGGCCCAGTGCATCATGGGAACAGGGCAGACCAAACTACCAAGCCAATTCTTCACCAGAAAGGAGACAAGCTACCGGGGACCGGTTTCTGGCATTTCAGCCTCGTCGGCCCGGCTTGCTTGAATCCTGATGGAGCAGTGAGCAAGGGACTCATGTCTGAGTATACCCTGCCACACCTATAGTGGCCAAAACCGAATCAGAAAAAGGGGTGGTGATGAACAGAGTGTCTGAATTAAGCAGACCACTCTTACCCAGGCCAAAGATCAGGGCTTGATCCATCACCGTTATTTAGCTCACTGCCCCATCCCAGCTCAGAACCTGGCTATATGCAAATTAGTCTGTCCCTGGCCCAGTGCATCATGGGAACAGGGCAGACCAAACTACCAAGCCAATTCTTCACCAGAAAGGAGACAAGCTACCGGGGACCGGTTTCTGGCATTTCAGCCTCGTCGGCCCGGCTTGCTTGAATCCTGATGGAGCAGTGAGCAAGGGACTCATGTCTGAATATACCCTGCCACACCTATAGTGGCCAAAAACGAATCAGAAAAGGGGGTGGTGATGAACAGAGTGTCTGAATTAAGCAGACCACTCTTACCCAGTCCAAAGATCAGGGCTTGATCCATCACCGTTATTTAGCTCACTGCCCCATCCCAGCTCAGAACCTGGCTATATGCAAATTAGTCTGTCCCTGGCCCAGTGCATCATGGGAACAGGGCAGACCAAACTACCAAGCCAATTCTTCACCAGAAAGGAGACAAGCTACCGGGGACCGGTTTCTGGCATTTCAGCCTCGTCGGCCCGGCTTGCTTGAATCCTGATGGAGCAGTGAGCAAGGGACTCATGTCTGAGTATACCCTGCCACACCTATAGTGGCCAAAAACGAATCAGAAAAGGGGGTGGTGATGAACAGAGTGTCTGAATTAAGCAGATCACTCTTACCCAGTCCAAAGATCAGGGCTTGATCCATCACCGTTATTTAGCTCACTGCCCCATCCCAGCTCAGAACCTGGCTATATGCAAATTAGTCTGTCCCTGGCCCAGTGCATCATGGGAACAGGGCAGACCAAACTACCAAGCCAATTCTTCACCAGAAAGGAGACAAGCTACCGGGGACCGGTTTCTGGCATTTCAGCCTCGTCGGCCCGGCTTGCTTGAATCCTGATGGAGCAGTGAGCAAGGGACTCATGTCTGAGTATACCCTGCCACACCTATAGTGGCCAAAAACGAATCAGAAAAGGGGGTGGTGATGAACAGAGTGTCTGAATTAAGCAGACCACTCTTACCCAGTCCAAAGATCAGGGCTTGATCCATCACCGTTATTTAGCTCACTGCCCCATCCCAGCTCAGAACCTGGCTATATGCAAATTAGTCTGTCCCTGGCCCAGTGCATCATGGGAACAGGGCAGACCAAACTACCAAGCCAATTCTTCACCAGAAAGGAGACAAGCTACCGGGGACAGGTTTCTGGCATTTCAGGCTCGTCGGCCCGGCTTGCTTGAATCCTGATGGAGCAGTGAGCAAGGGACTCATGTCTGAGTATACCCTGCCACACCTATAGTGGCCAAAAACGAATCAGAAAAGGGGGTGGTGATGAACAGAGTGTCTGAATTAAGCAGACCACTCTTACCCAGTCCAAAGATCAGGGCTTGATCCATCACCGTTATTTAGCTCACTGCCCCATCCCAGCTCAGAACCTGGCTATATGCAAATTAGTCTGTCCCTGGCCCAGTGCATCATGGGAACAGGGCAGACCAAACTACCAAGCCAATTCTTCACCAGAAAGGAGACAAGCTACCGGGGACCGGTTTCTGGCATTTCAGCCTCGTTGGCCCGGCTTGCTTGAATCCTGATGGAGCAGTGAGCAAGGGACTCATGTCTGAGTATACCCTGCCACACCTATAGTGGCCAAAAATGAATCAGAAAAGGGGGTGGTGATGAACAGAGTGTCTGAATTAAGCAGACCACTCTTACCCAGTCCAAAGATCAGGGCTTGATCCATCACCGTTATTTAGCTCACTGCCCCATCCCAGCTCAGAACCTGGCTATATGCAAATTAGTCTGTTCCTGGCCCAGTGCATCATGGGAACAGGGCAGACCAAACTACCAAGCCAATTCTTCACCAGAAAGGAGACAAGCTACCGGGGACCGGTTTCTGGCATTTCAGCCTCGTCGGCCCGGCTTGCTTGAATCCTGATGGAGCAGTGAGCAAGGGACTCATGTCTGAGTATACCCTGCCACACCTATAGTGGCCAAAAACGAATCAGAAAAGGGGGTGGTGATGAACAGAGTGTCTGAATTAAGCAGACCACTCTTACCCAGTCCAAAGATCAGGGCTTGATCCATCACCGTTATTTAGCTCACTGCCCCATCCCAGCTCAGAACCTGGCTATATGCAAATTAGTCTGTCCCTGGCCCAGTGCATCATGGGAACAGGGCAGACCAAACTACCAAGCCAATTCTTGGATGCTTGATTCCGGTCTGGGAAAGACATGGCTTGGTAGTTCGGACTGGACTGTTCCCATGAGGCACAGGGTCAGAGCTGATTTGCATATAGCCAGTGTCTAACCCAGGGTGGTGTGGAGTGCAAAAAAACGATGGATTTAGGCCCAGATCCTTGTACTGGGGTGAATGTATGACATTGTTCTACATTCTGTCCATCAACTGTGTTTTTTGCAATTTCCCCCCGAGTGGGCTGGGGATGCTCAGACGTGAGTCCCAGGCTCTCCACACCACTGGAGTCAAGCTATCCAGGCTGATGAAGGCTGATAGCCAGAAACCGGTCCTTGGATGCTTGATTCCGTTCTGGGAAAGACATGGCTTGGTAGTTCGGACTGGACTGTTCCCGTGAGCCACAGGGTCAGAGCTGATTTGCATATAGCCAGTGTCTAACCCAGGGTGGTGTGGAGTGCAAAAAAACGATGGATTTAGGCCCAGATCCTTGTACTGGGGTGAATGTATGACATTGTTCTACATTCTGTCCATCAACTGTGTTTTTTGCAATTTCACCCCGAGTGGGCTGGGGATGCTCAGACGTGAGTCCCAGGCTCTCCACACCACTGGAGTCAAGCTATCCAGGCTGATGAAGGCTGATAGCCAGAAACCGGTCCTTGGATGCTTGATTCCGGTCTGGGAAAGACATGGCTTGGTAGTTCGGACTGGACTGTTCCCATGAGGCACAGGGTCAGAGCTGATTTGCATATAGCCAGTGTCTAACCCAGGGTGGTGTGGAGTGCAAAAAAACAATGGATTTAGGCCCAGATCCTTTTACTGGGGTGAATGTATGACATTGTTCTACATTCTGTCCATCAACTGTGTTTTTTGCAATTTCACCCCGAGTGGGCTGGGGATGCCCAGACGTGAGGCCCAGGCTCTCCACACCACTGGAGTCAAGCTATCCAGGCTGATGAAGGCTGATAGCCAGAAACCGGTCCTTGGATGCTTGATTCCGGTCTGGGAAAGACATGGCTTGGTAGTTCGGACTGGACTGTTCCCATGAGGCACAGGGTCAGAGCTGATTTGCATATAGCCAGTGTCTAACCCAGGGTGGTGTGGAGTGCAAAAAAACGATGGATTTAGGCCCAGATCCTTGTACTGGGGTGAATGTATGACATTGTTCTACATTCTGTCCATCAACTGTGTTTTTTGCAATTTCACCCCGAGTGGCCTGGGGATGCTCAGACGTGAGTCCCAGGCTCTCCGCTCCAGGAAGAAGGCCAAGTCAGACGCCCATGAGGTGTGTATCCTCTGCCTTCCCTCTTCCCACATCCCAGAGGAGTGTGTGATCTGTAGAGGCTTCTCTGGCAGGACCCTGAAGGACAGGAGGAAGATCAGACTTCAGGGACTTGAAGAAAGAAGACTGAAGGCTTGAGGTGGGTCTGGAGGGGCTTCTACTGCCCATGCTGAGGCCTCTGGGGGGCTCCCCAGGGGCAGGAAGTCCAGCAAACATCCAAGGTCTCCGTCTGGGTCGGTTGCTCTGACCACGACGTCGAGAGGGAGGTCCACGGCCAGTTCCCGGTCTCCCCCGGGCTCTGGGTTGAGAAAACGTCGCCCGTCGACATCGAGGGACTTACACAGGCCGCCGTCGAACCCGGTGTCGATTTCTTCGTCGTCGCCGTCGGCGTCGAGTGGACGGCATCGGAGGGCCCGGCGTCGGCGCTCGCCGTCGAGGCGACACCGCCGTTCGCCGTCGAGGGCGAGGTCATCGTCGTCGTCGAGGGGATCCTCGTCGTCGAGGCCGCCGTCGAGGAAGGCGAGGTCGCCGTCGAGGCGGAAGAGGTCTCCGGCGCTGAAGAAGTCGACGTCGAGGCGATCGAGGTCGACGTCGAGGCGATCAAAGAGGTCGTCGTCGAGGCGGTCGAGGTCGCCGTCGAGGCGTCAGCGCCCGTCGTCGAGGTTTAGAGGATCGTCCATCTGGTCGGGGTCGACGTCGAGGCATAGAAGCCGGTCGACGCCGAGGCGTGTGAAACGGTCGACGCCGAAGGGCCGCTCGACGTCGAAGGAACCACAGTCGACGTCTGAACACCGGTCTTCGACGTCAGGGGGTCGTAAGGACAGGCCGAGGAGTGTGGGGGGCTCCCCTCAGTCAGGACAGGATGGTGGCTCGCCGGGAACGGCGTACTCAGAGGTGTATACCCCGAAGAAGACTGTTAAGCCGCCTCCTCCTCCTCCTTTGCCTAGAGGTCCTCCTCCGAGGGCTTCGACCCCTCCTCCATTGCCTCCTCTACCTGCTCTTCCGTCAGGACCGCAGGCCCTGGTGCCGGGTGCTCCTCCTCCGGTTCCACCGAGATCGGTGTCGATGCCCAGACTTCCGACACCTCCGAAGAAGACTCCTAAGTCGAAGGTTCCTCCTAAGCCCAAGACGTCCGACCCGGGGAAGCCGGCGGAGCGTCCCAAGCCCAGGAGATCGAGGTCACGCTCCGGGAGGAGAGACAGATCTAGGAGTGGACACGGTTCCTCCTCGAGATCCAGACATCGCCATAGGAGGCATAGGTCCAGGTCCCGTTCGGCCTCTGGGACCCGTTCATATTCACCTACATTGTCGGATTCGCCGGAGTCGAGGGTGTCTCCGATAGATGACATTGGCACGTTCCAGGAGGTTCTCCTGAGAGGGGCTGTGAAGTTGGGGATCAAGGTGATGGCCCCTACACCCACAACTTCTGTGATCTTCGAGACTTTGCACACGAAGCACCTGTCTCGCCCCCTACTGCCTTTGGTGCCAAGACTGGTCGAGCCTGCTGAACAGCTCTTCCTTACGCCGGCGGTGGTGAAAGCTGCTCCCTCCAGGCTTGTCAAGAAGTACAGGGCTCCAGAGTCGGACCCGGCCTTCTTACGGAAGGACCCAGTGCCTGATTCGGTGATTGTGACGGCGGCTCGGAAACTACATGCTACCTCCCCGTCCTCCACTGTGCCTCCGGATAAGGAGAGTCGCTGGATTGACTCAGCTGGACGGAAGGCGTGTGGGACGTCTTCCACGACGATGAAGGCCTCCAGCGACTCGGCGTTGTTGGGGCGATACGACCGTGCACTGTGGGACTCCATGGAACAGTTTGCGGACCTTGTCCCACGTGACAGGAAAGAGGACTTCATGGAGATCGTCCAGGAAGGGATGCTGGTTTCGAACCAGGCCATCAGCGCCGCGGCGGATATCTCCCTGCTGGCCGCGCATGGATACTGCCACGGTATCAATCAGAGACGCCATGCTTGGCTCCGGCTGACGTCGCTCAAGCCTGAAGCGCAACAACGAGTGGCAAATCTGCTGTTTTCCGGAGACACCCTCTTCGGGAAACACGCAAATGACGAAATGGCCAGGATGAAGGCCGAGGCTGAAACCCTGACGGCTGTGGGCTTGGAGAAGCCAAAAGAAAAGAAACCCTACCGTCAGTTCCAACGACGGTTCGGGTCGCAGGGTAGGGGAAGGGGACAGTCTTCTGGGCAACAACAGCAGCAGCAACAACAGCAGCAATACAGAAGACCCTTCCAGAAACGTCAGAGGGGTAGAGGTGGACAGCAGTCCTCTACCGCGAACAAGGGCCCGGCTGGGTCTCGCCCCTGAGCGGTTACTTCCCCTTCGTCCGTTACCCGCTCCGGTGGGGGGAAGCGTTCAATTTTTTCTGGCAGAGTGGAGAAAAATTACTCAGGACAAGTGGGTGCTGAATATTGTTTGCAATGGATACAGTCTTCGGTTCATCAGCCCTCCTCCATCGATTCCTCCGGTCAGCTCGCAGTATCAACTGCGCGAGCTCCAGGCGGAGGCCGACATCCTTCTAAGGAAAAGGGCAGTAGAAGATGTACCTCTGTCTCAAAGAGGAAGAGGTCTGTACTCCCGGTTCTTTCTGGTCCGCAAGAAGGACAAGAACGAGTTCAGGCCCATTCTGGACTTGCGACGGGCAAACAAATGGATTCGCCGAGAAAAGTTTTGCATGCTGTTGTTGTATCAGATTTATCCTCAGCTGCAGCGGGGAGACTGGCTTTGCGCCATAGACTTACAGGATGCGTACTTACATGTGCCCATTGCACACAAACACAGGAAGTTCCTGCGCTTTCAAGTCGGCACCAATCACTATCAGTACACGGTACTTCCGTTCGGGCTGAAGTCTGCGCCCAGGACGTTCTCGAAGTGCATGGCAGTGGTAGCGGCACACCTGAGGAAGAACAAGGTGTTTGTCTACCCGTACCTGGACGATTGGTTGATCAAGGCCTCCTCCTTCTCGGAAGCTCAAGCACACTTCCAGAAGACGTGCGTTCTCTTGAACAAGCTGGGGTTGCACATCAACATGTCCAAGTCTGTCCCGACTCCGGTCCAGTGCATCCAGTACTTGGGAGCCTCCATCGATACGCTGTCAGCAAGCGTGTCTCCTTCGGAAGAGCGACGTTTATCACTCCTTCGGAAGGCTCAGGCTCTCATGTCCACTCCATCCACGACAGTGAGGACGGTGTCTTCTCTGCTGGGATCGATGGCCTCTTGCATCTTCCTGACACCACATGCGCGGCTGCACATGAGACCGCTGCAGGAGTGCTTGGAAGATCAGTGGGACCAGAGGAGAGGATCTTGGGACGACAAGATACGACTGTCTCTACATGCTCTCCAGTCTCTGAAGTGGTGGTGTTCAGCGGAGAAACTCCTCAGAGGGGTTCCCTTCCACAAGGACATTCCCACTCAGACTATCGTGACGGATGCTTCTCTCCTGGGATGGGGAGCGCACTCCGGAGACCTGCAGATTCAAGGGACGTGGTCCTCGTCGGAGTCCACGTACCACATCAATTTCCTGGAACTCAGGGCTGTTCACTTGGCACTGAAGGCTTTTCGACCGTCCTTCCAGACCAACTCTCTGCTTGTACAGACGGACAATACGACCACGATGTATTATCTCAACAAGCAGGGGGGCTCGAGATCACGCACTCTGTCTCAGGAGGCGCAGGCGATCTGGCATTGGCTTCTGGCTCGAGGACTCTCGATAACGGCCACTCATCTGCCAGGTGTGCAGAATGTTCAGGCAGACGAGCTGAGCAGATTGATTCAGGAAAACCACGAATGGGTCATAAATGACGAAGTACTAGGAGAAGTCTTCGCAAGGTGGGGCACTCCAGACATAGATCTGTTCGCCACCGCCGAAAACAGCAAATGCCGAGACTTTGCCTCCAGGTACTACCAGCCGGGGACGCTGGGGAACGCGTTATGGATCAACTGGTCGAACAGCTTTCTGTACGCTTTTCCACCCATTCCCCTGATTCCAGCGGTTCTCATCAAGCTCTCCCAATCCAGGGCGAAGATGATTCTGATTGCCCCGGAATGGCCCAGACAGTGGTGGTTCACGGACCTGCTTCACCGGTCTCTCCTTCCTCACATGAAGCTGCCGTGCAGGCCGGACCTTCTCACGAAGTTCGAGGGGCGGATGGTGCACCCCAACCTCTCGTCTTTGAGTTTGGCGGCATGGCTCCTGAAATAGTGCAATATGGCCATTTGAATCTCCCAGAGGATTGCATGGACATACTGAAGGAGGCTAAGCGACCTTCCACTCGGACTTCTTATGCTTACAAGTGGAAGAGGTTTTGCATCTGGTGCAAGTCTAAGAACTATGACCCTACGACATGCAAGGAAGATGTCATCCTTCCATATCTGCTACATCTGGCGCAGTCTGGCCTTAATGTCCATTCCATTAAGGTTCATCTGGCTGCTTTGACTGCCTACAGGAAATGCCCTTCACAGACTTCCTTCTTCCAGATCCCTGTGATCAAGGATTTTTTGGAAGGCTTGAAGAAAGTGTTCCCTCCTGTCAGGCTTCCTTCGCCTTCATGGGACTTGAATGTGGTGCTGTCCAGGTTGATGAAGGAGCCTTTTGAACCTATTCATAGGGCTTCGTTGCAGCACCTGTCCTGGAAGGCGGCGTTCCTCGTGGCCATTACATCGGCCCGCAGGGTGAGTGAAATTCAGGCGTTGTGTTGCCAAGAACCTTATACTGTATTTAATGCTGCTAAGGTTGTTATGCGTACTCACCCTAAGTTTCTTCCCAAGGTTGTTTCTGATTTTCATATCAACCAGACTATAACTTTACCTACGTTCTTTCAGAATCCTTCCTCTCCACCGGAAAGGTCTTTGCATTCCCTGGATGTTAGGAGGGTGTTGAAATTTTATCTGGATAAAACCAAGGATACTCGTAGGTCAGACCAATTGTTCATCAATTATGGATCAGTCAGGACGGGTCTTGCTACCTCTAAACAGTCCATCTCGCAGTGGATTGTGTCCTGCATACAATTGTGTTACCAAAAAGCTAATAAGACCTTAGGCGGTAAGCCTAAGGCTCATTCCACCAGGGGCAAGGCTGCCACGACAGCATTGCTTCGTAATGTTCCAATTGCAGAAATCTGCAAGGCGGCCACTTGGAAGTCGGTTCATACCTTTGCTAAGCATTACTGCCTGGACACTGATGCTAGGGCAGATGCTCAGGTTGGACAGGCTTCACTGCGAAATCTGTTCGCAAAATAGTGGTGTTGATTCTCTTTTCTCCACCGCCGCTTTGGTGTGGGGATGGGCTTGCCATTCTATTCACTAGATTATGACTATACACAGAGATCCCCTACTACAGAAGGAGTAGTTTCTGTCCTGTAACTCCAGTTCTGTAGTAGGGGTATCTCTGTTATAGTCATAAGCGCCCGCCCTCCTCCCCGGTGGAGAGAGACATATTCCTTTAAGGAATGCTACAGGTCTGGCGTGTTACGCCTTCAAAAAGAACTGAAAGTAATTTGGACCTGCTATGCATTCTGGGATACTGGGAGAAGGTTCTGGAAGATTCTCTTAAAGGCACAGTATCCTGTTCTGAGCCACATAATGGCAGCCTATGGGGCTTGTCTGTCCAGGTTCTTCTCTCTATCATTCCTGAGGGAGTTTGCTGTTAAAGCAAGGGAAATCTGTACAGGCTTTTTGCTGTTTTGTGGATTTTATGGTGGAATTTCTAGTTGAAGTACTGGACAGTGTAGCCTTTTAGGCTGCATTATCTGTCTTTAAATTCTCTCTTAAGTGTCTATGCTTTTCTGCATTTTTTGACACTGTAAGAGATTATTTTTGATTGCTCCGGGGTCCACGCACATGGGCGGGACTATTCACTAGATTATGACTATAACAGAGATACCCCTACTACAGAACTGGAGTTACAGGACAGAAACTACTCCTTCCCAAACCCCCATCCCAACCCATCCCAACCCCCCAGAACAGGCACTACTACATTAGAACCCATCCAAACTATTGCTCAAACACACCCACTAAGCCCCTAAGGAGCCAACCCACACAAACTTACGGGCAGTAAGCCCTAGGCTTCAGAGAATCAGACACCTAATCGTCTGTCGTCCCATGCTCAACCCCCCTATCACTGAACCCGACCCCACCAGGGCCGTGTAGTTACGAGGTCTTCTTCTACATATGGTCCACAGCCCTCCCCTATTTCACATCTCTGGATAATCAGTTATTGTTCAACCAAGTCCCCGGTAAGCCACCTCTCCCTGGCCCTCCCACCCATTACTCTCATCAGGATCAACTAATGTCTACGTCACCCATCAACGATCTCGTCCGCTGCCCCAGCTGTCACATGGGGCAGCTTCTGGCTTCCGACCTCAGAATGCTCATCTTCCTCTTCCAGGGACCTTCCTTTCGATTCTGTCCCTTCTGGGAGCGGTCCCCTCCCCTCTTGCGAAATAGCCGTGACAGCCTGCAAAGTGGCCGTGCGCTCCATCTCATTTTTGCATCGTCGTCGGTCTCTTTCCAGCGTGTGGCGCTATTTCATGTAGCGTGTGTGTGGTGGCAGCTCCTCTGCTTTTAACCTCCCGTTTTTGGTATTTTATTTTAATTTTGTTTTGGGCACTTTCCCTCGTTTTTAATAGCCTGGCCCACATACTCTCACCTCTGCCATCTCTACTTGCATCCTAATTGTGGTTACTCACCGCGCTTTGCGGGTCCTTCGCCCTGTCTCGAGGCGGCCATCTTTGGTGAGTGGGATCAGCGTGCAGGTAGTCCTTTCTTTACCTTGCTCGCTGAGTACTTAGGTAGGCAAACTTGGCAGCGCGCTCTTTCCAGCGTGTGGCGCTATTTCATGTAGCGTGTGTGTGGTGGCAGCTCCTCTGCTTTTAACCTCCCGTTTTTGGTATTTTATTTTAATTTTGTTTTGGGCACTTTCCCTCGTTTTTAATAGCCTGGCCCACATACTCTCACCTCTGCCATCTCTACTTGCATCCTAATTGTGGTTACTCACCGCGCTTTGCGGGTCCTTCGCCCTGTCTCGAGGCGGCCATCTTTGGTGAGTGGGATCAGCGTGCAGGTAGTCCTTTCTTTACCTTGCTCGCTGAGTACTTAGGTAGGCAAACTTGGCAGCGCGCTCTTTCCAGCGTGTGGCGCTATTTCATGTAGCGTGTGTGTGGTGGCAGCTCCTCTGCTTTTAACCTCCCGTTTTTGGTATTTTATTTTAATTTTGTTTTGGGCACTTTCCCTCGTTTTTAATAGCCTGGCCCACATACTCTCACCTCTGCCATCTCTACTTGCATCCTAATTGTGGTTACTCACCGCGCTTTGCGGGTCCTTCGCACTGTCTCGAGGCGGCCATCTTTGGTGAGTGGGATCAGCGTGCAGGTAGTCCTTTCTTTACCTTGCTCGCTGAGTACTTAGGTAGGCAAACTTGGCAGCGCGCTCTTTCCAGCGTGTGGCGCTATTTCATGTAGCGTGTGTGTGGTGGCAGCTCCTCTGCTTTTAACCTCCCGTTTTTGGTATTTTATTTTAATTGTGTTTTGGGCACTTTCCCTCGTTTTTAATAGCCTGGCCCACATACTCTCACCTCTGCCATCTCTACTTGCATCCTAATTGTGGTTACTCACCGCGCTTTGCGGGTCCTTTGCCCTGTCTCGAGGCGGCCATCTTTGGTGAGTGGGATCAGCGTGCAGGTAGTCCTTTCTTTACCTTGCTCGCTGAGTACTTAGGTAGGCAAACTTGGCAGCACGCTCTTTCCAGCGTGTGGCGCTATTTCATGTAGCGTGTGTGTGGTGGCAGCTCCTCTGCTTTTAACCTCCCGTTTTTGGTATTTTATTTTAATTTTGTTTTGGGCACTTTCCCTCGTTTTTAATAGCCTGGCCCACATACTCTCACCTCTGCCATCTCTACTTGCATCCTAATTGTGGTTACTCACCGCGCTTTGCGGGTCCTTCGCCCTGTCTCGAGGCGGCCATCTTTGGTGAGTGGGATCAGCGTGCAGGTAGTCCTTTCTTTACCTTGCTCGCTGAGTACTTAGGTAGGCAAACTTGCCAGCGCGCTCTTTCCAGCGTGTGGCGCTATTTCATGTAGCGTGTGTGTGGTGGCAGCTCCTCTGCTTTTAACCTCCCGTTTTTGGTATTTTATTTTAATTTTGTTTTGGGCACTTTCCCTCGTTTTTAATAGCCTGGCCCACATACTCTCACCTCTGCCATCTCTACTTGCATCCTAATTGTGGTTACTCACCGCGCTTTGCGGGTCCTTCGCCCTGTCTCGAGGCGGCCATCTTTGGTGAGTGGGATCAGCGTGCAGGTAGTCCTTTCTTTACCTTGCTCGCTGAATACTTAGGTAGCCATGCTGACGCGCAGCGGTCACGCGCAGCGGGGACGCCGAAATGACGCCGGAGTTACGCCAGAGTTCAGCCCGTCTGTGCCCGTCCGGGCCCTGACGGGCCTAGGGCCGGCCATTATGCCCATTTCTTCGGCGCCACCTACTAATAGGCTCCGATACGGGAGGGAGGCCCTTATTTCTTGTCGTCCGCCCCACCCTACTATCTGTAGTTTTGCACAGGAGGGAACAATTCCATTTCTACCGTGCAGAGCCTGTACTACCGGTCTTAAGTCTGTTGCCGTGAAGTCCGCTCTTTCCATGGCGCTCCTGAATTGCAGGTCGCTGCCGAGTCACGCTATTGAGATCAACTCGCTCATTCTGGACCTCGAGCTTGATGTGTTGTTTCTCACTGAGACCTGGCTCTCCCCCAGCTCGGGCCCTGATATGGTCAGAGCACTCCCTCCAGGTTATCTCATATCTCATCTTGACAGACCTGTGGGGAGGGGAGGAAGAATTGCTATCCTTTTTAGAGACACGCTTGCTTGCAAGGTTCAGAATGGAGGTGTGACTGATTGTGAGAGCTGTCAGTTCTCCCTCCGTTTGTCACCTACGGTGTCTTTGGAGGGCCTGCTGATTTATCGACCCCCTGGATCTCTGGGAAATTTCCCTAATTCTTTCCTTGAAACAACTACACTTCTTGCTTCCTCGACTACCAACTTCGTTGCTCTGGGGGATTTTAATATCCATCTTGATGACCCCTCTAACGCCCCGGGAGTAGATCTGCTGGATGATCTCAAAGCTTTTGGGATCTATCTGGCCAACCCGGGGGCGACCCATGAGAAGGGACACCTGCTGGACCCCATATTCTCAAACCTGGACCACCTTAATTCATCTCCTGCGCTGGCCCTGCCCTGGACAGACCACTTTTTGGTGTCCGCAGTGTGGCAATTTGATGGCCTAGCTGCAATGGTCCCAAGGGTTTATACCTTGGAAAGAGCTTGGTCGAGGCTCCCGGTCGATACCTGGGCGGTACACCTGGAGGCAACGCGGCCCCCTCCTGGATCCAACCTGCTAGTCGCGGAAGCGAATTTACACATCTGGCTTACGGATTCGTTAGATACCCTCCTACCCAAAAAGAAACAACTTATGAAGGGGAAGAGAGTGGGTTCGGCGCCCTGGTATACGTCTGAATTGAGAACAATGAGGAAGGGTTGCAAGAGGTTAGAGAGGTCCTGGAGGAAAGACTGGAATGAAACGAGTCGGAAAGAATATCGGGTGGCTCTGAGTAGATATAAATCTGCCATTCGGGAGGCAAAATCTGGATTCTTTGAGGAGAGAATTGGCTCTGCGGCCAACTCTTCTAAAGAGTCATTCAGGGTTATTAAGGAACTACTGAATACCCCCGAACCTCAGATCATCCACGAGGACCCACGCAAAAAATGTACAGAATTGGCTTCCTTTTTTAAAACAAAAATCGACAATATATTGGCTTCCCTTCCCCGGCAAGCTGAGGTTTCTTCCCTGGGTGACAATTCCAGCTCTCAGTTTAGGATGCGATCAGTAGAGCTGGCTTCTTTTGGTCCCGTCACTATGGAGGAAGTTCTTTCGGTTTTGAGAACCATGAAGAGTGGCTCCCCGAAAGACCCGGCACCTATTAAATACCTAAAACAGGTGGCCTCTACCATTGGCGGCCCAGTGACGGATCTTATAAACTTGTCCCTCACTCAAGGGGTAGTACCCCCTAGTTGGAAAGGGGCGGTGGTTAAGGCTCTTTTAAAGAAGCCTAATTTGGACCCCGCCGACCTCGCCAACTTTAGGCCTATCTCCCAGCTGCCGGGCCTTAGTAAGGTGGCGGAGAAGGTGGTGAATTGCCGCTTGTCGGACTTCTTGGAGGCCAACTCCCTCTTAGGCGACTCCCAAACGGGTTTTCGCCCTGGTCAGGGGACCGACACCGCCCTGCTGGCGGTCGTGGAGAATGCTAGGAGCATTTTGGATTCGGGGGGATCAGTGGCAGTGATCCTCCTGGACCTCAGTGCTGCTTTCGACACCGTGGACCATCAGGTGCTTCTCCAACGGCTGGCGGGGGTGGGGGTCACTGGTCTGGCCCTCGAGTGGTTTGCTTCCTTCTTGGAAGGACGTACATTCGAGGTGTGGGAAGGCCATGAAAAATCATCTTCAATCCCTCTCCAGTGTGGTGTGCCACAGGGCTCTTCATTGAACCCTACTTTATTTAACGTCTACATGGCCCCCCTGGAGAGTGTGGTGTTAAACAATGGTGACACTACCAACCAGAATATAAGATCCTTAAGTATTGCCCGGCGGTGTCGCCTCTTGAACCCACAAAGAAGTTAAAGTATTGAAGAGGCAGGCGCTGGAGACTGGAAGGCAGGAAACAAGGTTTTTATTCTCTCCGGAGGAGAACACAACAAAACGGGCAGAAGGTATCGTTCTGAGGTGCTCTAACTGCATCCCTGAGGCCTGGCCTCTTATACACAAGTTTATCTCTTTATTGCACGTAACACATTCTCGTCGATACTTTGATGTACGGAAAGACATCCTCAGAATCCCCCCTTCCCAGCCCGTTCCCACGCAAGGTTACAGTGGAAGTCCCTGCCCCGTTCACAACAGGTGATGATCATCGCGCAGCTGGATATTCCGCCGATTCATGGAGTGTGTGGGGTTCGATCGGATCTCGTAGGGCGGGGGGCTTTGATCAACCCGGGGATCCCTTGCTGGGGGGAAACTTTCTATTGCACGGGGAGGGGCAAGGAACAGTATCGGCAGAGCTGGGTGTCGGCCTGGGAACGAGGAAGACGAACGGGCACACGGGGAAAAGGGGGTTTGCATCAAAGGGCCGGGGATCATAAATGGGAAGAAGGGAGGTGTTGCGCTGGGAACAGGACGAGGGCCCGGGGCAGAGCAGCGCTGAAGAGGGGTTTTATGATTCGCGGCAGGTGCAGGCAGGGGGGTTGTCAGTATGCGGGGGATGCCGGCGAAGCTAGGAGGGGGAGAGAGGCGCGCTGGCTCTCGGCGAGAGCAGGGAAGCCATGGTGTTCAAAATGGCGGCTGTTTTACGCGCACAAAAAGGTTAAGGAGAGCAAGAGGGCGCCGATAATGTTGACGGTCTCAGCCCAACTTTCAACAGTCCCCCCTTTTCAACATATCTAGCCAACTTGCTTTACTCAATGTCAATTTTCATCAAATTCCTAACTTCGGTATCATACAATGCTCTCATGTGTTCGCTTCCAAAGTCCACAGTTTTGGGAAAAATACAACTCGCACATAAAGAACACATAGGTGGCAGACATTGAATTCCTAAGCACAGGCCACATATTACAACTACGGGAATCAGGATAATGGTGAGCAGTCTCCAGCCCCAGCTTTTGACGGTGTCCCAGAACCAACCACCAAGCGACCATTCTTCTTGCTCTTGGTGAACTTCCGAAGAGAGTCTGTGAAGATGTTCGATGGCTTTGTACACTGAGGGTGAGTTGCCCGGTATGTATGTGCAACAGCTGGACCCAATAATGCGGCATGCTCCTCCACGGTCCGCCAGAACCACATCTAGAACGAGGCGGTTCTGAAGAGCCACCAAACGGACCGCTTGGAGCTCGGCAGTGTTGTTGGCAAAGATGCCCGCTGTGATGTTCATGGTTGTCTCGACTGCCTGAGTCAAATGTCGGATGGCACGGCTGTTTGCCATCGGGCCCCAGAGGGGGACGAGTCCTTTCATAGCATCGAGGAACTGCGCCCCTGTTGAGTCGGCTTGTTCAATGTCTTTGGCTCGTTTTTGCCTGTGGTGATTCGCTGGGGCTACATAAGTCGGAGGAAGGACGAAGGAGATGTAGCAAGTGCCCCCCCAGCCTTTGGGGAGCCAGGTGTAGGCCTTCGTGCCGCAGATGAAATACATGTTTGGGGATGACACAAAGGAAGGTGGATCCGTGGAATCCAAAGTTCTGGTAAAGCGGCAAGCGCTGCGACCCACCAGCTGTGTCCCAAGTCCTTCTACACACATGTGGCCTGTGACGTTGATGACCGACAGGGCCACAGTCAGAGTGGCAGCCGTTCGTTTCCGCAGATAGGAGAAGGTGGGTCTGGTTGGATTGTTGAACACCTGCATTTCGATTCGTTCTTTAGCCGGGATGTCCATTTGGATCGAGTCGCTGGGGGTCAGCGGGCAGAAGTGTGTCTTTGTCTTGTTTCGCCCGGCCCCGTGAGAAGAATGTGCTGCAGTTCTGCTGGAGGTGGCATTGCCCGTATAGCTCTCTTGCAGGAGGATCAGCCAAGCAAGGCAGGAGCCGTGGACAGAGAAGGGTGAAGGGATGAATGGTATTGAATGTCCAGTGGCATGGGGTAGCAACCCACAGATCCAGCAGTTGGTGGTATTGGTGGCAAGATTGTGCTGGTGAAGTAGCTGCACGAAAGAGTTGTTCCAAAACTCCTTTTGCCTCTCTCTTAGTTGAGGAGAGAGCGAAATTAGATAATGTTCCTTCATGGTGGTAGGCTGAGCAGTGGTTAAGAATGTTTCGTGAGCAGGTGCATGTTCTTCCAAAATCCAGAGCGTGGTCATGAGGAGAAAACAGAAGAGGATTGTGATGAAGAGTGCAATTGTCTTTGAGCTATGGAGTCTGTCTGTTCTCGGATTTCTGTAGTGGGTATTTCCTGCTGTCCCCGTCGGCTTCTTGTTTGGCGCTTCCATCATCTTCTTATCTGGCGCTTCCATCATCTTCGTTTTCAAGGTGCTCGGTAGTGGGCAGGACCACAGACTTAGTTTTAGCTTCTCTCCAGGTAACCCTTGGTAGTTTGGGTCACCGTTCTGAGATCCTTTAACCTAGTCCGTGGCCTACTTAGCCGAAGCTCCCTCCTTTCGACGCAGGAAATACCCTTCTCGAGATGGCACAGTGGGGTCAGGATGTTTTGAAAGTTCAAGTGTCTCTGTGTCAGGATAGCAGTTCAACGATGGTCGGTCTTGGTTCAGGAGCTCTTCTTGGGTGTTGACGGTGTCTGTCGTGGCCAGGGCTGGAGAGACCTTTTTGCAGTGATGAGCGTGCAGCCAGTGTTTCTTCCCCTCCACTCGAAGTGCGGTCCGAGTGGTGATCAGCACTTGCCAGGGGCCCGTCCACCGGGGTTCCAAACTCTTTGATCGCTGAAAATTTCGGATCAGCACGAAGTCCCCCGGCTGGATGGCGTGACCCGGACCCCTGGAAGCATCGGGGATGGCCTGCTGCACCTGCTGATGAAGGACAGACAAAGTTTCAGTCAATTTGTACAGATAATCAGACATTAGGACGTCCGGAACGTCATGAATGGAAGTTGGTTTCGGGGCAGACCAGACGCTCATGGGTCGACCGAAGACAACTTCATAAGGGGTTAAGTGATGTCGGGTGGGGGTAGAGCGCATCGATAGCAATGCCAATGGGAGGGCGTCTGGCCATTTCAGGCCCGTGGTAGCCACTATTTTGGCCAGTTTAAGCTTTAGTGTGGCATTGTGTCGTTCGACAAGCCCAGCAGATTGAGGGTGGAAGACTGCGTGGAATTTCTGTTTAATACCCAGCCCATTTAGGATGAGCTGGATAACTTTGGCTACGAAGTGGGGGCCATTATCACTCCATAAAACACGACAGAGGCCATAACGGGGGAAAAACTCCTTTAACAGAACCTTTGCAGTGGCCATAGCGGTGTTGTCACGGGTTGGATATGCTTCCACCCACTTGCTAAATGCGCACACCACGACGAGTACATATTTCAGGCCTTGGCATCTGTCTAGCTGGATGTAGTCCATCTGCAGGACTTCAAATGGGTGGTTTGGGACCCCAAATCCCCCCCGGGGTACTACAGTTCCTTTCCCGGGGTTGTGTTGCAGGCATATTAAGCATTGTTGGACCAGGCGTTTGGCGGAATCTGGGATCTTGTCATTGTGCCAAACCCTGGAGACAAGTTCGATCATGGGGGCTGATCCTATGTGGGCAGGGGAGTGTGCCATGGTCAATATGGGAATCAAGTATGAATCAGGTAGCAACCATCTGTTCGTGTCTTTTGTCCGCCAGCAGCCTTCATCGTCTTTCAATCCCACCCGTGTCCATTCAGTCAATTCGTGTTGTGTGCTAGCCGTTTGTATGTCTCTAATTGTGTCCTTGGCGTCAGTCCAGTTTTCTGCTTGTGACCTGGTCACGTACATACGTGTTGTCGTTCTATTTTCAGCTGTCGTTCGGGCGGTGATGTCGGCTAGTGCATTTCCCTGTCCAATAATGTCTGTCACTTTCTTGTGTGCCTGGCATTTGATAACGGCAAGTTTGTTGGGGAGGAGGACAGCTTCGATTAAGGCGGAGACTAGATCCCGTGCAAAATGGGTGTGCCGTGTGAGGTCAAGAATCCTCTCTCCCTCCAGAGGAGCCCAAAATGGTGAACCACCCCGAAGGCATACTGGCTGTCGGTGTAAATGTTCGCTGTGGTTCCTGTTGCCAGGATGCAGGCTCGCGTCAAAGCAATCAGTTCCGCTGCCTGGGCAGATCGCTGGGTGATGCGGGCTGTTTCTACTACAGTTTGAGCCGTGGTGGCTGCATAGGCAGCGGAAGTGGTACCATCGGAGAGTTTGATGCAAGAACCGTCCACCCACAGCTCCCCGTCGGGGTCAGGGAAAGCCGTGTCTCTGAGATCGACCCTACTCCTGGTCTGTTCGTCCGTAAGAGTCACGCAGTCATGTACGGGGTGCACATTGGGATCGTTCTCTGGCAAGGGTAACAGAGTTGCTGGGTTCAGTGTGGTGCATCTTTTCAGGGTGATATGGGGGGCAAGCAAGGTCAGTTCGTATCCAGTCAGTCGTGCACTCGTCAGATGTTGCGTCTTGGTTTGGTTCAGGAGGGTGTCGACTGCATGGGGTACCAGTACCGTGAGGGAATTCGAGAGTACAATCCCCTCACTCTGTCGGATAGAGATTGCAGCAGCAGCTACAGCTCGAAGGCAGGCAGGCAAGGCTCTGGCGACAGGGTCAAGAGTGGCAGAGAAGTAAGCGCACAGTCGTTGCTTAGGGCCGATGGCCTGGGTCAGGACAGATAAAGCGCACCCCTCCCTTTCGTGAGTGTAAAGGGAGAAGGGCTTTTTGTAATCAGGGGTACCTAGGACAGGGGCTGAGCAAAGGGCATCTCGCAGTTCTGTGAAGGAAGTTTGACACTCAGGGGTCCAAGGGAGTGGGAAAGGGACGTCTTTGTTTAGCAGAGAAAGCAGTGGTTTTACAACGAGGCTGAAGTTTGGTAACCATTGTCGGCAGAAGGAGGTGAGGCCTAATAGGGAGCGAACCTGCTTCTGGGTCTTAGGGACAGGGGTATCTAGAATGGTTTGGATTCGATCAGGGGTGAGTTTTCTTCCATCTTTGGACAAAAGGTGGCTTAGGTAAGTGACCTGGGGTAGGCAGAATTGCAACTTCTTCTTGGAGACCTTGTGGCCATTTTCCGCAAGGAAGTGCAAGAGTTGAATGGTGGCGGTAACCGCTAGAGGGGTGGTGTCGGCCGCCAAAAGGATGTCATCGACATATTGTACCAACACCACTCCGTCGGGTAACTGGACTTGGTCTAGTTGTCTTTTGAGGGCCTGGCTGTAAATGCTAGGGCTTTCCGTGTAGCCTTGAGGCGCTCGGCAAAACCTATATGAGCGGGCTTTTAGGGTAAAGCCGAAGAGATATCGGCTGTCTGGGTGGATGGGGATGGAGAAGAATGCGTTCTTGAGGTCGATGACGGAAAAGGTGGTGGCAGTGGATGGAATCAAAGTCAGGATGGTGGTGATGTCTGAGACCACAGGGTACTGGGGTACCACCACTTTGTTGATCTCTCGGAGGTCGATGATAAAACGGTATGCTTTCTCATCTCCCTCTCCCTGCTTCTTGATAATGGGCAAGATAGGGCTGTTGCAAATGTTGCTAACTACTTCCTCTACCACTCCTGCGTCTATCAGTGACTGGATAATCATTACCAATGCCTTCTCGCCCTCTGGCGATATCCGATATTGTGGGAGTTTTGGGAGTGTTGCGTCTAGTCGGACAGTAATGTGTACTGGGTCAATTAACATACGCCCTACGTCCGAATCCGCTTTGGCCCACAGATACGGAGGTAGAGTGTCAAGCAGGGATGTGTCAACGTCGGTGATGGAAAACATGTGTCGGGGAGAGCAATGTCTAAGCAGAACGGGGTTGTCGTAAAGAAACACTCGAACTCCATCTTGAGAACACCTGATCGTCGCTCGGAAGTGTTTCAGTAAGTCAAGTCCCATAATGGCGTCAGGGCTATTGGAGGAAAGCAAGAACGTGGTGTCGGTGGTGTTGTTTTCTACGTCAAAGAGAATCGGGGCAGACAAAGGGTTGGTGGAGGGCGTTCCATCGAAACCTGTCGATGTTATGAGTGAGCCAGACAAGGGTGCCCTTGGAATCAGTCGTTTAGATAACGCACTACGTGTTGCGCCAGTGTCTACCAGAAATGGAGACTTGGTACCCAGGACCTTAGCAGTGACATAAGGGCCCTGCTGGTCAACATAGAGCTCGACTGGATCACTCCCTCGCCCTTGGCTGTCCTATGCGAAGGTGTGAGTGTCGTCATAGTCAGATTGTTGATATTGGTTCTGCCTGGGTCGATCGAACGTATTTGGTCTGCTTGATCTGTCGTTAGTCGCGTCATTTGGGGGCCCTCGTTGTTGCCCCTTAGGTCTCGGTCCGTTTGCTACATCCCTGGGGTCTTTGTTTCTGATCATTTCCAGAAGAACTGGGCACTGGGATTTCCAATGGCCAGTCCCTTTGCAGAAAGCGCACTGGTTTTCTCTAAGGTCTGTGCGTCCACTGTAGGAAGTCAGAGTGCGGTCCTGGGGAAATGTAGTCTTAGGGACGTTCGTCTGGTAGTTTCCCCGATATTGGTCTCGTCCTATAGTCACCCCTTGCAGTTTGGCAATCATCACCCTCTCTTTTAAGTCCTTCTTCTTTTTCTCTGTTGCCCTATCGTTTTCATTTTTCTGATGCTCATAATATTGGGCCATTTGGAGAATCGCTGTAGGTTTGGAGGCTGCCCAACTACTCTCGCTGGCCTGTAGTTTCTGGGAGATTTCCGATGATAGGCCCTTAACATAATTCTGGACAAACAAATGGTGTCCGGTTGCAGTGGTCATGTCCTGGCCGCTGTAATCGGAGAACACCGTTTCAAACCGGGAGAAGTATTCCGATACATCCTCCTGGGGTTTCTGGCGACAGGCTGTTACTATCGACCAGTCCACTTTCTTTTCTGGGATCAGGGTTTTTAGTTTCTCTACGATTTTATCTGGAAGGTCTAGAATGGATTTCAAAGGCTTTTGTCCTGGTCCCCGTTGTTTATCCAGGTCATTGAGTTGTGACCAGGTATGTCCAAACAGCTCAAGGTGGTCGACTTTCCGGATTTGCTTCCACACATCAGCTGGTAGACATAACCCGAAGAACAAGTCGATGTCAGCCAGGGTCATAATCGTTGAGCCCAGGGCTGTACCCAATTCAGTATAGAAGGCAGTGGGGTTTTTACGTAGGTCGGGTAGAGATTTCCGGAATGTCAGTATCTCTTGCCGGTCCCATGGCTGGTAGACCCAGTTGTACACTACCCTTCCCTTCGCATCTTGGTTGTTTGTATCATCGTGAGTCCCTGTACCCCGGGGAGGAACCCAGTAAGGGGCAGCCTCTCGTATCGGCATCATGGTGTTAGATTGCTCGGTTGGTGGTTCGGTCACTACGGAGGTTGCGGATTTAGCTCCCGGCTTTCGTTCAGTGAGGTGGCGGAAAACCTCAAGCGTACGCGTAAGGAGGTCCGACACATCACACTCGCCCTCATCCCCGATATCGACCTTCCGGTACAGAGTCCTTAGGCTCTCGGGACCTTTGTCTCGATATCGGTCCTCGTATGCATTCAAGACATGATAACACAGTCGTACGGTAAAATGTCGTCTGTGACTCCCTGTATACGAGCTGAACATATCTGTGATGTACTCTTCATCATCCTTCCTTTCTACCAGTGTCCTTGCTATTTTGTCGACCCCCGCTCGCTCATCTTTGTCTAGTCTGTTTGTTCTTGCAGGGCCAGCCCCTCGAGTCTCATGGTCGTCTAACGTTGTTGTTGATGTGGGTTTTAATACAAGGGGTTCGGCTGGCACAGAGGCCATTGGGGCCGACGCTGTGGCGGTACCTTCGTTTGTACCTGGGGGTGGCGCGTGCTGCGCCAAGGGTTGAGAAGGGGCATATGGAGGGGGCATGTAGATGATAGGAGGACCTAACAGCAGGTCCTCATTGGCTCGTTGTTTCGAGGGTAAATCAGGGTAGAGCATGGAGGGAGTTCTAACCGGACACTGGCTTGGCGTTTCCATTTCTAGTTTCTGTTTAGCTTTCTCTCTTTCCTTTATCTCTTTTTCTAAGTTCTGGGCAGCTAGGTGGGCTGCTTTTCGCAGCTCTTTTTCCAACCTACTCTCAGTTTTCTTTTTACGTTGTTCAGTTTCTTTTCGCCACATGCCGAAACTGTCAAGCATAGTGGGTGTTGTCTTGTTTTTACCCAGGGCAGTTTCTAGCGTTTTTATTTTATCATCATCGAAGGATCCTATCAGGGGCCACTGACTTTCTTGACCCTTTTTCGTATATTTATGCCATAGTTTACTATAGGCTATAGCGGTCAATCCATGCTTCATGAACATGTCCTTATTAGGGGTGCCTTCCAGTGGGGCTGGATGGTCCATCTCTAATAAGCGGTCCGGGCTAAACAGGCTACTAATCAGTGGGGAGAAGACAGACATGACGGCTCGTAACGAGGGACTAAAAAGTCAGCACTGCCTATCTTATCACTAGGTGCAAAGACTGGACAGAATATTTCTATTCTACGTTGTTTGCAGGCAGTGAATACCTCATGGATCAAAATAACAAAAGACCAATAAATAACAATGGGGAGAATGAGTAGGTCCGCAAAGATCTGCGTTACCTACCCTTTTCACTGTCTGCAAAAAGGGTGGTCTCTTCCCTGTTTGCAGACAGGGAATCTCCAGGAAACAATAGTTTTGCGAACAACAGTTCAGTTTCAAGTAATTATTGAGTGGGGGAGAAAAAAATAAGCACGGCTGCTGCCCTACCTATCCTCCACTGCTTGCAAAGAGAGAGCCCGTTGTTTCTCCGTTTGCAGACAGTGAATCTCCAAATAAATAAAAAGAGCAATACTAGTATTTTTAAACAATCAAGCAATCAAGCAATCATTTCGCAACTTGTCGTGATTACACGACCTTACCCGGACCGCATGGACAGTTTCTTGTCTTCCGAATCCAGCGCCCGATCGTCCTCTCTTCTCCGTTATCCTCGCGGCACTCCTGATGGTTCCCAGTCAGGACCGTAGATCACTCGAGAGAGGTCTGTTCGGAACCAGTGAAGTTCGGATGATCGGCTGTCAGACGAGGGTCTATCGGACAGACGCGTTCCCGATCGTTGCAGTCGTTCACTTTGTCGTCAGGACCTCTCCCACTGGATCCATGGGTCGCTGATGGGCCCCACGCTTGGGACGCCAATTGTTAAACAATGGTGACACTACCAACCAGAATATAAGATCCTTAAGTATTGCCCGGCGGTGTCGCCTCTTGAACCCACAAAGAAGTTAAAGTATTGAAGAGGCAGGCGCTGGAGACTGGAAGGCAGGAAACAAGGTTTTTATTCTCTCCGGAGGAGAACACAACAAAACGGGCAGAAGGTATCGTTCTGAGGTGCTCTAACTGCATCCCTGAGGCCTGGCCTCTTATACACAAGTTTATCTCTTTATTGCACGTAACACATTCTCGTCGATACTTTGATGTACGGAAAGACATCCTCAGAATCCCCCCTTCCCAGCCCGTTCCCACGCAAGGTTACAGTGGAAGTCCCTGCCCCGTTCACAACAGGTGATGATCATCGCGCAGCTGGATATTCCGCCGATTCATGGAGTGTGCGGGGTTCGATCGGATCTCGTAGGGCGGGGGGCTTTGATCAACCCGGGGATCCCTTGCTGGGGGGAAACTTTCTATTGCACGGGGAGGGGCAAGGAACAGTATCGGCAGAGCTGGGTGTCGGCCTGGGAACGAGGAAGACGAACGGGCACACGGGGAAAAGGGGGTTTGCATCAAAGGGCCGGGGATCATAAATGGGAAGAAGGGAGGTGTTGCGCTGGGAACAGGACGAGGGCCCGGGGCAGAGCAGCGCTGAAGAGGGGTTTTATGATTCGCGGCAGGTGCAGGCAGGGGGGTTGTCAGTATGCGGGGGATGCCGGCGAAGCTAGGAGGGGGAGAGAGGCGCGCTGGCTCTCGGCGAGAGCAGGGAAGCCATGGTGTTCAAAATGGCGGCTGTTTTACGCGCACAAAAAGGTTAAGGAGGGCAAGAGGGCGCCGATAATGTTGACGGTCTCAGCCCAACTTTCAACAGTGGTACTGCCGCTGGGTATTAAAATCATCAGTTATGCTGATGACACTCAGCTGGTGGTAGGCCTTTCCCAGTCGGCTCACCATCCTGACCGGCTGCACTCGTGTTTGGAGAAGATCTATACATGGATGTGCAGCTCAGCACTAAAGCTCAACGGCTCCAAGACTGAGCTGATGCTGCTGGGGAACTCTTTTCCATCTCTGTCCCCCAGCAGCTGGCCCGATTGCCTTGGACCAGCACCCACTCCCAAGCAGGAGATTAAGAGCCTGGGGGTGTGGCTGGAGCAGGACCTGTCGTTTAAAACCCATGCTAAAAAGACTGCTGGCGTGTGTTTTGGCTTGCTCCGCTCAGCTCGGAAGATTCTACCTCTGCTTCCAGTGGCCACTAGGAGACTTCTCATCCAGGGGCTTATCATCTCGCGGCTGGATTTCAGCAACGCGCTGTTCCTGGGTGCCCCAGAAGCCACCTTGAACAAACTACAGCAAGTGCAGAATGCGGCCGCCAGGCTCTTGACAGGTCTCCCCAGGCATCAGTCTGCTCGCCCCGCGCTGAAGGCGCTGCATTGGCTCCCTGTGAGGGACAGGGTGAAGTTTAAGTCACTCTGTATCGCTCATAAAGTCCTGCAGGGGGTAGGTCCACCTATTCTGGGGGAGATGGTTCAGCCTTATAAGGCCCCTCGCTCACTCCGATCTGACCATCAACATCTTCTGCAGGTAGGGAGGGTGAAGAAGGCAAGAACTGGTGGCAGAAGGTTTTCTATAAACGTGGCCACCCTGTGGAACTCTCTTCCCCTACATCTACGTTCGGAAGCTAGCCTTCTTCGGTTCCGCAAACTTTTAAAAACTTTTTTGTTCTCTGCTTAACTTCCGCACTATTCTGGTAGTTTCATTCTCTGGTGAGCGCTGGGATGCCTAATGGTAACCAGGCGCTATACAAAAATCAGAATAATAATAATAGGCCGTTGGCTGGCGACGCCGATTGCGCCTCAGTCTTCTCGGTTGTGGTCTCATCCTGTCCCTCCCTATGCACACCACTCCCCGCTTATCCAATTCCTGCTTTATACATCTCCAACTAGTCCCAGGCTTCCTCTGGGCTTCCATGGAACGATGACTTGTCATCCATCGTTATCTTTAGGTGCGCCGGAAACATCAGAGAGTATTGAATGCCCTCGTCCCGCAGTGCCCTCTTGACTGCCACAAACGATACCCTCGGCGTTGGACCTCAAGCATATAATCCGGGAACAATGTGACCTTGCTGTTGTCCACTGTGTATGGGCCCGCCCTCCTGGCTTGGTTCAACAGAAGATCCCTGTCTTTGTAATGAAGTAGCCTGGCCACCACCGGCCTTCGTGGTCTTCTGGGAGCCAACGGCTTGGCAGGCACCGTATGAGCTCTTTCCAAGGTGAGAAAGGATGTCAGGCCCTCCGGGGAGACGGTTACCCTCAGCCAATTTTCCAAATAGTCTACCATGTCGGATCCTTCCACCCCTTCCGGCAGACCTACCACCCGGATGTTGTTCCTTCGATTTCTCCCTTCCGCATCTTCCGCTCGCTTCTCCAGGGTCCGCAGTCTATGCTGAAAATCGGCCATCTGCACTGTCAACGACTTTTGAGCTGGTTCCAGGCCCTCTATGGCCACTTCCGTTTGCTTCACCCTATCGGCCAGCTTGGCGTGGTCCGCTCGGAGTAATCCCAGCCCTTGCGTCACATGTCCGATGTCCATTTGCAAGACTTCCCTAGTGTCTGTAATGGCTTGTAGTATTTGATTAACCTGCTGGTGGAGCATCCCCTCCGAGCGTTGGTGCGATCCCTCTCGTGTTTCCATGAGCGCCGTGTCGTCCTCCTGTTCCGGCGGCGCTCCCACTTGCTTCCCCCTTGGCTTCCCCATATCTTCCCTGGACTCAGGGATCTCCCAGCTGATGAGTCGTCACTATGGGTCACCTTCTCTCCGCCGCTGCCCACTCTGCGTGCGTAACTAGGCTGATTGGCAGTCCCCAACTCGCCGCCCTCCTTCAGACCGGCCTACTCCACCCGGGCCGTTCGCCAAGCCCAGTCAGGTGGTTCCACGCTGTGCTCTCAGCTCTCCAGCGGAGCTATCTCCCAGTAGTGCCCGTCGGCTATGTCCGCTGGGCTCAGTCCGGCCTCGTCTCTATGCCGTCCCGCCCCTGTCGGTGGGCTGCGTCCCATGTGGATACAAAGGGTTCTCTATGCTAGCAGCAAGGTCCGCTCCAGGCCAGCAATTGTCATCTGTGGCGCTCTAGTTCACCCCACCACCTCCGTGCTCATCCCTGCTCAGCGCATAGCGTGGCCCCACAGCAGCATCAGCAGTTTGAATAGCCCCTCCGCTGCACTCACCAGCTCCGCCGCCTCTCAGTTGCAGTGCCTAGGACGCGACTTATCGAGGCCATTCACCAGTCCTCCCAGTGGTCCTCACATCCGCTCCTCGAGCTCTCCCCTGCCGAGCCAAGCCTCTCCTACTGCTTCAAACGCTCACCTCTGTGGCCCACTGTACGCAATTACCCTGTCATCAAAGCCCTCAAGAAGGGAGGAGTCACCATTTGTATGCACCCAGCTGCCCTCCAGCAGCAATGCTCATATGCCTAGTTGCCTTACTCTCCAGGGTCAACCAGGAGTCCCCGCAATCCACTTTACTCAAGCTTGCCAACTTCAAAATCCACCAGAGGGGGGAGTCATCCTCCACGCCTGCCAGTCATTTTCCAGCACCAGTGCCCAGTAGCCTATATGTCTCGCCCTCCAGGGCCGGTCAGAGCAGGTGAACCACCTATATGCACCTCCCCAGCGTGATGCAGAGAGCCCCAGTGTTGTTCTCTATCTGGGGCTCCTCATCGCTCCATGTCCGTAGAACAGCAGCCTTCTACTATACACCTTTGCCCTGCAGCTGCAGAGCACCAAATCCCACTCAGTCACATTGTCCCTCCGTGATCACTGCCATGGGGGCTGCACCCGCACACGATGTACAGAGTCTCAGTTCGCAGCCCCAAGAGACCTGCCCACTGCGAGCCCCGACATGCATCCCAGGCAGGGACAGCAATCCTGCTCCTTATCTCCCCCTGGGTCCCCTCCGTCCCTCCTGGCGTCATACCTATGTATAGACACTTTTGAAGGGGTCCTGCCACCTGCAGGCTCCACCACACGCACCACTATCTGCTTCGGCAGCCTGCCGAGACCACGCTTGGGCAGAGGGGGGTAGGAGGGCCCCGCTCACCGCAATTATCGCTCCTCACCACGCCCCAACAAGGCACAAGTCTCCGCTGCCGACCACGTCACATAAACCGGTCTCCCGATGGCAGCGCGGCACTTCGAGGTCTGTCCACTGCATCAGGTCCCCGCCGCCACAGCTCCCCGCTCAGCCGTTCACTCCGTCATCTTGCGTCTCTGTTGGAGGCAGGTCCCACCGGTCACCGGGACCCCCAAGCTGCCAGAAACCTTCCAGTACATGCCGCTAAACACACGTGGGGCCCCCAGGCTTCAAAGCTGTCTCTACTAGTAGCTCTGGTCAGTCTCCGCTGGTCCAGCTTCCACAGCACCCATCAGACTCCCGGAGCCTCTCACGCCGTAATTTTGCACCTCGACTCGGCTCCCTTCCAGTCGGTGGTTCCCTTAGTAGATCTGCTCCACAGCCACTCTCCAGGTCACCTAGTCGTCTAGGCGCATTCCTCCTTCCTTTCTGAGAGTCGGGGCTTCGCTTTGTGCCCCTTAATCAGGATAAACAACGGGGGCAGCGCTGAGCTCTACACTCAAGCGTCAGCTCTCATCCGCCTCGTGGCCACGCCCCCTCGCTCTCTGTCCCATTCTCACTTTCTTCCTTTCATTCTACTACCTTTCTTTTTCTCTTGGACATGGCACACATACTTATGTTTCTTTTTTGTCTTCCTGGTTTTGTACGCTGCTTCCGGAAGAGTCCCACCCACTTATTTCATCTTATACTGTTGTTTCTTCGAATAAAGTTGCGTTTCCATTTATTTGTGTTTTAATAAAGGTTATTTTTTTTACCCATAAATAAGTGAGTGTATGGTTCTTCTTTTTCTGACAACACTTGTCTGTAGTTTATTGTGAAAATCTGTGGTTGATAGGAGGTTATGAGGGAAAACATTTGTAATTTTGCAGTGCACCTACCAAACATAAACCAAAAGACTATTACCTAAATGATGCCTCGGTAAATCTACAACTGCAAGGATTCTATGACTGTATCACTTTATAACACCATGAGTACTGCCCGTGTGATTACAGAATCAATAAGGCACTGCCTAGGGCCACCGAGGCTTCATGGACTGGCGAGGCCCACCCTGCATATTTAAGTAAAGCCCCGGAGGGTGGCGATCCCCAGACTTGAGTTGGCCTCGAAGCCCCCCGAACAATTAGTAAACAATACCTGGGGAGGTGGCGATCCCCTAGGCCGCAAAACGTCTCTGTGCCCTCCCGCGCCTAATTTACATGTGAGATTAAGGTCCTCAGTGCTGCAGAGACCCAGCAATATAATAATAATTTTTTCCATTTTTACCATCCAATCCGCTTTATTGAAGCGATACGAGGTTTTCCTCCTCTCGCTTCAACGAGGCAAACAAGGATTTGCTATCACAGGGTAGAAGCCATGCTCCCGCCATGTAATTCAAACATAAATGTCCAGTGGATGCACACCCCGGGACATTGTATGAGGTGCGCCTGGGAGGTGGCGCTCCATAGGGCCATGATGCATTGGTTACTGCATAACTAAAGAATTAGTATAAACGCATACCAACACTACTTGGACACATGTAGTTCAGCGACCAGAGTGTAGTGAAGAGGCAGAGGAAGCCCCAAATCAAAAAATATAAATCCTACCAGAGGTCGGATGACATAGTTCAATGAGCCGACGACCCTGGGATGACTAGAAACAGCTTCACGAAGCAAACGGGTCTTCAGCAGAATGCAAGGAAGCTCAAAATATTGGTGAGTGCTGCTTTCTTTTTACCTTCTCCCGCTCATCATCAAATTTATGTAGTGAAGAGGCAGACAGCAGTGGATCCGATAAGTAGATTTTTGCAGGAAAAGAAGACAGCTTAAACAGCCACCAATAGGAGCAGACAGCAAGGCAACCGTCTTCTCCAGCACCGTGTACAAACTCCCCAAGATTCCCCTCATGACAGCCCTACATTCTACTTACATTCTAGTAGCATAACATACTAACATTCTACTATGACTTACATTGGAATACTACACAGAGCACATGACTTTACAGCAATAAGCTCATGGTTTCATCCACGAGTCTTGAGACCGGTAGGGGGGAGTAGTTCGCTTCCCACTCCCTGTATTGTATAAATGCAAACTAACACTACTTCCACAGGTATGCTACCGCGCCCAGAGCACATCACTTTACAGCAATGAGCTCACGTTTTAGGCTCACAGTTTAATCCCCGAGTCTTCAGACCAGTAGGGGTGAGTAGTTCGCTTCCCACTCCCTGTATAGTATAAACGTATACTAACACTACTTACACAGTTATACTACAGTGGCCAGTATGCTACAGCGCCCAGAGCCCATCATTATACAGCAATCAGCTCGGTTTGATCCCCGAGTCTTCACACTGGTAGGCGTGAGTACTTCGCTTCCCACTTCCGGTATAGTATAAGCGCATGGTAGGGGGTAGTAGTTCACTTACCACTCCCTGTATGGTATAAACACCTGCTAACACTACTTGCACAGGTATGCTACAAAGACCATAGCACATCACTTTACAGCAATGAGCTCACGGTTTAGGCATTCGGTTTCATAGCCGAGTGTAGCAGCATTTCATCTCAGCACTATGTCACTCTGATCAACATCGCACTTTCAGACGGGCAGGAGTGAGTACTTCGCTTCGCAGCCCCCCACAGAGGTTACAGTGCTTCTATCTTCCTGTTTCCTACTCTTTTTGCCCTTTTTCTCCTTACTCGTTTCAACAGAATCACAAAATGGCTGCCAACACTTCCCAGTTGCAACAGCTCGCAGCCAATAAGCAGCAAGATCGTGCTCGTAATGCCTCAGCCAATCAGATGGCAGAATTCCCAAATATCGATATCTGTAACTTTTGATATTTCTCCACAACTACTGAACTGATTTACACCAAATAAACAAAAGTGTGCTTTCTAGGCCAAGACCCTTCTCCCTGCCAAATTTGGGGTAATTCCGTTCACCCGTTCGACCTGTAGCCTTGTCTAAAGTTTCCTATGGAAATTAACATGGAGAAAACACATTTTGGGACCCCCTTTTTTCTCTGCCCCCCCTTGATGAATCACCCCCAAACATTCGACATGGGAGCTGATATGACAAAAGAATTAGTTTGGAAAATTTCATGAAGATTCATCAAACGACGCCAAAGTTATAAGCAAAACAAAAAATGTTCTTCGTATGGTAACTTTGTCCTAACTATAATTACCTACTGGCGACCGCCAGTAGGTAATATATATATATATATATATATATATATATATATATATATATATATATATACACACACACACACACATATATGTATATATATTTTATCCTCCGCACAGTCTCTCCTCAGCTCATGGTGCAGCAGCACTTAAAACACACACAGGCAAATCCACTGCATCCATGGTGCAAAAAAAGATAGGATTTATTGTAAAGTCCAATATCACACAGGAGTGCAAAAGGTAATGAAATTATTTAATGCAGCCAGGGCGTATCAGCTGAATGCCTTCGACTGGGCCTAAATGCATATCATGGCGGACATTATTTATCCACAGCAGTCCTTCTTCATTTTTATCAGCCCACATAAACACGTGAGTGGTGAGCCTCAGTATTGCGGCCATTTAGTGACCAACTTCTGTCGGGTACCAATCTAAGCACATTTCAAGACATTAGATAACAGTATTTATACATATTATATGTCCCATAATTTACTATATACCCAATCAAGTTTATAATTTCCTCTTATTTCTACTAAATTCTCATAGCTGGGCATTACACTCTCATTTACATGGTTTTTATTTCCTTATGTATGACAGATAGTCCCTTTTCAATGTCAATAATGGTTCTCCCTTTACTTTCAATACACATTGTAAATGTCCTTCTAATTTCATATTCGCAATGGATAAATTGTATTCGAGACTGAGGGATAATAGCGTTTAGCGCCCATTGGCTAATGTGTCACATACTGAAAAAAGTGCTCTCCTTCTATGAGGTAGAATGTGATCAATTGTTTACTCCTATGTTATTTCATCCATCATATAAAGTGCAATGTGCTCACTATATGTTCACCAATTAATATGATCGTGAAAATACTTCACATATTCTAAAAAGGGGAGAAGTACTTCTATAGATAGCATTTAATTTTAAACAAGGGGAAAGTGACATGTGCTCTGTTTATGACATTAATTAACTTGATTCCTTATCTGTGCAACCATACTAAATAGATCCTAGTATGGGAACTATTGTGGTGTATATCAGAGTTCTCTACATGTAATTAAGTAGTTCAAGAGTGTACTCATAATAATCATGTTCCACATTTGACAGTATAAGGAGCAATATACTTTGTTACAATAATTATCCACATAGAGACCATTGTTGATCCAACAATAATTTGCACAGTCAACATCAGTCATTACAAGTAGAGACTTGAAAAACATATGGTCAAAACTAACATCACCTTGTTTAGAGCACAATGGCTTATGAATCATCACAGTGCTAATAAGCTAGATCTTGGGATACAAAGGTTAGATGTGAGATACAAAGATTGCCATTTCATATTCTCATTTTATATTGTCAAGGGGAAGTGCTATGTGCTTCATCATAATGCAAACTGGACCACAGTATTGTGAGGCCAAAACTCTAATTGTATCAATTATTCAGAGTGAGACAAATAGAGGGAGGTAGCATAACTAGAGTGATATTTTAAACCAAAGTGAGCATTTCACCAAGACAATATTCAATCCTCGAGAAAAAGGTCCATGTGCTTCATTATGAAACTCTTGAACAGGAATACCCAACATAAGGGAATGTTAGTGATGACATTTTTAGGTATCGCCTAGCTATCGCGTAAGCGATGCTCTGCGAGATATTTAGTGGGGCTTTTAAAAGTGCTCCAAAAGGCTGCAGGTGGATTGGGTACAGTGCATGTGTGCCGGGCGCGCGCACCATTTGTCAGCCTGCGTGATCACTTTCGTGGCCGCTTTGATGTTCTCAGTGAGCCTCGCGGCCACTGAGAACATCAAAGCGGCCACGAAAGTGATTACCATTTGCCATATGCCAAACATTAGAGGCCTAGAAAATGCTGAATCGGTGCACGGGAAAGTTTATGAACTCCAACAACAAAGGCTATCAGTTGGGCTGGCCAGCCCGCAGCCAAGCACAGGCTTGGAGCGCGCTTTGTTTACTCCGTTTGCCATGGTTGCATTTTCCACTGACTTGTTTTTTGTTTGCGATGAAGTGCCGTTAATGGCTGTTGAATGCCACTGATACTTAAATGCGAAATTATTACACGTCATGCCTACGCACTCTGAAACCTTGGCAGCAATGTCTCTTGCTGTTACTACAGGACTCCGGCTATTGTCTGCATGGCGCCAACCTCTTCATTTGGGTGGCGCTCCCCGCCGTGCCTTTTGGAGCAGCAGCACCCCCAACTTTTTCGGTCTTCCCAATAGGGTATAGCCAGCCCCACCCTGTTCTCCTTATCTAACAAATTCCTGTCCTCGGACTGCCCCCTTCCCTCTTCTCACCCTGTAACTGAACCTGACGCTGTCTCTTCCTTAGCCGCCTATGTTAGTGCCCCCTGCCCCCACCCCCGCCGCTCTCCCTGGCGACACCAACCCTACTCCGTGTGTATGCATTTGTTACCGGATTCCCGTTAATTCACCCCCGGACAAATGCCCCTTTCAGTCCGAATCCGAGGACCCAAAACATTGCGTCCCAAGACCAACTGATGGTAAACCCCCTACCTGCTCTGCAAAGCCAACCGATTTGCCCACAAGGCCAGGGAAACAATCTCCCTCCCTAAGCGGCACCCCTGTCCCCATACCTCCTGCCCTCCTCCTGTGTCATGTGACCTTTCCCCACATCACTCCTCCATCCAAATTAGCACCCAGACTCTCATCGTTTCACCGCTGACCAGCCTTTGTGTAAACCTGACCTATGTTGACAACCGCCACTGCCATGTACCGTTCTCTCTGCCTAAGAACATATTGTTATAAATGTGACCTCTATAGTCCCTCCTGATTCCCTATGCCCCCCCCAACCCCAACCTTTCAGCCAGTCACAAGAGTCACTGATTATCCCTGCCCGCACCCCTTATGGCCTCATCTGTCTTGCCCCCATATCTCTTCCCCTATAAGCCTATAATCTACCTCCACCCGTGCGTGCTTCAGAGTTTTGCCGCTTTATTATTTCCTGCTCTGTCTGGAACGGGCCCACAGGATTGTCTCATATATTTATGGATTCCTAGGGGGGGCATTACTCTGATGTCTGTAATCAGTGGTTGGGGAGTCTTGTGTCAGAGCTCCCCCAGAGCTCTGACGCAAGAGAGACTGCTTCAAGCAAAACCCCCAGGGCAAAACATGAGAGGTTCCTCTCGTCCTTCCCAGCTCCAAAAAGTAGGACAGCCATGGGCCAGCTCACCTTGCCCTGCCCATAAAGCCAAGGACGGCCGAGGGGTTTACTTTCTCACTTACTCCTTCCTGCAAGAAAGTGTCTTTCTCAGTGCCAGTCAGCTCGGCTCCGTTACGCTCAAGAGATTTTGCGGTGCAAACACTGCCAAGGGGGAGGATGTGTTGCTACGGCCATTTATGCCCACTTTTGTACTGGGGAACCGGGAGAGTCTCGGCGCCCGGTCAACTTTCTGTGACTCTGGTTTAATGTAGTGCCTAATATCGCACTTGTCGTCTCTGTCCGCTGCACTCGTGCCAGATTCGACACAAAAGTCACCAGTGCACCTATTTTGCCCAGTTGCCTCATCGATGTAGCTTTCAGAAGAAGTACTGCTCACAATTGTGTCGCTTTTAGAAGAAATACTGCTCACAATTGTGTCCCTAAATAAGCAGGCTAAATGAAAACAAACGTGTACATTAGTGGTACTTGTAAATTCCGAATTTTGCTGGGTGTTCTGTGGGTGTAGGCATGTTTCCACCACAGAAGGGCAGCACTGCACCTTCCACAATGCCTTGAGAGGAGGTAGGCTAAGCTAGGCCAATTGAACCATCCAGATTAGAAGGGCCTGAGGGTGTACAGTCAGCCTTGCCTTGAACATATATGCATTTTAATGAACTCCTATAGCATTGTTTGATATCATTATATAGTTCTCAGGATTACCTGGTCAGAGGTCTGTTCTGCTTTTTCTCAGGCCGGTGTTACTTTGCTTTTTCCGTGGTCCGCTTTGTGCCAGACTGCCTTACCAGAGGTTGCTGGCGGGGGGTCGCCATTGCTTGTGCTTCTCGCTTTTCCTCGCCTGTCTGGCGGGTGCCTGTTGGGCTCTGCTGTCGCCACTTTTGGCATTTGTTTGTGGGGGTCTATGTGGAGGGCTGAAATCCCCAGTTTGCCCTGCACAGCTGCCTGTTCCTGTGCTGAGCACTTGTGGCTCATTTTTAGGTCTCGCCTACACAACCACAAGCACACACATGACCACACACACAACCACAAACACAACTCACACAACCACAACCACACACATACACACAACCACAACCACACACAACCACACACAAAACTGCACAATCACAACTACACAATCACAACCACTCACACAACCACACACACAAACACACACAACCACACACACACACCAAGCCACACACACACACAACCACCACACACAACCACACACACAACCACACACACACAACCACACACGCACAATCACACAACACAACCACACACAACCACAACCACACACACAACCACAACCACACACAACCACACAAAAAAACACATACAACCACACACACAACCACACCGTTAGTGCACACGTTCACCAGGCACAGACACCATCAGTCGTCAGTGCACGCTTTCACCGGGCACAAACACCACCAGCCATCAGTGCACACTTCCACCAGGCACACACCACTAGACGTCAGTGCACGCTTTCACCAGGCACACACACACCACCAGCCGCCAGTGCACGCTTTCACCAGGCACACACACACCACCAGCCATCAGTGCACGCTTTCACCAGGCGCACACACACCACCAGCCGTCAGTGCACGCTTTCACCAGGCACACACACACCACCAGCCGTCAGTGCACGCTTTCACCAGGTGCACACACACCACCAGCTGTTAGTGCACGCTTTCACCAGGCACACACCACCAGCCGTCAGTGCACGATTTCACCAGGCACACACAACAACAGCCGTCAGGGCACCCTTCCACCATGCACACACACAACCAGCCGGCAGTGCACACTTCCACCAGGCACACACACCACCAGCCATCAGTGCACAATTTCTACAGGCACACACACCACCAGCCTTCAGTGCACACATCAATTGTTAACGCATCCACAATTAACTATTGTGGCAATCGCAGTATGGCGCACTTTACTTTTAAACATATTCATCTAAAGCGCAGCATGCCACCATTGCTACAAAAATAAATACACATTTTTTTGGCCTACAATTTATAGACTTTTGTTGCAATTGGTGTTGCAATATTTAGCAATGCCAATAGCTCAAACTTAATTAATGCGAGACCTATTGCATTGCAAATGCTTGTTTTGAATTGCGCTTTCTCTCTTCCTGTTATCTTAACAATGTGCTATATACTTAGTCCATGTGCATGGGCCAAAAGGTACATAACGCCAATACTAATAGTAGATCAAATACCCAAAGAGAGACATGAGGGGTAGCATTCATTGAAATCACATCACATACAAGACAAAGTGCAAGGTGCTAAATTAATCCGTAAAACTGAATCTACATCATTATAAAACCAGAAATCAGTTGGAGGTAAAACATATGACAGATGTTCCGGGAGATATCCATTCAACCAAATTTCATGTATGGGCTCACAGATGTACATCTATGTTATGTCCCAATTTCAAATTGAATCTAGATTCCTGTCATCTTCATTCTTTCTCCCTAACACCCCCAAGGGGGTGGGTCCTGATGTGCTTGATCCCATAGTACTTAAATCCTGTAAGGGATCATCCATGACTGGTTCAAAGTAGGCTACCTCCTTCTCCCACCACCCCATAAACAAGATAGGATGGGTGGGGACGAAGGAGGTGCCCACTGCTGTACCTTGCAGCTGTAGCTACACCTGATTATTGAAGAGAAACGTGTTGCGGGTAAGGCAGAATTGGAGCATGTCTATCATCATTTGTGTATGCTCCAGATGTTCTATGGGTCTGTCCCCCAAAAAGTATTCACAAGTCTGCAATCCTTCTTCATGGTTTATCAATGTATTCAATGATACCACTTCAAGTGTGACCATAATGTATTCAGGTCTCCACGGTATTCCATCCATCTTTTGTAAAAATTCTGTAGAATCTTTTAGGTAGGATGGCAGGCTGGTCACATACGGTTGTACGAATAGATCCAGATATCTAGAACTGTTCTTGAGGAGGGAGCCAATGGCGCTGACTATTGGCCTGCCAGGTGGTGTCTAGATGTCCTTATGAATTTTTGGGAAGAAGCATAGGGTGGCTATTTTGGCTTTTTCCGTACAGATATATTGGTACTCTTCCCAATCAATGAAATCCTTTCCATGCACATTGTTAACTCCTGATGGTACTCTGTTTCGATTTGTTTCATTGGATTTTGAGGGCGACATCTGTAATGGGTTGTGTTGTTTAATTGGCAACTAGCTTCCATCAGATATGTGCTACGATCCATCAATACTATATTTCCCCCTTTGTCCAACGGTTTAATAATCAATGATGTATTTCTCTTCAGAGTGGCGATATCATTCCAGTACTTCGATGTGAATTTATACGGAGGGTTCCTCTTGTGCCATTTCCTTCTTAGATTATTCAGATCATCCACAACAAATTTGTGGAACAAACCAATCTTACTGCCCGTTGGTAATTGAGGACAAAGTTTTGTTTTAGGTTTGCAGCCACTCTGTACAAGTATGTAAAGAGTGGCTGCAAACCAAATTCATTGAGGGTTAGAACATTGGTTGTAGTCATTCCTGGATCCTGTATGTTTTGACCCAATACTTTGTTTCTTCATTCTAATTCACCATAGACTTGTGGTTCAGTACTCAATGTTCGCCCCTGTGGAGTCGGGGACGGTTTATAATTTCCTCAGGGTCTTCCATCATTTCTCTAGTTAGCTCCTGAATCGCAATCAATTCCAGGATGTTACAAATTTTGAATTTTGAGAGTTTCTGCTTCGTGTTAGTTTCCCATATGCCTTTTTCCCCTCATCTGGTAGTATTTGTGCAGTTTTAATTTTCTAACATATTTAAATTTTTGTGAAATTAGGGACTGGCAGAGGACAAAACGAAAAATCCTATATTTAGTATTCTTTCCTGGTTGGGGGGAGCTTGACAAATGATATATTCATAACCAGTGGTTTATCTTGTGCATCAGCACTGTGATTGATGTTTAGAGAAGCTCATATTTTCTGTCCCTTTTCTTCTCCCTTCCTCTTCCTCTTGCCCCTCTTTGTCCTGCAGCTTCTTTGCAGAATTCTCTTTGTGCTCTTCCTAATCCTTCTTGCTGCCTCGTCATCTATAGGTGATTCAGAAAAGGGGGTGGTGATGAACAGAGTGTCTGAATTAAGCAGACCACTCTTACCCAGTCCAAAGATCAGGGCTTGATCCATCACCGTTATTTAGCTCACTGCCCCATCCCAGCTCAGAACCTGGCTATATGCAAATTAGTCTGTCCCTGGCCCAGTGCATCATGGGAACAGGGCAGACCAAACTACCAAGCCAATTCTTCACCAGAAAGGAGACAAGCTTCCGGGGACCGGTTTCTGCCATTTCAGGCGTCGTCGGCCCGGCTTGCTTGAATCCTGATGGAGCAGTGAGCAAGGGACTCATGTCTGAGTATACCCTTCCACGCTTATGGTGGACAAAATGATTCAGAAAAGGGGGTGGTGATGAACAGAGTGTCTGAATTAAGCAGACCACTCTTACCCAGTCCAAAAAACAGGGCTTGATCCATCACCGTTATTTAGCTCACTGCCCCATCCCAGCTCAGAACCTGGCTATATGCAAATTAGTCTGTCCCTGGCCCAGTGCATCATGGGAACAGGGCAGACCAAACCACCAAGCCAATTCTTCACCAGAAACGATACAAGCTTCCGGGGACCGGTTTCTGCCATTTCAGGCGTCGTCGGCCCGGCTTGCTTGAATCCTGATGGCGCAGTGAGCAAGGGACTCATGTCTGAGTATACCCTTCCACGCTTATGGTGGACAAAATGATTCAGAAAAGGGGGTGGCGATGAACAGAGTGTCTGAATTAAGCAGACCACTCTTACCCAGTCCAAAGATCAGGGCTTGATCCATCACCGTTATTTAGCTCACTGTCCCATCCCAGCTCAGAACCTGGCTATATGCAAATTAGTCTGTCCCTGGCCCAGTGCATCATGGGAACAGGGCAGACCAAACTACCAAGCCAATTCTTCACCAGAAAGGAGACAAGCTTCCGGGGACCGGTTTCTGCCATTTCAGGCGTCGTCGGCCCGGCTTGCTTGAATCCTGATGGAGCAGTGAGCAAGGGACTCATGTCTGAGTATACCCTTCCACGCTTATGGTGGACAAAATGATTCAGAAAAGGGGGTGGTGATGAACAGAGTGTCTGAATTAAGCAGACCACTCTTACCCAGTCCAAAGATCAGGGCTTGATCCATCACCGTTATTTAGCTCATTGCTCCATCCCAGCTCAGAACCTGGCTATATGCAAATTAGTCTGTCCCTGGCCCAGTGCATCATGGGAACAGGGCAGACCAAACTACCAAGCCAATTCTTCACCAGAAAGGAGACAAGCTTCCGGGGACCGGTTTCTGCCATTTCAGGCGTCGTCGGCCCGGCTTGCTTGAATCCTGATGGAGCAGTGAACAAGGGACTCATGTCTGAGTATACCCTTCCACGCTTATGGTGGACAAAATGATTCAGAAAAGGGGGTGGTGATGAACAGAGTGTCTGAATTAAGCAGACCACTCTTACCCAGTCCAAAGATCAGGGCTTGATCCATCACCGTTATTTAGCTCACTGCCCCATCCCAGCTCAGAACCTGGCTATATGCAAATTAGTCTGTCCCTGGCCCAGTGTATCATGGGAACAGGGCAGACCAAACTACCAAGCCAATTCTTCACCAGAAAGGAGACAAGCTTCCGGGGACCGGTTTCTGCCATTTCAGGCGTCGTCGGCCCGGCTTGCTTGAATCCTGATGGAGCAGTGAGCAAGGGACTCATGTCTGAGTATACCCTTCCACGCTTGTTTCCTTCCCAGTATAAGAATTGGCTTGGTAGTTTGGTTTGCCCTGTTCCCATCATGCACTGGGACAGGAACAGACTAATTTGCATATAGCCAAGTTCTGAGCTGGGATGGTGCAGTGAGCTAAAAAACGGTGATGGATCAAGCCCTGATCTTTGGACTGGGTAAGAGTGGTCTGCTTAATTCAGGCACTCTGTTCATCACCACCCCCTTTTCTGAATCATTTTGTCCACCATAAGCGTGGAAGGGTATACTCAGATGTGAGTCCCTTGCTCATTGCACCATCAGGATTCAAGCAAGCCGGGCCGACGACGCCTGAAATGGCAGAAACCGGTCCCCGGAAGCTTGTTTCCTTCCCAGTATAAGAATTGGCTTGGTAGTTTGGTTTGCCCTGTTCCCATCATGCACTGGGACAGGAACAGACTAATTTGCATATAGCCAAGTTCTGAGCTGGGATGGTGCAGTGAGCTAAAAAACGGTGATGGATCAAGCCCTGATCTTTGGACTGGGTAAGAGTGGTCTGCTTAATTCAGGCACTCTGTTCATCACCACCCCCTTTTCTGAATCATTTTGTCCACCATAAGCGTGGAAGGGTATACTCAGATGTGAGTCCCTTGCTCATTGCACCATCAGGATTCAAGCAAGCCGGGCGGACGACGCCTGAAATGGCAGAAACCGGTCCCCGGAAGCTTGTTTCCTTCCCAGTATAAGAATTGGCTTGGTAGTTTGGTTTGCCCTGTTCCCATCATGCACTGGGACAGGAACAGACTAATTTGCATATAGCCAAGTTCTGAGCTGGGATGGTGCAGTGAGCTAAAAAACGGTGATGGATCAAGCCCTGATCTTTGGACTGGGTAAGAGTGGTCTGCTTAATTCAGGCACTCTGTTCATCACCACCCCCTTTTCTGAATCATTTTGTCCACCATAAGCGTGGAAGGGTATACTCAGATGTGAGTCCCTGGCTCATTGCACCATCAGGATTCAAGCAAGCCGGGCCGACGACGCCTGAAATGGCAGAAACCGGTCCCCGGAAGCTTGTTTCCTTCCCAGTATAAGAATTGGCTTGGTAGTTTGGTTTGCCCTGTTCCCATCATGCACTGGGACAGGAACAGACTAATTTGCATATAGCCAAGTTCTGAGCTGGGATGGTGCAGTGAGCTAAAAAACGGTGATGGATCAAGCCCTGATCTTTGGACTGGGTAAGAGTGGTCTGCTTAATTCAGGCACTCTGTTCATCACCACCCCCTTTTCTGAATCGTCATCTATAGGTGGCACTATTCCTTGTGAAAATCCCCTTTCTCCATATGACCTTCATCTGCGCTGGATCCTGGATCTGAGCTAATCCGCTCTCACTATCCTTGGTATTTAAAGGGGTGAGTAAGGGTTTTGGGGCGACAAGGGTATTTTTAGGGTTTAGGGTGGGTAAGAGGATATGGGTGGCAAAGTTATTTTTGGAGTTTAGTGTTGGTAAGGGGATTTTGGTAACAAGGGTATTTTGGGGGTTTAGGTGTGAGTAAGGGTTTTTGGGTGGCAAATCTGTTATTAGGGTTTATGGTGGGTAAGGGTATTTGGGTGGCAAGTTTGTTCTTAGGGTTTAGGGTGAGTAAGGGTATTTGGGTGGCAAGCAAGTTTTTAGGGTTTAGGGTGGCTAAGAGTATTTTGGTGGTACGGGTATTTTTAGGGTTTAGGGATTGTTTGGGTTTAGGAGGTACATATATATGTATGTGTATTGTCTCCCTACATTCGTCTACCAAATCACCAACATAGCGGCACATACAAATTCTCGGCAATCAGAGATTATCGTGCAAAATCCAATTTTATTGTGTGAACACCAAACATCTATTGGCACAAAATGCTTAAAAAATTAAATGACCGACACGTTTCAGCTTACGCCTTCGATTGTGTGTGCATGTTTATATACATATATATATATATATATATATATATATATATATATATATATATATATATATATATGGAGAAACTTGCCGCTTGCAGGACATCACACGGGATACCACGCTAGTTCAAAGCAACAAAGAGTCGACCCAAAAGTGCTGGTGCTAGGTGATTTAATCCATAAAAGCCAGCGCTGCCGCCATGACGCGTTTCGCCTTCGAGAAGGCTTGATCACATGACAAACTGCTTAGGAGCCAGCAGAACTTTTAAAGTGACAGTGCATAATTATCTGGCATGAAAATGGAAAAAATACTGGTTTGCAAAATGCTGCAATAATACGATCGACAATACATTATATGCGCATTTTTTTACACAAACATAACAAAAATGTTGTCCTGAAAATGTTATGTTCAAAATTATATACTTTGATGAATACACACAATTATCCATGACTCCCATCTAAGTAGAAAAATATATTGACAATCTATACATGATAAAAAAGTTTTCATCTATGTACACAAGCTGTAGCTTTTGTTCCAATATACTTGATTTGTGTGGTAATGGAGTCGATCCATACAATTTTAAAGCAGCAACTATAGTCCAAATTCATGACACCATAAATCATACATTACTAAATAAAGCCCAAGTGGGCAAGTCACAATGTCTGCCAAAAACAATTAAAGTGCAAATAGTGATTGTGCAATTAGTTTCAATAAAGTGCTGAAAATATCAACAGATAATTCCTAACATACAAGTTAAAATCAGTTACTCATGAGAGTTCGTTTCATCATCATTATATACAAAAATCCATGCAGGACGGGAACTGGTTGGGGGTAACCCAAAAGGATATTAAAGAATTGTATATATACATATAAAGAACTATCCGGACAGGACTTATAGGCATACTAAGTGGTACTAAAGACAGGTATAAAGATCCTCTCTGTCGTTAAGACCATTGGGATGTATTTATATATATATATATATATATTGAAGCTCCTGTGTTCACAAAACACGCCACACTCACGGGGGTAAAGAAGAGACAGGCGTTTATTCTGCAGCAGCCTGCTGAATAGCTTCAGGGTCCATGAGAAAGCCTCAGAAGATTCAGAGGCCGAGGGTTCGTCTCGAATTGTTCCGACGCGTTTCGAAGGTTCTGTTCCTTCTTCCTCAGGGAAATGACGAACAACACATATGATGTCAGGTACGAGTCCAGCTTTAAATACATGACACGCCCTCTATGACGGGCTGGGCTGATGCTGCGGTGTCTTCTGGAACAGGTATGCTGTCTTTGATATTGCACGTATTGCAGTCCTCGTCAGGGATCCTGTGCCGCTGCTGGTAAACACCCACTCCACACCCCCTCGCCTGCCACGATAACATCTGAGCGTGGAGAAGGAGTGGTATATATCCGGTCTCCTCCAAATCTGTATGATACCCTGTCAAGGCTCCAAATCAGGCTGGTACTGTGGCGGTGCTAGGCATGTGCAGGGTCACTGCTACGCTCCAGTTTCCGCCTAGATGCCCATGCACTCTTGAAGGCGGGTGCAGTAAACGGTGGCGGACCGTTGAAATATTGAAGCTCCTGTGTTCACAAAACACGCCACACTCACGGGGGTAAAGAAGAGACAGGCGTTTATTCTGCAGCAGCCTGCTGAATAGCTTCAGGGTCCATGAGAAAGCCTCAGAAGATTCAGAGGCTGAGGGTTCGTCTCGAATTGTTCCGACACGTTTCGAAGGTTCTGTTCCTTCTTCCTCAGGGAAATGACGAACAACACATATGGTGTCAGGTACGAGTCCAGCTTTAAATACATGACACGCCCTCTATGACGGGCTGGGCTGATGCTGCGGTGTCTTCTGGAACAGGTATGCTGTCTTTGATATTGCACGTATTGCAGTCCTCGTCAGGGATCCTGTGCCGCTGCTGGTAAACACCCACTCCACACCCACTCGCCTGCCACGATAACATCTGAGCGTGGAGAAGGAGTGGTATATATCCGGTCTCCTCCAAATCTGTATGATACCCTGTCAAGGCTCCAAATCAGGCTGGTACTGTGGCGGTGCTAGGCATGTGCAGGGTCACTGCTACGCTCCAGTTTCCGCCTAGATGCCCATGCACTCTTGAAGGCGGGTGCAGTAAACGGTGGCGGACCGTTGAAATATTGAAGCTCCTGTGTTCACAAAACATGCCACACTCACGGGGGTAAAGAAGAGACAGGTGTTTATTCTGCAGCAGCCTGCTGAATAGCTTCAGGGTCCATGAGAAAGCCTCAGAAGATTCAGAGGCCGAGGGTTCGTCTCGAATTGTTCCGACGCGTTTCGAAGGTTCTGTTCCTTCTTCCTCAGGGAAATGACGAACAACACATATGGTGTCAGGTACGAGTCCAGCTTTAAATACATGACACGCCCTCTATGACGGGCTGGGCTGATGCTGCGGGGTCTTCTGGAACAGGTATGCTGTCTTTGATATTGCACGTATTGCAGTCCTCGTCAGGGATCCTGTGCCGCTGCTGGTAAACACCCACTCCACACCCCCTCGCCTGCCACGATAACATCTGAGCGTGGAGAAGGAGTGGTATATATCCGGTCTCCTCCAAATCTGTATGATACCCTGTCAAGGCTCCAAATCAGGCTGGTACTGTGGCGGTGCTAGGCATGTGCAGGGTCACTGCTACGCTCCAGTTTCCGCCTAGATGCCCATGCACTCTTGAAGGCGGGTGCAGTAAACGGTGGCGGACCGTTGAAATATTGAAGCTCCTGTGTTCACAAAACACGCCACACTCACGGGGGTAAAGAAGAGACAGGCGTTTATTCTGCAGCAGCCTGCTGAATAGCTTCAGGGTCCATGAGAAAGCCTCAGAAGATTCAGAGGCCGAGGGTTCGTCTCGAATTGTTCCAACGCGTTTCGAAGGTTCTGTTCCTTCTTCCTCAGGGAAATGACGAACAACACATATGGTGTCAGGTACGAGTCCAGCTTTAAATACATGACACGCCCTCTATGACGGGCTGGGCTGATGCTGCGGTGTCTTCTGGAACAGGTATGCTGTCTTTGATATTGCACGTATTGCAGTCCTCGTCAGGGATCCTGTGCCGCTGTTGGTAAACACCCACTCCACACCCCCTCGCCTGCCACGATAACATCTGAGCGTGGAGAAGGAGTGGTATATATCCGGTCTCCTCCAAATCTGTATGATACCCTGTCAAGGCTCCAAATCAGGCTGGTACTGTGGCGGTGCTAGGCATGTGCAGGGTCACTGCTACGCTCCAGTTTCCGCCTAGATGCCCATGCACTCTTGAAGGCGGGTGCAGTAAACGGTGGCGGACCGTTGAAATATTGAAGCTCCTGTGTTCACAAAACACGCCACACTCACGGGGGTAAAGAAGAGACAGGCGTTTATTCTGCAGCAGCCTGCTGAATAGCTTCAGGGTCCATGAGAAAGCCTCAGAAGATTCAGAGGCCGAGGGTTCGTCTCGAATTGTTCCGACGCGTTTCGAAGGTTCTGTTCCTTCTTCCTCAGGGAAATGACGAACAACACATATGGTGTCGGGTACGAGTCCAACTTTAAATACATGACACGCCCTCTATGACGGGCTGGGCTGATGCTGCGGTGTCTTCTGGAACAGGTATGCTGTCTTTGATATTGCACGTATTGCAGTCCTCGTCAGGGATCCTGTGCCGCTGCTGGTAAACACCCACTCCACACTCCCTCGCCTGCCACGATAACATCTGAGCGTGGAGAAGGAGTGGTATATATCCGGTCTCCTCCAAATCTGTATGATACCCTGTCAAGGCTCCAAATCAGGCTGGTACTGTGGCGGTGCTAGGCATGTGCAGGGTCACTGCTACGCTCCAATTTCCGCCTAGATGCCCATGCACTCTTGAAGGCGGGTGCAGTAAACGGTGGCGGACCGTTGAAATATTGAAGCTCCTGTGTTCACAAAACACGCCACACTCACGGGGGTAAAGAAGAGACAGGCGTTTATTCTGCAGCAGCCTGCTGAATAGCTTTAGGGTCCATGAGAAAGCCTCAGAAGATTCAGAGGCCGAGGGTTCGTCTCGAATTGTTCCGACGCGTTTCGAAGGTTCTGTTCCTTCTTCCTCAGGGAAATGACGAACAACACATATGGTGTCAGGTACGAGTCCAGCTTTAAATACATGACACGCCCTCTATGACGGGCTGGGCTGATGCTGCGGTGTCTTCTGGAACAGGTATGCTGTCTTTGATATTGCACGTATTGCAGTCCTCGTCAGGGATCCTGTGCCGCTGCTGGTAAACACCCACTCCACACCCCCTCGCCTGCCACGATAACATCTGAGCGTGGAGAAGGAGTGGTATATATCCGGTCTCCTCCAAATCTGTATGATACCCTGTCAAGGCTCCAAATCAGGCTGGTACTGTGGCGGTGCTAGGCATGTGCAGGGTCACTGCTACGCTCCAGTTTCCGCCTAGATGCCCATGCACTCTTGAAGGCGGGTGCAGTAAACGGTGGCGGACCGTTGAAATATTGAAGCTCCTGTGTTCACAAAACACGCCACACTCACGGGGGTAAAGAAGAGACAGGCGTTTATTCTGCAGCAGCCTGCTGAATAGCTTCAGGGTCCATGAGAAAGCCTCAGAAGATTCAGAGGCCGAGGGTTCGTCTCGAATTGTTCCGACGCGTTTCGAAGGTTCTGTTCCTTCTTCCTCAGGGAAATGACGAACAACACATATGGTGTCAGGTACGAGTCCAGATTTAAATACATGACACGCCCTCTATGACGGGCTGGGCTGATGCTGCGGTGTCTTCTGGAACAGGTATGCTGTCTTTGATATTGCACGTATTGCAGTCCTCGTCAGGGATCCTGTGCCGCTGCTGGTAAACACCCACTCCACACCCCCTCGCCTGCCACGATAACATCTGAGCGTGGAGAAGGAGTGGTATATATCCGGTCTCCTCCAAATCTGTATGATACCCTGTCAAGGCTCCAAATCAGGATGAACTGTACCCAATGTTGTTTTTTGAGATATACAATTAGGACTATAATTGTTCTCCATGCACGACGATCTAATGTATCTGTCTTCTAGCTCCATTATGTAGAGTCTACTGTAAAGGATACAAGTCGTTTCCGCAGGAGCGTCAGGAATCCGAAGTATAATCCACAGCCTTCCCCTGCAGCCTTCCGACTCTATCAAACACTAGAGCACAAGAGGCGGAACAGGGGAAAACAGGGAGACAAAACAAGGAAAGGTGGGGGTAACAATTGTGTGATGATGGTCTTCAGACTGGATGTTTCAGCCTTCTTGAGGGCTTGGCAACGAGGTAGACTGCAATGCAAATGAGTGATATTCTTGAGACTGAATAGGACAATCACATTCACAATTCTGTTAAATATCCTCTCATACCTAGATTGATGTGTGTTAACGTCCCTGAATGGAAGAACCTCTGGTAAGGGATTTATCTGGAGCTGCAGTGAAGGAGGCAATATATACATACGTCTAGTGTCACTATGTTGCTGGTAATACAAGCTACGAATTTATGCTGCTCACTCTGATTTCTGTCTGGACCTCCAAGAAACACACCCCAAAGGTTTGAGAAGATTCAATAACGCAGTTGCCAATATTCGTATTAGCTGGAGAAACATCTACAATAAACAAAACAGGATTTACACACTACAACACAATCTTTTGATAACAATATATATATGTGCAGCGCAATAATGCGCTGTTACCGTGATTCTGAGACGTGCAGCTGTAGCCCGATCCACTCTGGTCCACGCAAGATACCAAGTCCAAATACTTGATACTCCACAAGTGTAAGTACCCCAAGGAATGCTGGGAGTAGGGACGGGCAGGGCATAAGAAAAATAATGAAGAGGAAAAAACCCTAACTGACTAATACTAACTCATCGAGGAAAACCCGGCCGCCAGCGGAGAGGAAACCCGGCTGACCAGCGGAGCTCCCCGGTGAGTGTAAATGAAGGGAGAAAGCTCGCCCGGCCTGTCAGCGGAGAACAAGCCCGGCTGACAAGCGGAGCAACAACGAGGGCTGCAGAAAAGAAGAGGAATCCCGCCGGATGGCGGAGCAAAACCCGGCCGCCGGGCGGGACACCAAAAGAAAAGGGAGAAAATAAGGCAATGGAAAGTGACACAGTCCGTGTCACAAGGAACAAGCGCATAGGCAAGGCGCTTGCTCCTAAACAAAGAGAGAGACCACGGAGGCTAGGAACGGCCCCACAGAGCCGCGAACTCTCACAAACAACAGAACGCAAATACTCAGGAACGGAAGTCAGGCACAGGAAGTCAGGCAACAGACGGACCCGACGGAGCTAGACGCAAGAACGTGAAGCGTCGCTCCCCGGGTCAAGAAATCTTAAGTAGTGCACTAATTAAAGGGATAGCGCACGGGGAAGGGGCTTGAGGCATGACATCTACCTGCAAGTCTGTTCACTATGTTCACACAACTGGTGAAATCATGTGATGTTTATTTAAATGTTCTCCGGTTGTGGAGGATGAGTCTGCATCGCGGAGAGGCCGTGGCGATGCACGTGGCATTGCTATGCAGCTCGGATGGCAGGAGCGCCGAGTGTGCCCCTCGAGAGCACAAGAGCTTTTTGTTAATGGTTGTATGGTACATGGCTGCCCTTGGCCGTGCGGGGGAGCACCATCTCCGGTTGTGGAGGATGAGTCTGCATCGCGGAGAGGCCATGGCGATGCACGTGGCATTGCTATGCAGCTCGGCATTCCAGAACAATGACAGCTTTGTCCCCTGGACTCCCTCCTACTCAAGGATATTAATACGGACAATAAATACAGAGTAAGCATGCAATACCTACTTAAGGATTACTGATCACTCACACCACGGACTACAGTTACCATCATGCTTTGATGGGAGAAATGAGAAGCCACGCCCAGTTAGGGCGGTGTCAGTCAATTTAAATAAACGGTTGTTGGCAGGTATGAGTGTGTTTGCGCTTACTTTCAAGACCCCATGATGAAGAGGCGGAGTGGCCTCGAAACGTGTCGGGAAATGGCAGAATTATGAGGAGAATGGGCACAGAGCTACGAGAGGCCGACAAGCCGGGTGGCAGGAGCGCCGAGTGTGCCCCTCGAGAGCACAAGAGCTTTTTGTTAATGGGTATATATATATATATATATATATAGAGAGAGAGAGAGAGAGAGAGAGAGAGAGAGAGAGAGAGAATTTAAAACAAAAAGCTTTATACTTACCTGTTTAAAACTTCCATTTTCGTTGTAATGGCATGCGTAGTAATGATGAATATTTGTGGTAACAAAAAATGTGTTATAAAGAAATATGTTGTTACCCATTTTCTTGGTAATGGCTATCCCAGGAAGGCTGAAAGTACACTAGACACAAGGAAAAAAAACTAGAAGAGGTCGGGGACACCCGCCCAGGCATCTATCTGTGTCCCCAGTCCAGAACGAGCTCAGATATCCTTCTGCCCCACTTGGGGGCAAACTTGGGGGATATACCCCTTGTCTGCCACCTAGAGGGTCAGAAAGCCCAGTAGACACCAGAGGAAAAAATAAATAAAGAAAGGTAGGGATGGCTCACACAGGCATTGGGTCGTGACCCTACCCCATAATGGCTCCAACAGTATTTCTGATTTGCCCCTAATGTGCAGTCCATCCTTCGTACCCCATATGGGTGTGCAAAATGACCACCAGACACTAGTGAAAAAGTTTAGAAACAAGTAAGGGGTGAGGCTAGCCAGCCCAGATATCAGACCATACCTCCAATCAAGAAAAAGTCCCCGCAGTTTTTCTACCCCCAAGGGGATCAGATTGAGGTGGCTTACTCCCAATCTGCTGCCCGAGTGGGAACAAGCCCACTACACCCAGTCATGTTTTTAAAACCAACAAAACAGTAATGAATTGGGTGGGTGCCGGCCCACATCAGACCATAATTCAGCCCCTAAAGACCAAACAGTCTTTCTGCCATCTCCTAGGGAGAACATTCGAGTTTGCCCCTAGTCTGCAGCTGGAGGGACAGAAAGCCCACTGGATGCCAGGGATATTTTAGCTTTCAAAAAAATGAGGTGTGGCCTGGCCTGCCCTTACACCAGGTTGCACTCCCACTCATAAAGCACAAAGAGGCTTTCTGCCCCTCTAGGGCAGAAAGCATCCCAATTGCCATGACAGGCAAGAGGAAATGTGTTTCCTTTGAGCATAGTTGTGACATATGGGGCACAGAGAAGATGTCCGTCCCAATTTCCTCTCAATTGGCATAGAAAATGGCCGCAATATTAGTGCTCTAGGCCAGGCGATAACCAGGAAACACTACAGACTCTGGGCATTTCTGCATCCTAGAGAACCAAGTGAATACAAAGCAGTGTAGTTTGCATTGATCCTGCTTTGTTTTCTTGCCCAACTTTCCTGGCAAACCTCAAACTTTGGCTAAAATTATGTATTTTCATTACATTTCTGTGAGAGAATGTTTCTGAATCTGCAGGGATTCAATAACTTCCGCCCACTCAGGGTTCCAACACTTCTGATAAAAAAGGTATCCCACTTGTGTAGCTCTAAATAGCACCCATAACAATAACTGATGAAAACTGTGACCATACAACATCAATATGGTCTCCGAATAGTTACTTGTTTGATGTATTTCTGTTGTGGACACTGGGACCAGCCACACAAGTGAGCAGTGCTTTATTTGTAAAAAAAGAAGTACTGGGGCTCTCATCGGGAGGCAGCTTGCACCAACCCATTTCTCTTGTTAGCGCCGCCTAAAACAAAACCATCTACTAACCATGAAAGTGGGGTGAGGACGGGGCGTAAAGGCCAGAGCTGGTGACTTCGAAGCACGGGAACCAGGTTCGAGTCTTGGCTGCGGCTCAACATCCTGTGATTCTGGGCAAATCACTCAATCTCCCCCTGTATATGAATGTGTCCTTAACTAGTGCTCCTGAAAAGTGCTGGTGCTGAGCACTGGAAAACACCGGCTCAAATTAGTCACTGTTTATAAGGTGCAGATATGAGTGAGATGCAGTTTTCACTTATTTGTATGCCATTGTAACTGAAAGTAAATATAGCAAATAACACGTTATTTAGTGCCACCACTGCACTAACAGACATACATCACTACAGGGCAAAGGTCAAATTCAAGGTTTTAACACAGAAAGTTGAAAGGTTGAAAAAAATGTTTTACTTCGTCACACCCTGGCTGTAACAATTACTTTACACAGGTAAACAACTGTCCTAATACTCATGTATCTCTTCAGTTCAATCTTACATCATTACATCTGTTTTTTAGTTAAATACCACCTTCCATATTCGCCTGTCTTTTCCAGCTTCAATAAAGTGATTAGAATAAATAAATAAAACAAGTTGGAGAGTCTGCGCACGCCGAGTCTGAGCCTGCCTTAGGTAATTTAATTTTATATACTGACTACTGTAGTGGTCTCCTGTCTACCCACATTCACATTGCCTGACATATGAGGTGCACACATGGAGTTGCAGTGGCGTGGTGTTATCTAGACCCGGCCCTGTTAAATAAGTGCCGGTGCTAAGCCCCGGAAAGCACTGGCACAAATTAAGCACTGCAAGTGAGTCATGTTCTTTATCCGGAGAAGTGTGTGAATGGTGCTGGTGGAAATTTAGAGGATCCCCGATTTCCGAAACTTTTGCCATACTGCCAAAACAGACACTATATATCCTTCCAACATGATGATTCTGACAGACATAACGGTATATTAGTTTTGTAAATCACCCAGCAGAGCAAAAAATTACAAATGAAAACTTGTCCATTTCAATTTCTTCCTATTTTGTTTTTTACATTATTTTTTATTTCAGTTAGCATTCATTTTCTTTACAAAAACCATTAACAATCTGCACAAATGACCCCTTGTTGAATTCAGAATTGTGTCTACTTGTATAGTTTTCTGGGTTTACCCATGCGTTTTGGGCCTGTGTCCACCATAAACTGTAACTTTTGATTAAAAAAACACATGTACCATAATGCCTGTAGTATAAAGAGAGGAAGGACTCTACAAATGTATCTGTATTCCTGTTTATAAAACCTGCGGGTGAAAGGTATTAGGTTTTTCCAGCACACTGCACATTATTTTAAATTAAATAAAGACTTCTGTAATTGACAAGTCTTTCCTATATATGGATAGATGGATACCTTTACTTGAAGAGTCCTCGCCTTGACCTTCAATGAGCTCCGGGACCAGTACCAGCTGACAGGGGAAATTGTACAGATACATGCAAATTAGACATGCACTGCAAATAGCGTTCCCTTCTCCAAAAGACATACCGGAGTCGTCACCCCTAGAAGACCGCTTGACTCAAAGGCATATCTTTGACATACAAGAAACTGAGTAATAACCTTCCAGACGATTTCCCGAAGCTTAGGGAGAGGTGGCAAAGCGACATAGAACCCATAGACGACGAAGACTGGCAGGCGACGCTAATGCCCCCACGCGCAGTGACAATTACCCAAAGATTTAAACTGATTCAGCTTAGGATACTCCACTGCACATACATGGCAGGGACGGTTCTAGCAAGGATAGGGTCTAGGCACGATGATCACTGTATAAGAGGTTGTGACCAAAAAGCCACACTCTACTACACACTGTGGTCCTGCCCCATGGTACGTCCCTTGTGGGAGGGAGCCACGACTCGTATGTTCACAGCCCTGGGGAAAGATATTGAACTGACCCCACAGTTGAGAATCTTAAATATCTAGGAGGCCTCTGACCTGACTGAAGTTGAGCAACAATTCACTATGTTGGGATATACGCTAGCAAAGAGAGAATTGGCCAAGGGATGGGGGAGTGTAATCCCGCCTCGTACCTCCCTGTGGGTTACAGAAATGGACAGATGTATGCTGGCGGAGACAGAAGTATACAAGGCTCGGGGATGCCCCAAGAAGTGAGACATGAAGTGGTCAAAGTGGAACAAGTACAGGGGAGATCTGTGTGTGTCACCAGCTGTTGAAATGGAGATGCGTCAACAGGAGAGACATGTGGAAGAAATGTAAGGTGCACTTGTGATTAATGTTTTTGTAGGATCTTATGGCTAAGAGTGTGTACTATGTCGTCCAATTATGGACTGTTTGTCTATGATTTAAATCAATATACAAAGTTAAAAAAAAAAAATTTTTTAAAAAGAGTCCTCACCTTCTCATATCCCAGGTGCAAGACTCGATCCGAAAAAACTTCTGCAATTTCAGACAAGGCTTCTTGATGACATTAATGGGGCCATATAGCAACAGGACCAGCAGCTTGAGTTAGTTCTGTTTTTCCGAACCTTTCAGTGCGGTCCGGAGCTTCGCTCTTCATCTTATCAGAGATTTTTCTCTAACAAGATAATATATATATCTTTTGTTTCCACAGGGACAATGTTATCAAGAAAACTTTGGGCCTTAAGCATTGTCGACGATGTGATGGACACGTCTATTACAGATCAGCATGACAACTTTCTGTGGTGCCACGGCTCATGGAATGACACATCACCATGCGACTTCGGATGATAAATACACCCTAATGCCATCAAGGAGCATCGACACAAACTTTTTATGATTCGCTCAGAAGAAGGTTGTAGGAGCTTTTGATGAACGAGGTCTAGGTCATGAGCAAGGTCAAGGTCGCCTTCAAGGCCATCTACTTCATCCAAGTTGTTGAGGGAGCAGAAACAACATTGGAAAAAGAAGCTTCTTTCCTCATCGTTCCAATAATACAGGTAGAGTTGGTGGAGATATCCCTGGTATTGTCTCCAGTGTTCCGAAGCATGCACCGACTCCCCCACCACTAACTCCATCACAGCAGCCATCATTGGTACCCATAGTACCTGGCACTAGGAGCAGATCTGTCTGGCTTCATAGAAGCCATGATGGATATTTTTGGGAGGGCAGATGTCCTCTCTGGTGCTCCAGCTGGCCCATGTAGGAGGTCGGCAGATTTTTTGGTTTTAATCACAACTGCCTTTGGCAGCTCATGGGTTCCCTCCTGTTGTGTGCCATTGGGAACGCTAATTTACCCAACGTCACACAGGTGGACTTCACTACTGATATTGGTCCTGCGTAGACTGGTGCTGAGACTCAGATCGATCTCAGCGATGCAATTGGCACTGATCGACTGTCAATCACAAAAACACTTGGTTCCAGCCCTGCTTACGATGCTGCAGTCAGCACTGACATCAAAGCCACAACCTGCACTGGAGCCCCTATTGGGAGTCAGAACACACCAGTCCAGGAGGGAAGATGTTCGCCTCCTAGAGGAAAACATACCTTCTGAAGAACAGTTCTAGCACCCATCTTATGCAGCAATGGACTCAGACGATTAACTTTACTAAGGAGATGATGACAAACCATTTTCCAATACCGTGGCACTTCAGGAGGCAAGAGGTCTGGATACCTCCCAAGACATAGATTTGGATCGCTTACCAGGCTCTGATTCACCTAAAAGGCTTTTTATTCTGAACTGAAAAAAGCTGCAGAGCTTTTTGATCTGGCTTTGCCTACCATAGAGTATCACCATAACATCTTAATGTATGTTTTAACAATGGCTCCTTTTGCCAGTGAACCACTGCTTCCCTTTAATGAGGCATTGTTAAAGACTGGTCAAAGCCATCATCTTCTTCGGCAGTCCGCAGAAGCATTGCTTACCAGTAATGTCCAGCCGCTAGGGGGACAGCCTTCTTTTCTATACATCCATCCTGGGAAAGTTTAGCTGTTCATCCACCTCCAGAATTAAACCAGGAGCCTTCCCTAAATATCCTCTAGATATGATGCCAGGAAACTGAAGGCCATGGAAAAGAAATTCTTTTCTGCAGGAGGTCTTGCCCTCAGATCCCCAAGTGTGGCTTGTCTCCTTTGGGATATGGAAACTTTAGTTGCTTCAAACCATCTGACTCACCTAAAGAACCACTTCATGGCGGTTGCAAAAGATCGACAGGATGCTTCCAGGAACTAGGTGGCCTGGACACTGCTGTGTGGCCTGGGCCATGGGATCAATAGGAGACTTAAGAAGACACTTCTGGATTTCATCTTCCATCAGGAGGTGGCAGACGTGATCTATTACACATGTCAACCCTCTACTACATGTGTATACTCAGCAGTTTAACAATTTTGTTTCAAGGTGCACTGAATTAGGGATTGATCCTCTAAAAGCATTGCTGCCTAATAAACTACAGTTTGCATGTCCAGGCAACACAAGGGTTTGCATAAGCTAGAGTCAAGAGGTATCTCTCAGTCCTGTTGGCCATCCTTTGTTAACCAAACCAACCCTACCTCTTCAAATCTCTGCTGGTTCTGAGTTTTCTGAAAGGGTTACAAACATGTGTCTGCTGGTACCGTTCCTCATTCCATAATAAAACCTTAACCTGGTTCTCACATTTATGATGACTCTGTTTGATCCCTGCGCAGTCAGTTAAGGCCACTAAAAAACTGTTTTCTTGGTGGCTATTACTTTAGCTTGCCGTGGTAGAGAGCATCCAGC